>NW_026996772.1:5000-1257500 GCF_035044405.1 Drosophila montana
ATACAACATTTCACATTTCCCCATTTGGACTAGACATATTTGCAGCTCTGAAAATTGTATTTATCCGATGATATATGATTGCTTTTTTAATTTATAAGCCATTATGTGCTTTAAAGAGTCCATTCATCATGCCATTTGATATTTTATTATGCAAATTTAGCGACAAACTGAAGTCGTGATATTTTTTATTAATTTTGCTCATAATGTTATGCTCTCTATCTAACTAGCTGACAATCTATTGTTGGAACTTCTTTAAACTGAAAGTATTTATATATTTAGATATGATTGCAGAATTTGAATATCACAAAGAAATGTTGTCAAAGAACTAACCATTTAGGCAAAGCTAGCATATCATATCTGATCAAATCAGGTTATATATATTGTTATATAATTTTATTGTTATCATAATGAGCTGGTTATTTTATGCTGTCTAGCAGCAGCAATGCCATATCTGAAATTCAAACGAATCTGTTAATTAGGCGCTAGCCATAATTACGGATTAATACAAAAGAACTGATGGCTATTCCATACAGTTTGAGCAACATCAACATATGTATAGATAAAATCGAATAATATAATCAAAAAAAAGCGAAAGACAACACAACTTTTTGGCTGTTTACATACTCGTATGTTAATCCGTACATTTTACACAAAATTTGGTTTCAAATATTATGCCCAAAGTCTAAAAACAAGAATCGATACATAGCCAAACCCGTTTGGCTGTCCGCGAAGCTCCACCAAATCGGGTTCCATAATTATGCAGAACTGGACATCTGCGATAGAATCATGAGTCAGTGGCATCTTATCACGCCCAGTTGGTCCAGAGCTGGGCCTGACTGAATGAAACTCTTTGTTGGGCACATTCTGTAGACTTCTATAAATATTGAGCATACTATATAACGAGATTGACGCACACGATTTGCATTTTGTTTGTAAGTTAGCTATTAAATCATGCAGTCGAAAACGAGTCCGGCGGCCATAAAGATGATTATAATTAATATTCATGCAAAGTCAAATAATGTCTCATATAAACTAAATCTTATTAGCTCTGCTATAAGAAAGAAAGACGTGAACAAACAAACTGATGATAGTCACCCATGATTATATAATCAACATTATTGATGGGACTGTCTGCAAAAGCAAAAGGTACAGCAGAGATGGAAATATTGTGTTACAAATCTTAGCTCAATTAATTGCTGAAATGCAACAAAGAAACAATATATATAAAGCTGATCAAGAACTATCAAAAGTCCTCAAATGTTCCTAAAATGTAATATAATAAATTTAATATTTGGCCAAATTTGTTTATGTATCGCAGTTATCATAGTCCCTATAGTACAGCTTAAGCTACAAATTTATAAAAATGGATAAAAAATTAAAATTAAATATGAAAAGAATTCCATATAACAACTTGCACAGAGTTGATGCTATGTATATCCGTGATATTTATTATATATATTTATAACTTATCCATTGATTTGCTGTTCTCTATGCTATATAGTCCAGCTGTTGATAACTACGGCGATTTATTCAGCATTTAAATATGCTTATCAATTCTTAAAAAGAAATAAGATACTTCTGATAATATAAAAACTAACGAATTCAATTTCAATTGTCCAGCGACCAGTTCTATAAAAAACTAAACAACAATATCATTCTAATGCAAATGTGTTGACAAAAAATGAAAATAGACAAGCGCAAATGCTGAAGACGAAAGTGCTGGCCTAGGATATACCCTGTATTAAGCTAAATGATCAATATAGGGTGTTTATATCGTCATAAGTTTAATCAAGCTATTCGCACTTATCTTATTATAATATTTATTTATATTTATTGAACAGTAAGTTTTTTAATTTTAATTACTTAGTTCTTTTTATTCTATTTTTAATAAATTTATCTGAGCTAAAATCTCTTTCCGGATCTTTTTGCAATTGTAGAGCTTGATAAGTTTGTTAAGTAAACTAAGTGAAATTAATAATTAATAATAATAATGAATAATGAATAATGAATACTAACAATTAACTAGGTAAGTATATACCCAATTGGGTCACCTAGATCTCAGCTATCGACCGACGATTAGAACAGACTCCGCGACGACACTGGGAATTTATAAGGCAAACATATATTTAATATAGATTAAAGTGTCGGAGCTGCCAATGCATTTTGAAGAAATTCAGTTGTGAAAAGTAAACGAGTTAATTTACTACTTTGCTCTTTGAGAAGACTTTATTGATTGAATGTCATTCGAAATGCGATAATTGTGTGTGCTTTAAAGACATTTATTGCCTTTTGAGTCGACGGATTTGGGTTCGGTTCGGCTACCAACCAAATAAGTTACCGAAATTTTGGAAACTGGTTTGGCCAAGCCGCTTATGACATGCTAAAAAAACAGCTGAAATCAAAATACAATCATAGAGTATATAAGTATAAGCATATACAGACAGATATAACAAAATAGTTTGCGCTAATTTGTGTTTTTAGCGACTTATTATATAAAAATTGTAAATAAACAAAAAAAAAGATTGCCGAAAGTCACCATAATTAGTGGAGGCCGTTCGGATGTCAGAGATGTTCTAATCAATGTTTTGGCCAGGCGTCGATTTGCGTGTATCTGAAAGATACATAGATACTTGATTTGTTGCCGGCATTCGCTGGGCGATGAGACAAGCCTCTCGGGACTTTGTTATTGGGCTCAGGCTTTGATTTAAATATATTAAGACAAAAGACAACAAAATAGAAATAAACCACCAATTAGCATAGACAGCGACCGTCTAGCATGTGTTTCAATATTTTTCGTATAAAAACTTGAAACCCCGGCGCCACCAACAACAGATCAACACAACGCACAGACCCTAAACATGGTAAGTTCTATGAGATTCCTTATCATATTCAAACCCTTCAACAAAATACTTCGTTTCTTTGCGTATCGCAGAAATTCTGCGTCATCGCGTTGGCACTTTTCGGCCTGGTGGCCGCCGATGTCAGTCACCTGCAACATCCGGGCTATAGCTATGGCGCCTCCGCCTCATCCGCGTCCTTCTCGGAGGGCCAAGTGGCATTGCCTGGTGGCGATGCCAGCAGCTATCAGCCAGAGCACTTGATTCCCCAAAATCTAAAGGCAGTTAATGTGGAAACAGCTTCTGCCCAAATCATTCCTGGTGGCGACTCCAGCAGCTATCAGCCAGAGCAGTTGATTCCCCAGCATCTCACGGCTCAAGAGGAAAGCGCATCTGCCCAGGTCATTCCTGGTGGCGACTCCAGCAGCTATCAGCCAGAGCAGCTGATTCCCCAAACTGAGTCGTTTAACCTTGGAGCCGATACCCAGACGCCGGAGCAGTTCATACCAGAGGCCGATCGCATTGCCCACTACAACTATATCCAGTCCCAGGGTCAGGCGGCTGCTCCGGCGGCTCAGGTAGCGACAGTTTCTGAGTCGGTCAACATTGGAGCCGATACCCAGACACCAGAGCAATTCATACCCGAAGCGGAGCGCGTTGCCCACTACAACTACGTTCATTCGCAGGGCAAGGCTGTTCTGCCGACGCCAGCTGCCGCTGCCGCTGCCGCTGTCCAAGTCGTTCCTGGCAGCGACTCCAGCAGCTATCAGCCCGAGCACTTGATTCCCCAGCATCTGAAGGCCGTTCATGTGGAAAGTGGCACCGCTGCTGTGGCTAGCGAGTCGTTCAACCTTGGAGCCGATACCCAGACACCGGAGCAGTTCATACCCGAGGCCGATCGCATTGCCCATGCCACCTATGGACAGGAGCAGCAGCAGGCGCCAGTGGTGATTGGTGCCAATAGCATTACACCTGCGCATCTGTACCAGGAGCCCGAATCGAATGGCATTGAGGAGTTCAACGCGGAGACGCACGTGCCCGTCGTGATTGGACGCGATACGATTACCCCAGCTCATCTGCAGGCCAAATACTCGGCTGGTGCCTCGGCCAGCGCCTCCTCCGGCGCTAGCACCAACTATGGCACTCAATACGGATCCAATGGCGGTTATGTTTACTAAACTTTGAATTCTCTGACCATAAATAAAATATGAAATAAAATTGAAATTCAATTGATTTGTGTTGCGCATGGACACCAAGCTCTGCAGAGTATTCACGTTTGCTGCAACCGAAGCCGAATCGACTGAAACAATCATTTTAAATGTCAAACCAATATTCAGTCAACAGTCGTCACGGTCCAATCCGGGCGCAACGATAAATCGTTTCTAGTCTAAGGCATTAATATTAATTAGTGAGATCATAGTCTTCATTACCATGGCTGGTCGAATACAAGATACGCTTGCCCAATATATATAATTTTTTATCTTTGCATTGAAGTAGACTAAAATGACTGAAATTAAAACTGTTCAAAATAACACATTAAACACTAACGGTTTAATAGTTAATTATAAATTTATACAAATATTAGTTCATTTACAAAGCTATTTGGAATTCGGTTTCATTTCGTTTACATAATCTGTTTATGTAACTTGTAATTAAATTATTTTTTATCAATTAAAAAAGTAAATTATTTCAATAAATTTGTTAAGCTAAATGCATGATGTTATAATGTTAATCCCATTAACTTTACAAATTGCATTATGTTAATTTTAACATACTGTTAAGGTTCTAATAAAATGATGAGTTTATGTACATTATTGATAGTTAAATGCTATTATACTCGATTCATTTTATTAACAGTTTCATTCTATAATATATTTTTATTATTGATGGTTAAATGTTATTTTCAGAGGTGAACTCAATTTATATGTGAGTCATGGTTCCTATACACTGTACAAACGGTAACATTCTTTCGAGCTGTTAATTGACTATCAAGTTAACAGGCATGTAACTGACCGTTAAACCAGTTTAGTTAGGTTTAACAATAATGTGCCTATAACTATTGTTGTGATAGCTAACTAGTATGTTATTCACTGTTCCCTTTCCCCCTATCATTTCCCTTGCCAGGCGCTAAAAATATGTGCAATTCATCAATCTTTGCCTGTCCTTAAATGGGCTTTCCTCCAGCTTATCAGCACAGGGGCACAAAGTAATTAAAGGAATGTTGTGGGTCTGGCTGTTTTATAAGCATCCCCAAGTTCATGAACCTTTTGGCATGGTGGCCAAAGTAAAAGTTGATCCGTGTCTGCCGCGCTGCTCCTCCTCCTCCGTGCGATGTGGCCTTATTATGTAAAGCTGCGCGCACCGCTCGTAACCTATGTATGTGAGGGTCTGTCGGCGAGTTCTCAAGGCCGGTTGTCTTCTTTTTAGAAAGTGCCCCGTAATGCCAGAGCGAGACTGGGCCAACACAGCAGTGAATCATTTTGCATTCTTGGCGCGTCGGCGGCCACGCTTGTCATGAACGGGATGCGGGCCCGATCGATCGATGATGCCAAGGTCTTCCTTGGGCATGGCCCAACTGGGCTGCTCTACCTGTTGGTGTGTGACCTCTCTTCGTTATTAACTTGTGGCAAAGGCCGAATGCAATTAATTTCTCAAATTGAAACAATGCGGCAAAAGGTTCAGCCCGGGTTCCAATAGTTCGCAGCAAAACCATAAAATCCATGACCTTCAAATCGAATAAGCTCGTGCGCGCCCTTTTGCCGTCTCCCTTTCGCGCACTCTCACTTGCACTCTCCCTCTCTCCCTCTCTCCCTCTCTCTCTCTGTCGGTCTGTCGGTCTGTCTTCATTTCTCACCTGCCTTTTCTGGCGCTAATGAGCCGCATGAAAATTAGTTGACAGACTAGTATTAAAATATCTATTAGCCGGTTAGATTTTTGGGATGATGTGTGGCCACAAAGTTGTCCACGAGCTGTGTACCAAAATCGGTTGCGGAAAAGTTTTGTAAATGCGTAAAAACTTGTTTACGCCCGTGGTTGGTTTGCTTTTATTTTTTTGTTATTTGGTTTTATTTGTATTTTTTTTTTCTTTCTGACATCTCTTTATTTATGTTTTTTTTTTTTAGTCTTTTTGTCTTTTTCTTTTCGCTGAGTGTATATTTTAAGTGGAAGCTGCAGACGTAGCCGCCGCGAGCTGCTTCTTCTTGAAATCTGCTGCAAGTTGAGTGATATTTTTTTTCGCTATAAATTGCCGGCATGCTTTAGGGATCAGCATCAGTTTCAGCGTCTAGCTCGTCCAGTACAGTCGTAGTCTCTCAGCCAACCATCCAACATGGTTAGTACGACTCAACCGTTCGTGTAATTCAGCTACTTAGCTTAATTACAATTGTTTGTTTTTTTTTTTTTTTTTTTCATACTCGATATTTATATTATTTTTATTTTTTGACTGTGCAAGTGTTTTTTGTATAATTTTATTGCTGTGCTGTGCCGTGTGTTTAATCGAATCGCAACAATGTCTTGTCTCGTCCATTGCAGAAATTCCTCATTGTGTTCGCCCTGTTCGCCTGCGCGGCCGCCGATGTCAGTCATCTGACCAAGTATCTGCCTCCTAGCCAGAGCTATGGTGCACCCAGCAACGAGTACTTGCCACCCGTGCAGCAGCAAACGTATGCGGCGCCCTCGGTCGGCTACTCGTCAGGCGGTTCATCCTACTCGACTGCTGGTGCCTCCTACTCGGCTCCGTCCGTCAGCTATAGCGCACCCAGCAGCGAGTATCTGCCTCCAGTGCAGCAGGTTTACAGCGCTCCGGCCGTGCAGCAGACCTATTCCGCACCAGCTGTCTCCTATTCGGCTCCCTCGGTGAGCTACTCCGCACCAGCCGTCCAGCAGACCTACTCCGCTCCGGCCTACCAGCAGAGCTACTCCGCACCCGCTGTCCAGCAGAGCTACTCCGCCCCGGCCTACCAGCAGAGCTACTCCGCCCCGGCCTACCAGCAGAGCTACTCCGCTCCGGCCTACCAGCAGAGCTACTCCGCACCATCGGTTAGCTACTCTGCTCCCTCGGTTGCCTACTCGGCACCCGCCTACCAGCAGAGCTACAGCACTGGCTCCTCCTCCTCCTCCGCCGGCAGCTACTCGTCTGTCGATGCTGGCACCCAGTACGCCTCCAACGGCGGCTATGTCTACAAGAAGAAGTAAGACGCTGGAAACTGTTCACCAAATCGAATCAACATAATTGTAATTAACATTTGATATGTTCTTTACTCTGCATATTCTATTCATTTGCTTTTTTTTTGTAACCTGTGTGTAAATAATAATTAAAACAAAAAACAAAACATACTATTTAAAAAATCTTTATATATGCATATATTCTCAAATCGGCCATTAGATTGCAATTTGAGTCCAGACCCTAAGCTTAATGTCTGAAATCGCAGAGCTGAGTGCATTCTCTGCGAGTCATAAGTATTCAAGCTCAAAAGCTCCCGAAGAGCTTTTTATAATGGTGTCAAAGCTAACAAGTTATCTCTAGTTATCTTATAAGCCCGCAGGTTTTACTGCTCTTAAGCTAAGCTTTTTTGTAAAGCTTTTCAGCATGCGATTTGCTCCTAGCAAAGCTCTTTCATACGGGACTATATTAGCTGTGCTCGTAGGTAGGCGACTAGCCAATACCCTAAGTACTTCGACACATTCTATGTAGAGGATTACATATAATTATTAAAGGGATTTCATAAAAGAGTTTATTTACTCCGAATTTATTGGTATTGCTTTTAGTTAAATTTTGACAGCCTTGTTTTGACAACATGTTTTTCTGCCCTGAAATATTTGATATAAACTTAGTTAATAAAGTTTACGTTAAAGATAAACAATGTTATGCAATGTTATTTGTATCTACAGTATGCTGCATTTATTCATATTTATAACTCGTAGCAATTTTGATATTTCGAAAATAGAAAGGTTGTTATGATATATATATATACATATATATACATATAGTTATTCGATCTTAATACAAAAATTAAAGAAATGAAAGCTGAATATAATACGCAGCTATACCATGCTATATGTAGATTGCAGGGTATGTACGAGTCGACCTTTTAAAACAGTATACAATGGGTATCCAAGGTATTTCGTCTGGTAAGTAGTCGAGTTCTTAATCTCATTAACAGTACAACAGCTGATAGTTATATAGATTTGATTATGAGCCTTACTTATGTATATGGCGAAGAATCAATTCGTAATTGTTGAAATATGCGCATATTAACAGATTCTTGTTGCTGGAATGTTTAATTCATAATTATTATATCATAGAAAGCGTTCACTAACTAGAGGTTATTTTTCTCGATGCCGATGCCGAAACTGGAACTGAATTGTTAATTACCAAAGCAAACCAGTTGGGAGAAATGTTTTTGAATAGTCTTTGTATGCAAAATCGCTCGGCGGGCAGGCGGGGAGTGGGGTTACATATATATAGATATATATATAGATCTATAGATATGTGACAGTTTAATAAATTTGCCTGCCTGCCTAATTAATTTTTATAGTTGAGTTTTGGCGCCACAACGGAACTCCGCGGAGATGGAGAGATGGTATTATGATGCAAAGTAAAGGAAAGTGAATTGATACGGATACGAGAGATTTATGTAAGTTTTGCTAGATCACAATGTAACTGGCGAACTGTGGCATCGTCTTATAAGTGGCCACCTCCAGGGCCAACGGCGCACAGTTCACACCGCCCGCTCGAGGTTGAAGCCCGCTTAACGATACGAACACGAACCCGAACAAAAAAGATCCAACAAAGATGCTGACGAAGCCGTGGATCACATGGCCGCTGCTGCTCCTGCTCCAGCAACTGGTCAACGCAGATGTTAGCCATCTGTCCAGCAACTATTTGCCACCAGACAACGAGCAGCCGCCAGCCAATCAGCCATTGGCGGATGAGGAAGCGCCTGCGGAGGATATGAGCCAATCCAATGATCCTTTCTATCCGATGAGTGGCCTGATGCTGCCCTCGGGCTACGCAATACCCACAGGTAGCAATGTGCCACCACCGGGCATGGCGCCGCCCAACTTTCCGCTGCCCATCTATCCGCCGTTCTTTGGATTTGGCGGCGGGCCGCAAGGATTTGGAATGGGGGCAAGTGGTCAAGTGCCACCTGGCTATGAAGCGCAGTTTCCAGGTGGGCCGTTTCCAGTCGGCGGACAGGGTGGACAGTTCCCGATTGGCCCACAAGCTGGTGGTTTTCCACCTGGGCCGCAGGGTGGACAGTTCCCGGGTGGACAGTTCCCGGGTGGACAGTTCCCGGGTGGACCACAAGGTGGACCTTTTCCACAACCTGGGCAGTTTCCGATTGGACCACAGGGCGGACAGTATCCAGGAGGACCGCAGGGCATTCCGTTTCCGGCAGGATCACAGGGCGGGCCGTTTCCGGGTGGACCACAGAGCAATGGCTTCCCAATCGGTCCCCAGGGCGGTGGCTTTCCAGTTGGACCCCAGGCTGGTCCATTTGGACCACAAGGTGGACCAATTCCCTTCCCTCCCGACTACCTGACCATGCAAGGCCTGCCCTCGCCGGGCATGCAGCTGGGCTTCCAGCAGAATATCGGCTTTGGCATGCAGCCCGGCTTTGGTAGCCCGCAGCCGGCATATCCCTACCAGCAGCCCTTCTCGCCCAGCTTCGGCATACCCGGCCAGCACTATCAGCCGCAGCCGCAGCCATACGCGGACGAGCCGCAGCCGGAGACGAAGGCGAAAGCAAAGAGCAGCTCTGCAAAAAAGTTGGCCAAGTCCCGGAATAAGGAGACCATCTATGCATCCAACGGCGGCTACATCTATAAGCGCGCCAAATGAGTTACTCCGATCTTATAGCCCCGTAGCGATATCGTTAATTTATTATTAAACACATTTCATTTCGTTATTCAACTTCATCACCTTGTATCTGCTTTTTTTTATATATATATTTTATGGCTCTTTAAGCTGAGCAGGCACAAAAGGTTATGCTAATTGAAACGTATCGGGTAAAATAAATGTCAAAATTTTAAGAAAATAAAGTACAATTTGTCATTAGAAAATGAACTACACCCAGGTATATCTCTATATATAAAACTGTTTGTCCTGACTGACTGACTGACTGACTGACTGACTGACTGACTGACTGACTGACTGACTGACTGACTGACTGACTGACTGACTGACTGATTGGTGATCAACGCACAGCCCAAACCGTAAGAGCTAGGAAGCTGAAATTTTCACTGTAGCTACCTTATGTGATGTAGGTGCACGTTAAGACGGGGTTTCGGGAAATTCCACCCGCAAGTGTGGAAAAATCGCGAAAAACGTTTGTATGTAACTTTTTTGTTTACCATCGGATTGGCCTCAAACTTATTTTCAAAGATCTTTGTTCAAATTCATTTGAGGGGTGTTTCACACTTTTAGGAAAATCCATTCCTCCTTGGTGGAAATGGAGGTCAAAGATTAGGTGGGTGACGTTTCGCGCTCAAATTCATTTCCAGTGATCTATATGAAAAATCATTTGAGACGTGTTTCTCACTTTTCGCAGAATTCAAACTTCTTCGGGGGGAATGCGATTTAAAGATTTTTTGGGCGGCGTTTTAAGTTGTGTCCGATTTGCTTCAAACTTATTTTTAAAGCTCTTTATAAGAACTTAATAAGTACGTATTTCAGCGATTTGGAAAATTCCACCCGCAACAGTGGTAAATTGGCGGAAAACGGTTGTATGAAAGTTTTTTGTTTACCATCCGATCGGCCCCAAATTCATATTTAAAGATCTATTTTTAAATTCATTAAAGGGGTGTTTCACACTTTTTGAAAAATGCATTCCTCCTTGGTGGAAATAGAGGTCAAAGATTTGGTGGGTGACGTTTCGCACTCAAATTCATTTCCAGAGATCTATTAGAAAAATCATTTGATACGTGTTTCACACTTTTCGCAGAATTCAAACTTCTTCGGGGGAATGCGATTTAAAGATTTTTTGGGCGAAGTTTTAAGTTGTGTCCGATTTGCTTCAAACTTATTTTCAAAGCTCTACATAAGAACTTAATAAATACGTATTTCAGCGATTTGGGAAATTCCACCCGCAACAGTGGTAAATTGGCGGAAAACGGTTGTATGAAAGTTTTTTGTTTACCATCCGATCGGCCCCAAACTTATTTTCAAAGATCTTTGTTCAAATTCATTTAAGGGGTGTTTCACACTTTTCGAAAAATCCGGTCCTCCTTGGTGCAAATGGGGGTCGAAGATTTGGTGGATGACGTTTTGTGTTCAAATTTATTTCCAAAGATCTATACGAAAAATCATTTGAGACGTGTTTCACACTTTTTGCAAAATCTAAACTCCTTCGGTGGAAAATGCATTTCAAAGATTTTTTTGGTGAGTTTTAAGAGTTTTCCGATTTGCATAAAAGTTGTTTGATTCCCGTCCGATCAGTTTTAAAATCATTTTCAAAGCTTTTTTGATTTTATAACATACGTGCCACGGGCAAGGCCGGGTTATACCCGCTAGTCATTTATAATTCTGAACTTTTCTTTAAAGATTCGATTAAGAAACATTTTTTCTTTTACTATTTTTTATGCAATCTGTTTATGAAAATAAACTACACCCAAACATTATCATAAAGAATTCTGATCTTTTCTTTGCAGATTAGATTGGAAAACTTTTTTTTTTAAATATATTTTATACAATCTGTTAAAGAAAATAAAATACACCCTAACATTATCATTTAGAATTCTGATCTTATCTTTAAAGATTCGATTAAGAAACAATTTTTTCTTTTTACAATCTGTTAAAGAATATAAACTGATATTTTCTTTAAAGATTAGATTTAGAAACATTTTTTCTTAAAATATATTTTTTTAAATCTGTTAAAGGAAAGAAACTACATCCAGACATTATCATTTTAAATTCTGATCTCTTCTTTAAAGATTAGATTAAGAAACATTTTTTTTTAAAGTATTTTTTTTTACAATCTGTTAAAGGAAATAAACTTCATTCAGACATTATCATTTAGAATTCAGATCTTCTCTGTTATACGTTAAAAAAAAATTTAATTTAATTAAACTATTGAATAAAAATGAAACAGATACTCGGTAAAAATGGCAGAAAATACTGTTAGATCACAAGTTACCCAGCTAGCCGGTTCTATATTAATATATATATATATATACATATATACTCATTGATATTAAAAATATTTATAACTTATAATTTTTGCATATATTTTTATATTGTAAAGTCAAATACTTGATATATTGCTTCGAGTTGTAACAAAGGATCAGCCAGTTGCAAAAATGGACTCTATCCTACACATTGAAATGTTATTAAGTCCCCAGCTTAAAGCACAACACATATGTATGTATGCATTATGCCCTCTAGTAGAGGGTAAAAATACTGATTTCGATTGAAATCTTGCGGATGGGTTGAAAAACTTGCTCCATTTTTTGCAAATTTGCCACATTTAACGAATAACGCCTACGTGAAGTGTGAAGTGACGTGATATTTTTTAAAAAGTTTCCAAGTCGTATTTTATGTTTATATGCAAATTCATTTGGCAACGGGCAGGAGACAACAATGTTTTTATGATTATTTCGTTTTGTGGTTGCATTGTTGTTAATTTCCATCTATTTTATTTGTAGCCCCTTTGTTATTTATTATTCAATCTGTTAACATGTTTGAATACACTTTGTTGACTTCTATTTATGTTTGTATACCCTGCAACTATATTGATGTCACAAAGTGAAGGACGCATCTCTGATCTTATAGGGTATATATGTTCTTGATCAACGTCATTAGACGAGTAAAGCTTTACAAATATATATATTTGATATTATGAAAAATTTGGATTGTAAAAGATTCAAAAAATATATATAGAAGTTATTTAAAAATCTCTTTTATGTTTTGGAACTTTAGATCTGGCTACAGGGTATCTGCTAGTCATTTACCATGGATCTTTTGCACCTTAATTGATTTTTGTTCACCTATACATAGGCATATGCCTATGATTGATTTTTATTTGTTTGTAAAACAACTTCATTCAGTGTTTTTGTCAATTATACTTTTATATCTGTACATAACAAGCGAATTTCGTTAACACTGTGCTACACAACTTATGCTCTTCTTCTTGTTAACTTTAAAGGCTGTTCGATCGGCAATTAGTCATAATTACTTAATGCAACTGTTGCCGCGGGGCCCCTGCAGAGACCCTCAACTTGACATTTTATCCATCATTTCTATTATGCGATCTCCTCCAAGAGCGACGCGTGCAAAGCCGCAGATGCGAACATTTATGTTGATGTTCACAATGTTCGCATTGTTTGTTTGTATGCTCGATAAGAAATTATCTGTTAAGATCTGACAACATGATTTTCTTAACAAATGCAAACGCATTCAAAATCGAGTCACATATAACAATTACATGCATATTTCTAGCTTGTGTTTTGATATCATAATATCTTTAAATTGTATTTCATGCTTATTCTATGAATTGATTAAGTTCCCCCCCCCCCCCCCCCCCCCCCCACACACACTAATCTAAACCAGTGCTGCCACACCTAGCTAGAACACCAAATGCCAGTTAAGAGCTGTTAATCGCTTGTGACGTCACTGTGCGCTGTTAACAGCATGAAGGCTAGTTCGAAGCCTTGGCCTTGTTCTGTTATCGAAATGTTATCGGTGCTGATTAATGGAATACCAGCTTTAAGGGGTTCACCATGGATCGCTGATATCCATTTCGTAATCTCGCAGCCTGCGTGTAGTCAACGCACTTTACCCATCGCGCCAAGGCGGCAATTGGCTGTGCAAGCAAAATGTGCAGCTGGCCAAAATGCAAACATGTAGCCGTACACATAACACCACTTAGCCACTGTGAGGCGCATCTTTATGTTGACAACTGGTGAGTCTGGAAAATGTGCATCTGTTTTTTTCGCGTAGCGAAAAGAAAGCAATTTGTGCAACACTTTGGACACCGCCTCCAATGTGGGCCAAGTTAGCCAGATGGGAAACCTGAGATCAGACCTGATTTGCCAACGTCTCGGCACACACGCACACACAAACACACACAACAGCGGGCATTGTGTGTGTAGCGCGTGTTTACAGCTTTACGAGGTGGCCCATTGTCTTTCGTTGTATTTAACATTTAGCATTTGGGCATTTATTAATCGGTTCAAAGTTATAGCCAAATTGCACGCTTTTGTTGTTCAACATACTTTGCATTCACATATTCACACATAGATGGCGCTGAACCAATTATGGGCAGCTAGCAGCAGAGTTTGACAAGTGCCAAGTGGCCTGGCCATCGTCCGCGATGGCTTTTCAACTAAGTATAAATGCCCATCGGACCTGTGTGGCAGACATCAGTTTTACGGTTTCGTTCGTTTGGTGTAGCACGCGCAGCTGTAACGCCACTCAACATGGTAAGCGATGCGCCCAAGTGAGACAATCTTCACTTTTACCATTTGCCTCTTTGGATTGCTTAATCTTATTTTATTTAATGTCTTGTGTGACAGAAAGCCGTTGCGTTTGTCGCTGTTGCCGTCGCCATTATGGGCCTAGCTCTGGCCTCTCCGCAGTCCACTAGCTACCTGCCGCCGGCACCTGTTAAGGATCTGTCCAGCCAGAGGTTACCCGTACAGCAGAGCTATCAGAGCTTCCAGCAGCCGCAGCAGCCGCAGCAGCGCATCGCACAGATTGAATCCATCCGGCCATCCATATCGCTGGGCAGCTTTACCATTCAAAATGGTGGCCAGTTAGGCTTCATCAGTCAAGCACCAGCTGGCGCTGCCATCAGCTATGAGACACCTCAAACAATTGTGGCCACAGAGACGCCACCGAGGAGCACCTATTCGGGGTCAGCAGTTGCCGCGCAGCCCGCGGCAGCTGTTGAGCAAACAGTCACCGCACCAGTTGCTGCTCCAGTTGCTCAACAAACCTACTCTGCTCCAGCTCCAGTGGTTCAGCAAACCTACTCTGCTCCAGCTCAGACGGTTCAGCAAACGTACTCCGCCCCGGGTCCAGCTCCAACGGTTCAACAGACGTACTCCTCTCCAGCTCCAATTGTTCAGCAAACCTACTCTGCTTCAGCTCCAGTAGTTCAGCAAACATACTCTGCTTCAGCTCCAACGGTTCAGCAAACGTACTTCGCCCCAGGACCAGGTGGTCAGCAGACTTACTCCGCTCCAGCTCCAACGGTTCAGAAAACCTACTCCGCTCCAGCTTCAGTGGTTCAGCAAACCTACTCTGCACCTGCTCCCGTTGCTCAGCAATCTTACTCCACTCCAGCTGCAGCTCTAGTGGTTCAGCAAACATATTCCGCACCAGCTCAGATGTTTCAACAGAGTCAGGCGATTGCAGCGCCCGCTCCAGTTGTCCAGGATACCTACTCCGCTCCAGCTAGCACGCCAGCTGCTCAGCAAACTGTGATCCAGGAGAGCAACGCGATTACGGCATCCGCTCCTGTGGGGCAGCAGACATATGCCGCCCCAGCTCCTGCGGTTCAGCAAACATACGCTGCGCCAGCACCGGCTCCCGCTTCGTCTCCCGTATCGGCTCCGACGCCAGTGGCTCAACAAGTACAAGAGACATTTTTTGTAGCTGCACCCGTGCAACAGAGCCAATACAGTGGCTACAGCTATCAGGCACCAGCTCCGGTTGCCGCGCCAGTTGCTGAACTGTCCACTGCCAGCTACAGTGCACCCGAGATTAATTCTGCCCCGGCACCCGTGCAGTTCCAGGCACAGCAGCAACAGCAGCAGATCTACACCACAACGGCTCAGGCTCAAGTTGACGCTCCGCTGCAATTGCAGCAATCGTTTGTGCCAGCCCCACCCACTGCTGTCCAGTCCGTCGAGCAGTTGACCAGCCCCACTTACAGCTACACACCCGCCATTGCCCAGCAGCAGCAGCAGCAGCATGTGACCTACACACGGCCCGTGTCCACGACCGTTCTGCAGGCGACTCCAACCTCAGCTTTGGCGACCAGCTCACTGATCAGCAGCACGGCTGGTCTCCCAGCCGTCGGCTCGGAGATTGGCACCAACTATGCCAGCAACGGTGGCTACGTCTACGAGAGGACGAAGTAAATGCGTTTGAACGGGCTAGCCTGCAACGGGACGCCCGAATTCGCATGCTTTAATTTTTCATTTATGAACTTTACTTAGCCAAATTGTAGCCCTAGTCCTGTTAATTTGTTTTATTTTTTATTTTTCTATTCAAATTAAAAAGAACAAGAGAAAAACGTTGAAGCCTTCGTTTGATTTGTTTCATACAGTTTGACATGCCCAGCTGTTGGCAGTTGCGCTGTAAATTTAAAAGCAACAGCAGCTTAACATAACATGACAGCTTAACAGCCAGTGCTCTGGCATCATTGCAAAAGCTGTTAAGTATATACACATTTTTTTTACAAGAATTTTAACAGGAACTGCTATGGGATTTTGCCGGTTGCTGCAAAAATGAAATTATTGGCGAATGTAGAAAAAAATACGGATTTGGATGCTGGCAGATTCTAAAAATAGACAATCTTCAAATGTAATATATATCGAATTGAAATTGGTTATTATTCGCATTACTCATCAATCTGTGGGCAATGCTACCTGCTGCTGTTGATTAATTAATTCCAGTCCGCAGACACTGTCTGAAAAATCCCGCTGTGTTCTTCAACATTGCCGCAGGGCAACTTCTCTCAATGCTTTCATCTTGATTGATTGTCCGTCTTGACTGATTGCAGGCCATGGAACTCGTTGGCTATCGCGACTTTTTATCCGACCAGGTTAACCGGCGCGTCTCGCGTTATGAATGGAGTTTCCAATAACGTGCTTTATGGTTCGGCCATTAAATGGACGAGCTGCACAAAGAACAAAAAAAAATAAAAAGAATAAATAAAAAAAGAAAAACATGTTTCAGATGGAATTTAGAGTTGTGCGGCCGCTAATGAACAAACGTCCAATCGTCAAAGACGGACGTCATAAGATCCCAATACGAGCTCCAGCCCGTTCTGAACTCTGATTTTATTAGTTATTGCTATTGTATTTTTTTTATTCAATTTTTGTTATTTTGCTTATTTATTCATAGAAAGCTTATAATGAACGATATTTTATGAGCATTTGTTAAAGCAGCTACAAGTTCTTATTATTTTTGTTATCTGTTTTTTTTTGGGCTCTACTCATCGCGTCTGTTTGACATTTGTATTGAGATCCGTTGAGAATTTCGACTATAAATATGTTAGGATGTGATAGCAACAAATTAGTTCTTTGACCAACTTTGTCAACGCAGCAACACACCTCCAACATGGTTAGTATGGACACTGTGCCGGTGCTCCGTCTCCTCCAGCTAAAACAGCTTGCCGATCTATTTTAGCAATTCCTTGCCATCGTCTCGTTCGCCCTGGTGGCACTCGCCGCCGCCGATGTCAGCCACCTGAGCAACACCTATCTGCCGCCCCAGCAGGTGGCCGCCGCCAGCACCTACTCGGCGCCAGTGTACAGCGCCGCCAAGACTTACGCCGCCCCGGCAGCCACCTATACGAGCCAGTCGTATGTTGCTCCAGCTGCCTCCTCGCAGAGCGCTTCCTATGCTGCGCCGGCTGCTAGCTTTGCTGCCGAGTCTGTTGCTGCTCCAGCTGCTGCCTACACCAGCGACGCCTCGTATGTGGCGCCAGCTGCCAGCTTCCAGAGCGCTTCCTATGCCGCCCCAGCGCCGTCTTTCGTCAGCAAGTCCTACAGCGCTCCGGCTGCCAGCTTCACCGATGATGCCTCCTATGCTGCTCCTGCTGCCAGCTTCGAGAGCGCCTCCTATGCCGCTCCAGCTACCGCTTTCGCCAGCAAGTCCTACAGCGCTCCTGCCGCCAGCTTTGCCAGCGAATCGTCGTATGTTGCTCCTGCTGCCACCTTCGAGAGCGCCTCCTATGCCGCTCCAGCTACCGCTTTCGCCAGCAAGTCGTATGCCGCACCTGCCGCCAGCTTTGCCAGCGAATCGTCGTATGTTGCTCCTGCTGCCAGCTTCGAGAGCGCCTCCTATGCCGCCCCAGCGCCGTCTTTCGTCAGCAAGTCCTACAGCGCTCCTGCCGCCAGCTTTGCCAGCGAGTCGTCGTATGTGGCCCCAGCTGCCACCTTCGAGAGCGCCTCGTATGCTGCTCCCGCACCCGTTGCTGCCGCCAGCTACAGCGCCCCGGTGGTGAGCTACTCCGGAGCCAGCTCCTCCGGCATTGACACCGTCTACGGCTCCAACGGAGGCTATGTCTACAAGCGCAATTAAGTCCTCCAAAAAGGGCTTTAAATATATTTTTCTTTTTTTTTTTTATGTCCCAACTTTTTTTTTTCACACAAAATTAAATAAGTTCTAAACAACCGAAAACGATAAACGAAACGATTTATTTATTTTGAAGGGAATCCCCTTTCATACCGCAAATAAGAAACCAACTGCCAGCTAATTAATTGGAATATGCGCAAATCTCTGCAATAGAAAGCATAAAATAAGCTAAATAAAATGAATGTATAAAAGAAAACACAGCATTGTCCATATCAAGATCAGATGACAATATTGTACAATTTCCAAGGCAAGGCTATCTTTGACACCAAAAACTGAACTTTTCCTTTCCATCATATACTCGACTTAGTATACACTGAAAAAAAAAAAAAGTTCTTCAACTCAGATTGTTTTCTTGTTTCTCAAATTGACTGGAGTAAAACGGCACTTCGACTGAATGAAATTCATTAATATGATTTATTGTTAGACTAAATATAGTTAAGATTGGAATGTTTGCTACTCATCGAGCGTGTTTTTGGTGGACACATCGTACTCCTTGACATTGGCCACAAACAGGATGTTTAACTTGCTGCTGATGGGTCGCTTGCTATCCTCGTGCTTCACGTGCAGCGTGCCGGAGTCCAAGCTGATCGTGCCCAGCAATTGGCCGGGCTTGATGTAGTAATTCTGTCCCATCGTTGTGGGCGTGGGATCCACAATTAAATGATACACCATAGACTGCGGCTCCTCGTCGCGGCTGACAATCAGCTTTGGTTTCGCTGTGGTCACAGCCACGGCCATGGCCATCGCCATGGACGTTGGCATTGGCAACACGTGTGCCAACAACGAGCTGGCGACCAACAAAGACAAGCTCCAAGCCAGCTGCATGACTTATGTACTTATATTGAAAGATGCCAGAAACGAAATGCGGCTCGAAATGGTGCGACGAACTCAACGGAATGCCAGCAATGCACTAAGTCAGGTTCTGACTGACTGCCACATGCTTATATACATATATATTGTCCTGAGACAGCTGAGCATTGGGCCAGGGCAATGCACTGAGCGCACCGGCCCTTCTATGCGCTTCTCAATGCCTCTTCCTTGCAGCGCGTGGCCCGTTATTCGGGCATAACAAGTTTTGAAGGCCCATTAACATTAACCCGATTTCAGTTTCGCACTAAAGATGCAGCGCACAAAAAATATGTATATATACAAGTATATGTGTTTATTTAGCATATAAGTTAAGGCACGATATACACAAAAGCTTGTGAACAGCTCTCAATTCAACAGCTGAAAAGGAACATAATTAAGAAAAAGAAAAAAGAAGCCAAAACAAACTCACGCAGCACAATAAATAAATAATTTTTGCAAATTACGTTTGTCGTTTCAGGTTTTATATACAATATATATACATATATATATATATAAATATCTGCCAGATGTCAAACTTCTTTGCTGCGCTGAGCTGGCTGAAAAAGTAGTGGAATAAATAAATAACACATAATCAGCTTTTCGCTTGCCAGTGTTAGTTAAGCTAATACATTAAATTATCAAATTCTTTAGCCACACCCTGTACGACAGACTTATCAAAAGAAAAGCCTGAAAACTTAGACACGCTCCAACTATTTTGTATTTTAATATTATAATTATATTAGATTATATTTTAATATATTCTCTGTATTCAATCCGCTTTAACTAATAAACAACAAATAATGCCATTTCCAGGGTATCTATTGGTCGCGCGTTTTCGAGCAAGTTCTTACTTGTTGGCATTTAATATGTATGTTTAGCTTTTAATAGCCAACAAATTGACTGAAAGTGTTTGAAAAATAATTTATTAGCGCCGCCAAAATAGTTAATTAATTTTCATGAGTATGAAGATGAAGAAGAATTAGATTGGCTTTATTTTGTGAAAACGCGACAAAAATGCGGGCTCCATTCGCAATAATTAGCAAACATTAAATACATGTTTAAATTAAACGACATTTGAGCTATTCTGCAGCTGCTCAGCTCATCGAAACCTGCAATTTAGAGTGCTTCTTATAGCTAATCGACAGACAGACAGACATATGTCTGCACACAAGATTGTGAAAGCTGTATTTATGACTAAACTGCATTTAATCTGGTTTAAGGTAACATTTAACAGTTTAATTGTGGGCGATTCTAAGGCAATATTCCAATACTCCTGGTAGATCATTTCGGATGGAATACAACTCTGAAGAACTCTGAAGTTCTAACAGATGTCTGGGACTATTGTGGACTGAGTATAATAATACTCAAGAGTTAGCTAATGAAATATTTTGAACATCTTTCAGTAAGAGCTGAGACATGTCTCTCAGGTGAGCTATTGATAATCCAGCTGTGTTAAGGTTACGAATTTCTTAATTTAGTCACATTTCTATAGAAGCACTTAATAAATCCATAAATATGCCTTAAAATAAAGAATTTTCTGTGATATTAAAAGATTTTTCTCAATATCTCTTTATATCACAGCAAATACTTTACAACTTACTTTAAGCTAATTAATATTTTAATTAATATTAAAAAGATTGCGATTATAATAAAGGATATCTAGAGCAAGGTGAAAATAAATAAAGTATGATAAGTTTCTGATTAAAATTAAAATAGTTTTCGATAAGGATATTTCAGCTCAAGTTTCTTGGTTGTTCTTAAAATACTTGCAATAAGAAAGAATAAGAATGGAGATTTCTAGCCTAGTTTCTATGTATAGGGGTTTTCCCTATGCTGTTGTGGCGATCTGGCATCACAGAAATGTTTACATTTTAAGTTTTTTGTCTTTGATAAGTTTGGTTACACTAATTTGGAATTTCACCACATTACGAAAAGCATGTACAACCTTCTTCTAGCTCGAGCTCTCTAGCCTTCACAGCTTGTTAATCATATTGTAAGCTATAAACCCTTTTAATTAGTTTTTCTTAGCCCATGGTAAGTAAATAGATTGAATAAACAAATTTTGGCAAATTGAATTTGTATTTTATATGTATTCTCTTTCCTTGTGCCACAACTTAACCAACTGCCGTCAGTCCACATGGTCTCTTGAAAACCAACTGATATATCTGCGCTGGGATAACGATCTGCAAAGCTGTGCCCATAAACAAATTGTCCGCTTTATTGTTTTTGTTTCTGTTTCTGGTTTTTCTGCACGCAAAGAAATAAACACTGTACGTATTATAATTAATGTCTAAGGTGAGTAATCGTCGCTTTAAGCCAGCGGACGCGGGCCCAAGAAAGAAGCATTTTTGGCCAAGATTAAGTGCCAAGTTCCATGTTCCAAGTGCACGGCCCGCAGCTATTCCAAAATCGTCGGATTCTAACCAAGCCGAACCAATCCAAACTGAGGCAATGCGTTGGGCTCCGGCTGACTTATCTCACGTTCGTCTCATGCTGTCAATACCAACTTCTGGGCAGGCTAAGCTAAAAAAAAAAAAGCAAACAACGGCGAAAAAAAAAAGACAAGAATAAAAATAGGAAAAAAACGCATCATTAATTAAACTTGCGAGGTATTTGCGTTTATGTTTGTGTTTGGCTCTGTGACTTCCGAAATGGACATGGCTAAAAATAAACGGTCTATTAGATTCCGCGGCATCCTCTACAATCGCGCAATTCTGCGTTAACACTGTCCAACAAGTTCTTACTACGTTTAGTTAACACGAAGAGCAGGCCCGTTATTTTCAATTAACTTTTAGCCGTTAACTTTCAAATGCTTTCTTCATTTTCGCGCGCTCCTTTGAAATTTGTACTCCTAATAAGGTGGCAGCTCTCAACTGGACAAAGAGCGTTGCCACCTTTTAATACGTTTTTGTCTTTGAAAAGTAACTTCTGCTAGTTGGTAACCCTTTTTTAAGGAAGAACTTTGGTCCGTGCTAATTCCTGCCCAAGAATATTAAATACAATACAATTATTTGCCAAAAACCAACCGAACTACGACTTCGATTACAATTAAGTCCAACAAGCATGAAATTAAAAGAGAATAAAAGAGAAAAATCGGAAAGTAAATGGCATGAAAAATGCCCGTGCCAGCTTAGGAACCTTTGCCTAGCTCAATATTATTTTGAGCACAAAATTCGTTGAAATTAGCCTCACTTTTTTTTTGCTTTGATAAAATGTATGATCTTAAAGCTAGCGCTCAAGTTTCGGTTGACTAGTTTAATTGAGATCTTGGATTCCGTTTCGTTCTTCCATTTTGGCTGACGGTGCAAAAGATTTGTACTCGCAATTCTTTTGTTTGTGGCCGCTATAAAAGTGTTGCCCCGCGACTCCAGTGGCATCAGTATCCGCTTGGCAAGCACCTAAGCAACTCCAACTCGACATGGTAAGTCCAGCTATTGACGGTGCCGTGATCAATCTCTAACACTTTTCCGGCAGCGTCCGTTCGCCATTTGCTCTGCTCTGCTGGCCCTGGCCGCCTTGGGCGTGGCCAGTCCTTTGGGCAACAGCTACCTGCCGCCCCAGGCCAATGCGTACAGTAGCTACAACTCGGCTGGATCGAGCGCCGCCGCCAGCTCCTATGCACCGACGCGCTCGCATGGATATGCCCCATCAGCCAGCTATTCGACGCCATCTCGACAGTATCTGGCGCCGACCTCGTCTCTGAGCAGCTATTCGACGGCAGGTGCCAGCAGCTACTCCGCCCCAGCAAGTCACTCATCCTCGGCCTCGTCATATGCACCCGTGGCAGCTCCCTCTCGTCAGTACCTGGCGCCAGCCGCCTCCCACAGCAGCTACTCCGCCCCAGCCGCGTCTCACAGCAGCTACTCCTCCGCTGCCTCATCATATGCACCTGTAGCAGCTCCCTCTCGTCAGTATCTGGCGCCAGCAGCATCTCACAGCAGCAGCTACTCCGCTCCAGCCATCTCCCACAGCAGCTACTCTGCTCCAGCCGCATCTCACGGCAGCTACTCCTCCGCTGCCTCATCATATGCACCCGTGGCAGCTCCCTCTCGTCAGTATCTGGCGCCAGCAGCATCTCACAGCAGCAGCTACTCCGCTCCAGCCGTCTCCCACCGCAGTTACTCCGCTCCAGCCATCTCTCACAGCAGCTTCTCATCGTCGGCGTCAACATATGCACCTGTAGCAGCTCCCTCTCGCCAGTACCTGGCGCCAGCCGCGCACAGCCACAGCAGCTACTCCGCTCCAGCCATCTCGCATAGCAGCTATTCCGCTCCAGCCGGCTCCCTCAATGGTTATTCGTCCCCAGCTCGTTACGCTTCCTCCCATGGTCTTGGATTGGGTGCCTTTGCAACAGCTTCGTCCTCGTCCGCTCGTAGTTTTGGGCACGGCTCCGGAGGATCGCGCCATGCAAGCGGAGGTGCCTATGGTCACGGCAGTTCTGCAGGCGGCACTCGCTACGCCTCCAACGGTGGCTATGCATATCGTCATAAGCATTAAACTGATCTCTACATTATTATAAATCGGGCTAAAGGTTTACAGCTTTCATATATGTATACACATATTTTTTTTTTTTTTTTGTAATAAGTTTGATAATTAAATAAAGTTTAAAGTGTGCAATAAATAAGAACATTATCTGAACTACAATGTTATTTGGAACCGAACCAGTTCCAATTTATTTAAAAAAGTAGCCGAGACACGAACCCAGCCGCATATTTTTCAAAAATAATTTGACTTAGACCGAAAGCATTAACATCGTCGGCCCCAAGCATTAGATTTATCTAACCAATTTTGGTAGATCCCAATTTTGGGCAGAGATCGAATTTAGCCCGCGCCTTCCATATGAAAATATCTACTGTTTTCAATATTTTCAGTAGAACGGGCAATTACAAATTATGAATTGAATTGTTTCATTCAAATTTCGAGAATAT
Organism: Drosophila montana; assembly: GCF_035044405.1. Classification (NCBI taxonomy): domain Eukaryota; kingdom Metazoa; phylum Arthropoda; class Insecta; order Diptera; family Drosophilidae; genus Drosophila; species Drosophila montana. The sequence continues at coordinate 28,925 of NW_026996772.1, forward strand.
ACGGGAACCGAAGAGTTTTAAATGCACCGAGGTTCAATTATGTGTAAAACCCGATTCACGAGCCAAACCTAGAAGGAGAGCGCTGGCTCGAACCGCTTCCTCTTTCTCAGTCTTAGGAGTGTGGAGTAGGAGCGGAAAGTATCCAGGAGTAAAAAGTAATATGCTCAATAAGCCCAAGCTTCAAAATTTATGTCAATCGATTCAAAATTTGAGCTCACACAGATTTAAACAGATCTAAGTTGGCCTTAAATTGATTTATGTTTTTCGTACAACTATTAACTATCATAATGATAACAAAGGAGATTGAAAATCGGTTTAGTTTTGAATTGTTTAAAGATCGATAAGAAAAAATCGAAAACTTGAACATAAGGAAATACGTAATTCACAAAGGATCAGGACCTGCCTATAAAAATTGATTATTTTTGTTCAAGAAACTTTATTATTTATAAAAACCAGCTCAAATCCTATAGATACCAAAAAAAAAAAAAAAAGAGGATTTATATACATATACATTCGTTTTGTGAGCACTTTTTGCATAAGAATATTTAGTGGACATTATCCCAGGCACATGCCAACTGATCCTCCTAATAGACGTAACCGCCGTTGGAGCCATATTTGGTGTCCAGGCCGCTGTAGCCAGTGCCGGCATAGCTGGTCAGTGCCGGCAGATAGGCGCGCGAGGGCGTGGCATAGCTGTTGTACTGCGGCACCGCGGCATAGCTGTTGTAGCCGGATGAGACCAGCGGGGCACCGTAGCTCGAACCGAGGCCGGAGCCCGAGTAGTAGCCGCCGCCGGAGTAGGCGTTGCCCGTATACGAGGGATACGTGGGATACGAGGAGTACGTCGAGTAGCCGCCAGCGCCGCTCAGCGGTGGCAAATAGTTCCGCGAGAGGGACAAATGGGAGACATCCGCGGCGCAAAGTGCCAGCACAGTGGAAGCAATCAGAGCCGCAATAGCCGTAATGGAGGGCTGTGGGAAAGGCGGGCAGACAAGAGGTTATGGTAAAAGTCGGACTATAAACTGCTTGTTAAAAAAAGAGTTATTATATTTTATATTAATAAATATACCTCAAACCTTGTTGAGAACATTTTAAATGGACATATATATCTGCTTGGAATTTAATTTTCACACTTTTAAACAACCAAAAAACAAAGAATGCTAAAAAAAATATTCTTTAAAAAAATGGTCACACTTATATTTATTTAGAAAACCGTTATTGCACTGGTCGGCTGGTCACATTGTCACACAAAATATATCGTTAGTACTTGCCATTTTGAGGATTTCAAGTTATCAAGTCCTACGTAGTTTGACAAAATATAATTCCTAGAAGAGTTATACACTGGGACAATGCTGCCGAATGACTGTTGTTCATGTTGGCGTCGAGTGCGCGTTTTATACTCTTGAAAACAAGCTGGAACTGTTATTAAATTAAATATATATCGTGCGGACAGATTTTACAACTAATTTTAACGCCTTTACCGCACTGCAAACATGTCGACGGACAATGCTCATTACTCAAGCCAACAATGACTGAAACCGAAACCGAAACTGAAACTCAAACTGAAACTGAATCGTTTAGAAATGTTCGGCGACATGTTTAGCTGTTTTAGCGGATCCCACGATCCCACGACGCATCGACGGCGAACACCCAATTTCGGTTGGTCTTGGAAAGCCCACGTTAGCATTTGGTAGCTGTTGTGGTTGCTTTTTTATACCCTTGCGCAGGGTATTCCAATTTTGTCGCACAGAACGAGACTCGGCTATCCTTCGATTAGTATCATCAAACATTATTGGACTTTCAATCATAGGGATACATCATGAATACATCATATATGAGCTATAGGATAAATAAAATATTCGAATTTGCCTTACTACAATCAAACATTGCTACACTTTATTACATCAAAGCAATGAGTATTTATTTGAGATTCTTTTCAGTTTCTCAAGATATGACAGTGATCAAAATCTAATCAAAATTACTATTTTTTTTATAGCTTTTATAGCAACAATCGAACGAAATATAGCGCATGTCTGCAAGGGTATTTACACTTCGGTGTGCCGATGACTGCTCTCTTACTTTTTTTTCGGTTTTGTTATTGTTTTTATGACCCTGCCACGCCTTGCCTCACGTACTTCACCTCTCCTTCCGTGTTGTTGAGATGCGAAACGTCGCTTGGCTGGCTTTAAGGGTAACATCGTCGCGCGCTCTTTTTCTTTAATTATACAATTTATATTTATTTTTTTTTCAATCTAACTCTGGTTATTGTTTTGTGTTAAGTGCCCTTGTTGTTGTTGCTATTTGTGTTTGTTGTTTTATGACATTTCGCGGTCGCCGGTCTAACGCTTTTGTCTTATATGAGTCGCTGCTCATAAATCTTAAAGTTATTAATTGTTGCTACAACACAGATTGCAGTCCATTTGCCGTATCTCAGGTTTGAGCCCGGGATCCGATTGCAATAATTCTTTGTCTGGCCCAAAAATGACCACGTTACTTGATATCAAAGCAGCTTCGTTGTCAGATCATTAATTTCTAATTTTGATTATTTATATTTATATCAGCAAATCATTAAACAAATCAAATGATGTGTCATTGTATAACAAGCATACAAAGTTGCATCCTTAATATCAATAATTTTGAACTTCTAAATACGTTATCCAATAATTTGAAATTTGAGATCGCTTATTGGCAACATCTTCGTTAAGGAGTTGCCACTCTCTCACTGCAATAAGGCTGCCATTTAATACTGAGCGTGTGGACACACTGCCCACGCTTGTAGGCTGCGTTTTCGCAAGAAAACCAATATGTAAATAGACGAAAAAATGAAGAAAAAAAATGTAGCAAATCAATAAGCACACCGTTTCGCAAAGCCGCAAAATGCCGCGCCGTAAAAACAATAAAATTGATATCAAGCCCAGCTGGATTGCCGATTCCTGCAACTTTTTTACCCATGTAATTACGGATACCTTGGAGAATCTTCGCAAAAGTTCCATAAGCCGCACTGAGAAAATGGCGCTCGACAAACTGGAGACACAATGGATGCAACACTACATGCCCAGCAATCATATGCCGGAGTCGAATCCCTGCCCGTTACCGGTTCCCAAGCCAAAGCCGCGACGGCCCACCGCAAAGCCGACAGCAAAGGCAGCCGGTAAAGCAAATCCAGTTGAGCAGTCTGTGGATCCCCACACTTTGGATGACCACGTCAATATAGTGTATCGCATTTGCATTCCTCCCCTGAAGCCCCATTGGCAGTGCCGCAGCTTCGATCTCAGTATTCCGGCATATGTGTGCAAAGATAATTTAATTGATCAGCTAATTAACTGGCAGCTGCTGGACCGCATTATGGAGCTGCCGCAGGAAGAGGCCACGGCCATGTTTCAGAAGTATGTGAAAAAATTGCTGCTGTTGCAACAAGTTGATTAAGCAGGGCTTACAAAATAAATCATATTGTAATACACAAGTGTATAAGCGTAATTTATATGCATGTAATTAGTTTGTGAAACATACAAGTAAATCATAAAATGAAATAATGCGAGGATTGAAATTGGCGCAATTCGTAAATCCAACGCTTACATGCTTTTTTGAGTATTTCAACAGTTACAATAACTGGCCACACTAAATGTAACGGCACTTGGCCGAATTTCGAAATTGGAAGCTGATCAATTGCAGTTCACTGCAATTGAATGTCGTTCAGTTCGCTTTTTGCATTTCAACGTTTGCGTTGAATTTGCGCATGCTCGTTGCATTTTGTTAATCATTGATGTTGAACGTTTACTTTTGTGTTCTGTTAAATGTTTAATTTATGAATAAGAACGCGGTGAATAAAACCACAAACTGCTGCACTAAAAGCAAGTATCAAATGTAAGTGGCAAATATCACTGGAGTTAAATTCGTTGCGTGACATAACCTCAAATGCACACGTGGATTTTTTTTTTTTTATAGGGCCACAATCTTGCGGGATAATCATGTGCGAACACAATGCCATGTGCGTGGCCGGCAGTGGAGTGGTAACAACGTCAGCTGGCGGTCCTGGTGGCTTTTGTGCCTGTGCCCTGCAGTGCTGCTGCTCGTTTGCGGTGAGGCTTCTGCCGCCGCGACGGGATCAGCGCACGCGAGGTGCGATGCAGATCAATTCCAGTGCAGAAACGGAGTCTGCATCTTACAGGCGAAGATGTGCGACGGACGAAGCGATTGCACAGACAACACGGATGAATTGGAATGCGGCAAGTGAAAGAAGAAAATCAAAAATTGATCCGAACCTAACCTAACCTAAACAAACCTAACCTCAAACTTGTGTACATTATATCTTTGGACTGCAGACTACAAGATGTGCCGGCAGCCGCATTGGTTCCCGTGTGCCCAGCCACACGGTGCCTGCCTGGCAGCGGAACTAATATGCAACGGCATCGACAACTGTCCAGGCGGCGAAGATGAGCTTCAGTGTCCGCGCCGCCTGGTATTCAACTTCGGCCGGCGCAACTGCAGCCAATATGAGTACATGTGCCAGGATCACAGCTGCATACCGCTCGACTTTATGTGCGACGGCAAATCGGACTGTGCCGACAACTCCGACGAGACAGCTGGCTGCAAACAGGTGGCCACCAGCTGCACCGGTGGTCATCTCTGCAGCAACGGCCGTTGCTTGCACCGCAAGCAATGGCTCTGCGATGGCGTCGATGACTGCGGCGATGGCAGCGATGAGAGTGACTGCGGTGAGTCTTGCTATATACATAGATTAAAGATTTGTTTAAGTACATGGATCCCAGCATTAATCCCTTGCATTCAAAATATTGCTTTCCAGAGAATCTCTGTCAGCCGTCTATGGGAAAGTTCATGTGCCGCAATCATGGCAGCTGCCTGCCGCTCAGCCAGGTGTGCGATGGCCAGCCCAATTGCTCGGATGGCAGCGATGAGAGCGAGAGCTGCCGTGCCAAGCCCGATTGCAGCACAAAGAAATGTCCGCCTGGTGCCAGTTGCCACATGATGCCCGCCAGCGGGCCGGAATGCTTTTGCCCAGACGGCTTTCGGCTGTTAAAGTTTAAGGATAAATGCGAGGATATTAACGAATGTCAGGAGCGGGATGACTTGTGCAGTCAGCGCTGCGAAAATACATCCGGCGGCTATCGTTGTGCCTGCGATGCGGGCTACGAACTGGATGCCAGCAACAATCACACCTGCCATGCCCTGGATATAGGCTCAGGGAAACAGTCCGCGCTGCTGCTCTACACCACCCAGGTGACTGTGATGGGCATGCATCTGACGCAGCAAACGCATCAGCGCAATCATGTCTTCAGCGTGGCCACCAATCTGAGCAAAGTGATTGGCGTGGCCTTCGACGGCGACCACATCTACTGGACCAACATACAGAACGAGGCGGAGAGCATTGTGCGTGCACGTGCCGATGGCTCCATGGCCGAGATATTGCTGACATCTGGTCTGGATGCGCCCGAGGATTTGGCCGTCGATTGGCTGACGCACAACATTTACTTTTCGGACAACATAATGCGACACATTGCGGTCTGCTCGAACGATGGCCTCAGCTGTGTGGTCCTGGTTACCCAAGATGTGCATCAGCCGCGCAGCCTGGCGCTGTGGCCACAGCGTGGCCAAATGTTCTGGACCGACTGGGGCAACAAGCCAATGATAGCGCGTGCTTCCATGGATGGCACACGATCCCAGCCGATTGTTGCCGATAATATTCACTGGCCAAATGGCATTGCGTTGGACATGCATCAGGAGCGCATCTACTGGGTGGACGCCAAGCTGGGCAGTGTTCAGACCGTGCGTCCAGATGGCAGTGCACGCCGCACCGTGCTTGATGGCATGCTAAAGCATCCGTACGGACTGGCCGTATTCGAGGATCAGCTGTACTGGTCAGATTGGGGCACCAAGAGCATCCATGCCTGCAATAAGTTCTCCGGGAAACAGCATCGCATATTGGCACGCGATCGCATCATCTATGCCGTCCACGTCTATCATCCGGCCAAGCAACCGCAGGTGCCGCATCCCTGTGAAACGGCGCGCTGTTCGCATCTATGTCTGCTCGCTGAACTGGATGCTGGTGGCTATTCATGCGCCTGCCCGGAGGGCATGACCCTGTCACCGGATGGACATCGCTGCAGCCAAACCGAGAAGAAGCAGCGTCTGTTTATTGGACTGCGCCAGGTGCTGCTCGAGATCGAGCACACTTCGTTCGGCCGTCATGTAGTCAGCGCGTCGCACACCCTGCCCTGCCACATCAGCGAACTGGCCTACAATAGCATCAATAGCACCGTCCTCATTGCGGACAATATGCAGCGGGCCATTTTCGAGTACGCTCCCCATCCCAGCGAGCAGCGCCTGATCATTTTAGTCAACCGCAATCTGGGCAATATCAGCAGCCTGGCATTTGATCATTTGGCACAAAATCTCTACTGGGCAGACATGGAGCGTCATGTTATTGAGCTGCTGTCGCTGCGCACCGGACACCGTGCACTGGTGCGCTTCTTTGCCGGAGATGAGCTGCCCATCGGTCTGAGCGTGATGCCAGCGGAGGGTTATATGTTCGTGGCGCTCAAGGCGCGCCGGCACACGCATATCGATCGCGTGGCATTGAGCGGACGCGGCGCCCAGACGCATGTCTTTGAGGAGGATCTGGGCGATGATGACATCAAGTTTGCTGTCGATCAAGAGACGCACACCATGTACTGGTCGGACAGCGATACGAGTCGCCTCAGCTTCAGCAACTATCGCCAGACGCATGCGCAAATGTTTCGCGGCAAGTTCCGGCGACCCTACGCTCTGGCCTTGGTCAATCAGGATCTGTTCTGGAGCGAGCTCGGCACACCGGCCATCTACTGGACGCACAAGAGCAACATGGGCCCCAACAAACGCATCGAGATCGAAACGAATCCGCATCTGGGTAGCGATGGTCCCGCTGCAGCAGCAGCCGCCGCCGCCTATCTGCACCACACGCTGCCCGTTCGCATACCGCTTACGGCCAGCAGCCGAGTGGCTGCCAGTTTAAGGCCGCATCCCTGTCAGCAGGGCAACGGAGGTTGTTCGCATGTGTGCGTCAGTGCCGGACAATTTGAGAGCGCGTGCCTCTGCCCCGCCGGCTTTGTGTATCGCGATGCCTTCAATCGCAGCTGCACCGAGGCCCTGGACTGTGAGTTCCGTTGCCGCTCCTCCGGCGAGTGCCTGACCATGGCACATCGCTGCAATGGTCATCAGGATTGCGCCGACAGCTCCGATGAGTCCGACTGCGACACCATCAAGCGCGTCAAGGTCAAGTGCGGAATCTCCCAATTCACCTGCCATGACGGCGAACGGTGCCTGGATAAGAGCAAGCGCTGCGATGGACACAAGGACTGCGATGACAACTCGGACGAGCTGCACTGCTCCCAATTTGGTACGTGATTGTCCATCACTCGGATCGGTCTGTCAATCATGCATTTCCATTTCGTTTCCAGATAAAACCAAGCTCTGCCACGCCCACCAGCTCGCCTGCGACAATGGCAAGTGCGTGGATTACAGTTTGGTGTGCGATGGCAAAAACGATTGCGGCGACAACTCGGACGAGCTGCGTTGCAAGGAGGCCGCCAGCTGTGAGCGTGGCATGTTCCAGTGCAGCAGCGGCTCGTGCATTGCCAGCAGCTGGGAGTGCGACGGACGCATCGACTGCAGCGATGCCTCCGATGAGCACGACAAGTGCGGCCAGCGCCAGTGTCCCGAGCAGATGCATCGCTGCCTGCTGGGCCAGTGCCTCGATGCGCGGCTCGTCTGCGATGGCCACAACGATTGCGGCGATCTCTCCGATGAGCTCAACTGTGAGCAGCGCAAACCCGCTGCTGGTGCTGCCGTCAACATAAGCTGCGGCACCCTGGCCACGCCCATGTATCAATGCACCAGCAATATGCAGCTATGCCTGGACATGGCAGTGCGCTGCAATGGCAGCGCCGAGTGCCCGCGCGGCGAGGACGAGGCCGACTGCGGCGAGCTGTGCAGCATCTACGAGTTCCAGTGCCGCGACAGCAAACAGTGCATACGCCAGGAGTTCCGCTGCGACAAGGAACGCGACTGCGACGACGGCAGCGACGAGGAGCACTGCGAACAGTTCACCCATGGCAATGGGACGAGCAGCCAGCAGGCGGAGAATGTGAGTGCAAGGCGCGCCTGTAAGCCCCATCTGTTCGACTGTCACGATGGCGAGTGCGTGGACATGTCGCACGTGTGCAACGGCTTTCCAGACTGCACCAATGGCAACGATGAGGGTCCGCAGTGCGCCAGCGCGTGCAGCAAGCCTCTGTGCCAGCACAGGTGCCAGGCAACGCCGGCGGGCGCTGTCTGCACATGCCTGGAGGGCTATCGATTGGCCAGCGATCAGCGCAGCTGCGTCGACATTGATGAGTGCGCCGTCTCCGCCGAGCAGCAGCCGTGCGCCCAGCTGTGCGAGAATACGCCGGGCAGCTATCAGTGCCAGTGCCATGCGGACTTTATGCTGAACCAAGATCGCAGCAGCTGCAAGAGCATACAGTCCGGTGCCCCGCTGCTCTTCACCAGCTACAACGAGGTGCGCAATCTCAGCGATCATCCGGTGATGCTCTCTGTGGCCTGGTCAGCGAATGATTCGGCCATCAGCGGCTTCGATGTGGACATGCGCCGTCAGCTGGGCTACTTTAGCAGCGAGGAGCAGAATATCATTTACCGCGTAAACCTGCGAGATCGCAGCCAAATGTCGGCGCTCGCTCTGCGCTCGCCCAGCAAAATGGCCGTGGAGTGGACGACGGGCAATGTGTATGTGATCAGTGGCCGGGCGCCGCAGCAGATAAGCGTCTGCAATTTCGGGGCCAAGATGTGCGGCAGCATACTGCAAATGTTGTCGCGGTTCACTCTGAAGGCGCTCGCCGTGGACGCGCACAAGGCGCGTCTCTTCTATGTGGCCATACGCAGCGAGAGCTTCGGCCAGCCGATCACACAGCTTCATATGGCGCGACTCGATGGCAGCCGACGAGAGCTGCTGTTGCGGAAGCAGCGCAGCTATGTGACAGCGATTGCAATCGATCCCCATCAGCAGGTGCTCTACTTTGTGGATCTGCATAGTCACACGCTGGAGATGATCAGCTACAAGGGACGCGGCAGCGGCAAACAGCGTGAGGCGCATGTGCTGCTCCAGAAGAGCAATGCGCTGCTCCAGCCGACCGGACTGAGCATCTATGAGAATCACGCGCACATTGTCAATATGGGCGCCAAGGAGGCGGTCAGCTGTGAGCTGTATGGCCAGCGCACTTGCAAGGCCATCAATCTGAATGTGCTGAACGCGCAGGATATAGTTGTTGCCGGCTGGTCACGACAGCCGGTGGCAACAAAGAATCCCTGCCAGCATGCCCACTGCTCCGGCATGTGCGTGCTGGGCGACTATGGCTATGAGTGCATGTGCGGCGATGCCGTTGTGCCCGAGACAGAGCAGTGTCCACACGGCACCACCAATGAGCTCGACATGAACTCGCTGCTGTTCAGCGAGCAGCATTCGGATGGCAGCGGCGATGACGGCGGCGGCAGCGTAGTCGTCTGGCTGCTGGCCATATTGCTACTGATAGGAGTTGTTGGCACCGGCATTGGGTACATGTTCTATCAGTGGCGGCAGCGCGGTCATCGCGATCTCAATATTAACCTGCATTTCCAGAATCCTCTGGCAACGCTGGGCGGCAAATCGATCCAGGAGATCGGCAACGAAGTGGACATGGCAGGCGGCGGCGGCGACGGAGCCGGAGGCAACAGTAGCACAAGCACAAGCACAAGCAGCAGCACGGGAACCACAGCCGCCTCTTTTACGGCCGGACGCGAAACGCTTCAGTTTGGCGTACCCAAAATCCTGCAGAGATTATTACAACAAAGGCAAACACAGAACAGCGAACTGGTTACGGAAGTTCCGCTCGAAAACACACGAGTAAGTGAACAACTATCAGTATACCCTGTATACCCTGTATACCCTGTTCCTGATTAGAACTTTTTGTCTATCTGTCCGTTTGTCGTAATCGAAAACTTGATGTCAACTCTTATATATCCTACAATCAAAAATATTCGTAACTTCGCATGTATGTTACGGCAGCATTTAGCTGGGTGCAGGGTATTCTCTAGGGTATCCTCCTTCTCTAATATGTTTATATAATGATCTGTTCAAATTTCTTCAACATTTTCCATCCAACAGCAGTCAAGCGAAATACAGTCGCTGGTCAATGGACGGGGAGGTTGTCGAATGCCGAACGTCCTGGTATCAGGCCCTGGCGATGATGCCGCCTCAGCCGGACACTACGGGGGAGATTACGCAAGCGATGATGTGCATGCACGGCTTGTACCATAGGTGATCAGAATTGGTCCAAAAATAGCAATGTTAACTAATTAATTTGTTGATTTGTGAGCGTTATGTATTTCTATTTGTAATATTTATATTGTTGCATTTTGCATTAGGGTGTATTTTCATGTTATAGTTAAATGTATAGCATACGTTTAGGGTGGCGCCAAAAAAGCATCTATATGGAATTGTAGCTGTAATAAATACTTGGTATCAAGGCAGAAATAAACAAATTTATTTTACACTTTAAAAAGCCAATTGTGATATTTTCTCAATCCTATTAAAGCTTTTTTAATCGCACTTGCTATTTGTGCATTGGCTGCGTGCAGTGGCTCCACAACTGTGACGACTGTTAGCTGTGTCTGTTATGTTACAGTGAAACGAAAAGTGTAAAAACTTATGTTAACATTTTAAAATTTTGTAACGGTCAGACATATGTAATTAGCTCAACAGCTGCTAGCTTGGTATATTCAGAGAAGGACCAAGAATTATTTGTACAAAATGACTAAATTTTTTGTATTATGTTATTTTTAACTATTTCAGTGTTTTTTTTTTTAAGTGCATTAAAGGGGCGCTAACATGTCAGTATATTGATCATATCCAAATTTTAATTTGTTACCTTTGAAAGCTTCAGCTGTGGGTTCTCTGTGAATGTTAATGTCGGATTCATTTTTTTTTTCAGTTTTATAATTAAGTTGAAGCTATAAATATATAGTCGTTTATCAGCAATAAATAGATTAATAACATGTTATTGACTGCCGACTGATGCAACGTCATATTTTAGCAGTATTTAAATAAACTAAATAGCAATAACAACTCGATGTGCACACGTGTCACGCGCACGCACGCATTAATAATATATGCACATATGTATATGTAAAAAACACTCTACGTACGTTTGTTTGTTTTTTACGATCCCATTCGAATCACGCACGTGCGCATCTCTAATAACAGGCAGCGCCGTTGCTGGTTGGCTGATACTCGGCCCAGCTGTTGTTGCTGTAATGCTTGTTATTGTTGCTGTTGTCTTACACACGTTGCGCTACGCTCAGGCTTGCTGCTGTTATCACACAGACGCACACACTGGCAGCGGCACAGAAAGAGAGCGACAATAACAGTGTTGATAGTCACGTGTGTGTTGCCGATACACTTACATGCACGCACACATACACATGGCCAGCTGAGACGCTTAACAGTAACAGCGCGTCAGCCAGTAACATCGTCTGTTGTAGCAGCAACAGTATCAAACGGCAACAACAACATTAGCAGCAACAAAAGCAGCAGCAGCAACTACATATGCATGCATGAGCATACATATATTTTATACATATATATATATGTATATATAGAAATATATGTACATACATTTGTATATATGGCTAGAGTGGGCTGGTCGTGGCCGCTGCTGGCCGCCGTCGCGACGGCCACTGTTATAAAATAGCTCTACTCTCACATAGAATTTGTCATTCGGCGACAATTTCTAAGCACCCAAAGACGTTAAAGGCGCCCCGTGCCTGCCTGCCTTTCAGCCTGCCTGCCTGTTTACCAGTCAGCCTCACAGCCTTCAATTCAGTTGACTTGTATTCCTTGCCGGAACAGTCGGAACTTAAAAAGTGCGCGCGCTTAAAACTCTAAAAGTCAAAATATTTAAATTTTTCTAAAATTCAAATTCAAGTTAAAAAAAAAAAAAAATTAAATTAAAAAATGCCTTTCGCAAGTAAACAAATGCAATCCGTGGCCAGCCAGCAACTGTCCAAAGCGGACACCATCAAGCTGCGTAACAAACACATTGGGTTAGTATAAACAAATTCATTTCCTTAACTATTTCATAAAACAGACTACAATTGCTTACAAGTGTGTGTGTGTGTGTGTGTGTGTGTGTGCATAGATTTGCAATGCATGTAAATGACGTCTTTAAAGATGTTATGTTTATGTTTACGTTATGTTATGCGCTGCGATGCTCGCACTTACATATGTTATGCGCATGTTAGGTGACCTTCTGTCAAGCGATTTCGCTGTCAAGGTCAACAAGCGGCTTCCCCACACGGCACAGTCATCGACGCTGTTGTCGTGCTCTTTGTTGCTCTCTGTTTAGTGCCACATGCCAGGTTGCCTGTGGGAGGGGGGCGTGCCGGGGCTGTGGCAGTGCAGTTCTCTGCTCTGCCGCCGTTTTTGTCATCCCATGACAAATGCTAACAAAACTTTTGGCAATTGCCAAACATTCGCGCCCCACTGAATTGGCCGAAAGTAGCCGCATTTATTTTTGGTCTTTATCGATTTCCTGCTCAGCAGCAATAACAAAGGCGTTTTTAAATATAAACACGCATATATGCATAATTATTGAACAGTGCTTGATAATTGTTTTTGCGCCTGAAATAATTTTCATAGCTAACAGCGCGTTTACATAAACTAGTTGTGAATTATATCGTAAACGTTTATTGACCGCAAATTTAAACAAACAAACACGCTGCGGCGCCAACGAGAGCAAATGCAATAATTACGCCCATAAAAAAGAGTTTATAGTCTTGGCTTAGATACTTAACTTTAGCTAACATCCATTACGAGGCGTCACTTCTGCCCCACCCATATTATTGTCCGTATCTGAGGGCTCACCACGCCCGATGACGGTATTATATTGTTGATGACATAGGCCCCGACCGTAGAAGCTCGGTACGGCATCGAACAAGTTTGTTGCAATCGCATCAGATAGAGATAACTGCCTTTGTTTTTTACTCCCAATATTTCTAATTAGTAGGTCGTTATATATATATATATATTTTTAGCTTTAAGTTAATTATAATTTGAAAAACAAACACAACAACAAATTTTTTTCTCTTTTCACTTCTTTTTTCAATGCACAAACACAAAAATGCAATTGAAAACTCGCAAATATCGAATAATACAGACAAGCCTGTCAACTCTTCTATCGCTCCGATCCATTGAAAATAGTCCGCGGACAGGGCCAGTATATGTTCGATGAGGAGGGCACACGCTATCTGGACTGCATCAATAATGTGGCACATGGTAAGTGATAATCCTTTCAGTCTAACCAACTATACATCTATCTATACGTCTGTCTATATATCTATACATCTTTCGATCTATACATCTTTCGATCTATCCATCTATCCATCTATCCATCTATCTATCTCTCTATCCTTTTCTTTCTCTATCCTATCTATCCATCTAGCCAACTATCTATCTATAACTCATATTTGTGCTGCGAAATATACATATACGCATATAGCTCGCATCCGTGTCAAAAAAAATATGTATATATATATATATGCATATGTTATAATAATAATTTTTTGTGGGTCAATTAATGGCGCCGGACTCTCGGGACCGGGGCCCGATGAAATGGGCTCGTCAGCGACAGGCCCGGGTCCACAATCAATCGTCCGTCGCAATTTCAATTTCAATATTCTTTATGCTGATACGTCTGAGCGGTGCATTGTGATAAAAAACAAACAAAAAGACACGTGTGCGAGTAGGGCGTATGGGCGGCATTGATGCCCCCGGTGGTGGTAGGGCAGTGCAAGCTGCGGCTGGGTATTTGGCAAGTTCAAGGTTGTGCACGTCCCCGGCCTGGCCGAGAGCAGGCCGGCCCAGCCGGCTGGCCAGACATCGGCGGCATGCTCAGGCCCCGATTGAGCAGCTTTTGTGTGTGATTTGATTCGAGTAGCTGGCGCAAAAACTGACTCAGCCTTATCACAGACACGTTGCTTGGTGCTGGTGCTGGTGCTGGGGCTGGGCCGGGGCCGGCCTATTTGTACGTCTGTGTATTTAGATGCTGCCCGTTGATTTCGGGCCCCGGCACGCGGCACATGGCGCACGGCGCACAACACCAGCTGTTGCCTGGGCTGATTAAGTTACTCAAGTGAATGTGCTGGAGGGAGGGGGGGGGGGGGGGGGGTTGGGGGCTGTAATATCAACAACAATCAACTAAGATTGACGTGTGCGCAATTTGCCAATTTGCGTATTGAGCAACTGAAATTGTGTCCAACTGACACCACCAACATGTGCATCTTTACACATTGTTATCCCCTTTTTTTTTTTTTTTTAACGGAATTTTCCATTCAAAATGCACGCTGACAGCGCTTAGCAGCGTCGCCTGTTACTGTTATGTAAGATCCAGGCTTGCTGTTATCATTGTAGTGTAAGCTGACAACAGTGCGCTGTTAAGCTGACCTCTTCAAAGCCGTCGTTTAACAGTTGTGCACAGTTTTCGTTTTCATTAAATTATTCTATGTTTTTGCAATTTCATTTAGACAATAACAAATCTGAGGGGGGCCTACAAAATTATCATTTGCATATGCTGAGCCTGGGTGCAAACAAATTATAATATTGCTGATAAGCTACAAAAATGGGCCTGAAATACGCCTAACTACCTACCTACATACATACATACTACGTAGTTTCTATGCACAATCATTGTGCCACAATGGTTCGTTGTTCCCAACGTTGGCAGATAAGGGCCAGTGTCCAGAGGCTGTTAATTATTAATAGCAACTATTTCGGTTGAACTAAACAAATAACTGATGCGGCTCAGAAACTTAGGGGGGCAATCACTTTAAACATGTTAAACATATATCATAATTATTACATTAACATTTAAATATGGCGCTGCCTAATACGTTTGCCTGGAACTCGAGCTCGACTCCTCGCATTTGCCTGGAATTCGAACTCGAGTCGAACTCGAAAATATTGCGTGTTTGTGTCCCTGTGCCGACTATCAAAAGTTGAATCAGCAATAATTCGAGTTCAAAACATGCCTCAGCTTATTTATAAATAGTTCTATAAAAATGAATTAAGGCCTTTAAATAGCAATGCAATTTTGTGGTGAATCTATAGAAAAATACACTTGTGCGATTTGCTGCAATTTGAGCTATTGGAATAATCATGAGGCAAAACAGTTTTAATAATAATTATAAAACAGCCCAACGCATTATCAGCAAAGTGCCTGGGCAAATATCGAGGCTATTTCTGTGCACAAGCTGCAAACGTGATTTCGATTCCGAATTCGTCCCCCCCCCCCCCCCCCCCTCCCACCACCATCCACAGCATAACAAAGATCCATTCAATACAGAGAATAAACAGCAAAGAAAGAAAAAAACATAAAGAGAACTATTCTATAAAACGCGATAAGCCCGTTGGTGTGCACGTGTTGTCATTGCTGACAACAACAACAACAACAGCAACAACAACAACAACAACAACAATAATAACAACAATTTATTATTGTTTATTACGAAACTTTTGATCTCAATCGTTGCGCCTCACGCGTTCCAATCGCCACGTTATTCTATGATCTCGTGCTACTTTCCTACCGACTGCGACGGCAACGGCGACGCCGACTGCGACAGCGACCGCGACTATGACTACTCGTAGTTGCCGCTTATCAGCTATGGAAACTGACAGCTGAGAGCTTGCCCTGAAACTGGGCGTTCAGCCAACATGTGAACGTCTCGTGCCGAGTGGAAATCTACGCGAGATAACAACAACAACAACAACCAGAACAAGAATAAGAACAAGAACAAGAACAAGAGCAACTACTACGCACTTTGGCCGATTGTCCGGCTAGCTAACCGACTCTCTGTCCCTCTGTCCCTCTGTCCCTCTGCCGTTCTGCCCCTCTGGCTGGTGTGTGTGCCCATAGTCTACATTCAATATTTGTTCAAGCCTAACAAACGGAGCAATCAGCGGGGCGTCCGTTGCGAGTGGAAAATTCTGTGCAAGATAATGTGAAAAACACTTTGGACACACATGCACGCACACACACACCAATACATATATGTGCGTGTGCTTCTGCAAAAAAAATGCGGTCAAATGCGCACTTTGAAAAAAAAAAAAAAATATTATGAATAAACCAAAAAAAAAAAAAACTACATAAATATTGCGAAAAATCAACAATCAGCACTTGACTAATTCTTACACATGCCTACAAAAACTTAAAGCTGTTCAGAGTAAGAGCTTAAGAGCTGCGCACAGCATAAATATTTAGTTCTCTCACATAATTGAATTATTATTTTAGTTTGAAAAACTCTCGAATGTAAAGCCATTGATTTTAACTTATTCAACAAATTTTGTTAAATGCAGAAAAATTAGAAGACAAAAAACAGCTTGGCATTTTAGCGAAAAATATGCAAACTTTTGAGCTTAGAGATTGACAAAATTAAATTTAAAAAAAAAACAAATATTAAGAGACTGACAATTTGATAAAATAAAAAAAAATTCGAAGTTAGAGATTGACAAAAGCTAATATAGTAAACAAAATAGTTGGAGATTGACAAAAGACAATTTGATAAAATAAAAAAAAAAAGTTAGCAATTTTTTCATAAACACAACTGGCAAACTTTTGCAAAACAATATTTAACAAAAAAATGTTTGCTCTGGACTATAGAATCTTTGTAATTCAATATATATTCTAAATATTTATATTGAAAAACAATTTTTTTTTTTACTAGTTCTTTTATTAGTAAAATATATTTTTTAAGCTTTGAGATTTGAGATTAATTTTGAAAGCTTTCCCCTTTGATCAAATGTGAGCGCCACAATTTCACACTCTCCAAAAAGCAAATAGGCCGAATTTTGTTGGACAGTGTCGGGTCGCCCACACGGCGCAATCACAAGCGGCCGCTAACAATTCGCGCATTTGTTTGAGCACGCCTCAAAATAAGCATCCAATTCACGTGATGCCACAGTGCGAGCTGCCAGCTCGTCGTCGTCGTCGTCGTCGTCGTCGTCGTCCAGATCTGTGCGCGGAGTGGGAAGCGTCTCGCTTATCAAAGCGTTTGCGCATCTTCGCCCCGAAGTGCGACTTGGGACTGTGTAGACAGGCCCGGGTCCAGGCTAGGCTACTCAGGCCCCGGCAGCGGACGTGGGCGATAAACGGGCCGGATCGCGGCTCTCTGTCTCTACATTGTCGTCGACTGATTACGCGTTCGATGATTTGCACCCCCCTCCCCCTCCCCCTCCCCCACCCCCTGCACAACAGCACCTACCCGCCATCGAGGAGGTAGCCACATTTTTGGGGGTCAGCTGGTCGCCTCGAGAATCACGTGAAGCGCACGCGACGCCCAACCGGGTGCACGCTTCCTTCTGTGCCGCTGATAAAACGTGCCTCGCCCAGACACTTGGCCATGACGAAATCTATTTTGATAGCCCCCAACTGGGATTGATTAACTAGCCGCTAGCAACGGGACGCGTTACCCAGTTCGATTGGGTAACAACAACACGTGAATCGAAAGTGAAGAAGGCGATTTCTAATCTACCTATGATCATTATTTTAGAATTTATGCTGTCCGATTTATGCATAATGCATGCAATTAATACTTGTATTCAAGTCGACATGGCTTCAAAATATATTCCCAAATATACTTGAAATTTCATTTAAGGTAGTATATATATATCTATAATTTATGGCTGAGGCAAAAGCATATCGAGTTAAGGAACAGATTTCTGACAGTTATTCTGAAATTAATATTTGATTATTAAGTTAGACAATTGTGTAAATTGAATAAGCTACAGATCCGATTCTGGAGTATTTCCATCCAGCTTCAAGCAGACGGAGACTTTCTAAGCACAGAAATAGCGAAAATTGTTCCTTTTTCTAATATATGATATGGGACTGTATGTAAGAGATAATGGATCCAGATCCAGACTCAGTTAATTATAATATTATATATATATAATATACGTGAGAGATATAATATCGCCTGAACTTCACATTCTCTATAAGGCTTATTATTCCTTTTTTATATATGATATAGGACTGTATGTAAGAGATAATAGATTCTGATCCAGACTCTGCCAATTCATTATAATATGTATATATATATAATATAAGTGAGAGATACATAGTATCGCTCTCTATAAGGCATATATGTATAATAATAAGGCAATTATGTTAGCTACTTGTTCAAAATATCTTGAATATATCTTTAAAAATTCCTGACTGTCATAAATGTTGTTCTGCTTTGAAGCAAACATAGAATGGAGCAGCAATATGGTCCCATTTATCCAACCCGACTATCATCAATAGTATTAAATATTATATAAAAATGTTGAAAATGAATACCTGAACATATAGATTTTTCACTCTCACCCGCAGTTGGCCACTGTCATCCGGAGGTGGTGCGTGCTGGTGCCCTGCAGATGGCCACCATCTCGACGAACAATCGCTTTCTGCACGACGAGCTGGTGCAGTGCGCCCGGACGCTGGCCGGCAAGATGCCGGCGCCGTTGTCGGTCTGCTTCTTTGTCAACTCCGGCTCGGAGGCGAACGACTTGGCGCTCCGGCTGGCGCGCAACTATACGAAGCGCCTGGATGTGATCACGCTCGACCAGTAAGTGCACGGATCTCCATCTGAGCCCCGATCTGGACATTTGTCTAATCTGAATAACACACATCTTTGCAGCGCCTACCATGGTCACCTGCAGTCCGTGATGGAGATCTCGCCGTACAAGTTCAATCAGCCCGGCGGCGAGCAGAAGCCCGAGTATGTGCATGTGGCGCCATGCCCGGACATCTATGGCGGCCAATTCAAGGATAAGCTGCATCCGAATACGGATCTGGGCGCTCTCTATGCCCAGCCCATTGCGGACATCTGCGAGCGCCAGCAGGCCAAGGGCCAGGGCGTCGCTGCCTTCATTGCCGAGAGCCTGCAGAGCTGCGGCGGCCAGATATTGCCGCCGGCCGGCTACTTCCAGGCCGCATACAATGCGGTGCATCGGGCGGGCGGCCTCTGCATTGCCGATGAGGTGCAGGTGGGCTTCGGCCGCGTCGGCAGCCACTACTGGGCCTTCGAAACACAGGGCGTGGTCCCCGACATTGTCAGCGTGGCCAAGCCGATGGGCAATGGCCATCCGGTGGGCGCGGTGGTGACCACACCAGAGATAGCGCAGGCCTTCTATGAGACGGGCGTGGCCTATTTCAATACGTACGGCGGCAATCCGGTGTCCTGCGCCATTGCCAATGCGGTGATGCGCATCATCGACGAGGAGGGCCTGCAGCAGAACGCCCGCCAGCTGGGCGAGTATCTGTTGCGCGAGTGCAGCCAGCTGAAGCAGCAGTTCGAGTGCATTGGCGATGTGCGCGGCATCGGGCTGTTTGTGGGCATCGAGCTGGTCAGCGATCGGGAGGCGCGCACGCCGGACACCAAGGCCGCCAACTGGGTGGTCAACCGGATGAAGCAGCTGCACAAGGTGCTCGTCTCTAGCGACGGGCCCAACAACAATGTCATCAAGCTAAAGCCGCCCATGTGCTTCAATCACGAGAATGCCGATGCGTTTCTGCTCGCCTTCCGCGAATGCCTCACCACCCTCACCCAGGACCAGCTGCAGCAGTCAGCGGCAGCGGCAGCGACGGCGGCAGCGGCAGCGACGGCGGCTGTTATAACAAACGGTGTCAATGCCAGCGCCGCCGATACGTTGGCCAACAAGACGAAAATGTTCGAGCGGCAGGATCGTCTCATCAAGTCCGTGTGAGTGGCGCCTCCGGCAGCCGCAGCCGCAGCCGCAGCCGCAGCCTGTCTTAGTTTTTAGTTACCACACGCAAAGATATTTATATTCACATATGTTTACTGTTACATCTTCTTCTTTTTTTTTTACTAGCCGTAGTGCCATGTCCTAGCTTATAGCCAACCGTTAGCAATATCTTATAGTTAAATTTCCCGTCTCTTTTTTTGTTTTTTGCTCTGCTTCTACTTCTAGTATCTAGAATTGTAGGCACAAATATTATTATTATTTTTCTTTTTTTTTTTTTGCTAACTTATGGAAAAACAAAGTATATTTTTAAATATAAACCAATAAAAAATCAAACATCTTGTGTTTATTATTCGACACAGTTTCCCTCAAATTTCAGTTGCATAAACCAAGTACAATTATACAAAAAAAGGAAAATATAAAGATGTAGATATATATATATATATATATTTTATATATACACGCCGTGTCCAGCAGGGATTCGTATTGCGACCAATTCTTAGATATTATATACAGCTCCTAGCCCTAAGTGTTTGATGAATTTGTGCAATAAAACGACAAAACCTTTGCAGCGCCAGCTAATCGCATATTCTCTTTTACTGTTTGCATGTGTGTTGGTTAACATGTGCGCCTGTATTGGTGTGCTCTGGCTCTGCGCGCCGCGAACTCAGCCTGGGCTCACATCCGTGTGCCGTGTCGGTGTGTAAAGCTGGCGTATTTTCAACGGGAAGTTTGGCTTTAAGCTTAAAAAGTGAACAGCTGCTCGGGGCCCAAACATTGAATATATCTAACCATATGCGATTGATGCCAATGTTGGGTGGAGTTCAAATTTAGCCCACAACTTCGTTACGAAAATATCTATGGATTGCAATAGTTTCGTTAGAAATGGGCAAATATCAAATGAAAATCGAATTTATATATATATATATATATATATATATATATATATATAGTCCGTCCATCCGTCTTCTCTCTAATAAATAATCTCCAAGTTCTTGGCCTATTCTAACCTAATATATATCTTATATATGTCCAATATATATACTCACCGATTTGTAATATCATATAGAATCTATGGCATCCAATTCAATATAAAAACTACAACTGAATTTATGTTTTTTTTTTGTTTTTTTTTTTTGTTTTGTTTCGGTTTTTTCATCCTTTTATTTGAGTTTCTTTTGTTTTGTTTTTTGTTTTCTTTTTCGTTCCATTGTTTAAAAATGTATTTCGCTTGTTCTTGTTCATTTTTGTTGTTGTTGTTGTTGTTGTTGTTGTTGTTGTTGTTGGTTTCCATTTTTTACCGTGTGTTTTTTTGTGTTTCCGTTTCTTGTTGTTCTTTTCTTTCTCTGTAATATAGCAGATTTACCATATACATATACATATACATGTGTATGCATATGTGTGTGTGTGTGTGTGTATATTTTGCATATTAAATAAGTTAATAATAATGCGCAATTTCTATCTGTCTCAGCCGTTTCCATTGAAAACTATTAAAATTTGAAAAACTCTGTTTTCTTATTTTCTTATTTTTTTTTTTGCTGCTTAAATTTTTGTTTCAGTTTGGTTTTTGTTTTTTGTTTCATTTTGGTATTTTTAACACTATTTAAAATCATATATATAATGTATATATATATATATATATATATATATCTGATATTTTGTTTTTGTTTTTTTTCATATATATATATTATGTATATAATTTAATAATTTTTTAATGGTCATTTCTGTTTATTGTTGTATGTTTAAATATATAAAATAAGCATTTCTGTTGGGTTTTTCTGCGTTTCCTTTTCGTGTTTTTTTCTTTTAATTTTTATGTATATTTAGTTAGTCATATATAATATTGTTTTTTTTTTTTTGTTTTTATTGGGTTTGTTTACAATTTGTTGCTATTTTCAAATAAGAATTGTGTGTTAATTTTTTAATATTTGTTTTTTTTTTTTAGTTTTTAGCAATGTTTGGCAGAGTTTTTTTTATATATCATAAAAAATGTGCTCTTTTATGTCTTACAAGAAGCTTTGTGAAGCCTTTTCGTACGCTTGTGAGAAAGCAGGAAAGAGCGGGAGACAGAGAGAGAGAGAGAGAGAGAGAGAGAGAGAGTGGGAGAGTGTGTGTGTGTGTGTGTGTGGGATCAAAATCGCAAAGCTTTCGTTGAAAGTGCTGGGAAAGGAATATGAAAAATGTTGCGCCGAAAACGAAGAAGAAGAAAACTAATAGTACATAACGGTAAAAAGAAGGGAAAAGATAAGTGTGTACCTATCAAAAAGTTGCGGATATTCCTCTACATTATGCTTGACATTTACAGCGTTGTAAAAAATGCTTAAAGCGCATATTTATTGTTTAATAATATTTGTTTAATTTAATTTTTTTTTCTTTGTTTGTTTTTTTTTGCTTTTCGTAACGTTCAAGATGCCAATGCATTCGCTTGTTTTCGGTATAAATATGCTTTTATTTTCTGTTGTTGTTGTTGTTGTTTTTTTTTTAAGTTTTTATTTCTGCTGCTTTGTTAAAAAGAACACTTTCTTCAGCGTTAACCTCACTTCTAAGTTATTTTTTTAATTCGTTTTTTGTTTAATTTCATTTTTTTGGTTTTCTTTTCTTTTCAGTTTTTCTTTTTTTTTCGAATAAAACGCTAAAATATGCAATGTAAATAAGTATTGTATATATAATATGCATAAATATATATAATTAAATATATATATATATATATATATATATATATTATATATATACAAATACGTATATGTGTATATTTATATATGTATATATTTTGTATATAATAGTTTCTGTTTCCATATATAACATATATATATGTATATATTTATATATATATATATATGTATATATTACATCATCTTACATACATATATGTATATGTATATTATTTGTATGATAAACTTTTGCGCGGTTTTTATAACTTCATTTAGCAAGCTTTTATTTTAGTTTTTAGTTTTTTTTTTTTTGTGTGTTTTTTCTTTTCATTTTTTACAGTGCATAAATGTACAAATAGCAATGTCTTCGAAATAATATTATTTTGTGTAAATAGAATAGTTTTCTTTTCTTTTTTTTTTTTTGATTTATTTGAAATAAATAAAGTTGTTGATGCCACTTGCCACAAGCGGCGGGGCAAGAACGTTGAAGAATAGTTGGACACGGAAGGGTATACAACGTCGGTGCGTTTGCCAAGGTTGGCTCAGCTTCTTAAATGTTACACAAACAATTTGTTTAAAATTATTTTTAAATAAATTCATAAATTCCTAGTTTAAAATTGCTACAAATAACAAAAAAAAAAATATCAATATATATACATATATGTATATATATTTTGATCTTTTTGTATATATATATATATTTATATATGATGCCTAGAGTCGTATCATATGCGTAGAGCTCTACGTTTAACTGTTATCATAAGTATTTAAAGTATGAGGTAATGTTTTATTTCGCCTTAACTAAGGGGCCAGACGGACTGACAGACTGACAGACTGACTGACAGACAGACAGATCGTGCCCGGACACGAGCTGCTGCCATATCAGAAATGCACGCACACACACACACACACATAGATGGGTATGTGTGTGGGCGTTCGGTCTAGCTCCGTGTGGCCCAAACAATAAATATGTATGTATATTAGTCGTATGTTTGTACATACATATGTATGTGTGTAGCTATATATAGTATATAGTATAGTATGTATGTATATGCAAGTATTGTGGGCTAATTCGGCATCGGTTTCTTTCCTTGGAAAAAGAGGAAACGGTGTTTGGAATCAGCCCAATGTAAATACATATATGTATGTATATATCTAAATATGCAATATTTATGTAACTGTTTGTGTGTGCGTGTGTGTGTTTGTGTGTACATATACAGATGCATAGATGCATGCCTGTTCGTGTATATATATATATATATATATATACATATATATTTCTATGGGTTTCTTTATGCTTATTCAATTATGCATTAAATTATTTAAGGTTGACGTGGCTGCCCATGTAAATAAACGATATTTCTTTGAGTGCTGCATGTGTGTGTGGTGTGTGTGTGTGTGTTCGAGAGAGAGAGAGCAAGTACTTGGGTACTTTAACAACAGTTAAGGTATACAAAGGGAAATTAATTTAAAAAGGAAATTAATTAAAAAAGGGATTTTAATTTTCAACTGAAATCTCTTCTATTAAGCCTGACATTTAGTTTTCAGATTAATTTAAATAGTTTTCATATAAATACATTTAAAGATAACTTTAAATAGTTTTAATACAAATCAGCTTAAAGATTTATTTAAAAAGTTTGAATTTGTTTTCTATTAATATAAATTTAAAAGTTAAAACTAAATCTTAAGAGACTTCTAATTTTTTCCTCAATATATAAAAGTTTTTTTCTCAACAGAAATTTTGTTTTTTTTTTTAATGCATATTTTTTTAAACAAAAGTTTTGCTTGCTTTTATCATTTTTTTTTTTAACAAAAATCTTGTTATTTTTTCCCTTTTTTTTTAATAAAAATCTGTTTTTCTTTGATAACTTTTGTTTCCATTAAGTTTCTTTCTTTCTGTAAATAAGTTCAAGAGTATGGAACACCTGTTAGCTGTCTGTGTTGTTGAATTGAATGTTGTTGTTGTTGAATTGTTGTTGTTGTTGTTGTTGAATTGTTGTTGTTGTTGTTGTTTATACTCGATGTCTACTACTGAATAAAGTAATCCTTAGCGTTAACGCTTGCAACCGCATGTTTTTTCGAGTTCTACGTATATAGAAGTATTTGAAATTTGAGCTTATATCTATCTACCTCATGATCGATCAGAAGGAAACGAAGAGAAATCAAGACGAAGTATAGCTTGAGCCTACACAGAACTCTTTAAACTTTAAACTATTCATATATAAATGATTTTTTTTTTGCAAGAGTTCGTTGGTTGTTCAGACGCCGATCGGCAGGCGGGTTATATGGCAGCATTTCTAATTTTGTTCATAATTTTTTTTAAATGCATTTTCAATAATTAACACAAAAGAGAAACGATTTTACACAATCCGAAACATTGAAACGCTCAAAAGTATGCAATGAAAAAAATGCGTAAAAAAATTGCGGCATTAAACGAAAAGTGGTTTAGAAATCCTGTTGAAAGCCTAAATATATAAAATATATAGAAGAAATCTATACAAGCTGCTCAGCTAGTTTTCTATAAAAAAAAGAACTTATCATTTAGCTGGATTGTTTCGGTTTGTAGCTAGATTTGACAAAAAATAGCTGAAAAAAGCCGAAAACATGCGACTGTCATTTCGTTATTCTCCGATTTGATTTGCTTTTTGTTTTGGAATGTTTTAACTATGGCCTCACTTCTGTACTAAATAAATTGTATATATAATGTACAAATATTTAATTCTCTATATAATGTTGAACAAGCTTTGCAACTATTATTTTTCAATGCTTCTCTCATTTTTTTTTACATATATATATATTTGTTTTTTCATGGAAAAAAGTCAACTATATGCATATACACACATATATATATATATATATTTATGTATATATATTTATGTATATATGTGGTTAGATCTCTATAAATATGTGTGTATGTATGTATATATATATTTTAAATATATCTATTTAATAATAAGTATTGTATGCATGTTCGTAAGTATATAGATACAAATGGTTCATGTCATTATATTTAAAAACTGGTTTCGCTAACATTTTCATTTTCTTCATTTTTGTTTTGTTGTTGTTTATATTTACAGATTTGACATCTGTCCGCATGTAAATTTCTATATATATATATATTCATTTCTGTTTTGTTTGTATAAAACTGTCTACTAAAAATGTACAATTTACGCGATACAGAATTCACTAGTTTTCATATATGTATATATATATGTATGTATGTGTGTGTGTGTGTGTGTATATATATATAAGTATGCATGCTCGAATGTATTGTTTGGTTTCTATATACATATATACATACATATATATATATATATACATATATATGTATATAAAAACACAAAAAGAGTTACAATATTTATATAAGTGCGCAAAATGCGCTGCGCGGCTTATTTAATTTATGTTTCATATTTACAGGGTATCATCTCAACGTTAAATGCGTTTAATGGCACACCAAGGAGCAGAGGAGGGTGGTAACTGCTCAACAGCTCCCCTTATGCCTGGCTCTCTTTTGGTGCGACCACTTCGCGTATATTGGGTCCTATGCCCATACAAATAACTACATATACAAATACATATTCATAACATATTTAATAGTTACTAACAGAAATTGGCAGTTTCTCATTGAAATAGCTGTACCTATGTTCGTATAAATGTGTGTGTGTGTGTGTGTGTGTGTTAGTGTGTGCTTGTCTGCATTGAATGTATGCTTGTGTGTGAAGCACCGTTACATATGATAAGGTCGTGTCACGAGCAAACTGAAGCTCATCTCACTGCCTGCTGCAGTTGGCGATCTGAACAAGCTTTTCAACAAGGTGGCAAAGGCCATAACTAATAGCAAATTATAAGAGAATGGCAAAGGCCATAACTAATAATAGCAAATTATAAGAGAATAACTTAACATAGGGACGCAAGGTCCGCAACTCTGTTAGCTGGAAAAAATTAAAAATATTTATAACGAAATAAAACAAACAATTAAGTTTTTGTGTCTTGCGGTTTTTGTTCTTTTGTTCTTTTTTTTTTTGTTTTTTTTTTTCAAGCTGCGTTTTGAAATAAATCCAAAAAACCATATTTATTCAAAACTGCATTTGATTTCTTTTGTATGTATATAAAAAAAATTTTTTTTTGCATTTTTGTTTCTTTTGCAAGAAAATGTGTATAAATAAAAAGAATTTTAGCATTAAGATAAAATGATTTATGTGTAAGATAAAGCATACTAAATAAAACTCAATCAAAAATAAACAATTGCTAATTATTTTTTTCGTACTTTGTTCTCTTTCTTTTCAATTCTAACTGCGTGTAAATAGGCTGTAAAAATAGATGTATATGTTTTCATATAAAATACAAAAATTGTATGTATTTCTCTCGTTATTATAGTTGTGTGTGTGTGTGAGAGTCTGTGTTTTAAAAAACTTCTGTTGCAACAGAGAAAATGTGCACTGTCGCGCAGCCAAATTTAAGAGAAAGGCTCGCAAAGCACAACTCGGCGCGTTATGTCTGCGCTCTTGATTGTTTGTTTCATTTGGCTGCTGCGAAGCGCACTCTTAACCATTTGTCCTTGTATTTTTTCTTTTTGTCACGCATAACAATATCTATGTGTGAGCGTGTGTGTGTGTGTGTGTGTGTGTGAATTGAATTAAAATAAATTATAAATAATTGCGTAAAAATATGTATTTTGTATTGTGTTTATGTTCTGTTCCGTTTCGTTCTGTTCTGTTCTGTTCGTTTCGCATCATGAGAGAAATGTGTGTTTCCTTTTTTTTTTCTCTCTCTCTTTCAAATTGCCAAATATTTGTGCAAGCTTTTAGTTTCTGGCCGAGTTTTGGCTACAATAATTTTATTAAATGTTTTGTTTACCAACAAACAAATAAACATTCGAATTCTCACAAATTCAACAATTGCATGGCCATAAGATCACATAATCATATAATCGTTGTCTATAATCGCCAACATTTCGGCACAATTACAACTTAGAAATCTTAGACAAATATTTAGCGTATATTCAAAAAAAAAAAAAAGGAAAAAAAACAATTGCAGTTTAAAATTTGACATCATAATAGATAAATTATAACATTTTTTTTTTTTTTTTTTTTTTTTAGCGATTTTTCGATTTAAGTTGATCGGTGAGTCGGTCTGGCTTATTGAACAAATTTAAAATTCCTAAAAATTGCTTAGCTACATTTCAATTTCTATAATATAATAATATATATATATATATGTATATATATATACATAAATATGTATGCATATGTATATATAAAAAAAAGATTTGCCTTAAATTATATAATGTATGATAAGTGGAAAATGTTAGAGCTAGGGGAGGGGGGAGGGGAGGGGGAAATTGGCGACACTAATGAAAGGTTAGAACATAAGAGAAAATAGAAATAATAAAAAAAAAGATATATACATATATATATATGTATATAGCTTTATAATATATAAATTTGTATAACTATTTGATAAGTAGATGTCTAAAATAACGTTAGTTTAACTGAACACATTTTGAAGTGAGTTTTGCTGTAGCTGGCTGTGTGTGTGTGTGTTGTGTTAGTGTATGTGTATGTGTTGTGAGTGTGTATGTGTGTTATGTGTATCTGTTGTGTGTGTTTGTTTCTGTGTAATGTGTGTGGTGTGTTGTGTGTGTGGTGTGTTGTGTGTGGTGTGTTGTGTGTGTGGTGTGTTGTGTGTGTGGTGTGTTGTGTGTGTTGAATGCTTGCTTGGTGTGTTGGCAGAAATCTCAGTCTAAAAATGCACACACATCAACTGCAGTTGTTGTCGTTGTTTTTACCCATTTTTTTGTTGCTATTGTATTAAACAAAAAATAAAAGTAATTAATAAAAAATTATATATATATATGTATATATGCATGTATATAGAGCAAGAGATAACCTATAACATGAACTAAGTGCGGTGGTGTCTGTGTCTGTATCTGTTTCTGTATCTGTGTGTGTGTGTGTGGGTGTAAAAATGTGGCGCAGCGCTGAGATCGCACTGCATTTAACTAGCCAGTTTGCGCCCTATAGCTGCCACATGGACGGCGGCGGCGGCGGCGGCAACGGCAACAGCAGCAGCAGCAGCACCAGCGGCAGACCAATGACCAGCGATAATACCAGAAGCAGCAGGAGCACCAGCAGCGCCATGGTGCGCAGCTCAAAGGAGCGGCGCCGACGGCTGCTTGATCGATGCAAGGCAGCAGCACTTGACGCTGGCGACGCTGCCAACGATGCGGCAGCAGCTGCTTGTTGTTGTTGTTGCTGTTGTTGTTGCTGCTGCTCCGTCGGCTGGATGCGTTGCAGCTGCTGCATGAGACGCGCCAGTCGCAAAGCAGCCGCGGGCAGCGCCTGCGATACGTTGTTAAAGCTGCTGATGGTAGTGGCTCAGCGGCTGCAGCTGGTGGTAGGCCGCATGCGGATGCGGATGTACATGCGGATGCGGATGTGGATGCGCATGTGGATGTGTATGCGCATGTGTATGCGCATGTGGATGCGCATGCGGATGCGTATGTGGATGCGCATGCGGATGCGTATGCGTACGCGCGTGATGCGGCAAAGGTCGCGCTGCCGCCTGATAATAGCCGGGCATCGTATGATAAGCATGTGCCGGCATCGGCAACGGCAACGGCATCGTCACCGGCACCGAACCCGCTGGCGCTGGCAGCTGCTGCACCGGCATCGGCATCGGCATCGGCAACGGCACCTGTGGCGGCGGCGCCACTGGACGCTGTTGTGCAGTCGGCAGCGATGCGCGTTGTTGTTGTTGTTGCAGTAGTTGCTGTTGTTGTTGTTGGTGCTGCTGCTGCTGCTGCTGCTGTTGTTGTTGTTGTTGTTGCTCCGCTGGATGGGTCACAACATGGCTGGGCCGGCATAGGCGTTCGTACACATGGCCCGTTGTTGGCGCTGTTAATGTTGCTGCCGCGGCTGTTGTTGTGGTTGCTGCAGCTGCTGCAGCGGCGGCAACGGCTGCATTGTTCGAGGGCGTCTCCAGCAAATGATGATGCCGATGATGATGATGGTGATGATGATGATGCGCCTGCGCTGTTGTCTGATCGTTGTTGCTGCTGTTGTTGCTGTTGCCAATGTTGCTGCCGTTGCTGTTGTTGTTGCTGCTACAGTTGTTGCTGTTGATGTTGTTGTTGCTGCTGCTGCTGGCATTGTTGCCTATGTTGCCGTTGATGTTGTTGCTGCCATTACCAGGCGTTGCCCTGACCAGCGGTATTGGTGGCGGCGGCGGCGCCTTTTCGCTGCTGCCGGCAACAGCAGCGACGCCAGCAATTGTTGTTGCTGTTGTCGTTGTTGTCGTTGCCGCCGCAGCCGCGGCCGCAGCTGCAGCCGCCGTTGCCGTCATCAGATTGCAGGAGTCAAGTCTTTGTCATTTGGAATTGCTTTGCAGCGCCGCATTGATCTGTGTCCAGAGCTCCTTCTTGCACGACTTTGAGCTGCAAACAGTAAATAAAACAATTATCAAGTGCAACTAACAAAACAACAACAAATTGTTGCACAGTTTGCCTTTGGCTTCTTAGCTATGGCTTCAACTGGCTATTATGTTATTTGTCATTCTCATGAATATCTGTTTAAATAACTATTAAATGACATTGAATTGATTGAGTTCTTTCCTTTGCTAATGTTAGTTCAGATAAAAAGTAGCCATATTTTGATAAGGATTAAATAACCTTGTTAACAAGTTAATAAATAAATAAATAAATAACCTTAGCAAAAGCTTCATTATTGAGTGTTCCTATAGGAACCATATGCTATATGTTATATTTGCAGATATGTTTGGTCAAGATATTTTAAAAAATTCAATAAATAAATATTATAAATAATTATTTGATTCTTTGTAATCATGTAATTGCCATGTTCGGTAAAAATATCTTTGAATGTAAAACGTATTTTATTCAAGAACTTAATTTTCTACCGATTATTACGATAACTAAATAAAATCGTAGTTCGATGCAAGCAATTTTGACATATGCCAGCTGAGAGATGCGCTTTCGTAGAAACAAACAGACGGACATGACTCTATCTCGACTCGGCTGTTGCTACGGATCAAGTATACATATATTCACAAAGAGATCGGAGAGGTCTTCTTCTATGCTTAACACATTTCATGACTAAATTTATAATAGCCTCATTAATATAAATGAATGGACGTGGCCCTGTAAATGCTTTCCAACTGAGTTCCATTTATATAGAGCCCAATAATGGCTAAAAATTTGTATAACTATTGTTTGTTCCGTTCGAAAGTCGGTCAAAAAAGGTACCAAGTATTTCCGCCAAATACAAATACTGAAATTTTAATTAAAAATAGATCATGCTAAGGGTCCATGAATAATTAAAATCACAATTGGCTCGATTATAAATAAGTTTGAGAAACAAAACTTGTTAGAGATGAATGGTTGGATGGATGGATGAATGGATGGATGGATGGATGGATGGATGGATGGATGGATGGATGGGTGGTAGGTAGGAGGAAGAAGCGTCGCATTAATTCGTCTCACTACGGCTTGAGATTGTATATTTAAAATCTTTTTCTATTTTCTATGCTTGGAGGATTTTCTCGAAAGACTCTTCGAAATGTCTTGCTTAAGCTTCGTTTCCAGCTTTTGTGGCTCTTGGTGCTGCTATTTGGGCTTTTGTAAAGGTTTTCGCATATAAAAAGAAGACCATCGGGATCATCATATTGCCAGGGCAGCAGCTTATGCGGCCTATAGCCATTGGCTACAAATACTCTGTCAGTAATGCTAGGGTATCAGATGCGAAATTTAGATATGGCCAATATGAATTATGATCTGCTGTGCTATGATGAACAACTACTGACCGCTTTATGGACTGCAGCCAGTCCTTGAACTGTGCACTGCCCTCCGGTGTGATTTGAAAGGCGGCGCGGGCGGCAACCACAATGCTGGCGAACTCCTCATAGTCGCCCTGAGTCAGATGATATAGCTTCTGATGGATGCACTGGATATACCTGCCAGAGATTAAAGATCAAATGTCAAGGACAGACGTCTTGATGGCCCGCAAGTCGCATTCACTCACATTTGCTGGCACTTTTGCACGAGCGGCGTGAGGGCCGAGCGCAGATGCTGCATGACCAGCTGGTGATTGTTCCTGCCCAGATAATGTGCCGACTCGATGGCGACATCGTGCAGCACAAACGGACTGACAATCGAATTGACCGCACAGATGCAGAACTGATGCAGATACTGTGTGCCCAGCTTCTTGCTAATCCGCAGCAGCCATTTAACGTCCTCGCCATACGGCGGATTCCTGGCATACTTTGCCTGCGGCCGATCGTCATGTACGCGTCGCGCCAGCGTCTCCATGGCCAGCATGCCAACATTGTAGGCAGCCAGCAGATACCGCATCTGTGTGGGTCTGTAGGGAGAGAGAGAGAGAGAGAGAGAGAGAGATGTGGTTAAAGTTCCATCCTGGCATTCGGATGATACTCACGTGAATTGATGCTGTTGCCGCTGACGCACCGGCGGCTGTGATGGCGGCTGTTGCTGTTGATGCTGCGGCGGTGGTGGCGGCGGCTGTTGCTGCATGAACGGGTACACGGGATGCTGGGCTGGATGCTGTGCCGGATGCTGTGCTGGATGTTGGGCAGGATGCTGGGCAGGATGCTGGCGCAGTGGTACGCCTACACCGCCACCGGGCGGTCCATTCGGCGGCGGCGGCGGTGGTGGTCCGTAATAGGCGGGCGCCATTGGACCCATCGGCGGTCCGGGTGGACCCGGCTGCAGCGTCTGATATGCCTGCGGTGGCAGCTGCTGAAAAGCTCCCGGTGGCGGCGCCTGAAACGCTGGCGGTGGCTGGTGACCCGGCGGCGCTGCATGCACCACAGCCGTGGGCGGTGCCAGGCCCTGTTGCTGCTGCTGCTGTTGCTGCTGCTGCTGTGAATGCTGCTGCTGCTGTGAATGCTGCTGCTGCTGTTGTTGTTGTTGTGTGGGCGGCGGCGGCGGCGGTGGCTGCTGCTGCGAGTAGCCCGCGTAGAGCGGCTGCGGTGGCGGCGGCGGACCAGCTGATATATACATCTGCATTTGGCCAGGCGGATAGCTGAGATTATGATGATGCGCATAGATGCTCTGGCAGAAAGTGTATGGCCCATAGGGCGCCAGGCCAATGGGCGCCAGTGCGGCCACGCCCGGCTGGAATGGCTGCGGTGCGGAGCTGACCACAGGTGGACCCCCCAATGGACCTACACCGCCAGCAGCGCTCATCAGCTGCTGCTGCTGCTGCTGTTGTTGCTGCTGATGCACCTGCTGCTGCTGCTGCTGCTGATGTTGCTGCTGTTGTTGCTGCTGTTGTTGCTGCTGCTGTTGTTGCTGCTGCTGCTGTTGCTGCTGCTGCTGTTGCTGCAGTTCATGCTGCTGCTGGGACTCAATTAGCGCACTCAGGCTGACCGCCGAATGCTCCAGCTGCTCCTCATGCTGCTCATGATCCGCGCCGCTGTTGTTGGGCGAATTGCGTGTGTAGAGCTCGTACCAGTAGCGAGCCACCTGGAAGAGCACCTCCGGATAGACGCCGCCGCCCTTGGCTGCCGATTCGACAGTGAGGCAAGCACGCTCCAGCATTAGATCGCTCTGCTCCTTGCACTGCAATATGGCGCGCTGTATCTCATTTGGATTGAGTGCAGCCGCATGGGGCAGCACAGACAGCGCCAGCTCCGCGGCCGGATATACCATATTGTTGTCCCAGCCACGCGATGCACGATCCGCCATGCCTGCTGCCTCCGGTGGTGTTAGATGCGCCTCCCATGTATCGATTAGAAAACTAATCGCCGGCGCACCAATCTCCATGGCCTGGCCAAGTATCCAGGAGACGTGCGAGGAATATGTGCGCGACAACCAATTCGGACTGACGCAATTGTGCAGGCCGAGCGCATAGAGGCCCAGCTGGAAGGCGCACATGTGCAGCGCACGATGCGGACCATGATGATTCTGGCTGGTGCTGGCCTGGGTGAACAGCGATGTGGAACTATTGCCGCCGGCCTTGGTTAGCACATTCTTGGCCAGCTCGAACATGAAGTGCGCGCTAGCCTCCGACGGCTGATTCGGTATGGAGGGATAGGCGCGTTTGCCCTTGTAGCGGCTCTCCTTGCTGCGGCTGCTGCTGCTGGCATTGTTGTTGCTGTTGTTGTTGCTGTTCGTTGTGTTATTGCTGCTGCTGTTGTTGTTGTTTTGGCCAACAGCACCAGCAGCGGCACCAGATGCAGCTGCTCCAGCTGGATTGGCATTGCTGCTGCTGCTGCTGCTACTGCCGCCAGGCTGGCCGCTATTCTGGCACGCCACCATGCCCTGGCCCTGACCCTGTGCCTGGCTCTGTCCCTGTCCCTGTCCATTGTTGTTGCTGCTACAGGATTGATTGCTGCTGCTGGCCATGCTCAGCGCACACATGCTCAGCTCGAGCTCAGCGCTGGTTGAGCTATGCGGCCGGCTGTTGCCGCCCACGCTGCCATAATCATTGGGCAGGAGCTCGCATAAATTGAAGGGAGCACCGCCTCCATTGCCACCTGCACCGACTGGCGCACCGGCGCTATAGTCATGCTCGTCGCGTCGCATGGGCTGCTGGCTGGGCGTGCGGACGGGCGGATGACTGGAGTAGTAGGCGGGCAACAGCGGTGTCTTTAGCAGCGTGTGTATATCGCGATCCAGCAGCTTCTCCATAATCTTGGCTATCTTGCGCGGCTCATCCTTGTAGTGATAGAGCAGCGTTAATGCCAGATCGCCGCGCTGGCGTCGCGTGCCCTCGCACAAGAGCGGATGCTCCGCTTCCGAGACATTGGCTTTCAGGCCCAATGCCGCAACAGCTGCCTCAAAGCCCATATTCTCCTCGCTGTGCTGCTTGTACAGCGCCGGGTTCGGACGTCGCGACAGGCCCGCCAATTCACCAGCTGCGGCGGCAGCAGCAGCGGCGGCGGCAGCAGCAGATGTACCCGTTGCCAACTTCGCTGCGCCGGGCGTGACGAGCGCATCAAAGATGAATGTGGCCAAATTGATGGGCAGCAATGCCTCGCCGCGCGTCTTGAAGGTGCCATTGCGCAGCTGTTCGGCCCGTTCGCGTATTACCTGGAGCTCGGCGGCACCCAGCGGCAGGCGCTTGAGCAGCGCCAATATGTCCGCCTCCTGATTGGCCAGCTTCACCTCGAGCGGCTTGGTGCTGGCCGGCGGCCGTGGCATTTCCAGCGCAAACAGACAGATGCGAAAGCCAATATGATAATGCTCCGAGTTCTCCGAGAGCACAGTGCACAGAAATGCGCACTTGGAGAGCGTCGATGAGGCAACAACTGTCAACTGATGCGATATGGGATTCACGTTCTGCTTTTTGCCCTTGCGCTTCGGTGCCGGCGGCAATTCCATGAGCAGATTAGGCGGATTGGCCAGCATTTGCTCGGCCAGACGCACCGCCAATATGCACGCCTCACGTCCATGTCCATGTGCATGCAGACCCTCCGCTCGCGCCAACAATATGTCCCAGGCATCCTCCGACGGACGCACATTCGAGAAAATGTGCGGCTTCTCGCCAGTCAGCGCAGCACGTGTCCCACTGCTGCCGCTGCTGCTGGGCTGTTCCATTGCTGCGGCTGCTACAGCGGCGGCAACTGCAACTGGTGCTCCCGCTGTGCCTGTTGCTGCCGTAGCTGCCACAGCTGTTGTTCCAGCTGACACTGCTGCGGCTGCTGCTGCTGCTGCGGCTGCGGCTGCTGCTGGTGTCTGTTCTATTGCCGGCGTGCTGTGGCTGCTGTTAACGGCGACTGCTGCTGCTGCTGCTGCCGCTGCCGCCAAGGCGGCGCGTGCTGCTGCTGAAGTGCTGGGCACGGGTGTCAAATCGCCGCCAGGTGCTGCCGCTGCCGCTGCTGCCGATGTCACTGGCACGCCCACAACCTGAACAAACTCATCGCTGCTGCTGCTAAAGGATTCATCCTTGGACAGGCGACGTGAGGCCTGCTGCAGCTGCTGCTGTTGTTGTTGTTGTTGTTGCTGCTGTTGTTGCTGCTGGGCCGTTGCAGCTGTTTTTAGCATGGATGAGCTGGAGCTGTTGCTGCTGCCCGAGGCCGTCGACGCTGATGAAGAAGCCGATGATGCGGACGATGTGTCCGATGTGGAGCCCGCCTGTTGTCTGTAATCCGGTGTGCTAGGCACAACAACAACAGCAGCTGCTGCTGCTGCGGCTGCTGCCGCTACCGAAATGGGCAAATCCTTGCTCTGCTGCGACACAGCTGAGACAGCGGAGACAGCATCAAAGCTGCTCTGCGAATCGGACTCAGTCAGCGATTTCTGTCCAACCACAGTGGCCGCACCACGCTCCGTGCAATAGTTGTGACTGCTGCTGTTGTCGCCGCCAAAGTCATCGTTCTCACAGAAGCCCTCGCTGCTGGCGCTGGAACGATTGCCATCGCCACCGGCACCGGATGCACCGGAGCCGGCCGCTGCGGCTGTTGCATTTGATTTGGGTGTGATGGCTGCGCCGGCCAGCTGATGCTGATGCTGATGCTGTTGTTGCTGTTGCTGCGGCTGCGCCGGACTGGCGCCCATGGCCATTGCACCTCGGTTCACGCCCATGCCGCAGGCGGCATTAACTCTGGCCAGGAGCAGAACAGCGTTTATGGACGGCTGGTCATTGGGCGAGCCAAACAGCTCGGCGCCGCTGGCATCGAAACGGTCGCGATAACCGCTCGCTTCCGGACGCTGCTTAAAGACGCTCGCGTGCAGGCCATGATCGTTGGAGGTGCTAAAATAGTTGTAGTGCTTATTGTTGCTCATCAGGGCCTGGGTGGCGTTCAGCTGGCTGGTAGCGTTAGGGCCGCACGCGTCGCCCTTGCCATCTGTGTGCTTGAAGCATGTGAAGGGTGAGTAGTAAATGGGATTTGTGTCGTGGGTGTGCGTTACGCCTGCAATGGGATAGTCTTCCCAATCCAAATAGCATGCCTCAATGGCCGGCTTGAAGCCAATGAATAGCTCCGTTTCGGATCTTGAATTCTGTTGATGTTTGTTCGTATACGATGGCGGCATCATGCGACTCTTGACCACACGATCGAGTATCTTCAGATGCCAGGACGTAAACTGAGCGTGCAGCATGTCGCGCTCATCGGGCGCCAGGCCAGGATTCAGTGCGGCCAGGCGCCAAAGGGCAACAATCTCATCGCAAAGCGAACTGCATGCATGCTGCAGCGCTGTCGAGTTCGAGTGTGTATTGGAGTGCTTGCCACCGCTGTGTCCATGGGAGCCCATCATGAGTGCCAGCTTGGTTTGGAACCACCATATCAGCATCTGATCGCAGGCCATGCACTCTTCCGTTATGATCTCCAGCAGGCGCACCGCATTCCGATCGCAGCGTCTGTACATCTCGCGAACTATCGATAACAGATTCCACATGCCCTCCGGCTCCCGGCCACGCAATGGTCGCAGCAGGGAAGTCCATTCAGCGGCCGCTGGCGGCGCCGAATTGGTCAAATAGTTGACATCGCTGTATATGAGAAAATAATGT
Organism: Drosophila montana; assembly: GCF_035044405.1. NCBI lineage: Eukaryota > Metazoa > Arthropoda > Insecta > Diptera > Drosophilidae > Drosophila > Drosophila montana. Next base: position 65,884 of record NW_026996772.1, read on the forward strand.
GTTAAATGAACGGATTATGTTCCATCCCTATGGGCATTTCCTCACAGGGATTCAGCACGTGGACATACCTGAAAACAATCGGCGCCGGCAATATGAATTTGATGAGTATGCGCTTGATATTGTTGTGAAGCGTCTTCTCGTCTAGATACCAGCTGGTCTGATCATTGATTGATGCGCCCGCCGTTGGATCGGGTGCACCACACACCGTATTGATAGCCGTAGGCTGGGCGCTAAGCAACTCGTCCAGCAGGCGCTGAGCCGTCGGCAAAATTTGCTGCGGCAGCTCACTGATCAGATATTGGGCAAACTTTTGCAACTGATCGCGCTGAAGACGTGTGAGAGACTCGGAAACAGGTGCACGCAGGCAAACCTCCAGAGGCTGAGCATGAAACAGAGTAAGAGAGAAAGAGCGAGAGAGAGAGAGAGACCGTGGTTGAATAAGTAAAATGTTTGGGAATACGCAAAGAGGGGTAGGACATACACAATGAATGCGATGCAGGCAAACGGCAACCACATGAGAGCACCAGTAAGCGGAGGAGGTACAAGTGCAGTTGCAAGAGGAGATCCGGCGACGATCGAATGTGACAGCTACATTGAAGAAGGTGCGCGGCGTTTGGCTCACAACGCTGGCAGAAAGATGAAAGCCTGCAAGTTCAACAGACGATTAACCACATAAACGTACCCGAAGTCGGGATTTTACTGGACTTACCAATCTGCAGTGGATCCTTTACGGCGCGCATGCGAAACAATTGATCGCCGCGATGAAACTCATCTGCCGAACTGTTGGCCAGACAAGAGTACAACCGTATATCCTCCTCGTTGTCCGGAAAGCTCCAGAAAGCGATTCGCAGCTGCAGCTGCTCCGGCACGGGCGGATAAACATGTTCCACCAGCTCGAATGGTATATACGAGGCGACACATCGCGCTGACAACTCGGCAAGCGACGAGACCTCTGCAAGTTAAAGATTTCAAGTGTTAAGCATTATTTATCAATTATATAAACGTCGATATACGCGGCGAATACTAATTGAAAAACAAAATCGCAAAAACGCAGAATTGGTTCCAAGAACAAGTTCCGTCAAGCGGCCAATAAAACGGATGGAAAGCCTCTAGTACTGCCGATTCTTAGAAGTAGTTCCAGGAATATTTAATTCAAATAAAAATGCAAATATGTACAAATACAAAACACGCACAAGCACACAAATAAATCAAATGCGCTGTCCCAGACGATTCGAGCAATGACCAACTAAGTAGAAGAAGCAGCGAGTCAGTCACTGCAGAGGTCAATGGCGTTTCAGCTGTTGTTGCTGTTGAAAAAGTTGAATTCAATGTTTGTTGCATGCCACTCATACATACATACATACGTACGTGCAGCGCAATTGACTTGTAGATAAACAAAATTCTACAAATTGTCATGCAAATAAACAAATGAACCAACAGACAACAACACATCAACAATACAAGCAATACATGCAATGAAAAAAAAAAACAGAAAGAAGAGAAGAGAAGAAAAAAATTATAAAGGTCGTGTCCATCCGCTTTAGAGCGCAAAACAAAGAAGCAGAAACAATAAAGAGTTGAATTTTTTTTTTTGTTTCGCCTGTTTTCTGCTTTTAACACGAGAAACTGACGCAGCATAACAACAACAACAACAACAACAGCAGCAGCAACATTTGGCGCACACCCGACAAGAAAACCGAGTTCAAGTTCGCCCACATATGTGCTTACAAACATTTTTAAATACATAACAAACGTGCATATATAGTTAAACAGCCGTCTTTAACATTTGAATAGAAACCTGTTTCGCTTTCACTATCGTCTTGAGTCTTCGCTAATGTGTTAGGTTTTTAAGCTTTAATTCGTTCCCATTATCGATATCGATTTTGTAAGTTTTTGTCGGTTGGCATTACGCACACACACACACAAACACACACGCAAGCATGGCCAGCGCATCGTTTGTTTGTTTTCATTCTTTCGCTCGTTCGCTGTCGCTTAATTTCAGACACTCTGGCACCATTTTATTCAAAGTCATTTTCTCCACAAGCGTCAAGAGTTATTATTCATGCCTATTCCTTCTTTATTCGCATTCCATTTGCTGACTGTGCGCAAGCAGGCAAGCCTTTGGAACCGGGCAAAAGTAAGGAGCAACAGCAATATAATGCATTTGTCTCTGTTGCAAATCGAGTGGCGCTATGTTATTGTTTTTCTGCTGTTGTCAGTGTTGTCCCTTTAATATAAAAAAACGCACCTAAAAGAGGTCAAAATTATATGTATGTATATGACACATGTGTACATACATACATACATAAGTTTGCACATGTGTCGTTTGCCCGCGGTTCCGGAAGTGCATGAAAACTGATATGCCTGCAAACGGCACAAATACAAATGAAATGTTCTGCGCGTGTGTGTGTCTTTTGCTGCGTTCGCTTTGTCAGCAAATTTTCAAAAACGCCACGACACTAATTAGATGACATGTGGCAACGTCAGGCATATAGTATATACATAAGCACATATACATGCATGCGTACATATGGATGGACACAAAGTTGCACTGGCAACGATAGTTTTACCAAAGTTATCATCGGTCCTTACAATTCTTGTCGGCCTTGCCAAAGCAGGTGCTGATACCTGTGGTTGCCGTTCATACAGAAATATGAATGTACAGATGAATATATGTATGTACATAAATGCAGGCATACATATGTACGTAAACTCATACACACTTATTTGGGCATTATCCTTGAAAAGGTTCCTTGACACAAACGACAGCTAAAGCAAATTGCCAACGCAGCGGCGAAAGACAGCAGAACGACGTCACATTGACTTTTTTGCGGTTATTATTTTATTTTCTGTTTCAAACCGAGACAGACACAAAAACACAGGTATACACAGACACACAAATGTTACACTCATAAGTACATACATACATACAGCGTAAAATGCAGCTGGCAGCTCTCGCTCACCTAGTAAGATGCCTGGCCCCCAATAACAAAACAAAAAACGAAAAAGCAGCGACAACAACAACAGCAAAAAACTAGCGTACACAGGCAACAACAATAACAAAACAAAGAGCAATGAAAAGCAACGGCAGCGCAGTCGCAGTCGCGGCGCTGCTGAGATTACATGTTGATAGTGGTGCGGCGGCGCACAGGACCCGAACGGACCAAAGCCAATGAAAAACGCATAGTCACATATACATACAAAACGACGTGACGTGCAGATGAGGAACAGACAGAATAAGGTAACGCAAGGTAAACGGACAATGGCAGCAAAATGTAACCAGCAAAGTCGTGATTTTGACTTTAGCGATAAGCAGGAGGTTGTTGCATTGTCGCTGTGTTTATGCTGCTGTTGCTGCAACTTTAAGCCAATTTTTACATAAACACGTACACATATACATGTGCGTTTGTATGCATGTGCATTAAATGCATACACACATAGCTATGTATGTGGGCATACGAATTTGGGGCATGCATTGAAAAGGTAATGCGTGTAATTTGGTCGTATGTAATAACCGCAGTTGCCAGATCGCTTCAAACGTGAGCGTTCCCCTAATCTGATAAGAAATACAACAAATTTCTTCTTTAGCTTTTTTTTTTAGTAAGTTAAAACATTTCATATACAAATTTAGCACGATTTTCTGAATGCAAGCTATAAAGTATAGATGTCGCTTGTGTTGGGAGCACAGAAAAGTTCGTAATTGGCGAGTTTAGTAAACTAGAAAACTGTTTTCACCGATTGATATAGGTTTTCTTGTACTTGTATATTGGAAGAATAATCAAAATATTGAAAATCCAAATAGTTGGATACTCCCAAGGCAGCTATATGATATAGTGTATTATAAAAACGGAAACGTACGTTTTCAGAGAATAAGCTATGGGTAAATGGAGTCCTAATCAAAAACATATATGCATGCATACTTGATAGAGGATTATGCAATTGTTGGGATTGGTATTGCGATTCTGGTTAGGGCATAGGGAATATACATAGTTGTAGTCAACTTACCGAAATGGCGTCCACAATGGACACCGCCCGCCATTGCGGCTGAGTTGGCGATGCCGTTACTGGCCGCACCGGGTGGACCACAGCCAGCCGCGCCGAATGTGGCGCCGCCGTTGCTGTTGTTGGTGGCGCTGGCAACGGGGCCGATTCCAATCCCATTGCCAGCGCTCGTGCCGGTTCCGTTGGTGGTGGGCTTTTTCCAGCCGCGCCAATTGTTGCACAACGATTCCGCCTCGGAGCTCCAGCTGCAGAGGGAATCCTCTTCGAAGCGTATGGAATCGTCGAAACTGAATCGATCCATTTCTTCGGGATTCCACTCGTTGCCGCCACCGCCGGCGGCGGCGTTTGCATCGGCGCCAGCGCCTCCAGCAGCAGATCCACCGGCGGCAGCTGCATTATTGTTATTATTGTTGTTATTACGGCCCGCGGCGGCTACAGCGGCAGCGCCAGCGCCAGCTGCGCCGCCAGCAGCGGCATCGGCTCTATTGTTGTTGCTCCCGTTGCGATTCGCCAGGTTGAAGCTGAACTTTAAGCAGTGCGCGAGCTTATGATTGATTCAGCTGCTGCTGAGGGGTCTTTCGCGTGTTTTCTTGCTTTTGGATGGATATTTGCTTTGTTGTTCTTGTTGCTGTTGTTGTTGTTATTGTTGCTGCTGTTGCTGTTGGTATTTTCCGTTCCGTTTCCAAGTTCCTTTGTAAAGTGCAATTTGGATAATTTACGCTCAATTTGTTTCGTGTAAAAGGCGAAATGTTGAGCTGGTTTCTGTTATTTTATATTATTTTTTTAATTTTTCCTGTTGTCAAGTGCTGCTTAATGCTTTCAAATTTATTTCAATACTATTTATTTACATATACATACTTATGTATATACATATGTATGTGTGTGCCTGTATGGACTTGTGCAGCGTCGCCTTCTACTTTTGCTCTGATTATTTCTCTTTCTCCTGCTCTCTTGTTGTCGTCTTTGTTGTTTTCTTTTTTTGTTTTTTTTGTTGTTTGTTAAATTGTGTTTTTGTTTATGGGGATGGCAGCGTGATTTCAGAACAGCTACACACACGAAATACGGGCTAAAACATATTTTATTTTTTAAAGCAACTTTTGTAAACCAACATTTGTTTCAATACATAGTTAGCTATTACACACATTATTTAAAGAGCAAAAATATTTCTTTTCGTGCGCGTTAATATTACTGTATTTTTTGTGCCGCAAGCACGGTCGCCTCGTGTCACGGCAAACACTTATCTCTAACTGTGTGTTCACTGCATACGCATAAGCTTTCAAATGACCGAGCGATTGTTATCGAGCCGTGTGGTGGGGGATGCACAAAAGTAACAATAAAAATAATTTAAAAAAAAAAGCGAACTTTAATAAAAGACACCAAGACGAAGCGTAAGAAGAAACAGATGCGAGCAAACGAACTGAACGCGCTGCGTTGTTGCGACTGCGACGGCTGCCTATTGTTTATTGTCGTTGTTGTGTTTCATGCTATTTTTCACGGCTATGTGAATTTGTACCCCCCACAGCAGCAGCAGCATAAGCAGCAGCAGCGATTCAGAGAGTGAGAGAGTCGCTGGGGGAGCAGTGACTGCGATTGTGTTTGGTATATGTGGGTGACTGCCAAAATAGAGAACGCCAAAATGGCCAATTGTTGTTGGTCACACAGTTTTATATGCATATACATATGTTGGTATGTAAGCATGTGTATGTGTCGTTGTTGCTGTTTTCGCTGCACCACGACCAGCTGCTCTGTAGTTGCTGCTGCTGCTGCCGTCGCTGTTGTCGTGCCGTGCGCGCGTCCCTTTAACAACCTTTAATTATTTTTCACTTTTATGCTTTCTGCTCATCTTTGCTCGCTCCTTTTATCCTTCTTTATGCCTTGTCGCGAAACCTGCGCGCGAGCTCGCACTCTTTCTCTCTTTATCACACACGTACTCGCTCTAGCCTGTTCAGGCAGACAGAAACACTGAACAAACGCACGCACACACAGAGATACATATATACACTAATGCACCGCTCCCGCACACATACACACAAACACATGCATACACAAACAACAACAGCAACAGCACAACATCAATATATTGATATACATATATCAATGCCTGTATGTGTGCTCAAATGTGTATGTGTTAGTGTGTGTTTGTGCACGAAATGCGTTAAAGAAAACGTTGAAAAAACCTTTTTGTTTGCCCGTTTCGAAAGAATTTTGCTTTGTCACACTACTTATGCACTCCAATTAATAGTTCTAAATCGATGCAGAATTTAGTTATGGTTTTGGTATGCATGGGCTGCATTTTTACACAGTTTTTGTGAATTTATACGGGACTTTGTTATTATCCATCACAAAAATCGCGTTCGCGTTCCTACTAGGAACTAGTGATGTAAAAAAACATCGACTTACTTTTCTAAGCGATTTATATCGAAACTTATCGACCAAACATCGATTTCAAGTAAACAAAGGGCGCGTATTATAACGAGCACAATCATGATTTTACACATTTAAAACTAGGTTGTATTTGGGTAATCAAGAATAAATGAGAATGTAATGAAAACTTTTGCTTACGGAGTGCGAAATTCAAATATACCTTTAACAATTTATTTTCATTAAATAGTAATGAGTAAAAATAGTTTTCTTAATTGAAGAGATTCACAACTAACAAGGCTAATGCCGTTTATAGCGCACAGTTACATATATAAACTTATCGATAGCATTCATATAAAAGTACCAACATTATTAATATGGTGAACATTCACACACAACATACCTATTAGCTATGTAGGCACACAAAAGCTAATTGATATAACATTTTACTATCGTAGAACCGCTTTGATTAAAATTTTAAATTTGATTTAGTAAAACTATAATTAATAAGCAGATCAACCGGCGATCGCTTCAAATAGATACCACCAAGCACTCTATATTTCTTTGAGGGCGTCCAGTATGCGATTGCAGTCCTCATCATTACGCAGTCCCAATCGTTTGAGATCTTTGTACTCCATCGAAACCAATTCAACCAGATCAATGTGCGCCTTTTCGAACTTATCAAGATAGCTTTCTAGACCCACGAGGAGCAGCACATCATGTACATTGCTCGCATGATTGATGACATACGAGTGATTTGCCGCAAGCAGCGAGCGACGCCGTGATTCCTTGCACAATGAATTTTCCGCACTGTTGCCGCTGCTCGAGTCGTCCATGAACTCATCCAAGCTGTTGTTGCGATCCTCAACTTTCCGGCCAGGTGGCTTCAAGCTGGACTTCGACATTTGTTGTTGTTTTTTAAATGCTTTTTTATAGAACGTTGCCGAGGTGGTCCTTCTAGGTGCCCGCATATCCTTAATGGGCGACATATTGGGGGAACGCAAGTCATCAAAAATGGGTGTGGAGCAGCGTATATTGTGGGAATTTTTATTGATCACCGACAGTATGGGCGTACGGTTATAGCTGGATATATGCTGACCCGTTGGCGTGCGGCATTCCTCCATATCAACAAATTAAATACTCAAAAATTATTAATATAAATATGTATGAAACACAAAACGTAAATTCTAGTCAAGCGTAGATTTTAGCAATGGCGCCTGCGGGAAATCTGCCGTTATACGCGCTGGAAAAGCGAAGAGTTGCATTTATGCTGTGCATTATAATGGTTTAAATATGTATGTAAGGTTGCAACTGACTGCACATATTTATGCTTCGCATAAGCAGAACATGTATTTGGGGCTAAATGCATAAAAACATTATAATATATGTCAGACAGTCCTTTATGATTTTTTAATATTGGTGCGCTTGCATTATAAAGGCCAATTTACTTGTTATATTTTTAAGCAGCTGCAGCAGAGGGATGCCACCTGTCATAAGTCCGTTCAAATTCCGTTGGCTTTTGTTAACAGTCGTGCTGTGCATCGAGCAACAACTTTTCGATATCAGCTCTTAAAACTGTTTCTTACACACAGTGCGCCTAAAGCGCTTTCAAATTGTCATTATTGTTGTTATTCTTTTGTTAACAGCAGCAGACTATGAGAGTGGCAACCATTCGCTGAATCGAGCTAGCATAGCAAATTCGATAGTCGAGTCAAATGTTAGCCTTCGATAATAAAATAACATCGATAGTTTGAATCACGCTAGCGCAGCGTCAAACAAAACAATTCGCATTCACTTTTTGTACTGCCTTGCTTGAAATTGTCAACTGACAGAGGCTGCCGCCAAAGATGCCGCTCCAGGCCGTTTGCATTGAGTTGCGCCCAAATTTGAGCAGCGGCCATGTTTTTTTGCAATTTGATCAAGAAATACGCGATCGCCTGAAGACGCGCCTAATCATCAAGGAGCACGACGTGCACATCGTCGAGAATGGCAAAGACAGCACCGAAAGCGAGCTGGTGCTGCGTCACGACAGCTTCGGCATGGACATTCAACGCATTTCGGTCTTCATTGTGAATGGCTGTCACATAAGCTTCCGCTTCAACTACACAACCATCGATCTCGAGGCGCTGCAAAAGTGCGTCGGTCTTCCAATGGCGCCACAGCCGCTGCTGCTCAGCTTTGCGGAGCGCACACAGACCGTGTCGCTGCACTGCAGCAATTGTCACAATCAGCTGGTGCCCGGCTGCAGCTATAGTCGCCTGCGCGAGTTTCCCAGCGGCCTCGTCGATCCCAGCGAGTTCTTTTGCCACAATCACGGCACAGCGGCCAAGCCGGCCACACTGGTGCCCCGTCCCGATGATCTCTTCTACGGCCTCAATCACATTGTACTCAACATGACCGCTATGGAAGCTCAGGTCATTAACCGCTCGGAGCATCTGTACTGCAAGCGCTGCATGTGGATGTTGGGCTTGACCATAGAATCAGGCGCTGCCGCCAAGCTCTGGGCAGATGCATTGCGCTGGCTGCCGTCTGCGGTCAAGACCGAGGATGCACCGCAGCAGGAACCGCGCCAGCTTTTTAAGTACTCGACCGTGACGCAGCTATTGCTGCGTCTGCTGAACGACCTGTGGCCCACATTCTGTCCTGGCAACAGTCGCGCCCTGCTGGTTGCCAACATGCCCGATCGACATCAGCACTATATGCTTATCCAAGTGCTCGATCCGCAGCTGTCCGTGCTGCGCCGCACAGGCAGCGAGACGCCAAAGTCAACCGATCCACAACAGTTGCTGCATTCTCGCGCCTGCAAGCTGTACTTTCGCGTGTTTGGTAGCTGTCAACAGGATCCGACGACGCTGGAACAGTGGCAGGAGCAGATGCAAGTGCCCAAGATGACCATCTCGCCGTATATGTTCCTGGAGCTGCAAGCGCGCCTTAATTGCAACTCAATGCTCATACCGCATGCCTGGCGCTACAATACAGCCGAGGAGAAGCTGCTGCTCACCTACTTTTTCTACGAGAACGAGCAGCAGGAGCTGCTGAACCAGCAAAGGAAGAAGGAGGGCCGTGTCAATGTGAGTATCTCGAAAATGCATGCCCTTTATGCACTTTGTCTAAAACGATGCCTTTCCCATTTAATGTGCAGACTGTGCTGACAAACCAAAAATCTACGCAGCAGCCGCAGGAGCAGAAGAAGCAGCAACAGGAGCTGCAGCTGAAGAAGCAACAGCAGGAGCAGCTGCAGAAGAAGCAGGATGACTATGAGACTGATGCGGGTCTGGATGCCAGTTTGGATGAGGCCGATGAAAGCGATGACGAGCGCTCGGACTCGGACAGCGAACTGACCTCATCGTTGCTCAACAAATCCGTACCAATTATGGCCTACGAGCAGAACCTGGTCAAGCGCTGGCCGCTGCAGAAGAAGCGCAAGCAATCGCAGCCACCAAATCCAAATCCAAATCCAGATACCAGCGACTAGAAACTGGGCGTGGCTCAGGTTTTCTACAATTTTTGTTTGTCAAGGATTGCTTGTGTATGAAATGAAAATGAATCAAATGTTTGTTTATTAATTTTGTATGTTTTGTTTTTTGAGTATGTAATTTTATTCAATTAATTTAATTTGATTAATATTTAGCAAGAAGTATTAAGTATAGAACATACTTATATATACACATATATATTTATATTGATTCGTATATGTATATATATATATATGAACCAAATGCGAAGACAAGCTTTGCAAATTTGTGATTGAAAATCTCGACTATGTTTAATTATTTTGTGATTTAGGCCAACGCATGTGTTCAGTTATATATAAGTATATATGTATATATATATATATATATTTGGAGCAATCAGAGAACTGAATAAAAAAAAATGCTTTGTATAAGTTACCTAATCCCCAACAACAACAAAAACCAAAAACAATATCGTCTCTCACTTGGTTATGCGACGCATTTGCTTCGTCTGCTCGCTCATGGCCAGCTGCGCATTGTCCGCCTTGTTGATCATGGAATCTAGTTTGTCTAGCTGACCGTCCATCATGACACGCTTGGCCGCCTTGGCCGCGGCTACCTCTGCCGCTGTGGGCGGTGGCATTGGCTTCGGCTGACGCTGCACTGGCTGCTCGGCTGGCTCCTCAATGCCGCTGCCGCCGCTGCTGGCAATGCTGGGCACGTCCATGGATGCACTGGCAGTGTTACTGATGCTGCCGCCGCGCGTGAAAATGTTTGTCAGACTGCCGCATGCACTTTGCTTGAAACGATTCAAACGCTGCTGCGTGCTGGACAATATGCTATTTAGCTCATCCAGCTTGCCGCTGGCGCCGTGCAGCGATTCCTCCTGCTGCACCAGCAGCTGTAATTGGGAGCAGGTTGAGCATGAGTTTGTATGCTTGAAATGCCCTTGAATATGCCCATTAAAAATCGTGACACTTACGGCTGCCTCGGCGACCTCCTCTTCAGCCAATTGCTGTTCCAGGCGTTCCTTGCGCTGGCGCTCAAATTCCTCTCTATCCGGCGGCTGCACGCCAAGCAGCTCGGCTCGCTGGCACTCCTGCTCATAGCTGCTGTTCGGATCCGCCATGACTTAGGCTTGGGCTTTCTAGCTGCGACTAATCAACATCAAATACACACATCGATTTTCGAGATGTGCGAGAGACGAATGTGAATGAATGAATGCTTAGAACCAACAACTGGGCCATGACGCATGCGCCTGCTGGGCAATGGACATAAACACCTAAACACACAGCTGACATGAGACACGCACATTTTAATATTTAAGCCTGCATACAACTATATGTATATGTACAATTACAACTAGGGCTCGCCGCTGCGCTCATAGATTTGTATGTAGGATTCGGTCAGTGTGATCATTTGTGGCAGTATTTCGGTGACATGCAGATCCTGCATCTCATACCACTGCCCGTTGGCCTTGTGGAGTATGTGCACGCGATAGGTGCCCTTCTTGGGATCGCCGTCGTGCACAATATTCGCAACCAGATTGTATTTGGTCTCCTTGAGCGCCTTGTCGCGCTGCTTCATGCCCAGAATATCGCCAAAGTCCACATTTCTGCAAGGAAATACATGATATAAGAAAAAAACCAGCAATGTGAACTGATGGCGCTCGCGCTTACTTGATGGGAAAGTTAACAATGGTGGGATTCTTTTCGAGAAAGAATGTGTTCTTGGTAAATCGCTTGATGTACAATATTATGAATTGGGGCAGTCGTGTTATCTCGAAGCGCTTCATAAAGTTATCCTTGTACGTTTTGTATTCCTTTTCGGCGCTGCCATTGAATTTGCCCAGCAGCTGATACAAATTCACCTGCGGTATAATATTCTCCCGAAACTCATCCGTGAATAGCGGCGGCGGCGGCAGATCGCAGGTCAGATATATGAAGTTTGTGTGCTCCACCTGATGCTTGTACTCATCGGTGGCAAGCAACTGCTGCTTGGCGGAATCGTCCAGCTCAACGGGTGGAATTTTTCGGGTATAGATCTTCATTTCACCTAAGAATATCTTGTACAATATGGACGAGTTTGGCTGCTTGTTGCCTTTGAGGGCGCGATGCAGCGTGTTCAGGAACCAGGAGAGAAAATCAATGGGATCACCCTGTTCGGTAATTTGGAAACGTTTGCTGGACCACAGCACCACCGCCTGCAGCATCTCGTGCGGCGACACATGCGCCTTAAAGTTGCGCGGATTCCACATTTTGCGCATCAGTTCGCCGAATCGCTGCACCAGCGTAAACATCGAATCACCCGGCGGCCGTTTGATCGTCGCATAGTTTTGTTCACGCAAAAAGTAATCCCGCAATGGACCGACATGCGACAGGGCATGAAGGACCACATTGCAATAGTCGTTCGCCTTGATATTGTTGAGGCCAACCACGCCAGGCAGGTACAGAATGCCGTCAACGGTGCGCGAATGCTTCGGTTGCACCTTATCCAGTTTGCTGATCTCGTTGCGCAAAAATGTCGGATTCAGCACATATTTGATGTCGTCCAGCGAGGAATCGATGATCTCATAGTTGTCCGGCAGGCAGTAGAAGCGAAGCGTATGCAGATTGAGGAACACATGATGCGCCTCACCCACTGAGTGTGTGTAGGCGTGAGTGTTGGTTCCACGCCCCTGGAAATACTTGCCGCACACGAGGCAGGCGTAAACGTTTATTCGAGTCAGCGATATGGAGCACAGCTTCTCAAAATCGAAGTCCAGCAGATTGCGGTTGATTGTGTCCAGATAGGGGCAGACGCGATACTTGGGATTGAACACCGACGGCGTCTCTGCATGCAATTGAAATGTTTACACTTAATACTCTTACAGAAAATTTAATTCTTATATGCCTACCATCTTCTTCCAATACGGGCTTCGGTTTCGTCTCCAGTTTGGCGCGCTTTGCTGCTGGTAAACAATAGAAGCGGTTACCAGCCAGTGGAATATAGCTTGAGATGCGACACTTACCTACGGGTTCCGTTTGCGCCATTTCCAGTGATATTATCTTTAACTAATGTTTACGTTTTGTCTGTAACTGCAAATGTCCATTAATTGTGTTTTTGCCGGCGCTTGTTTCAGTTAGAGATGTAACAATATATCGATGCTGCGATATTTAGATGATATCGATAGTTGCATTTCGAATTAAAAAAAATTGAAGCACACTTTTTAGAGTCAACCAAAATTATTTTAAAACGATGCAAGATATGTAGTTTCGGCTTCAGATTGGGAGCCAACGGCAAGCTAATTTTAAATATTTATTGTAAGCAATATAAGTCAATCAGATGTAAGACAATTATATCACAAAGAAATTGCAAAATTGCACAGAAATGCAAGCTGCAAGTTTAAACTTGCTGCAGCAAATTATAAAAGTTAATATGCATAAAGTCTACATATGCCAAGCTAATGGGCTTTGCATGACTGAGCTATATTTAAAGGTAGATCACACAAATCCATCTACAGCATCTACAGAGTTAGCTGCTTATCGTCGTCAGTAAAAGCTGCTTATCAGTAGAGCAGCGCACCGTAGAGCAAACTATTGGCATGACATTGAATGCCCTACTGATCTGCCAGCACTAAGGGAGACTTCTAAAAATGTGTGTAAGAGAGAGAGAGAGAGAGAGAGAGAGAGAGAGAGGGCAACTAGAGCTTGGTCCGTTCGAAAGCTCGTTGCGGATTAAAGCGATAATATGCAAACACTGTAGAACAGCATACCGGGAGCAGTCGCTGGGGACCAGCTAGCACAGCAAGCACAAAAAACTTTCCGCTTAAAAACGAAAAAAGAAAAAAAAAATAAGAAGCAATGTGGAGCGATCTTAAAAACAAGGTGATACTGGTGACCGGCGCCGGTGCTGGCATTGGCAATGCTCTGGTCAAGCAGCTGGCCAGCGCGGGCGCCACTGTCATTGCGGTGGCACGCAGCGAGGCGCAGCTGAAGGATTTGGTTGCTTCGGATGCGCAACGCATCAAGCCACTGCTGCTCGATTTGTCCAATTGGGATAAGGTGCGCGAGGGTCTGGCCGCAGTGCCACAGCTCGATGGACTGGTGAACAATGCGGGCGTGGCCATTATCAAACCATTTGAAGAGCTGACCGAACAGGATTTCGATACGTATGTATTTGTTTTGCTCAAGTCCAAACTGCCATTGTTGCTAATATGCCCATTCGCAGCCACTTTAATGTGAACATTAAGGCCGTCTTCAATGTGACACAGGCGCTGCTGCCCAAGCTGCGCAATGGCAGCTCCATTGTGAATGTGTCTTCCATAGCCGCATCCCGCAGCTTTGCTGGCCACACGGCGTACAGTGCAACAAAAGCGGCGGTAGACTCGCTGACCAAATCGCTGGCACTGGAGCTGGGCGTACGCCAGATACGCGTCAATTCTGTAAATCCGACCGTGGTGCTGACCAAAATGGGCCGTGACAATTGGACAGATCCGGCCAAAAGTGGGCCACTCTTGGCGCACATACCACTTAATCGTTTCTGTGAGGTGCACGAGGTGGTCGATGCCATTGGCTATCTGCTCAGCCAAAAGTCCAGCTTCGTCAATGGCCATCACATCAATCTCGAGGGCGGCTATGCCGTCTCCTAAACATACATATATACATATGTATATATTATTAATATGAACAATAAAGCGCACTCAATAAAGGCTTAGATGTATTACATTCTGTATTTATAATTGCTTGTAGTTATGCTAGGCTAAGCTTTATATATTCTTAAATGGCTTTCAACTCCGATTGAAGGCCATAGAATGCTGCATAGCTGTTAGTTTCAAGAAAGAGACAGAGCGAGAGAGAGAGAGAGGGGGAGGGAGAGTGGCAGCAAAAAAAAAAAAGAATAGGGTGAAGTGGGAGAATTCAAGGAACGACTTAAATCGATACAAAATTTACAATTTTTGAATTTCTATAGCTTTATATATATACATAGGTTGTGTATGTATATGTATTGCATTTTGGATTGCTTATGCGCAAACTTTGCCCTGCTGCTGGCTCTGCATTTGCTGCTGCTGCTTCTTCTCGCGCTCGCGTCGTCGCAGCTTCTTGCGCCGCCGATCGATGACCGCCAGCTCGCCCTTGATGCTGTTGTAGGCCTTGCGCAAATCCTGTATCTGTTTGCGCAGTATCAGTATGCACTGCTCCGCGCTGAGCGAGGGATCTGCAGGATCAATATTGCAAATTAATATAACCTCTTTAAGGATCAAAGTTTCAGGCTGCGGACTTACCCAATTCAACAAGGAAATTGTATGGACATGGTCGTACGCCCGATGCATTGCCTATCGTTTGTATTGGTTGTTGTTGTTGTTGCAGCTGCTGTTGCTGCTGATGGAGTTGTTGTTGTTGATGCTGCTGCTGCTGCTGATGTTGCTGCTGTTGTTGTTGCTGCAGCTGTTGCTGCCCTTGCGGCAACAGTTGCTGTCGTGTGCTATGGCGCTGCGGTGTGACAACATTCTCGGAAGTGTCATCGGTATCGGAACCAGCTAAGCAGATCGGAGAAAAAATATGGGAATATATGAATATATAATTGTATTATTAATATAATCTTGGTACTTGCCTGTTGTTGTTGTCGTCTTGCGCTGGCTGTTCAACTGCTGCCTGCGACGCTTGCCCAGAACGTGCAGCTCGGCGGCGGTGGCAGCTGTCATATGGACCGCAGACTGAAGATTAACATCGCTGGCTTTGGCACGCCTTTTGCGCCTGCCGCTGAGCACGTTGCTCTCGAGTTCCGCATACTTTTTGGCCGCACTGTGCAGACTGCTGCTGCCTGTCTCCTCGCTGCTATCATCCGGGCTGGCCGGCGATTCCGGCGAGCTGTTGGGCGACACCGAAGCCGCCTGCGCTGACTGCCCAACCAGAGTCGCTGTCGTGACACGCGGCGGCGGTGTATCCGGTGGCAATGGTGTTATGCCCGGTATGGTCAGCGTGGAGCTGGAGCAACCGGATGCGTTTGTGGCAACAACGGCAGTGACGACCGCTCCAGTTGCTGTGGCCATGGAACTGCCCGTGATGGTGATCGGTTCGTCTTTGCTGGTATAGTTTGGTGCCGGACTACCCGGTATGGTCTCCTCGCATAGCAGATTGATGGCCGCCTCACTGTGGGTGGCCTCACTGATCAATGGACTGCCAGCAGCGGGCGAGACATGCATGGGCTGTTCCTTGGCCTGCTGCAAGACAAATGGACGCGACAATGGCGATGCCGCAGCTTTGGCCTCCACGGCCGACGTCTGGGCATCGTGCAGCGGCGGACTGATCTGAACCGTGTACGGTTTCAGCAGCAGGCCGCCATCATCGGCGGGCAGCGGTTGTTTGGGCGCCAGCTTGTGCTCCGGCATGGGTGAGGCGGGGCTGGCGCTGCCGGGACTGTGACGCAGTGCGACCACCACAGATACGGGTATTTCGGGCAGCACAATGGGCACGCCCGGTGGCAGCACCGTGGAGGCAGCTGCTCCGCCAGCCGCTGTTGTTATTGTTGTTGCTGCTGTTGTTTGAGTTGTTGCAATTGCAGCTAGCTCCTTGGTTGGGTAAGTGTTTGGGCCACACGGCATGCCCGGCTGGAGCAACAACATCGGCTTCAGCGCAATTGGCGCCTGGAGACCCGCCGTCAGCTGTTTGCTGCCCGCAGCAGCCAGCTCCAGTTTAACGGGTGCACTGCCCGTCAGACTGCCAGAGGCCTCAGACATTGGACTCTTCAATTCGCTAACCGTACTGGGCTCCTCGGCCATAACATCCTCAATGACCAGACGCTGCTCGGAATCGGTGCTGTCCATCGACTCATCCGAGAAGCTAGCGGTGCCCACCGTTGCCGTCACCGGCGGCGTACCAGCTATAGATGACGCCATGGACGATTGCCCCGCCACTGGCGTCTTCCTCTGCTGTATGGCGCACTCGAGCTTTTGTATTGTCTCGCTCAGCTCGCTATTTTTCGCCGGCAGGGAGGAGTCCAATATGGACTTGGTTTCGGGACTGTTGCTGCTGCTCGTCCGATGATAAAAATCGCTGAGCACCGCCGACGACAGCGCCGGACCCGTTTGTATCTTGAGCGGCTCACTGAGCAGCTTCAAGGTGTCCAGCTTCAGTGTGGAGCTGCTGCTACTGATGCTGCTGCTGATGCTGCTGCTGCTGCTCAGCTCTAATTTGATGCTGCTTGGATGCTGCGGAGGTTCGTCTTTGTCTGTGTTGTTGTCTGTTTGGCATTTGGTTTTACTTTGCTGCACTTCTTCCTTCTTCTGACTGATCGCCTTGAGCACCTTGTCCGCTATGGAGCTGGGCTTTTGCTCGTACTTGACCTCATCCAAATCGAAGGGACCCGCTGTGCCCGCCAGCAATATCTTGACATTCTCCAGCTTCTCCAGTTTGTTGTCCTTGTTCGATTCACCGGAACTGTAGCCGCTGCCCTCGTTCGAGGTGCTCAGCTCGAACACATTGCGCGTCTCCATAAAGGGACTGCCCACGATTTGCTGCTGTTGCTGTGTTGTCTTGGCCACGCCCAACGCCTGTGGCGGCGTGCCCAGCTTGGGTGAAACGGGCACAGCTATGACCGGTGTGAATGCGCCCGACATAGCTGCAGCTGCGGCTGATGTTGCTACTGCCGCTGCTGCTGCTGCCGGCGGTGTTGCTGGTGTTGTGGGCGGCTGCAGTGCATCCGTTAGCGCGCGCGTCGTCTCCTGCACCGTCTGGGCGAGCTCCTCGTTGAGCGCTGTTATATTCAAATTGAAACTGGGCGACTTGCGCAGCACATCGAAGGGCGTGGCATGGCCAGGAGTTAGCTGTGCGCCGCCTGCAATTGCTGCGGCTGCAGCTGCAGATGCTTTGATGGCGGCTGCTGGCGCTGGCTTGCCGCTATTCGGACTTGCTGCTTGCGAGGGCTGCACTGTGACGACTGCCTGCTGCTGCTGCTGCTGCGGCGGCTGCTGCTCCAGTTTGATCAGCTTGGGTTTGTCCGTGCACGTGAGGCTGGCTTCCTTAAGCGGCGAGCCGCGTTTCTTGGCCTTGCCAGGCGTGGTTGCTGCCGCTGTTGCTGCAGTTGTTGCTGTGCTCGCGGCATAGCTGCGCGGCTCGTGTGCCGCATGTGGCAACTGATGCTGCTCAATGCTATGCGCTATGGCGCTAGCTTTCAGCGCCTGCTTGCGTGCTGCGGCGCTGACAGCAACGGGCGCTGCAACTGTTGCTGCTGTGTTGCCGACGTGGCTGCCGCTGCTGGCAGCTACTGGAGTGCCACTGGCTATGACCGAGGTGCCGGCACAGCTGATGGAGGCCATGGGCGAGATGCGTTTCTCAAATTCGAAGGGCTCCGTGTCCTTGAACTCATACACATCCGAGGGGAGCAGCTTAATGCCGCTGGTTATGTTGCTCATGTGCATGCTGCTGCTGCTGCCGCTGCTGTACTTGGTCTCCTTGGCCATGCCGCCAGATGAGCCGGTTGCTCCTGCTGCTGTTGTTGTGCCGCTGCTGATCTCCAGTTTGCTCATGTCCGGCAGCGAGCGTGTGGCCGAGGAGCTGCTGCTCAGACTAACCGTAGTGGCCACCGAATTGCTGCTGGAACAGAACGAGCTGGAGGACGAACTGGACGAGGAGGGCGAACAGGCAGCCGGCAGTTCCACCTTCAATGTGGCCGTCTCCTTATGCAGCACCGGCTCCACAAACTTTTTGCCAGCATCCATGGAGCTGCCAGCACCAGCTGCCTGCTGCTGCTGTTTCTTTAGCAGCTCCAGCTTCTTGCCAGACAGCAGTGTATTTGTTGCCACCGTAGCTGTTGATGTTGCCGTTGATGTTGACGCTTCGGCTTTTTCCACTTTCTTGAGCAATGTCAGCGGCTTCTCCACAATCACCGATGTGCATTTGGCTGTGCCGCTGCTGCTGCTGCTGCTGTTGGCGCCAAAGCGGGCCGGCGCAATTAACGTAGATGATGTTGTGGGCTTTATATCGGCACCGCTGTGGAATGGCTTCGGGTGATCCTCCTTGGGCTCCGTTTTGAATGGCTTGCGCTCCTCGCCGGCTGGCGTTTCATGTTTGATATGCGGCTTGTCCGACTCTTTCTTGATGTTTGGCTCGCTGGAATGCTGCTGCTCCGCATTTCCGGAGGAGGAGGCACTGCTTGTGGCTGCTGTTGCTCCGGCAGCGGCCTTGCGCTTGTCGCTGATCGTCGGCTGCTTGCGATAATCAAGTTTTTCAGATGACTGCGAATCCTCGTCAATGTAGGAATCCGTTTCGGACGACTGCTCCGTGGAGCTGCCCGTTTTGGTCTCCTGTTTGGCCTGCGCATCGCTCAGTTCGCTCTTGATGGCATCTTTGCGCTCCAGCAGCTGTGGCTGAAAGCCCTTCAACTCTGAGCGTATCTCGCTGAGATCATAGTCGCGTCCTTTGGCGCCTCCGCTGCTCATGGCACGATTTCCTGCACGCGGTCGCTGCACAGCCGGCGGCTGGTGCTGCTGTGCCTGCTGTTTGCTTGGCGGCGGCGGCGGTTGTTGTTGTTGTTGCTGCTCCTCCTCCTCATCCTCGTCGCTATACTCGCTGACGCTGGTGCGTCGAACCGGTGCCACCTTTTTGCCACTGCCAGCGGCTGCTGTCGCTGCTGCTTGTGCCTTTGCCTTGCTCTGTTGCAGCTGTTGCTGCTCCTTGGTATTGAGCCGCTTGGGACGACGCACAGGTTCATCGGAATCGGTGTCAGTATCGCTCGCCGTGGAGGCATCCGAAACATTTGCCGACACGGATGCGGAGGCAGAGATGCGACGTCCCTGATTGCTGTTGATGCTGCTATTCGCTGGCAAAGTGCGGATGGGGCGTTTATGCTTTAGCTGGACCTGAGATTGCGAGGCGGCTGGCGATTTGGTGCGACTTGAATTGGAGGCAACCGACGAGGGAGTGGTGGAGCGCGGTGGCATTGAGTCGCTGCGTCCACGTCCGCGTTTGCCGCCCGCCTGTGTTGTCGCTGTCGATGTCGGCGTCTTGGCCAGGCCCTGCAGCATGGCGACGCCCGTGCCAGTGCCCGATGCCTGCTGCTGATGATCCGCGCTGGACGCCGCTTTGCCGGACGCATCTTTAAGCGACAATGAGCTGTTGCCACTGGGACCGCTGATGTTGCCACTGCCGCCGCCGCCGCCGCTGCTGCTATTGTTGCTTGTGTTGGCTGCTTGGGTGGGGGCACCACCGCTGTTGGCGCTGCTGGTGCTGATGGTGCGTGTTTTTTGCTTGGAGCCCTTGGTTAGATTCTCGGCAATGCGCTCGCGCGGCACCCACTCATCGTAGCGATTGTTCCAGCCGGTATAGTGCACCAGATACATGGGCACGCCGCGCTGTACGCTGATCTCGATGACCTTCGCCTCGTAGGTGCTGCCATGGGAGCTGGGCGATTTCTTTTCGTGATAATTGACCTTCAATTTGTCGCCGATGCCGACTTTAAAATCGCCTGTATCAAATTTCTCAACAGTTATTTCGTCCTTCTTGCGTTTGCCGCGCTTCTCGTCGCTTTTCTCCACCTGTTTGCGTTGTTGATGTTTCTCCTTTTTCGCTGTGGCTCCTGAGCTGGTTGTTGTTATTGTTGCAGCTGCAGTTGATGCTGCATGGGTTAGAAAGAGATGGATGCGCATGAATAACTGTTGCTATTGCTGTCTTATGCGTGTGCGCATACTGTTACTTATATTTGTGACATTCCAATCATAATAAATAGTTTAGGCCCATTAGTCATGCATATTTGATTGCTAAAGGGAAAGCCCCTACTACAACTCCGGCTGTGTTTATCGACATTACCACTAGCTGTGCCAATTTAGCTGAGCTGTTGTCAACCAGATATGCATTGCTTTTCTTTATATACGAGTTGCTTAGAACATGCAACCTTTTGATAATACAATGCATATGCTTGGTAATACATAAGGAAATTAAATTTGACTAATTAAATTGGGCATGTTCTCATTAAATTTAGCTACTTGCAGCTAATTTAAGTGCTTATGCCAGCTATTTTTAATCTACGATTGTTGGTAACACTGGCAAGATCTTGTACGTGCCGATAGCGCGGCACGAACTATCGATAATACGAAAAAAAATAAATAAAAAACAGCAAACAGGTGTGTGTGTGTGTGTACGTGCTTATGCCGGCGCAACAAAAGCTAAACGCAAAGGCGAGCACAAACAGAAACCAAAAAGAAAGCTCGGAGCAGGCCCCCAATAAAGTAGAGATTAAAAGAGAGCAAAGATTAAATTGAAGTCAAATTGATCTTATCAATAGTTCAAACACTGCGACAGCTGGGCAGGCCAATGCCGAAAAATTAAAAACACAAACAGCAATCGAAACGTTTTCTATTCTCTATTCGCATTCCAGACAATGCGACCAGCGGCGGAGGGACGGGGCATTAAACGGAATTAGTTGCTTGGCAGTGAATGCTTATATAATCATGCGACTTCGTTTCCTGACCTCGGCCAGCAGGCAGCTGCGACTCAGTAATCAACAGCGTCATCGCCTGCTGGGAACAAGTGCAGCTCAAGCAGGACAGCAACAGCAGGATGGGAGCAAAGGAAACCAGAACAGTCGAGCATTTAATGCCACACTTTATGGAATTGCCACGCTGGGCGGCATTGGAGCTGGCTACTGGCTGTTCAATGAGCTGGACAAAAAGCGCCAGCAGCCGCTGGAGCAGACAAAACCGTTGACAACACCGACTGCAGCTGGATTGGATGCTGAGGCAGAGGCGCGTCTTTGGCATAAGACAAAGCGTTCGGATCTGCCCACATACAGCGTGGAGGACGTGCTGCGTCACGATAAACCAGAGAACGGCATTTGGATCACCTACGGTGTGGGCGTTTATGATGTCACGGAATTTGCGCCCAATCATCCCGGCGGCGACAAGATTCTAATGGCGGCTGGCAATGCCATAGATCCCTTCTGGGCCATCTATCAGCAGCACAATACACAGGAGGTGCTGCAGCTGCTCGAGAGCTTTCGCATTGGCAGTCTGAATAAAGTCGTTGCGGAGGATGAGGAGGAGCTGGGCTCACCCTGGGCCCAGGAGCCGAAACGTCATGATCTGCTCAAGCCGACCAGCAAACGGCCTTTCAATGCGGAGCCACCGATCAGTTTGCTGGGCGAGCACTTCTACACCCCCAACGAGTACTTCTATGTGCGCAACCATTTGCCGGTGCCAACACTTAAGCCCGAGGAATACGAACTGGAGCTGGAGGTGGAGTCGGGCGCTGGGCAGCCGAGCCGTACACTCAATCTGGACGAGATTAAAAAGCTGCCCAAGCACACGGTCACAGCGGCCATCATGTGCGGCGGCAATCGGCGCTCCGAAATGACGCGCATCAAGCCAGTCAAGGGTATGTCACAAACTAACTGTCCAAGTCTAGCCTAAGCATCTTATCTTCTTGTTTCAGGCCTCTCCTGGGGCGCCGGCGCAGTGGGCAATGCCAAATGGTCGGGTGCACGGCTCTGCGATGTGCTGCGGGCGCAGGGCGTAAAGCCCGATGAACGTTTGCATGTTATATTCGAGGGTGCCGATTTGGATCCCACTGCCCATCCATATGGCGCCTCCATACCACTGTCCAAGGCATTGGATCCACGCGGCGACGTGGTGCTCGCCTACGAAATGAACGAACAGCCGCTGAGTCGAGATCATGGCTATCCCATAAGGGTCATTGTGCCCGGCACTGTGGGCGCACGCAATGTCAAGTGGTTGACCCGCATCGTTGTCACCGATCACGAGTCCGACTCCCACTGGCAGCAGAACGACTACAAGGGTTTCAGCCCCAGCACAGATTGGGACACAGTTGACTTTAGCAAGGCGCAGGCCATACAGGCCATGCCCGTGACCTCGGCCATTTGCACACCGATACCCGAGGAGCGGGTGAAGGTTGACAAGGGCTTCATAACGGTGCGTGGCTATGCCTGGAGCGGGGGTGGTAGGCGTATTGAGCGCGTGGATCTAACGACTGATGGTGGCAAATCGTGGCATGTCGCCCAGCTGGAGCAGGAGAATGTGCCCGATGGTCGTCACTATGGCTGGTCACTATGGACGGCCCGTTTGCCTGTAAGCGACGAGCAGCAAAAGCAGCCGAATCTTGAGATTTGGGCCAAGGCCGTCGATTCCGCCTACAACGTGCAGCCGGAGGCCTTTGAACATATATGGAATCTGCGTGGGGTTCTCGCCAATGCCTATCACAAGGTCAAAGTGAGACTTATCTGACATGGACTCACGGATATATCGATGACTTATGGGAGAAGAGCGATATTACATTTTTTTGCCTTAAATTATATACATGAAAGACAACGATTTGAGATCTTTTTATCGAATAACGTGTAACGCTTAGGAGAAAACAACTCCGAGCCCAAAAGAAATATATATATATACATATATATATTCCTGAACAGTTGAGTAGAAATAGCCAAGTCCGTCTGTCTGTCAATTTGCATATAGATTGAGCAAAGTTTTAGCCTGACCATGTGATAAATCTTAAAAAAACATTTACAAATTAAGGACACAATTGTGGGCCTTGACTGAACTTCCACTTGGACAAGGGAACTAATCTAGAACCTGATGATCTGGAGAGTAGGTCGCACCGATTGTGTATGCAGGAATCTTACAGTTAAATCAAATGGGTTGCACTTACCCGCTGTGGGGGATGCATCGCGACTTCGCTGCGTCTCTGAGGCTGCCTTGCTGGATGCATTGCTGCCACCGACGTTGGGCTCCTTGTCTATGCTGTTGCGCGTCGATGCTGCCGCGGCCTTGATTTTTGACAGTGGCACATCCGCCTCGGCGTCCGCTTTGGCGCTCGCCGTTGCAATTGTTGCTGCTGCCGCAGCAGCAGCAGCTGTTGCAGCTGCCGCTGCTGTCGTCGTGGATGCGGATGCCAATGTGCTGCTGACACTTGCAGTTGGGGCGGCGCCTGTTGCTGCCGGCGCAACGTTGGATATGCCTGATTTCTCCTCATATTTCTCCACTAGATTCTTGACTTTGCCACTGCTGGCGGCGGATGCTTTGCGCTGTTTCTTCACCGGCTCTACGACCACGCTGGACTCGCTGGTGTTCTCCGATTCCTCAGCTGCTGATTGTGAGGCTGTTGAGGCTGCGCGTACGGGCGTGGCAGTCGTCGCACTGCCGCTACTGCTAGCTGCCGCAGTTGTTGCAGTTGCTGCCGCCGCAGACGCGGTGGGGCCAACGCTACTGGCAGCAACAGTTGTCTGATTAGCCATTGCCAGTTTGCTTATGGTTTCCATTTTGGTGGTTTCAGCCGGCTTGGGTGATGCCACCGAGTTGGCGCGCACAAGACTGCGGCCTTTGCTGCGATTGGAGTTGCGCGATGTCATCAGCATGGAGCAGCCGAGCTTGCGATGGAAATCACCATACGGCTGGAGAAATTTCTTATATGCCTGCTTCACCAGATTCATAATACTCAAAGTGCACGGCGTAAAGCCCAGGCGCATGGCAATCATTTTCCATTGATTTTTGGTGGTCACGCGATTGTAGCCGCCGCGTTTCTGTACCGCCCGGAACAGGCGATAGAGATCCACATCGCGACTTTGTATGGATGGCACCTTATTGAGTGGTGTGCCCCGGTCGTCCATATATTTGTATAGCTGTGCCACAAATAGATCCTTCTCCTCGTGCGGCTCATCATCCGATGAATCCGAATCGATCTCGCCGTCATCATCGCTGGTTAAATTGGACAGGCCGAATAACGAGTCGCGATCCCAGTGGGCGGGCAATTTGCTGCTATCGAGAAACTCGAGGGCCGCCTGTACAGCGGGCACATCCTGCTTGCTGGCCATTTCACGTGTAAACTCATTCGCCTCCTTCTTGGGCACCGTGTAGTAGCGTCCATCCTTGAACGAGCGCACCAGATATTCGTCCTTGACGCGTATGCGCACAGTGGCCTGTAAATGGTAAATGCGTGTAAATTACAATTTGGATTGGGAATTGCATTGAATGCAAACCTTAGCTAGAAATTGGCTTTCACTTACCTGCTTGCTGACCTGCGCTGTGGGCGCCACGACAAGCGCGGGAAACCATTTTTCCTTGTCCTTCTTCTTGGACTCGGTCTCAACGCAAACAACCTTGCCAATGTGCTCCTCCTTCTCGTTGACCACCTCCTTGGCATCGCTCTCGTCATCGTCATCGGAGCTGCCATCATTCAGTTGACCTCGTCGCCGTCCGCGTCGACCGCCGACTACTGGATTGCCGAAATGCTCTGGATGTGTTAGCGGCAGCTGATCCAAGGTTTCGCTCTCATTAAAATGCCTGCCGCTCTTGAGGCAGAGAGCCGTGCGACGCAGCGTCGTAATGTCGCCATCGTCGAAGACGACCGTATACTGGGAGCAATCCTGAATTTTGGTTACGGTCGCCTCTACGGTCTCCTTGCGATCCGGATGACGCACCTCGACAGTGGCGCCAACGCGCAGCTGGCCTGGTGGCGCTTTGATGGCATCGTCCGATACGATGCCCGAGCCCAGACCTTGTTTGTAGGCGATCTTTACTTTGATGTTGCGCACCACTTTACTGACTTTGGCCTCACAGAATGCTCCTTTGTATTTGGCGCTCACCTCAGTGCCCACGGGCAGCGATGGTGGGTCATCCGCTTGCTGCAAACCTCGTTTGGTTAGTAAATGATTCGATGGGATATTGAAAGAACGGGCAGAACTTACTTGCATATTTTGTAAGAAGTACCGTTCGTTATTTGTATAATCCGAAACCAACGCCACTTTTATGTTGTATTAATAGTGGCTGTACATTTTATCCAACTGTTTACGTTGTTGACTTGCGCTCAATACTCTCCGAACTCCACCTCTTCTGCCACCAACTGGGCCAATTCTACCTACACGATTTGCCGCGTTGCTTTTTATTGTTGACTTTATTTTATTTGTGTTGAGCTGAATTCACTGCTGCACGGATCATCAATAATGCTGGTTGTGTTCTAATGCAGTTGTTATATTTTTACAGCTTGTAAATATTTTTTGGCGCAAGTTATTGTGAAATTTTCATTTTTTGCTTTTGCGTTGTTTAGCGTCTTTGCCAAATGTTAGTGATGGCCTTGGAGTATCGATTTTCTCTATGCCATTTTTACGTAATCGACCTATCGCTGGGTAATAGCAACACTGTAGTGCCGATAAGAGTGTGCGCAATACCATCGCTTAGTTCGCACTGTCGTGTGGCAACGCTAACTTACATTTGTGCTCAACTGTTAGAATTTAAATTCACTCAAGCTTTGAGCGCAAACTTAAAATCTGTACTGCGCGCGCGTACATGCAAAATGCGATAAAAATAATAATTTTACCCGATTAACTGCTATTAAATGCATTTTGCGAAATTATCTGTAATAGTAACAACTAATTGAACATCATTTTTCCAATACACAAAGATACATACATACACTTTTCCGCACAGTCTGAAATGCATTTGGGATATGCATTCACACTCACATGTCAAATCTAAGGTAATGAGACAAAAAAAGATTTGGGCCACGTAAAAGGGTTAATTAAGAAATGTGCTAATTTCCATGCACTTGGTTATCTATGCATGTGTGCATGGCCTTCCCAGAAGGAATTTCGAGCGGGCAAAAAACGATGACCTTGACAGATGCACTTTAGATCTGAAAAGGATAAAGAGTCTCACCCACATTTGAAAATGTAATATATTTATGTATATATATTAAAACTAAAGATTGTCAATTAACTATGTTAAGCAAAAAAGGTTAACTCTGAAAAAAACATCTCATGATTGTTCCCTGATTTTGCAAGCTGTAACGTCTGCTGTATATTTCCAACTGGGTATGTTGAGCTGCGTGTTCACGCGCACTAATTGAATTTCCAACAAACAACAGTAATGAGAGCGAACAAATGCAATGACATTTCGGCAAGGGACTCGACTCACCTATGCTGTTGTCTCTCTTATTTTTATTTGTCAAGATTTGACTTCTGTTTTGCTTATATTTTAGTGCATGTGAGCGTCTGCATGCATGTGTTTGTGTGTGTGTGTGTGTGTGTGTGACAGGAATTGGAATAACAAAGCAATTAGCTAATGTTTTTATGCCTCTTTTGGTGCTTCGACATGTTTTGGTAAAACTTTGCGTGCACAGCTAAAACATTGAGGTTATGATTGCACAGAACGATATGCAAATCGACGGGCGCCATTTAAATACAAAATATCGCTTTACTTGATTGGGAAACATTTAAAAGGTATTATTAATGGTAGAGGGCTTTAATGTGTATTATTATTATAAAAGGAAATGTGTCAACGGAAGTTAACCTAACCTCAAAAATTGGCAATTAATTGATCTTACCGAAGCTGGTGATTTTATTTATACTTACAATTTTGATAAGGACATGAATATATTTAAAATAGTTTTAAGACAGTTGTTGCATGCTACATTTAAGAATTTCTCAGCAAAACAAAAATAAAAGGTATTCGTAAGGGCAAAATACTCATATTTCAGGATTAATTGACTTCTGTTATCATTGCTCATGGCGCACAGCATGGCGAGTTATTAATTTTCCCATTTCCATTAAAACGATATTAGCTGAATGTATGTATCTGTAGCTCGAGTCCTATTGTATTTAACTAGGCTGAATGACTTTTGCCATGCGTCTGCAGCCACTTCCCCTCTTCCCCTCTGGCCGACAAGTGGTCGCCCGTGGCCCGTTTGCTGCGTGCGCGCAAACAAAGGCCAATCATTTCTGCTGCTGCTTTTCAATTATCGCTTGCAAAAAAAAAAAAAAAAAAAATAAAATAGAAGAATGAAAAAAGAAACGCAAAAGAAATAAAGAGAATGAAAGGCAAATAAAGAGTGTAAAGAGGCCGAAGCATAGAAGCGTTAAAGTAAAAAGGGTTCCGTTTTCTCCTGCTGCCAAGGAGTAAGTAATTAGTGTGCAGTTCCGTTATGCTGCATGTGCGCGTGTGTGTGTGTGTGTGTAACATTTACTTTTCCACTTCGTTTGCGACAATCAAATGTAACAAAAGCGGCCAAGCAGCAGCGGCATCAGGCACAAGTAACTGCAAGGCATGGCCAGGCGTAGGCATCCGGGATACACGGCTTGCAGCCTCTGGCAGCGGCACCCACCTGTGCGGCTCTCACCTTTTATCATCTAAGGGCGCAGCGTCATCGTCACGAAACGTGACATTGAATACAATTCGTCTGCGCCGCCAGCCAACCACCGACAAGCATCAACCACCGCGCGCCACTGAGCCATTGAGCCCACATTGGAGACATTGGCTCCAATGGAGGCAGGGACGACGTGCGCCCGCGGACCGTCTGCCCGGCCATGCTAATCTCTCTGTAATTAAGACTGTCACTCATTCAGGCAGTTGCTTCCATTCAGCTGGCACCCAGAGTTTGGATGCCAAACCGGACTGGGTTGCCTGTCGAAGGCGCGGAAACAATGTGCCAATATGCGAATGCCTTTAATTGCAGCTGGTTGTGTATTTCCACTCGCTAGGCTTATGCCTGTGTGTGTGTGTGTGTGAGTGTGAGTGTGTGTGTGTGTGTGTGTGTGTGGGTGTCACAGCTTGCATTGCTAATTGCTTTCAGCTCACTTTTCACCTGTTTTCCGAGGCACACGTTTCAGACGGAGGAGCTATTGAAAAATTAATCAATCGTATTTCTAAAAAGAATAAAATCATTTCCCATTCCAAATAAATCTAGAGAAATAACCCGATTCAGACGGGACACTATTTTAAAATTAATGAAAAAGTCTTAATTTGTTTTTTTTTGTTTTTTACAATTTACATTCCAACCAAAAATTTGATGAGAATTTGAATACGAATAAGTTATTTCGATTTTAACAGCATTTCTTTTTTCTAGATACGAATTTGTGTTGGCCGCTTGCCAAAGTGCATATAAAAAAATAAATACAATATCTATATTTAAATACTTATTAACAAGCCTAACTGAATTTGCATTTAAATGCATATAAATTTGAAAACAAATTGCGACATTTATGCCCATCGCACACACAGTCCCTGTGTGGGCTAAGTGGGATTTGGGGCAACACGCACATAAATAACATGAAGTGTATAATAATATATATATAATATAATATACGTATATTTATATCTGACAATTCTAAGTTTTGCAATAATTGATGGAGAGACGCATCAAATGTGCTATAGCTGCATTATTTCCGTAATTTCTTGTTTCCCCTTTTGCAGGATCTCCAGTTTCATTTGCATTTAGTACATATCCTTCTGAAAATGGAAAATGCATTACTGTTGTAATATACATATATGTGCTTTGTTTATATACCTACCATTGCATGGACATTATTCAGGCATCCCATCATCTATGGGTAGCACCACCGACTCCTTAATAGCGTTCGATGTCGGCGCCTTGGCCCTTTTTGGCGGTGGTGGCAAATAATCATCATCAGCATTGGATATCATGTTCGTTTTGCTATTATCAGTCCTGTTCACGTCGTCCTTGGCGTCGTTGTCGTCCGTCTGCTCTTGTGCGGCGAACCGTACTAGTTCAGATTCAGCGGCAGGGTACCACTGAATATCAGATGTTTTCTCTGCGTTCTTTCCTCCGTAGTCAACTTGTCCACTATAATTGTATTGTCCACCGTAGTCGATCTGTCCATCGTAATCGATCTTTCCATTGTAGCGTCTAACGGTGTACTGTCTGGCGTCGTCGCTTTCTCCATCATGGTCAATCTGTCTATCGTTTTCCATTTGTCCATTACATACAATCTGTTTACTGTGGACATATTGTTCTCCGTACTTGTGCTCTCCACCGGTGTCTCTTTGTCCATCATTGCACTGGCTACCATTGTCGCCTTGTTCGCTCTGTCTACCTAACCGGATCTGTCCATCAGAATCGCTTTGTGCACTGGACACACTATCTTCACCGTAGTCGCTGTGTCCACCCTTATATTGTCTACCGTTACAGTGTTCAACGTTATGCTGTCCACCATTATTCTGTTCATCGTTATACGGTCCAACAGTAGACTGCCCACCGTTATACGGTTCACCGTTATACGGTTCACCGTTATACGGTTCACCGTTATACGGTTCACCCATATACTCTTCACCGTTATATTCTACACCGTTATACGCTCCACCGATATATGGTTCACCGTTATACTGTTCAACGTGATACGATTCACCGATACACGTTCCATTGTTATACTGTTCATAGTCGTACTGTACATTATCGTACTGTCCACCGTAGTCGGTTTGTTCGCCGTAATAGACCTGACGTCCATAGTAGTTCTGTGCATTGTTGTGCTCTGTTGCGTTATATTGTCCTCCGTTGTACTTTTCATTGTTGTACTGTTTAGTTCTCTCTGACTGTCCATCTCTGTCTGTGCTCCTAAAGCTGTCAGACTTCACTTCGTGGTCCGACTTCCCAAGGTTGACTGCCTTCAGATCGATGTCCGACTGCACATCGGTGTCAGATT
This sequence comes from Drosophila montana, assembly GCF_035044405.1. Lineage (NCBI taxonomy): Eukaryota > Metazoa > Arthropoda > Insecta > Diptera > Drosophilidae > Drosophila > Drosophila montana. Next base: position 96,117 of record NW_026996772.1, read on the forward strand.
GGCCATCGGTGGTAGACTTTCTATCGGTGTCAGAGTTACTATCGGTGTAAGACTTGCTATCTGTGTCGGACTGCCCATCGCTGTCAGACCTACTATCGGTGTCAGAGTGGCCATCTGTGACCGACTTCCGTTCGATTTGATCGATTTTCTGATCCTTATCAGACAGCCCATTAGTGATCGACCTCGTATCGGTGTCCGTATAAGATGTCCTGTCGATGTCAGACTCTCTATCGTTGTCAGGCTGCAGTTGATTGTCTGATAGCATATCATTGTCCGACTTTACATCCTTGTCAGCCGGTGCAACCGTATCAGACTGGCCATCAATGATCGATTTTCTCGCTGTGTCAGAGTTGCTATCGGTGTGAGACTTGCTGTCGGCGTCAGAGTGGCCATCTGTTATCGACTTCATATCGGCGTTAGAATGAGCCTCGTAAATAGACTTTTTATCCGTGTAAGATGTCCTATCGGTGTTCGAGTCTCCATCGTTGTCGGACTGTTCATGGTTGTCGGATAGCTTATTGTTCTCAGACTTTCTAAGGTTGTCCAACTTCACATCTTTGTCTGACTTCACATTAGTTGCAGACTGCTCATGAGCGATAGACTTTGTATCTGAATTTAAATGGCTATTGCTGCCAGAGTGGCCATCAGTGTCGGAATGCCCAGGATTGTCCAATTGGCCACTACTGTTTGATAATCCATGGTTGTCAGAATTCCTAAGGTTGTCCAACTTCACATCTTTGTCTGACTTCATATCGGTGATGGACTTCTTGCCGGAATACCCATCGGTGTCGGATTGACCAGTGTGGGTCTTCCTACCAGTATTCGACCGGCCATCGCTGTCAGGATTCCTTTCGGTACAAGACTGCCCATGGGTGATAGACTTTCTATTGGGGTACGAATGACTATCCGTATAAGAAGTCCTATCGGTGTGAGACTCTCCATCGTTGTCAGACTGCCAAAGGTTGTCAGATTGGCCAACGCTGTTTGACCTCCTAGGGTAGTCGGACTGCACGCCGTTGTCAGACCCTCCATCGGTGTGCGACGGGTCATCTCGGCAAGAGCTCCTATCGGTGTTAGTCTGCCTGTCGGTTGTCGAGAGCCTAGCGGTGGCGATTTGGCCATCACTCACCGACCTCCCAACGTTGTCCGACTGCACATCGTTGTCGTTCGGCCATTCGTTGTGGTGGTGTCCATCGTTAAGGTACTGCCCACCATTGGAGGTTCGTTCATCGTAATCCATGTCCATACCGTTTTCGGTATCGTCAATATAGTAATCCTCTCCATACCAATTGCGTGCTGTCGTATTCTGTGGACCTGCTTCGCCAAATAATGAGTCGTCATCCGATTCATGGCCGTCATGCACGTAGCCAAGTATGGACATTGTACCATTGCCAATCGATTCAAAAGTCAATTCATCGCCGCGGCCAAAGTTCAAGTCTAACACCGCTTGCGGAATGGACTTGCTTAGAGTCGCCAGCGCAAACTTCCGATTGTGGATTGTTAAATAGAACTTGACGAAATCCCCCTCGTCCAGTGCAACGGTCGAAATGTGAAATGACTTTGATACCACTTGCACATACTTACAGTATGGCTTCAGATTTAAGCCATAGAAAGCAGCCATATCTCATTTTCTGAAAGTTGTTCTTTTCTTTTTGATGCGTTTCATTAAAGTTGAAAAGTTGAACTGAACGAGTTGAAACTGAATGCCAAGCCACGAAGCTTCATATGTGACAGATGCCACGTGGCTAGAGTTGATGAGATAAAAAACTATCGATATTAAGTGCTATCAAGTAAATAAGTATACAAATAATGTAATTGTTGGTATTTGCAGGTATGCGTCTTTTCAGAAAAGCCTTGAGTTTTTACATATCTAAAACAGATATTCAAGGGCAATGCGGGCTTGTTTATATTGATATTTCATCAAAAGTAACTGTGATCGATGCCGATAAATCGTTAGAGTATCGACTTGTTACCATGCTTTCGAATAGCCGCGCTTGCAAAGCCTGGCAACTCTGACGCGGCGGCCATTGCAATTTCCGGCTAGCCTAACCTCAAAGAATGTGAAAATAATAACATAATGTTCAATATGGCCAGTGAGAGGACATACCTGGACATATTGACAGATCCGATAGCTATGGAATTAATGGAAGGAGCTCGCTTTTTGGCTCGCAACGGCAATAATTCAATGGAGATTATGCAACTGATAGAATTGTCATGAGTCTCAGATTAGTTGGGATCGCATTATGTTGTTTCCACTCTATAAATATACGTATATTATAATAAACACTTATGGTTATTTATGCTTGTGCTAGCCTTAAATCCCATTCGGATCGCCCTGGGACTGTGTGGGATGTGCATAAATTTTCAACTTGTTTTCAAAATTTATATGCATTCAAATGCGAGCTGCTGGACTTAATGCGTGCATGTATTTATACACTCATTTATTGTCGGGGACTATAACATCTATCAAAGTCTTTGCCCCTGCTGCAGTCCAAACACAAAAGCCACTTTTGTTTATCGCTGTCGAAGTTGGCGTCGTCCAAAACTCTTTGCCCAAGTGATGCAATAAACTGCAATGCCGGCCACTTTATTTGAGGTAGTACCCACAGCATCTTTGCTATTTATAAGTAACACATGCGTGTGTCTGTGTGTGTTTGTGTGTGTGTGTGTGTGCTTGTGGCATGCACAGCTGTGCAACTGCAACACGGAATCTGGGTACTTAATGTTGTTCTTGTTGCTGCTGCAGCTCGGAATCTTCATTAGCACTTGGCGCGCGCGCGCGCTCGGCTCAGTTTAAAGATATCTGGCTGTTGTTTTTAAAATACCCTGTAATTGGCCAAAGCTGCATGCTGCACAATTGCATTGCATAAGAATGCTTTGACTATTTATATGATAAATATATTCCTGATTAGCGCAAGTATTCCTATCTATACAAACAGATGGATATATATCTAGATTAATACGTAGATTATAAGGTTTATCTATGAGCTAGAGATAATATTCACTTTCAACAAATAAACCGAATTTTGAATTTCAGTTTTGCTCTCAGATTTTAATAAACAGCCAAATTAGAAGATTTTGTCTTATAGATGTAATTTTTGTTCGGTTCGCGGATCGAACTAGTTCCATATTTTAAGTACTTTATGTGAGCCTGGGTTCGAATTTGGGTTTCTATATAAGAATTGAATTTATAATAAATTATGTTTATTATTTGTACATACTTTCAATTTATTGACTTTATTGTTTTAATTATTTTTATTATTACTTTAAGGTCTTTCAAAATATATCCAAAGTGCAAAATACATATATATTGAGCTGTTCTTTGGTCAAAAGTGGTTCGGTTCAGTTGAAGATTCGGCTGTTCCGAATCTCACGAATGTGGTTTATGGTTTGGTGAATGATAGATAAAGGAATTGGAATTCCTGGCTAAAAGAGATGCTTCTCTAAACCGGTTCTAGAAACTTATTTGCATTATTTCGTTATAGTTCAAATGTAGTTCGTTAAGTCCCACACAAGTACAGGGTATCTGCTGCTTCGGCGCCTTCGTCGTTTAATTTGTTGTCGTTTATTTTGTAATTTTCCCCTGTTATTGTTGTTATTGTTGTTGATGGTGGTGGTGTTGTGGTTATTGCCGGCAGTGCGTGTGCCTTGGGGGCCATTGACACCGATTGCCTTGCTTACGCGTCGGGCGCCGTCTTCTTTGGCATCTGCCATGCCATAAAGTTTATACTCATACCATTTCAGAGACTTATAAACGAATGTAACTGCAGAAAACAACGCACAAAAAAAAGGAGTGCATACTATTTGGTCATGTGTAACAAAATATCATTAAGTTGAAGGAACGCATTCGTTTTAAATGCATTTCACATAAAAGAATGCAGTTTCTTCGTTAACATTCAACACGGTTAGACGAGACGTTGGACCCAGCTATATTAAATGATTAATTAAAATATTTTTGAGCTATTTGTAGAAGAATAAAAAACAACTCTATACAATTGTAGGCTCTTGAGGCCGCTTTACAGCCTGTCAAGCGGGCTTTAATCGAACCGCTTCGAAGCCGGAATTCCATTTAATTGCTTAATTAAAAGCGAATCTTAATCCCAAGCATTTCATTTATCTAACCATATTTTGTAGATGCCAGTTTTATAAATTAAATACCTTAAATAGTTGCCTCCAATTTTGAAAATATATGACAAGCCGAAGGGTTTAACCATAACATAGAAAGTCGGTTCACGAACTGAGCCTGAAGTCAGAAAACCGGTTCGAACCGTAATTCGAACCACCAGCAATTTTTTGTAGTCCTGTTCCTCATTTCTACCCAAACAATATAAACTATATATAGTTTAACTGTTAGGGGTACTCTTTTCTAGTAATTTCTTATCCAAAATTTATAAACACATCTTAGGCTTTAAAAATACGCAGCTATAAATATATATTGGTATAAAAATAACCTTAATGGACCTATACGTATATGTAAAACTAACGGGTATACTCCGGCCCTTGGTATGTGTAAACTAAATAGACAAAGAGCCAAACCTCATGAAAATCGGATAAGATTTGACCGAGTTAAGGGAGTGGGAAATGTTGACCAATGTCTATATAGGATATTTGTGGGTACCATTTTCACATGAATTCTGACCAAAAGTTATGTTGCCAGATTTAGATGCCAATTTGATCTAGGGACCAACCCATGAACAAAGAGCCAAACCTCATGAAAATCGGATAAGATTTGACCGAGTTATGGGGGAGGGAAATTTTGACCTATGTCTATATAGGATGTAAGATATTTGAGGGTACCATTTTCAGATGAATTTTTACTAAGAATAATGTTGCCAGATTTAGATGCCAAATTGATTTAGAGGCCAAACCATGTACAAGGAGCCAAACTTTATAAATATCGGTTGAGTTTTGACCGAGTTATGGGGGAGGGAAATTTTGACCTATGTTTATATAGGATATTTGAGGGTACCATTTTCACTTGAATTTTGACCAAGAACAAAGTTGCCCGATTTAGATGCCAAATTTATCTAGAGGCCAATCCATTAACAGAGACCCAAATTTTATGAAAATCGGTTGAGTTTTGGCCGAGTTATGGGGGTGGGGAATTTGGACCTATTTCTATATAGGATATTTGAGGGTACACCGCGGCCTTGCCCGTTGCTCGTTTTAAATAAATTCTCTCACAGATCTTTGAAATTGAGTTTTAAGCCGATCGGACGGTAAACAAGAAAAGTTTCATACAAACGTTTTTCGCGATTTTTTCTCTCCTGGCGGGTGGAATTTCCCGAAACCCCGCCTTAACGTGCACCTTCATTACATAAGGTAACTACAGTGAAAACTTCAACTTCCTAACTCAAACAGTATGGGCTCTGAGTTGATCACCAATCAGTTAGTCAATAAGTCAGTCAGTTAGTCAGGACAAACAGTTTTATGTATAGAGATAAATATTTGTGTTTATAAATATATATATATATATAAATATATATATTAGTTGTAACGTACTCACCTGTAAATCCACGTGCACGATTATTTAATGCTCATCCATCAGAAGGCCGGAGACGAACTCTTGTATAAGCCCATCACTGAAAGAACAGAAGAGAAAAGATAATTTTTGTTAGCTTAAAAATGCAGCCTGCCTGCTAAGCCTTACTTCCGTTTGTGAGAATCGCGTAGAAGGGCAATATTTGTTAATAAGTTTTTCGTTAATTTTTAGCTCAACTAAACATACACACCTTTTTAACTAACACCTTAGCAACGAGGACGTTGCTCAAGCTATCGTTTCCTCAAGAGTTGAAGCTGCCGCCTTCTCCTTTGCTCAAGCCGCCGTTTCCTCAATATTAAAGCCGCCGCCTCCTCCTTTGCTCAAGCCGCCACCTCTTCCTTTGCTTAAGCCGCCGCCTCCTCCTTTGCTCAAGCCGCCACCTGTTCCTTTGCTTAAGTTGAAGCCGCTATCCCCTCCATAGTTGAAGCTGCCGCCTCCTCTATAGTTGAAGCCACCTCCTCCAATTTATGAGACTTACTTGAATTCATGAGAATCGCGTAGTAGGGCATTAGTTAAGAGCACGTTATTTTTCAAATTCATTTACATATAAAAATGCATACATAATATATATATACATATATATTTATACATACGTGCATGCAAACATCCATATATACATGCATACACACATGCATACATACATTCATATATACATGCATACATGCATGCATACATATATGCATACACACAAGTGTATATACATGTATATATTCATGGATATACACATGCATAACTTATTATATTCATACAAACATACATTAATACATATAAATATGCACATATATACGCAAATATACATGATAAATACATACAAACATACTTACATGCACACTATATAATACATCCATACTTACACGCATCGATACATACAAAATTACTTACATGCATGCATATATATACATACTCACATACATAAACACACACATACTTACACACATACACATATACATACATACACATACATTCTTACGTACATACTTCCACATATACGTACATACATATATACACACATATATCCATGTATATATATGTATATAAATATATATATACACATACACATATACTTACACATAAACACATGTATAAATATATAAAAATTCACGTATACACACACACATACATACATGCATACATACACACATGCATCCATACATACGATCCATACAAGCATGGATATATACATGCATAATTTCTTATATTCATACAAACATGCATATCGCAACATATAAACATGCATATATATTCATAATACATGCATACATACATATGTACATACACATATACATATATACATACAAACATGCACACATGAATACATACATACATGCAAATACACATGCACAGTTTTATACTTATATAACTTGTTCATCCTTTTTCTGCCCGTGGAAAATTTAAATCTACCCGTTGTATTTTGAACTCCACGTCTTAAGTTAAATTTCACCGAGATATTGAAAAATAAGTTTAGAATCGAATTAAAAGTTGGAACCAACTGCTTACGCCCATGTCTTGTGTTGAGAATCATAAAGCCGAAAAATAAGCTTTCGTTCATTAAACCACCTGCATTTTCCATCAAAGAGGGATGGAATTTACAAAAAAAATCTATCAAATAAATGTTGACAAAAATATTTGAAAATAAGTTTGAAGTCGATCGAAAGAAACTTAAAACTTCGCCCAACAAATCGTTGACTCGCATTTAACTGAGGAGGCTTGGAGATTGCGAAAAATATGAAAAACAACTCATATGAAATTTTTATAAGGACCTTTGGAAATGAATTTGAACCCAAAAGATCACTCACCAAAGCTTTGAAGCTCCATTTCCACCGGGGCGGACGAATTTTCCGAAAAGTGTGAAATTCATTTGAACAAAGATTTTTAAAAATGAGTTTTAATTTTGTTTTGCAACTTCAGAAAAGTTTCTTTTCTTTTCTATTATAATGAAATTTAATCTCTTGAATTTAAGTTTTTTCCATTCGTTGAGAAGGCGGAAGCAGTAGACGACGGTCAATGGTAATTGAGCTGACCGCATAGACATTAAATGTGACGAGCCGTTGACGGAGCAGCTGATTGTTGACTGACAACGCAGCTCATTAATAAATAAGCTGCAGCAACGTGTCATAATCTCGACAGGGCAGCGAGCAGCCAGGCAGCCAGGCAACCAACTATACCAACCGAGAGCGCACCGTAACCACGGCGCACACCAGGCACCCACGACTATCCAGTTTTATGGTTTGCCCAAAACTTCATGTGGCCTGTGTTGGCTTGTATGGGGTAATTTTTAATACCTTGGGGTGCTGGGTGTTCGGTGCTCGAGTGCTGCCTGTCAAAAACTTTGAGCACACGCACGCCAGACACAAGGGCGCACTACCCTACCGTCAGTGGGTTGGTTGGTTGCGGTGCTCGGTTTGGCTTTTGTCTGGCTAATGACATGAAATACGCAGTGCGTGTGCGTGTGCCTCGAGACTTGCATCAGTTGATGACGTTGGCCTGGTGGTGGGGGGAAGGCTGAGGGGGCGGCTAAGCAGCTTATCAGTCGTACCAAGAGCTGTGCCGATCGCATTCATTTTCACCTCGTTTTCCCAATTTCCATTGCCGAACAACTAATTTTATTCCCATTTTTTTTGGTTTTTGTTTTCGTTCTTTGTCTACGCAAAGTTATTGGCTCCATGTGCGAGCACGTAGTCCTCTCGGCCCTCGGCCCTCGGCTCTCGGCTGCCCCCCCATGGTTAGCTGCCTGTGCGCCCTTTATTACAAATTGTGTGCTGCATCGTTTTGGGCCTTGCCCGCATGATTTTGCTTTCGATGCCAGCGCTTCATTTGCCACACAAAGGCAATTGCCTCTGCTCGGCCTGCACATTTGTATCCGCAACTTGGGCAAACATTTGCATCTAGTCTACACATTCAACACACATTTCCAATACAAATGGGTTGAATAAAAATTGTGTTTTTTTCCCCACAAATTGAGTGTCATGATTTTAAGGCAATTTAAGCCATGATTTATGGTGTTCTATACTGAATTTTCATGTTAACAGAACGCTCTTAGAACATTTGATATGCACATCGTTTATTTTCTTTTCACTTGCCACATGCGCTTATACTGCCTGTGCGACGTTAACGAATGACGCACAAAGATGTGAAATGTAAAATGCGCTCTCTCGAGTGCAATGCTGCCTGTGCGACGTTTACGAATGTCGCACGCAGAGGATGTGAAAAATGCGCTCTCTTAAGCGTAAATGTGCTTATGAGATAAGCAATGCTGCCTGTGCGGCGATTGCGAATGCCGCACAAAGAAGATCTGAAACAGCTCGCTTGAGCGTAAATCTTGAGTTCGGATGCCAAAGCAAGTCGTAGCTATTTACCGTTCAGTTATTTATAAGGACGTCTGCGAATGCGATGTAAGAATTGTTCTCTCTCTGCCGACAGCTGCTTTAACATTAAGCGCTAATTGCAACGCGTGCCACATAAGTTTTCAAGGAAATGCGGCATGCACCAATCGAATTTCGAAAACAAAGAAAAGAATATGTTGCAAATTATCACGCACGCCAAAAACTCTTAAAGATTTGCAATAAAGCTGCCCCCATTCCGTTTTCGTACTTGCGGCTTTTTTTGCATATTCAGTTTTCAGTTTTGTTTCGGTTCTTACAAAAATTCAACATAAAAAGTCGACGGGCAGCTTTAGCTATGTATTATTGAGATATGTGTTTAAGAATTTAAATCAATTTGATAAACCGTCTACAGAGTATTTCTTTTCCCTTGAAAGGGATTTCTGATTTCCTAAATGTCTGGGCAGTATAAGTTGTTGCTGCTGAGGGAAAACAAATTATTTGGAAAAAAATACTAGATAAAATGAAAATAATTATAAGAATAAGTATATATATAAGTATATAAGTATTATACAAATATGTTATATCTAAGATATTTTTTATTTTCATGCAAGGGCTATTTTATTTATTTATTATTCTAATTTATTGGTTGATGTTTTCCATGAACATATGAGGATTAATAATATTTGTTTTACTTATACTTATATACGCATGCATATAGTTGAGAATATATATATTTTAAGACAATATAAATAAAGATAAGCACAACAACTATTTACGATAAGGATTTGCAAAGTGTGAAGCTGGCGGAAGGCACAACAGGTATTGAAGCAAGTCGGCAAAGCCTTTTATTTAACATGAGGCAAAGCTCAAATCGAATAAGTTGAGCCCCAACCTGTATCGAATCATATTTCTCTCTCGACCAGTGCACATTTGCTTTCAGAGCGCTCCCAATTGAACAATCGGTCAACAGCTTGAGTAAGCATCATGAATACACATCCGAAACTAATTTGAACAATAATTATTGACTTATTGCGTTAGCTGCGTGCATGTTGAATCAAATCGTGTTATATCATACTATACAGAATTTGTGTGCATTTACCAAAGTGAGTCCTGATATCTTCGAAATCGAGCACCTTACAATGATCCTGGATTGGGGTACGCAGCCTGCATGGCCGAGCATATGTCCATGGGCCAATGGGCACTCCGGTCGCTATAACAACAGACTGGGGCACCCATGCCAACCATTTGGCCCCATGCAGCTGGCCAGCAATATGTGCCGGAATGCTTGCACCCCAGCGACCTGTGGCCGTCCGAAAGGCGCAGTGCCTCATTAAGCTGCTTCCGGCCTCATTCAATACACACACACACACACACGCACATAGATAGGGATCCTATATAGCATAATTGTGAAAATTAAATTTCACTTGAAATAAGTACTTTAAGAATAAATGCCATTAGACACTCAATATTTGATTCAATATCCATGCTCAGCTTTTAAGACTGGCAAAACGCGTCGTATCGATGGGAATTTGTGCACGGAATTCGTTAGCTTTAAGCTGATCCGTTCAAGAGGCTGAGTTTTACTCAAAAATACAAAATGTCAGCGTTAAGCTGAGGGCCGTTTGGTCGCTCGGTCGGTTGGTCAGTCGCGGGCGGAGCTGGGTCACTGTCTGGAGCGCAAAAGTGGCGCAAAGGACGCGGTCGGCATCTGAGCTGAGCCGGGCTGTGCTGTGCAGGCAGTCGAGGCAATTGTTGTCGCGCGGTGGCAGTAAACAAGCATTTTACTCGCTCGCTTCATAAACTGGCGCACAAATTTTACGTGCCACGCCCAACTATTCGACACCCATTCGATGCACGTTGTATACTCACCTGGACACCCGTTCACCTGATTCTGCTGCCCGCCCGCCTGCCCGCCTGCCTGCCTGCCCGCCTGCCTGCCTGCCTGCTGCTGTTTGCTTGTTTGTTAAATTGAACAATTTATTTTATTTTTTCAACTTGCTGTTGCTGCTGCTGCTACTGGTGGCAAGGATATCCTGCTGGCTAAAAAGTAAAAGCTGCATAAAGGACAACTACAACAGCAAATGGAAGAAAGCAAAAGGCAGCAGCAGCAGCAGCAGCAGCAAAATGCAATAGTTTAGCATTTGTTTGCAGCTCCTTTGTTGCAGATGAATGCGCCACATTTCACTTGCATTTTATTTGCAAATAGTTCTCAATGCTTTGGCCTTTTTATGCCCGCATTGCCGTGTGGCAGCAACAGACTGTGGCAGCTGTCGCTGTGGCATAGTTCACAGTGCCCCCGACCAGCCAAAGCGCTCGTATTCAAGTTATCAAAATGACATAAAGACCTATAGACTACATTTAAACTAGTGCCAGCCAATTAAAAAGTTTTCATATTCAAAAGCATGCACAAACAACAACAATATTGCAACATGCCGCACTCCAAATACCCTTACCAACATTAACTAACTCCGACCCCACAAACTCTCCACACCTTATTCTTACTTTTTCCCACTCACACTCACACATATCAACTTCCTTCTTTCTCCTTTGCATCTATCTCGTTCTCTAATTGTTACTGTATCTCTTTCTATTCCTCCCTCTCCTATTCTGATTTTCCCTTACCCTAATTTACTTTCTTTCTATCTTTCTTACCCCCTTCTTTTCTCGCAGGCTCTGTCTGCAACTTTCTTTTGAGGTTAATATCTCCCTCTTTGATTGCACCCTTCTATGCGATTCTCATGTTTTTGGGTTAATTAATAAACTATTTGCTCTTTCACTTTTACCCCCTCCGTCAAATATGTATCGCCTTTCTATGCGCTTCTCATGATGCTCAATATTCCTGCATAAAGTAAGAAATCTCCTATCATGCTTTGCACACACAGTACGTGACCGCGTTGGAATGCCCTTCACAAGGGTATACAAATGCTTTTGATTTTCCTTTTTTTTGAACTTTAGGTAGTGAGTTGTAGAGATAAATTATTCTATACAAGTAGGTTCTTGGTATGCGCATTTCGCAGGAATATGTGCTATAGCCGCAGTCATATATTCTATAAAGGAGACGAGCTTGCTTTTAAAGTCTTTTTCATTAGCCCACGTCTTGTTGAGCATTCGGCAATCAGCTGATTAGGCCAAATACACACGAGGCTAATTAGGAATTTGATGGCGGTCATTAGGTGGCTGCAACAATTGCTGCACAAGCGGTCGGTGGGGCCGCGGGGGATGAGCGGTGCGGGTCAGCATGCAATGGCCAATGCAGTTCGTTTGGGCTTTTAACCCACTTTAAGGTGCTTTGCGTGTGTCACGCGCCACGCGAAAAGCCAACGACAAAAATGAGCCATAAAATAAATCACTCATACGACCCGTCACACCAGCTGGCCGTTGGACTAGGCGGGGGCGGGGACGGGGCCGCTGCGACCGGTGCCTGGGGAACGACAATGGGATTCTCTCACATGACAACCAGCCATTGGCTGTGCTCGATTTTGTATGCCCCAAGTGAATGGGCATATCCCATTTCAAATAGTTGTAATTGAAGGCTCTGCTATGTGGCAAATCCCGAAATATCCCGTGTCAATCTCGGGCGCTGCGTTCGCCTTGCCGCCGCCGTTCCGGCTGCTAGCTACTCGTCGCCTCCACTCTGGGCTGAGCTCAGTTCAGCTCAGCTCAGCTCGCGTCAGCTTAGCTCAGCTCAGCTTTCCACTTAACCTTTTTTTCGTTTGGTTAAGGCCATGGCTTCCTTTGGCTTTGCCCTGTCGTCGTCGCTGTCGTCGTCGACAGCGTCTTTGCCCCTTACCCGCGAGCCACCAATGTCGCGCGTTCAGATTTTCACTTGGCAATTCAATTGCATGAAGAGAGATAGAAAAAAATGTGTATGGCAAAAGTTTTTGGTATTCAATTTTTGTTGTTGTTTTTGTTTTCTATTTTGGTTCCATACTGCCTTCCTTCCTTCCTGCCTTCCTTCCTTCCATTCATGCTTCCTGGCTGGCAGTGTCGTCGTCGCTTGATATTAATTCTATAAGAAATCCGTTACTACTCTAAACGTGCCCATTGAATCGGTTCAGCTTGGCCTTTTTCTTATTGCCATTGGCAATGTAGCTACTTGGCGCCACATTTTTGTCGCTGGCCCATTTCCCATTCCGCTCATTGGCTTTCACAAGAAACCTCTTAAAGGCCATTCAGCTGGCCATGCACCAGTATGAATAGATATTATCAATGGGGACGCAAGCTAACGGCGCAAGAATGCAACTGTTTGGCATCTTTTCCAACTGAAAAATCTGTCCAGTTCAAATTTCAGTAGAGCTTCCAACAAAAAAAGGGTTTAGCTAACAATATACTTTTCTCTCGACAATTGTTTTGAAAGCTCTGTAAACTGATTTATTTACACAATTCAGACCTCGATGGATAAACAACGAGGATCCAGGTTTAAATGCAGTGCATTTTTTTAAAATCAGGTTAATAGCTTTAAGCTGTATTCACCCTCACAATAACAATTGGAATATTTATAATTATAACTAACACTTTAACATGCTGTCAATTTGCATTTAATTATTTCATCTTTTTGTTAGTTTACTTGCTCGTTGTTTTTACAACTTACTTAACCGCATGTTAAAAATGTGACCAGTAGTTAAAATTGAAATGTTGCCCTTTTGAGATAATTATTTGTTTAACAAAGCTGCAAGCCCGACTGGAATATCAGTCTTTTTTTTCGAATGTGAACCGAAGCAGTTCTCAAAGGAATAGCTGCTACGGAACTTCAGGGTTTTTCTCAAATATAATCCGAGCCAGTTGCCAAAAGAACTGTTCCATAAATGAGCAAATATACCGGAGTTATGTTTGTAGAGATTCAGATTCACGAACCGAACTCAGAGACCAATTGAGCCATTTTTGGGCCAGCAGGCGTGATTTTGATACCGGATGCGAAAACAAAATACAATTCCGGGTCAAATTTCACTGTAGACAAAATAAACCAAAAATAGACTTCTTGTTGAACAAGATTTAAAAGGAACTTTAATAGCCGTAGGCTTTAGCAAAATTTGCCCTAAGCTACACATAAAGAAATGGCAATTAGCTTATAATTCCCAAACAGTTTTAGCCCCAATTTGATTATAAAGCATGCTTAACAAACGCTGCTGTTAAACTTACCAAAATATCTGTTGAGATTGACATCTTTGATAAACTTATTAAGCTACTTGTTGAACACAATCTAACATGAACTTTAACAGCAGTAAGCTTCAGCAAACTTTGCCTTAAAGTATACAAAGAGAAATTGCAATTCGCTTATAATTCCCAAACAGTTTAAACGCCAATTTAATTATAAAGCATGCTTGACAAACGCTGCTGTTAAACTTACCGAAATATCGGTTTAGATTGATATCTTTGATAATCTTATTAAGCTACTTGTTGAACACAATCTAACATGAACTTTAACAGCAGTAAGCTTCAGCAAACTTCAAATGTCGTAAGCTACACATAAAGCAATGTCAATTAGCTTACAATTTGCAAAGAGTTTTAACGCAATTTAGCTTATTAGCGTTTGCGTGACAAACGCTGCTGTTAATCTTACTGTAATATCGGTTGAGGTTGTTTTGATAATCTTAGTTGCTCTGCCAACGCTATTCAACCTTTGATCCATTCAGCTGCACAGCTCTAATAGCTCTGCTTAATATGTAGTAGGATCTGCAATCAGACATGCTATTTATTCTATGGCAATGCAAGCAGCTGCACACACATATCATATAGCTGCCGTCAACTTGCCTCATCATCATCCTCATCATCATCATGGACTCAGTCGTGACGGTTTTCTTGTCGCCCCCTGCACAGCCACAGCCCCCCACCCCCCCCCCCCCCCTTCGTTGCCATAGAGGAGCGCACGTCGGCATTTTGTTAAACTGTTGAGTGAGTTTCAACGATTTTTGGATTCGTCGCCAGTGGAGCAGTAACAAAAGCTTCCGCCTGCGTCACCAAGATAAATCAGCTAAGCCATACCATGCCCACGCTCTCACCGCCAGACCGAATCCCAGGTACCAGTTGCAGGTAACCCCCGCTTAACGCTTTATACTATGCCTGCTGCATTTGATGTGATGTGCAGGTAACTGCCAGCCTGACTGGCCGCTTGTCTGCATGGCAAATCTGGCGGGGACTTAAAAGGGGGGGGGGGGGGGCTAAAAGTTTTACTTGACGTTGCTGTTCTGCAGGTCCTGCTCCCATTCTGGGGCCATCCGATGGCATACTCTATGCCATCTCTCTGGGCAACACTCAGTGCTTTGGCATGGCGTGCAAAGTTAAGCAAATCGCATATTTTATTCATGTGTTCATTAGGCAGCTACAATGTGCGACCAAAAATGTTTAAAGGAAACGCCTGCCAGCCTGCAGTCACTCGGTGCAACAACGTTGCAAGGAGCACGGCGGGGGCTGGGGCTAAGGCGCAACAGCAATGTGTGCCATGCCCATGCAATTCATGAACCTGCAAAATGGGTCGACAAAAACTTCAAAAGGGAAACGGCAGCGGCAGCGGCAACGGCAACGGCACCTGCTGCTGTCTGATGCCAATAGAAGTGAGAAACTGGAGTGCTGCATTATGCGGCTGGCGTGATAAAGCGACTCCAAAACTGGGTTGATCAGTCCACGCGCACACACACACACACACGCACGCACGCACACACAATACTGAGCATACTCAGTTTGTGAGCGTGCTTCAAGCATCTTGCAACGACTTTAAAGCGCCCAAATGCATGCCATACATTTTTACCCAAATTATATGACGCGACGCCAGCGTCTACATAAGGTCAAATTTATAGCCAAAAAGTTCCACATAGAAACCACCATGGGCAAAAGGCACACTTTTTATTGCATAAATAACGAATTAATAAATGAATTGAGTTTTTTGCCTCTAGCATGTTGCAACCTACAAATTAATTATATATGTACATCTGTATGTATATTATATCATATTTTTTTTTATATGTTAGCTATACTCAAAATTCAAAGTAAAAAATCATAATTGAAATTGAGTTGTCTTCTTGAAAAGGTTTACATAATATGCCTTTGAGCAAAGACTTAACCGTAAATAAGAGAAGAAGGAAAAAAAAATTAAAATGAGCGAGATAGAAAACGTAAAAGAGGGTTATATAGAGAGAGTGTGTGAGCACAGACAAAATGAATTAAATTGACAACACTTCTTGTTAATGAAATACTACTAACGAATTTATGGAAACCCGCAGGTCTTACTTGAATTCATGAGAATCGCATAGAACGGCAACCTTTTTAAAGGCGTTTTGTTTAAATTGCAGCGCATGGAAAAATATACATATTATACATTCAAACAATCACATATACATACATGCATACACACATTCATAAATACATAAATACATACATACATGAATACATACATGCATACATACACTTAAATACATACTTACATGCGTACATACATGCATACGTACACACATGCATGCATATATACAAACATGCATGCATTCATACTTACATGCATACATGCATATGTACATACAAACATGCATACACATGCATGCATACCTACATACATACATGCGTACATACATACATACATGCGTACATACATACATGTCCATGCATACATACACACACACACACATACATGCATGCACACAGACACAGACATACATGCATACATATATACATGCGTACACGCATACATACAAAACAACTTGTTATATACTAACACTTTGCACTTAACACTTGTAAATAAAACATGAAAACCCTCGGGTCTTACTTGAATTTGTGAGAATCGCTTAGTGGGGCAATATTTAAAAGTACATTTAATTTAAATTGCAGCTGACGGGGAAATTAAACTTGGTATTCGTTTGGTATAGGAGAATATTCATACACAAATGCCTACAAACATATATAATTACATGCACACATGCATACATACATGCACGCTTACACATGTATATATATACATATCGGTGAATCGGTGAATTACATTCGAAAGAACAATTTATATAGTTGTTCGAGAAAGCAATTGAATTCAAGATAAACAGATTAAAAAATATAAATAGTTATGTGTGTGATTGAGCATATCTGTGCTACGGTACTTCGAATCTGAGTATAGGGTATATCGAAGCGGAATAATTAAAGGATTTGAAAGCAATCCTTTTTTTAGCCACAAAATGTGCGCTCTTTGGCCATGGTTACGGAAGCGGGTGCCAAAGCTATAGCTAAAGCCGAAAAAGGAACCTGTGACCGTAGCGACGCGCCGTTGCATAAATAAAACTCTTCATTTAAATGCAAAGGCTTAACCGCTGAGCAAATGCAGTAAACTTCACGTACATATGTGGTAAGCGGGGCGGAGCGGAGCGGGGCGGTGCGAATAGCCATAGCGGCGGATCCAGTGCGAGTCCAACAGTCGGCAGGATTTGCACTCCACTCGACTCAACTTCGCTCTTTTAATGTGCTTGTCCACGTGGCAAGCACACAATTTTGACATGGTCAAATGCATTTGCATGACGTCGCCAACTAACTGCAAACAAATTTTTGGTTGTTGCGGCTTAGCGCCAACTAACACACATACATACACACCGACCCCGGCCCCGCCATCGCCCGCTATCAACGCGCTGCTGCTCTTAGCAGTCCAGAAGTTACTCATGCAACAACATTTGGATGCAAAGTGCTGCCCAGTGTTTGTGGTTCTGCCTGACAATCAGTCGGTTTGGTGGTCACACGCAGTGCAACCACCGTGCTCTAGCCTGCATCACCGTAATCCCTTAACAACTTTAAGGTACAAATCGAACTGCATGGACTAGTGGGGTTTGCAGCCTATGATCTGGCCAGTGCCAGCTATCATTATATCTCCCACCTGACGGTATGAGGGCATAAATATGGCAACCAAATGTGTGTACATGCCAAAAGGCTAGGGTCTAACTTTGATAATGAGTTTATTTTGGG
Organism: Drosophila montana; assembly: GCF_035044405.1. Lineage (NCBI taxonomy): Eukaryota > Metazoa > Arthropoda > Insecta > Diptera > Drosophilidae > Drosophila > Drosophila montana. The sequence goes on from NW_026996772.1 coordinate 113,910, forward strand.
TGGAATCGGAAAGGGTATACAAGATATAAGACATTCCTAATATGTCTATACCATACAAGAGTCTATATACCAAATTTGGTAAAAATAGTACTTAAAGTTCTTGAGTTATGCTTAAAAAGTCAAGTCTCAAAATCGATTCTTATCGATATTTTGTAAATAAGCCGATATATCGGTATATGGGAGTATACATATTTCAAGTGTCTACCTTGCGGACATGACATAATCGTCATCCATATCCTTCTGTCTGTTTTATATTACACATTTACCGAAAAGTTTATCGATATTTTTAAAATTGATCGGTATCGATAAACTGGTTTGGCGTTTGGTGCAGGGTAATGCATGTGTCATATTTTAAGTCTTTAGCTTTCGTAGTTTCCGACAGATGGACATATGACGTGTTACATACATTAAAACACAATCGAATTTTATCGACATTTTGGTAATCTGTCGGTATATCGATAAACTAGTTTTGCATATGTTTTAGGAGAATAATATATTTTAAGTCTCAAGTCTCTAGCTTTCGTAGTTTCCGACTGACAGACATGCCCTCTTTTACCTGTCGCATACATTTGCACAAAGTCAAGCCTCAACATATATTTTTATCGATATTTTTAAGACCAATCGATTAACTGGTTTAGGGCAATATACGTTTCATATTTAAAGTATTTAGCTTTCCTAGCATCCGACAGACTACCATGAATCAATCAACTCAGCTCGTCGATATATATATGCCATATAATATGGGGTCGGACATGCCGCCCCATCTGCCTGTTACATACATTTGCACAGCAACAATATACCTCGATTACGCACATTCAATGGACTAAGGGTATAATAATAATATAATAATGTATAATGTATAATTGGTTTTAAAGTAAATGAAAAATATTTTTAATAACTGATTAAAATATGATAAATTATGTTGAATAAGAAGGCAGAGATCACATTAATTGGGAGAGGTTAAGTCCAATTTCGGCTTTAATTTTAAGCCATAAAGTAATCAAATAAAATGGAAACTCGTTCGTTTTTTCACATGCTGAAGCAGGCATTCGGTGGAGTGGAATAAATACAACTCGTCCTGATTAACAGAGCTGTGTGTGAGCTATCCTTTTTTTTTTAATTTTAATATTCTTGTTACATTATTTAATTTGAATTAAGTCATATCTAATTACGGTTGCCGTTTGTTTGACAGCCGTTGGATACCTTTTGGGCAAGTTGTTTGTTTGTTTTTTTGTTTTGTTGTTGCCTCTGGTCTGTTAATTAAAAAATGTCCGTTTGATTTTCTTTGGTTGGCATAAATGGCCACAAAATTTTGTTATTTGCATTAATTAAATGTAGCATTAATGCATATCAATGCACATTTAAATTGATCGAATTGATTAAGAATGCGTCACAATTTAAATTATCCAATTGATTGCTTTGGTTGCAATTGTTGTTGTTTTTTCATTTTTCTGTGCGTATTCCCAACAAATGACGCGATTCTGAATTAAAATAAATTATATTATATGTTAAAAAAAATAGTTGACGACACCGAAACATAAATATGCTAACATATATATAAAAAAAAATTGAAATATTGCCAAATTTATTGGGATACTTTGCCGTGGAAGTGCGCGGTTAATAATTTCCAAAGCTATAAATTTTATATATTTTTTATTAAATTGTTGTTTTATTTAAGTGGTTTTTATGGTTTTATTCTTTTTTAGGTTACTGTTTTTTTTTTTAGTAGCTTAATTTGTTGTTTAGCTTCATTCAATAAATATAAAGCAATATATTTTGATATTTCTCTATATAAAACTGCTTGTCCCCACTGATTGACTGATTGACTAACTGATTGACTGACTAGATGACTGACTGATTGACTGACTGAAGGACTGACTGATTGACTGATTGAGTAACTGATTGACTCACTGACTTGTTGATTGACTTTCTCACTGACTAATTGACTGTCTGACTAACTGACTGATTGAGTGCTTGACTGACTGATTGACAGACTGAAGGACTGACTGATTGACTGACTGACTGATTGACTAACTGATTGACTCACTGACTTGTTGATTGACTTTCTCACTGACTAATTGACTGACTGACTAACTGACTGATTGACTGCTTGACTGACTGATTGTCTGACTGGATGACTGACTGATTGACTGACTGAAGGACTGACTGACTGATTGACTAACTGATTGACTAACTGACTTATTGATTGACTTACTCACTGACTAATTGACTGATTGACTGACTGACTGACGGGTGATCAACGCACAGCCCGGACCGTAAGAGCTAGGAAGCTGAAACTTTCACAGTAGTCAACTTATGAGTTGGAGGTGCACGCTAAGACGGGTTAGTTAATTCCACCCGCAAGTGTGAAAAAATCGTGAAAAACGTTTGTATGAAACCGTTTTGTCTACCAATCGGACTCAAACTCATTTTCGAAGAACTTTGTTCAAATTCATTTGTTTGTTTCACATTTTTCGAAAAATCCATTGCATATTGGTATAAGCCAAGGCCATTTGACAATAAAACAAATTTTAGGTAATAGCTAGAAATATATAAAAATCATTCATATAGAAAAATCTCTTTAAAGTATACTTAATTCTTGAGCGTTCCTAGTACAATATGCAATAGACCTTAAATCTTCAATCGTTAATGGAAGAAGCCTAACTTTTTCTTGGAAAGTATTCACATTCACAACCATTTTGCAGGAAAATTGTTTCTGGTTTGGAATTTATAATCGATTTGCATAGGATCAGCACTAGGGGCAATTCCATGCGATATGTTTATTGTTTTTTATGTAATTCATTTTTTCGCTACTGGGCAGGCGGGCGACAGTCCGTGGCGTGATATGACACACACGTGAATACATTATTAATCCATGCATATTCCTTTTTTTTATTTCGCTCGATTTTTTTCTTTTTATAGTGAATTGGGCAAAAAGAAGGGTATATTGTTTTTGAGCAAATGTATGCAACAGGCAGAAGCAGGTGCATATTAGTATATATTTCCGATCTGAGCTGGGCTAAGAGCACCTCGCACGTCCCCTCATCTCGTTAAAGATCCATGTTACATGAATATAACTCGAGAACTTCAAGAGCAAGAGACACCAAATTTGGTATTTAGCTTCTTGTAAAGTGTACAAAATCAGAAACTAGTTAACATTTTCAATAGCTACCTTGTGTAGAAAGGAACTTCGGATGTTTTGGAGGGTTGCTTTGAACTGAATAGGGGCTATCTGTTTGTCGGGGTCGCCTCTTTTTTTTTTTTAACTTGTCGTTTTGCTCGTGCTCTTTGCCCCGCACATTGGGTCCATATCATTTAGGACGTCCACCTGTGATTTTTAGTCTCTTGCTGCTGCCGCTTATCCGCTTGATGTCCAATTTAATTATGCACACCTCAGTGGAAAGGCTTTGAGCCACACTTATGCACGGCACGGTCTATCGATATTTGTGTGATGGATAAAAGTGGAGGGGGTGGAGAGGGGGGGGGGGGGGGGAAAAAAAAGCGAATGGTCTTCGGGGTAGCGGCGGGGACAATTGCCTGTCGTTTCATGTGTATAATATGCATGCACACGCAGCACATTTGGGAGCAGTTCGAGTTGTTTTTGTTTGGCCATTGGCCTGTAACGGCATTGCATGACCCGGATACGGATGCGGATGCCATTGCCACCTGTTGTTGTTGTTGTTGTTGTTGCTGTGGTTGTTGTTGCTGCTGCTATTCCTGTTGCTCCTGATGTTGTGCATATTCATGTTCGAAATGTTAAGCGACATGTTGTGTCCGCTCCTTGTCCATGCTCCTATGTGGGCCAGGCCCGAACCCCACTCAAGACGGCAACGCTCTGTCCATTAGCGACCACTGTGTGCCCATGGCGTGGGTTTGACGCAGGCTTAAACTTGCACATTAATTAACCCAAAAGCATTTAACGCGAGTTTCGTTTTAATACCCGCCCCCAATAAGTGCAACAACATTAGCCATGCCCCGCCCACAACCTAGCCTACCCTCTTCAGGTCGATTCTAGCCTAGAGCTGCCAATCGTAACGCTCTCACGCCCTTTCATAAGCTTACCTAGCCAGGTGTACCGCATTGGCCAGGTGCATTCGACCTGTCCACCGCAAAATTCACAGAACTCAGATAAAAAATGCATGACTAGAACTGTGACTATAATGCCGATAATTGGCTACACTTCTGTTCGAGTTCCCACTTTCAATTGTTATGAGCTGAAGGTATTCACTTTGCATTCAAGGCCCACTCATTTTCGACATAACACTATGCAACAGAATTTCGTTTTACCTGTCAATTACCAGATTGATGGTGGAGGGCATTATAATTTTTTTGTCATGCAATATGTAACGAGTGGAAGGAGTTGGGTCCGACTTCATAAAGTACATATATACATTTACGATCGGAATCAATAGCCAAGAAGTCGAGCCCTCTGACTGTTTATATGCATATAAATATCTCAGTTTTAGGTAGGCAAATGTCGAAACCAGTTGGATCAGGCCACCATAATATATAGATGCCTTAGGCAGGGTTCGGTCTTAAACTAAGTTCTTATATGGGGAACATAATTTAAATTTAAATTGTTTTTTTTTTACTTCTTAAGGAATCAAAGAAAATAAATTAAGCATAAAGTTATGCATTTTGAAACATATTATATATATATATATACATATATATTTTATTGTTCTATTGAACTCTTCAAGTGTTAAACTTTGTCTTTTGCTGTTTATTAAAGTTCTTTGCTGCAATTAGAATATAATTTTCTGTTGGAGCATTTGACTGGGAACATTTCAGTTCTGGCCGCAAACTGAAGACAATGTGTTTGGCTGGAAACAGTTTTGCCCCCTTTTTCTTTTCTTGTCGTTCTTTTCCAATTATTTTGTTGTTCTTGTTTTTGAGTTTTTCCTTTTTCGTTGGCTGGGCACATAAATCCCTTGACTTGAAAGGTGCGACGCGTGCGACTTTTGCCAGCCCTCATTGCCCGGAAGGTCTGATAAAATCGCAGTTTTCGTTCGTTTCGGGGAATACTTAAATTGTGCTGATGTTGTTGTTGTTGGCTTTGGCTTTGGATTTGGCCTGGGAATCGAAAAGTGAACGGCAAATGGAAGTAGTGCAATTTACGTTGTCTAACACTTGGCATAACTTTTATTTACATGGAAGTGCTTTACATCTGTCATTTGAATGCATTTACATTTACGTTTGTTTGCCTGTTGCAGGAAATTAGCAAGCTTCTAAAACAACGTTTTCACCATTAAATCGTCTAATGATCAATTTTAAAGACTAAATGGAACACATATGCCATGCTTCAATTACAGTATAATGTGGCCTTGGGTCGAAAAGTATGCCAAACATGGGCATTGACTAGGGACAATATATATGTATATGTATGTATGTATGTATATATATATATATATATTATATATGATTACTTCTATAGTTATAAATATCATTTTGAATTGTTCATTTTTTTTTACTACTTTTTCTTTTCTTTTTATTATTTGTTATCCATTTTTTTTATTATTATTACTATATTTTTATTATTATTATTATTTATTTTAACTATTTTTCGTCATTTTTTTATAATTATACATTTTTTTTTATTACAAATTATTTCTTTTTGTCATTATTAATTTTATTTTTTATTTATTTTATTATATATTTCTTTATTGTTTTTTTTTTTATCTTTTACTTTTAATTGTATTACTGTTATTATTTTATTTCTCTAATTTTTATTTTTTTTATATTTTATTATTATTTTTTATTGTTACTTTTTTTTTTATTATAGTAACTTTTATTTTTATTTTATTCTATTTATTTTCTTAAGTTTATTTTATTACTATTTTTATTTCTTTTATTATACAATTCCTGATATAATTGCGAGATAGAGAAAATTATATGGAAATGCCATACAGAGAAAAACCATTGCATGAAAACAATCAACAATCAACAAGGAAGGTTTTCGCAGAAAACAATTCAAAGACACCGTTGTGGGTAAATTGTTGGCGAGATACTCGAGCTGTGAAGGACCTTAGGAACAATTATCCCGAGCTACGCAAGCTGTGAAGGACGAGGCACTAAGCTAAGCTATAAAGGACCTGCCGCACAATTATTGCGAGCTACTCTAGCTGTGAAGGTCGTTATGCAAAAATTAGCCTACTTTTGTGGTAGAGTATAGCGGAAAATTATATAAGCATATAATCGTTAGTTTTCATCAAATTTTCCCAGCAACCAAATTAAGGCGCATAACTGAAATAGTTGCCGAGATATGAAACTGAGCGCTTACGTGGCCCTATATATGTACTTATTATTGGGCTTTATAGGAGTAAACGATGTCATCATAAATATTAAATGTTATCGTTTGAAAATGCCATGAAATGTGTTTATAATTTAAGACAGAATTTCAAAGACACCACATTTGGGAAATGCCAAACAAACAAACAAACAAACAAACGAACAAACGAATTTCTGCGCCTTTAGGCAACGTCAATTTAACATAAATGTTACAGTGTGACAGTTGTTGTGCGAGTGTGTGTGCGAGTGTGTGTGTGTAGCTGTGTGTGTGTGCCGTTTGCAAAACGTGTGCGCATAAATATTTAAATGCCAAAAAGTCACGTCTTGAATAATTGTTTAACTTGCAAATGTTAGGAGCAACGGGTTAATGGGGGCTGGGGCTGGGGCTGGCGCTGTTAAATTGATGGAAAAAGGGCGGAGTGAGGGAGGGGCATGGTAGCTACTGTAGAATTAAGGGGGTGAGGGGAGCCGAACTAACGACAGCGACAACAGCGGCTGCTGCTGTTGCTATTTTAAGAAGTTTTTCAACTAAGTGCAGCTGCTGACAAGGCGGCATTAACCAGGTCTAAGTTCCTTCGGCCAGGATTCATTATTACGAACGCAAATTACTCGAACACACACACACACACACACTCGCACACACACAATAGCAGCAGCGGCATGTGTGTGTGTATCTGTGTGACTGTTAATTTTCATATTAAATCCGTTAAAATGTGCAAATACCCAACAGGCACTCAGAGCGCACGATGCTAGGCGCCACACTCGCTGCCCCAGCTCCAGCCGCAGCCTCGAGTGCCACACACACACACACACACATACACACAAGCACACACACACACACATGTGGCACATACAGCCAATGAGGCAGGGAAACGAAGACCAGAATGTCGCACGTGTTTCGCTAAATAGATATGAATATGAATATGAGAATAGTGTAAGTGAAGTTATTAAAGCTACTAAACATGCACATAAGTATGCAGCACACATACACTCACACACACACACTTCCACACTCCCACACTCCCACACACACACACACACTCCCACACACACCCGCATGTGCATATTACTTTTACCTACTTTCACAAAATTTCGCTGTTAAAAATGTGTAATATGATTTTCTCTTTCTCTCAGTTCGTGTAGGTGTGTGTGGGTGTGTGACTGTGGGTGTGTGTGTGTGTGTGTGGGTGCCAGCAATGGCAGCCATGATTTATGCTCAGGCGACTTGGGAGCTCTGTGGCGGCTCCTACGGGCAACAGCTTCGCCTGCCACATCATAAAACATGGCATATCAAAGTTCAATTGGCAGCTGCATCATTAACCAGGCCAGAAAACATCATAAATAAAAAAAAAAAAATACTTGGTCAATAGGTCCAAAAATAGACGAACAACAATTGCGAATATATACATATATGTATATATGTACATATGCATGCATACATATACACATATCCATTTCGTAAGACCCGCATCGTGTCTAACAATTATTGAAAAATAAACTTAAACTTTTTACAATTTCTTTACTTGATTCAAGAATATTAATACTTATTCTAAGAGCTTTTAGAGCTTAAATGAAATAAGTATGAATTATACTTAGCTCAAGAATTCTTAGCTCGATTCGGGCTCAAAACTTTACGATTGTTTTGGTATAGAATCAAGTACGATAAGTATTGGAATTGGGCCGCCGTTTTTCTCTCTGTGTACATATGATATTTGTTTGCGATTTCAAATCAGAAAACAAGACAAGAACGAGAAAGCAAGGCTATTACCGACACGCCGAAGATTTAATAACCTTGTAAGCATTTACCTTTTGCAGATACATGAGAATATTGCAGCTCGAAAATATCTACGAACATGTCTCCTTCTTTGCGTTACACATTAAATGGCAAAATTATAATACCTTGTAGAGACAAGGGTATAAGAAAGGTTATCCTAGCTTGCCAAAGTCTGAGTACCCTTACCAACTTTATGTCTAGCAAAGAGTTGTTCTTATACAAGTTTTTTTTCGACCGATTGTTCCTATAGCAGCCATAAGATATGATATACATATATATTTGTTCAAGCATATATATATTTTAATACAAATCACATATATATACATATATATATATAGGCCAAGATTTATTTAGATATCTTGAAGAATAGATAAAAGATTAAAGTTGTTCACACAAAAACCCAATTATTTTTTTTTTAACAATTCTTCCCTAACAGCTAAATAATATAGTAAGCCGATGTTGATAAGATTATACCCATATGTATTGGATAAATAAAGAAGTTTCTTATAGAAAAACAAAATTTTTTTAGCCATATGATATAGAGGTCCGATTCAGTCGGTGCCTGCATTAGAATCACGTAGCTATGCAAAGTTGAGTGACAATAGCTGAAAAACTGAGAGGTTCTTTTGCCTAGAAACTGACTCGACTCGGGTTCTGATACTGATCAAATATATATTTTCCTTATAGCGTTGCAAGAGTCTGATTCCGTGACAAATTGATAATACTCTCTGAAAGGGTATAACAATTAAAGCAGTTATTCCCTCAGATAAAGTTTACTTCAAATATTCGTTAGGGTTGTCAAACTGGGTATTTCGTTCTTCCAAATAGCGAGTCACGACATTTTCAAAGGTCCAAAGTGAGCCAGACAAGTCACAGTTACAATATACCAACGACTTCTTCACAAAGAGTCCTGTTTCTTGCCCGCAAATACGATTAATCGATAGCTATCGATAACTTGTAAGCTGTGCCCATCAGCAGTTACTGCCACGTGGCTAAATAGAATAGCCTGAAAGCTTAACTAGTGTATAGAAGAACCAAAGATCCAAGCACTTGAAGATGTCCTCGTTCTATGGATTAATTATGAAACCGTACTGTAAGTACACCCAGCAAGTGACCAAGGCATTTCACGTCTCCAGTGTGGCAATTGATGAGGGAGAATATGCCAAATTATATATGACTATTAAGAATGAGAAATATGTTGTGGCAACCTTATCGCACGGTACGCCGCAAACTGCACTCGACTTGAACTTCAGCAAGGGTGAACGCGTAGTGCTTGAATCGATGGGCAATGCAACCATTTGCTTGCTTGGCTACTCGTATCCCACCGATGGCTCCGATGACGATGAATCCATTCTGATATCATCGGAGGGCGAGGTCACGGCCAGCGATGTGGAAAGCCGCCATAGCAAGTATCAGCCAACAGATGAGGCTCAATCCAATCTTCAATTTGACGAACTACAGCGCAATGTACAGGAGAATTACTTTGATCATGATATGGAGGATGATCTGCGCTCTGACGATTACAGTGCGAGCGATGCCCATTTCAAGTCCGAAGATGATATGCCGCCGGAGCCAAAGAAATCTAAAGAACCAATATTGACCGAGGCCAAGAAGCTGGTGCAAAAGGTCATCGTGGCGGTGCTCAACAAGGAGAATGAGAATATCGTAAAGTTGGGTGGCAAGCGTCGCAATACTTGGCCCATAGATGGCGCTTTTGCCAATCGCGAGGATACACCCGACATCAAGTCGGAAACCTCAGATGATGAATCGAAATGAATTTATTGAAAGTTGAATGCGTTTTGGCAGAAACGAGCATATAAAATATACCAAAATTAATTGAACATTCCCAGTTCAACAAATTAATACAATTGTATTTTTTGTTAGATTAGATAGTCAGTTACTAGATGGGAAAGACCTAAGCCCGAGATCTTAAAATTAAATATGCCTAGGGTAAAAACAAAATGTGCAAAGCAGATTTTAAAGGGAAATGTTCTTTGTTCGTAACTTATAGCGGCTTCAATGAAATTTATCCTGAGGATAAATGTTAGTATTATTATTATTAGATAAGGTCACAGGCGTGACCACAAAAGTCGAAGCGAGTGCACAGGTGTAAAAGACTACAAACTACAAAATTATTAAGTAGATACAGACGAGTAACTATCTAGGTGAATAGCTAGCTGACAGGCAGCCCAACTGTACCTGGTAAAATGCTGCTTGTAGCCCCAAATTGATAATAACTGGCAGCTGGCACGCGTGCTCGAGTGTATAAGATGCCGTCTTAACGGATTCGTCAGAAGATGGTCATAAAAAGCCAGGCAAGCATTAAACATGCCCACAAATTAGTGGCGCATTTGGGACTTCAACTATGTATGTAAGCGTGCATGAGCTGTGTGTGTGTGTGTGTTGTGGTGTGTGTGTTGTGGTGTGTGTGTTGTGGTGTGTGTGTTGTGGTGTGTGTGTTGTGGGTGGATATGTGGGCACGTTGAGGCTGCCTTGCAACAAACTTGTAACCGCCAAAGGACACAAACAACAACTACAATAACGACAACTACTTAGCTGACAACAATTTGGGACACATTTGGTTTTGGAGCAGCCCAGCAATAATATCAAGTTTTAAATGAGTCTGTACGTGTCCCCGAATGGAATTTCAAATTCGTTTTGAATTTGGAATTTGATGAGCTGCTGTGGCAGCAGCCTTCATCTGTCAACTACATATCAGACATATTTAAAATGGAAAATAAAGACCTTTCGCATATATTGTCAATCAGAGAATAATGGCAGACATCACAAACATTTCTAACATTTAATGCATTAGGCTCATTTCAAGACTAATCGCAGCTAACTTTAGAGGTAGAGATGGAAGGAAAATTCACTTTAAAAAATATCTGACTATAAATTATTCAAACCTAAGTCTTTCCGTCCAAATCAAGTTAATCTTACTTTATTTGATAGCTTTACTGCACTTTAAAAAAAAAACGCCCCTCTATGCGATTTTCATGGCTTTTGAAAATGTAAATAAACTTGTGACAGAGTGCGACAAGTAGGACTTTAGCTAATCCTGGCAAGGGTCATTATTATGGGAACCATTTGAGAGTGCCCCTGCTCCGCCCTCGGCCCACCCTTCGTCAAACACACACACACACACACACACACACACACACAGCGACACTCGAAGCACACTCAGGTTTTATGGACTTTGATTGCATTTGACATTTATTGATTATTATTCAAAAGCAGACAGACAACTGAGCGACCGTGTGTATGAGTTATCGTGTGGGTGTTAATCGTGTGTGTGTGTGTGGGAAAAGTTATGTGTAAATATTTATTAATTGCTGATATGTAATTAAAAATTACAACAACAAACAGTTCGCAATTGACAGCTGCAGCGCACAAAAAATATGGGCATATGCAAATACGCCCATCCACAAATTCAAATTAACAAATTTCATACATATCTACATTTATATATGAATAAATAGCTTTGGATTGATGCAAGGGCCCAAAGTTTTTGCATCTCTTTAAAATTAATATGAAAATGAAATACAAGCGAAACACACGTGCGATTCCCATAACATAAATAATTGCAATAACCATCCAAGGTGTGAAAATGTTGCCCAGCCAATCAGCTAATGCCATAAATTGCCAAAGCGTCATTTGATATATTTGTAGGCTTAACAAATAAATACATAAACGATGAGCCCAATTATAAGTGCGGCAGACAAACCATTTCCCAGGCCTCGCAATTGATTAAGACAACTGAATGGATTTGCTATCGAGCTATTAAAGCAAACACTTGACTTAGACAAAATATGATAACAATGTGCAAATTGCAAATTGACTATGCAAATTAACTTAAATTTAATTGCTTAACGATTGAAATAAGCCTGGTATAGTTAACAACTTGAAGGCAAATGCTTAACTGACAGTTTTATGTGTGCAATTAAATTTAATTTAAATGTCAAAAAGTCGCAAACCTTTGGAAATGGCTATAAGGGCTCATTTTGGGCAATTATGTACAACAGGCAGAAGAAAATAACAAAGGATGTGATTCTTGATCGAGAGGATAGGCAGAGACAATCCGGCTATGTCTGTTCGTCTGTGAATAATAAATGTTTAGAAAACATATTTTGATCCTTGTTTTCGTTGTCTCCAATTCTCATAGCAACGATAATTATCGAATCATTCCGATAATTATCAAAAGGCTTCGATAAATATCGATCTGAAGTTTTGTTTAAGCATAACTCGAGAATTATAAGAGCTAGCTGGAGAATATTTCACTTTTTAGATTATCTTTCTTATATTAGAAAACTTTTTGTTAAAGACATTTTTAGAAGATTCCCAACATTGGATGGGATTATATATCTGTATACAATCTAAAGAAAGAAATCATAGAATTGATTAAATTTCTTCAACTTAATGCGAACCTCATTGTTAGTTTTAATGTGTTAATCAGCTGTTTAATTTATTAACATGCAATCTACATAAAGAATTTAAAGTGCGGTTAGTAGAGTATTAAGGCTCAGCCATAGTATGTGGTGCGCAGTAGGGCAAAAAATTGATACGACATGCTGATTACCTTCATGAACGTGTTAAACGAGATGGGCGGAAATGTGGGCGGTCGTATAGAGGCGGGCTTCTGGCTGCGCATTATAATATAACGCATGATCTGCTTGTATTTCGAGCCGCAGCCCAGCCAATTGTGATTGAATGCCGAGTCGCCAATACGAGAGCTCTAAATGAATGGGAAATGAAATTAGTATTTTTTCTAGCTAGGTCATGCGTACTCACCGATGAGATCATCTCGTCGCCATAATAGCACACAACAAACACCTGTACCAGCGATGCCGAGAAGAATATGAAATAGAGCACAATATCCTCCACGTTGGAGGCGGTGATTTGAAAGCCAGCAAAGCAAATCACCAGAGAGGCGGCTATGAAATTCCACAGAATTGTAAAGCTGAAAATGTTGTTCACCTCCTCGCTGAGGCTGCAAGAAAAACAAAAAACTAAAGTTATCTTATAGACATATTGTGTACAATAAAATCATATTTTCTTTATCAAAATCTATCCAAATTGTAGAAAGCGATAAATCAAAATTAAAACGCGTTAAAATTTTCACAAATTTCAAACAATCTCGACACAATGAAAACTGACTTGAATCAAAAAAGGATTTATTATACAATTTTCTTATTTTTTTTTTTGCTCAAGATAAACTTTATAAAACTGTGGCTTTTAATTAATTGTTAGCTCGAATCAACCGAAACATAAAGTCAAACAAATTTTTATGCAAGGACCCAATTATTTATCCACAGTTGGAGCTTATATAATTAAAAACGTAATATTTGGCCAAAATGTAGCCAAATATTTTTTTATGTATTTTTTCGCTTATTTTTTAGTTAGTAAAATAAATGTTTTTCCAGCTCATTAGGACAACATTTTTTCATCCAATTATAAATAATACTTTTCCACTCATTTGCCAGCCGTAGCATAATTTAAATATCCCAAAATAACCTGCTTTTTTTTAATACAGCGATGTGGACTTTTCGCAAATGTCATAGATATTTAAAAAGTGAGTTTCAGTAACAAGCAAAAAAATGTTGCAACTGACAGGTTTTTTTTTTTACAATTTTCCGGCCGCATGTGTGCGTTTGTTTTTTTAATTCGGACAAATTTATTTTGAACTTTTCAGCATACAACCAGAGTTGCCATGCCTCGATTTTAAAACCATGAAAGTTTGCTTCCCGACAAGCATTTTTATTTATACATACATTTATCTGATAGCTCTGCTGCTGCCAGCTAAATGGAATTTGTTTATAATGGAACCGGAAGGTTCTTCAACTAGCTTTCAATTGATAAAACTGTGAAGCTGAACAACTATAGGGTATATGGAGTCTAGCAGACAGTACTTACTCCAAGGCACGCGAATGATAAACCACGAGATCCTGGGCAAATTTTAGATTCTCATCTTCGGTGTGGGCATCCCCGTCGTATTCGTGAAGCATATCGGCCATATAATTGAAATGCATGGTCAGCTGGGTGATGGTGGTGATGAGCACTAGATCCACACACACATAGGAGACGCCGGCCACATAGGCGCAATGGGCGAGTCCCCAATAGGAGAACCAATAGACGGTTATATCCGTTTCCGCATCGTAGGGAAAGAGTATATGAAAGCCGTAATTACGCTCAAATATCTCGGAGCCCATAAAGTAATACTTAATTGTCGACTTGATGGCCGGATAGAAACTGAATGAAGAGGTGTATGTCATGCAGAGTATGGTGAATAGCCACATGACGCGATTCATGTGCTTATTATAGTAGGCCACATGATACGCTTTCTGTTTCTCCATGGTTATCGGAAATATTTCATTCAGATCGTCCAGAAGTTTGACCAATGTTTTCCGATTCACCGTCAAGCCGAACTGCTTGAAATCGGCCATGAAACTGAAGCCAATGCAGGGCGCCACAGCGGTCGCCTCCAGCAGGGTCGTTGTCGATGTTATATGCACTATAAAGTAGGCGATCTCGCCCACAACATACGCATTGAAGTTGAGAAAGCCCAACACCAGATACAAGCGCAGCAAATAGCGACGCACCAGATTCTTGTCCCGCTCCGAGTACAGATCCTCGCCAATTGTCTTGTAAAACACCATCGGGAATCGTGTCAGATCATCAAAGGTGTACAAATCGTGCTCCTGCTTCTTGCGCCTGAACATGTCTACCGATGCCAGTTGCCGGTCCAAGTGTTTAAGATGTCCACACCTGACATGGCTTTTATACTTGATGGCAACGCTGCACTAGACGGCATATATGAAATTATCATGAGGGAAGCCAGACAGTTGGGTTGCTTACCTAATTAAGTAATTATAGACACCTGCTTTGGGTCAGCAGCACCTGCATTTGAGTACTTAAACTTTTATGCTATTATTAAAACTGACGGCGAATTCGACCAAGCACCTAAATTTTCCTTATCCATAGTTTTTCCTTTAGCAAAGCTTGTCTGCATTTTTTCAACTTCCAAATGTTACGTTTCTTAAAAACAAAATTGGGTTTATCCTAAAAAATGGTGGAAAATAAGAGAAAATAAATTAGTTTAAATTCATAATAAACTATATTTCGGGAACTTCTCGTTTATAATGGTGGGAACTAGTTAAAGGTTACGGGAAAAAGCTTCTACTAAAAATATGCAACATTTTCAGTTCTTAAATTTAACAATGTTATACGAAAAACAAACAATTAATATAAATTTATTAAATTTGTTTGACCATAAAAATCTTTACATTTCTTTCTCAAAATCCTTGAATGTTGACAGGGTTTTTAGAGTGGGTTTTATTAAAAACTTTAAGCTAATTTAATAAAGTTTTAGTCAGAGACGTTATTTAACAAAATAATATTGTGCTGATTGAGAGAGAGCGCGACATCAAAGTATTTTTGTGGAAAATCAAGTGCCAAAATGCCACTGTAGAGCAATTTACCAAATTTAGCCGAATGTCCTTGCTTTGATGGATGTGCTGAGGCGTGGGCCGCGGGTTGTGGGCACATTTGTTGGCTTCGAGAAGTGACGGACACATTGTGATGTACATGTGCTTCAAAAGTTGCCTGCATTTGTTTCAATTATTCATTCGGAATGCGGCTCAAAGGCGGGCGATATGACAGGACTCTGGCATATTGACTGACTGACGGTCTGACGGACTGACTGAAGTGAACACAAATCCTTGGCTATGGTTGAGAATTTGCTTTGACTGTCGTCATAATAAAAACAAAATGAGAATTCCATTCTTAAAGTCCGCTTGCAATTGGCCAAAGCAAACGAGAGGCTCAACTGGATCAGACTCATTTTTGACATACATATGTATATTGCATTTTGGTGTTAATATAGTGCATATAATATTATTTACCGTTGAATCGATTTCCTTATAACAATATCAGCTGCACAATTTAAAATCAATATTTATGATCAGCTTTACACATTTATCTTCTTATTGTTCAACACTAGAGATGAGCGAGAATATCTGGGCATCGATTAGAGTAGATGTTGTAATCGATACTGAGTAATCGATTGCTGAGCTCAACGATGTTTTTTTCAAATAAATATCGAACATAATAGGACTCCGAATCATAATGTATTCATGAGTTTGCCAATACGAATATTGAAAATTGTTCAAATGGTTTATATTAAAATTAATTGAGGCCTCTTTTCTTTTTATTCTGATATTAATTCAAAAACAGCCCAAATATAGTCAAATAACTGTTTGGCTGACTTAATAAATACAACTAAAATTTTAAATACAGCTCAAAGTTAAAGGTAACAATTGTGGTTAGCTAAACTAAGAGATGTCACAAGTAAAAGTTGTTTTAATTTTGTGTACTCGTTCTATTATGCATAATCTAAAAAGTTGCCCAAATTGTCGGCTCGAGAGAATTTCAAACAGAAATCCCTCTGTACACAGAATTGCACTCGAAACTTGTAAATTCCAATGCTGTCCCTTCTATGCCATGACAAGACCCAAGTACTGCTTGGTAATAAAAGGTTTCCTTCTCAATATTCATATATTCATATGGCAAGCAAAACTAGTTGCAGTGAAAACATTTCAACGTTGATATTTTGTTTATTTATCTTACACTCTAGTTGCAATGAAAGTTTTCCAATAAATGCCGGACAATGTCATTAGATCGTAGTGGGCCTGTGCTTGCACACATAAATTCTGTCCACTGACAAATATGTATATATGTATATATACATATATTAATGGATATACTCTCGGTTATTCATATATGCAGGCACGCTAAATAATTTTGTTTAAGTGGAGTATCTATCATATAGTTTTTTATGTGTAAACTTTTTCGCATGGCTAAGCCAAAATGAAAAACGGATAAAAAACAATTATAACTGGTCTGCCAGGCTATAGTATACCCTTTAATAAATGTTTATTATTAAGGCTCAGCGATTAATGCAGCTGTGCTTCTTCTTTTATTACCACTAAAGCCCAAAGCTCTACATTTACAAATTATGAAAAGTCAAATGTCATCTTGCTCCTTTGAGTTGCTGAACCTAATTCGCAATTCGATTCTTATCGATGTCATGGAAATGTCGTGAGCAATCGATAATTTCGGCCTAACCTATATATTAATAAGACTACCAAGCTTTAGTCACCAGTTACATATTGTGAGATTCAATTAAAATACCCCATGCTCCTTCACTTCGTACAGGCGTCAAACATTGTATGATGGTAGGAAAAAAAATTCTAGTGTTCCATGGCATTCTAATTAAGTGCATAAATAAATATTTCTCTTCAATATGCAATTTAATTTCCCAAGCTGCAACTCTATTCAAATCGCATTTGCGTGAAAAATATAATTGTGGGTATGCAAATTTGAATAATGAACATGAACATGTTAATAAGCTTTTCACAAAAGCAAATGTTACACAATAGAAAACACAATATACTTATAAACGACATGAAGTTGAAAGCTTATTATATATAGTCAGAGAACGTGATGGAGGTGGAGTAAAGAGAGTGTATTAGGAAATAAATAGAGTCGATTTAATTTGCTCGATTTAAGCAATGCTAGGCCTAATGAAGAGTTTTTCTTATTTATATTAAGGAAAATAAACTGAATACATGACTTATGCATGGGAAAAGAAGTACTTTGGTTATTCTGCTCAAAGGATTGATAGAAGCAACCTCTCTCGTCTCTCATCTCTAACAATTCTGATAGTACTATTTTAATTACGGCTGCAAGCGCAAGTGAAAGTTGTCGTCGGTTCGGTTTGGTCTTTACGAGTTACGGTCCGGCTTATGGTATATTTAAAAATATGTAAAAACATGTGCAAAAAGAATTTGAATAGTTTTTATGCCACAGACAGTCAAGTCTATTATAACTGTTGATGCATGTTAATTGGTATATTTGCCATTCGCACAAATGAACTGCATGGGATGCATGGGCGGCGAGGTGGCAACGCCAAAAAGTGCAGCTTTAACCTTTAACAACCTTCTCGCATGGTAATCGGCGTCGCTCATCAAACGATCTTCTTTTCCCAATTTTTTTAAATATTTTTTTTATATTTATTTTGCTGATTTTCATTCTTGCTGGTTGTTTATTTGCTTTTATTTAAAGCGATTAATTTCTCGCATGAAGTACAGTTCATAAATAGTGCATATTGTTTATTCCGCATAAATTCCTCGTTTACAACACAATTTTTTTCTGTGCGTTCGTCTTGTTGTTGTTGTTGTTTTCTTCCTGTTTTTATTTTATGTTTTTCTGTTTTTCCCGTTTGTGCAGAAGTGCAACACATGGTAAAAGTTATAAAAAAAAACAACAAATGCGTTTAACATACAGTTACATGGGCCTCACAGCAGCAGCTGAGTGCGAGTACGTGTGTGTACGTGCGTGTGTGTGTGTAATTGTGCATATGAATAGCTTTTGCAGTTACGCCAAGTGTGAATTGAACATATGTATGTATGTGTGTATGTACATTTGTATAATGCATAAACAGCATATTTACTCATACAATTGCATTTAATTCATCAATACAAATACCTATCAAACCATTGGCCTAGGGCAATGCTTACAACGCCAGCTAAAATCAACATGTTATCCAAATAAAATATAGATGAGCTGCAAAATGTGTGCTTACTCTTTGTGCTCTTACTCTTTGTAAGGGTATTACTTATATAAGAACTTAATACTCTTTGTCTTGACTGATTGTCTGACTGATTAATTGATTGATTGGTGATCGGCGCACACGCCAAACCGTACGAGCTTTTCGTTCAATTAACTTCAGTCTCTCATTTTTATAAAATCTTCTTTTCAACGTGATTCATCGCTTCCGAAAATCCAAATATTGGCATTAAATGGATGGAAAGTAAACTGTAATAGTGCAATTTTCTAATAAGAATATAAAAAACTTTAATATTCATCTTTGACCTACTGTACTTAGTATGCATTTGGAGACTTAGCTTACTTTTCGCTGCGTACGTAATCTTAAATATTGACCTTCTATGCGAATCTCATGAACTCAAGTAAGCCTCACATTTTACAACCTTACAAGCAGAAATGATATTGCAATTTTGGGTAAGTGAATAATATGTATTACATGCTTACATATATATTTCTATATAGATAAGGGCTTTAGACTTGGGTAAGGGTGATATATACAGACATACATACATAAATATATTAAAACTTATAATCTATGACAAATTTAAACTAAAAAACAAATATCCTCACATAATGTTGATTTATTCTCCAAGTAAATATCTGCTCTATTTATTGATTTATTTGCTAAATTTGACATCTTTTTACGAATTTGTTGTCTCTTGCTTTGTCTTACTTGTTCTTTGTTTAACTAGTAGCCTTTGGTATGTTCGGCTTTGTCTGGTATTTAATCATATTTTGGAAATATTTCATTGTTTTGTTGTTTTTCACACTGCACCACAAAGTAAAAGTCAAAGGCAACAGAGTTTTTGCCAGCCTCTGCACGTTGCTTCACAGTCGAAGCCAATCACAAAATTCCATGCTCTAGCTAGATATAGTTTTTTTTTTTTTTATTGTTTTTTCTAGGTTCGAACTAACAAAGGCTCTGCTCACCTGGTGTTAAGTTTCAAAGGACCAAGCTCTTCATATCGTGGCCGCCCGCCGCGCTTTAGTTGCCTTCTGGCCATAGTTCGCCCGCCCAGAGCTCAGGGTCTGTTCAAGCGTTTGCTATGCAAACAATTGGTCTTTGATATACGCTTACTTAAATCTGGGGATTTGTGATTTGGTCAAAAAGCTGGCGTCCATACGGCCATAAGGCCATAAGGCCATCAGGCTGTTATCCGTTTGAATAGTCATGAATCATATCATATTTACGCATTTTCATAGCGACAGCGCGTTCTGTTTATTCAGCTGGAAATCACATTTTGTCTGCAGCCTTAGTGTAATATTAAATGCATTCATTTATATTATATTTATTCAATTTTTTATATAAAGCTGTGCTGAATACACAGATTTCATGACTATATTTTGATATTTTGAGACATGCTTTAGGGGAATGAAAGAAAGTGGGAACTCTTTAAGGCAGAAGCCAAAACTCATTTTCTTGCCATTTTATTTCTTTACATTGTCGCCTTTGCTCTCTTGTTCCCTGCTTTGTGCGACATTCGTAAACGTTTGGCTGGCTATTAAATCAGAGTAAAAGAAAATCCCTTTAAGAGAAAACATTACTTCCATATTTTCTTTTTGATTAATTATTATATTTAAAAAAATTTTTTGGATATATTTTTCAAAAATAATATTTTCTCGAAAGAAAATACGTTTTTATATTTTCAAAAAATATTTTTAGTAGAGTAAATTTAAAATTTTTTTTTGGTTCATTTTTCGAAAAATAATATTCTTGGTATTTTTTCGAAAAATATTGTTTTTGAAATTTTTCCTGAAAGTAATATATTTGGTATTTTTCAAATAATAATATTTTTGGTATTTTCGAAAAAAATTTGAAAAATTGTTTCTTAAAGTAGATAAAGATGATGCTTCAGCTAAAAATAATTTATTTATGTAATTATCATTTAATTATATTTCGCATGAAAGATAAATTTATACATAGTATATATTTTATATATAAAATTGATAAAGTAAAATAATATTCAGACATAAATTTCTGATGGAAGAGCATTAAGAAATCGATGAGTTTTGGACATGATACGTGAACATTTTACATATATAGCTTTTTTTGTTGGTATTACTGTATTCAAATTGGTTGCCAAGCAAAGATATGCAAACTCAAAGAAGAAGTCGTCTCCGCACTCGATGTACATTTTTGATGCCAACCAAGGCGGATTGGCACTGGGATTGGGATTGGGATTGGGGATGTTAATGGATGTGTAAGACTCCAGAGCCGAACACTTTGTGGTGCCTGGTCCTTCGATTCTGCTGAACGCCCGCCCGCCGGATTGCCGTTAGAGATGCAGAGAAAAAAGCGAAAGGAAAAATGGAAAATGTTAAGAAAAAGCAAGAAAGAAAACAAATATTAGTTCTTTGGTATGCATAAAAAAAAAGAATCTGCCAACAAAGCGTAAGAAAAATCGTTTAATGCACAATTTGTCATAGAGGGCAGCACTTAAACCAAAGCCTGCAGCCAGCCTCCACGCTCCTCCACACCTCCGAAGGTGCGTGCATTTAGCAAAAAAAAATAACAAAAGAGAACCCACAGTATAAGGCAATGTTTAACTAACGCCCAAGCGTCAACTCGAGCAGATTGCAAATGAAATCAAATGGCTGACTGGCCATATCCATCGCACTTAATGGCCAGCAAATTTTTTGGCAGCAACTGCACCAACTGATCCACGCTGTCTGCATCTCTCCCCCCCCCCCTCCACCCCCCACATTTGGCTGGTTATTGATACTTAGCGCCAGCAGGCAACTCATGCCAAGCCAATCATCCAATCACCCAATCAGCCCAGCTCCCAGTTCGCAGTTCCATAGTTCTATAGCTCGCAGTCCACTCAGCGACGACGTTCAAGTGAATGGCAAAAGTGGAAATGTTTGCAATTTATTGTTACTACACAATGATGCTGGACATGAACATGGACAAGGACTTGTGAGCTGGCCATCGCGTTGGCATACTGGCTTGGCCATGGAGCTGGGGCTGCCATTGTTTGGCTGCCGACTAGAGATGGACACGTCTTCAATATATTCAGCACGACTTATCGTCAGATAGATTTGACAAATGCATACAGCTTCAATCAAAATGGATGTAAAAGTCATGTCCGTCTGTCAAAGTTGAAGTATTGCTATGATATCTTTATCATTTTATAAAACATGTTTGACTTGTGTGTGTAAGGGGTCACACTCTTTTCTATTTAAATGCGTAAGGCCGTTTATCAAAATAATTTATATTAATGTTTTAATATATGCTTGGCTCATAAGCTTTTAATCTATGCATTTGCCTTCACTCGCACTCTCGCTCATGTTTTCTTTACCCTGCTTTCACACGAATAACGCCCTTCTCTGCGATTTTCACGCCGTCAAGTGAGGCCTTTTAGGCTTTGTCGTTTCTTTGCCAGCTGGCCTTCGCCCTTTTGTTTATTTATTATTATTATTTATCATATTTTCGTGTCACGTTAGAAATCACGAAGCACGCTCAGCACTAGCCTAGGTGGAGTCCATTGATTCTAATGTAGTGTGCAGCACTCATTGATTGCCAATTGATTGGCGAGTGTTTGTGGGGCGGTGCCTCGGGGTGGCTGCGCTTGTCCAACAACTGCTGTAGAAGTTTAACTAACTGTTTAACTTAAAGCTAAAGTCATCCTTAAGTTGTTCACAGCTTGCAACCAGTCGCAGAACTGCCCTGTCTAATGTGGCCGTAGTGGGGGGGAGGGTATAAAATTTAAGCAATTCCGCAGTTAACTTATGACTATTACCGAAGCTGCAACCGGGTGCAATCGTCTTCGACGTTGTCTACACACATATTACGTGTGGGTGGGAATTGACTGCCTGCTTGGGCGACAGTCAGCCAGAAGTCGGGCTTATGCAGACGAGAGCGGATGCCTGGCTAACCAAGTGGCTAGAGGAATGGGAATGGGAATGGGAACGGGCTTGGGATTGGGCATGGTCGACGCTACCAGGCGGTAGTCGTCAGACAAAAGCACGCAAAAACTTTGTTGCAAAACACTTAACATCCAACACAGACAGACACACGCACACACACACACACACACACACACAGACACCGACACGTGCCTTGGTCCAGGCTACAAAACTAACTAAATTGATTTCATTTTATGTGTCAGTTAGTGATGGATCAGTTGCTTGTGCTCTTGCTTTTTTAAATTGTGCAGTTTTCAGTCTCATTGACAAGCTGTTGGACAACCAAATTTAATAGTATCCTCAAGCCGAGAATATTTTTGCTGTGCTTTCAAAGCAGTTCCGTTTAAACGTTTCATAATAAAAAAAACTTAATGTTCGTTTATTTTATATTCAATTTTATATGATTTTAATACGCTGGTTAGTAATTCCCAGCCTTCCCACCCGATTTCCACCTGGTTCCGTGAAATAAGCTTAAAGCTGCTCGTATTAAATTGAAATTACCTCCC
Source organism: Drosophila montana (assembly GCF_035044405.1). Classification (NCBI taxonomy): domain Eukaryota; kingdom Metazoa; phylum Arthropoda; class Insecta; order Diptera; family Drosophilidae; genus Drosophila; species Drosophila montana. Next base: position 137,046 of record NW_026996772.1, read on the forward strand.
CATTATCAACCCAAGGCTGATTTTTAATCGCCGCACAAAGTGTCATCAAGTTGTCCATACCTTAACTAACATTGTTTGTGAAATTTTGGGTAGAGGTGGATTTTTCGAAAAGTGTGAAACGCGTCTGAAAGACAATTTACACAAAGATCTTTAAAAATTAGTTTGAAGTTGATGGAATAATAAGCCAATAAGCTGCAAGCAATAGTTTTTGCCAATGTTCAACAGAAAAGCAATCGATTGTTAATCATTTATGTACCATACCACAGTTTTCCGCCTATTTTCCACAGTTTTAGGTGGAACTGCTTACAAGCTAGCTAGACCAATAATTTACACAGAATAAGAATCGGATGGTAAACAAAAAAGTACCGTACATCGGTTATTCGCCCATTTTCAGCAGAATAAGAATCGAATCGTGAATGAATAAGTTTCTTACAACAGTTTTTCGCCTATTTTCCACAGTTACAAGCGAAATTAGCATGCGCCTTTGGTGCATAAGCCAAGTAGAGCACAATTTTCAGTTGTTTAGCTTATATGGTTTGGGCTGTGATCTGGTCATCAATCAGTCAGTCAATCAATCAGTCAGTCAATCAGTCAGTCAGTTGTATATAGAGATTGAAGCAGGTTCGTTTGCATAAAAGATGTGGACATTTTTGTCGCCAGTCTAGAATGTCGATTGAGCGCCGCAACGATTCGCACTGGCAGGCTGTGTGTGTGTGTGTGTGTATGTGTGTGTGTGTGTGTATGTGTGTGTGTGTGCGCGCGTGTTGTGCATTGTCTGGTTAGTCCTTTCCGCATATATTTGAAATAAAGTTACGACAAGTTGCACTCAATTTTCAGCATTTACTGTCAGCGCGCTGGCACGCCAAGGCAGTTCCAGCAAAGTCCTAAGGTGGTGGTGAGGGGGGGATGGCAGGGGCACAGCAGGGCCATGTTGTCGTGATGGCCACGAGGCGAGTGTTACATAGAAATAAACATGCATATAAATATATATTATACATACATATAGACGGGAGTATATGCATATGCATATGTGTGTGTGTGTGTAGGTGAGCAGGAGAATGGCCAACAAAAAACTGTGTCAGACCGTGCGGACATGTGAGAGGACGCAGTAAAAACAAAAGCGAGCAGCGCATAAAACGCTTGAAATGAATACGTGCAACTATTGTGTGCACCTCAATGCAGCAAGTGTATCCCCCTTCCGCAACGCCGCCGCCGCCGCCGCAGCCGCCTCCCGCCAAATGCAACCCCTTGCCCAGTTTGTGAATATCTCGGCGCGGCCATCTCCGGCTGCCGCAGCTTAGCCTCTCTGCGTTGAAGCGTCAGCTCGTCGTCGTCGGCTTGCCTTTTGATTTGCAAACATTTTCATTTTCATTGCAACTGCCACACACCTGTTCAGTATGAGTGTGTGTGCGTGTGTGTGGTTGCGCCATTGTTTGTGCCGTAGATAAGCTGCAGCAGTAGCCGGGGCACAGCTCCATTTGCATATGGAATTACATGCGTGTGAAATAGCCAGCCCATGTTCGCAATTCCACGCACAAGCCACACACAGCCCACACAGCCACCCACACGCACACACACACACACACACACACACTCGCACATCTGCCGCATATCCATTAAAAACATCACAACACAAGTTGCAGCAGCAGCAGCAGCAGCACGCATCAAGTTGTCGCATCTGCCACGTGGCAGGTGGCAGCAACAACAGCAACTTATTTAAGTTTCCAACAAATTAGGTTTTCTGAATTAGCTGCTCATAAATCTGTGGCCATCCAAACAGGCGTCGTTCCAATTGTTGCGAGAGATTCATATAATTAACTTACAGCTGCCACCCAACAGCAGCCCCACCAGCCCCGCCCCCAACTCCTATCAGCCGCTCCTCCTGCCGCCCGCATCTGTCACTGCATTGTACTGAATTCCATTTCCGGATGTTGATTACGTTGCCTTCAGATTTTAGTTGCGAAATTCGATTTGAATTGCAGATTCTGAATTCGCTGAAAATCTGAAAAACAAATTTATTCCAGCAGATCGAAAAGTTTTCATATTGCCAAGATATTTCGTAGGAAATTTTTAAAGATGAACATTTATTTATAACGAATCAATATTAGAAATAAATAAATAAATATACATATATAACTCTAAGGAAGGAAAAGTCCAAAAATAAGCATTTTCTTCGGGCTGCAAAATATGACAAGCCCTTCGAGCGATCTTTTCCATAGGTTCTATATAATTAAGCTGTTCGATAAGGCTAACATGAAGCTGTTGATTAGGATAATTTAAACAAGTAAGAGATTCTAGTCGGGAGCTCCCGACTAGGGGATACCCTGAACCCTCTTCTATATATACTGTTCTAGCAGCTAAATGTCAAGTTTGGTGACTCTAGCTCATATTATTTATCGATTTTTATCGATTACTTGGAAACGGGGCAAGTTATCGACTATCGGAAACAAACTCGATCTGCGCGGGGGGCTAGGAGAACCTACATCTAAAATTTCAAGTCTCTAGCTCTTATATGTTTTGAGATCCTTGCGTTCATACATACGGACGGACGGGCAGACAGATGGACATGTTTAGATCGACTCGGCTATTGATGCTGATCAAGAATATATATACTTTCTGGGGTCGGAGATGCTTCCTTCTGCCTGTTACATACATTTGCACAAATACATAAAACCCCTTTTACCCATTTTCAATGGGTTCAGGGTATAAAAATAAATAACCCAGTTACGTAGCGAAGACGACGTTTCCATTAAGCATACATATTCTTGATCGGCAGCACGATCTGCTGTTGTTCTGATCTAGCTATATAGACTTGGATATAGCCATATCTGTTCGTCTGCCTGTTTCTATGCAAACACGTCTTTCAGTTGTATACCGGATCGAAGCACTATATCATATAGCTGCCATAGGCTGGATCGGTCGAATATAAAGTTGTTGTATAAACATTTTTATTGTTTACTCTCACATATAAACCGCATCTTATCAACTTGGGAAGAAGAATTGGATTACGATTTTGTACGGGGAACTTTTCTGATTTCTGACAAGATCTTCTCAACAAACGCTCTCAATTCTTCTCGCTTATCTGGAAAAACCTGACATCACATTTCTACAAGTATGCAAACTTTGGTTGGCCGAAGCTTAACTCTTTCTTAAACTTGTCGAGGTTGTTTTAATTGAAATGTGAAATGTGTAGCGCATGGAAGAAAACATATCCGACCCCATAAAATCTATATATATTCTAGATCAGTATGAACAGCCGAGTTGATATACATATGTTCGTCCATCTCTCGGTGATTCTCACATATCCGCAAAGTGAAAGTCTGCAAGTGTATTAAATCTTCGACGAGCCTTAATTTTTTGGTTTAAATTTACTTTATTGTGGTTTATAATGAAATAGTTTGTTAAGCATTTAAAGAGGTCACAATTTGTTGTCAAGCTTATTGATAAATATCGAAAATCTTTCGCCCATTTGTTGGCTTGATTAAAGCTAAGCTCGAGTCTTAAACATTGCGAATTGGCTTAACTGGACGCAAAGCTCGTCCTGGTTAGCCTTGTGCATAATGAGGCAGCTGCAAGTTGTCATATTTGTTGGTTGTTTTTTTCTTCGAGTTGAACTTTGTTTTAAGACCTTTTTTGGGCGTAGGGAGGCGGGGGCACAAAAAAATTGACATTGTTACTGAGTGCGAATTCGACCAGAAGTGGATTTCTAGCACGAGATGGAGGATGGGGGATGGGGGGTGTGGGATAGGCGGGTGGAGGGTTTGGGCAGTGACTGGCGCCGGCTTAGCACTTGGTCCACGTGAAGCAAGAAGAGTTGGCCAAAAAAGAAGAACAATAAACAAGTTGTAAAGTGCAAAAGTGCAGCAGACTCGGCCCATGCGGCACAAGTTTTATGGGGAGGAGGGGGTGGGGAGGGGACGGGAATGGGAATGGGAATGGGGCTGTTGTTGTTGTCGTGCAATTCCCAAGCAGTTAAAATAATTGCAACAAATTTTCAAGTTGCCTCCATTTTATATACCCCTTTCTCTGCACACAATCCATGCACACAACAAGAGAGGCGGGAGGGGGGCTGCGCCCAGCGTAGGCGTGGCCGTAAGCAGCAGCCACATAAATGTTTTAAGCTGTTGTGAATTATGGTAATGAATGTCAGCGCAAACTTCCGGCCAGGCAAATGTCTGCCAGCTAGCCAGTCGGCTGCGGCCGGGGATGGGGGATGGGAATGGGGGATGGGCCCGGGTCCGACAGCCACAAAGCCCGACCCCAACCCCAACACCAAGGCAGCCCGACAGGCGACAGCTTATGCTTTTGTTTTGCGACGGCTTTGTTCTTCGGGCGCGTCGCGTCGCGTCGCCCAGCGGCATGGACGGAAATGCAACGTTTTAACTGCATGCGAAACATAATTGACAAACGGTTACAATGGGGCATACAATGCCCCAGCGTCGTGGAGCCGGGGTAACCGGGTAACATCTCTGCGGCGGCACTCCAGGGTATCCAGTTGCGTCTCCGGCCATGGGCCACTGTGATTTATGTTGCCGTGCATCGCCATTTTTACCTGTCCATAACAAATTGGACACCAGTTGATGGAGCGTGCGGCAGGCAACTTGTCGCAATGCAGCTGCTGCTCCTGCTGCTCCTGCTGCTGCTGCTGTTGCCCCTTCCGAAAGTCTTCACTTGTTGTGGTCAGCAGCTAGCCAGAGAGGAAGAGCGCAACAGCTTGGCTTATCCATGTCTGTCATCAAGCTTAGCCAAGTTCCAGCGTCTACTAAAACACATGTGTGCGCCCTAACAGGAGGTCCTGGCATTTTGTCAGCAGATATGCAGCACATTTAAGATGATGTAGCGTAGCAATAATACGCATATATCATTGTAAAGTAGATGCATGCATATATATAGCAAGATATTTGAGTCCAAATCGCACGCAAAGTGTCAACATAACCTCACATATGTTGGTATTTTAATATGGGGCAAGGTTTATAAACTGTTAGAATTAGTTATATAGTTATAAGTTGATGCTCATTTTTAACTATATACATTCATGTATTTAGCTATATATTCTAGTAAATTGTATCCAAATAATCAACATAACCTCAAATGCTGGTATTTTATTTCGGGGTTGTGTTTCTAAAATAATACTAATACTGATAATATGCTTATGCTCAATTTAATGCATATATATACATAAAATTACGTATGCATCCTGGTCTAAAATATTTCCAAATTAATCAACATAACCTCAAATGTTGGTATTTTATTTTGGGATTAGGCTCCAACTTAAGTACCCTGCGTATACTAATATTTATAACAAGTTTAGACTCATTACAAAGTGCAAATTTTAGCCAACAAATGAGCATAACCTCAAATGTTGGTACTTTATTTTGAGGTTAGGTTTTTAAGCTAATTCTTATACTTATAATAAGTTTTTGTTCATTATAAAGCATATACATATATGCATATATTCAGCGAGATATTTGAGTCTGAATTGCAGCCGATAAATTAACCTAACCTCAAATGTTGGTATTTTAATTTGGGGTTATGTTTGTTAACTAATACTAATACCTATAATATGTTTATGCCAATTATAAAGCATATAAATACACATATTTGGCATAATATCTGAGTCCAATTCGAAGCCAATAAGAAATCATAACCTCTAACGTTGGTATTTTGTTGTGAGGTTATGTTAATCACCTTCTACTTACACTTTTAATACATTTATGCCTACGTATATAAATGAAAGCAATTGTATTCTACGCACTTGATAATTCGTTGAATCCAAAGCAAAACATAACCTCAAAACGAAGCATCTTTCGCTAACCTCAAAAGTCTTTCATTGTTGTAATTACACAACATAACCGCAAATCCATAGAACTTTCTGTAAGCAGTTGGTAAAAAGCCTTTAAATACGCTCGGTTCGTGCAATTGTTTGCTTTTTATTAATTTCATAATTTCCACCCTTTTGTCTGAGTTTATTGAGTCCAAAAAAGCGCAACTTTACCAAAATGTTATGACCACCAATTAAAACAGGCTACAGCAGCATAACCTCAAAATTGTGAAATGTACATAAACATAACCTCAAAAGTTACACAGCTTTGAGGTTATGCTACTAAATTACAGTACAGTCTGAGAGACTTTTAAGGTTAGGTTGCTGAAACGAGACTGAAAAATGAAAGTTCGAGTTAAAACAAACTGTAACTCGGAAGACAAAATTAATGAAAAAACTAAAAGATACACTGATATAGATACTAATTAACAATGGAAGACAACTGTAAGTGCAAATTAAAAGTGCGAAAGTTGCAAGCTTAACTTGTTTGCAAGTTTAACTTGACTTGAATCAGAGCCCGTTGCATGCTTCAGTCAATTATAAATCAATATTGCGAGCATGTCAATCAATCCAACACATGAATTTCGCCCTAATCAATTGAATGTAATACAGCTAAGAAGGGCCAACCGCACTCTGGGGTCGTATTGGGGGCTAATAATTGCCGGTCTTGACAACTGCTGCAAAGCGATTTAATAGCTCGATAAGTGTCGTATCCAGCACAGGTGTTAATTGCCAGAGCTAGGCCGCCTTCTAATCTTCTCCTTCCATTGATGTGCGGTTTTCTAGCCAATCGACACCTACTCGCATATGCACGTGAGACCCAGGGACAGCTGGACAGCTGGACAGTTGGACACATGCCTCTTGTCGGGCTGAAGGGTTTGAAGGGTCGTGCAACAGGCTTCGGTTGCATATATGCGATTGTTATGGCCTGGTCAAATGTGAGCTGGGAAATTGCATTTGTGTGCTGCGCTTCATTTGGCTGCAGTTCATATTCGATTAGCCAAACGTGTCATGGTGCGTGTTTGCCCGTTTCCTGCAACAGATGGCGCCAGCTACACAAATCCAATGCGACGACGGGCTCAGCCAACTGAAGCCGAGTGCGAATGCATGCGAATTTCATGACTGCCAGTAAGGAGGCGGGGGTAGTGTGGCTGTGTGCGTGTGCTGAGATGTGTCCCAGCACTGGACAAACACACACACATAAGGCAGAGAAAAAGGGCGCCATGTCAATTGTATGAGCATGTCTAGCGACTATCGCGATGTCAAGCTGTCTGCACACTTGTTGCTCCTCAACTCAAGTGGCCAGAACACAGGACAAATGGCCAACTGGACAGTGGACAGTTCCACAGTTGCACAGTTGAACAGTCAGGCAGTTGCACAGTTGAACAGTTGCACAGTTGCACAGTTGAGGAGTTTGCGGAGTTTGCGGAGTCGAGCAGCGCACATGCTGCAATTGGATTTTCATGCGCAAATAAATTTGACAGCTGCCGCCTTTTCAATGAGCTCTGTTTTGCAATGTTTGCTTTCTCGCTCTCCCTCGCTCGCTCTCCCTCGCTCGCTCTCCCACTCTCGCTCTTTATATGCCCTACTCAATGGTTATTAGCAATTTGTCAGCTCGTTTAGAACGTTTTCCTATTGCTCAAACTGACACCTGAAGCTGTCCTTTGAAGTGCCGTCAGAAAGCTCGAAATCCCGGCAGCTCATAATTTTAGATTTTGGATGAGATTCCCCGAGAAACTAAATATATATTTACATGTGGGATAGTTTAGCTAAAGCTGAAGCTGAACTTAGAAAATATTGCGATTCTTTGATCTCGAGCCAGCTAATTAAATATCTGTGAAAAATATTTTTCAAAATGTTTTTTTTACAATATTTTCAACGATATTTAAATAACCAATTAAATGATATATTTTATGGCCTTCTTTTAACATTATTAGGTTCTTAAGTTTTAGTAAATAAATCAATGCTTTTTTCAAATAAATAAATAGGTATTTCTTTTTCGATTTTTCCTTGTGCATTTTTATTGAACTAATTATAAAATACAATATAGTCTATTAATAATATTTATAAATTGTTTTTACGATAAGAAAAATACATGCTTTATACTAAATATATTTAAACAACATTTATTTATGATTGATTTTATGATAAAAAAATTTTAAATGATAAAAGATTTATTTGTTTTCCTGTCTAATAATTTTGAAGGAACTTTTAATTAAACTTCTAAAAGATATATATATTAACAAACATTTTGTTAATATATATTAAGATAAATATTAATATATATTAAGATAAATATTAATATATATTTCGAAAAATATTTTTATATATTTAGAAAAATAAAAAAAAAGAAAACCCCTATTTATTTATTTTTCATATATTAACAAATTTTTTGTCTATATATTGTATTTATTGTTTTATCTTTTCGATATATTCCATCTGATAGATAAATTTGTACATAACTAATACATTTAAATATTTGTATCTATTTCATTATTGTTATTATTATCAATATTATTAGAATTAATTATTATTATTTTTATCACTCTTATAATTATTTTCTTTTATTTATATTATTATTATTCATGTTATAATTACTATTTTTTTTACAATTCTAATGCATTAGCTACATATAGAAGAGAAGCTCTATTATTGTTTTTAATTTTATTGCTATTAATAAATATTTCTTAAATTTGTACACCTAACTTGTATATATATTTATCTTATTGTACTTTATTAATATAAAGCAGAACAAAAGTTTTCCATAACTTGAAACGCCTTCCCAGTTGTTTGCTCTGAAAATCTGTTATTTAGAATTGGTGAAATTTGTTTTTTAAGTCTTTGGACACTCGGTTGCATATTGATTGGTCAAAAATTGGCAACCATTTAACGCAAATAGATTATATGAAATGGGGGTAAATGTATTAACGATTCGTTCTGCTGCTCAATCGGGATTTGTTTTGCTGTATTTTTGCTTTGGTTCTGTGATTTGTGTCAACAAACTAGTCAGCAACGAGTGTCGGATAACACCTTCAGTTCTGTGTGGCGTATCCACGGTCACGTACGGACACAAATAGATAACCCCGCCCCGATGCTCGATTGCCATGGAACGGCTGGGATGTCCGGGATACTAGGGCGTATCGATACTGTAGCCGTAGTTGTAGTTGCAGCAGCTGCTGTGCTGGAGCATAAGTTTTAAAGCACATTTCAAATCAATTCGACTGCCAAGTTATGTGTGACTGGGCAAGCAGTCGCCCATGTGGAAACGCATGGCCACAGGTCACCATAATGGGTGGCAACCACCTGAATGCATCCACCTAAGTCCGCCCAATCAACCGACCAACCAACCAATAGCCGAGCTCCTGTGACCCATGCCCATTGACGATGAACAGCACATTTTCATTAGTGTATTGTAGAAACTACCAGGCCAGCGCTTCCGAATTGCATCGGCCCGACGACTCTTGATCCGTCAGAGCCGACTCGTCTCCACTGTGGTTGCCGGCCACAGGTTGGGTATTATAGCTGCAGGTATTCAAGGTATCAATGCCCATTCGGCCAAATGAGCGGCTTAACATAAATGTTGCAAATCGGTTTTCAATAGAAATTTCACAGCACGCTCATATAGATTGTAATTCCGGTATAAATGGCGCTATCAAGTGCAGAGGAAACATCAAAATAGGATCAGAAATTCCATCTTTCGATACATATGGTAATATCACTCTATCCAGCCAGAATGTATCGCCTGAAAGAGACTTTTGCGATAGTAGCCAATATATTTAGTTAATGTTTGGGAAATAGTTTCGACTGAGTTGAATTGGTAAAGCTGGAAATAGAGTTGGTGTCGCCTGGAAGATACATTTGCGATATTAAGAAATTTGTTTAGTTCATGCTGGAAGGAAATAGGTGTCGCCTGGAAGATATATTTGCGATAGTTTTTGACTGATGATTAGAAAAAAGTTTCGATTTTTAAACATACTGCAATTTACGATCTGATCAATGTGAAAAGTTGAAGAAAAGAAAATCGTTTAAAAAGAATATTGAATAAATAATTATAATATTGTAACTCTCGCTTATTCAGGTAGTGCTATTAAAAAAAGTTTGATTAAGAATTTTTAAAATTTTAAAATTGATTGTAACAATAAAAATAAGATCATAATACTATATTAATATGACGATTTTAAGGTATTTGAGAGTCAGCTCTGCTGGTTTACTGTCTCGCCCAATTTTGCTGTATCTGATACCCAGTGTGCCGAGCCTGGTCAACAGAAGATAATCATTTCCTTTTTTTTTTTTTTTCGTTTTTGTTTTGTTTGTTTTTTTTGTTTTTTTTTGTTTGTTCGAGTTTCCTGTGCTTTGAAAGAGCCAATGCAATATAGTCTCGTTTATGCTTTGCGTGCACGTATGTATGCCCGTAACAGATTGCCGTCATTCAAACTCTTCGCTCAGACTCGAACTGTTTCTGTCTGTTTCTTCCAGAAATATAGATAAGACGACCGTTTCAGTGTGCGCTTTGAGCGAAACTCGTTAATTTTGCAACGCTCCCAAAGGTAGGCAACACTTTGTGCGCCAACTTTTCATGCCTGTATTTTTGATATTGCTCGTCTAAGCACACACGCACAAACACACACACACACACAGACACACACAGACGCTCTCGCTGCCAACTTGTTGCGCGAGGACAAAAAACGAACTCAAAACAAAAGCGATGCGTGGGAACCGTTAGGCGGCCGAGTGGTTGGTGTTGCTGTGTTGCCGTTTGCTATGCTCTGTTATGATTGGAGTGGGCCACGCATTGAGTGCGAACTCAAGCCGGATCCTAACGTATGTTTATGTGAATGCCAAATACATCAATGTTATCTACTTGCGCTTGTGCTTGTGTTGCTGCAAGTGTGAACGTATTTTTGACAGAAAATGCATTTTGTGATCAGCCCTAAAAAGTGTCACCAATTCTTTTTTGCACCAACACGTCGCCAGCTCGCTCTCTCTTACCCCCGTCGCCCTCTATCTTATTTGCAGTTGTTTTTTTTTTTAAGGCAGCGAGTGCGTGTGTGTGTGAGTAATTGTTGTTGTTAATTAACTGAAATCGCATTAATAAAGTTACTTGGAGCGCGCCACAAAATACACATCCATACACACACTCACACACAGGCACACGCACAGTTTTTTTTTATATGAATATGTGTGCGGTGTCTGTGTGTAGCCGCCGCAGCGCATAAAAAGTTTTAATTGGCAGGCGACGAAGTTGACCTGACCTCTAGCAAAAGCCGCGGGCACACACACACACACACACACATGTGACAGCAATTTTTAAGTGCATTTTGAAATGAATGCACACACACACACACGCGCTAACAAAGAGCTCATATTGTTGTATATGTTTTTACATACAGCAATTGCGATGAAAAATTTTGTAGAAGCATCCAAAAAATAAAAAAAAATAAAATATTAAAATGTCCTTTAATTTTAGAACTCGAAGAAAGCAATAAAACGGCAAATGCAAATGCAATTAATTAATACATACTTATTTAGTACCAGCTAATTGGCTCAAACATCGCATTGCAATCAAAAAATCCTATATTTTTTATTCATAAATGTGCCAGAAAGAGTTCCAAAACACGCAAATTTAATTTATTATTTGCGTTTAATTTCATTTTCGGTTTTACAAGCATTTCGCATTTGCACTTAGCACGCCTTTTGAATTTAACCGCGATTGACTTGAGCGCTTTCCGCGAGTTAAGTTGCTTTGAGTGGCATTTTGAGTTAAATGCACTACGCAGGCAGCATCTGTTGCGCGACAGTGGTGAGAGAATTGTTGTCTGTGATACGCTTAGCTTAACTTTGATTGTACAATATTTAAGTTCTCCTAAAAATATTCCCGAGAATTATGACAGAATTGAGGGTTAAGAGAGATTTATATGGTTTAGTTTATGCTCAATTAATTATAACTTTAAAATCTGTAATGTTTCAACAACTATGAGCATGTTCAATTGAGTAACTATTGCTATTATTTGCTATAAGATTGTGAGCCACTGTGCCTTTGCACGCTAACAGTGCCATTTTGAGTTAGCATTAACATTGAGTGCTGCCTGACAGAGACAGAGCAGTTAATTTGAGCATAAACATTGGGCAAGTGAAGTTAACATAGCAATCGTAACAGTTTTCTGTTAACGAACCCCACTCAACAGCTCTTGGCGTTGCTGCATTTGTTATGTTTCTGGCAGCGTTTTCAGTTTGTTTTGTGCGCGCGTTCCGGACGGTAGTGATTGCCGTGTGTGTCTCGTCGTCGTCGTCGCTGTTATAGCCGTCGCCGTCGTCGTCGTCGCTCGCGTAGTCGTAGTTCGTGAGAAAGCAGAGCCAAAGCGTAGCTGGTAAAAAACGTTGTATGTCTTATGTGTGTATCTTTGCTGCTGGCGCGTCGATCGGCAGCGCGCAATGATCTTTCAATATTTTTGTTGGTTTTTTTTCTGTTTCTCGAGTGTTTGTGTGTGCGTGCCTGAATATTTGTATGAAATGGAAATGCATGTGCAATAAACGCAATATAAAACGTGCCGATAAGAAAACAAATGTTTATAATTTTATTAACAACTGATATACATACAAACATATATTTACATTTAGATATGCATTTTGCATAAGTGTGCATAGTTGTTGTGTGTTTTAATGTGTGTGTGTGCCTGTGTGTGGGAGCGAGCAAGCTTGAAACGAAAGAATTGCATGTAAAAACGGGTTCTTGCAGCCAACCAGTCGACAGCCGAGCCAAAAGAAAAGGGTTCAACAAAAAGCCACAACACAACAGCAGTAGCAACATATAAAGAAGAAGAAGAAGAAGCAGAATTCCCATTAAACAAACGCTGACTGCGCTGCTGGCTTTGGCTTTGGCTTGGCGCGCTGATCGTGCCCTGGCCTCTCACATGCGCTCGCTCTCTTTTGCTCGCGTTTCTACCTGCGGCAGGTGTGCATGTGTGTAAGCGAGTGAGTGGATTTTGGTGCGAATGGACAGCACAAAGCGCAGTGGTAGATTAAAGTGACGTTAGCATTTGTTTTAGTTTGCGTTCTGTTGCTCATCATCTTCTACCGCTTCTGCTTGTGTGTGTGTGTGTGTGTGTGTGTGTGTGCGTGTGTTTGTGTGTAGTTGTGTGTGCCCGCCTCTTTAACTCACACGCCCTGCTTGCTGTTGTCTATTGTAGATACGAAAAAAATGTTAGCGAAAATGGTCAATAAATAGAAATTGAAACAATTGAAAAAGAGCAAAACTTTTGCATAGCTTAACGAAAAAAAGACGAAAAACAAACTGAATAAAAATTAAAATAAAAACACTGTTAATTGAACAAGCACAAGAAACGCCGCAGCTTAAAGTAAAAGACAGGCTACAAATACAACAACAACAACAACTGGCGCAAATGCAGCAACGATCGTTGGCGTCGTCGCTGCGGCGCGTCAACAAAAAACCAGCAGCAGCCGCAGCAAAAGGAAGAATCAAAAAACCAACAACAACGTCGGCAGCAGCTTGGCTCAAAATGCTGCCGCTATCGACGTCGCCGCCTCTGCTATTGCCGCTGCTGCTGCTACTGCTCGGCATAGCCGCATTTAGCTTGGACAGCTGCTCATGTTACGCGGGTAAGTTCTGTCTTCTGCACGTTGCCCCTACCCCGCCCCTTGCCCATTGCATGCATACATTTCTTCTTCCACTTATATTCTGCCTCTCTTGTTGTTGTTATATTTTATTTCATGTTTTTTTCTCATTCGTTTTTGGTATTTTGTGTGTGTCTCGAAAACATGTACAAAACAAACAGCCCGTGGGAATTTGTTGGTGGTTCAAAGCGTAGCAGGAAATTAGGCAAAACAGGGCGACATTCTGTAGGCGAAAGAGGAGCACAAATAGTAGCAGGAGTGGGAGTAGCGCGAGTTTTAGTAGTAGCTCAACGCATTTCGATCAGCAATACTGATTTCTCATTTTGGTCGTCTTGTTGTTGTTGATGTTGTTATCAAATTAAGTCAAAGTGACCCCAAAAACTCAAACCGCACTCAATTTGGATTTACAACTGTCCAAGTCAGCTTTAAATACAGTGAACTATCGATAAAGGAGTTAACTATATTGTATAGATCAATATTGAAGCTTGAAAGGGTAGAAAAGTATCAAACTCTTAAAAATTCAATAAATTGGTAGTAAATAGTTGTCTTTGATAGAAATGTGTAATATTTCCAGATAAGATCCATTAAGGAGAACATTCCTGTTATTGGGAATAATTTAGAAATAATGTTAAAGTGCCATAAAAACTTTTGGCAAAATTGATTTACACTATATTTCATTTGCTTCGAGTTAGACTCTCAATATAAGGTTCACTCCAGTCAGCATCCACTGTAGCACTCGGTGGCAAAGAGTTTGATGACAAAAATGTATATTTAACACCTTGTCGCTGATATTTTCACAGAATCCAGAAACAGAGAACGACAATTCAAAGTGTCTTTGTGTGTGTATGTGTGTGCATGAGCGTGTGTGTGTGTGTGTGTGTGTGTGTATTGACTGTGTAAATAACTGCAATGACAGCACAAAAGTTAGACGAGTCCACATCAAACATACGATTTTCCAAGATGAAATGCGCAACCGAATAAACAGCCAAACTGGCAAATGGAGCAGAATAAGAGGAAGAAGCTAAGAAGCAGAAGAATAGAATAAAGTTTAGCTTTCATTCAATTGTACTTAGATTACTCGGATAATGTTCAACAAAAATGAGCGAGTCCCCAAATATCGAAAAAAAAAAAAAGAAACGACGGAACATGCAAGTTTTTTCTTATTAGGGTTGATTGGAATTTCATTCTTTAAATAAAGTACAATTGAATTAAAATAAGAAATAAATAACTCAAAATTATGTATCGTATTTGAAACTTGAAAAAGTTCGGGATATATAAATTAAAACAGGGTTGTAAAGTCAAGAAAGTTGAACTAACTCCCTGCCTTAAAATTCGGATCGTGACGCTAGCTTTTCACGACTTTGCACCAAGTTTGAGGTTGAAACCTTCATTTTCGTCAGGTTCGGGTTTCAAGATTGTTTGCTTTCTTGACTCATGGCTTAAGGTTAAATATTTAGGAATTCCAGATTCGAATAGGTTAGGTTCAAAATCTGTCTTTAATTCTATAAAATCATTTAAGTTTAAGGCTAATCTGGATATTTACATACTAGTTAAATAATCCTGATCAGCAAAATCCATATAAGAACATACATATCAAGAAATGGGAGGAAGAAAGAAAGAGAACTTTGCTCTATTTATAACATTACTTCCAAGAGCTAGTTTGAACTTGAATATATGTATATCCTTTGCAGGATTTGGGATGTTTCCTTCACCCATTGTGCATGCTCGTTTATGCCTCATAGGCTTACAGGGTATACAAAGTAATTCTACTTGGAAATTCCTTTCGAATGTCTCATTACATATTATTGAGCTTTCTGTCAGCTGCTGAACAATAGTTGCATTTAAAATAAATGCCTAAACCGAGTGGAAATAAGTTTTGTGTGAGAACTTTTAATTAGTAACTTTTGAAATTGGGAATTGTTGAACAAGTTGCAGCTGTTCAATTACTTGCGGGCCTAACTGTAATTCTTGGGGCTTACGGCTGGCTAATTAAGTGCTGTCAACTGAGTTTTCCACTAATTTGTTTACTTCGATTATAGAATAATTAATCCCACGGGCTGTGTTGTTGGATTTAATCACACACACTTTTTTGCATTTCGTGCACAATACTAGAATAATTATTAATAATTGTCAATGATTAGTGTACAATAAATTGTTGGATTCATTTATTTTCATCGCAATGTATTTGTTGTTCCCGCTGAGCTATTTTCATTTTAAGTGTTAAGTCTCGAGTTAAATTTAATTACAAAAATTGTTTCACCTGATAAAGCAAACATTCCACATTCGTTTATTATTGTTGCAACTCGGAAGCACCGAATTGATAAACATGCATTAAACAATTTATCATGAATTAATCAAAGTTCACGTTGTCATTCGCTATTTTGTGTTCCATTTTATTAATTGACATATCATTGCATTTACTGTAATTTTCTTTTATTATTCTTCTTCGGTTCATTCCGTTTATTCCATGCACGGAATGCCAACTGAAAGAATTTTGTTGCGCATTTTAAACATATGCAAATAATTCTTTATTATTTCACGTCCGTTTTATTCCATGTCTTGCCTTGTCCTTTCTTTTCTCTCTTTGCTCCCTTCCGTTTGTTTCATTCCATGTCGTTTCAATCTATCTTATATCGTTTCACTTTATGGCTGTTGTTCCATTCAATCATTCACAAATTGACCGTTCCATTCCATGGTATTCCTTTTGTCTTCCAAAATGCTTTCTTCCATGTTAATAGGAATAATAATTTTATGCTCTTTATATATGTGCTCTATTCCACGGCATTCCACACTTTGCTTTAGAGTAGTTTACATTTTACCATTCACTAATTGGTAGTTCCATTCCATAGCATTCCTGTTCTATTCCAAAACGTTTCCTTCTATGTTAATAGCTATTATGCATTCAATACATAATGTGTTCTATTCCGCGATATTCCACTCTGTGTTTCATTCATTCCATAGCATTCCTGTTCTATTCCAAAACTTTTCCTTCCATGTTAAAAGCTTTTATGCATTCGATGTTCTATTCCACGATATTCCACTCTTTGTTTTAAAGTATTTTGCATTTTATATGCAATTGTCGTTCCATTCCATAGTTCTATTCCTGTTCTATTCCATAAAGTTTCCTTCCATATTAATAACTTTCATGCATTCAATATATAATGTGTTCTATTCCACGAGATTCCATGCTTTTGTTGTACAGTTTATATGTATTAACCCGTTTTATATTTTCCAGCGCAACCAATTGAAATGAAGCAGGTTCTCATTGCCAAAGTCTCGATTAATAGATTCCATCTTATTGTATTTTAATGTTCTATTCAATTTCATTGCAATTTCAAAGTGTTTGTGCTAATTGAACTACTTACGGCTTGAATATGTTTTAAATCATTTCTGATTCACTTGAAAGCCCGCCAAAGTGCCAAAAACATATAATTGCGAATAAATGGTCTGTAATTGCCTCATGTAATAATATAGTATAATCAGCAGTTAAATAACTGAATTTAGTCAGATTTCCATTGAAATATGAATATGTATGTGACACGGAGTTGGAGCAAATAACAAATACCGAAACATCAAATATTGCAAACAAGTTAATTAACAGGGCAAGTGTGTACATAA
The DNA here is from genome assembly GCF_035044405.1 of Drosophila montana. Classification (NCBI taxonomy): domain Eukaryota; kingdom Metazoa; phylum Arthropoda; class Insecta; order Diptera; family Drosophilidae; genus Drosophila; species Drosophila montana. The sequence continues at coordinate 154,117 of NW_026996772.1, forward strand.
TTTGAATATGAAATGCACACTCAACTGTCCACAAAATCTAACCGGGGGAATGCAAATATGTTCGCAACGTTCAACGGCCAAACAGAAGCTCTATAAAATTATTCTTGAAGCAAGTTGGTTGTATTTGAATGAATGAATAGTGCTCGACTAGGCGATGACCTGTAAGTGGCTCCACAGAAGCTCAAACTCCAACTTCTTAAATACTTGAAGCATCTATTGACTTCAATTCATTGCATTCCATTTAAATATAGACTTTCATGTATGTATGTACTTTAAATCAGTTTTAGGTAGAGTTCATTTTTGTGGACAAGTACTGTGCGTCGGCAGTGCGCTGGTTCAAACTCAGCAGCAATTGTCAGTTTGACTAGTTTTTAGATAACTTAAAACAAGTTTATTTCTATTGAATGAAGGTTGGATTGATAAGCGGCAGCTCGCTGGTTCAAACTCAGCACTACAATTTTCAATTCTTTTAGTTTTCAGATAAATGAAAACAGAAATGTTTTTCATTTGAGCAAGTGGAATGGGGCAATGAAAATGAAGGAACATTTTTATGAGCCTCATCAGGAATGTTGGACTGATAAACGGTAGTTCGCTGGTTCAAACTCAGCAATAATTGTCAATTTTAAAAGTTATTGTTAAATTTGTGTTTAGAAAATGTTTTTTTCTTTTAACCAATTGAGGAACATTTATGTTAGCTTCATCAGGTATGTTGGACTATAAGGCGGCTGTTCGCTGGTTCAAACTCAGCAGCAATTTTTTACATAAATTAATACAGAAGTGTTTTTCTTCTGATCAATTGAGGTGGGGAAATCAAAATGATGAAACATTTACATATACGAACATCATCAGGAATGTTAGGATTGAATGATTGAATGTCAGGAACACACCATGTGAATAGCCGGAATAAGATCTGAGTGGACCTGATGGTTTCTGAAGTTTTTATAGCTTCGGGCGGCAATTTTTATTTCTGTCTGAAGTTTTTTATTTGTCTGAAGTTTGCGCGAATTGCTCAAACAATTTTGAGACCACATCATTCATTTGACGCGGGCAAAGCCGGGTTATATTTGTTAAATTTATACATATGTAGATTTGTCTTATTATACCCTTATTTAGAGAGCTCGTTAGGTATTCAGTTTGTTTATACCTAAAGTTGATTTTATATTTATTTATTGTTTATATTAATATTTGTCACAATATGAATACCCTGTAATTGCGTTTAATATAGGCTCTGCGTATTAACACACAATATGAATACCCTGTAGTTGCATTTAATGTAGGCTTTGCATATTGTTAAAACAATATGAATACCCTGTAATTGCATTAGATGCTGGCTTTGAATATTATTAAAAGACATTATGAACACCCTGTAATTGCATTAAACGCTGTCTTTGCATATTATTAAAAGACAATATGAATACTCTGTAGTTGCATTTAATATAGGCTATGCATATTATTAAAATACCCTATAAATACCCTGTAATTGCATTTAATGCTGTCTTTGCATATTATTAAAAGACAATGTGAATACCCTGTAATTGCATTAAATGTAGGCTCTGCATTTTACACATATTTTTTTTCTTAACTTTTCGATCACCTTGAAAACTCGAAAAGTGCCAGAGAAGCCGACGCAGCGTCAACATTTCTAGTAAAATGTTTATTTTTATATTTAAAATATATATTTATTTTTTTTTCAACAGCCATGTGGTTGAATGCGAGTATGTGATTTATTTAAGAATTTCGCAATAATTATTTACATAGTGCAATTGACGCTTCGCTGGCCTTGCAATTGTTTTGTTTTCTTTTCTCGTTTTGAGCTCCATGAAAACTGCTGATGGGGCCGAGACAGGCCGAAAAGTCTCCCGTTTCCCCGTCTAGTCTGTAACACTAGTTGGCCGGAGTCGGCCCAAGTAGAGTTCTGCAAGGGCTGCGGGCCCCACCTGTTTGGGGACTCTCTTGGACTCTTGTTCCCCATTTTTGGTAACTGACCCGGCACAAAGCGCACAAAAGGCGCCACAGCGCAAATTTGTTTGTTGCCACTTTCTTTGCCATATTTTGTGTTTTCAGTTTTCTGTTCCCTTTTCTTGTTTTGATTTCTTATTGTTTTGTGTTTTGTGCTGCATGTGAATTTTTCTGTCGCAAAATGTCTTTTCTCTCACAGGTATTACCAACTTCTCAAATTACACAGAATACAGGGGGGGGGGGGGGGGGGTGGACATAAGCTAACGGCATAATTATTTTGCTCAAAATATTTTGCAAACCGTGCACAAATTCAACAACTTTATTTCGCGCTTTTCAAATTGAAAACAAAGTACTCCTGCCAGCGAAGACTCTTTGTGGGAAAACAATAGCAAGCGATTTACTCTCTTCATATACCCTGTAAATAAAATAAATTGGCTTTAAGGCAGCAAAGCAGAAAAGGTATAAGAACTAACAATAACTGTTTTTTGTTCAGAAAGTATACATATATGTATATTCTTGATCAGCATCAACAGCCGAGTCATATTGCCGTGTCCGTCTGTCTGTCGTCTGAACTAGTCTCTCAGAACTTTGCATAGGTCCGTCTCTGTACTCATATGTCGGAACGGACGGATCGGACCACTATATCATATAGCTGCCATAGGAACGATTGGTCGAAAAGTAGGTGCTTGTATGGATAACTTGTTTGCCTTTCAAGATATCCTGAGCACTTCGGCATTTATCAGTTAAACTACGCTGCTTGCATATAAGCCAAATCCGGTCGAAATCGCACTACTATATTATACAGCAATATAGTATGAAGAATTCGTTACAGAATGGCTTTTTGTATGGCAAAATATTGTGTTATCCAAGAGATTTGCGTCAAACTCAGCATTTATGAGCTTCGCTTTTCTCACATATCTGCAAAAGGGAAATGCTTACAAGGGTATTAAATCGGTTGTTGAAAATATAACAACTAAATTGTTTCAATTTATATTTATTTAAAATGTTTTCAAGCCTATCTTTCAATTGAAAGCGTGTTTCTTTAAAAAATAACTGCTCGTAATTCGAATTTCCTGAATTTAATTTGCGAGCGACCTGTATTTTCGATCATTATTTTTTATTATTATTTTAATAATAATATGCTTTTCATTTAAGCGTGAAGTATTTAGTATTTAGTAAATATTTTCTATGAAATTGTCAAAATTCAAAGTAAATGCTGTTTTTCTCAACTCTCCCAACGACAAACTTAAACTGAATGCAAAATGTTTTTGAATTTTGAAATCCCGTAAAACGCGTCTATCTCAGATTTGATTTCGTACAATTACATTTTCGAGCAAAATGCAAAATGCGAAAGTAAATTGAATCGTGCCTGGCTGCTTGTAAACTCCTGTAGTCCTCGGCAAAAAGTGAACAACCGGAATTGATCCATAGGAGTCGATGTGTGTGGCTCAACTAAAAATTTAATTATCTTTGCACCTTAATTGGTATAGCTTTTCAGCTCTGCTTTTTTGGGCATACCCTACTCTGCAACTTTTCAACTTTTGTGCACAATTTATTTAGTTATTTGTGTTCATTTTATAAAATTACGTGCAATTTATCTGTGGCCATATCTATTTAGTTTAGATCCGATACTCTCACTTCTTTCTGGGCAACCTTGGATATTGCATTAAATTTCAGCTTAAACCATTTGGGAATTATAAGAAAAACCTCTTTATCTTTCATTTTTAAGCCTCATTTGTATGTACACCATTCTTGCTTTCTTTTGATGTCAGCTTATTGTTAGCATTTTGTAGTGTATATACAGCTTCGGTCTATGCGATATCTGAATTTTGCCAGACTTGTGCGGCTGAGGTTCGGTGCATCAAGAGTTTGTGACATGATTTGAAAACTTTTCCTTGTCTTTTGACTGACAGACAATTCACAAAACATAGCCCCATTTTCCACCCACAACAACTGTGTGCGTGCGTGTGTGTGTGTGTGTGTGTGTGTGTGTGTGTGTGTGTGCCACAACATCTTTGTTCAAGTGGCTTTCAAACTGTGTCGCATTTGTTAGTTTTGAATGCATTGGCTTTTAAGCCCATAAGCGCATTTGTTGTGGCTTGCATATTCTGTGCTAAACTTGTGCAAATATTGCATTGGTTTATCGGGCGGCATGTTTATAAAGGGGCAGCTTGTCGTACTCCTAATGCTCACGGCACATGGCGTATGGCAAATGCATGTTTAACGCCCCAGTCGCGTTTGCTGCGCTTTCGTTTAGCGTTCGTCGTGTTGTTTGTTTATTTGGCTCATTAGATAAATCAAATTTCGGTTTCGGCCATTGTTGAGCGGATTGTTTTAATGCGCACCAAATTGATTGACCCACAAAATGCGACAACACAGTGTACGAAATTTGGCTGTGCAGCGAATGCAGTATACTGTTTTGGGTTATCGATTGCTGTTATCGATAAATTTGATTGATACAAACCTGACCGCAAATGGATCAGTCGATCAACCGCCGTGCTCAGTGCCAATCTACTATTGATTGCTGTTATCGACAAGTTTTTAGAATATAAAACTGTTTTCAGTACAAACTTATCGATTGCTGTTATCGATAAATTTGGTTGATATAAGCTGGCCTCAAATATGTTGTAAATTATTTCCTCATTGCCAAGCTATCGACTGCTGTTGTCGCCAAGTTCTTATAATAGAAAACTGATTTTAGTACAAACTTATCGATTCGTGCTATCGATAAATTTGATTGATGCATAATTGACCTCAAATATGTTGTTAAGTATTCTCTCAATCGCAGTGCTAATTGCCAAGCTATTGACTGCTGTTATCGCCAAGTTTTTAAGAGAGAAAACAGTTTATCGATTGCTACTATCTATAAATTTGATCAGTCGATCAACTGCCGTAAAAAGTATACAACTGGACGCAAACAAAACCCAGTTTCGAGTTCTGTTTAAGTCGATCGATTGCATCAATCGATATATCGATTATGGTTATCTATATATTGCTGCTCGCTAGCCGTCATTTATGTTGCATTATTCTAATGCGTTTCTATTGACAATATAATCGCATTGCACATTTCATGCAGCATCAGTAGCCTCATCAGCAGCAATAGCAGCAGCAGCAGCAGCGGCAGCAGCAGCAGCAACAGCGGGCAGCATAAATAACAACAATAACAATAACAGTAACAATTATACGATTTGATCCCCAGTTCCCCGATGTTCCGGGCCCCGAAAAATATGCAAAGTGCTTTCGCACAAAACAATGCGCCAATAGCCAAAAATCAGCAGGCGGTCAACAATTCGAATTACAGCGGGGCTTTTGTGGCGCTGTGTAAAATGTTGCGGCACGAGGCATGCAAATTGCCGGAGTGGCCATTGCTCATTTAAATGGCCTCGCATCAGAAAGTTGCTCAATAATATATGTTTTTTTTTTCCATGCGGATGATTTTTGTTCGAGCCGCAAACGTTATTCCGTCTCATTGCCACCGTCTCACGGTTTCATTTCCACATCGTTTCCCATGAAAAGCATGTTGGGAAAAATTAATCAACCGTGGCAACTCTATCAATATGCAATTGATACGATATCGGAGCACATATCCCAAGTTTACGCATATTTTATGATGGAATTGAACATCTTTTCATTGCCTAAATATTTGATTGATATAAACAGGATTTTAATGCATTTCTATAACAACAAAATTCATTCCCAGTCTCAAAATATTAAAAAAAAGCGTTTCATTCCACATGTTTCAGCTACCTAAACTGATATAAGATGCCAACATTTAATGAATCTATTATTGGTAACCACACGTCTTGCATATTTTTCATTCCAAGGTTCTGCATAACTAGAATAAATATAATTTTAGAATATACATATGTGTTTCATTCCAGATGTTTTAACCGTTAAATCATTATGCCTACTCTTCCTTTGAGATAAACATGTATTCAAAACAAATGTGTTTCATTCCACATGTTTCAGCTGCCTTAATTAGTGTTAGTTGCTAAATTGATTATCAACTCACATACAGTTGATTCACATGTTCCCTGCCAGAGGTTCGCATAATTGTGATGAAATGTATTTAAAAGAAATGTGTTTCACTCCACTTGTTTCAGCTGCCTAGAGTTAAATGTTGACAACCTCGTTACCAAGCTATTAACCAACCCAGACACATACTTGAAACATCTGTTCCAATTCGCTGTTCCGCAATTGCTAGCAAACTGTTAACTAACCCACACACCTATCGAAGCATATGGTTCATCGCTTAACAATTAGCGCTTATATACCTCATACTCACTCACACAAATGCATTACAAATTCTAATGTTCCATTCCGCTGTTCCGAAACTATTACCAAACTCTTGAACAACCCACACACTTATTGAGGAATATGTGCCATTCCGCTATTTCCGTTCAACTAAGCGCTAATATTACATGAATTCAAACAAATGCATTACAAATTCTAATGTTCCATTCCGCAGTTTAGCAACTGTTACCAAACTCTTGAACAACCAACACACATAATCAAAGCATATGTGCCATTCCGCTGTTCCCCACAACTATGCGCTCACATAACACAAACTCACTCACACAAATGCCCAACAAAAGTGTTGTGTGTTTCTTGCCAGTCGTTCCACACAATTAAGTTCAACTTTGGCTAAAACAGTCCACAAATCTTCCAGCTTAGTCGCCGCGAGACAAGGCTTAAAATATGCGAGAAATTAAAAGCACGAGGACGGCGGCTAATTCTCGCGAATAAGAAAGAATAAGAATAGAAGGGATATATAAACAATGGCAATGGGAACTAAATGAAAATATATTGTAGCATATGTCCAGGCGTCATAAAACACAATAACAAAACCAAGTGGGCGTAAGGCGCAGGGCGTAGGGCGTAGGGCGGGGCAACAGTTAAAATGCTGCCCGGACTAAAAAAAAGTGGCCACAATGATAGGCTACATGCCGCATGGGGCAGGCGGCAAGCGGCAGATGACGTTGCAGCCAAAGCAGCAAAACACGAGATGAGACAATGCCGTCAACGTTGCGCTTGTTGTTGTTGCCTTTGTTGTTGTTGTTGTTGTTGCTGTGGGTCTCTGGCGGCGACTCGAGCTGCAGTTGAAGCTCAAGTGATGGTCGCTGAGCACACGGCGACGGCATGTTGCCAGAAAGCCGCAAGACTTGCAACGTCTACGAAATGCAGGCAGGTGGGCGCGGGGCAGCCGTGGCAAGCGAGCTAGAGAGGGAGAAAGGAGAAGAGAGAGAGAGCGAGAGACAGAGAGAGAGAGAGAGAGAGAGAGCGCTGGCGAGACAGAATGGGTCAGAATGCGCACACAAAACGACTAAGTGAGCAACTTCAAATGCTAACTGGCTGCCCCAAGGTGTTGAAGAGGGGGCTGCAACACAGACTGGGCAGGTGAATGTGCACCTGTGTGTGTATGTGTGTGTGTGCGAAGGTGTGTGCGAGCTTGCAACGTGCACAAGCACTGAAACTGTCGTTGCTTTTGTTGCGCCTGTTGTTGTTTTTGTAAGGGGCTTATTTAATATTTAAAAGCATCAACTAAAATATGCAAGCCGCCCGAGTAGCTGCGGGTGAATTGCAACAAAATGAACAAAAAACAACAACAGCTTGTGTCTGTGTGTGTGTGTGTGTCTTTGTGCGCGCCTTCGGGTAATAGAAGGCGCGTACTCAGATTTCAGTCTATGTAAAGTTGATAAGGCGTGTAAAAGAATATTAAATATGTGCATAATAAAATTAGCCGTGCGCTGCAAATGATTGCCCAACTGGCCAGCCCCGAGCCAAGCTTACCCATCCACCAAGAAAGAGAAGCAAATACCCCCCCCCCCCCCCCCCCCTCCATTCCCATCCCCCCACTGCAGACACCTTGAAGGACTTTGCATTGACGCTGCAATCTAAATAACAGCAAAGGGCTGCCAGCCAGAAGGCGTGTCAATGGCCATAAATAAAGCCCATGTCGCCAGGCATAACAAACTGCAATATGGCAACGTTTCCAGATAACTCAATTTTAAGCTTTGCACTTACAAAAGGCATGACAAAAGCTGTGCTTTTGCCATGACAACTAGAAATTTTCCCTTACAATGTGCTGCTCACAGTATGCGCCAAGCACAAGAAAAAGATGCAGAAGAAGAAGATGAACAAACATCAATTTATTTTCATTTATTTATTTATTTTATTTTTTTCTTTTTAAAGAAATTTTAAATCAAATGTCAAACAAATTCTACAGGTATTTGTATCAAATATGCTTTGCAATCAAAATATTGAATATTTTCAGCAAAGAACGAAAAAACAAATAAGAGTGCGGAAGTGCCCGACTAGGGGATACCCTGAACCTTCCGCTGCCAACACCAAATGCAGCACGTGCTATAGCTAGAAAATGAAAGATACTTGAGCTGTATATATTTTTCTAGAAGCATGTCAAGTTTGGTGAGTCTAGCTCTTAAAACCTAAGATATTTGCTCAAGTAACAGAATTTCGATTTCGATTTGTATCGATTACTTGGGACAAGTTATCGATTATCGGAAAGAAACTCGTACTGCGCGGGCAAGGGGAGAACCTGCTTTCTATAGTTCTTATAGGCTCAGAGATCCTTGCGTTCATACTTACGGGCAGACAGACAGCTGATCATGAATATAATATATACTTTATAAGTTCGGAGATGCTTTCTTCTCATTCTCAATGGGTTGAGGGTATAAAAATGGTGTTACCTCAACTTTGCTAGATTTTGTTTCGGAAATAGTTTGGTTTTGTTGCAATTAAACATTGACTTGTTTTAATTTGGGCTGTCAGAAACTGATGCATACAAACTAACGAAGCTGCTGTTAAAATAACACGCAGTTTAACATGTCAAATTCAATTATGTACGCACTTTGTGTGGCAGTTAAACTGTCAAATGATTGTTCGATTTTTAACAGGCAGATTAAATTAAGTGTGGCCAAAGTGCAAGAGATTTGACACAGGGCTGCACATAACAATTGCATTTCCTGAGGCAGAGTTGAAAATAGTCACAAACAAAAAGTGCTGCCCATTTCTCTAAAAAATAGTGTTGCCGAGAAAATTGTTGGAGGTTCAGTTCGCTGCCTTCAAGCTCTTTCAGCAAGCTCTTTTCACAGGCCCGTTTCAAACTTTACTTTCAGGGCTTCGAAACCCCAACTTGGTGCTACAAAATTATCTAATGTGTTGAAATACTGTGCTTATTGGGCTTAGTCTTCCTTGAATGTTTCTGACATTGAGCTAGACTATGTTTGGAACTGGTTCGGTTGAGCATTAAACAACATTCTAGGCATCTATTGGCCAAACGATGTCTGGAATTAAGGCAATCTGTTTGCCAGTCAAAATTGAACTTGTTTTTTATCCCCACTGACAAGCACTTTGACAGGCACATGATAAGAAAAAAAAGGGAGGGGGGGGAACCTAATTGCGCGAATGCGAGTGCCAAACAGTTAGCCAAGTTGGCGCATTGCATGCTCGTTTATCTAACGAATATGACCATAACGCCACATGCAGCCGATAAAGCAGCAGCAGCAGCAGCAGCAGCAGAAGCATGGCCAGACGCAGACAAACAAAAGCAATGTGAGTGACCGAACGAGCGGCGGTCAGTTGTCAGTGGTCAGAGGTAACAGCAGAGCCATTCCGTTGAGGCAAGGTACGCTGTTTGGGGCACTCGACTGTGCCTATGTACCTGCAGGCAACAGAGTATTTGCCGCAGCCCGGAACAGAGCGGCAGAGCCAGAGGAGCAGAGCCAGAGGAGCAGAGCCAGAGGAGCAGCTGGCAGTTAGAATGGCAAATGCCGATAGGGCATGATGCGCCGCCCAGTTGCAGCGGCATGCATGCTAAGAGTACTGCCAAAAGCATGCCTTTGGCATGCATATGCAGAATTTTATGTTGCTTTTCTATTTAGCTATTAAACTAGCCATAATTGGTTAACTACTTAGCTTTTTATGGCCAGCTTGAGCTGGAATCGAATCATATTTAGGCGATATGTGCATTTCCGCCTTACCTAATGCTGCCCAAAGCAGCGCTTTATGGGAAAACAAGACTTTTGATTACGGTTTAATTGCTTAGCTGTTGATATTTTTTTTATTGGTTTCTTTTTTCATTTGGTTTTTGTTTTGGTTTTTTTTTGAAACGATTATGCAAAATCGAATGAAACGTGATTTTCAGCTAATAGCAATATTCTATGCATTTGTTTGGCAATCGCGTTTCCACTGGGCAGTCAATGGCCGGAAATGTCTAATGACCGTAGCTGCAGCGGAGGCCGTGGAAATGTCGCTGCACCAACACACACAAACACACGCACATACACACACAAACACACGCACATACAAACACACACACACACGTACCAACATGGCAGTTAGGGCTTGGACTCTGACTGCGTCAATTTGCACCTGGAATACGAAGCACACAATGTACACACACGCACAGCACACACACACACACACACACATATCATACACATACATAACACACACACACACACTCACACATGTGCACACACATGCACACAATATGCCTTGCTTTATACCCTGTAACATTTGGATATAGGTAAAAGAAGGCTTACAATTATGCTTCTACACCCCCCTTAAGTATATATGTATATATATTCTCGATCAGTATCTAAAGCTGGCTAAATCCATCTGTCTGCCTGTTTGTTTGTCTTCTTCTATATAAACTGACTGGCCTTTCAGTCTTGGAGCTCTTATTGTTGCAGGCAGCACATCTGTCGAAGTCGGCCGAATCGAATCACTATATTATATAGCTGACATAGGAATGATCGGTCGCAAATTGAATTCTTGTACAAACAACCGGCTTGTTCATCAAAATATCTCAAGCAAACTTTACTTTTACTATTTTCACTATGCTGCTTACAAATGAGCAATCGTACTTCTATATTATATAGCTGCCATAGGAACAATCGTTGGGCAGTTCAGTGCATGGAAGGTAAACAGCGAAGCTCAGGTACGCAGCTGTGACCAGCCAGTGCGAATGTGGCATGCCGCGGCGGCGTTTGCTGCATTCTTGTTTGGCCTTGATCGCTGCCAGTGGCCGTTGGTCAGCGGCTTGTAGCCAGTCAGTCAGTCAGCTAGTCAGTCAGCTAGTCAGTCACTCAGTCAGTCAGCCCGTCAGTCAGCCCGTCAATCAGTCCGTCACCCATTTAATCAGTTTGCTTGGCCATGCAGCAGCAGCAGCGACGACGACGGCGGCGCCGTCCGTGTCGAGTTGTGAGTCCGTCTTTCGAATATTAATTGCAACAGAAACAAAACTCTTGCCACAGCAGCGGCAAAAGCGCAGCACATAAATCTTTTACGTATTGTGAATGTACATACAAATGTTTAACAACAAATTTGTATTCTCTTAATCTTTATATACTCTGTTCACAAAGTGAAAATGGGTATATTGGTTTAGTGAGTTCACTTAAAAGTCAGTAAACAATTGCAGATAGTGTATACATACATGTATATACCCTGTAAGGTACATATATTATTGATCAGCAGCAACAGCCGAGTCGTTATAGACATGTCTGTCTGTTCTATGCACACGAGCCGCTCACTTTAAAGCTTATGTCAGGAAAGTTTGTATAGGTCAGGCAGTATGTATGTATGTTGGATCGGATTGCATCACTATATCATATAATTTACTTTACATGTCTAACATGTTACTCACATATCAGCTAAATCTTATCAACATCGGTCTAATATATCATTCAGCTTCATATATTGGAAGCATCGTGCAATGAGGTTTTTTTAAAAGGGTATTATACCCTACATTTGTGCAAATGTATGTTACACGCAGAAGGAAGCACCTCCGATCTTATAAAGTATATATATTATATAGAGATATATATATATATATATTCTATAGAGACTTGAAATTTGGCATATAGGTCCTCCTAGTGATCGTGCAGTACAAGCTAGTTTCCGATAATCGATAACTTGCCCCGTTTGCAAACAATCGATAAAAATCGATATCGAAATACTGTTTTTTGAGCAAATCTCTTAGGTTTTCAGAGCTAGACTCACCAAACTTGACATGCTTCTAGAAAACTATATGCATATCAAGTATCTTACATTTGATAGCAAGAAGGTTCGGAGTGTCCCCTAGTCGTGCACTCCCGACTAGTGAACCTTTTACTTGTTTGGCATGGAAATTGATTTGGATTCTTAAGTTATTTTGACCAAACTCAAACGAGCTAAACAATTCTGCAATTGTCTAGAAGGGTAGTTGAATTACAGCCGCTTATAGCCTCTCGTAGTGGTTTAATGTATATACATACATATATGTATGTATATTTATTTTTATTTGGCTTCATAGACAAATCCAAATAAAAGTGGTTAAGCTGCAATTTGTTGTTGCTGCTGTTGCTGTACGTGCCTCGGTGGAATGTGTTGTAAGCTCATTAGCTGCTTAATAAATGCTAAATACTAGCAACGAGCCATGCTTAAGCGCAGCAACAGAAATAAATATTGTACAAATATTTATATATATATATATATGTATATATATTTATGAGTGCTCAAAATGCAGCGCAGGCCACGCAGCGGCAGCAACAACTTTTGCTATTGTCTATAAAAATTGAGTTGATTGCATTTTTATTCGTGAGTTTCCATTTAATTGTTTTTTTCCCCTCTATTTTTTGTTGCTGGTTTTTTTTTTTTTTTTGTTGCAAGTGGCACAATGCTAATTGAAATGCGGCCCGAGTAAAAAAAACAAGAATTAAAAAAAAAAAATACTACAAAAAGCGAGGCATTCAAAAACTAACAAATTATTGAGTGTGCCATAGCAATGGGCCCTCTCTCTCTATCTCTCTCTCTCTCTCTCTCTCTGTGTGTCGCGATTTGCCACTGGAGAAATCCTGAGCACACTTTCGAGCCACACTTGGCCCCAGGTCAACCGTTAGTTGTACAAGAAATCCGTTTTCTAAAGCAATTTAATAGATATTTTTGGCATTGTTTTAAATCCTGTTGCATCAAATTGTTGCCCCTTGCTGCAGTTTGTTAGTATATTAACTTAATTATAAATAAATGTACAAAATATATAAATATAATATATAAATATTATTACTAAATATAAATATAAATGTTTTTTATATATATATTAAATATAAATCTAAATATTAAATAAAAATGTTAATATTACAAATATAATTAAAATTATGCAATATAATGCAAATTATGCAATTATTTAATTAATTTAATTCTGCTCAGCCAAGGCCAAGACTTTGATCAAGAAAACCAAAATTAAATTCACATTTTCTTTTCTTAATATTTTTTTTCTGCTTAACATTTTTCTATGAAAATAATTTTTTTTCGATTCTTAAGTTCCGGCTTTGCCATATTTATGACTCCAGGAATCGAAATTCATAAAAATGTGTAAAAAGTTGATAACAAATGTGGAAAACACTTTTAAAGTTTTATACAATAAACAAAATGCACTCACATTCATTCTCCGACCCCCCCCCGCCCCCGCCCCCCAATCAAGCGATGTGTTCCACTTTTTTGTTAAGCTCTTAGCAAACAAGCAGACAAACAAGAAAGAATAGCTAACCAAGGCACGCCGAACATTAAATACCCTTACAAGAGTTTCTTCTAACAAAAACATTATTTCTTATTGTTTATAGAGCCAAGTGATGGAGTAGAAGAGAAAAACTGAGTTTGAATATCTTGCTAAATTAATTGTTTGTCTTTAGCTAGACGATATAGTAGTCCGATATTGATCAGATTTTGCTTATATGAGCATATTTATATACCTCATATATATAGTACATAATGTCTTTCCCTTTGTATTACAAATTCGAATTACCTCTGCCAGGGTATAAACAAAAAATCGCGATTGCTAACAATTGCTGTTGCTGTTGTTGTAGTTGTTGTAGATTGTGGTATGTCGTTTGTTGCTTTGGTACTCAGGGTTTGTTGTCTCTGGTTTATTATTATTGCGATTAGTAGTCGGCGGTTGCTTTATCAGTTGGCCAGCGCCAGCGTTGGGCTCCACTCTGTGTCAAATACGCGCCCAAAGGCCGCCAATGCCAACCTGTTTGGCAGCCAAATCACACACACACACACACACACACACACACAAACTCGCGCGGAGCCATAATAATAGCCCAGGCACATGCATAATCATAATGGCCCAAACAGACAAAAATAACAAAAACAATTGCAGCTTATCGCTGGGCCAGCGACTTAGAACTCTTTGCATGAGGGGGAGCAGTGCCTTTTTTTTTTTTCGTATACCCTAGGTGTGAGAGGGTTATAAAAAGTGCTTGAAGTAGGTGGGATGAGGCCATAAATTATATAGATATATTCTTCATCAGCACAAAGAGCCAAGTACAGCTGGCAAATCTTGAGATTTAAAGCAACATCAACAAGAGGCAATCCATAAAACTAAAAGTTTTTAATGCTAAACCCGCAGTTGGTAGGCTTGAAACAACTTCAAGCTGATATGCATCGATAAAAACAGGAGTTGTTCAAGATATTGCGAACAGATTTTCTCTACTTTTGATAAATACTTTAGTTATCGATTATTCTCTGTAAATTTCATAGTTATCGGACTTTAAACACAAAAGTTATTAAAGAATTCCCTTTTCCAAAGTATTTCGTATACATACAAACATAGATGCACACATTATATAGGGTATATTGATAACATATATATTTATATATAAATCTGTGTTTTTTTTTTTGGGGGGGGAGAAGCTAATGAGCGTCATGTGCGAGCCAGTGTTGAGCATTGCTTTTGCTGCTGCTTATCGTTTATCGGCTATCAAAGGCTGTGCGCGTTGGCCTAGCCCCATCAACGGCTCTTCATACCGATTACCACCCCCCCCCCCCCCTCCCCCTCACCCCTTCTTCGACCAATTGGCAGTCAGGTGTCCAATGTGGTATCGATGATGGATGTTGCCCGGCGATTAGTTAATGAAAGGTGTTTCTGTGCCATTGTCGCTGTTGCGCTTTTGTCGTTGTCGTAGTCGTTGTCGTTGATGTTGTTGTTAGCCATAATGTGGGCCAGAACGAGCGGCCATTTGCTTTTGGGCCCTCTCAATGTTGGGCCATACCATTGGCATGAATCATGCATATTGATCTCTGGCCCCCACCTCAACTGACTCGACTCACTGACTCATTGGCTCGACTGTTGCCAAGTGCAAGCGTCGTTGCTTTAAGCCAGCTTTTGCTTTCGCTCCGTTGGCCGTAAACAAGAAACGGAAATGTAAACGAACAGCAGAGAGGACAAAAAAATCCCAAAAAAAAAAAAAAAAAAAAAAATCAGAAAACAAAAAACCAATTCGATTGGTTTTGGAATTATTAATGATTTGTTAGACGGTTGTCAACGGGTTCGTTCTCTGCCCATTTTCCAGCTAAATGCGCATCTTATTATGCAAAGCGACACCCGACTGTCCATAGCTGGCATATTAATCACATTAGTTTCATATTTATTAAAGGCATTTTGATCATTCAAGTATTTTGTCATAAACATATCGAATGGCATTCGATAACATTTGATTTAGACGTTGCGTGCTGCTTGTGTCTAAATTGATGCCATGCTTAGATATGTCAGCAAGGTCATTGGCCAATTACATTGGTTGCCAGTGTTTGTTAAGGGTTTTTATTGGGTTTTGTTAGTGCTGCAAAATTATCCATATTGCGGTCGTAACTATCGATATTTGTGCATATTTAACAAATTTGAACATTCAATTATTTCGTCATAAACATATCGAATGGCATTCGATTACATTTGATTTAGACGTTGCGTGCTGCTTGTGTCTAAATTGATGCCATGCTTAGATATGTCAGCAAGGTCATTGGCCAATTACATTAGTTGCCAGTGTTTGTTAAGGGTTTATATTTTGTTTTGGTTAGTGCTGAAAAACACAATATCAATCGTGTAAATTATCGATAATTATGCATGTTTTTCAAATTATCTCTAAATTCTGTTTGTAACTTGTTAAATTTTAATAATTTTGGTAAAAATTTTCAAAATTCCAATCTTTTAAATTCAATTCTCTCTCTTCAGTTCCGGCAGCTAGTAAAATGTATGCTTGCTTTACGATAAACCTGAATTTAAATTAAGAATTGAAGCTGAACTTTTGCAAAATGAAAATTCTTGAAAAAAAAAGTTTATTACGCCTAAAAGTTAATTGTTTTTACAATTGATTCGCACAGCTAATCTTTTTGGTTTGTTGCAAGTGTGTTCACAGCAAGTGTTTCAGCCTCTTGGTTATTTCCATTTGTCGCCCGGTTTTTGATATGAAATTGTGGCGCATGCAAAACAAGTTCTTTGCGAACGAACGGAAATACTCGGAAAAAAGGCTTACGCATATGGCACTGCGTCATATTTTCGCCAATAATAATTATTGTAAATAAACGCGACGGCAAGTTCGTAATTGAGTTGTCCAGAGTTTTGTTTTTGCATAAAATTCAATTTAATTTGATTAGAATCAAAAGCAATGGACTTTTCATAATTTTCACCATTGTAAATTTATGCACACACTATAGTATGTGGCATGTGACGAAAATTAATTGCAGCTCGGCTTCCATTTACTTAGTGCATATGTCAGAAAGCATTATGCCAAACGCCAAATGTAAAACAATAGACGTAATCAATGTACATATGTATATATATAAATACATATTTATTATATATATTTATATATATATATATATATAAGTACGTGTAGAAATATAATGTTTATGGTTATGGAAAATTGAAATGCAATTACACTTGTCGCATTCATTAATGCCACATCGTAAATTTTGGATTTTGCCAATTTTTGATATTTAATGGTACATGCTTGAAAATAGTGAAAACTCAGTGTGTTTGTGTCTAGTGTGGTTAATGTGCGGCCTTTATGGCACTGCTTGTTTAAGACACTTGACAACACTGGCTGCCTAATCCATTGGCTCTGTCTCTCTCTCTCAAGCTGCTGCTCTCGTTTACTTGCTGTCTAACTTTGTCTCTCTAAGATATCTCTCTATCTCACTCTGTCCTCTCTGGCTATCTTACTCTTTCTTTATCTCTCTCTCTCTCACTCTCTCTCTATCTATCTGTATTTCTCTCTCCCTCTCCCTCTAGTTACCTCTTTGTTTTCTTTAACTATCATACGCCCTCGCTACAAAGCTCTCTTTCGCTTTGTCAATATTTCTGTCTGTTTCACACTAACTATCTTTCTGTCTTGCTCTTTCTGGGGCTTCTCTAGCCACGAGCATTCCTTTAGGGGTGCTTGGCTGATCCTTGATAGGTTGTATAGTAGGGTGTATGTGTAGCTTGTGTGTGCCTTTTCGTGTGCTTCGGACAGCTGACAATTCAACTGCCCTCTCTTATGCTGGCATTTCCCAGTTTCCGATTAACTGACCCAAGCTGACAGCTATGACACACTGCATTTTGGGCTTGTTCCACAGCCTGACAAGCACCCACAGTGGCTATTTATCTCTCAGATCCTGCCTCTCCCTCTCTGTGACTCCCCACCTCCCCGTTAACCCGTTAACGCAATCTGTGCTGTTGGCGACCCTATCATTGTTGAGATATTTGTAGTTTGCGTGCGCCGCCGGAACGCTTGGCATTTGTGAGGAATGCACGTGGGCAACCCTTGCGCCGCAGCAATGCTTCGGCATGTTCCACATTTCTTAATCTTTCACATTTTTTGTTGGCTTGTTTCGGTTTCTGTTTCGTTCCATGCCTCGTTGCACTGCTGCATGTGTGCGACTTATGTCAATGTTCCTCTTCTTCTTCTTCCTTCTCTTCGTCTTCTTCTGCTTGTTATTTTCATTGTTCGACTGGCTGAGATTTTGCCTGAATTTTGGAGACGCAACTTTGCAGCGCCCCAACCCATCGCCGTCGTCCACGCTTATTACAAACTTTCGTTACACGAGGCTTTAATCTTTTGTTTGTGATTTTGTTCATACCCTTGCAGAGGGTATTAAACTTTTGTCATTCTGTGTGTAACAAATAGATGGGGAGATCTCCGGCTATCAGAACACTATATCATAAAGGAACAATTGCTCAAATTTTAGGTTGAATAATTTTTTTTTCGATTAAAAGTTTTATTATGCTGCTTACAGATGAGGACTGCTGCATAATATATTTATATATATACATATATAAACATATATATGTATAATATATGGAAATAGATATTTATATATAATATATAGAAAGAATTGGTCGAAAAATGAGTTTTTGTACACAGCTATTAAGAGCATTATTGTGCTCTTAACATATCTAGAAACTCTTATCAAATTGGTTTACTATCTCATATGGTCGATAGTTAAGGGTATTTCATATTCGGCCTGCAGTTATTTTTTATGTTGACTGCACTTACATAATTATTTAGCTAAGTATGTGATCGTATGCATGCGTATGTATGTGTGTGTGGTATAATTATTATGTTGTTCAACTCGTTTGTGACATTTTGTTTACGCACCGTTACAACAACAACAACAACAACAACAAGTAGAACAGCAGCTCCATATGACAAATGCTTTTCATGCTTTGTTCCACACACTCACACATGCAGACACACATGCAGACACACATGTAGACACACATGCAGACACACATGCAGAAACACATGTAGACACACATGCCAACACACACACACACATGCAGACACACAGTTAACTGCTAAATCGAAGTTTAAGTGCCCGCGTTCCTGTTGTTTCTTAACTTCTTCCTTCCTCTCTCTCTCCCCCAACAAACTATAAAAAGTTGTATTCCGTTGTGCTGTTTTCTGTGTATTGTATTCAAGTTTTGTCGTTTGTCTGTCTGCACATCTTCTTAATTAATTTGACATAAATTGCAAGCATGACACACTCCCCCCCGCACACACACACACACACGCACACTCTCCCAACACTCACTCACACACACAGCAAAAACAGTGGCATTCTTCTGACTTTTGTCCGCTTTGGCCAAAGACTTTGCCAATTTCTGTCTGGCACACAGTCAATGCTAAAAGTTTGCATACTGCCATTCACTGCATTTCTTGTGCATTGTGTGTGCATGTGTTTGTGCGTGTGTGTGCGTGTGTTCACAGTTACCTTTCAAGTTAGCAGCCGGGCAATTGCTTGAACTTTGAATCCGGGGGCAAGACAATGAAATGGATGCATGTTTGATGTGTCGCCATCTAGTGGGCAATTCACAAACTAAGCTATTACTTTTTTGCTATATATTCTGATTAGCATAATGAGATCTTATTTAATATATGTATATATTATTACGCTTGACGAGTACTTTTTAATAGTGAATAATTTTAATTAAATAAATATACCCAAGATAAATAAATACGAAAAGTTAACTGTTTCAATTTCGATCGTATCAGTATCTTTGAAGCAGGTTTTGAGTGGAAGAAAATTGGTAAAATTTTGTTATTGTTCAACAATGTTTAATTTAGACACTGTTCCAAATTGGATGCTAAACTTTGGCAAAATCTTTAAATATACATTTTTATTCGGTTTTAATTCAGTGAAGTTGTTCCGAAAATATTACTTGTTAGTTTATTTAACAACTTTATTTTTATAGCTGAGAAATAAATAAAAATATTATAACAAAACAAAAATTAATTTCAATATATTAAGTAACATGAACCGAACCTTAGACTGGACTCAAATCAAAAAAAAAATTAATAAATATATTCAACTGTGTTGTAATAATAAGAAAAAAAAAATAAATAAATAAATATATTTGAATATAATTTATTTAATTTATAATGTGACGAATCTATGTGCATACCGAAATCTACATTGACAAATGTGGAAAGTCGGGCAAACTAACGAAGTGATTTGATGGTCTTCAAGTGGCGATAGAATTCAAATAAAAATCTAATAAATATAATAGAAACTTTTTATGTAAAATTCCCCTTGTTAAAGGTCCATTAACTGCTCAAACGCACTGTAGTCTCATCAACTTTTATATGCCTGGTTGGCAGTCTTTTGTTTTGTTTTAGAAAGTCGGCAATGAGCATAAGGAAATTTTCAAACTTACAACACAATTTGCGCGTGTGTTTGTGTGTGTGTGCGTGTGGGTGTATGCGTATGCCAATAATTACCTGCCTAGAATGAAGCCGCCTCATTCTGCAACGCCCCACTGGTTGTGGCACTGTGGGAATTTGTGGCAGCTGCCGCAAGGGAACCAAACCAAACCGAAGCAAACCGAACCGAACAGAACGAAACCAAACCGGACGACAATTTGGCAGCGCTGCTTGGCTGCTTTGGCCCATGTCTGGGGCAGAGTCAACATTCTGCTGGTATATTAATTATTATGTGACCCGCCTTCAATTGTGTCTGGACTTTTGTCAATGCCGCTCGTTTTTACTCGCTTGCTGTGCACTGATATCGTTTTTACCCAATTTTTCGCTTGGTCCAAAAGGTGGCCTCTGCCATTGTCTGCCTTGTACACTTAAGCAGCCCCCGTGCATGTGGGCGTGTCAGCTCATCATCAACAACATTGTCATCATCATTATCATCATCAACATTATCAACGTTGATTTTGTTGTGTGAAAGCTTTCGGCAGCTTCTCAGGTATTGAAGTGGGCTCTCTTTTTTCTTTTCTACTTATTTTTTTTTTTTGCACTTTTTTTGAATGCGGCAATTTTTGTTTCGCTTTCTATTGGTCACAACCAAAAGCTGTTGGTTCATTTCTTTACCCATATAAATATTACTTAATGTTTATTTATATATGTATATATATTTTTTCGGTTTTCTCTGTTAATTGAACGGCAGCCAGGCGTACATCTCTGATAAGCGCAATTGTAAATATTTGCCTATTTAACTCAATTGAAAATTGCTTTATGTTGCCTCTATACATCCATGCCCCTCCTCCCCTCCCCTCCTCCCGCCCTTCTGTGGCATGCAGCGAAACGTCGACTGTTAATGAAATGTAACTAACGATTTACGAGTGCCCGAGTTGGGGGCGGTTTTGGCGGTTTAACTTGACTCTGAGCAGGTGAAAATTACGTAGTTACATAAGCATTTAACAGGCAGTTAAAAGGTATTTTATTTTATATATATATATTTTTTTTTATCGAGGCACATTTAAATTTTAATGGCATTTTGTTAATTGTGAGCTTTCTCAGTTGCAGCGAGTGCTGGGTGATTTCTTTATAATATCTTCAAGAAGACACGAGTCAAGTTTTGTAATACGTAAAAGTAAAATTCTTCTATAAAAAGTTTTTGTTGCCCAAAAATTCGCCATGATTTTTTAAAGATATTTTAAGAAGTTTTCAGTCAAATTTTGCAATACTTAAGGGCAGAGATTTTCTATAAAAAGTTTGTTTTTGTATTCCAAAAATTCGTCGTAATTTTTCATTTATAATTTCGAGAAGTCGCGATTTTTTTAATGATATTTTCGAGAAGTTTTCAACCGAATTTTGCAATTCTTCAAAGTAAAATTTGTTTATAGTTCGTTTTTGAATTCCAATTTCGTTTGCTTAGTTGATATAAAACCTAACTCAAAAACTTGAACCTAAAAGTTACATATGTTGACATATAGTATGTGTTTTGAAACTAGTTTCATTTTAAATAAGTAGCTCAGTCGAATCTTCTAAGTCTTAGTCTTAGCCTTAAAACCTAATCTTAAAATCAAACCTAGTAGCTTCAAAATCAAAGCTTACGTCAAAGTCAATCCTAACCTTAAAATAAAACCGAACCTCTAAATCAAAACTGATCCCAAAATAAACCTAACCTCAAAATCAAACCTAACCTAATCAAACCCAACTTCAAAATCAAACTTAACCTCACATTCAAACCTAACCTCAATATCTGGCATTTGTGTTTCAAATGATATTTAAAATGTTGACTGCAAATTAACACATATTCTGCTTGTGTCTTTCTGCTGTGTAGGGTATTTGATAGTCCACCTTTTTTACATTACAAGTCCTCCATTCTGTACTTCTTAGTTTCAGAGAGCTTTGTTTATGCAAAAGTTCTCTACAGGATATGCCGCACTTTTGGACACTCGCGCTGAATTCTGAAGTCTCGTCTAGAGTTTTCAAGTTTTTTCCTAGCTGTAACGGAAACTGCAGTTAGTTAAGTTTAGATTTGTCTTTAATTACTTCGGGCTCTTTTGAGTTTGTTGGAATAGAACCCTCGACGCCGAGCACCTGCATCTGAAATACACTTACAGTCCATTTCCCATTTCTGCCAAGCCCATTTGGCAAGAAAGTGTGTGTGGGCTAACTAAATGTGCGCCTTGGGTCGTTTATTATAATTGTTTGTTTGTTTTATTTTTTGTTGTTTTATTTGCCCAGGGTGTTCGCAATCTTCTCGTCAACTTGCTTTATATTTAATTTCAATTTATGTCTCTTATACCCTGTACACATAAGGAATGTGTGAAAGGCGGCATGATGGTTTTGTGCAGATGTCAAATTAAAATAGAAAGAAGCCTATAGGGTATTTATTGCTATTTTGCTAATAACGATAAATATCGATTTAAAACAAGTTTTTTAATGCAATTGCAATTATTTCCATAATATGGAATATTATATATTCTCGTGTATCTTACTCAATAAGAAAACAATTGTTATCCGTTAGTTTTTCCTGTTTTCTTAATATCGATAAATATCGATGATGACTTTAAAAGCTATTGACCCCATAAATCTTATGTGGGGTCTCTTCTAGTATACACATGTTTAAAATTGTGCACTTATTTCTTGGATCTCTTACTGTTCCCTTAAAAATTAAATCTTAAGAAAGATACGTAAGGGATATACCTTTGGATACCGCAGTTTAGTCCTATAAATATTATAAACGTGTTCTAGTATATATTTTATATATTGTGTGGCTTGGGTACAGGGTATTCGCCAGTCGGTTTACTTCTTGCTGGCTTACTTCCTCTTGTTGTATCTTTTTAGTATTTATTCAAAATTTGATTGCGTTTAATTATAATTTTTCATTTTTTTTTTTTTTTTTTTTTGTTATTCCATTTCCATTCCGCCAAAGTTAATTTTCTTCGAGTTGCCTTTTACCTAACGCATTTTATGTGCATTTGTATTTTTGCTCCATTGCGCAAATATTTGCTTCGCATAACGGTTGCCTTTTACAGCGCACACACACACACACACACACACTCTAACACACACTCACACTCACTCACACTCAGTCACTGCGACTTGTTTTTTGTTTGATTGCTCAAAGTTCTCCCGTTCTCTCGCTCTCCTCGCGACCATCTCAATGACCTTTATTCACAATCACAGTAACAACATTTCGTTTTTTTTTTTTTGTTTCCCGCTCAATTTTTATACACTCGCTAAAAAGCGAAATGCATATCAAGATGCTGCGAAAGCTTTACTTTTCTATATAAGTATAAAAAAAAAAAAAAAAAGCTGTACATTTGAAATGAATTCCTTTTCGCTATCGGCATTTGATCGAAATTGCTTTGAACTATGTTCAAATTGACCCTTCATTTGAAAGCTTCAAATTGTTTTGTATGGAATTCGCGGAAAGCGCTGACAAATGGAGATCATAAAATAATTGAGTTGTTAAATGAAATCAAAGTCAAATATAAATAAAAAAAGTAAACAAAATATTGCTGAGAGATATTTTGGTGGAATTCACAAACTCTATATACCCTATGGATTGTCCTCCATGTTCACTTTCTGAGCCTCTTCTAAGCTGGAAGCTCTTATTTCGCAACCAGAGGCCTTAAATAAATATGCTGAAATAATAATAATCCAAATACAAGTTTTTACATGTTTATAATCTTTTTGCAAAATATGTATTTTTTTAACAAAATACATATTAAAAAAAGAATTTAGTTCGATAAATCAATATATCCCTTTTTCTCCCCTTCCTGCCTCTGTATATATATTTTTTTAATTTTTATTTATTTATATGAAAGGAATGTCACCTCATATTTAGTTTATTTTCTATATATTTTTATTTTGTTTAATTTTTCAGCACTCTTATATTCCACTTCATTCTTTCAGTAGTTTTTAAGCTGATTATTTTAAAGTCTATCTATACCCGGCCACGCCCCGAACGTCAGTCGGTGGGCTTCGCTGCGGTCGCACACGCAAAATGCACATTGCTTTTGTAATTTTCTTAAAGCATATTTTTTTTTATTTTTTTTTGTAGGTTGGCATTACATTTTGCTGTTAAAGAAGCGAAGCAAAGTAAGAGCAACCGCCAACAAAGTTGTCGTTGCTGTTGCCTGCTCTTTGGCTGTTGCTTAATTGAGCATCAATTAAAAATGTCTCGGCTCATTTAATGCGCGCCTTAAAAAAAAAATATTCACTTGTTATAAAACATGCTGCACACATTTATCAGTCGCTTACATATTCAGCCAGTCCCTCAGTCAATTAGTGAATTAAAGTTTAAGTTTATGTTCTCGCTCGTTATAAACATGCTGCCTCTATTTATCAGTCGCCTACAGTCAGTCAATCAGTGAGTCTATCAGTCAATCAATCAGTCAGTCAGTCATTGAATTAATGTTTAGGTTATTATTCCTTATAAACATATAGCACCTATTTAATAGTCGCTTAGACAGTCAATCAGTCAGTCACTCACTCAGTCACTCAGTTAGTCGATCAATCAGCCAGTCAGTCACTCAGTCAATCAATCAATTAGTCAGTCAGTGAAATAAAGCTTAAGTTGTTATTCTCGCTCTTTAAAAGACAAGCTGCACACAGTTGACGGTCGCTACGCTTACGCAGCTATTCACTCATCAATCAGTCAGTCAATCAGTCTGTCAGTCAGTGAGTTAAAGCTTAAGTTGGTGCTATTTTCGCTTGTTATTAAAAACGCTGCATATGTTTATCAATCGGTTACGCCGTCACTCAGTCAATCAGTCACTCAGTCAATCAATCAGCCAACTAGTGAATTAAAGTTTATGTTGTTGTTATTCTCGCTCTTTAAGAAGCACGCTGCACACATTTATCAGTCGCTTAAACAGTCAGTCAGTCAGTCAGTCAGTCAGTCATTCAATCAGTCGCTCAGTCAATCAATCAGCCAACTAGTGAATTAATGTTAAAGTTGTTGTTATTCTCGCTATTTGAGAAGCACGCTGCACACATTTATCAGTCGCTTAAACAGTCAGTCATTCAGTCAGTCAGTCAGAGAGTCAGTGAGTAAATTAAAGTTTAAACTGTTGTTATTTTCTTTGCTGCTTCTCCTTTTTGTAGTTCTTGTTTACGTGCATATGAATCGCTCGTAATCGTTGCCCAGCCCATACAGCATATCAACGTACACCCCGAGCCATTACCATCTGTATTTGTATTTTGCATTTCCATGGCTTGACGCGCAAAACAAACCTCGTATCAGTTTACCAGTTTGCCAATCCAATGATACCATATTGTTGCTCTTTAATTGAGTTACACCCGAAGCAGCCAGCAACTGGACGGACTGGCTGGTCCGGATGACTCATTTGCATTGTGCGTGATGCATATGCGATTGATGGTGGGTGGTGCCAAGAAACCAAATAGCGAGAATCATTAACCCTGTTATTATTAAGCATGCATGTTAGTGGTAAACGTGTGTATTGTGCTTTACGCATTGTTTTCGAATGCATTTTACTTTACAGTGCACAACACGGTTTGTGCACTGTGTATTGTCTTTTGTGGAATAAGTCTGCAAAACCGAAGTTCGAATCGAAACGAATTGAACCCGAAATACCTTTTGCCACGAACAGAAACTTAAAGCAAACCGAATCTGGGCTCAAGTTTGTGTAAAGTTTGAGGCAGGCAGTTGGTTCGAACTGTGAATAGAACCAGCGACATTTTGTTGGTTTTTTTTTGGTTTTGCAGCCCTGGTAATGAGCCATATTTCACATACATATACGCATTGCGCTTTGCATATTGTGGACTCAATTTGTCGTTTGTAGTTCACATGCTTAAAGAGCATAAATTAAGTAATTGATTTTAATTAAGGCACGCACAACTCTGCCTGCCGCTCAAATTGAGTTTGACAACATGTTAAAGTGTTGGTTAAATTCTGACAGCAACCATCTGACTGGCATTTCAACTTTTCCAATTGTTAAGCTTAAGCCAGCTCTCCGTTTGTGTGACCAAATGACTTCACCTCCTGCCCAGACCCGAGGCGATCGCTGGGCTGATCTTTAACCCAACCCACTTACATAAATGGTGCATTCATATTGGGCCCAGACAGCGCGGCCTGCATCCATATATTTCACACCATGCGCGTTGTCAGGGGCCCGAGTCCAATGAAAATACGAGTAATTACAAGAGACATAACATAAATGCCAAGAGGCGCATATAAATCAGATTACGGCGCTCAAACCCCAACCCCCCTTTAAAAAAAAGAACTTGGTTCATAATTAAGAGTGCACACAGACGAGATAGTTGACTAAAGGAATGGGAATGGGTGCTAGGGTTGGCGGCTGGGACTGGGACTGAGACTGAGACTGGGAGTGGGACTGGGACAGGGACTGGGGCATATCACACATGTTTGACACACAAAATGCGACAAGAAGCAGAAGAAGCACATAAAACATCGGCTCGTAAAGAGATAGCAGACCAACTATATACATTTATAAACATATATATGTATATCAGCATATCAAAAGGCCAGGGCGGATGTTTGGCGGCAAGTATTAAGAAACTTTTATTCTACCAAACAAACATGTGTCACAGAGTCTGTCTCTGGCTGTGTGTGTTTGTGTGAGCATCTAACTTCAAAAGAAACTCGTGTACTTGTAGCTGGCCAAAGATATTCACAATTTGCACAGTCAAAAGGCGCATAAACAACACAACATCAACAGCCCAAAGTGAAATGCATTTAGTTATGTGCACAGCAGCAAAATAATGAACTCAAGTGAGGAACTGCAACTGGAACTGGCAAAATACAAATGCATAAACTTTTCTGCTTCTCTCTATTAAAATTTTGGCACGCCGAAGAGCAAATACCCTAGCTCAGGCTCCTAAAAGTGAGGTTGGGTCAGGCCAGCTTGAGACACATAAAGGCATTCCATAGTACAGCTACATTTATGACTGAGTCTTACTATAGAGCTATATGATATGGTTATCCGATGTGCGCAAAAGTTTACTCATAATCAAAAAGCATGATGAGAAATTTATCAGACAAGATCTAGCGATCTATATGATATAGTGCCTCGTTCCGGTTAAGTAAACGCAGCTATGCAACATTTTGTGAGAATAGAACTGAAAGACAAGTTTGCATAGAATCACAAAAAGGAACAGATATGGCTATATCTGAGTCTATATAGATAGATCTAAGCAACATCAGATTTTGTTGCTGATCAAGAATATATATGCTTAATGGAGACGTCTCATTCGATCTTAATCAACAGCTTCATGTTATCCATATCGAACTGCGTAATCATATAGAGCCTACAGAAAAGATCGGTCGAAAAGGCCAGATATATGCAAAAATGAAATGAGATATCATAGAAACCGACAGATGAACTGATCAACTTGTCTATATAATCATGTATACCCTTTGATAGGGCATACGAAACGCGTAGGTCAACCAAATGTCGATTGATGTTGCCACTGGTTGTGGCATCTGCCGCCTCCAGCTTTAATGCGTGTCTTCAGTGAGTCTGTGTGTGTGTTTTGTATTTGGTTCTTCTTCCTTTTTTTTTTTTAAAGCTCACCTAACCTCAAATGGTTGGCCACGGTTGCCTCCGAGGCTTCTCGACTTTTTCACTTACCCCGCGACGCTTGTGCCTCGACTTCGCTCCGGGATGTGTGTGCATTGTAGCGTACTTCCTGGTCGTTGGGAGGGGGAGTTACTGCACGCTCCTGTTTGTTAATGAAAAAAAGCAGCATACATATTTACACAAGCATCCATATACATATACAGATACATATAAACCTGCATATACTCTATATATGTACATTTATGAAAAGGGCGAGAAAAAAACAAGAGAAGAAAAAAAAGTGTAGTAGAACCCGACAAAAACGCAGCGAAAAACACGGAAGCGGCGCCCATCGCTCGTTCCCAGCGTCAACATTGAAACTGTTTGTTTGCTTAGATGGTTTTGGTCGGCGGCACGGACGGGACAGACGCGACTGTCAGACACATTGGCTGCCAGACAAACGAAGCTTGTTGCTGTTGTTGCTGTTGCTGTTGCTGTTGTTTTTGTTGCTGGGGACGCACAACTATTTGCTACATATTCGCGGCGCTTGTCGAAATTATTTTGCCATCGCGCATCGAAACGTGTTTTGCCCCATTTGTGGCAAGCAGTTACGTAGCGCTTCTTACGTGAATATGCCACATGACCATAATTGGCAACTGGCAACTGGTCAAGTCAAAGTCCACGTACAGAATGGCAGCCCGAAGTGGCCATAGATGGCACAACGAACCGCAGAACTCCGCTGCGTCGCGTCGAGTGACCACCGATGAACCGTGTGCCAGAAGAATATGCACAGGTTCTCTCAGTCGAGAAAATTGCAGCTAAACGTTCCCAACTATTTAGATAATCCGGAAAAAGGATCAGAGCTACGACTTTATAAATAATGCAAAAGTGGGAGACAGCAGGGAATGAAGAGAAGGAAAAGAGTGTTGTAAAGAAAAAGTAATATGCCTAGACTCGAAGTAACTAGGTTTAGCTATTCGAAATAACCCTTCGTAAGTCATAGAAAACAACTTAAAGCTTCAGTGAAATGAATTTGATTAAAGAATTGTCGATATGCTTCTGCTTAACACTGGACTACAACTATGCCATCGATAACGCCTATCGACTATGAATAGTTTTACAGCACTAAAATTTTGATGTCAATTCAATCAATCGATTTGTATTTCTTTATCGATATCAGCTATCGAAACTATCAATCGATGAAAAGTTTCGCAAAAATAAGATTTTGATGAACTTATAGTAGGTTTTAAAACTATCGATAATATCGTTGCTTACGCGTTGCTGTCGAGCTAATCAATCGATTTGTATTTAAATTTTCCTCTATCGATATCATTAGTTTCACAGCACTCAGATTTTGCTGAGCATATGATCATTGCATAAACTATCGGTAATATTGTTGCTTACGCGTATCGACTATCGAAAGTATGAATAGATGTGTATTAAAATAACAATTTTCCTCTATCGATAGCGACTATCGAGACTATGAAAGGTCTCACATAACTAAGTTTTTCAAAACAATCGACAGTACGATTGTCTTCGCTTATCAACTATCGAAACTGTCAATCGATACACATTTTAACAAGAATTTTCCTTAAGTGTAACTGCAATTAAGAGCTCCTTTTTAATGAGTAAATGCATGCAATAAGCGATACAAAAAGATCTTGAACTGTGGGCCATTTAATTGATATGATGAAGCCTGATTAAAATTCACTGGAAAATAGCCGCTGACCCTACGGCGAACGTCAATTGAATACAGCACAGCACAGCACAGAGTAAAAAATGGAAGAAAAAAAATAAACAAACGATTTCTTCTGTTTGCTGCCCAACTCATGTTGAAATGCAAACAGGAAGTTCATATTTAAAATAAGAACAGGCTGAAGCACGCACACCAAAATAAAAAAACCCACACACACACACGCGCGCACGCACACGCACACGCACAGTTGCTGCCTGCAACGGCAACGGGGCAGCGTGTTGCGGGGCAGGTAATATGAACGAAGACGAGCGCAGAGTTTACAACCAATTAGCATAAAGCCCTTTGACTTTCGGCCGCCAACGTTGACGATGACGTCGCTCTTGCTACTCATCAGTGGCTGTCTGTCCGCCCTATGCGCCACGCCCACAAGCTGGCCCTTTTGGGCAAATGTCTAGCGATTGATTGTTTTTGTGACTGAGCATTTCTATGCCCTAATGCCCATGCATGCGTAGAATAGCCTGCACTTGCCAAGTAACGAGCATATTTGTTTAAGCTACGAGCAAAGGTTCTCTATAATAGAATATGAATATGAAGAAAACTATGCTGACATATTTACTACTGAAGATCGTTAACTTGATCCCTAGAATTATGATAGTAAATTATAATGCGGATAGGAAAAGATTTGTCTATAAAACTCTGCTTTCATATACTCACTTAACTTTATCGATAACCTCAAAGTATCGCTCAGATGTGTTCAAAATCTGTGAAGGGTCTGTTAAAGATCTGTTAAGGATCTGTTAAAAAAATCAAGCAGATATGTTAAGTCTGAAAAAATGTTAAAAAATATTGTCTATATGTAAATATGCTTGACAAGATTTTAAGGTGGGAATAGGACTCTCTTCTTCTTCTCTTCTCTATACTTCTCTTCTGTATCGTGTGTTTATGCTCGTTGAAAAGGTAAAGAAGTCTATTGGGTTAGAGCAATCGGAGTTGGAGAAACTTGGGTTATATATGGGTCAGACTTAGCCCAAAGATTGTATGTCTATGACCACACTGGGCGTGGCACATGTCACAGGAAAACCCATATAGTTTTTTGTTTGGGAGCCAGAGCTCCTTTATAGATCTATTCAAAATTCTATCTACTTGTCGGGTATTCTGTCGTCGTTTGTACTCGATGGAAATATTCTTGCCCTCTCCATTTTGTTTTCCCCTTTTTCCATTCTGTTTTTCTTTGTTTAGTTCTTGTTGGTTGTTTGTCTTTTTTCTGTTTCCAGCTAGGCTCTGCAGTCGCTTAAATGCATTCAAAAGTCATTAGACGCAGGCCCTTGGGTGCAGTCGCAGCAGCTTCTTCGATCAGTTCGGGCCACGCCCTCCGTTGAGCGTGGCCAGCATACACTGTCGTTAATTGTCGCTTAGTTCGACTATGCTTTATATGCATGCACAAAAATACATACATATATAAATTGTGAACGCCCGTCCTTGGACTGTTAAATACCCTTTCGTTTTCTTTATCTCTTTGGTTCTGCATCGTTTCGTCTGGCATAATAATTATGTCCATTAGCGTTGCCCCCAGCTCGGTTGCTGGCTATGTGAATGAATTGTCTTAACACGTCTTTGGCACAACTTTATAATAAATAGGTTACCTGCACGCAACACACACACAGGCATGCACAATACACGTGAGCAATCAATAAGGGTAAAAAATAAATTGTTGAAATGAACATAAACAGCGCACAACAATTTTATTTTGTTTTTGTATAAGAACGACGCGCTGCGAACGGAAGAAGAATCAGCCAAATATATGCACATAATTTAATTTCACATAACATTTTTGCATATTTCACTTTGGATGCGGCCTATTTATATAGCCCAGTCGAGCGCCTGCCAGAAACACCCCGCTATCACCCCGCCCCGCCCGGATGGGGTTTGTAACACTCAACACGCAATACACACACACACACACACACACACACACAAACACAAACACCCACAGCTATTGGGCTAGACTTCAATCAAATGCCCATCGGTGTGTGAGTACTCCATAGTCTTGGGAGAGAGTTTGCCATTTCGGTGCCTTGCCAAAAGGCTCGGGCGAAACTTGAAAGCGACAACAGCAACAGCAAATATCCTTTAAAATTTTGATTTAAATTATGAATTTGGGTTAAAGTGCTCGCAAATAATTTGCAAAATTTGTTCAAATCCATGCATAATTGTCCTATCAATTATAAATCTAAAGTTTGTCTTAAACTATTTAACAGTTCGTGGCAGGGCGAACGCAGGAGTCACGACGAGAAGAAGAGATACTTATAGACAGAGATTTTACATAAAATATTTGGCCTTGGTCTATGGTTGTCTCATATTGTTAACTTCAATGCGATAGATCTAATATTAGACTTCAATTTTTGTAATGCCCAGACTTCTTTCACATAGCTTGTGGCAACTTTAGAATTATGAAGTGCACATCTCAGCCGCTTTAGGTTCTAATCTCGTAGATAATTCCTAGGAGCCAACCTTAAAGAATAATCAACAAACAGTGAGAGCTATAAACACTCAGAATGAGCATGCCATTCCATATTCCAAGAACAACATCACTTTATAAGCACAATTTGCTATAAGCACAATTTGCTATAAGCACAATGCAAATGCCTTAAGCCCCTTTTGAAACCTTAACTTGCTGAGAATTCTAAGCCGCATGCAATGAAAGAAGTCAAAGCAAGCTGGCCAGAGTCCATTTGCTCACACTCACAAAAAAGGAATAAAACCTGAGAAAAGCCAAACAAAACTTAATTAATATTCACATAAGCCCGATTGAGTCACAGCCACAGTCGCAGGGCTCCTTTAAGCTGTTTTTAATATGGACAACTATTTTCTCGGTGTTATTTTCCTTCTCAAAATAGCAAAAATAAAAAAATGTGCTTTGAAGTAGCCTTGCCAAATTAATTTAATTAATTTATGCATAGCACAAGTTGTTATATTAGTTTATTTTATTTTTAGAATTTCCCAGAAATATTTTCTCCTGCTTCTTCAATTGCCTGCGCTGCCACGTTGAAGCATCAAATTCGTGTGCCCCTTTGTGTGTCAATAAAGCTAAAGTAAATAAAAAAAAAAAAAAAAGAAAAAGAAAAAAGTAATGCTTTATTTATTTTCAACATTGATCGGCAAGCACAGAGCTAAAAGTCTTATGCGATGTGTCATGTGCACACACACAAACACACAAAACACACACACACACAATGGGAGGCACAACCCCTTCTAGGTGATGGACAGCATTCCCTCCCTACACACAACTGCGCCCCAATCGCAATCCCAGTCCCAATCAAATCGCAATCCACTTCGAAAGACATTGGCGCAGTCGCGTGTGCCGCTTGTCACAATTTATTTGATTTTTATTTTTATCTAAGGCAGCCGACTTATGGCGGGCAGGGCGACGCGATTTCCACATATTCAGACAATGCGCTCCTCTCTGTCTCTCACCCCTCTCTCCTTGCGTGTGCGTCCGTGTGTGTGTGTTAACTTTTGACAACCGTGATGCATAAAGAATAACAACAGAAGACAAGCAACACGGCGAACAATGAACCAATTTGTTGCGCAACGACTTCTTCAGCTCCTACTTCAAATATACATATGCAGCCTCACTATCTCCCTCCTTCTCTCTAACTGTACCGCTCTTTCTCTCCATACCTCTCTCTCTCTCTCTCTCTCTCTCTCTCTCGCTCTTTCTCTCTCTCTCTCTCTCTCTCTCTCTCTCTCTCTCTCTCTCTCTCTCTCTCTCTCTCTCTCTCTCTCTCTTTCTCTCTCGCTCTCCCTCTCTCTCTCTCTCTCTCGCTCTCTCTCTGTCTCTATCTTCCTTTCTCTTAATACCTCTCTCTTTCTCTCTATACCTCTCTGTGTCTCTTTTTCTCTGTCTATCTCTCTCTCAAAACCTCTATCTCTCTCTCAAAACCTCTATCTCTCTCTCAAAACCTCTATCTCTCGCTCACTCTCTCTCTCTCCCTTCCTCAATCTCTCTCTCTCTCTCCCTTCCTCAGTCTCTCTCTCTCTCTCTCTCTCTCTCTCTCTCTCTCTCTCTCTCCCCCTTCCTCAATCTCTCTCTCTCCCCCTTCCTCAATCTCTCTCTCTCTCTCCCCCCTTCCTCAATCTCTCTCTCTCTCTCTCTCCCCCTTCCTCAATCTCTCTCTCTCTCTCTCTCTCTCTCTCTCTCTCTCTCTCTCTCTCTCTCTCTCTCTCTCTCTCGCCTTCTCTCTGGCTCACTCCCCCTTTTTAAATTCCCTGCACACTTGAAATGCACAACATTTCATTGTTTATTTGTCAGACGAAAAATCTGTTTCGGTTGCCTCAGAGTTGATGGCCAATTTCAGGCGCTAAATGTTTGACAGCTTCCCTCCGACGTTTATATGTACATATATATATAAATGTGTGTGTTTTATCGCTGCCGCCGTTTGTAGGCGCATATTTTGTCGCATTTAATTAGCCAGATAGCACGCGACAGAACAACAACAACAACAACAATATCATATGGGGGAGTTCATCAACATAAACAATCAGGGTATTGTTATTGTTTATGATGACATGGCACAACAAAAAAGTCACAATACGGCAACAACAACAACAACTAGAACAACAGCCAAGAAATATAACACAACAATTGCCGCAGCCATAAATAAAAAGTATATCAAAATATTTTCTTTCTATTTTTATTTGTGCCTTAAATTTGGTATTAGATGGCTAGGGGTCAAGCGGCCATGTCTAGACAAACCCGGCACCTGACGACCGCACAATTGCGTTTTATCTTTCACAAATAAAGAACTTTTCCTTAACATGTATTTATGTTTTGGTTAGATAGACTTTAAATATTGCCAAATGCTGCTACTTTTCGTTGCCATCACACGCAAAATCCCATCTTGGTGCTTTGAGCCAAAATTTCAGCCTCCTAGACCAGCAATAAGTCGAATCCTATTATATTATTAGCTTAAAGTTATTCAATGATATTTAATATGAAAATTAATTTTAATGCTTTGTTTCTGATCTTCTCTTTTTAGGTAAGTGTTGCGATGTCTTGTCTACAAATGGACCAAGTCGTGAGAACAAAATCTGTTAGTAGGTATTACCTCAGGCTAAAACCAAACGGTTCGTACACGGTTTTGTGATATAAACCCAATCTTATAGACAATAAGTAAAGGTTATTTATGGCCTCGAAGGTGATTCCTTCTGCCTGTTAAATACATTTGCACGAAAACATTATGGGTCAAGCTTTGCTTCAAGAATTTGCAACAAACATATTCAATATGCAATAGTTCGATTCGTGAACCGAACCATTGGAATTTTGTTGTCTAGTTTCAGCTAAGCTACACCTACTTTTGATTTCTCTCAAAATTTCATTTACCTTATTCAATTTGTTGATATGCAAAACGTTTAATTTCAAATTAACTTTGCTTTTAGCATTTAGTTCCATGTCAAAAGAATGCCAATATAAATATTTCTCTAGAATATTGGAATACAATTTTGATTTGATTAAATTTAACTTCAATTATTTGCGCTGCTTCCTCCGCTGCCTGCTAACTGCTCATCTTGATTACAGCCGGACAAATTGCTTTATTATTAGCCAGCAGCAGCAGAGAGCCAAATACCTTCATTTTGCAGCGCATTTTGAAAATTATTATTGCCCAAGTGCGCCTGTGTTGATTATATACTTATTTTATAGTGCGCAAGTGTAATTGCGAAAGTCTATGCACTAGAAAATGGCAAATGCATATTTAAATAATGTATATATATATATGTGCTTAAACTTTACCTAGATCCTTATCCCAGGCTAGTTTATGGAGTTCGGCTGCTATTTAAATAGTTAATGTCAATGTAATCACCTGTGGAGTTTGACAAGTCAGTTCAACTCTTTGCCTGTGCTCAGATGCCAACTGCCAAGTTTTGTCACTTTGGAGAAATATTTTTCCTTTCATTTACAATTTTCCTTCCACTGCTGCACAGATTTTGAATTTGAGATCGTATGTTCTCTCTCTCTCTCTCTTTCACTCTCTCTCCTCTCTATAAGTGAAGACATTTCTTTTGCATTACCTTTTAATCTATTACTGGGCAACTGCTAGTCGAACACTCCCAAATGCGTGCAACTCTTTTAGTAGAACTTTCTTAGTTTCTTAGCTCTATTCAGGCCCCTCTTTTGTGTTCCATCTTTCACATTTTGCCATCGCAGACATTTTCGTCATAATTCATTGCAATTTCCTTTTGAGCTTTTGCATGCTGCCACAGCCATAATGCTTAATAAACCTTAATTTGCTTTGCGAGCTACCGTTCGGCTCGAGCCGGAGTAACCCATTCATATTTCCAATTAGGTAATTGATTGTCCTTTAAATGGCTTCACTTTTGCTGGAACGAGTTGCCCAAAGAAAAAAAAAAAAAACCGGATACGGCAAATCGATGAGACTTAATTAATTTGAGTTTCAGTTTTCGCCCGCTCCGAACAGCCCATCAAATTTTATGTATTTACGAACAGCAACAACAACGAAAACAACAACAATGTCCCTGTGTCTTGTTACACCTGTGCTCGACAACGCCAAAAAAAGAAGAAAATATTTATATATATGTATTAGGAAAAGATATATAGCAATATAGTGTATTTATACAGAATTTATGTTTGTGTTGCCAGCTAAGCCCCAAGTCAGAGTCAAAATGTCAGCTGTGGGTCGCGGAGCCGGGAATTCCATGAGGACTGGCGGCCCTTTGCTTTAACTGTCTATGTGTTTAATAATCAAAAATCTAACACACTCACAGACACACACACACACACACACACTCGATATAGAAAATGTGTAGCCTACTTTGCCGCGCTTGAAAGCCGTTTTTCAATGTCAATGCACAGTTAAGTTAAAGGCACGCTAATTGGCAACAGCGCTGCGCAATAATTCACAGCTCCAAAAAGAAATCACCTCTTGCCACAAAAATGCGACAACCGAGGAATTTGTGAATTATAATTATAATACTTTGAATTATTAGATTATCGTGCTGCTTATATGAATGGAAAAAATTTGAGAATTTTTTGTTTTTATTTCTTAATCTTAACCATTTACTTAATCGTGTGTGATTAAAAGAGACCTGGAACAGTTAAGAGTTCAGTTGGTATATATAGCAGAAAAATAAAATTAAAAAATACAGTAATCAAGTAATAAAAAAAAGTAATAATAAAATGGGATTCAATTCCAACCTGTCAGACCGCCAAGCAGCGTGTTTAGTGGCTTATAAATATTAAAACTAATAAAAAAAATGATAGAAATAACATTCACAATAAAAACAACAATAATATATGAAAGACTCAATCATAATCATAATAATGACAATGACAATGACGATGACAGTGGGAATGACAATGATAATGGCAATGATAATGGCAATGATAATGATAATAATAAGGACAATCACAATCACAATCACAATCATATTGATAATGATAATGATAATGATAATGATAATGACAATGATAATGATAATGATAATGATAATGACAATGACAATGACAATGACAATGACAATGACAATGACATTGACAATGACAATGACAATGACAATGACAATGACAATGATAATGATAATGACAATGACAATGACAATGACAATGACAATGACAATGACAATGACAATTACAATGACAATGACAATGACAATGACAATGACAATGACAATGACAATGACAATGACTATGATCATGATCATGATAATGATAATGATAATGATAATGATAATGATAATGATAATGATAATGATAATGATAATGATAATGATAATGATAATGATAATGATAATAACAATGATTATCATATTGATAATGATAATATTATATTTCAATTATAAATATTTAAATAAGACAAAGACAGCTTTCCTTGGGTAAAAATGAATAGTAAATTATTTCTTTTATTTTAAATTATTTTATAAATATATTTAAATAATATACAATATATAAAATAATATTTCTAAAATTCAACATGTCAACTCCAGCCTAATTTTGGCAGCTTATGCTAGTTGTGCAAGCGTCCTTAGGCCAAGTTAGCTTATCCTCAGGTTGGGCATCTTGATACAGTTTTTAATTACGCATCGTAGCAATAGCTTATTATAAATCACTGTTAACACGGGCGTAAATCACAGTTTTCGCTCAGGCATCGCCCGCGACCCTAATTAACAAAACCAATTTGTGAGCAGCGACCTGGGCGGATGAGTTGCTTCAGCGGTATTGCCTGCAGGGGGCGGGGGGCGGGGGTACTTTGGTGGGCAGGCGAAACTAATTTTCAAAGTCAATGTCGCGAAAACGCGAATGTTGGCATTTAGCGGGCGTCTGGCCCAAACCTCCCCTCACACAGGCAGCTGCCGCAGCCAACGCAGCCGTCTTTTTCCAGTGTTGGAGAAGCTGTTGAGTGTGTAAAGTTTTCATTATATATTCATGCCAGAAACACACACACGCACACGCACGCACATTAACACGCAAAAACCCCAATTTACATGCTTACACACACAGTCTGGTGAGGGGAGGGGGGTGTGGTAGAGAGAGGGCGGAAGATGGGTTCGAATTTGATGTTAGAAGCTCGTTGCAAACTTTTCGACTTTTCCGTGTGCACAATTCAATCAGCAACAACAACAACAACAAAAACAACAACAATCAGCTACACACGCCCACACACACACACACACACACACACACATGCATTTACTAAGCTGGTGTGTGGTTACACAGGCACACACACATTTGCACATATCGACGCGTAAGCCAACAAAAACGTGTTGATTTGGTTGAAATGTTTTTTGTTTTTCATTTTTCTCTCTTGTGTTTGTTTTGTATTGTTTGTTTTCCTGCTATGGAAATCATTTTCGTTTCCCTTTGCAGAGCTAAAAAAAAATAAAAATAAAATTGATGAATGAAATTTCCATTGGTAAGTTCTGCATGTGTGTGCCTATGTGTGTGTGTGTGTGTGTTCGTGTATAATTGATATGCATTCATCTTATTTGGAATTGATAAGCGGATCGTTGTTGTTGCCGAGGCTCTGTTTCTGTTGTCATTGCATTTAATTTGCAGCAACAGTCAATACAAAGTTTGCACAGCAGCCATCAATACGTTCTTTATTCAATACGTTCGTCTACCTAGCCTTCAATCAAATGGATTGAAGCCGAATGCCTAATGCTATTCATTAATTTTGATTTTCAAATAAATTAGCCGCCCTTTATGCTGATGTGTCGGTGGTGGGTGAGTGGAGATGCCCCAGCTCTAAAGCTTCAGTCCAAATTAGTTTACGTTAATTAATTATTTTATTTATTTAACTTTTATATTTATATTTTTTGGATTTTGTTCATTTTTTCTCTTTGTCAACTTTTTATTTCATACCTGGCAAACCCTGTAGCCTTTGCTGTGACTGTGGTGTTGATTGTGTGCTCATTATACCCTGAACCCATTAAAAATGGGAGCATCTCCGACCCCATAAAGTATATATATTCTTGATCTGCATCGACAGCCGAGTCGATCTAGTCATGTCCGTCCTTCCGTTTAGCCCGTATGTATGATCGCAAGGATCTCAGAACCTTTAAGAGCTAGAGACTTCAAATTTTAGCTGTAGGTCCTCCTAGTCCCCGCGCAGGTCGAGTTTGTTTCCGATATTCGATAACTTGCCCCGTTTCCAAGTAATCGATAAAAATCGATATCGAAATCCGGTTTTTTGAGCAATTTCGGCAAATAATATGAGCTAGAGCCACCAAACTTGACATGTAGCTTCCAGAATAGTATATGTATATCGCCTGTCGGAAGAAGAGGTTTCAGGGTATCCCTTAGTCGGGAGCTCCCGACTAGAACCTCTTACTTGTTGCCTTTGCATCTGTGTTTGACGTTCGCATATTATGTCTAAATTGTAATCTTCTCCTAAATCTTTGGTTTTTGTATAACACCTATTGAAAACCTATGCGAGCTGAAGGCTTTTAAGCTATTGCAACAGGTTTCTTCTTTATTATTATTTTGAAAATAGTTTAAACTTTGTTTATTTTTGTTTTGAAAAACCCGAGCTGAAAAAAAAAAGACGAGATGAGAATTTGTGCTTTCCAAAAGAAATGTCCTTTCTTCGCGTAAAAATGAAAGTCGCATTAAGACGTATTTAGAGTTGTTTGAGGTTTGTTTAGCCGCATGTATTTTATTTTGAATATAAGGTAAAATATGTTATATTTTATGATATTTCGCACAATTATAGACTCTTAATTGTTTTATAAATAAATGTACACAAAAGTAATTTTCTCGCTCGGCTTAGTTGCGAAAACCGACCTACAATTTTCTGTTGGCCAATAAAACTCTAAAAGAAATGCATTTTCTGTACATCAAAATTAAATTAAATTGACAAAATCTATATTTAATTAAATTGAATAAATCAATATTTAATTTAATTTAAATTTAATAAATATATATTTAATTTAATTTAAATTTAATAAATATATATTCAATTAAATTTTAATTGAATAAATGTATATTTAACTGAATTTCTCTCTCACTTGGGCTCCAAATATCTATTATGTCTATTTATGTATATTTTCTGTTTAATAATATTTATAGCTTGCATTTTAGGGGATTTTTGTACACTTTGCATTGAATAGTATTGGTAAACGGCAATAATAGTTGCCATCTGACTTAGTTCCGGATAATTGATGAATTCTTCTTTTAGATCCCTCTAATATCCGATCGCGTACTGTAGTAAAAAGTAATAATAACATATAATTGATTAATAATAAATAAAATAAACTACATATACATATTTTTCCCAGTCATTTAAATACTTTCAACGTTGCTTTTTTAATCGTTTGACAGGATAGTTAACAGTCTAGCAGCAGCTGCATTTGTGGCCAAGGATTTTTTTGCAACTTTTGCAACTACTCAAAATAAGTTTTCCGGCTATAAATACGAGCATAATTGGCGCATCATTTCAAATGCGGTCAAAAGCTTACTATGCGCTGGGCGGGGGGCGTGGTCAACGATGTATGCCTGTGTATGTGTGCCTGGCTGTGCACTTGTTTTTGTGCAATGATGAGTATTGCAAACGCTTTAAATTCGCATTTAAATAAATGTAGCAAAGCACTTCAAAGGGTTGTTGATCGCACACACAAGCATATATGTTAAACACACTCACACACACACACACACTCACACACACGTATCACTTGCAGCAGCTACTGCCTGCAGCATCATATTTTGTTGTGTGCCTGCAAAATAATTGATTGAAAAAAAAAAAAAAAACACATTACCGGCAATTCAAACGACAATGACAATGTTTAACAGCAATCAATTTTTTTTTTCTCATACTCTCTTTTTTTTTTTTTCGTTTTTGGCAACTGTTCAAAGGTAAACAGCATTCGCAATATCGAGCGCCCCTATATGTGGGCGTGGCTGTTGCATATGCTTGAGAAATTGCTGAAAATAATTGCTGCCAGGCATTCGAGAATGTAATGCAAAGCAATGTCCTTTGGCAGGACCCTCATGCTTCTTCTGCTTCAAAGCATGCGACTAGCTACAGGCACAGTCGGGCTTCCAGGTGGGACGTGTATGTGTGTGTGTGTGTCTGTCTGTGTGTGTGTGTGTGTGTGTGTGTGCGTGCAGCTTCCTTCACTTGCTTTGAGTTACCTGTGCAATGGGCAACTAATTTGCTAGCCTTGCATTTGATTGCAGCTGATCTGAGCCCTGGCAGTTGAATACCTTTAATAGGGCCACCTGAACTTGTTTAGCATATTTTCCCACGTACATGGTAAATATTGTGCATAATATGATTTTCTTTCTGTAGAACTTCTTCTTTGAAAATGGGAAAAACAATTTCTTGATTTAGCTGCTTGATGAACAATTTTCTTACTGATTTAAAAAACTGTATTTATACCTTTGCATACATAAATATAAATACGGGTTAATCTGGTGATCGCTATTGTTGCATATTATCTAAGTGGAGCGCGAACACAGACTTTATTGGGGTAAACAAAAAAAAAAAAAAGGAAAAAGAAAAGAAATGCTGAACAATCAGCTTTGTATAGTTTTGTTTCTTTAATCTTTGCAACAATATGAGGAACAGCCACGCAAATGATTCATTCATGAATGAACCTGAATCGTTGTGGTTGTTAAGTTTCAAAAGATTTTTTGCATTCATGTTTGCGGGCCTTGTTTTTTGCCCATTGAAAATGAAATATATATATATATAAAAAATGGAGGGTATTATGGTTTTGTGCACATGTATGTGACAGGCAAAAGGAGGTCGATCATATAAATTATGTAGGTATACTTTGACTCAGCCTCAACAGGCGAGTCCATCTAGCCAGTTTCGTCGCGTAGATAAAATTTACCTCATACTATCGATAACTCATACAATTTCTACTCAATCGATAATATATCGATGCCAACCAACTCTCCTTTTTGTTAAAGCTGAAACCTTTGCATAAACTTTCGTATCACATATCAAGAATATTTTATTCTTTGGATATCGTTATGCCACAAAAAAAATTAAAAACTTATCACTAAAGCTAAATCTTGCGTGTGTTTTATTTACTTATGGAAAGTAGCTCGAATCTGTGCACAGGGTAACTCCTAGTCGGGCAAGCCCATCTAGAGCTCTTCTACTTTTTTTTTTTTTGTTGGTCTTTTCAGCTCTCAACATTTTGTTGCCGCATTTGCCATTTTTGTTGCTTTCGCTGTCTGTTGTTGTTGGTATTGGAAAAACGAGTTAGTTTTTTTTTTTTTGTATATTTTCTAGACAACATTTTTGGTGCAATTGTTCTTTATCCCAAAAAAACACAAAAAAAAGGAAGCAGCACATTGTGAAGTCAAGTGTGAAAAAAATATGTAGACGCATATTTGTGTGGCAAGTCGAAGCACGTGATGCATGTTTCCCAGTGACTTTGTCTGGCTTTGTTTTTATAATTAGATAACGTGCCTCATAAATGTGGCACACCCTCCCACTACCACCGCTCTCCTCTGCCCGTGCCCGTGCCCTTGTGCTCTGGGGTCTGTGGCTGCTGCACTTGGATGCGTTAATTAAAATAAAAACGCAGCTGCTTATCGCCCAGACCCGAAGAGTTGCCGACATTGCTGCTGCACGAATTGTTGTTGGAGGGCAAATCTTGGTAGTAAGGTCTGGTCGATGATGATAGGAGGGTGTGCGGGGGTGGGGGGGGGGGGGGGGTGTGTGCTGGATGTATAACTTTTGGCTGCCAGCGATAACAACAAAAGTTGACTGCACTCACGATGTGCGCGGCAAGGGCCGGGGGCAACTTATTTTGGAATTATGCGCCAGGGCGCAAATTTTCAACAGCAACAACAACGAGAAGAACAAGAACAATCCAGCGTGCAACTTGTGCGAGTCCGTCTGCAAATTTCGACGTTGTTTTCAACAAATTGTGCTCCTGGCAAAGTTCTCGAGCGGCCCCCCCAAAAGCGCGTCGCCAAAAGACCACAAGTAAATCCCTGTATTCACACACATAACTGCATTCGGCTGTATATGTGCTACATATGTCTGATGCCCAGGAGAAACTAGAGATTTATACACACATATATATGCCCATTTCCAGATGCGTCTACATTATGCCAGCGATAGCGACAGCCAGACGCCGGGCGGTTGGTTTGTCGGTCGGTAGATGAGCCGGCCGCGGGTGAAGCTGCTGCACTTGCTGCCATTTTACCGTCTGTGTTGGCTGATTGAATTGCCTGATTGCTCTGATTGCCGCCGCCAGACGTCCACGTCCGTCGTCTGCATCATTATCAACATCATCGTTGAAATTAAATTAAGACACTTCTGTTGCCCGCCTAGCAGCGAGTCCTTTAAAAATGTGTTTTCAAAGCAGCAGCTAATAGACTTTAGAATGTATTGACAATTTGGTGCAAAAAATGTAGAATTAAGCTACGCTTAACGTTACATTCGTTAGACTATTTCGATTCGATATTTTATCTAGTGAACAGTTCACATGGCTTGATAAAACTACGTATATTTATATGCAACATACATTATGTTTTATTTAAAAATAATGTTATCGATCTATTTTTGCTACATGCAAATCAAATGCCTTGGCATACAACGAAATGTTATCGGTTTGTGTTCGATATGCTATCGATATTTTGTTTATGTCTTCTATTCGATAGGCAATTATCGATATTTGACCGATTAAAGATATTTTTACATACATATTTTCGATATATGTACATTGAAATGCTTTTAATCAAGCAACTGAGTAAACTAATTGAAGCACAATGTTCCACATTTATTCCGTTTTCGATATGTTATCGATATTTTCTGTATTTCGACAACTAACAGAAAATGCATTTAAGTGCTTGTAAATCAAGCAACTGAGTAAACTTAATGTAGCACAATATTCCACATTTATGCTAGACCCTTTGCATTCTGTATTTACGCAAATTTCGTGAATAAAGAAATACAAAATTATCGCCCAGACGTTGCTTCAGTAAGTGTATTTACGCTTGATTCTAATATAGATAATTTCATTACGTGCCACAGCAAGCCAAGGGCCACACTTTGCCGTGCTTGATTACATGCTTTCAATATTATTAGTAGTGATAGTTGCCCCAGTTTGCGGCGCAGCTGCGGGCGATAAATGTCTGAGACAGGCATTTTCACAGCACGGCAACGATTTATTTATGCACAAGTACTTAACGTGAACACACCAACAAGCGCA
This sequence comes from Drosophila montana, assembly GCF_035044405.1. NCBI lineage: Eukaryota > Metazoa > Arthropoda > Insecta > Diptera > Drosophilidae > Drosophila > Drosophila montana. Next base: position 198,006 of record NW_026996772.1, read on the forward strand.
CGTATATTTCAAATGTGCGCCATTAGAAAATTTCGATAGCAGCTCGATTAAATGGACGCATTTCGTCATAAATCGTGTGCGTCGATAACATTTGTCTTAGCATATCACTTGTCAATACGCGTTCCCGTCAGCTGTTTCAACAGACGTTCGTATGTATGTTAATCGAAATTGCTTTTATTTATTACATTTCGATAATTGAGTGCGCATAAGTCGATAAATGAGGCTTCAGTATTAGCTAAACAATATATAGAATATAAAAAATGTTACTGTTCAGAAGAATTGTTTCAATATATGTGCTCATATACAATACATATATACAGAAAGTGTACAAATGTTTGTGTAATATGTAAACAATTATTCACATCAGTTTCACCTTCTGTGTTCATATATTTTTATGTGGCCTTATCGATGTTTTTTTTTTCGACGTGCGTGCTGTTGATCTTAATCATTTATTATCATCAAATTATCAATCAATTTATGCGCGTATTTTTGATCGATATGTTGTTATCGATAACTCTGTTTTAAGTGTACATCTAGACCGATATATTATCGACAACACGATCCATACGTTTTTGTTGTACCGTGGAACACTCAACATCTATTAGCCATAGAATCTTACAAAATTAGGCATGGCCTGGGGTCGGCATAGAAAGCTCAGAAAAAAAATAATCCATTTATATGTGATGTTGATGTTGACGTGTTATCGATAACAACATCGATTTGTGCTTTTCGATAACACCTATTTTTGTGATCGATAACAGCCCGATATTTGTTTTTCGACAAATCATCTATAACGATATTTTAAGGCACATTTTCGATAAATTATCGATAACAGTATCTTTTTTGTTTATGGCAAATTGAATCAAAGTTCATTTAAAAAGAATCGCACAGACGGGAGTGGAAGGATGTGACTCAAGAGCTGTATCTGGTTTTCTCGTAGATTTTTAATGCACTCACAGCATAAATAATCTACTTCATGGATTTTTGGTAGTTTCTGCGTTTTCAGAATGAAACGGCTTTCAAATTTTAAGCTGCCCAAAAGCGCAATTGGTTTTTTTTTTTTTTTTTTTTGCCTTTTCAAATTAACAAAAATGAAACTGTCTCGAGATTTTATGGTGGTTGCTGTAAGCGAAATGTCAAGCGTTGCCAGAAACTATTGCGCTTGTCTAGCGGCAGCTAGCTTCCCCCTCCCCTCGCCATGACATTGTCTAGCTACTAAGCGACACATATTTCATGTGCTAACTGAAAATTGCAATGCAAAATGCAGCAACAGCAGCGGCAACAACAATAACAATTTGGGTTAAAATGATTGTGGCACAAAAAGCGACAGCAGCATCGTGGCAGCAACTGGAGGCAAGCAGCAGCGGCACAAAAGAAAAGTCCAAGCAGAGCTAGACAGAGAGAGAGAGAGAGAGAGGTGGCAACAAAAGAACAAGAGCAAAACAAAAAGGCGAATTGAACCAGATGCAATTGTGTGCGAGTGTGTGTGTGTGTGTGTGGCAGAAACATGGCTCATTTTTTTATTGTTTTACTTGTTTTTTTGTTTTTTTTTTTTTCTTTTTTGTTCTCTGTTGCGCTATCGACACTTGGCGCTTTGTTGCAGCAACAGCAGTCGGGTGGCAAGCGTCCAGCGATCGTTCACTTTGGCTTTGATTTTGTGCCACTTTTCAGCTTTGCTGCCTGCCCTGCCTGCCTGCCTGCCTGCCCCGCCTGGCATATGTTGAAACTGACCCTGGCCAGTGCGCCCCCGGGTGGTGAGCAGGGGGGGGGGGGGGGTGTGCGAGGGGGCTCGCATGCAAAAAGGCGGAAATAAGCCACTTGAGGCGACCTCAAAAAGGGGTGTGTGAGTATGTGTGCGCGCCACTTGCCACAAGCGGCCACAAAAGTCGCCGACGGTTGCAAGCAAAGGCTTGCAGAGCTTGCAGCTGCCACTGCCTGTGGTATGCATGTGCTCACTGCGCCGCTCACTCTGGCAGCTCAGGTAAAACAACGTCTGATTCTACTTGCCTGCACTTTTATTATATGAAATGAAATGTTTGAAATAATTCAGCAGCAGCAGCGGCAGCAGCAGCAGCGGCAGCAGCAGCAGTGGCAGGAAGGGAGCTGCAGCACACAAAGGTTAATACGTTGACGTTGACCAAAACCTGATTTACTTGTTCTGCTGCTTTGGCTCCTTTTGCTGCCTGCTGCCTGTTTGCTGCTGCTGCGGCTCTGATTGCCTTTGTTTAAGCTTGCCTCACTGGCTGACCTGCAACATAAATTTCAGCATTTATTTAAGCCTGACTGCCCCCAATGCCTGCCGCACATGTTGCGCACATGCACAAGACAAGTGCCTGTGTCTGTGTATTTGACTGGAGTGGGAGTGGATGTAGGGGGGGGGGGGGGTGAGAGAGAGAGAGAGAGAGAGAGAGAGAGAGAGAGAGAGAGAGGAGGCGTGCGTGCAATGGACTCCAAAGAACTTTGGCAGCTTCCTCAAAATAAACAATAAATATTTTTAGCCGGTTTCATTCTAATTAACAATAACAACAATCGCAGCAGCAACACATCGAACAGCAGCCGCCTCTCCTTCTCCTTCTCTCTCTCTGTCTCTCCCTCTCTCTCTCTCACACTCTTTCCTTCTCTCTGCCACAAGAATCTGCTTTGAGCACTCATTGCATTTCTGGACATTAGCTAATTTTTTTTTTGCTTTGTTTTCCCTTTGTATACAATATAAGAAGGGTATATTTGTGCAAATGTATGTAATGGGCAGAGGAAGACATAGTATATATAAGACAAACTATATATATGTATATTTCTGAAGAAGACAAAGTAGTAGATATATACTCTTGAAGAAGACAAACTATGTATAAATGTATATTCCACAAGACAAACTTTATATATGCATATTCCTGAAGAAGACAAACTATATATATAGTATATTCCTGAAAAAGACAATGTATCTATGTATATTTCCTTTGTCCGTCTGATATACATATATATTATAGATATATATTGTTTATAGAAAGTCTATCTAAACGCAGCTCAAGATTAGTTTTAGCTTTAGCACAAAACACCCAATCACACCCACATAAAGACTAGAGGGTATCTGCAAGTCGTGCCTTCTCAACTGGGGCACTTAAATCTGCTGTTGCTTCATTTTTCTTTTTCTCTTTTTGCGGCTGTTCAAATTGTTGCGTTTAATAATTAAAATTTGCAAATTGTTTATAAATCGGCACATTGGATTTTGAATATTTTTGGTTTTGCCTGCGGCATAACTTTTCATATTTCTGTCTGCGCAATAAATTGCCTGTTTTATTCATTTTTTAGGCATTAAATCTACAGCTGTCTACTAACTAAAATTGGGTTCTTTTTTTTCCATAATCAATTGAATTAGTTCGAGACTGAAGAGGAGATACCAGATGCTAAATAGTTATGTGTTGTATATATATATGTATATATATCTATTTATACATGAGTCCTAGCAGAATCTAATAACTAATTTTTCTGATCCAAACTTATGAAGTCGCTCTTTAAATTGTGTATGTATTATCTGACAGTCTCTGGTTTAGTTGATCCTATGATATATGCCAGGCAATCGAGTAAATAATACTACATTTTCTGACCTGACTTGAAGTTCAAGTGTTCTTAAGAACGTTCAAACTGATTAAGAGCGAAGTGCTCAACAACTTTCTCAGATTAATGCCAAATAACAAAGCCAAGGGGTTGGCAAACAAAAAGCTGCCCAAGATTTAAGATAGTTGACTTTTTAGCCATTCAACAGATTTTATCGACTTGCTGACAAATAATCGTGCGTAAGTTTACCAAGATTCGCCCAAAACTCCGACAGAGTATCACAAAAGTTGAATGGCTCAACGGATTGTGGCAGAAAGTTGGATATATAGTGCATGGCACATGTGTGCTTTGGGTTGATTCATTTGAAAACACACGCATTTCGAGCCAAAAACAACTTTAAACAGATTCTATTTTTGCACTTTTGTTTGTTTACTTACCAACCAAAAATCACGCCCAACTTCGTGGTTGTGCTGTTCGACAAAAACTTTTTGCTCTAAAAATTGGACACAACAAACAAACAAAAAAGAAACAAGTACAAAGTGCAAATGTGGGTTGGGTGCGACTAGACGATGCTCTAGAGGGATGTCTAGCTTTCTTCTATGGTTACATACACGAGTATATGCTTCGATTAGGAAGTGGCCTGGACAAATATTTGGCTTTCTTCTATACATAGATACTTGAGCTCATGCTTCTTCTTCGGATGTGCCCAACAAGGAGAAGTCTTAGCTTTCTTCTATGCATACATCCATCTACACGCTTCTACTTCGAGTGTGTCCGACTCGGCGATCTGCTAGAAAAGATTCTAGCTTTCTTCTATACACACATCCTTGAACTCAAGGGTTCTTCGTCGCTTTGGGAAATGCATTTTTAATACATTGTTTTATTAATTTAACAAATTGAATATGACATAGACAAGTTTCTAGGTATATAGCAAGGCGCAATGCTCTCTGTCTAGAGGAATGGGGAAAGGTCTCAAAAAAGTATGATAGTTTTTATATTTATATACTAAAGGAAAGCGTACGAATCAAGTCTGATACATTTAGCTCTTATAAGTTTTGGATTATGCTTAAAAAAAAAGAGCTATCGATAAGCTCTTGCTGCTTTCAAGTCTGTAACTCTCATAGCTCATTCCCAGATGCTAGCGGATACGGCTAGATGGACCCAGATTTTATGTGCTCTATGACGTCAGAGATGCCCATACATAAGTATGCCCTGTTTACTTTTTTTGCAATGCGAAAAGCAGCTTAACTTACGATATGTATGTACATATATGCATATATATAGCTGACCTTGGCCCTCTTCCCCTCCTCTCTGCAATATTCAATCAGAAATTGACATGCACTGCATGCTTATAAATATATACATAGACATTGGTTGCCCCACTAACTGCTTCAGTTGGCTGCCTCAACATATATTTTGCTTAAAACAATTTCTTAAATCAATATTGGCCAACATTTTGCGCTAACCAGTATTGGTTCAATAGGGCGGCTGCGGTTGCGGCTGCTGCTGCTGCTGCTGCTGATGCTGGTGGTGCCGTTGGGGGTGGATCGGCAGTTGTGGTGGTTTCTGCAGGAGGCCAGAGTCCAGCCAAGGAAAATAAATTGCTTTGCTCAATTAGCGGTTTTTTTTTTGTTTTTGCTGCATTTCACTTTGCGAACGGCCACTTTTAGCTGCGGGCCAAAAGCGATTCTGGCCAAGCTTGTGGGTGGGCAATGTTCCGGTCTTAGATTGGATTCGACAAGATGAATGTGGCGCTGCTTCTGCCGCTGCCTCTGCTGTTGCAACTAGGTTAGACTCGTGCCTCGTGCCTTTTGGCGCTACACTCGATTAGCATATGGCGGCAATTAATGTCACTGATGTTTGGTAATCTGAGTACCGCGTCAATTGTGACAGTTAATCGAGCTGTAAATTGCACTCAGCTGGAGGGCGACGGAGGGGGGGGGGGCGTGCGGGTTGCCAGCTGCTGAAACAGTGCGCGTGGTTCCGCTTCAGCGGCGGCAACAGAACTTAATTATAATACATAAGCAGAATATGACAGCGTATAAGTTTTACTTCAGGCAGCGAGTAGAGTGCAGCGTGGGGCGTGGGGAGTGTGGCGTGTGGCATGTGGAATGGTGGAGCAGCGAGGAATGGGGGGAAAAGGCGGGCAACTACAACAGCTGGTGGCACGTCTGGCTGCCTGCCCGGGACGGGCCGGGCCGGGCCGGGCCGGGCATTGTTTCAATGTCACGTCGCATCACCCGCCATTGCCAGCAGCAGCAACAGCAGCCGGAAATGCAGTTGCAAGTTGCATGTTGCAAGTTGCGCTCAAGTGCTGCCACTTTCGGGTGGGCGTCTCGCTGTGCAACGCTACTCAGACACGGACAAGCGACACGAACGCTGAAGTTGATGATGACGACGACGAATTTTGTTGCCGCCTGTCGCTGCGAAAATGCGCTAATTATGTTGCCAGCTGCCAGCTGGAAACTTCTGCTGCCTGTGCTGCGACCTTGTTCTGTGTGCAACAACAACAACAACAACAAAAGCAGCAGCGGCAACTGCAATTTGTTGAATTTCGAGTGCATGAAACAGGAAGAACTAGTACATTTATAAGTAGAATGCTTTTCTGCGCATCTGAGTATAAAAATTGAAGGAGTTTGCGTTTTCTTCTTTCTTTTATTTTTTTTTTTTTGTTAAAATAGGATATAGGACATGCATAAGCTAAAATTGTTCAACTGCTTGGAATCTTACGGTTTTAAAGCTTAATTCCACTCTGAACTGCGAATTGCACTTTAATGATTTGAAAAGTTGTCACTGACTAGCTTAATGGGTATATCCAAGCTTTAAGACAAATACGAACGATTTCTTATGCCCTGAATCCATTGAGAATGGGTAAAAAGGGTATAAAAACTATATATGTATATATTCTTGATCAGCATCAATAGCGGAGTCGATCAAGGCATGTCCGTCTGTCCGGCCGTCCGTCCGTCCGTCCGTCTGTATGTATGATCGCGTTGATCTCAGAACCTATAAGAGCTAGAGACTTAAATGCAGGCCCTCTTTCCGGTAATCGATAACTTGCCGCGTTTCCAAGCAATCGATAAAAATCGATATCGAAATTCTGGTTTTTTGCGCAAATCTTTAGCTAGACTCTCGGGCACTTTCGACTAGAGGAATCTTAGCTGTTTAATATTACAAATTATTCAAGCCTAGATCACAATTTAATATGCGGTCTAAACATAATTCTCTTTAATGTGCCGCATTCACAACTCTCTCATAAAGCTTGCACTCAGAATAATTATTGTGGGCGCTATTAGGTGAATCGCAATTTCTTTTCAATAACAAAAAGATTTTATTTTTAACAATCATTTGACTAGCCCTACAAATTAGGCTGAAAATTAATATTACGCCCTCATGGCTGGCAGATTCTTAGAAAATAACAACAGCAGCAGCTTCTTACATGAACAACAACAACCAACAACAACAACGAGTGAACTTCAAATGAGCAATAAAAGCCAAAACCCTATAAACTGGGCATGTTAACAATGGAAATGGCTGGGGCGAAGGGCCAGCGCCAAGAGCAGCAACAATGCCAGTAAAAAGCTGCAACAACAACAGCAACAACACGAGCTCATAAAATAAAAATTATGTATTTGTAGCATATAATTCTAAGAAGATTTAACACAACTTGTTCGAAACTAAGCAACTTCAACTACAAATACGAGAGAATAAAAAAAAAAATAGACGAAAAAGCAAAATAATAAGAGTGGAAACCCCAAAAGGGGAAACTCGCACCCGTTCGCAAGTAAATGCATGTTGCTCATATATGTACACATATTTGTTTGTGTGTCGCATAGAATAACAACAACAACAACAATAACAAGTAACATTGAAAGATTTCCGAGAAGAAAAAAACTACATAAATAAAATAAATGTGACAGCAAAGCAGAAAACATGGAAAACCATCGAATAGCCGGCGGGCAAACAGGCAGCGAACCAACCAACGAGCTAACCAACCAGCCAACCACGCAACAGACAATTGTTGAAAATCATATTAAAATAAAAGCACAATAAACAACATGAAAGGCAATGCATAATAAACCTATCCACCTGACCATACGCACACACACACGCACTACCCCGACTTGCAACATGTAGAGCATAGAATACATGCATATCTAAATGCCCTGCAGCCCATATAAAATTAATTGCTAAACATATTTGTATTTACTTACCATACGTACATATGTACATAAAAATACGCACACAACCACACGCCATTCTTTTAATGCCTCTCATTAAAGCAGAGTGGCAGTGTGTTAAATGCATTAATAGAGCCTTTCTATGCGATTTTCATGAATTCAAGTAATAACGGCTTAATTGTGTTTAATAACAGAGGCAGTGTGAGAGTGCGATTGGGAGATAGAAAGCGGGCCGAGGAGTGAGAGAGAGAGAGAGGCGGGTAAAAGGCGGAGGGAGAGAGAGAGAGAGAGAGATATAGAGAAGAAAAAGGAGAGCGATCTAGCTGGTGTAGAAAGAGAGAGAGAGAGAAAGCTGAGTACTGGGAAAGTCCAAGGCATATCAAGTACAACTAAGGCTACAAACTTAACATATTTGCAAACATTAAAAATAGTTGGCTAGTTCCCAAATATATACTAGCTGGTATAGCCCAAACTTGCGCGTATCAAATCTATCTTAAGCCCCACTTCTATTTGAATTAAAGTCCATCGAAGAAAGAACCATTAGTTGGAAGCTTGAAGCCAAAAAGTAAACTTCTGTTCATTAAATATTTTACCCGCATTTTCCATCCCAGACAAACTTTACCATTCGTTCAACTAAACCGTGTTCGACAAATGGTAAATAATAAATGTAAACTCCGCGCTTAAATCGGTTCATATAAGCACTTAGATTATATGAGCAAAACAGCTTTTTTGTTCGACTTGACAATAAGTAAATGCGATTTTTTTTTTTTTTTGGGATAAAATCAGCTTAACAACAGCTTGTCAAGTTTCGCCGCTTGTGCTCAGCAGCGTCACACAAAGTCTTTAAAAATTAGCTAATTCAGCTCGATTTAATAATAAGCTGGTCATTAAATTTGTCAGCTTTGTATATTTGGCAAACATAAAGCTTTCTTATGGCTAATACAAACAATCGGTTAATAAGATGTGAGTCCATAAAGATTTTCTATGCCGCATTATGGCGCCAAGAACTGGTCAGGTGCATGGGGTTTGCTTTGCTGCTGCTGCTGCTGCTGCTGCTGCCTCGCGTAATGAGCGTGAGAGTGAGAGCCGACTAATAAAAGCTCAGTACGCTGTTACCGCTGAGGCTGCTGATAATGAAGATGTTGCTTAGAGCGGCCATGGAAATAATTGCATGCAATTCCGTGCCACGGAGCAGCAGGAGCAACAGCTGCGTGTGAATTGCGTCTTGAGTTGGGAGGCTATAAGCCGGGTCACTGGCTGGCCAAAAACCGGTTGTCAGCTCCGGCTGCTCGCTGCTCGCTGCTCGATATGCATATTACTACTTATTGTGGTATTTGAGCTGCAAAAGACAGACAGCCAGACAGACAGACGGACGGTCAGAGATGCTGATGGTCTTCAAAGCCGCTCGAGACCACAAGCTGAGCGTCAGATTAAGTTTAAGAAACAGCTGCAGGCATGTTAGCAGAATTAACCAACGCCAAATACCAATAAAATTCAAAGAAATAAACAACAAATAATTTGAACAAAATTAAGAAAAAACAAAGAGAAACGAGAATGCAAAAGACTGGACGACATGGAGATACCCTAAGCCAGGCACAGGCATTCGATCTGCCATGTTATTAGCTGTAGTAGCCAATAGGTTCAATCGAGTCCTCTTACGTGGGCAAGTCAGAGGACGTCAACGATTGGCGCGGCTTTGCAACACCGGGGATCAAAAGAGTGGCCAATCGGGTTGGCGTCCAAATACCGGAGGATACCCATTGCCCATTGCTAAGCACGCGCTTCCTTTTATTTGACACACGTGTTTGCTTCACTCGACCTGTTACATACGTTTGCACAAAATTGATATACCTTTCTATACGCAATTTTCAATGGGTATCATTAAACAATTTACCTGATGGCCAAGGCCAAATGAGCAAGCGCCATTGTTGCCATCGCTGCCGCCTTCGTCAACAACGTGGTCGTTGGTTGTCGTTGGTCGTCGTCGTCGTCGCCTTCTTGACTTTTTAAAATTGTTTTTATTAATTCAATAAACATGAGTCAAGCGCAAAGCGTTTCTTGCCACATTGCGTAGCTGCCGCACAGCGCAGCCAAAGAAATGTGGCCAACGGCGTCCAGACGCGGCCAAAAGCGAGCAGCACAAATCGTTCATTTAGTCATACTTTTTGTTAACATTATATATATATATATATATCGTTTGTGCTGGAACTTAACGTGCTGCAGCTGCCGGCATTCACAAAAAAAAAAAAAAATTACTCTAAGAAATTACTCTACGAAAAAAAGAGATTACACGTGAAAATCAATACCCGACCGTTTTTTTAACTTTGTCGCAAAGTTTGTATACCCTGTACCCATTGCGAATGTGCATGAGAGAGCATAAAGGTTTCGTGCAAGTGTATGTAACAGGTAGCAGTAGATTTCCCCGACGCCTTAAGCTATATTTATCATATATTCCTGAAACCATAAAAGACCAGATCAAGCTATGTAATCGATAAGTATCGATTTTGGGAATTATATTCCGATTATCTTATCGAATACATATTAACTTGAATGGTTTTTGTAAAGCTTAAATAAATAAAATTCAACTGCTTAACACTTAAGTTTTACAAAAAGTTTTCAATTGTGTTTTGATATTGAAACAAGAAATAGATTTTATTAGTGTGTTTACAGAAAACTAATAAATAAAAAAAATTTTAAATTTAAGATCTTGAGAAACATATTTTCCTAATTGAGGAATAATATTTCCCTATATCATGAAATATATAGTATTTTCCCAATATGAAATACGATTTAATTCTCCAATGAAAATAAATCTTAAGTATACATATATATATATATATTTTGTTTTTTTTTTTTTTCATTTTCTTATCAAATCTTTGGCTTCAAAAACAATTGATTGAAATTAATAAATAATTGTTTGTATTTTTCGTTGCAATTATATTTAAGAGCATTTGTGATTCTTAGCTGCATTGCCAAAGTTTTTCTTGTTTTCGTCTTGCACATGAGCACAAGCAGCGGCGGGGGCAAAGGGTGTTTTTGTTGGGCGGAGTCTTGTTGGTGGAGGGAGGGGGGAGGGGGAGCACACTTTCAAGTGCATATGTGTAGCCTTTACGCCTTGAGTTGGCGCTGTGTCCGTGTCCTTTGCCAAGTCGCAAGAATTTCGAATGGCATTTTAATAGTTTTGCTTACTTTTACCAACCCTCAACCCATCCCCGCCCGCCCCCACTTGCCACCCGTCGATATATGTTGCAGCTGCCATTGTTGTTGCTGTTGTTGTTGTTGTGGCTGGTTTTTATTGTGCTTGTGTTTGAGGCCTGCACTGGCCGCCCTCTCCTGCCACCCCTCAGCCGCACAAGCCATGTCCTTGCTGTTCCGCTTCACTTCATTTGTCACAAAATATTTACATATGTAGCATGCACATGTGTGTGTGTGTGTGTGTGTGTGTGTGTGTGTGTGTGTGTGTGTGTGTGCATTGCTTGCCATTTAAGTACCCCTAGCACAGTATTACCCACCCCCGCCATTTGGCCGCAGTCCGTGCTCCCGTCTAGCGCTTCATTTTTGCTGCATTTTCTTTTAGCTGGCTTCACAAATTGAAATTCTGCGGCTATAAAGCAAATCTATTGGGACATTGTAAAGTCATCGATTTGCGCTTGATTTGATTTCTGGATTTGCTTTCGAATTTGTTTTGACTCTTTTTTAATTTGCCTTTGATATTCGCTTGATGGCAAAGGCGACTCGTTTCTTCAGTATATATACTACACATATGCATATTAATTTATTCAGCAAATCAGTTATTGCGCTTTAGTTATTTGCAGTTTTCATATTTCCCATATGCTTTGCTTATTTGTCTTTTCAATATGGTTATCAGATATTGCAATTCTTTCTGAAGGGTCAAAGCTCAGCTTAAATCGAAATACGCTTTCAAAATGTTGTTTCTTTTTAATATTTGATCAGATCATTAAGTTAATACAAATAACTTTAACTTATATTTCTAACTTATATTCGTACTATTCTGGCTAGCTTATTCCAATATCTTATTCCCTCTCTCTCTTTTTCTCTGTTCCTCTCTTTCCCTCTCTCTCTCTCTCTCTCTCTCATTCTGTTGCTCTGACTCTCTCTCTCTCACTTATTCTGTTACTCTGATCTCTCTTTCTCTCTCTCTCTCTCTCTCTCTTTCTTTGTTACCCTGTCTCACTCTCTCTCTAATTCTGTTACTCTTTATCTCACTGTTACTTTGTATCTTTCTCTCTCTCTCTCTCTCTCTCTCTCTCTCTCTCTCTCTCTCTCTCTTTGTTACTTTGTATCTTTCTCTCTCTTTGTTAGCCTGTCTCTCTTTCTCTCTCTCTCTCTCCCTCTCTCTCTCTCTCTCTCTCTCTCTCTCTCTCTCTCTCTCTCCCCCTCCCTCTCTCTCTCTCTGTTACCCTTTCTATCTCTCTTTCTCTCTCTCTCTCTCTCTATCTCTCTCTCTCTCTCTCTCTCTCTCTCTCTCTCTCTCTCTCTCTCTCTCTGTTTCTCTATCTCTCTCTTTCTCCCGCACGCTCTCCCCCCTCTCACTCTTTCTCTCTCTACCCTTCTCTCTCTCTCTCCCTCTAATCTACTTTGAAAAATTATTTGTCTGGTTAGTCGACGTTTAATTACCATTATGCGAAATCCTTGATGCACCCCACAGCCTCCTCCCCTCTAAGCGCTTCACTTCAACAATCAACAGTGAAAAGTGCGCAAAACTGAAATGTGAAAATGTGAAAATCTGGGACTAAGCCAAACCATATTAAGAGCCTTTCGGATGGCACGCGAGAAAAAAAAGAGAAAGGGCGAAACAAAAGTATAAAGAGGGGTCGGGAAACGGAAGGGGGTGAAGGAGGGATGGGGAGGGGGCTTTGAGATGTGATAAGTGCAATTTCTCACGTGGCACCAAAGAGCGCCAGGATTAAGCGACGGACGAGCGACAGCACAGAAATTTATGAGACGTGAGCAGCAGGAGCAGCACCAGCTAAAGAACGGAATTGAAAATGGGGTCGGGTATGGGGCTGGAATTGTGGATTGGCGGGTTGGCTGGCTATTAGGGGTAAGAAGGGGTATACGGAACGTGGTTTCGGTGTGCAGTTCGCCGTGACAAACGACAATGGTGACAGCGTCAGCTGTGCGGTGCGGGGCATGCGGTTCGAAATGGAAATGGGATCGCCGTGCGCCCTGCCTGGTAGGCAGTGGGATGGGGGAGGGGGGCTTAAAACTGCAGACGAGGGGATGCAATTGCCACTTGAGTGGAAGTTTCCAACGTCAGCAACTGCCCTACGGCTGCGCTGCTTTACATACTCCTGACACCCCCTCTGCTTTCTCTCGCTCTCTCTCTCTCTCTCTCTCGCTCTCACTCCCTCTGCCTTGCTTTCTCTGTATTGTTGCACCACAAATTGTGTTATTTTAAGGCGTCACATGTGGTTACTGTCGTTTGGTCGCACGTATAAATAATGCGCTTATTGAGTCTTGACTCTAATTATCCGAAACAAAAAAAATAATAATATCCTATAATATCATTGACTGGACGGAGGGGGGAGCAGCGAGGGTTGCTCAGCTCTGTTGCTATTTTTAAAGCGACTTTAATGAGCTCATTAAATATGTTAATGCCGGCTGCATAGGGGCGTGTCCCCCTTCTACCCCAAACACACACACTTCTAACACCCTCAACGCTGCATTCACTCACTACACTAAAAAAAAAATAATATTTTTTTTCTAAATTTTAGCAAATTGCCATTAAGTGAAGAAAATCGAATTAAATATATTTTTTTAATTTTTCTATTATCTATATTTTTTTTTTCTGAAAATGAAAAGGTAAAAATGGCGATTTTAGAAAATTTGAAATGCACTTTTTGTTTCTTTCTGCATGTGCCTTTCAAAAACTCAACTGTCTGTTAAACTGCAGCAATTCAATCAATCACACACACACACACACACAGACAAGAACTAATCAAATGCGCATTGTAATAGTAAAAAAAACTCTTTAAAAGGGTTTAGTTTTGGAGGGAGAGCAACAAGAAGAAGACTGAAGTGCAAGCAAACAAAATCAAATGATCCCCAAACCAGCAAAAAAACAAAACAAAAAAAGTCATATCTTGCTATGTGTGTGTATAAGTGTAGGTATATATAAATTTGATTGATGTGCCGCAAAACTGCTGGCAGGCACTGTGAAAATTTAGTTTGCCAGCTGTGTGATTGCTGCCACGGCGCTGGGCCGGTGGGTTGGTTGGCTGGTTGGTTGGTTGGTTGGTTGGTTGGCAGCCGCGACTGCGGTTTGCTCTTACCTTGACACCAGGAGTCAAAATGATTGACAGGCGTGAGCAAACGCTTGGCCGACATGCACAAACAAACAGAATCGAATCCATAAGATGATTATTAGATGAATAGATAAGTGGATTACTTATCGCTTCCGATCACTTCAAGTCCAATTGTTCGGCAGATGCTCATGAAGCAAAACAAATAACGACACTTAAAGCCAGGCATTTTGAGGTCTACATAATCGATTTGTGGTTCACTAACTAACATGTGAATGTTGCTCAAAAGGATGCAAATGTCGCATCAGCTGAATTGCTCGGCAAAATATGTTTCTTATATTTACAACCTTTTAAAAGTGTTCAAAAATGTAAAGTCTGCGGTCTCTACACAATTGGATGCCTTGAAAACCAGAAAGTACGTTTAACTTTGGCACCGAAGAATACATTAAATTGCTTTATTGCCGAACGATATTTTGTATAGAATATAGTCGTTCGAGAATATTAATGAATATTGAGAAGTCACATTGAGAAACTAAAACGTTTTCCATAATAAAGTTCATTTACGCCTGATTCTTATAAAGCTATATGATATAGTTGTCCGATATTCATAGTAACATATTCTAAGTAACTTTAAAAGAAGTTATTTTAACAAGATCTTTAAATTTGAACGATAATTCCTATGGCAACTATTTAATATAGTGGCTCGACCCGGCCGCTTCCGATATATGCAGCGTCTGCAAGAGAAACATAGATCGAAAGCTTTAAACTGATAGATATAAAGATACTTTATGGAATCGGAAGATATAAACATATAGACATACATACACTTTATGGAATCGAAAGCTATATGGAAGCCATAAGCATATAGACACATACACTTTATTGAATCGGAAGTTATAAACATTTAAGCATATATATATACTTTATCGGAATCGGAGACGTCTTTCATGTGTTACACACATTTCTTGACAAATTTCTAATATCCTGCTCAAGTGTATTTTGATAATGGTTAAAGCTGTTTGTGTGCTTAGCACAAAATCGCTGCACAGCTGTTTGATTTCAATAGTTCGAAAACTGCTTAAAAATTGTATGAACGCAGGGCTGGGCACTTCTGAGCACTGCTGCGACATAATGGGAATTAATTCTATATAAATATATGTACATATACGCACAGTGGGAACAGAACGTAAAGATAGAAAGCGAGACTAAACGATTGGATGTGGCAAAACTGTGCAACATGTGTGCCAGTGTATGTGTGTGTGTGTGGGAGAGATGACTTTCTTGCCACAAGACAGTCAACGGCAGCCGCAGCAGCAACTGTGACAAACTGTAGCCAACTGCAACGAAATGCATTTACGCCAAAACGTTCCCGTTGCCCATTTTGCTGTAGCCCGAAACCACTTTAAACTAACCCAAAAAATAAAGCAGAAAAAAGAAACAACAGGGAGATGAAGTAAAACGTATCGCATTTCATTGCAGCTGCCACACACATGTGTGTGTGTGTGCGGGTGTGTAAATGTTTTATCATTAACATCAGATGCCGACGAATGCCGCAAGGAAGTTGCAGTCTTGCCCCACTTGAGCCTGCGGCTTGAAATTTTGTGCCACTTGTAAGTGGCAATGCAGATGAGGCAGGCATCGTTTACATTAAACAAACGAATTTCAACAAAAGCTCAACGGCACGACAATCGAGTGTGTGTGTGTGTGTGTGAGTGTGCGGGCGGGTTGATAATGCCCGACACAGTTTCCTGTGGCAGGTCCTTGCTGCTGCGCCTCTTGTATGTGTGGCAAAGTGCTGTAAATTGAGCGCATCACCAAAAATAGCAACATTTTGCATACGGAGACTTGACAACCAGAACAAGCTACAAGCTATATAGATATATGTATATAAAGAGACATATATACATATATATATATATATATTAATATGTGTGCCTGTAGCATGCCACATATCGAATGTCTCTCAGGGCGAGAAGCCATTCAAAGTGTATGTGTGGCCGCTGCGCATGCGCAAAACCGCAAACTCAATGCAAGCCAGGTGGCCAAAGGGTGTGGGCTGGCCTTTGGGTTTGTTGCATGTGTGTGTGTGTGTGTGCGTGTGTGTATGTGTGTGCATGCCACAAGCCGTAGCGTTTGTGAAGAGCGTGCCGGACACATTGGCAATTTAACGCCTGCTTGTGCGTGTGTTAGGCAGGTGGCAAATTGTCCGCCCCTCACCCACAACAGCAACACTTAAGTCCTTGTCGTCATCATCATCATCATCAGCATGGCAACGGCAGTGAACAGCACTCTCTTGTCGGGCAAAGCAAGACCACAGACAGTTAAATTCTATATTGCCAATGGCAATTGGCAAAACAACAGGAGAGGTGCACTTTAATCGGGCCCCAGCTAATCGGCCATGCGTAAAGCCGCCTCCGCCTTTGACTGTTCCAATCGACCAAACATATGTTTGCCATATGTGTGCGTCTCTTTTATTTTTATTTTGCATTTTTTTCGCTGCCCCAATCCGATTTCTAGCACTACTAAATTGTTAATTGCCACAACATTGCACGCTGCAGTTGTTCTTTTGGGGCTTGCAACATGGCCATAAAAATATGTAAATAGCGTGAAATACAATTTTTAATACCCTGTGCCTTATTGAAAATGGTTTCAACAGAGGGTACAATGGGTTTGTGCAAATATTTGTATCAGGCAGAAAGGAGCAGCTCTTCGCCCTCTTGTTTGTCTGTCTTTCGTTCTTGAGCTCTTTTTGCAGATGCAATAATCAATATGAATCGATAACTTGTATTGATTGAAACCGATAACTAGTTTGGCTAAAAGCAGATAAATTATATCGTTAAATATCGATAAAAAACCAATACTCGTATTGATAAAAATCGAAAGCTTATGCCGATAAAAATCGATGGCTCATGTCGATGAAAATCGATAACATATCGAAAACCCGATAAGATCGACTAACATCGATTTTCTGCTTGGCTGGTTTGCTGGGTACAGGGTATCTTTAAGTCGAGCGCTCTTGTTTTCTGCTTGCCTCGCTTAGTCTATGTAAAAACTTAAAACGTTTCAAATCGTTTTAACTATTTATAGTTCATTTATGAACACGTGTATCATGTTTAAGTTTGAAATACATTTGAGGTGTAGTCGGAGCAAGTAATATTCTATAAAACTTTGTTTTGCAACAGGCAAATCTACAAGTTCCTCAGATACTTCTTGTAAATACATATTACCAATAGTCTTGTATCGCCCAGATAATAGATATTTTAGATAGATATTTATATAGATATAGATATATAGATGTTTTGAGTTTTTAAGGACAGGTACTTAACAGGTAATCCTGCATATCATTGTGACCACTTTTTAAAGCTAGATTACTTTTGAAACTCACAGATATCTTTAAGTTTTTGTTATATTACTTTTGTGGACACTTGTATCTCTGAGATGTCTGCACTACACAGCAGATACATTTGCATCTTGAAGATCTTTGCATTGTGCAAGCACTTTTGAATCCTATAGATATGTTTTTTGCAGCAGATACATTTGTATCTTGGAGATCTTCGCATCGTACAGAAAGATGTAGGTTGTATTTTTATTATTTTTACTTATGTGTGCAGCAGATACATGTGTATCTTGGAAATCCCTGCATTGTACAAATACTTTCGAATCCTACAGAGAGATATACATTTTATTTTACTCTTGTGTGCAGCAGATACATTTGTATCTTAGAGGTCTTTGCATTGCCCAAATACTTTTGAACCTAACTGACATCATTTGCTGTAAAATTATCAATTTTAAATTGTGGCGGGTTTTTGCTTGTTGCTTGTCATAATAAAAATATCGTTATCAAATTTGTGCCAAATCAGTTGCTAAAAATGAAATCCATTTTTTTTTCTAGTCATTTTAAGCCATTGCCAATATTTGGTATTTAAATTTTCAATGCATTTTGGAATTTGCCGCTGTGCTTTTTAGCATTTCAAAGGATATACTTTCTATGAATATGATACAACATTCTGTTGCTGTCGCTGTCTGTTGTTGTTGTTGTTGTTGTTGTTGTTGCTGCTCTTGTCGTCGCAGTTGTTTTTGTTGATAGAACGAAAAAATAAACAAATTACTTGCGTGGTTATCAATAACCTTGCGCTGTAGCGGGCGTTTGACTGTGTAGCGTTGTGTGTGTGCCCAAATGTGAAAAATATATTTGCATGTTTTGCGTTGAAAATGAATTTATAATCCCTACAAAATGGGTCAGCCCAACCAGCAAAAATATTTATAAAAGCAGCACAAACCGAAGCCAACCAGCACTTCGGTTAGACTTTTCTGTTTATTGTTGTTGCTGTTGTTGTTGTTGTTGTCGTCGTTGTCACTTGGATTTATTGGATTTATTACGGCACAGCGCAAGTTACTGCCCGGAGTTCTCCTCTTTTTTTTCGGGAGCTGGTGCTGTGAAGGTGATACGAGGGCGGGGACTTGATTCTGAATCCAATAAAATAAAATTGTGTGTGTTGTTTGTTGTTTTTTTGTTTTTTATTTAAGTTTGTCCTGCTGCATTGTTGCAATAAAAGAATATGCGAAGGTTTTTATCATTTATTAAAACGGCAATTTTATATTTCCATAGACATATTGCATTTCGAACAAGTCTCCTTTGTCTATTGGAATGCACAAAAACAACAGCAGAGTGAAACCACAATAGTAACAAATGCAACCAAAAACATGCACATTTCTTTACTCTGCATGTTCGAAATTTGTGTGTGCAAATGAAATTGAGATTGTTGTTTCAACTCACACACACACACACGCACGCACCAAAAAGTAGCAAATATGTAAAAACACTATCAATTTTTTTCTAGCTGTACAGCATTAATTATAATTCATTTTCTGCATATGTCAGTATATATTTAAAAATTCACAAAGATATTTATTTTTATTCCGAATTATGCTTGCTTTGGAATCAAATTATTTTTAATACGATAATCAAAATAATTGTCAAAGCTATCGCATTTGTTAAAAGCAGTTTGTCAAATGTCAAATTTTAGTTTTTCAAATTACCCTTAAAACAATTTTGACGGGACTCGGTATTGTGCTACAAATTTAATATAGTTTGTCACTCAGTTTCAGCCCGTGAAATGGAGAATTCTATCTTGAACTCCACTTTTATCAGGAAATATGTTTAAAATTCATCGATCCAATAACCAAGTTGGCATCAACGGCCTCCGCCCTTGTTCGTCTTGTGGTGAGCATCTGGAAGCCGAAAAATAAACTTCAGTTATTCAGTCAGTCAGTCAATCAGTCAGTCAGTCAGTCAGTCAGTCAATCAATCAGTCAGTCAGTCAATCAGTCAGTCAGTCAGTCAGTCAGTCAGTCAGTCAGTCAGTCAGTCAGTCAGTCAGTCAGTGAGTCATTCAGCCAGTCAGTCAGTCAGTCAGTCAGTCAGTCAGTCAGTCAGTCAGTCAGTCAGTCAGTCAATCAGTCAGTCAGTCAGTCAGTCAGTCAGTCAGTTAATCAGTCAGTCAGTCAGTTAGTCAGTCAATCAGTCAGTCAGTCAGTCAGTCAGTCAGTCAGTCAGTCAGTCAGTCAGTCAATCAGTCAGTCAGTCAGTCAGTCAGTCAGTCAGTCAGTCAGTCAGTCAGTCAGTCAATCAGTCAGTCAATCAGTCAGTCAATCAGTCAGTCAGTCAGTCAGTCAGTCAGTCAGTCAGTCAATCAGTCAGTCAATCAGTCAGTCAGTCAGTCAGTCAGTCAGTCAATCAGTCAGTCAATCAGTAAGTCAGTCAATCAGTCAGTCCGGACAATAAGTTTTATATATAGAGATATGTTAAAGTTCTTTCTTTCCCATCCCTTTAAAAAGTTATCTTTTACTAGCTTTTACGCTATATTTTCAATTGAATCTTGGAATATTTAAATAATAATTTAATATTTCAAAATCTAAGCTTTAAGAATATTCATCAACTCAACAATTTACCATTTGCGCTGAAGCCATCCTCTGAACCTTTTCATCTGTTTGCTGGTACGCTGAACTTCAGCCCATCATTGAAAACTTATAATGCCATTGTTTTTTCCCTTTTAAAGTTGACTTATTGTTTAACGTCTAGCAGATTGTAAATAAAATACTCAAAAAATAAATAACAATTTACAATTGACTTGCAGAGTTGAACAAAACCCGAGCCGAGAAAAATAAGTAAAACTGCTGGGTATTGAGGCGTATTTAAACATTTAATTGCTATTCGCACTTGGAAAAAGAAAAGAATCTCAATATGCACATTTATTTACTTTTGGGTGTGAATTTCAAATATATTTGAGTTTCTCTCAGCTTGCAGCAACAAATATATTCAAAGTGCGAATGACAAACACAAATAAATTGATGGCTAGTGCAATTTTCGGCATTAAATGCGCTTAAAATTCGCAAACGGTTCTGGCGTCAACCTTGCCTTGGCAAAAATATGCAATCAAGTCAGCTGCCTAATTGTTGCCTGGCCAATTTAGTAAAACTAACTCGTCTAATTAAAATGCACTTGCCAGGATCCTTGAACATGGCCAGGGTCGTGCGCGACACTAAATGCCCACGCTCTGGGAATTTGTTTACATTGAGAACTTGAACAAAATGCTCATCATCAACTATTCTCTTGCAGATGCCATTCCCCAACAACAACAACAACAACAACAACAGCAGCAGCAACTACAACAACTCGGAGCTCAAGCAGGACAATCGCACCAACAGCAACAGGCGCCGCGTTTTACAACGCATCCGTCGTCATCGGGATCCATTGTTAGCGAAGGACGCACGAAGATTTTACAGTGTCATGCGCTGGGTAAGTTGAAGCCAACAATAAGTTAGTTCGAAACTTAAGCCTCGGACATGGAGCCGACTCGGGCGTGGAGCGCGTCTAAACATTACACTTGTCCTTCAAAATGCCTGACAGTGTGCAGCTTAAGGATCTCGTGGGCGGGCGAATGGGCATAGCGGCAAGTGTCATGTAAAATAAAACCATAAACGAAAAGACATATTTTTTTTTTTCATTTTTTTCACCCAGCTTTTCCATTGTGTGTCTGGAGGGGGGGGGGGGGGGGGTTGTGTTTTGGATGAGCGGGCGCCTTTTGCTTTTGAAAGATAATGAAGTAGAAAAACAATAACTTTTATGAGGTTTCCAGCGTTTGGGAAGCCCCCGAGAGAGCGGCATAATCCTCTGAGCCGTTTTGCTAGCAAGGCAGGGGGCACTTAAGGGCGTGCACACGCCCACAACCACGCCCACCCACAGCCGCAACCATACACAACCACGCAGACACGCACGTGCACACACAGACACACACAGGTGTTGCTCGACTGTGGGTTAAACCTTCTGCGTCTGACATTTCCAAGTATCGGTTACATATTGTTTCGTCCCAAAAAATTTCGTCGAAATTTTGTTATGAGCCGGCTGCTGGCAGCTCGGACTTGGGACTCGGTTTCGGTCTCGTCCTTGTCATCAGCTTTTGCCGTTTGCTGTTTGTGTTCAGGCCGGAGTCCTGTAAGTGCCCTCAAGACAATTTCGAGCCCTGTTCCTGTGTGTGTGTGTGTGTGCTTGTGCATGAGTGTGATATTGGCTTTGTGCCGTATAGCCACACGATTCGCACAATTAGCCGTGAAATATTTAAAAATTAATGCATATTGGCTCATTGATGATCCAAAAGGCCTTTTGACCCGAACGCATACCTTTGCATCTGTCCGTGTGTGTCTCCCTTGGCAACTTTATTTGCCCAAAAATGCTCTGAAGGTAAACTCGAATTTCGGGCTGCTCACTCGGCCTGTAAGCCTTCGAAATTTTCAATCAAAGTGGAGCAGTTGGATATCCTTTTATTTAACGGCAACCGTTTTTAGCTCAAAGATATTTTTGTATATTAAAAGAATTTTTTGTTTTGTGGATACTTTTGTAGCTTAGTTGATAACATTCCGGATACTTTTGTGTCCTTGTTTTTGACGAATGCGTCTGTATCTCAAAGATACTTTCCTGCTTTTTCGCTTCCTTGATACTTTTGTGTCTTTCTAGATACAATTGTTGCCTTATAGTTCATCAATAACTTTTTATCTCAATATGCTTAGCTCCATTCTGCTTTCGTAGATACTTTTAAATCTTTGTTAATTACATACTAAATACAAATGTTGAATTGTAGTTCATCAATACCTTTGTATCTCAATATACTTAACTATATATTCTGCTTTGTGCTATTCTCTATGTACTTATACTTCAAGAAGACGTTTGTATCTCAAAGATACGTACGTTACTTAAAGATACTTTTGTATGATTTCTTCAGATATCGAATGTATCTACTGCAGCTGAACGATGTTTTCGTATCTCACACATGTAATAGATTCTTTTCGGATCTAAAAGAAACCGCGCTTAAATCTAATACAACGTTTTCAAGTAAAACATGTATTAAGCTGATTGGTTACTGTGTTTTTGACGTGTTGCATTGGGGTTCGTTTTAACGTAACATTCATTCAAAACATTCGAAACACGTCAATGCAAACGTTGATCCAACAATCTGGCGGGTTGCCTGTGGCCCTAAGTGATTGGCCTTTGATAGCCGGGCCATTTGAGCAGTTTCAGCTGTGTATCTGCATAGATAACTACACACACACACACACGCACACACACAGCACACATGCATACATGAATGTAGTCTAGAGGCTCGTTGTGTTTGGGTTGGTGAAGAGCGCTGCACTTTGCGCAAGCTGCAAAATGGCCAAAGGCAAAAATTTGGAAACCGAAAGCGAAAAAAAAAATAAGAAAAAATCGTCACGCCGAAGATTGAACACACTTGTAGAAGGCCAGAAGTTTGCCAGACATGTGGCCAAACTAGTGAAGGTTCCTTTATAGAGAGAGAGAGAGTTGCAGATACATAAACTATGGAGCTGTTTAATATTATGATACAACAGTCTGATATGTGACTCCTATGTGAGGACCTTGGTAGAGCTTGTTTCTTGTGCAAGAATATAAATTTTAAGCGATTGTGCCCAGGACCCAAAGTTATCCGATCCGGCCGATTCCGAACTATATATACAGCTTGGAAGAGAAAGACGAAAGTTTAAATGCATTTGCATAGAAACAGCTTGACTCGGTTATTGATGCTGATCCAGAATATATGTATATGCTCTATAGGGTACGGCGATATTTGCTTCGATGCGTCACAATCAAAATCAACAGATAAACAAAATGCAAAAACAAAGCATGCATATCTTTTTAGCTGCTCTTTGGTGTTGCTCTTGTTGTTGCTCTTGTTGCTCTTGTTGTTGCTGTTGTTGCTGCTGGTGTCACACATGCCGCGACAAGCATTGCCAATGGCTGTGGCGCTTCACGCACTCAGTCACTTTGGCGCTTTCAATTGTCAACACACAGATGCATGAACACACACGCGCCAGCATAGATACAGATACATAGATACTTGTGATACGAGCTTGCGGATGCGAATATGCACGCGTATACTAAGTATATGTGTGTGCGTGTGTGCATAGGCACACTGCAGCTTCTTCCCGCTTCTAAACTTGCTTCTCTCTTTTTTTTATTTTTTATTTTTACTTAACTTCTTTTTTGTATTTTTTACCAGCCAGCTTTTCATTTGGCGCTCTACGAAATGCAAGTTTTGTGGCTTTGTAACGTTTCTGCTCATGACAATAAAAACCAGAGAATACAAAAATAACAATGAACAAAACTAAAACAATGTAATGTGTGTGGCTTATGGCTGACTATGAGATACCCCCTTGCAATTGAATTCAGTTGAGGTTCTCTGAATATTTGCTTAGAAGCTTTTGTTGTTAATTCTCAATTTCAGGTAAGTTCGCAAATATAAAAGGGTTATTTTGGTTTTGCTAGCTTTGCAGGTTTTTCATTGCTTATAATTCTCAAGTGGTTCTATGGACAATCTATAATTTGTAGCAAGCTTTGCTGATGATAGAACAATTTGTCAATAGTTACAAAGTTGATACAATACTTCTGATACAATAGGCAACAGCGGAATTCAGAACTTGGCTGATAAAACATTTAAGTACATGATTGATAAAATGCCTTCTTGAACATCAGGGTTCAAATCCCTATGCTGTAGATGTGGCTATGTATGAGATGTTGATCAAATGAAGTAGTACTTTCTTGTAGAGTTTTTTTTTTTTTTTTTGGCTATATAATCTACAGCACAGCAGAGATTTGATCGCTAATTAGGCATGCTACTCGCCACAGACTCCAGGCCGTGGTCCTATCAAAATTGCAAAAGAAAGGCCTATCAGCTATATAAGAGCTCCTCTTTCCAACTCGACAAACTCTGCTAAAGCGCAATTGGGGAAATCGTAAACTGGAATATGCCGCCAAATGTGTAGCATACTCTCGGGCGCCGGCTTAAGCTGCCCCACAGAATGTTGATGCTGCGGAACTATTATCAAATGAATCCGAAGAGATTTAGAGGGCAGAAACAAGAGGCGATTGTTCTGCTGTTGTTCTAGTTGTTGTTGTTTTGTGGCGCCATCTGGCGGAATGGCGCGATAAACTGCGGTTAGCAGATTTGGTAAACAGGTAAAAACTGTTAATCACGATTATCTACGACAAGCTGAAAGGAGCAAGAGCATGGGGTAAAGAGGGGGGCATGTAACTAATATGCCAGCAAGCTACCAGGGAGCAGCAAGTGCTGCAAGTACTTCCCGGTGGCAGCACTCGTACCTTAGCTGTGTCATAAGCATAAAGCCTGGCAAAATGTGTGTTGAATTGTTTTCTAGCCAACAAAAATGAAGCCGAAAGAGACAGAGACGTGCACACGAGTGGGCCGCGTTGCCGAGCTGCGTTTTAAATGTGGCGCATTCACTTGCAACAAAGACTCTTTTATGGCTACAAAGTCGTTGCCGTTGCCGTTGCCGAGTGCCACTACCTAACGCTGAGAACTTCTAGCATGGCAGCAAATGGGCGGCTCGCTGGGCGTCTTCCAGCAGCCAGGCGTGAGACAAAAGAAGCAGAAGAAAAACACACACTCACACACACACACACACACATGAGCGTGTTGTGAACGTGCGTGGCTTACACCCACTTTTGGTGCTGGCGTTTTTGGGTCTTGAGTCTTGCGACCGCTTGCCCACATCCCTCTCATCTTAAGCGTCAACACGCAAAACTAACAACAACAAGAAAATATATAAATAACAAGAAAAACCAAAAAAAACGAAAGAAAAAAAAAACAAAGCAGCAAGAAGCATTACTAAGCGAAAAAAAATTGTATTGTTTTTGTGTGTTTTGCCGCTATTTGTTCCATAAGGTTTATTTTTTGTTTTTGTTTTTTTTTTCTTCTTAAGCTCACAATGCGGCTTCGCGTTTTTTGTGCCTGCTTTTATTGTTATTCCTGATGTTTTCGCGCTAGTACTATTTCCCGGCTGTTGATAAAGGCCTATATTGTTGCTGTCAAAATACAGGATAAACAAGAAGAAGAAAAAACAGTAGGAACGCATCGAGACGATTGGGCAAAACTCTGTTTAGGGCGTGAAACAAGCTGACGAAAAGTTAAAATCTTCTTTGATCTATCTGCAGAATAAGTACGCAATAACCTAAAAACTGAAGAAGAGTTCGCTTCTCGCGATTTGCCCGCCGTTTCCAAGTAGGCCCACTGCGTATAATTTATGTGACAAAGCATATATATTTATATATATATTATCTCTATATATAAAACTGTTTGTCCTGACTGACTGACTGATTGGTGATCAACGCACAGCCCAAACCGTAACAGCTAGGAAGCTAAAATTTTCACTGTAGTTACTTTATGTGGCGGGTTTTCGGGAAATTCCACCCGCAAGTGTGGAAAAATCGCGAAAAACGTTTGTATGTAACTTTTTTGTTTAACATACGATCGGCCTCGAACTCATTTTCAAAGATCTATGTTCGAATTCATTTGAGGGGTGTTTCTCACTTTTCGCAAAATCTAAACTCCTTCGGTGGAAAATGCATTTCCAAGATTTTTTTTTGGTAAATTTTAAGTTTTGTCCGATTTGCATAAAAGTTGTTTGATTCCCGTCCAATCAGTTTAAAAATCATTTTCAAAGCTTTTCGAAAACATTGATTTTATAGCAGACGTGCCACGGGCAAGGCCGGGTTATACCCGCTAGTATATATACATATATATCTATGCACGAGCTTATATCCGACCCTTGAGCCCTCTATTTTACACAGGCATAAGTAAAACCCATACACTCGCTGGCTAAACGAAAACCCCTATACCCGTTTTCCATCTTTTCAACAGAGCATTTAAAGTGAAAGAAAGTATTTTACACGAATATGTATGGGCAGCAATTGTAGTGGGTGGCTGTGAATCGTCGGACAGGTAATAGGCCAAAGAATATGCTTGCTTAATGGATTGTTACAATATTTATTTGTGTACTTGCTGAGAAAATGCATTTAACAAATCTTATTATAAATTGTCAATGAGTAATGATAATAATTAGAATATTACACAATCCTGAACCCATTGAAAATGGGCTTAAAGAGTATAATGTTTTTGTGCAGATTTATGTAACAGGCAGAAGGAAGTTTCTCCGATCCTATATAGTGTATATATATTCTTGATCAGCATTGAGAGCCGAGTCGATCTAGCCATGTCCGTCATTTCATAGTTCCGTTTGTTTTCGACAATCCATAACTTGTCCCGTTTCCAAGTAATCGATACAAATCGATATCGAAATCCTGTTTCTTCAGCAAATTTGTTAGGTCTCAAAAGCTAGACTGACCAAACTAGACAAGTAGCTTCTGGAATAGTAAATTCAGATCACGTATCTTTCATTTTATAGATATCGAATTTGTTACCGTTTTTTTTAATGGCTGTCGAGCAAAGGCGGTGGCAAATATTCTAATTGAGGAAACTTAATTAATTTGCAATCTATTCAGGGTATCCCCTAGTCGGAAACTTCCCGCCAGAGCATCTTACTTGCTTCCCCCGTAATTATAAATAACCAAACTCAAACGACGAATAACCCCGTAACCAGGCAGTATTAAAAGAAATCACTATTGTTTATAGTTCAGTTCATGGCTCAAAACAACTCCCTCTCTTTGGGTTTGGTACATAAAGCTGATTTTTCACATCCATGAACTTGGCTTTTAGCTCCCATCTTGATTTGCAATTTTTGAAGAAAAAAATGGATTTAGTTCCTTTTGCACTTTGGTTTGATTAGAGATTTTTTTCACAGTTAAAATGAAGACGTTCGCTGAGCCGTATTTTGGTTTACAGTACTGGGAAAAAGTACTCAACTGGTTCGATTCTTATATTCAACTTTTGTTCTTTGAAATTGTTTTTTATTTGTTTGTAATTTCTATTTAATATGTGTGGACCAAAACTTATTATGCAACAGCGTAGTAAGAGGCGAGAGAGAAAGAGAGAGAGGTTCTCTGCGAGAGAGCGAGAAGTGGATGGAAATTGTGCTGGATCGTGGCTCATTTTTAATTTCGCTTATCTACGAATCTGTGCTCCCCCCCCTTTTTTTTTTTTTTGATGTGACATGCAATTTTGTTGCTGTTTGCGCTTTTCTTTATGGCCCTTCTGCAGCAATCGCCACCCTGCCTCCGTCGCCCCTTCTTCCGCCACGTAAGCTGCAAAGTTGACACACTTACAGGTTTTTGCCAAATGGTACTGCCACTGGGCCTGCCCCTGTCTCTGCCCCCCACCTTCAGCAATTGCTGTCTCACGTGTGGCACGCCGTGATGAGGAGCTGCACAGATTTCTTGAGAGCTCTGCCTGCCTGACCAACTGTTGTGGTTAAAGCAGAGGCAAAGAGAGAATGATAGATAAGCGAATAAGAGCACAAAACGAAGATACACGAATGTGTAAACAATGGAAATGCATAAAAGTGAAATGTGCTGCCCGCCTGGCCGGCCCAAAAGTGAGAAAAAGAAAACAACTGCAACATGACGAGGCAAAGGAAAGCAAAGCCAAGCGAAGCGTCGCAAGCAGCACCAGATGAACGTGCTGTGAAAAGCCTTTTAGGCACTTTTTATACCCTGTGCCCATTGACTTAAAGGGGTATTCTAGTTTTGTGCAGCTGTATGCAACAGGCAGAGGCAAACAGCTCCTCCTTTAGCCCAGTTCTTAAGTCGCGTCCATCTCAGAGATTGAAAAAAACAGGAGACTTCATTTTCGATAAAAAGGTTTTTAGAGTTTATAAGAGCTCTCGTATCCTCGTAACTCCTATCAAATCGACAACTGCTTAGATACCTTTTCTAATTTGCCTCCAAATTGACAGCACAAGTAATTTTTAAAGCCATTAAGCCTTGCTTACTTGGGCGTCATATATAAGCCCTGTAAGTTTCATATAGATCGGACCTCAAAGACCGAAGTTATTTAAGAATTCATTTCGCATAGTCTGGGTCTGAGTAAAGAAGAGTATCTACCTAGTCAATCACTCTTGACTTGACTACTCTAGTTTTTTTTAAGTTTACGTAAATTCGAGTGCAAATGCAACAACAACAGCAATAACACACACACACACACACACACACACACTTACACTGACACCTATGTGTATATCTATGCAAACACTTGGCAGATGTCCCCTTGGCGGCTGCTTTTGCCTTTTGCTGCTGCTCCCTCAAAGAGCGACGTTGGCGTCGGCGCATTGCACTGTGCATAATTTAGCAAACATTTGCCACAGAGTTGCAGCAGCACACACAAACACACACACAGGCTAGACTCCTGCGACACTGAGGCCAAATAAAAAGGTGCTACACGAAAGTCCAGGCCCCAAAACCATAAAATAACAAATAAAAATGCTAGAAACAGTTTGTGCGATTCGCATATGCCCTGTAATACAAACGATGCGGTCTATGCAGAAATAATCAGGGCTGCACGACCAGCACATGCCCTGTACATGTGTCTATGATTATGATATAGATTGATAGGCCAAAATGTGGACATTCGGACAATTTGGACTTATTTAAAGGTATAATATTGCCAAAAAAATTTAGTCCGTATATTTAGTATGCATATATGTATATATATATATATTTTAGTAGAGTAAATATATATATATACTATAGTCTGTAGCAAAATTATCTTAATTTTTAGTTATTCTAAGCCTTCCTTCCTTCATTGGTTATGAAGGGAAAAAATAAGAAAGAGATTTCTTCATATAGAAAAGGCAACAGATGTATAAGATGTATAAACGTTAAGTCTTAGAGATATGTCCTGTTTTTGCATGTATTACATGAATTGCATAAATATGCATACTCGTGACTATTGGCTGGCTTTGCTCAGGTTAAGTTATTCGCTTCAAATTTTAAACTGCGCCCTATTCCGCCAATTTTCCACAATTGCACGTGGAATTTGCCAAAAAGCAATCAGTCAGTCAGTTAGAACAAAGATTAATGGAATGTGAGACTTAGATATCTCTGCTGTTTTTTTTTCCCAAATTTTCTTATACAACTTTTATGCATTTGCATAGTAATACAGGGTATTCCCAGATTTCCACGTCAATAAATCCCCAAGTTATAAGTAAGACACACAATAGCCAGAGATCGATGAGGACACATGAATAAAAACCAACAACATTTGCGACAACTCTAACCGCAACAACAACAACAACAACAGCAGCTGCAAGTACAGTAGTGCTTTCTATTGACAAACTGAGACATTAGAGGAAGATTATCGAGCTCGGCTGTATGTCATCAGGGCCCTTGACAATTTGTGACAAAACATTTGATGTCGCTCTGCCGAGGTTATGAATCCGCAGCATCAGCTCTCGTGGCAGAGAGTCGAGCATGTAGACGAGTTGCGAGCCATCATAAGACTGGAACTTGACAACTCTGGAGCTTTTCAAAAAGGCGGCCACAAATCAAACAATTTCCGACATTTGTGCGAGCCAAGTACTGAGTAATAGCAGCAACAGCGGAACAGAATGAGGTGCACACACACACGCACGCACACGCACACGTACACGTACATCATTACATACATTTATTACTACGCACACACACACACACGGAGCACATGCAGTAGATAGAAGCGAGCAAATGCAATTTGTTGCGTTGCGTCGCCAGTTTATTGAATTTATTTATATGCAGTCGCTTGCTTAGACATTGACTGATTGAACGATTGATTGATTGAGCGATTGAGTCACTGAGTGCGAAAACGAATTTCATTTACAGCCTTTGCCAGCCTTCGAGTGAGTGAGAGAGTCACCTAACTGCCCTGCCCCATCAAAACAGCGCTCAAAGTGTGCACAATACGCTTCAACGAATTACTGTGAAAGAGTTGAAATCTATCGTTGCAAGCTTTAATGCTAAAATTATCACGTGCCAGATTTTAAAGCAACGGACTTATATACTTGCATGCCTAGAAAACCATAAGCGCAGGTTCTTTCATTGTAGCCGACTAGTGGATACCTCGTATCCAAATTAAAAATAATCGTATATTTAACTGAGCACCTAATCTCTTATCCATTCCACTTTTAACTAAATAATTATGAAATAAAAAAAACAATATTAATCGATAATAGGCATATGACGCTATCGAAATCGATCGGTTTTCGAACAGTTATCGATTTACGAACAGTTATCGATTTTGAAGAGAGTTAACAAACGGAAATGTATATGGCTACAACGACAAGTATATTTTATCCAAACAATAAGCTCTAAGCTTCTTCTACTGCCCGTCAGCAAAATTTGAAACTAGATTTTTATGGAATGAAATAACCATGAATTATCCTGATAATCGCACGCATTAACGTATGTAGTTCAATTTCCCACTTCTCAAAGGTGCCTGAAAATGAAACGAGTTGCAATGCGTTTCAATCGTTGATTTTGCTCACACTCCGTACTTTGACTTGGGCATGGCTTAGGCTTAAAGGATTTGTCAGTTTAGTTATTAAAAACTCATTTGTGCCACACACACGCACACACACACACACACACACAGACAGACACACACTGGCACACTCCTGTCTGTTTGAGTGGACCCTGCAGCGACAAGGCTTTGATGGCAGCGATACGAACTGGGCTCCGAGGCCACTCACTGGGTGTGCGTGTGTGTGTGTGTGTGTGTGTGTGTGTGTTTGTGTGTGGGTTGGTCGGTTGGCTGCTCTGCTTATTGGGGCTTTCACTTCGATTTAACGCTGACACATATCGCTGGAGAATGCTATTTCTTTTTTTTTTTTGTTTTTTGTCTTTTTGTTTTTCTCAGTGCATTTACTTTTGCGTCTGAGTCCGGCTGCTGCTTCTTTTTCATTGAGCCTTCTGCTGCTCCTGCTGTTGACCAAAGCGAGCACTAAGTGCGCCTGTGTGCGTGCCTGTGTGTGTGTGTGTGTGTGTGCTGCATTTGTGCTGTGTGTATATTTGCCTTAGAATTCCCCAAATTGTAATTTTATAGCAGCGTCATTGCCCAAATGCCCAGCTCTTGCCGGCCAACTTTTTATGCCGGCCAACACTTGAAGGAACTTTTTCCCTTCTGCGTTTTACTTTTCCTTTATTATTATTTCTCGTTTTTTTTTTTTGGCACTGGCTCGACTCTTACGGACTACACTGTTTTTGGCTCTTTCGCGTCTAGCATTTCAGCTTTGGCTGTCTCTGCCCAATTCGATTTAGTCTGCTGCCTGCCAAAGTGCTGCCAAATAAATGCAATTGCATTGCCATTGGCCACGTTTTCTCTATATATCTCTATCGCTCTCGCTCTCTCTCCCTCTCTCTCTCTCTCTCTCTGCTGCTACTGCTTTTATAGTGTATACCCTGTAATATTGTCTTGTCTGAGTATATATTGATTTTTGTGCAATATTAACAGCTGCTTCAATAATTTGCAGACAACAAAAAGTTGACATGTTTGCAAATACTGAACTTGAGCATGCTCTGGGAAATTTTCAATTCTTAGCGAATTATAAAGTAAGTAAATAGCCGATTTGTGTCGCATTTCACGTGCCGATACATTCCTTAAGAAGTAACAATCTGATCCGCAATCGACCTGTCTGTGCCGATATTGCTAACGTGCTTCTGCCCAAAGTTGGGCAATAAAATTGTAAAAAATGCTTCGAGTTTTGTCGAACACTTCTTCACCGATGATCGTTCACCATCTACAAATTTATAAATAAAATAAATTCAGATCGCAAAGTTAGTGCCTTACTGAACAATTCATTCCGACCTTGAAGCAAGCACGCCTACATCCTTCTATAAAATAAGGAAGCATCCACATATCACTTTATCATGAACAAATGAGTCAAGGCCTTATAGTGAAATCTTAGCTTATCAATAAGATCGCTTTTGATTTCCCTTTCAAAAATAGATATCTATATAATATATATTGTATCCAGATGTATCGGAAAAATATAGATTAAAACAAAATTGTTTATTTGTTTTTAATAAACTAAATAAAGCTAAAAGAAAGATTTACAAAATGGAAAGGTCACTAAAATCAGCAATAAATATTTATATAATATATATTATATGTAGATTTCTATTTTTATATCTAGATTGTGAGTTTTTACTATGATCACAAGTAATTAAGAAGTTAAATTTTATTCAAATATATTGGATTATCTATAAATAAAATTTGATAAGACTAGCTGGTTCCTGAAGGAGAACATGTGTATATAAATTTATGTATAGCTGATGTGGAAACTTGCTTTCTTTTAATGTGGCTAAAAATGCATTTTATGATATTCCTTATTTATGCTCTAGTGGCAAAAGTCTATGAGATTGTAAATCTTATCAAATTTAAAATTAAATTGGAACATGAATGTGAAATGACTTTCAAAAATAGATGCTGAATCGAATTTGCCACGAATCAGCCAGCAATTTTGGCTAAAACCTGTCAGATAGGGTATATAGAGGCCTACTAATTATTTGAATTCAATATATATATATCAAGAGTTTGCCAACTTGAAGCGCCACTCGAAATATGCACAAGACAAAATGTTTGTATTTGTGGCCAGGCGAAGGTAAAAGTTGCCGTGGCAAACTTCTTAAAAATGCTTAAAAAGCGATTCAATAAACTGTCAATTTTTAAGAAAATCTTATTGTGAATATAATGATATATTAAAGAAAAGCAAGAAATCAGAGCCATAATTAAAACAACAATATATATGTATATACATATATATACTTTTGTGTGTGTGTGTATATATACATATATTCGAAATCTGTGTGAAATGTGTAGTTAAGCGCCAAATATGTTTGATAAAGTTGAAAAGTTGCTTGAAATGGTTTTTGTGTTGCACTAAGAGCTCAATTAAAAAGTTTTCAATTTATTTTTAATGCACACAGCACGCCTGTTTTGTTTAAAGGGCATTAGCAAGTCGTTGATCGGCGTGTTTTACATAATCTATGGGATTACTTGCTAAAGTTGTGTTCGCTTCGCGCTTGGCTCGCTAAAATGTGCTGCCCTGCGGCCTGTCCGTCTGATTTCGAATCGGAACTAAATGCAGAGGCTGCTGCACAGCCTAACGACTTTTGGCTGTTTTAAGCCGTTGCAGTTGCAGTTGCAGCTGGGAGAGCAACTGGACTCATCCTGTTGCATGCCGTGGGGCAGCCGACATTCTGCGTTTAGATATCAGCCGGGTTGGCTGTGGAATGAGCACATTATAGTTAGGTAAAGCGAATATTTTATTCAAAGCCTCATTTAGCCGGGCAACGGGCAACTGGCAACCGATGTTGGACCAACACACAGCCAACGGCCACATGCAATTTTTGTTTAGAAATTGC
The DNA here is from genome assembly GCF_035044405.1 of Drosophila montana. NCBI lineage: Eukaryota > Metazoa > Arthropoda > Insecta > Diptera > Drosophilidae > Drosophila > Drosophila montana. The sequence goes on from NW_026996772.1 coordinate 231,665, forward strand.
AATTGGAATTTCATTCCGTAGCGAGAGCAACAGGAACTGTGCAACACTTTGCCGCATATAAATCAACTTTAAATTAAATGCTTGTCGGCAAATCGGTATCAAAACTGTCGCTGCGACAATACAGTAAAAGTCGTTTATTTAGCTGCCGGCTCCGATCGCATTTGGCTAAATTGTGTGCCAAATCGAGTTGCTGCAAACTGTGCTCCCTACTGACATGTTCCAGCCAGTGGCCGTTGCTCGTTGCCCGTTGCTTGCAGCCTTGCAACATGCTGCGGGTCTCTCGATAGCCAACGGAAGCTCAAACAAATAGTCAACGAGCCGACACACACACACGCACACACACACGCACACACACTGAGCGAAAACTATAAGTAATATCCTCTTTTGCGCCGGGCGTGGCCAGCATAAGATTTAATCGCAAAAAAAGGAAAGAAGAAGCAGCAGCAGAAGTCGAAGAGATATGGGTTTGAAAAACATGTTCATTATGCAACAATACGAGCGCGAATTGCTGCTGTTGCCACATGGCCCCGCCCGCTTGCCGCTGTGGCAACTATCTATGTTGTAGCTGCTCCTGCAGCAGCACTTCTCCTTACACACACACACACACAAACACACACACACACACACATATGTACATGCACTTACATAGATTTACTTATGCGCTTTACTTGAACTTTATTCACAGGTTCGCCGCAGCCCACATATCGATGGCTCAAGGATGGCATACCCGTTGCCGATTATTCATCCAGTCAATTTTATCGCATTCACATCACCAAGCGCGAGGATGCCGGCAGCTATCAGTGCATTGCCAGGAACGAGGCTGGCTCGATTTTCAGTGAGAAAAGCGACGTTGTTGTTGCCTGTAAGTACACACACACACACACACACACACACACACACACACACACACACACACACACATATTTGTATTACATCAGTGGCCTCTTTGGGGCCATATTATGTAGCCAGTTATCGTATGGCTTGGTTTCCCAAATCAAGAGTCCCATCTTCGAAATGGGCGCTAAGCCATTTTAATTAGCCGGCTGGCCACTGTGTGTGTGAAAACTTTTGTAACTAACTGTCTCTGTATTATATATTGGCATATTTTGGACCTAATTCCCATAACAGGTACACCAACACACACACACACACACACAAATTGCGCATTATAAGCCGCTTGGCCAATGGCTTAGTCGCTTTTGATGCCGCCGCTGAATGGGCTCAAACGCGTCAAATGCCGTTCATTGAAAATCATCTTGCCCGCGGCTCAAGGCGTTCATTATATGCATTAATAATAGAACAATCAAATTGGCTGACCAACTGAAGGATACTTAACTTAAATGCGAAACTTCTCCCTTCTTTGCACACATTCACAGTCGCATGCACACTGTGTTTCGTGCTGATTCTTTACTCTGCTTTCACACTGTGATCGATGTTTATAGTCCGATCGTTATGACTACTTTCTGGGCTACAATCTGGCATCCAAATGTGTGTACAAGTTAAAACAATTTTTTTAGGAGGTGTATTATATTTGAATCTAAATTACAATAAAAACAAAATTTCTGAAATATGGGCAAGGAACCTTAACTAGAAACGGACTGAGCTATAGTTGATTTCAAAGACAGACCTTCGTCCCAACTTTCGGTCTCCAGCTATCATAGTCTCTGAGATATAAGGATATATGACAAGTTCAAGCGAATGTTTCATTCCAATGTTTCTTATTGGCTTTAAGATTTTCACGTTTGTTTTATTCCGGCATTTAATGAAGTCTTGATGAAAGTAAAAGTTAGGTAAAATCTCGTCCAAGTAATCTATACTATACTATACATTAACGCGTCTGATCCCAACGTTCTTTATTGGCTTAAACATGTTCATGCATGTTTTATCCCATCTATATATGTAAATGCTTGATGTGGTCTGATATGCCTGTTGCTGTGCAAAGCTCTAGTATCCTTTTTCATTCAATTTCAATGGCTACTGTCATAAAAAGGTCTTTGTGCAATAATTTATAGCTCGAATAAATACATTCATATATTTGTTTAGCTATTCTCTCTGCGAAAAAAAGAGGAGCAAAAACCCGACCTGTGCAGCATTAGGTAAATTAGTTAGATAAGCTGGCATTTAGCGGAGCTCTCATTTCGTTGCGTCCACAATTATGAAACTACACATAACCGCAGCTGAATCAATTGAATATTTATAAATAGCTACAGGCAACGGTTAGCTCAGCTCATAATTATATCATAACAGCTGCATTTGAATGGCATCCTTATACAAAAGGAAAACATCTACCCATTAATTATATGTTGTGGCAAAAAATTATGCCAGCGCGTGCCTGCTTATTAAAAATTTTGACATTTTCATAATTATATATGACAAGTGGGCGTCAAATGACAGACAAAAAAAAAATAACCAAAAATACACACGTTAATTAAGGGCATTCCTGCTTATGTGAGGGGCAAATTATAGCTCTGTCTAAATGATAAACTTTTAACGTATTTACCTAAAAAGCCAAAAGAAAAACTGTCAACTTTTGAGAGGCATCTAAACTGAAGACGAACTTTTCAAGACTTTAACAAAATTGCCAGCACACATTCTCCACACTTTTGAGGTGCACTCAAAATCCCAAGAAGACTAGAAACTTGTACACGAACTTGTGCCGTAGCCCACTTCAATTCTGTAAATATGATCCACATAACTAACCGATTAGTTTCAAAAGTTTTGTTCCACTGTTCCTTACTTACAGAACAGACATGCCAATGTGGCTAATAGGTGATTGGTTTAAGATTTTTACCTATGTTTCATTCCAGCGTATGATTAAGTCTGGACAAACGTTAAGATAATGCTAAGAATATGTTTAAATGTAGGTAATTAAAATTTTGTACTTTCAAGCTTTTGTTCAAGCGAATGTTTCATTCCAGTGTTCCTTAAATATTTTCACCTACATATGTTTCATTCCAGCGTATAATTAAGTCTGGAAAAGAGTTAAGATAAAGCTTAGTACATGTATAACTTTAAAGTTTTATTCAAGCGAATGTTTCATTCCAGTGTTCCCTATTGGCTTAAAGATTTTTACCCATGTTTTATACCAGGGTTCGATTAAGTCTTGATAAAAGTAAAAGTAAGGCCAAGAGCATGTTTAAAATTCTTGTTCAAGCGAATGTTTCATTTCAGTGTTCCTTATTGGTTTAAGGATTTTCACGTTTGTTTCAGTCCAGTTTTAAATGAAGGCAGCAATCGAAGAGCCTTTATTCACGCGAATGTTTCATTCCAGTGTTCCTTATTGGCCTAAGGATTTGCACATACGATGGAGTCCTGGAGCCAGAATCGGAACTGTTTACTTTAACGCTTCTTTTTAGTGAATGTTTCATTCCATTGTTCCTTACTGGTTAAAAGATTTTCACCTTTCAGTGTGCCTTAGTTTCGAAACGCACCTGTCTGGTCGAAGATAAAAACCAACATGATTTTGTACAAACGAAATAGAAACTCCGCGCCTAAAAATATGCTACAATTCTTTAAAGATAATCTGTGAGCTTTTAGCGATAATCGATTTGGGAATGTGCCCAAACAATAATTGTTGTTAAAAGCAACCGCAGCGGAACTATTATTGTAACAATTTATAGTTAATGAAACCTAATTGCTTATTAAGCGCCAACATCATTTAGAAGCTGTTAATTAATTTTAGATACATTTTTGCAATGGTAAAGCACTTAAGAGCAATCAGATTGCGCCGTAATCGGATCCAATCATGGACAAGGGGCAGCTTCAGGACCTTAGCTGACTCCAGTTGAAGAGTCCTCACGTGCAGCAGAAGTGTCAACTTTCAACTTGGGCGGATGGATGGTGAGGGATGGGGGGGGGGGGGGTGGCACTGGGACTTCAAGCTGGCAATTGGGGGCAGGTTTGCTAATCAAAAGCCTGTCACAGCGGCAACAACAATATCGACTCGGCTTGTGTACATATAGCTGCTAATTTTTCTTTAATGCGAACTTAATTACAACAACAGCAACAACAACAACAACAAGAGCCAGCATTGTGGCAATAGGGTCACAGAGCAAGTAACGTACAATTAGAGAGCAGTAAGTGTGACAAGCACACACACACACACGCAGAGAGAGACACGCACACCCAAAGTGGGAGACTGAGGAAGAGTCTGAGCGACACTTGAGCTGTGGCTCACATGTGAGTGTGTGCATGTATGTGTGTGTGTGTGTGTGTGTGTGCACATTACCCAACTGCTTGAACCTAATAAATCGAGCTCTTGACAAGCTGGTGACCTTCTTTTCGGGCACACCAACCAAGAAGCTGACGAGCTACTTGATAATCACGATGCCGTCGCCGTCGCTGATGATGATGATGATGATGATGATGGCGATGGCGATGGCGATGATGGCGACAACTCGTGTGCTCGAAAGGAGTGGCCCAAGACGGCGCTGACTTGACTTGTAGCGGCATCTTGAGCACTTAATTAATTGTAAGAGTGCGCTTAAACTGAACTAATAACCTTTAGAGCTCAGTGCTCGCTCGGCTCGCTCATAGCTGCTATATAGACGCTTTTTGGGGGTGGCACCACCAGCCCAGCTAAATAGAGTCCAGGAGAAGGGCGCCAGGCGGAGGGGAGGCGTGTGTTACTGTGCTGTGCTGTGCTGTGCCCCTTGATAAGAGGTTAAACAAAATTGCCAGCCCGCAGGCCAGGCTGGTTCGCTGCTTGATTCAATTAGCTTGCGTGACACAAGAGCCCATTGGTAAGGGGGGGGGGGGGGGTGGGTTCGGTAGAGGGGGGCTGCTCCGGAGTTGAAGAAGATCTCAGGTCACTGGCGGCTATTAAATTCTAATTGGGCCTGATAAACAAAAAAAAAAACAAGACAAAAAATAGGAATAAAAAGCATTCGAATTTTTTTACATGGTTTGAACCAGCTACCTGCGAATTGTTTACCTGTTTTTCCACACTAATGAACTCAGGTCATATTGAAATCTAAATATGGTTTGGTTCCGGTTTCAGTTCCGCTTTTTGTGGATCTGTTTTATCTTCGAGCTCAGATTCTGGGTCAAACCTTGGTTTCTCCAATACTCCAATAAATATATTATTTAGTTCGGGTTTCAGTTCCACTTTTTTTGTAGACATCTAATGTGGCACAAGGTACAACCAAACTAAAAACAAAAAAATCGGAATATTGAAGCCGAATTGGTTTCTTTTTTCTCGCATATTTCGATCTTCTTGCTCAGCTTTCTGCTATATTTTTCAGACATGGGCATCTTCGAGAACATAACCGAGGGTCGTTTAACGGTTGTCAGCGGTCACCCGGCCATATTTGATATGCCAGCGATTGATTCGGTGCCGAAGCCATCTGTCATTTGGCAAACGGAGGAGGGTCCACTTAACTATGAGATCAAATATGCCGTCACCCAGGCGAATCAGCTGATTGTGTTGAGCGCCGATGAGAGCGATCGGAAGGCGTATCGTGCACGTGCCATGAACACACAGCTGGGCAAGGAGGAGATGAGCGCGTTTGTCCATCTGAATGTCACTGGCGATCCCTATGTGGAGGTGGCGCCCGAGATAATCGTGCCGCCGCAGGATCTCAAACTGAAGCGCGGCGAGGGCGTGGCCGAGCTGCAATGCATCGCCAATGCACGACCACTGCACGAACTGGAAACCATTTGGCTGAAGGATGGCCTGCCCGTGGAGAATGCCGGCGTATCGCACACCCTGAACGATCCATGGAATCGCACCCTGGCCCTGCTGCAAGCCAATAGCTCGCATTCCGGCGAGTACAGCTGCCAGGTGCGTTTGCGCAGCGGTGGCTATCAAACGGTCACGGCTACCGCCCGTGTCCAGATCATAGAGCCGCCCATGTTCTTTACGGCCATGCGCGCCGAGACCTTTGGCGATTTCGGGGGTCAGGTGATGTTGCCCTGCGATGTGGTCGGAGATCCCACGCCCCAGGTTCAATGGTTTCGCAATGCCGAACGCATCGAGGCGCAGTTACAAACTGGCGGGTAAGTGGAAAACTACTCTTAATTAATATCATATTTAGTGGAGGAATGCTCAAGTGTTGTAAGTCGCCTGATCTGCTAATGTCTAGAAAAAAGAGGGTATACAAATCGAGTTATAACTGACATTCAATTGTCGAAAACTAATTGCAAATCTTTGTCAGAATGCGTTTGCTAACGCGCATTTTGAGTGAGAAAGGTGCGTAGCAACACTAAATGAAAGCGTTTTACAACACGCATCAAGTCGCTTTTAAGTGTTGTGCAGCACTGGCAAATGCAAGTCGACTGTTTGAATAATGGAACGATGAAAATTGTTCCTCACACTTTTATCAACTCCTTTCAGCTAGTGTAAATATATAGAAATTAAAATTGTTGAATAAAGTATATTAAATTAGATTTCCGAACAGCTCACAAGCACTTTAATTAACAGAGAAAAAACTGTGCCAATATGCCAGCACAGCTATTTCATAAGCATTTTAATCGTTGAGCTCGTAGTTTTATTTTTTATGTTTTGTACTTCCGACTAATTGATGTTAATCATATTGCAGATACACGCTGAAAGCTGATAATACGTTGATAATTAAAAAACTGACGCTGGAGGATGAGGGCATGTTCCAATGCCTGGCGAGCAATGAGGCCGGCGATAAATCTGCCTACACCTGGCTGCGTGTGAAAAGTAAGTCAAGTGCGTTACCACTCAACCACGTGGAATCGAGCAAATCATACAAATGATTCCGGTCCATATGCATACCAACTAATCGACCCCGCCCCCGCCCCCGCCCCGTTCCTCAACAGTTTTGGAGCGCGCCTAAACCATTTTGATGCTAAAACAGTGCCCTCCCTCTCTCTCTCTCTCTCTCTCTCTCTCTGTTACTCCCTATTCAACTGTCATATATTGTCTATGTCTCTGTCTATTCATACCACACCTAACATATATATATACATATATGTATATTCATATTCATAACTACATCGAACTAATACCAAAAACAACAAAAAAAGCAGCAACAACTGAAGCGGCAGCTTCGCTGCAGCCGCGCGTGAAGCGTTTGGCGCAGCCGCGCATATTGCGGGTGAGAGCTTCGCATGCTGGCATGGGATCGGGTCCGGGATCGGGAACGGGCTCGGGCTCGGGCTCCGGCATGAGCGCTAGAAATCCCAACAGGGGCATGGGCAACGGCACGGGCAATAAACGCAAGGAATTTCGCTTTGGTATGGGCATCAAGAATGCAAAAACAAAAAACAAAAAAAACGCACTGCATCAATTAAAATGCACCTAAAAACAAATTACATAAAATTCGTTTGAACATAAAGAAACACTTTCATTGCGTGTGATTCTTTATTTATTTGTTTTTTGTATTTTATTTATATTTTGTTTTTTGCATTTATCAAATACTGCACGCACACTGCACTTGACTTGCATGAGAGGCATTCAAATCGCACTCATATTTTATACTCGTTTAATAGTCGCACTCGTAGCACTCGCTTATTCATCAGACAAACGAGTGCCCCCGCACACCGCACCGCACCGCACCCCCCTTAGCTGGTTTAAGTGCAACATAACTGTGGCAATTTGTTTGGTGTTTATGGAGAATTTTTAATGCTTCATTATGCGCGCGTATTTATCAACATTATTATCAGCCACATTAATATGATTGTCTCAATTGTTGTTATAGTAGTTAATTTAATAGTTAGCTAGTTAGTTAGTTAGTTAGTTAGTTGCACACACACTTTCTCTAACTGGCAATTAAACAATTGACAGTTAATGTCTAGCTGACAATCTGCACTTACTATTTAGTATATTCCTAGCTATTAACTAATCTGGGACACAATCCAGAGACTATTTTGAATATTTTTATATGTATCCCTTGCAAATGTCATTTAATGTTTGTATATTTGACTGCTCAGGCCAGTTTACCATATTTACTTTGGTTGTTTTCGTTTCCTGACGCTTGTAATTCGCAACAAGTTTAAGATTTTCATAGGTGTGAACAATATGTAATGTGATTCTAGTGTAGTGTATCAGAGGTTTAGACATTTGCTGCTTCGAATCTTATCCGATTATCAAAGCTTCTTATTGGGCTTAAAACTTTTTATTGAACGTCTAACAATGTCTTGCTGTCACGCCTTTGAACTCCTCCAGAGCTAATCGGCAATTGTTTATAAGTAGTTCTTCCTTGCATCACATTGCACTATAATTATTTAAAGTACATTTGCTTTAAATATGAAATGCTCAGCTCAGCTCAGAATTACAGCTGTTTAAGCTTCTTCTACTCCATAAGGATGTTGATGCATCGGGCAATGAGCGTGTCTTAAGGACAATGTAAATATGCATTATTTATGTTTAATATTGGCACAGTTACTAATAATAATAATAACTATTATTATTATTAATATTGTGTGCATTAGTTGAAGGCCTGGCATATTCATGGAAATTCTTGAGAATTGTTTGCCTTCGCCTGTTGCGTTGAGGCACACAAGTACCGTTAAGTGCCAGCTCTTCATCAGCAGCTCGGGCAGCACTTCTATGCAACAGACTTGTGGCTAAATACAAACACACACAGACACACACACACACACACACACACAAGCAGACACACACACGCGCGCACACCTACTTCTTGGTATTTGTGTTTGTATTTGCTGCGGGACAATTTCGCATACTAATGAATTTAATATTGCGAAAATAAAGACAGCTAAAGGACACATGCTAAACGAATACACGCACACAAACACGGATATATACATATAAACATGTATGTGTGTGTATACAAATATGTGCAGTTCAGCAAAGCCCTGCAGGAAATTTTGTCATGTTAATAACTTTTGGCTCATAAGTCCCAAAGTATGGCAATAACTGAAATCGCTTTAGTTCTTTGCACATTACTTTTTCTGAGTTTGTAATACAAAGAATCAGCTGTCTGCGAAATGTTTGCAGCTTAATTCATGCATGCCTGCCTTTTAAACGGGAAATGAAATCCACTTTGGAGTAATGCTGATTAATTAATTATCTAAGTTATATCCATATAAATGCAACTAACTGATTTTTTGAGGACCAAGGCCAAGGCAAAAGCAAAAGCTGGGAAGCTGAACTTTTATACTGGCTGTACATTTTCGATCTGAATTCCACTCGCATGTGTGGAATTAATGAACGGAAAACGATTCAAAGACGGTTTCAAAGATGTGTGTACGAATATAATGCAACGGATTTCGAACTTTACCAAAAGTCCATAACTGCTGAGTGGAAAATGACGCACAAATATTATGTAGCAAATGCTCTAATAAGTGAAAAGCTTCAATTTTCGACCGACTTTACACTCATTTTCAAAGCTCTTTATTATGAAGAAATGAGTGCGTTTCTTTACAATTTTGGAAATCGCATTCCTTGGCCAAAATACTCTTTATTGTAAGAAAGACAATTCTTATTTGAACAATTTTGCCCTTATTTTATAAATTTACCTTTGCAAAATATTTAATCGAAATGTTATTTACGGAATGCAATAGGGACAAGTTGAGGTAGTACGCACAAATATTTTGCCACAGTCAGATGTCAAAAATATGAAGAATATGAAAAACTTGGCCCAAGCAAAGCTGAGAAATCTTCGCCTGCAATGCATATCTAGTTTTCATTCTGAGAATCTATTACGAATACATGGCGCCTATCACGCACAATATCATGCGCAATTCTTTCAGCTGGGTCGGCACCAAAAAAGCATGCTACATTATTTAGCTCAACTGCCACGCTGGCTGCCTGCCGCTGCTCAAGTTGCAAGTTTGCCAGTTGCCAGTGACTGCAGCTAAACAATTATGCATTAGAAAGTGCAACTTTTTCTGCCGTTTAAATATTTGACAAAGTGCAGTCGCTGCCGACGGCGACGTCAGCAGCAGCAGCAGCAGCAGCAGCGGCGGCAGCGGCGTTGTTTGCTTGCGCTCAACGCACACAGACACAGACAAACAGAGCGAAATGCTGTCTCTCAAAACATTTTGCGCATTTTGCGAGAGATGCGGGGCGGATTGCTGGATTGCTGGATTGTGCGGTAGAGTGAAAGGGAGAGCGGAAGCGGAAGCGGGACAGACACACTTCTTGTTCAAGTTGTTGTTTCAATTTGATGGCTCTTTAAAAACTTGAACAACTGTCATTCTGCTTGCGCTGCTACACTTTCTCTCCCTCTCTCTCTCTCTCTCTCTCTCTCGCTCTCGCTCTCTCTCTCTCTCGGTGTGTGCTGCCAAATTTGTAATATTTTTTTGGTATATTTTTTATAGACACTGCCAAGCTCCGTCGACCACTTGCCATGTAAATTGGTAAATTTCGATGCATATTTCGTCGTGTTGAGTTATTCTTCTCCAGGCTGCCCCGCCCCCTCCCCCTTCTCAACTGCCCGCCTCTGTCTGGCTTGTCAATGCCAGAGATTTGTCCTTGCCTAACCGCTGCTGCTGCTGCACTTCATCGAGTTACAACTAGTTAAAAGATTTTGTCCTGGCCACGGCGCGGCGTTGCTTTATTGAAAAACTTTTGCCTTGAGTTAGCTCGACTGACTTTATTTTATAGCCAGACCCAGCGATTCCCTCAACCAAGCTGCCACCCCCCCCCCCCCCCACCCCCCCTCTCGTCCAAACAGTTTAGTTCGTATCATTTCGTTTAATGTGCAGCTTACAATTTCAGTCAATTTGTTTATAATGCGCATATGCCACGCCCATCTGCTGCAAGTCTGTCTTAGGACTTCGAATTGTATAGTCAAACTTCTCCGATTGGGGCGTGGCATAACTGAGCCATAATCTGCTTAGACCCAACCAACCACTCCCCTCGCCCAATTTGGCTTATGTTGGTAATTAAGTAACATGTTCGAACTTGGCCAAAAGTCTTTGTTTGAGCCTCTCTCAGCGGCATCGACTGCCCAATATTAAAGCCAAATTGACTTTGATTTTGTCACTTAACATATAGCAATCACGTTTTATAGGACGATTTGTAAAGGTCTTTAATTTGTATCGTTTAAGGGTCTATTTGTTTGCTTTTAGTGTTCTGTCCAACATCTGTGAACTCAACTCTTCATATTCACACTCAACATATTCCAAACTCTAGACGAACAATGATGGCTTCTAGCATCGCATGAACGGTTTTTCATTAATCTAAATCAAGCTTTGAATTAGGAGCAGAGCGAAAATTATTTAAAACGAGAAAAACTTACCTAGAATAATTTTCGTTACAAACAATTAAAACCTTTGGCCATTCTCGTTTTCTTTCTTTTCAAATAAAAAACACCTTTAAAATTATAACACGGCCGAGTTTTTGGCCAAGTTTTCCAATGAAAATGAAACAAACTCTAAACTAGTCAATTTTGGCTCAACATTCTGAAATATTGCCCAATCTGTTTCTCATCCCATTTTAGGTGCGAATGTACAAAGTTGTAGAGTGAAGTTGTGGATATATATAACTTTGCCATATATCAGCCAGACTGCTAGATATTCAAAAACTGGTCGCCTAAAGATTTCCAAAAAAAATTTGTTCGTTCCATTTTTATACCAGTTATACAGAGAATATCATAATTTCTTTTTCTTTTATGTATACTTGTAATATATAAATGCGTAGCTCCTTAAAGAAACAGTACACATATTTATTATGTTGGAAAATCAATTTTTCCGTCTCGTCAAATTTAAATTCAATTGCCATTTTTCCATTTTCCATTAAAAATGTATATTTTATGCTAAACGAATATTGACTAGAAATACGTATTTTGTTTACATAACTAGCTGTCAGTCTCTCTCTCTCTCTCTCTCTCTCTCTCTCTCTCTCTCTTTATGTACACTTTCGTCGCATTTTCTCTCCATTAATCTATCTCGCTCTTAATACTTTTTGTTCCATTTTTGCCTATCTAATCTACAACATTTCCATATGTAAAAAGATTATTGCTCTTAAATTATTTTGAACTCATACTTTAAGATGTCGCTGCAGCCTTTCTCAGCGCTTCTCAGAAAATGCGCATAGTAGCTCAAGACATTTACGCGTTAACTCTTCGGTGCAGCAGCTTAAGAGAGTGTCTTAGAGAGCAAATTATCGATAACTTACCGAATCAAGAAATGTAACAATTGTCAAAAGAAAGTTGTGTTGCGTGTGGTGGCATCCCAGTGCTGTGTATAGGGTATCTGCAGGTCGGACAACCCCGAGTTAAGCATACTTGTTATTTATGCCGTTCTATTTATATATTTACCAATAAGTTGCTACCCCAAATGTGGCACTTGGCTACAGGGCAACAAGTGGCCAGCTAAGCCAAACGCCCACCACATAATGGGCGGGACACGCGGTCGTGAGATGGCGAGCAGTTGGCTTGAAATAATTTTGCAGGAAAGCGCGTCCTGGGTGAAGTCGACGGCGGCGGCCGGGTTCGGGTCGGGTTCGGGTTCATAAGTTGTTTGCATTTTAATTGCGCCCACCTCTGTTGGCAAAAGTTTTGCATATTTTTGCTCAGCAACGCTTTTTCAGCTTTGTTGTATTTGTTTTTGCTGGCGCTCTTGCTGTTGTTAGCTTGACTGGCATAAGTTTTTTGCTTTTGGATTGCACCTGGCGCAATTAAGCACATTACCTTTGGCCCTTAGCTGCCGTCGTTGCTGTTGTTGCTGTTGTTGCTGCGCATTTTCCGGCTGCTTGAGCTGCTCGAGTAACATAATTTTGTAATTTCCCGAAACGCAAAGTGATTTTAATCGCTGCTTCCTGGCATTTTGCAGACGCTTCACTGTTTGTCTATGCAGCTCCAAAGCTGCCGAATAACAGCAACAACAACAACAACAACGACAACAGCAACACACGTTTTAATGAAAAGGCGGCGGCACAGGCGCTAGGCGTGGCACATTTTCCGGCACTTGACAGGCCGTAACGCGGGCGCACACACACACACACACACACACACACACACGCGCGCACGCACACACACACACTGACTGACTGACTGACATTTCGATGCAGTCATGCAATCAGCTTAAATTTAATTCACACACACGCACACACACACACACACACACACGCAGCTGTAACAACAGAACAGAACACAACATAACACACGCAACGCTCAAAGTTGTTTGCTTACTTTGTGCTTGTTCTTCTTCGTGTTCTTCTATCGTCTGCTTATGCCAACAACAGGTGGCGCCACTTGGCGGGCCCAAGGCGTACGTAATTGTACATTATTTTGAGGTTACTTCAACTTTGATTGGCAGCTTAACATGAGCTTAACACCAACGAAAAACCAAATAAATAAGTAAAATGAAACCCCTCGGAATATGCTGAGCCAAAAACTATATGACATAAAAAGATAAACATTCATTTTCATTATTATTAATTTGTATTCATATTTTTATTAATATTAATATTATTATTATTATCATCATTATTATTGTTACTAATACTTACTAATACTAATATTATTATTAAAATTATTTTTATTATTATTATTATCATCATCATAATTATTATTATTATTAATATTATCATTATTATTGCTACTATTACAGTAATATATTATTAATGTCATTAATTATTGTTATTATTAATATTATTATACATATCATATGCCTTTAGCATTAAAAACTATCAACTATCGATAGTTGTATATTTAATACATGCTTAAATTTCTCTAATTAATACCCATTACGGCTTCTCTTTTTTACTTAACAATACTTGCAATTTGCATTCGCGCTAATTAATCTATCATTTGACCATATATTTGTATATGTTCTCATATATATTATGTATTGAAAGCATTTGACATACAGTCCATGACATGCTTGTTTGACATTCGCAGTTTCTGGACGGGCAAAGTTTAATTTTCAGCCAAGCATATGTTTTTATTTATCTTAGCTGCCTTTGACTTTTCATGCGAAATGCGCAATTTTCAATAAATGCCGTATATGGGAAAATGATTAACTTTCTTACTTTTTATACCCTGAACCCATTGAAAATGGGTTAACAGAGTATAATGTATTTGTGCAAACGTATGTAACAGGCAGAAGGAAGCATCTCCGACCCCATAAAGATAATATATTCTTGATCAGCATCAACAGCCGAGTCGATCTAGCCATGTCCGTCTGTCCGTCCGTCCGTCCGTCCGTCTGTCCGTAAGTATGAACGCAAGGATCTCAGAACCTAGAAGAGCTAGAGACTTGAAATTTTAGCTGTAGGTCTTCCTAGTGCCCGCGCTGATCGAGTTTGTTTCCGATATTCGATAACTTGCCCCGTTTCCAAGTAATCGATAAATCTATATCGAAGTCCTGTTTTTTGAGCAATTTTGGTAAATAATATGAGCTAGAGTCACCAAACTTGACATGTAGCTTCTAGAATAGTATATATATATCAAGTAGCTTTCATTCGATACCTATCGCCTGTTGGAAGAAGAGAGTTCAGGGTATCCCCTAGTCGGGAGTTCTCGACTAGAACCTCTTACTTTTTTTTTTTTGTAATATTTTCATATATTTATAAATAACTTATATATAATTAGGTTTGACTTATAGTCTTTAATAATCTTATAATCGTATATAATAGTTAAAAGAAAGCTACGTCTTTTCATCATCCGAGTCCTTGGGTACGATCCTTGGGTGCATCACTTGGATGCTTATTGCTGTTGGCTCCAGGCTGAGCTGCTTGTTCTTTAGTGCCATCCGTGGGTTGTGTAATGGCTGGCCCAATGGAACTTTCAGTTGGGATCTTGGCCGAATCCCTGTGCACTGTTGCAATGGTGATGGTGTTGCTTAGCTATTGTTGCTGCTGCTCCTCTCCGGTTGGGGCTGTTTTTCGGCGCTAGCGTTTTCTTGGGGGCGGACCTAAAAACGATCTGTTTCTGGCAGCACGGGACGCAGGCGCATTCGTTGAAGTCCGACTTTTTCTACGGACACGGAGTGTGCTTGTAGATGGCAAATCTATCAAAAAAGGCTAAATGGTCTTTAATATAAGCGATATGCTAAGACATTTAAAGCCGTAGCTCGACTTAGTTGCCATACAACAATTTTAAATGCCACTTACGGGGCATTTGCAACCCGGTTGGAGTTTCTATTCCTTGCAACCAAAAGATTTGCCACAGTTTATACAAAAGAGCGCAAAATAAAGCAAGTCGCAATTCCTATGCAAATGTTATGCATAACCACCGCAAACAACCCAACTGCCAACTGGCAACTGGCAACTGCCAAGAGCCAGCAGCTCTCCACCTAACCAAACCAAACCAAGCCCTCGCTCCCTCCTCCCGCCTCCCGCCCATTGTTGGGCCAGGCAGGAAGGCACTTTACAGGCAAGTAATGGCAATTATCGCCGGTGCACGTCATTCCCGGAGAGCGCTTTATTATTACGGCTTTAACTTGAGGCGGCCGCCTTAGTGGGTCAACTTGAAATTAATTACGAATGCCATGCACCAGCAGCAGCAGCAGCAGCAACAACAACGAAAACAACAACAACAATTATAATATCAAACAAGAACAAATTGTGTTGCGCCTTGCACGTGGCATGAATCGCGCTGAAGCATTGTCAAGTTTTGTGGCGCTTCCACATTAGTCGCAATCCGCAATTAGTCCTGCATGCATTTATGTTGCCATATGCAACAACAGATATAATTGGAGTGCGCACTCATCCAGGCCAGCCTCCCCTCTCTCCCCTCCCTCCCCTCTCACCTCACGTCGCCTTAAAGCCGACTCAAACTCGGTCTTCACTATTTCCGGCTTTCAGCAGTTGGTGGCTCCTCAAAAAAAAGTATGCTACAAATATGGTTTTTCTTTTCTACTTTTGCTTTCCTTTTATTGCACACGTTTCTTTAATATGCCCTTTGCGTGCACAGCCGCTGAGAGAGCCTTGTAGGGGAGGGGAGGGCAATGCCCTTTACTACATGCAGGCCCGCTTAAGCACTTTTAACACGTTAACGTGACCTCTATTCGGCTCTGAAACTGGCCAAAAGAATAACCGTATAAGCCACAGTTGCCGCTTTAAGCCAATAACTCAGTAATTTTTGTCAATCAATTAATTTGGCCACGAAATTAGCTCGACGTTTCGCGATTAACCAAGTTGTTGCAACTATTCGGTTGGCTGCCGCCTGCCCACCGCCAAATATTTCCATGGCACGGCATCATTATCATGCCCCTTCGCTATACATCAACATTTCAGGCCAGAAATTGCTCAACATTCTGGCTAACGAGTCTTTCGCACAACACTGACATTAGCCCGCCTTTAAGCTCTTTAAAGTCATTTTCTTTGCCATTTCTTTGCCCACAAGCTCTACGCAAATAAAGCACTTGGGCACTTTATGTACACACTCATATTTTATAGATTGGAATAAAAGCGTATATACGAAAACTTTCTGTTCAGTGTGACCGACTCACTCTGGCAGCCCAGTGTGACCGGCTATTGTCAGTCCTGCGTATTCACTGCAGTTCACCTCGATAGGTGATTCGAAATCACGCTTTTTCCACTTGCTCAACTACAGCGTTAATCTGTGCTTAATCACTGTGAGGTCGCATCTTATTAACTTTTGTATATTGAATACAAATCATTAACTTTTTATTAATAGTTCAAGCTCAATTTGTAGCTTAATTTGGAACTATCAACAACTATGCCACAAAGGCAAACCCAAATTGAGCTATTCAAAATCAGCTAAATAATTCGTAAAAACCAGATTATCGGATTTTGGACATGTCCTAGCTATAGATTTTCTTAGTATATTTATAAATCACATATAGTAGTATAATTATAATAATTACTCTATAAAAATCCACTAATGTGCCCACACACTGACCTATCCCCCCCACCCCCCCCCCCCCCACCACTTCTCCGCACTGCCCCTTCCTAAAAATTGGTTGGTTTCTCTGTTGTTTCACTTAATTATTTGATTGGCCTTCTATTTTTGGACTGGGTTTGCCTTAAAAAGAGCACTTAAGGTTAATTAAGCTGTCGGATATTCAATGCTGCACGTTAATTCCACTTAAAGCTTTGCGTTCCCCCCTCTCCCCTCACACTCTCTCCTCCCGCCCTGCCCTGATCTTTTTTTTCTTTGCTCTGTTTTACGCGTTTTTAAGTTTCGTGGAATAATGTCGCCGTCCTTGGGAAACTTTAAGTTTGAGTCAAGCACTGTGACATAAACTGAATATTGTAAATAATATGTTTCTATTTTTAATCAGCAGCACGGATCTGTCTATAGTCATATCTGTATAATCGTCTATATATTAACTTAGATAAATAGTTTTCTATATTCTACGATCACAAATCTATATATACACTTCTATACATAAACAATTGTTTTCATATATATTTATATAAATAATTTGATAATTTTTTAAATATTATCTTGCTGTATGCTCGTGTCCTTATAATTTAACAATTTTCCCAGTGAATCGCATGACTTCTCTACTTTTCGCCGCAAGCCATAAAATTTCATGTACACACACACACACACACCCGCATATACATACACACACAGAGCACTTAATATCTTAATGTAAAAAACACACAGAAATTTTTATTGTAATTTTATGCACTTATTTGCATAAGCGGAGTTAAAATGAATGCATCATATGAAATAATTACATTATTACTTTTGCTGCGATTCGAGCCGCTTAAGTGGCAACAACAACAATAACAACAACAGCGCAACAACAACAACTTGCAGCAAAAACAACAACTTGCAAGAACAACAACATCCGGCAACCTGACAATCGCCCTTTTCGCAATAAAAGAGTGAAAAAAATTGCCAAATGTGCGACTCAATAAATAATTGGTATTAACTGCTGGCGTTGCCAGAGTTTAAGTTTAATTGTTAGCCTGGCAACACCCACAAAAATCTCGCACTTGGCGAACTTGAAGGCAGCCTTATTTGAAGTTGAATTATTTTGGGATTGAAGTAAAGTGGAACCTTTCGGAATTGAAACGTTGTACTTCTTTCATCTAAGTCTAACAATAAGTTTCAATATTCACATATTCCTTGTGTTATTGAGTTAGTATCATGTTCCATTCCAAATTTGCCACTAAGAAGGCTAGCTTATCACAGCTCTTAAATGGCCTTAAATTCGTATTTTAAATATTTAAAATAGTATTCAATATCTTAGTTGAAATTAAATGTTTTTCATTGACAAACTGCAATCATAAATCAAGGCGCTAAACTTTCGCTTAAATCCCAAAAATGGAAACGTGTGGAATAGGAACAGAAGTTAATATGCGACTCATATGAACAGAATGTTGACTAACTAAGGAGCCAATGCGATTAAGTCGTTGCCAGATAGTTAATGGAATGGGAGCAAACGTTAATAATAGACTTATGTAAATTAACAGTATGTTATCTATGTAGCTAAAGAGCCAATCAGTTTATGGCGTTGCCAGATGATTGCATTGCTAATATTATTTTCCTGGGCGGCTCTAAGTAGATCAACACTTAATAATTTGCTATTTGTGGGCATAGAATCAAATATTGACACACTCATAGCCGCAAAGTAACACATTAACACCCCCACACACACACACACCCAACACACACACACACACACACATAAGCATGTTTGCATGACTGCCACGTATTTACCTTTGACTTGAACACACATACATATGCGGCATCACAAAATTACCCACACCTTTACGCATCGATTGCGGCTCAGTTTGCTAAATACTCAACATTCGATCATCCATCCACAGCCTCGGCCCCGGTTATGGAGCAGCCGCCACAGAATGTGACCGCACTGGATGGCAAGGATGCGACCATTTCATGTCGGGCTGTCGGCGCACCGAATCCGAACATAACCTGGATCTATAATGGTGAGTGCCACGAATTCTCCTACTGCACGCTTTAAATGTAGTTAATGCTACCTTCGTAAATGCTAATATCGATGTCTTTTTGTTCTTTTCGTATGCTAACCAACCAACCAACCAACCAACCAACCAATTAAATTGCTAACCGTAAATGCAACTCTGCAACTGCAACTGCAACTGCAACTGCAACTCTCCCTGCTTAAACTGCTTTGCTGGATGACCAAACAAATCCCGACTGCCCAAAAATAAAACAAAAACAAAAATCAAAAAAAAATTAAACAAACCAACAATAATAGAAACTCAACTGGTCGAGCTATCGAGCCGCGTTCAGATACTCGAATCTGGCGATTTACTCATCTCGAATATGCGCGCCTCCGATGCGGGCCTCTACATATGTGTGCGCGCCAACGAGGCGGGCACCGTGAAGGGCGAGGCTTATCTGGGTGTACTAGGTAAGTTATACGACAGACCCCAATCCGTCCACAGCCCGATTCCCACAATTCACGTTAATTGGTAACGCAAAGCCAGCAGCCAGTTTAATTGCTTGTCTGTATATAGTACGAACAGACTTTTGTGTTAGTTCAGCGAGTTGCTGCTGGTTACGGAGTGAACAGAATTGAATTTGGAACTAATGATTAACACAATAGAATTCATGCATTTTGGCATGCCTAACTCTATATAACTCTTTTCGATGTTCAACTGCACCCACCGACAAACGCATAGAATCTAACAAGAGAGAAGCGAAGCGAGAAGCAATGCGCAAATTGATTAAGGCGCATGTCGAAGGAACAACAACTGTTCAGCTTTGGGCCACGCGACTTTGCGAAAGGCGTTCGATTCCTAGATCACGCTCCTAAATATATAACTAGCTATGTGTTGCTTATCTCTTTTATTGCTAAACGCTTCTCTCGCTCCCCCAGTCGCACGCCATTAAAAATCTGTGAAAATACAGCTAACAAAATTAATAACACATTCTATGCTCGATTGCGTTGCGCAAATTGGGCGTATTTGTTTGCACAAACATATTGTGGAATAGAAAATTAATGATTTATATTACCAATACGTACTAACTATAAATTAGGCTAACTTCATTACAGTCTGCCTGATTAGAGGGTGAAATTCAACTGAATTCATTTAATAATGCTATGCCAAGTTATTGCCATCGAAATTAGATGCAAAACAAAAAAAAAACAAAAATAAACAATTAAACAAATAAACACACGCACACACACACATGCAATCAATGCAACGTAATCTACTTAAAACGGAAAAAAAAAAAAACAAAATATATTTATTATTTCATGCTTCAGTGATAAAAATATAGAAATGAACAATTCTAATTGTTCAGCATTGTTTTATATTACAAACAATATGTTTGGGCCTGAAATCTAATTTCTGTACTCTACTTTGAGGGCATTAGAAATTTGTCAGGAAGTGTGCAACGCATGGAAAATGTCTGTCCAAATGGTATATATGAAGATATATATTCCTGATAATCAAATAGTTATGTCCGTCTGTGGCTGGCGGTATATATGTGGGAATGAGCTGGATTTGCCGTACATTCAAGAAATTTTAGTACTAAATATAGCTGTTTTAATAATATTATTATAGGGTGAGTTAACTCTGGGTTACTCTGTCTGTTTTTTTTTTTTTTTAATATTCTTACTTATTTTATACTTATTTATAAAATAAAAGATTAATATCATTATTATGAAGTCGCCTGAAATTTAATTATTCTGAGATTAGTGTCGACTTTTAGAAACTTTGATCAAAGCTGATTAGTTTTTTTTTTTTAAATACCTGCGCCAACCTATTTAAGTTCTGCTATGCCTCAACCACACACACACACACACACACATATGGCTACTGACAATGACAACAACAATGAGAGCCTTAATACTGTTAATAGCGAGGAGCTGCCACAACTGCCGAGTTGTCAGCGTTGAAACATGCCACAGCGTGGCATGCAACGACCGCCGAGTGCCACATCAAATCAGCTAAAACGTATTGGTCCCATAATAACACATTATATATTGTCATCAAAGCCGCAGGCAGGAAAACAGCAACAACAACAACAACAACAACATTAATAATAATAATTGAGCTTTTTACGCTTTGTCTTATTTTTAATGCATTAAAGCTAGCCACAGACCTGGCTTCCAGCTGCAGCTTGGACGGCTCTCTTAAAGGCCGCATCAATGTCTGCTAATTGGCAAAGCGCTGCAGCTGGCCTGTATGTGTGTGTGTGTGTGTGTGTTGAACTGTACAAAAAATGAGACGAGTATATTGGCTTTGTGACATGTCAGGCTTGGATAGAACTTGGCATACAAATATGCGTATTGCTAGAGTTATACAATTCGGCTTGAAGACTGCCGATGAGTTGCTTGAAGGACAAATGCGAATATGTTTTGAGAGATTCTAGATTTGTCAATTTTAAAGTCGGCAACAAAGTCTTCAACCATGGGTTGAGAAGCACAAAGTCAAGACCGTTTAGGCACTAAAAAGAAAAAGAAAAAAAAAAGACAACAAAAGTGAGAAAAAAAACCTTTACCATATCGAACAAGTCAACAAATATGTTAGCTTGCAACCTTACCCCCAAAAAAGAGTGGCAAGATATGTAACCGATATTGGACTGTGAACGAGTATGACGCAGTCGGTTGCATTTGGACCGCATTATTCGGACTTGTTTTTGAAATTTTGTTTTGCATAAAACATGGCGCATGGGGACGGTAATCAAAAAAAAAAAAAAAAGAAAAAAAAATATTGTATGTGTGTGTGCACTATATGCAAACGAGGCAGCGGCATTCAACAACAACAACAACAACAGCAACAATAAAAGGTCGTCATAGCCAAAAGAAATGGCAGGCAGAAACAGGGCCAAAACCAGAGCCGAACCAGGCTAAAGTCTGGTCGAGCGCGTTGAACTTTTGATGCATGATGCGGCCAAGTGACTGAAAAGGCAGCGAAAATGTGCATATAAAAAAAACATACATGCATATATATATGTGCATATACATATGTATATGTGCATCTGTACATCTGAGAGGCTTTAAAACTTAATTTCCTACACGTCAGCCAACTGAGAGGCGGCACTGAGAGCTGTCCCTACGTTGTCTGGCTGCGAATGTGTTGCAGTTAATCTCTTTTACTATTTAATGTCAAACTCTTGCCCAGTTACTTATACTCCCCCATTCTCTCTCTCTCTCTCCCTCTCTCTCTGTTTCTCTCTGTCTGTCACTGTAGTGCGAACACAAATCATCCAACCGCCGGTGGACACAACCGTGCTGCTTGGCCTGACCGCAACGCTGCAATGCAAGGTGTCCAGTGACCCCAGTGTGCCGTACAATATCGACTGGTACCGGGAGGGACATCCGGCGCCCATAAGCAATTCGCAGCGCATTGGCGTTCAAGCAGATGGCCAGCTGGAGATACAGGCGGTGCGGGCCAGCGATGTGGGCAGCTATGC
Source organism: Drosophila montana (assembly GCF_035044405.1). Classification (NCBI taxonomy): domain Eukaryota; kingdom Metazoa; phylum Arthropoda; class Insecta; order Diptera; family Drosophilidae; genus Drosophila; species Drosophila montana. The sequence goes on from NW_026996772.1 coordinate 253,879, forward strand.
GTGTGTGGTTACCTCGCCCGGTGGCAATGAGACGCGCGCGGCACGTCTCAGCGTTATTGAGCTGCCATTCCCGCCCAGCAATGTGAAGGTGAAGCGCCTGGCCGAGCCGCGGCAGCGCAGCATCAATGTATCGTGGACGCCGGGCTTCGATGGCAACAGTCCAATATCCAAATTTATTATACAGCGTCGAGAGGTCTCCAAATTGGGTAAGTGTATGCCATATGCCAGCGTCAACATCAATCCACCCCACCCCACCCCACCCCACCCCACCGACCGTCCCCCCTACTATTCCGTCACACACTTTTTGTCCGGGCTGGCTTTACGTGGTCATGGCTATGGTTACGGTTACGGTTTTGCGGTATTGAAATTTGATTTATCGTACACACACACACACACACACCGCGCAGCTTCATGTTGGGCCCTGGGGTCTTGCGTGTAATTAGAAAACATGTAAATCACATCAGTTAAACAACAAGTCCAGCAACAACAACAACAAAAATAAGCCACAAAATATCAACAAAATTTCAATTAACCATTTGTGATTCTGTTTGCATTGGGTGACAATTATACGAGTCCCAACTGGAAACGGAATTATTTGTTTTAAAGATTTTATATTAGTATAGAGTAGATGAAAATCATTTTACACAGAAAAGTTCAATTTTAAATCGATGCATTTTCTAACGTTCTCTCTTTTTTCACCTTCTTCCAATCCGTGTACCGTAACAAACCTTTAATATTAATCCTAAACCTATATACAAATGTATATAATTTATATACACAAACATATTAAAATAATGTATATTACATATTATTTTTCATTTTGTGAACATTTTGTTAATTTACTTATTTTATATAATTGTTTTTATTTACTTATTTCGCACATTTATTCTTCAACACACGAACACCTCAAAAACACACACTGTAAATTGCACACCACACTAAACACACATTATTCACCATGCGCATTACTCACCATTTAACCATATGCGTCACTCACCACACTCCTCACTCACCACACTCAACACTCACCACACTCATCATTCACCTTGCTCATCACTTACCACTCGATCGCTCTCTTTTGCAATGCGCTCTCGCTCTCTTTCGTATCACACAACATACACAACACACACGCACACACTGCCGCTTGCTCGTTTGCTCTCTCGCGTTATCCTCTCGCAACTACGTTTTTCAACACATTAACATCATAGAAAAATCCGATGATCCAGTACCAGAATTGCTGCGCAATTGGATCACCGAATTGAGCAACGTTTCTGCCGATCAGCGTTGGATTCTCCTCGAGCACCTGAAGGCAGCCACCGTCTATCAGTTTCGCGTGAGTGCCGTTAATCGCGTCGGCGAGGGCTCACCATCCGAACCAAGTAACGTCGTCGAGCTGCCCCAAGAAGGTGAGTGCACTGTCGACTATCTACATCCAAATAAATTAAGCAGTAGCTTCTTGTGTTGAACAGCTTTTGTGTTCTTGATTTCTGCTTTTGGTTTACAAGAAATATTTTATGTTGTAAAATATCGTAAATTGACAAATAGTTTAAATACATTCGGAATTGCAATAGACTTTAAATAATTTCTATTTGCTTCAAATAGTAGAAGTATTTAAAAATAAAGTCAAGTAAAGTCATTCATTGGTACCGAATTCTGATTTGCAAAAGTTGCCAGGCACTTTATCTTCATTGTAAACATTTGACAAGCAACTAAAATTCGCAGCTTGAAATGCACTTTACATTAAAAACAAAATCATTTTCAAAAAATCAATCAGATGTTAAAGTTTCGATTGAAAATATGCCAAACATAGGCAGAGAGAAAATTCTCTACAAGTCGATGGAATATATCTAAACCCAATCTCATTAATATTCAGTAAGCTTTTAGTTGTGATTTGATTTGAAAATTATAAAATTATTTTCGTTTAATTTTGTTTATTTTTGGCGAGTGCATGTTGAGCACCTTTTTCTAGGGTTGCCAAGTGCATTCGTTGGTGTAACTTTTGCTTTGAGTAATATCGTAAAAGTATTTAGTGCATAGAACTAATGCTATATAACCATATGTATGTATTGTACTTTTAACTGCTATCGTTGTCGTCAAACCGCAACGTCGTGATCGCCCGCTTTTGATGAACAAATGCGCGTAGCGTTTCCATATTACCGAGGTACATAGCCCAGAGAATTAATCTCTGCATCTCATACACTTGCACAGACCACCTGATAAATTTACAAGGAGCTTCTAATAATATTGTTTACTCTCAAAAAACGTTCTCAGCACCATCGGGCCCGCCAGTTGGTTTTGTCGGTTCGGCCAGATCCATGTCGGAAATCATGACGCAATGGCAGCCGCCGCTGGAGGAGCATCGCAATGGCCATATACAGGGCTATATACTGCGCTATCGACTCTATGGCTACAACAATGTGCCCTGGACCTATCAGAACATTACGAACGAGGTGCAGCGCAGTTTTCTCATCAAAGAGCTGATTACCTGGAAGGATTATGTAGTACAGATCGCCGCCTACAATGAAATGGGTGTTGGCTTATACACTGAGGGCGCCAAGATCAAGACCAAGGAGGGCGTGCCCGAGGCGCCGCCGACAAATTTGCGTGTCGTGGCCCTGAACTCGACGGCCGCCAGGATCAGCTGGAAGCCACCGAATCCGCAACAGATAAATGGCATCAATCAGGGCTATAAGATCCAGGCGTGGCAGCAGCATCAGATCGACGGCGAGCCGCGTGACGTGGAGAAGCGCATGGTGACGGTGCCGCCCAGTCTAATCGATCCGCTGGCCGAGCAGACGGCCATAATCAATGGGTTGGACAAGTACGCCAGCTACAATATCAGCGTATTGTGCTTCACCGATCCCGGCGATGGCACCATCAGCCAAAAGGTGCCCGTCATGACCAAGGAGGATGTGCCCGATGAGATAACTGCCCTGCACTTTGATGATGTCTCCGATCGTGCTGTTACCGTCCTGTGGGCGCCACCGCGCCACGCCAATGGCCTGCTCACGGGCTATACGGTGCGCTATCAGGTGCGCGATCGTCCCGAGACCATGAAGTCCATTAATCTAACCGCCGAGGACACACAGCTGACGGTCAATCAGCTGCAGGCCACCACGCACTACTGGTTCGAGATCTGCGCCTGGACAAGAATTGGCAGCGGTGCACCCAAGACGGCAACCATACAGTCGGGCGTGGAGCCAGTGCTCCCTCATGCACCGACCAATCTGGCGCTGTCCAACATCGAGGCATTCTCCGTTGTGCTGCAGTTTACGCCCGGCTTCGATGGCAACTCGAGCATCACCAAATGGAAGGTGGAAGCGCAAACGGCACGCAACATGACCTGGTTCACCATCTGTGAGATCAGCGATCCCGATGCGGAGACACTTACCGTGACCGGTCTAACGCCCTTCACCCAGTACCGTCTGCGCCTGAGCGCCACCAATGTGGTCGGCAGCTCGCGCCCCTCGGACCCCACCAAGGACTTTCAGACCATACAGGCCCGTCCCATGCACGCTCCCTACAATGTCACCGTACGGGCAATGAGCGCACAGCAGCTACGCGTCCGCTGGATACCGCTGCAGCAGACGGAATGGTTTGGCAATCCCCGTGGCTACAACATCACCTACCGTCAAATGGAGAGTGTTGCGGGCGCCATTAGGCGAACGCCGCGCAGCGTACTCATCGAGGATCACACGGCCAATTCGCATGTGCTGGACGCTCTGGAGGAGTGGACCCTCTATGAGGTGCTAATCAATGCTTGCAACGATGTGGGCTGCTCCCGGGCCAGCAATTCAGATGAGGAGCGCACACGTGAGGCGACGCCAACATATGGGCCATTGGATGTCCAGGCGAATGCCACATCCTCGACAACTGTGGTGGTGCGCTGGGGTGAGGTGCCGCGCCAGCATCGCAATGGTCAAATCGAGGGCTACAAGGTCTTCTATGCGGCCCCAGAGCGCGTCAACATGGTGCCAGTGCTGCACAAGACCATAACGACCAACAGTACCTTTACCACAACCCTGACCGAGCTTAAAAAATATGTCGTCTATCATGTCCAGGTGCTTGCCTACACAAGATTGGGAGATGGTGCGCTAAGCACGCCACCGATGCGCGTCCAGACCTTTGAGGATACGCCCGGTGCACCGTCGAATGTTAGCTTTCCGGATGTGACCTTCTCGATGGCCCGCATTATCTGGGATGTGCCCGATGATCCGAATGGCGAGATACTCGCCTACCAAGTCACCTACACGCTCAACGGCAGCGCCAATCTCAACTATAGTCGCGAGTTCCCACCCTCGGATCGCACCTTCCGTGCCACCCAGCTGCTATCCGAACGCTATTACAGCTTTAGTGTGACCGCCCAGACGCGACTCGGCTGGGGCAAGACGGCCAGCGTGCTCGTGTACACCACCAACAACAGGGATCGGCCGCAGGCGCCGTCATTGCCGCAGATCTCGCGCAGCCAGATCCAGTCTAGTCAGATCACCTTCAGCTGGACACCGGGTCGGGATGGCTTCGCACCGCTGCGCTACTACACGGTCCAGATGCGCGAGAACGAGGGTCCATGGCAGCCGCTTCCGGAGCGCGTAGACCCGTTGCTTAGCTCGTACACAGCCCTGGGATTGAGACCGTATACCACCTACCAGTTTCGCATACAGGCCACCAACGATCTGGGCCCCTCGGCCTTCAGTCGCGAGAGCATTGTGGTGCGCACCCTGCCCGCCGCCCCAGCCATTGGTGTGGGCGGACTGAAGGTGGTGCCCATAACGACGACATCGGTGCGCGTGCACTGGAACGCACTGGAGACGGGCATGTGGAATGGGGATGCAGCAACCGGTGGCTATCGCATCTTGTATCAGCAGCTCTCCGACTTTCCCACGGCCCTGCAGTCGACGCCCAAAACGGATGTCATGGGCATCAATGTGAACAGTGTGGTGCTCTCCGATCTGACTCAGGATCGTAACTATGAAATTGTCGTGCTGCCATTTAATTCCCAGGGACCGGGTCCGGCAACCCCGCCAGCGGCTGTTTATGTCGGCGAGGCGGTGCCCACCGGAGAACCGCGCGCTGTCGATGCTGCGTCCATATCCAGCACCGAGGTGCGCCTACGCTGGAAGCCACCCAAGCAGAGCATGCAGAATGGCGACATTTTGGGCTACAAGATCTTCTACCTGGTCACGTCGTCACCGCAAGCGCTCGAGCCCGGCCGCAAGTGGGAGGAGGAAATCGAGGTCGTCTCCGCCACGGCCACATCGCACAGTCTCGTCTTTCTCGACAAGTACACCGAATATCGCATCCAGCTGCTAGCCTTCAATCCCGCCGGCGATGGACCACGTTCTGCACCCGTTACGGTCAAGACGCTCCAAGGCGTGCCAAGCGCTCCGCTCAATTTGCGCTTTTCGGACATCACAATGCAGAGCCTGGAGGTCGCTTGGGATCCGCCCAAGTTTCTCAATGGCGAAATTCTGGGCTATCTGGTGACCTACGAGACCACCGAGGAGAATGAGAGTAAGCCACAAACCATCCAATCGTGAAGTAATCCCTGTCTGTAACAAATCCTTTGCATCTTCCATTCGTTGCACAGAGTTCAGCAAGCAGGTGAAGCAGAAGGTATCCAATACTACGCTGCGCGTCCAGAATCTTGAGGAGGAGGTCACCTATACATTCACCGTGCGCGCCCAGACCATTGACTATGGACCCGCGCTTAGCGAGAATGTGACCACAGGCCCACAGGACGGCTCGCCCGTGGCACCGCGCGATTTAATACTCAGCAAGACGCTCTCCAGCGTCGAGATGCACTGGATTAATGGACCATCCGGTCGGGGACCCATTCTCGGTTACCTCATCGAGGCCAGGAAGCGCGGTAAGCAATCCGTCTAATACTTAATATTTACTGGTTCTGGTTCTCTTTCGCTTCACTCTAACTTTTGATTTCTATTTTGCAATAATCTTTGGTGAACTGTTTCGAAATTTCTGCAACTTTTCGAAAACCCAAAAAAAAACTAAACAACATTTTTCAATATGCTTGCCTAGAAAAAGGAGAGCCCTCGTTTATATGTAAGTATCGTAGTCGATAAATTCCAAATTCTCACAACAATGCTTCAAACTCTTTTATTTGGTTTTGGGCTTTAAGTTGAATTTCTCGAGCTTTAATTTAATTACTTGAAACTAAAGAAAATACTAAGAAAATGGTTGGATTTAAAAAAATATCTATAAAATATTATACCATAAATAAGAAGAGAGAGTGAAAAAAAACGATTTAATTAGTTTTGAAAACTTTAATTAAATCAAAACAAAAAGGTTTTTCAAAGAAACCCCTCTGCAAGGGTACATAGAATAATTATTCTTAGTGGGAAATTTAGAAAACTATTTCATGGAGTTTTATAACTAAACCTCAGTTCAGGATAAACTCGTGGATCATTCATTTTTAAGTACATTTAACTGCATATTCGCACCACTTGGCTTTGGGCCACTCGCTCATCTGTTATTTGACTCGATTCGCAGATGATTCGCGCTGGACAAAGATTGAGCAGACGAAGAAGGGCACCATGCAGGACTTTACCGTTAGCTACCATATATTGATGCCATCGACTGCGTATACATTCCGCGTGATTGCCTACAATCGTTATGGTATATCGTTTCCGGTATACTCCAAGGACTCCATATTGACCCCATCGAAGCTACATCTGGAATACGGATATTTGCAGCACAAGCCATTCTACAGGCAGACATGGTTCATGGTCTCGCTGGCGGCCACATCGATAGTCATCATTGTGATGGTCATTGCCGTGCTTTGCGTGAAGAGCAAGAGCTACAAGTATAAACGTGAGTGCAGCCTTTAAATTGATCCAATTTCAATGCCTAACTCCCAATTCGCCATCTTTGATGCGACGCAGAGGAGGCACAGAAAACGCTAGAGGAATCCATGGCCATGTCGATTGATGAACGCCAGGAGCTGGCACTGGAGCTGTATCGTTCGCGTCACGGCGTCGGCACAGGCACACTGAACAGCGTGGGCACACTGCGCAGCGGCACGCTTGGCACCCTGGGCCGCAAGTCGACCAATCGACCCCCGACAAGTATGCAGCTAGGCAAGAGTCCTCCAAGGCCGTCGCCCGCTTCGGTAGCCTACCACAGCGATGAGGAGAGTCTTAAGTGCTACGATGAGAATCCGGACGACAGCAGCGTTACAGAGAAGCCATCTGAGGTGAGCAGCTCCGAGGCCTCCCAGGTGAGTCCAAATGAGTTTGAATACATTCATTGAATACCATTCAAATTACATTCCACATTTTAGCACTCGGAGAGCGAGAACGAGAGCGTACGCAGCGATCCGCACTCATTTGTAAATCACTATGCCAATGTCAATGATTCACTGCGTCAATCGTGGAAGAAGACAAAGCCGGTGCGCAACTATTCCAGCTATACTGACTCCGAGCCGGAGGGCAGCGCAGTGATGAGCCTCAATGGTGGCCAGATTATTGTCAATAATATGGCCAGATCGAGGGCGCCACTGCCTGGCTTCTCCTCATTTGTCTGACAATCAACCGAATTCTAAGATCTGAGCAACAGTAGCAGCAGCAACGTCATCAGGGAGACATTCGTCTAAGCAGACGCAACAGGCGCAACAGGCACACATCAACGAATTTCACGCCGGTAAAAGGAAACACAAACCAACGATATCATCCAGTGGCATTCCCCCTTGCTGTGTGTGTGTGTGTGCGTGTGCGAGTGTGCGTGTGTATGTGTCTGGATGCCTGTGACATGTGTTTAGCTGCTGCCGCTGTGCTGCTATATGGACATTTCGTTATCTATATACGTATAATTTATAGTTTCTAGTACGAGAGATCTGAGATTTACAAGCATTTAGTTTTTAAAAAATGTTCCACTGACCCAGCCCCAATAATTATTTCTATAATTATTATTATTTTAATGTAATTTTTATAGATTTTACTTTTTTTTTTTTTTTGTATTTTAATTTGTTAGTTAACTTATTTGTTTGCTGTGCGTCCGTTGTCTGCCACGCCCACAACTAGTTCGTAACTGACATTTATCGAAAGCAAAAACTTGTGATAAGTAAATTTTTGCACGGTTTCGGTAGTGTTTTTTTTTTGTTTTTTTTTCGTATGTAAAATTTTCTGATGTGTTCAGTGGGTGAATGATGTGAATGTGATTGTGAATGATCAACTCTTTTAGCCCTGCGCAATCTCATTATTTTTTAATATTTAACTATTTTACATCTGAAGAAAACAACAAAACAAAAAATGATAAGAAACAAAAAAATGAAAAATGAAAAACGAAAAACTCGCAAAATGCGTAGAAGAAAAAGAAAAAATAATTAAATTATTGTTCATTTTGTTGTTGCCTCTGCCTGAACCGGAAAATACAGGGTATTCGGCAGGGGCAACCGCGACTGATGCAATCAGTTAGACAAATGCAAAAGTGAATAGAAAAATATACTTGAAGAGTAATCGAAAGAAATTGAAAAACAAATAGCATATCCAACAAGCGCAAGAAATGATGAAAAGATGAAATGATGAAATGATGAAAGGATGAAAGGATGAAATGACGATGACGATGATGATTTTTTTTTTTTTTTTTAAATGTGAAGACGCTTTACATGTATTTGAAATATCAGTAGGTATATATGTATGTGGGCACATCTACAAATACTTATAGGCCATATTAATGCGATTTGCAGCACATAAGCGACAAATGCAACAACACAATTGACAAAATGACGAAGTGACGACAAACATGACACGAAAACAAGAAGAATAACACATTTTCAAATATATATACATATGTATTACCCCAAATTTCCTCTCACAATCAACAAGATTGCAATTGCAAAGAGAAAGTCTAGCGCTAGACACCAGATAAATGTTTGCTTATATAAATGTATCTATGTATATTCCAAGCATATATATGTATCGTATGCATTTGTATACGGATGGGGGGTTTTGACAGGGACAACCGTCTCTGAATATCGGCCGAAAACAGGCATTATGTATGCGCGCGCAAAACTATGCATAGTTAATAAAATCTAGAATGTAACGTTTTTAATTGTTTAACTCGAAAGCAGAATTCAAATTGTATATGTCTAAGCAACAATTTATATATACTCTTTTTGTGTATTTGTATATGTATGTATATCTATAACTTAAATGACTGATTATATATTTTTCTCTTGATTATATTCTGCTACTTACATATATATCTTTATAGATATTTATAAAATAATATGTAAAAACAATATTTTTATCATTATTATTATTATTTTAATTTTATGATATAATGTAATCTGTAAATCCCTTTGTGAATGCGCATTGGATTTAATGCTAACAAATATGTTTATTAAGTAATATAAATGCCTGCTCTTTTTTTTTTATGAAATTTACATTTACTTCAAAGACTCGAAGCACAATTTCATCTAGATATGTATGTAATTCTAATTGTTAATTGGTCAGCAACTGAAAAAACATAAAAACAAAAAACAAAAAACAAAACAAAATGAAATGAAATGAAATGTTTAAGTACGAGTACTATATATGTATTAAGGCATAGGAACGATTCAAACAGATCGCATTTGGAACCGCAGTCAGTGCAGTGCGAGAGGCAAGAAGCAAAGGAAGGAAGTTAGTTGAAATCGCGCAGAAAGCGCTAAGTATTAGCCTATATTTATGTGTAAATGTAATTGACGAATCATTTGATCCAATAAAAAAACAAAACATAAGTGTATAAAACGCTAAGGTAGTCATATTTTACATTTAACCCTACCGAATCGATAGTCGTGATTTGTTCGTGATCGAAGCGATATATCGGTCCAAAAGGGGAAATTAACAAATTTTCCACGGATGGGAAATGGGTGGAAAACGCGGTTTAGATTTCTTAGACAATATACGCTAAGATCTTGGTATGTTCTTTTATATCAAACGCAGGTTAAGTTTACTTAACTTTTTTGTAATTATGTATGGATGTGCGTCTGTATGTGCTCATGTATCTATGTGAGTATGCATGTATGTATACATGCATATATATATATACGTTTGTACGTATGCGAGCTATTCTTCTATACCAACTGCAGACAAAATTAAGTTTTCCCTGTGCTGCAATTTAAATTTAACGTTCTTTCACTTAGTGCTCTCCTCCTCGATTCTCAAGAATTCAAGTAAGTCAGGCAGGTTTTCATGCCTTCAGTACAAGTGTTTAGTGCAAGTGTTAGTGTTTTGTGAAAATAAAGTGTGGTGGTACATACATACATACATGTGTCTATGTTTGTATGTATGCATGTGTGTATGCATGTATGCATATTCGCATGTATGCATGTAAGCATGTGTGTATATGCCTTTGCATATATATATATATATATGTTTGCATGTACATATGTATACATGGGTGTGTGCATATTTGTGTATATGTGTATGTATGCATGCATGCATGTATGCATGTAAGCATGCAAACATGTGTGCATGTACATATGTATGTATGTACGAACGCATGTAAGCATGCACGTCTACATGTGTGCGTATGTGTACATGCATGTATGCACGCATATGTACGCATGTATGTATGTATGCATGCATGTATGTAATCACCCATTTATGTACGTGCGTATTCACGCGAACATATACATATTTTTAAGATTTACATGTAAATAAAAAGTATGTTTCAATGGTACCCTATTATGCGATTCTTATGAATTCAGGTAAGGCTTTCCGGTTTGTATGCATTGATTAGTACTATATGAACAAGTTGTTCGCTATTTAACACACTTTACTCTCTGTCTATCTATTTCATTTATTGTGTTAGCGATGCATACATATATACAAGTCTGTCGGCCTCTCACTTATAGACGTACATATACGAATTTTTTGGGTGAGTACATATTTTCATATACATATATTAATTTGAATATATATATTAAATATAATAAGAATATAAATATATATTTGTATGTATATAAATTCTCTCAAAGATCTTTGAAAATGAGTTTGAAACCGATCAGACGGTAAGCCAATTTACCACTGTAGAGGGCGAAGTTTCCCAAATCGCTGAAAAACGTATTCATTAATTTCTTATCTACAGCTTTAATTATATGTTTGTAATGCATTGGACAAAAGCTTAGAACAAGAACAATGTTGCCAGATTTAGATGCCAAATTTGTCTAGAGGCCAAATCTCGTGAAAATCAGATGAGATCTGACCGAGTTAAGGGGGTGGGAAATATTGACCTAAGTCTATATAAGATTTTAGAGGCTTCCATTTTCACATGAATTTTGACCATAAATAATGTTGCCAGATTCAGATGCCAAATTGATCTAGCGGCCAAACCAAGAACAACGAGCCAAACCTAATGAAAATCGGATGAGATTTGACCGAGTTAAGGGAGTGGGAATTACTGACCTACATATGTCTATATAGGATACTAGCGGGTATAACCCGGCCTTGCCCGTGTCACGTATGTTATGAAATCAATGTTCTCAAACAAATTTGAAATGATTTGGAAACTGATCGGACGGTAAACAAAAAACTTTCATACAACCGTTTTCCGCCAATTTACCACTGTTGCGGGTGGAATTTCCCAAATCGCTGAAATACGTATATATTAAGTTCTTATGTAGAGCTTTGAAAATAAGTTTGAAGCAAATCGGACACAACTTAAAACTTCACCCAAAAAATCTTTAAATCGCATTCCCCCCGAAGAAGTTTGAATTCTGCGAAAAGTGTGAAACACGTCTCAAATGATTTTTCTTATAGATCTCTGCAAATGAATTTGAGCGCGAAACGTCACCCACCAAATCTTTGACCTCCATTTCCACCAAGGAGGAACGGATTTTTCGAAAAGTGTGAAACACCCCTCAAATGAATTTGAACAAAGATCTTTGAAAATAAGTTTTCGGATGGTAAACAAAAAAGTTACATACAAACGTTTTTCGCAATGTTTCCACACTTGCGGGTGGAATTTCCCTAAACCCCGTCTTAACGTGCACCTACATCACATAAAGTAGCTACAGTGAAAATTTCAGCTTCCTAGCTCTTACGGTTTGGGCTGTGCGTTGATCGCCAGTCAGTCAGTCAGTCAGTCAGTCAGTCAGTCAGGACAAACAGTTATATATATAGAGATTTGATTGTATAATTTTAACTTGAATTTTGCCAAATTGATTAAGAGGCCTAACCATTATCGAATAGCTAAACCTCGTGAATAATGGCTTTAATACACAGCTCACCAAGGTGAATAATTTGTTTTTAATAATTGATATGATTTTCATGGGCGAGTCGAATTTTTAAACTCCTCAATATCCTTTTGAATTGATTATAAAAAAAAAAAACGTTTGCATTTAAAAGCTTTGCAATTTATTTCGTGGTATTTTATTATGGGCAAAAAAAATAGGGCACATTAAGTTGGGGGAGGAAATGCCAAACTGTCGTTGGAACTGGTCTCCCAAGAGAGTTGCGCAAATCAGTCTAGGCGTTGTTAATACTATAATGGGCGGGACGGTGGGCGTGGCTAGACCAAACTGTTGGACTCAACGGCGGGCGTGGTATGCTGCGGCTCGAGGGCGACTTTAGTGGGAACGGCTACGGCAACATCAGCCTCGTCCGCCTCAGCGGACGCATCTGGCTCCTCCTGCTCCTCATCGTCCCCCTTCTCGAAGTCAGTTTCTGCGCTATCGATGTGGCGCGCCTGCAAAGCGACAATGTCGCGCTCCGCGGACGTAACATCTCCAGAGGCGCTGCTAATGGACACGCCAGCGGGTCGGTCTCGATCAGTGCTGGTGGCGCCGTTCAGTCCAAGCCCGGACAGACCCGACAGACCCGCCAGGCTGGGCATGCTGACGGGACACATGCAGGGCACGAACTGAATGCGCGCGCCGCCCTTCTCCGGCAGCGTGTTCTGCGGCTGATAGTTAAAGTAATCCGGATACGGATATTGCGGCCGCGCATTGTACAAATTGTTCACCCGACGATTGTACGTTGGATATTCCGCATTGTAGGCGGCGTAGCGCAGCGGGGCTGTTGTTTCCGTGCTGCTGCTGGTCGGCGGTGCACTGGTCGTACTGCTGGTCGTCGTTGTTGTTGTGGTTGTAGTTGTTGGCGCCGGGGTCGTTGTCGTGGTCGTCGTTGTGGTCGGCGCTGGCGTCGTGCTCGACACACTGCTGCTGCTGCTCGCCAGAGCAGGTGGCGTTACGTCCGGCTTGAAACCAGCCGCGGCCGCATCGTGGCGCCGGGCTGCCGCATAGCTGGTCACCGCATACGGATCATAGTGGCGGCCCGAGAGCAGCGGCGTCTGTGCCGCGCCAAAGCCAAAGAGCGGCACTCCAAATGCGCCGCCCGTCAGCGGCTGGTACGTGTAGGTGCGGAAGTAGGTGAGCGGAATCTGTTGCAGCACCTGACTGCGCGGCGTCTCGCTGTGGTTGGAGGGCGAAAGGATTAAATCAAGCTGCATTTACCAACACTCTGGCTGACTTACGTTGTCGTCTTGGGCCACCAGAAGCCGCTGCTGGGCAGAGGCAGAGCCGAAAAGCCGGCGATGAGCTGCAAACCGAGAAATTAAGTTTCAGAAAGTTCATTTTGCAGCTGTCCCATCTAGTTGGGTTCTTTCTTAAGTGCAACATTTAGGTATTTATACTGATTACATTAACTACTAACTACTACCAGGCTAGTACACGGTTGTGGTGTTATCTTAGTTAAAACCCGTGGTTGTCAGATATATTGATCATTTGTAACTATAGTCATATACCTACGAGAGCTCCAATTGTCTGTGGTTCGCTTTCTTGAGCCCAGGCTCAAAGCTTCACATATTTTTAAAATTAACAAACAAAAACAATTCCAATGTTAAGTTTAAGTTTATATTTGCCCGTTCTACTGAGAATATTGCGAGACGTAGATATTCTCATATATAAATTGCGGTCTGAATATGTTCTCTACTCAATAATTGGTATTTACCAAATATGCTTGGATAACGCCAATGTTATTTATGCTTTTGGGAATGAGTTTTTCAAGAAAGTTTATTTTGTTGAAAATAAACACTTTTTATAATTCAGCGCTCGTTTCGATTCATTGGAATCCCGGGTTTTTAAATTAGCGCGGTTCAAACCGTCTTAACATAATCTCTACCTATGTATATCCACCCTTTGCCATAATGTTTGGTTTAAATATTATTTGAGCCACGAAACGAGTTATTTTGGTTTTCGGTTGAATATTAAGAAAATATATCTGATACTGGACAATAAGATGTACAGTAATAAAGTCAATTGTATTTCGATTTTAAAATTAAATAAATTAATATCCAAAGTCCTCATAATAGCTCGAAACCAATTTGTGGCTCTACTTACAAAAAAAAATTAAAAAAATTATAAAACAAATATAAAACATATTAATGTTTTGTTTTATAAGAAATAGTCTTATTAATATTATTTGCTATATTATTTTTCGGTATATCTTCAACGTTATTGAATTACGAGCACATATATTTGTTGGAAATAAATAATATAGCATGTTTTCATTTTTTGAAGAATTGGATTTAAAGTTTTCAATAATCTGTGGTCATATGTTTTACTTATTTTATTTTGCATTAACTTGGTTTTTGATCTATGGAAACGCATCCTTCGACCACGTTTGTTGTTTCACATACCACTAAGTATTGCCACATTTTCGATAGGTTTTTAGTTCACTTGACTATCGAATATATGTATATATATAGATATATTTGTATCCTCGGCGTTAATCCTTGAATTGGTCCTTTACGATAACACAAAACACCATAAAAAAAAATAATTAAGTTAAGCGCGAGAGTCCGCACGCGTGCGCAGCTGCATTTGTTCTAAACCCAAAAACAGTTACAGGCCGAGCTTTTATATCGTCGATGCCACTAGCCGGGCCCAGAGGTCGGGGATCAATTGTGTGCGTCGGGTCGCGTCGCTAGCCGAGGTTCGGGCTTGGGTCTGGGTCTGGGTCTGGGTCTGGGCCTGGGCCTACGATTGGGAATCCATTTCCATCTGCCCCAGAGCCATGCGCGTTAGACATGAAAGACGGGCATGGCGTGCGTCTTCTTTCCAATTCCTTTTGTTTCATGGTGCGCTGTTACTGTGCCCTATTGGAGGGGGGTTGCGGCGGCTGCGTCGGCGGGGGGGACTTAGAATAGCGCGAGAAAATTAATTGCAGGCTTGGAAAAAACTGAAAAGTCGTAAGAGCGAAAAAATAAGTTGGGAAATCAATAATAATAATGAACGTGCGTTTAGAATAGAAAGCCACATCATTGACAAAATGATTGAATGAATGACGGCTGCACGGGGGCGGGGCCTATTGGTCCCCACATTTGTTGTTGTTGTTCTTCTTCTTTTTGTTGTTGTTGCTGTTGCTGTTTTGTCTGAAAGGGCCGCAAGCCATTGAATTAGCCATAAATATTTGTAGATGACTATTTCTCGGTTTTATTTGTATTTGGATTTTCTGTTCATTTCAGATTTGTTGTTTTTTTTTTTCGGTTTTTTATTTCTTTATTTTCCAGCTTTTCACACATCGAAATTTGATTTTCTTTTGATTCTGGAATTTGGGTCACACAACATTTTGTTTGCCGTCAAGAATCTTCAGTTTGGGCCACTCGTGATTGTTTTTGCACGCAGCCCCTCCAGCTGCTCCAGCTCCTCTAGGCCCCTCCAGCTCCCATCTCCCATGGCTTTCTTATGTAATGTCAAAGGCCAATATAGCCCAACAATTGGTTGCATCGCCTTCGATTGAGTTGTTCGATCATTAAAACTGCATTTTATGACAACTTTCTAGCCGAACCTTCGAGCAGAGAAGCCTCGTCTTTGTGTCTGCAGGAATTTATTGCCATTTTTTTTATGATTGGTAAACCTTTCCAATCGCATTCAGAGTATTATACGAAGACACTTCCATATGCATAGGTATAGGTATAGGTACGGGCCTATAGAGGTGTTAATGGAGCACAGTTTTAATGATAGTGCAGAGCCATTGGGAGGAGAGGTGTTTAGATGCGTATTTAATAGGTCATTCAGGTGATCATGAAATGATCTGTTAAGAGCAGTTCAGAACAATTTGGTAAAAGGTAATTGCGATGATCGTGTTATGATCTTCAATGAGTACAAAAAAAAGTGCAAGATCAAAAAGAGATCAGTGTCTAAATTTGTTAGAAGATCAAACGATCAAGGTATCATCGTTTATTTCCAATCAAAAAGGATCATCCCATAATCATATATTTTTTTGTATCTCTAAACAAATATTATTATAATTAAGATCATATTTGAAACAAGATCAGCCGATCAAGAAATGATCTTTTATATCTGATCAAAACAATTTTCAATGCAGTCAAAGATGAAGACTCTAATTATGAAGAATATTATTATTTCTTATCAAACACATTGCAAGATCGTTGAGTAAAGTTATTCGAAGATCAGTCGATCCTATCAAAAAAGAAAAGATGAAAGATCAATTAAAAAAGTTTAAAAATATAAAAATGTTCGAAATAAGATCAACAAATGATCATTTATATCTGATGGAACCAATTTGAAATGCAGTAAAAACCCGGTATTAGACTATTATGATCATTAACATCGAAATTTGATACGAGATCAGCCATTCATTTATTTCCTATAAAAAAAAACATGAAAGATCCATTATTATATTTATATTGTAATCATAGATCTCTTATAGCTAAAAAAAAAATATATTATCATATTGAAGATCACAATAGAGACGTTGCCCCAGCTCAGCCAAGAGACAGCAGGTCCAGCACAATGTCCTGCTACCGAGGAGCACGGCTCTGTACATACTTGGATGTATAATACTTGGTGTGTTCCTTGCTCCCCTTCTGGCCATTGCGATGTGGTCCCCTGTAGCTGCAAATGGAAGGGAAATATGTGACAAACGACTGAGTAGGTGAGCTTGTTCAGCGAGCTTACCGTGAATTCAAAATGAACCAAGTATTGTCACCGTGCTCCTTGGAACCGCCCGAGCAATCGATCTCTATGTCGCGTGCTCTGTGGCTTGCCTGGCCAGGCTTGGGACTCTGCAGCAGCTTACCCAGCGTGTAGACCGGAAAGGCGTAGTACTCACGCTTCAAGGCATAGCGAGAGCTCTGGCGCTGCAGCGGTGGAGCTTCTGTGGTGCTGGCGAGCGAATCGTAAGGTGCCTCCATGCTCTCGTCCACATAGATGATCTGAAAGGGAGAAGGAGAACTGCTACTGCTGCTGCTGCTTGTGGTCTGCTCGGGCTGTGCTGGCGGCTGCTGTTCCAGTTGCAGCTCCTGGCTGGGCTCCTCAATCTCAGCTTCTAGCTGCTCCAGCTGCTCCGGCAGTGCACTGTCCGTCCTGTCGGTGGTCGGCACCACGTAGTGGCGATGATTGTCGGGTGGGTCCAGTGCTGGCGAGCTACGCAGCGGCGGCTGCCACTGCACCACTTCCTGGGGCGAATGATAGGCGCTGTACTGCTTCGCCTTCTTGGCCTTCCGCTTGCGCTTGCTGCGCGGCAGCTGCGTTTCATAGAGCGTCGCCATGGGCGTGGTCAGTGCCAGTGGCTCAGCTGCCGTTGCAGTTGCTGGAGCAGTTGCTGGAGCGGTTGCCGGATCTGGAGCAGCATCTGCCATGTATGCTTCCGTTGTTGTCTCAAATGTCGGCCTAACGGTGATAGCCTCGTGGGCGTAGAAGGGAATCAACGTCAGATTGAGCAGCTCCCGCTGACCGGGCAATTTCAAGCGCTCCACAATGGGCTTGGGTCGGAACATGGGCGTCGAGGGCGGATAGAGCACTTGGCCGGGCACCGGCTCCTGCATAGGATAGCGCTGCCCGCTCAGCATCGTGTTGATCAGCAGCTCACCCCTGGTGCCGTTGTACACAAAGATCGGATAGCTGGCGGTGGGCAGCGCATTGTCTCCGGGTGCACTGTCAAAAATGGGCAGCGACTGCGGCTGGCGCCGGCGCTGCGCCAGCCTGGGAAGCTCGGACGGCGTCCCACCCAGCTGCTGGACGTAGTGGCTCGGTAGCTGCAAGCGATGCGGCAGATAAAAGCGTCGCTGTGTAAATGGTGCAGCCAGCGGTGGCGCCACCAGAGGCGCCTCATCGGCCTCCGAGTCCGGACGCACGCGTATTGTTATGGCTGTGGGCAGATGCTGTCGCTCCTGGCGCCTTCGGCGCAGGGTTGGGGCACGCGTGTTTGTGGCATAGTCCGCCTCCTGCCTGTCGGCACGCTGGCGCTTCATCAGCTCGTCCTCGAGTATCCACAGCGGTCTTTGGGCCGCGTTCAAATAGCTGTTGGCCAGCGGGTGCTCCGTGCGCGCTGGCGTCCATGTCCAGGACCAGGGCAGAGCGCTCAGCAGGCGCAACAGCGCCAAAGTCCAACCGCTTAGCGCCTCCATTCGCTCGCGTGCGCGTTGTCCAATTAAATGGCCAAAAAAGCGGCGCCAACGGGCCTCTTTATAAGCCAAATACTGACTGTCCCATTGTCTTGGGCTTGGGTCTTGCCTAACCAACTCGTACTTTCGTTTTTGACATGGCCCGCAAAAATATCGCCCAACTTGTTCTTAACGGGTCGGCACAGTTCAGTGGGCTGTGCCACTTAAAAGCCGTTGGCTCAAGTGGTTCTAGGTCATGTTTATGCCTCGCCCAACATTGTCGCTCGATTCGCCTCAAAGTTGTTAAGGTTTTGAAGGGACTCTCCAGATATAATACGTCTTAACCACGATCGAGTGACAAGCAACAAAGAATTAATTCATCAATTTTTCACCCATTTTCCACTCTTGTCGGTATTCGGAATTTCGCCACAAATCCGTAGGGATTAGTTCTTTGGCTCGATCACAAGCTCATGTTTATCCAGATAGTATAGATTGGTTAACAATTTCGAAGCTCATCTTCGGTTTTTTGTTTTTTTTTTTTTGTATTAGTTACCAATCATTGGCTCGATTCGATTGCTCAGCCGTCTGATCGCTGGCTGCTAATGGAGCCTCCATTGCGGCTATTCCTGGACCTGGCCCAGAGCTGGGGGACTTCACATGGACAGCTGTCAAAACTGACATTAATCAAAACACTCTAACTGATTTGCTTTCTTGTGGTTGCGGTGGCCACGGCGTGTTCTTGGGCCTCCAATTGATACTCCGACATGCTACAATATATTTTGGCTGCAACGCTTGAGTTGGACGATCAAAACATGGCAGATGCCAGATGAGGCAGGCGGCATGCGGCATGCGGCATGCGGCATGCGGCATGCGGCATGCGGCATCAGTTCTGATGGGAATTCTGTGGGCCCGTTGACGGCTGCGAGATGGCGTCCAACAGCTCCGAGCCGAAAAGCAAAGTGTCTGGCTCTTAGTTCTTGGTCTTTTGTTTCACATATGGCTCTGCGCTTCTACATTTTTAGTGCGCGCTGTTTGGAAAAACAATTTGGGCAACTTACAAGTATTTCCTAAGACTGAGAGAGAGAGAGAGAGAGAGAGAGCGAGAGTGAGAGAGTGAGAGGGTGGCCGAGAAAACTGACAAGGCAACATGACCACAGCGGAGTGGAACAAGTGGAACGGCCCCGCCAAAATGGGGTTAATAGCCTTTGACAGACAATTGGACGACCACGGGCGGTGCGGTCGTGAGTTCTCACTTTAGGGGGGGGAAAATGGGAAATGAGAATGGGAAAATGATTTATTAGACTCTGTATCTGCAGCTTTGATCGATCAATCGGCGCTATCTGCTGGTGCCAGCTCTTCTGCTCGTTGTTGTTGTTGCCTGTTCCGCTAGCTAATTACAAAAAACAAAATCATTTTCCTAGATTGCCTTTGCCCGCCGCCTCCGGTATTGACTGACTCAGTCCCGGACTCAAACTCGAGCTCGAACTCGGACGCCGACTCGAACTTTGGCTGTGCGATCCCCAACCCCAGCCAAGAGCAGAAATCGCTGCGTGAAAGAATTGAAAACGATTTTCAGAGCATTTCCATTCATTCATATCGATTATTGAGTGCTATCTTTAGGCGGCAATTTATAGCTACGATATTATTAGTACTATATCATTTAGATTGGGCTCCGTCTCCCCCCCCCACACCAGCCAGCTGCCTGCCTCACATGCGTGACTTTATAACATAATTAGATCAAATTGGAAGGTATGTCCCTTGGCTTTATGAGCTTTTAATGGTCTCTAATGCATTTTAAATTCGCCCAGAACATTGGAGATTATTGAGCTGAGAACCTATCTGAAATTCCACACAATCTTTCTATCTATCTATCTATCTATCTATCTATCTATCTATCTATCTATCTATCTATCTATCACTCACGCTAACTCGTGCCTATAATTAACAGCTCGAAATATTTGGACAGACATAAAACAAATGCACATGCACGCACACTCATAGAAGCATGAAAGGCATGTCATGTAAATCATAGAGCATCTATGAGAGCGGGGAGGAAGAGAGAGAGAGAGAGAGAGGGGGGAGGGGGATTCCAGTCAAGCGCATCGCATTTTTGACACCAACAGTTTGTTCTGTCAATTTGTTATAGAATGCATTTTATGCAAATGAAAGTTGTCCTCAATCTATCTCACAGATACTTCAGATGCCACAGACGGCATTCACTTAGCGACCTGAGCCACTCATATATACATATGTATATGCGTATGTATATGTGTGTGTATATGTATATCTTTCTGTTACCACTCATATGGCTCCGCTCTTCTTCTTGTTCTGCTTCATTGCATCAACTGATTGATGCGCCGCATACAGCGCACTATGAATAATAAACAATAAACAATAAACTAATCAAGAGCCAAAGCAAAGATCACCAGATGCATCTGTCAGATACACTTGCGACCTGACAGATACAGAGACAGATACAGATACAGATACAGATACACACATATACAAATGTCAAATGATTCGATTGTCTTGCTTTCTTGTATCGTAAATGCAGACACCTGTACGATACAGCCCCCCAGTTGACACGGGCACGACTTGTGGACTCCGCCTAATGACATTTGCCCTAGAGATAAGAGTTTCTAATGAATGCGTTAGGCGCATGTCTAAGTCAGGTGTGAAAACTCATGATGCTGCCGATCATTCAAAGGCCGAAGTAGCTCCAAGGAGCTAAACCTAGGCTGTGTAGGACAGAATAATGAGATCTGTTTTTGCTTCAAAGCTTGATTTTCACTTAGCTCTTTGGTATGATTAATATTATTAATATAGCAATTATTATTACTATTATTTTTATTATTATTTTTATTATTATTATTATTATTATTATTATTATTATTATTATTATTATTATTATTATTATTATTATTATTATTATTATTATTATTATTATTATTATTATTATTATTATTACTATTACTATTACTATTATTATTATTATTATTATTATTATTATTATTATTATTATTATTATTATTATTATTATTATTATTATTATTATTATTATTATTATTATTATTATAATTAGTATTATTATTATTATTATTATTATTATTATTACTATTATTATTATTATTAGTATTATTACTATTATTATTATTATTAGTATTATTACTATTATTATTATTACTATTAGTATTATTATTATTATTATAATTATCATTATTTTTATTTTTTCTTAACCTTTACTATTTATATTATTAATTTTATAATTTACCATTATTATTACGTGCGGTTATAATAAGTATAATCCCCTACGTTTACAGTATATCAACCATATATCACAGCTATATTCCCTCTGACGGCCCCACGAGGCTAGCATTACTTAAAAGATAATCGCATATATAGCTTTTTTTTATAGCAGTATGTGAGATAAAGGAAAGATAAGTTGGGCGTTAAGGGGGAGCGATAGAGAGGGGCGAACTGTATATACCAGACATATCTTATCAGTCTATAATCACTTTACGCACATACAAATAATTAACCTAGTCCCCCGCTCACTTTGGCACTTCGAGCAGCAGCTATGCAAACTTAGTCTTATTGGTGGTGGTTAATTACATAGCATTAGCATATATATTGCACACCCCCACGCATCTGGGATTGCAGCTGGAATCTCGCTCTCAGTGTGAGAGCAGCCACCACAGAGCAACAAAATATGTAAGTACAAAGCTTTTTTGAAAGCTTTTTGCGCGATCGGAGCGGGTGCATTGTGTGATACGGTAGTTATGGGCAGCAGCAGCTAGAAGCTCTTCCAGCACGTCGCCAGCTGCGTCATTGAAAGCTCGGCCACCTCCAACGGTTCGTTTCGCGTCTGCGTCCGACTGCGCCGACTGCCCCGACTCCAGCCCTGGGACTGGCCACTTTCGCCGCGGCGGCGTTCAGAATTCAATTTGCTCGCTCGGGTTCAGTGCGAATTGAGTTGTCGTGGCGCGCGGCGGCTAAATTTTGGGTCCATTGATTGCTCTCAAAATCAAATTTGTTGTTTGTTTATTGTTATTGTTCTTGTTGGCTGTTGTCTGTTCGAGAGCGTGGAACTAGTTGTCGTCTGTCGGAGCGATTATCTAGCGACAAAGTGAGCATTGCCTTAGACTTTTCGAATCAAAAATTTGTCGGTGTTGCTCTTGGTTGCCTTTTCTGAGCCAGCACGCATAGAAATTTTTGGCACATTTATGGATGTGTCTGATCATAAAGTTTGGGTTTAGTCTTGGCAGATTTACAAATTAAAAGCAAAACCAAAGAGGAAACAGAATGAGCATCCACGGCGAGGAGCGACCCAGCATATCGCCGGCGCGCAAAGCTGCCTTCCAGGTGATGGCCGGCGGCTCTGCCGGTTTCCTGGAGGTGTGCATCATGCAGCCGCTCGACGTGGTCAAGACACGCATGCAGATCCAGACACGGCCCGCAATTGCCGCCACCGCCTCCTCCACGGCCGAGGTAAGTTATCTGTTATCTGTTATCTTCATCGAGCTTGCCAATCAGCTGGCAGCTGCCAGCTTTCAGAGAGAATGTAAATAAAGGTGGAAGGCGAAAACTCTTAAGCCAACAGAACAGTGGGCGGGAGAGAGGGCGTTAGAGCGAGAGAGAGAGAGCGCTAAAGAGCGGTCGCTTAATGCGAATTGTTCGGCTCAAGTGGTTTGTGCATAACCTTCACAGGCAGATATCGAGAAAACAATGCATGTACTTACAAAATATAGTATGTGTGCATGCGTGTGTGTGAGTGCATGTGTGTGTGTGTATGGGCATAGCATAAACGAAGCAAAGGCACCGATAAGAACCAGACAGCTTTTATGACCAGACCAAAAGAGACCTCAACAACACGCACTAAGCGAACAGCCCGGCTGATAGGGTAGCTGTATTTGAAAAGGTCATGTCAAGGTCAACAAAAACGACAGTCAAATTAATATGGATACATATGTATGTAGATATCCATTGGACAACATGCCCAACAGCTCGCACAGCTGACAATACAATACAAAATGTACATACACATACACACATTTACACACACACACACACACACATGCACGCACACACGCGTACATAATTGGCTTGTCTTATCGACGGCGCGCTTTGTGAGAAATTTTGACTTATCTCTGCTGATTTTCTAGTGTTCGAACTCATTTTTTTTTGTAATCAGCAAAACGCGTGTCACATATTATTGCTATTCGTTTATTAAGTGAAAGTTGTTGTTTTTGTTTTTGTTTTTTGTTTTTAGCCGGTGTGTATTTATTTTGATTTCTATCTTATCTGTTTATGTTTTACAGTTTGTTAAGCTTCAGCTTTTCAGAATGCATTCTGAGAGAGTTCTACAAGCTGTTAGGCAACTTCATAGATAACAGAGCACATTATTCTACTATAATCATAATGAGTATAAAATTATTCCTTGTGCTGGTCGGCATTATAATACGTATACCTATGCAAGAACAAAGAGCACACAGTTCCATCATATATCATTTTTTTATTCTTGGGTAATACGCATAAGGAAACTGTGCTTGCTTCTCTTCACATGTACATATATCTACTATACAATATGTATGACTGACTGACTGACTGATATACTCAGTGACTAACATGGATATGTGGCGACTCTTTGTGTGGTAATAATTATTCAAATTATAAAAATATCAAATAAAAAAATGATAATATTTATTTTGTTTTGCTTTTGTCCATGTCAAAAGCTGGCACGAATTACACAAAAAGTTTCAGTGGCACTTGCGTGTTCAAAATAATTGATTTGACCCGGGCAATGCCGGGTAATGCCTTCTACTATATACGTGTGTATATAGGTTAAGATGCAACGTCTGCGCTTTGCTGTTGGAACGAGAACATTTAACTAATTTTCAGCACATTATTAAAATAGATGCAAAATGTAATTAAATGTACACACACACACACACACACGCACACACGCACGCACACACAAGCAGAGCATCAATGGGATAATTTAGCACAGTGTCCAAATTATTTAGCACATTTATGCATATTTGCATTAAACCGAACCAAAAAAATTCCAGTTTTTCGTGATATTTGTGTGCCATGAGCGATAAATAATGAAAATGCGAGCCAGCCAGTGCTGCCAATTTGGCCATTTTTGCGCCGTTTACCGCTAGAGTTGGCTATTTTTTACATTCAATCAATATTTGACTATGTGCATTATGGCTTCAGGATTTGGCAGTGCTTAGAAATGAAAACTTTGGTGAAAAGGAAAATACGCTATTTATGGAACTGCGGTTATATTATGGATAAAACTGATATTTGATTGTAGAGGATGATGTCTTCGAGAGCGATAAAACTGTAGAACATATTCTGGAGGAGTTCTCAGCTGTAAACCGGCTGAGACATTCACAGCTGTCTTTATACTAGAGGAATCGGGGCTTTAAGGCATTTTTGCAACTGACAGAATTGAACAGAATTGATAAATATTATTCTCCAGTAAAAGATTCAACAAAAGATCCAAGTGATTTTAAGAAATTAAGAAACTACGAGCACTTCGTCTTTTCAATGAACACAAATTGAGTTCGTTTTTGCATAGGATTTTTAGACAAGTTGGCAGCTTTGTGTTGGGGATTAATGTGGAACTGAATTTTAGCCCAATTTATTTAAATTCTCCTAACGACATTGAAAATCGTTCGCAGGTGCACTACAATGGCGTGTTTGACTGCTTTGCGAAGATGTATCGGCAGGAGGGGATCGCGTCGTATTGGAAGGGCCTGATGCCGCCAATTTTGGCCGAAACGCCGAAGAGGGCGATCAAGTTTCTGGTATTCGAGCAGACGAAATCGCTTTTTCAATTTGGATCGCCGACACCGACGCCGCTGACATTCTCGCTGGCTGGCTTGACGGCCGGCACACTGGAGGCAATAGCTGTGAATCCCTTTGAGGTGGTCAAGGTGGCACAGCAGGCGAATAGGCAGAAGAAGATGGTTAGCACCTTTGAGGTGGCACGCGACATTGTCCGGCGCGATGGCCTCGGGCTGCGGGGACTGAACAAGGGCCTGACGGCAACAATGGGTCGCAATGGCGTCTTCAACATGATCTACTTCGGTTTCTACCACAGCGTCAAGAACGTGGTGCCGGAGAGCAAGGATCACACCTGGGAGTTTATGCGCAAGGTGACCATCGGCTTTTTGGCCGGCACGCTAGCCTGCTTCGTCAACATACCCTTCGATGTGGCCAAGTCTCGCATCCAGGGACCGCAGCCAGTGCCCAATCAGATCAAGTATCGCGGCACCCTCAGCTCCATCGCGACCGTGTACCAGGAGGAGGGCTTCCGGGCGCTCTACAAGGGCCTGGTGCCGAAGATTATGCGCCTGGGTCCCGGCGGCGCCATCATGCTGCTCGTTTTCGACTACGCCTATGAATACTTGTTGATGAACCACTCGTCGTAGTCCATCATGAATTTAAATTTAAGAAATTGTTGGTTTTTTTTTTGTACGCAAGCCTGAAAGTCGTTTAGATCTTATGAAGCATACAAATAACTACATATTTTACAAATCATATGTACATTCTGCTTTGTATACATAAGAAAATAATTACTAAATTTTTTTTTTTAATCTTATTTGTGTCTCTTTTAGAACTTTGTATACCCTGAACCCATTGAAAATGGGTAAAGGGGGTAAATGTATGTAACGGGCAGAACGAAGCACTCCACATAGATATATATTCTTGATCAGCATCAATAGCCGAGTCGAAATAACCATGTCCGTCCGTCTTTCCGTCCGTCCGTCCGTCTGTCCGTTTGTATAAACGCGTCGAGCTAGTTTTAATTTAAAAACAAATCGAAATTGGCAAATGGCAAAGCTAGGCAGAAGAGCCCAGAAGTGCCTTTTCCGGACCCATAAAGTGTATTCTTCAGAGATTATAGGATATATAGATTAAAAATATATGTTACTGTTTGGATATCAAATATAACCTAGTTTATTGGTATTTAACACACATTTGACCTTCATATTTGGGCTCTGCTAAGTTGAAAAGCATCTGACTATAAAGACGAACTTTAGATCATATTACCCTTTTTTGATCCATTTTCAATTAATTTAATTGCTGTCAAACCTATCGGGGATCG
Source organism: Drosophila montana (assembly GCF_035044405.1). Classification (NCBI taxonomy): domain Eukaryota; kingdom Metazoa; phylum Arthropoda; class Insecta; order Diptera; family Drosophilidae; genus Drosophila; species Drosophila montana. The sequence goes on from NW_026996772.1 coordinate 280,346, forward strand.
GCTATCGGCGAATACTACAAGTGAGAAATTTAAATAAACATGCCTAAGCTTTCATTAAGATATATTAGCAAGCTGAACTTTCGCTTTAAAGAGCTTATATATATATATACACATATATATATATATATACATGGTATATAAAAATATATAGTTTCTCGTTGAGATAAAGAGAATCTCTAATAAAGGTCGAAATTTTACCTTGCAGGCAATTTTACCTAGCAAATTTGCATTATATTTCAGTACCTATTTAACAAGAACTCTATTTCGAACCGATTGCTCCTATAGAAACTATATGATAAAGCAGTCTGTTGTTAATAAGACAGATGTTATGTTTAAAGTAGAGTAAAGCGATAGAAAGCCAAATATAGTTAAGATATTTGTGCTAGATATATGCTAGAGTATTCCGATTCCGATATATGCTCTGCTGGCAGCAAAGAGGTGGACTTATATAAAGTTTCTTGATGATTGTCTGCATATATCTACTCGGCTGTTGATACGGATTGTGAATATATATACTCCATGGGGTGGAGTACCCCATGTCGAACGCGATTTCTTCTATGCGTTACACGTTTCATTGCAAATTATGCAAATCTCTGCAAAGGTATAAAAACCATTTAGGTAAAAAAGATTTGTACAGGATAGGTAAACTTGGTTTCTGTTTAATGAAACGCTTTTTTAGTTCTGTTCTCTTGCCCCAACATCGTACTCATACGCGCAAGCAATTCCGAAATTGTATTTCAAAGCTCCAAAAAGTATGCGACAAAATAAGAATATACTTGAACAGATGCCTATAAAGCATACTTCTCGACAACATGCGCTTAAATTAAATACTCGCGATATATGTACATATATATAGTGCATATATGTATGTGCCGATTGGAACAGAATTACTTAAAACACGAGGTCCGTGAACATGTTTTGTTTTATTATCATAATTAAATTGAATTTTATAACCTAATTCATAAGATAAGTGTGTATACATGTGGTTACCTATACTTTTTTGTATATTCGCTCGTTTCTTAGATGTATGTATATTTAGATGATTAGTTGTATAATGCTTGTTGCAATTTCCATTAACTGTTTCGGAACTGACAACAATTTTAGGCAACATTTATATCGAGTTATTGTACATATATATTTATAATGCATTCGTGTATATAGAACCATTTATTTAAATGTATAACTATATATATATACATATATATATATATAGATATATACTTATATTATAGTCAATTTTATTGGATTACAATTACATATATTGGCAGAAGCGAGCAATTGGTTGTTTTTTTTTGTTTTTGTTTTTTCATATTTATAATCCTCCATCATTGTCAGTTTTAATTAAAATAGTTTAATGTAATAATAATTATATAACTGAAACATTTTTTTTTGTTAGCTTTTTACAACACATTTTAGGTAAAAAAAAAAACGCATAATTATAATTATAAATATAATCAGTAAATTGCATTCACAGCAAAAAGTGTCTTCACTTTTTAGCAGCTGTTTTTTCTGTTGCTGTTTTTATGGTTTTTTTTTTTTTTTTTTGTTAAGTAACATTATATCGTCTTTTGAGGCATTGTTGTTAACTTTTTAATATTTTTTGGACCACAGACTAAAATTATATATATATATATGTATGTATGTGCAACTAACTTAAGACTACATAATAAAATGTACAAAAAAAGTGGTAATAATCAAGCGAAATCTCTTGTTGAACTCCTTTAATTGGCGCTATGCTATTGCATTTGTTTATTTAAAACATATTGAATTGCATAGTTTCGCATAGTTATATTAAGAAAATAAATATGATTTATTTTAATTAGTTGTATTTATATGTATGTATGTGTATTTAAGGTATCATATCAAAATAAGATTTGTTTGTTTCGTGGTTGGGCAACATTTTCAATTTTTACGACAAAATCCAAAGATCAAATAATAAAAACTTGCGTCATGTGAATTAATAAACTTATCAATTTTGCTGCATGTCTTTCTCTGTGTGTGTAAGCGTGTGTATTTGTGTCCATCTGTCTGTCTGTGTGTGTGTCTGTCTGCGTGTGTGTGTATATAACACACACTGCCCTGTGAATTTCCACCTCAAAATGCATACGATGTATCTGTGTGTGAGTGCATACATATATATATATATATATATATATGTATCTATCTATATATATAAATACATGTTTGTTTATATATGCATATATATATACATATATAAATATCGCCTGCTGCTCTATTCAATGCAGTCCTGCCACTCTTCAGTCGCAAGAGTCCTTTCTCTGTCATTTCAGTCCATCATCTTCGTTGTTGTTCGCACCGACGCGTTCAAAATGCAATTTAAGGATAATAACAAAAACAATCAGGAACAATATTAAAAAAAAAAAAATAATTAAATTTGAAAAATCTATTCTAATCTAATGGAACGATGGGACGGCCACTTCGCCCCGGTGCAACTGTTCCAGTTCTTAATAGATGCGCTCGTAGAACAGCAGATATGCCTGCGCCTTGAGGGCCGTCTTCTCGCTAACCTCCTGGACACGTGAATCTGACACGTAATACCATTTGCCGGGCGGCGCCTGCACATTGGCCGCCTCATCTTGTTCGCCGTTGGCCATGCCAGCCGGCTGATCGCCGGAGGTAGCAGCAGTTTGTTCGTCGTCGGCAAGGCCATTGTTTAGATCGGAGGAGGCCTCGTCTGAGGTGGATGCATTGCTGCTGGAGCTGGTGAAGTCGTCGCTGTCATCCATGGCGTTCATGCGCATCTCACGGGCCTTCTCCTTGACCAGCAGCTCTTCAAGCTTCTTCAGCTGCTCATCGTCCTGATCTAGTTCGGCCTTGCTGCCATGCGGCAGGAACTTCCAGCGCTTGTCATCAGGTGTCACCTTCGGACGTACCTTTACATAGGCGGTGTAGTGTCCGCCATATAAGCCGCCCGAGTGCTCGACTACGCCATAGAGCGCATAGAGCAGCTTCTTCTGTTTGCGATCAATGTTGGGCAAGTTCTTTACCTTGGAGCCGCAGAAGGCGGCTATGTCCAGCAGAACCGAGTAGCTGACCTGCTGCGTTAATTTACGAAAGATGCAGCGCGGCCCCAGCTGGAATCTCTTTAGATGCAAAATGAGCACTGCCGGCGGACTGGACACCAGCAGCTGCTTTGTCGCATTCGTGTTAACGGACTTGGCCTGCGGATCGGTGCCGTTGATGCGGCGCGTGCAGCTCTCGCAGCCGACCTTGTTCTGGCCAGTCATTAGCTCCACGGCGGTAAAGTTATTGAGGCACGACGGAACCGAGCATTCGCCCACCTCGCACTGATAGCGCGGCGCAATCGTGGTGCTCCAGTCCGAATAGCTTTGCGTGCGCACACGTTTCGAGCGGGCCACAATCTGGGCCTGCTCGCGCAGCTTTAGCTGTTCCATCTGCAGCTGCAGCTGCAGCTGCCCCGAAGAGAATTGGCGCATCTGCGAGGCGCCCTCCTCGCTCAGTCCGGCATTCACTAAGCTGGCAACTGTGCTGCCAACCGCCCCGCCAGCGTTCGTTTCTGCCACATTGCTGGCTCCATTATTATTATTATTATTGTTGTTGTTGTTGTTCTTGCTTTTGTTGCTGGTGGTGCTGGCAGTGCTGTTGGTGGTGGTGGTGGGTGCCGGACTTGTGGCTATGCCTGAGTCTGTAAAGAAAAACATAGGTAGAGTGAGAAGGAATGATAATATGCTGTCCCTTTCACTTGCGCATATCAAGAGCTGAACATATATGGTTCCATCAGAACCATTATCAAATACTAATATAAACCTTTTCCAGTTGTCTATTATAAAATTTTGATTTTACTCACATAAATTCCTCTTTTATACAAATTTGTTCTGTGGAAGTAGTTTCATGTTGTCTTGGAAAAGAAACAGTAACTCAATAGAAGTAGCTGATAATACCCATTGCAGCTCTATGAAATAGTGATACCTTCTGGTCAAATCATCATATTTGTGGACTACCCAAAGTCGGACTAGTTTGCATACAGACAAATGGACGGACATGGGCATTATTTTATGAATTACAAATTGTGTGACAGAAATCTAATATCTATATCCGTAGTGTATGGAAGCTAGACACATTAACAACTCCTGCAACATCGAGGAGGCTTTCTTTAAGTGCTACTAATGAGATTTCTTTTGCAGCTCTGTAACTGTAGCTCACCATTCTCGTCCTCCTCCAGCGAATCCTTGTCCATGTGTTCGGGCGTATCATCGCGTTTCTCGCTCAGCGGCTGCGCATTGCCATTGTTGTCCGTATAGAACTTGGCGCCGCTGCCGGTTGCCGTGTCTTCCACCAGATTGTCCTCCACATCAGCATCCGAATGCTCGGATGTTGTTGCGCTTAAGGATAGTGTATCTGCGCGCGGACCTTCACCCCAGGGCGCTGATCGTGTTTTCTCGCCATCGGTATCGGCAGACGTCGGCTGCACTTGCCCCTGGCCATCGCCACTGCCGGGTTGCTGATCAACATCGGCGTCACCATCACCACCACCACCACCACCGCCACCGCCGCCGTTAGACTCGTCGTTGATGTTCAGCTTGAGGTTAAGCTTTTGGGCTTGTTTGGTGCGCTGGTGTTTGGCAGCCCGTTTGGCCTTGCGCTCGCGCTCCTTCTCCTTCTTCACCTGTGCCTTAGAGGGCCCCAACGGTTCCTGCCCGTCAGCGTGTAGATAGAACGGAGGCGATGTCAAGCCCACATCCGTTTCGCCGTTGCTGAGCTTCGTGGAGGCAGGCGAGTTCTCGGGACTAGTTTTGCGGCGCTGTGGTGGCTGCGGCTTCTCGACTGCCACGGGCAGCGACATGTCAAGAAAGTACTCGTGACGCGAAGAGATGTTAAAGCAATCCTGACAGGTCAGCGTCGAGACAAGAAAACCGCGGAACACTTGTTCGGGGCGCAGTATGCGATCGGCTGCCTGATTGCCATAGATCTTGCACTTCTGGCGCAGCTCCTCGGACACGCTGTTAATATCCTGATCCTTATATCCTAGATTCTGCAAGATGACGCGCTGGTAGCGCTTCAAATCCTCGGAACGTACGCTTTCCAGCAGTTGACGCAGCAGCTCGTGCGCGTCGTGCTGATCGCCGCCAGTAAACTGTGGACATTTGGCGCACAGCTTGTCAAAGAGCTTGCTGGGCGTAAATACACCGCCGCCGGACTGCAGTTCCTCCAGTGCGTTGGCAAGGGCGGCGGTGAGATTGCCCCACGAAGAGAGCGTGCCCTTTATCATGGGCAATTCAATGTCGCCCTTATCCTTAAAGTTGAAAGTGCCGCCAGGCAGCACAAATCTAAAAAATGGCCATAGTAAATAAGAGTGTATGTGTGTGTGTGTGTGTGTTTGCGTGTATGCACTTACTGCTCTCCGGGCTCGGCCAGCTCCTTGAGAACGGCTAGCAGAAACGGTGTCTGCGCCAGACACTGCATGACGGCATTGAAGAAGCACGTGTTGCCCAAATTGGTGAGGCCACGCACGCGTGGCAAACGATCTAGCTCTGGACTGCCCAGCGATGGAGCAGCCTGCGTAGCCGCCGCCACCGACTGGTAAATGGCGCGCTTGTCCAGCACACGCTTGGCCATGCCCGGTACTGAGCCAATGCTGGCTGGCGGGGGCGGCGGTGGTGGCAGCGGTATGGCCCCATTGCCACCGTTGACGTTCGCTGGCAGTGAGATCTGTTTGCCGCCAGTCATGGGCACAATGGGGCTTAGGTGCTCCATACTTGACAATATTTTGTACTGAATGTTGTTAATTGTTGGCTGCGCCTCTGCTTTTGCATTGGCCACAGCTGTGGGCGGTTTCTGGGCCAGACGCTTCACCAGCTCGACGCACTCGAGCAGATTCTTGCGCGAATTGGCGGACACCTCGTTGTCACATTCGTAGCACCAGATCTTAAAAGAGCGTGTGTTCAATGCCAGTGCATGCGAGTCCGAGTGCGGTTTCTGAAAGTTGAAAGGGGGACGAAGGCGAAATTAGCACAGAGCTGAATCAGAATCAGAATTGCGGCTCCTCTTACCTTAAAGTGCTGAAGTGCGTGCTCGTTGCGCTGACGGCCGCACAGCTGTGTGCCGCACTTGAGGCAAAGCCAGAGACTGTTGTCGTATTCACAGTCAGTGGAATCGCCACCCGTGCCATTGGGGAGATTGAGTTTCTGACACTGCTGGCACTCGTAGAGCAGACCCGTGGATTTGAGCTGGCGTCGGAGGCGTGTCGTGTCGACAGCCTTCTTGATGTGCTGGCAAACTGTGGCGACGCTTCCAGGACCGGCATGTCCATTCATCAGCTCCTCCTCGCCGGAGTCTGTCGAGCTGGTGCCCTCTTGCGCGTCAGTTTGACGCTTCTTGACCATGTCGCCGCTGCAGCTGTTGCGGTTCCTCAACTGACCCAGCGGCCGTCTAGTCTCCCTGGTGACACGCACTGAAATTGAATAGGAGTAGACTGTAGCTAGGACACGAGCGACGAGCAGCACCACTGCTCGTATCGTTCGCTCCAAATAGTGGTATATGGAATAGGGGAATCTTGCTCTGGTGCTCTCGCTCTTCTCTATGATTTGGCTATTGTTGTTGTTGTTATTGCTATTATCGCTGGCAGTTGTATTGCTGTTGTTTTTGTTATAACAATTGCGTACTCGGTTCTCCATTGAGCACTTTTCAGAGCACAGCGATTCCCAGTTTATTTAAATGTTGTTTCTGTTTCTGCTTTGTCTACGTTTTACGTTTGCGATGACTGATTACAAATTCTGATATGGATTTTAAACTGATTTGACGTCGATTTGACATCGGCTAGCAATTGGCCCTCTTTGTTGTGTGCGACACCCTAACTCGGGTGCGCTATTATAGCTATAACGAACAGTTTGTAACGCCTGAGAGCTATGCATGTTTATATCAAGTTCATGTACTTATATTAGCTTCATTAGGCAGTGAATGTTTTGGATGTAAATAGAACGATGATACGGAAACACTTTCCAAATGCGAACTGAGTAAACAATTTTGGCTTTGTTTTAGATTAAACAACCGAACCGAACAGATAGACTAGTATTCTAATGAGAGCTAAATGTTATACTGGACCAGTGTTGATAAATGCTTGGCACAAATTTAAGGAGCATTGAAAAGGAGGTCTATACACTTAACTCAATTTTTGACCGACAGTTCGTATGGATAGTTAATATAGGCTACTTATGTTACTTTTATGCTCTTTAGTTCATTTCAATTTCGCGTCAAAGGCCTTTTATTCTCAAATCAACATTTGTTTAATTTGCAGCTGTGCTGCTAGGAGTGCTTCAGCTTAGCTTCAATTAGTTTAGTCTCATGGAAGGGTGTTAAAACTTCGGCAAGCCGAAAACTGTTATGCTTGTTGTGTGTTGTAGTTGTTTGTTTGTACGCGCGAAGGTGCTCTTAATTAGAGCTGACTTTCAGTCTGGCGTGTGAAGGGGGGCTCTAGTATATTATTATTTTTTATTTATTTTTTTTTTTTTATTAATTCTGGGGTCAAATCTTTGACGCACGTCCATTGGCACGCAGCGCCTCCGACAGCAGCTAGCGTTGCTGTTTGAGGTTAAGTTTAAGTTCATGCGCTGCCATATTGGGCAGCAGCAGCAGTCGCAGTTCCCGTCAGAGCATTGTTGTGTTTCGTGTTTGTCTTTGTGTTTGCGTTGTGTCGTGTGGGCCACGCAACAATGCAGCTGCTATAAAACAGCACACAGTGGAATCGCGGGGACACTCAACCGAATTTTTGACAATATATGCAACAAAAACACGCACGCACACGCATACAATCGTGCGCGCAAACGACACACACACACACACATATATACACATACACGCGCGCATGCAGTCGAGACAGGATAGGCAGAATGGTTGCGATTTTTGTTGCCCCCATGTCCAGTTGCCACAGATTTTTGCAAACTCATCGTCAGTCCGATGAGTCGTTGTTGTTGAATTACCTTGAGTTAGATTTTGCAATATGCGTTGAACATCAATTATTCTAGCGTTTTGGTAGATTTGCGCCTAACCACTTCGTAAACACCAGGCAAACAAAAAAAACGTGAGCTTGAACTGCGTTCGCATTCGCATTTAATAAGTAAAAGAAAACATCGGAACAATTAAATCGATTTTGCAACGAAATGCAACCATATACATACCGATGCTACTCACTGCGAAGAGCTGAGGCATCGATATGACGCGGTGACAGCTATGTCATCGACTGTGGAGGTCGGTCGAAAAAGTTCATCGATATCTACATGAGCGCGCATTTCAAAATGTTAAAATAACAAACCATCTGAAAAGCATGCGTGCACACATGATTTTTTGGAATAGACAAAAGTAAGTTTGGAAAAACAAATGTTTTGAAGTTTTTTTTTAAATAGTGTTTCAAAGAGCTTCAGGCAATCTTCGTTGATTTTTTTTCTGTCTTGCACTTTTAGTACACATTGGTATTAATAAATCATTCGAGACCAAATTAATAATTTCTCGTGGGTTGGGTACACTTAGCCAACTAAGTGAGTCAACCCAAAAACCTTGAGTCAGTCAACTTAATTCAGCAATCAAAGGCGAATATGCAACAGCCACAACAACAGCGAAGAACACTAAGAATATAAAAGAAACTTGATATTGAAAACCCTATCATAAAGAAAACTTCCAGACATAAACTCCCTATAATTACCAACACCCTGAATGTTGTAAATGCATCAAAATTGTTCCGCCCTTCAGGGCAATATTTCATGCGGCGGCCGCGACGAAGACCATAAAAACGCTCCCCAAAGCTGAAACAGGTATACGCAAAGCGAAAGAGATGAGAGATGGAGACAAAAAAAAAATAAAAAAAATTAAAAAAAAACGTGCATTCAATTTTGAGTTGGGTCTCGATGTTGCGGATCGGTCCCATTTCGTTCCAATCCCTTTGTCTTCCCGGCTGTCTGTCTGTCGGTCGGTCGGTCGGTCGGTCGGTCGGTCGGTCGGTCGGTCGGTCGGTCGGTCGGTCGGTCGCTCTGTCGGTCTCTGTCTGTCCGTCATTCTGTCCGTTCGCTTAATTTGCTTGAATTGAGTCGTCATCAGTATTATCATCATTATTATCATTATTATCATTGAGATCATTGCAACTGGTAGCTTTAGTTTTTCCTTTGGTGAAAATTCCTCGAGAGGTTTTCTGTCCCCGCGCTCGTAGTAATTGCCCAATAATGCTTTGTGTACAAATACTCCCCGAACACCTGTCCCAGTCCCGGCAACGGCACCTTCTGCCAACATACATCCACATACACACACACAGGCACACACACAAACGTAGCTCAAATTAAATGCCAGAAGACACAGGAACTGTGCACATTAAAGTCCCATAATGCATAATAACATCAAAGATAATTTCGCATAAAAAAGTTAAGAAAATGTTGCCCGCATTGGACACAGCAAGTCATGCCGGGCCAGAGACTGGCAGAGAAAGAGAGACAGAGAGACACAGAGATCGAGAGAGACAGAGAGAGAGGGAAAGAGTTTACATTCATCTTTGCTCTGGCAATCCCAAAGCCATTCCCAGTCCCCAGCTCGAAGCCCCATCCCTTCACGGTTCCCAGTACAAATTTGCTGTAATGAATATTTCGCAGAAGACGTAAATCGATTCCTGGACGGCGGCTGCCGTTTGGCTCTTCCTCCGCCCGTCCGTCCGTCCGGTCGCCCGCTCTCTTCTGGCCGCATCCTCAGCCGCATCATCATCTTCATTATGTGCATGCAATGTGCAGGTTAGTAGAAGTTTTTTCTTATACCCTGTACTAATATATATATTTACATATGCACGCATCTAAATATATGTATTTAAATATATGAATGCATGCGCATATATATAGATTCTTGATCAAGACCAATCATTCTTCGGTATATAGCAAAGGTATGGGATAATGAATGGATTCTTTTCTCTCTCTTTTCTGAACACGAGGTATCTTGCATTGCTTCTTCTTTTTATCGGGCAGCTGCTGAGTTGGCTGAGACTTATGTTTATGTTGTTTGCTTGGAGGCTAGCTCTGATATTTTTTATTAAACGTTCAAAATGTTGTGTCCAGTTGAATATGGTTTTAGTTTATATAAATGTCAAGTATATGTATGTGTTTGACCTATGTAAAGCATGGACCCGGTTTGAACCAACGTTTCGAAAGTTTGAATATAGCATGAACCGAACCTGTAATCGGGTTAGTTGGCATACATTTTTATTACAACACAGGGAGAAATATATGTCCCTAGGCTGAACGTGACTAGCTCTCCACATTTTCCTCAAATAGTTATAGGCAACTGAGCTAGAGGCCTCTCTGGACTGCCCGACTTATTAAACTGTTTTATAGCATTCCCCCCATTACCATTGCAATTAGGCCGTAGTTAGGTTTCCTCCGGCCTGATGTAAAAATTGATTGTCTAGTTAGCTGGCCAATTTGGTGGTTTACGGTTTTTTGTGACTCATTAGAATTTCTCAATTTTATTACTTAAGCACTCGCATGCGATAGCAGTAGAAGAAGCCGGGCCCGAGCCACAGTGCTGTTCATTTGTCTAGGTTCACCAATCGACCATCTGAAGGACCATGTGAGGTGAGTCAGATAATGCATTGGCAATGAGCCACAATCTAGTTCTTGATATCAATTAATGCTTGAGTTAAGTCATAAAGAAACTTATTTAAGGAGTTTGCATACTTGAATCAAGCATGAGGTTACATTTTAAAGCATTTAAGTCTTCTATTTAGCTATTGATATTGATAGCCGATTGATGAGGCCGACCCAATGCTAATGTCCGCTGCCGTATTTAACTGCCTTGAGGCAATGAAATATCTGTTGATCGTTTCGACAATTAAAACCCATTTTCAATTGGCAAAATTCTGTCTGGCCCGATGCTGCATGTATGCAATTTCTCTTCCTTTGTTGCCCTAACTGTGGTTATGTTAGCTATGCCATGAAATATCGTCGCCCAATCAAGTCGAAATCTTGATATTAGTAAGTACTCTCCCGATTTATGGGAAATTTTATAATTAATTGACATTTAAATTTTGTTTTCAATTAAATTAAATCGTAATTGCTGCCTGCTTTTGATTCGGTTCGTAAACCAGATTATTCACATTCCTTAGTTTGTTCAAAATCTAATTAAGTCGTATATTTAAAAAATTCAAATTATTTACTTATAATTGCCCGTTCTACTGAAAATATTGCTAGACCTAGATAATTTCATACAGAAGTTGCGGGCTAGATTTGATCTCTACTCAAAATTGGCACGGATAAAGCCAATGGTCGGGATCAAAATTATTTATGCTTTGGTGCGGAGACTTTCTTAAAAGATTTTTGAAAAACAATATGTTTCGGGTTGGGTTTTGTTTTGTAGAAGGACATAAATTGGCATTCCGGTTTCGAACCAGCACGGTTCAAACCCGACTTGGCTAAGACTTAGAACCGTTAGGATAGGTTGGGTTAGGTTTGGTTGGTTGGGTTAAGTAGGGTTAGGTTAGGTAGGGTTGGGCTTGGTTAGGTTAGGTTGGGTTGGGTTAAGTTGGGTTGGTTTAGGTTTGGTTAGGTTAGGTTAGGTTGGGTTGGGTTGGGTTAGATTGGGTTGGGTTGGGTTAGGTTAGGTAGGGTTGGGTTTGGTTAGGTTTGGTTAGGTTGGGTTGGGTTGGATTGGGTTGGGTTAGGTTGGTTTAGGTTAGGTTGGGTTAAGTTAGGTTAGGTTGGGTTAGGTCGGGTTGGGTTGGGTTGGTTTAGGTTGGGTTAAGTTAGGTAAGGTTAGGTTAGGTTGGGTTGGGTTGGTTTAGGTTAGGTTAGCTTAGCTTAGGTTGGGTTGCATCAATGCATTGCCATCCACATTGAGATGTTAAGTGAAAAGGCTTAAGGGTATTTAATTGTCGGGCTTTCGACGTTTTCTTTGGTCTGCTTTCTGGTTTATTGCTGCTCCGCTGTTGTTCTTGGCCAAATTGCGCAATAAATTACGCTGCATATGCAGCATGGGCTGGCCGGAGTTGTTGGCTGGGAGCCCGGTGTGGCGCCTCGAGGATTGCGTGTATTTAAATCATATTCCATTTACAGCTTCTGTTGGCCACATGCAACCGCTCGTCAGTTTGTTGCAGTTGTTTTCATTTTTCTTTTATTACAACTCGCTTTAGTGGCACCCACATTGGAGACGGCATCGTCTCAGCTCAGCTCAGCTCAGGCCTCAGCTTCAGTTGTGTGGCACACAATTCCTGGAAATGATGCAGCACAAGTTGCTTGCCACAGCGAGCCGAGTCTTCATCTGCAGTTTCATGGGCTCAAATGAATTTAAATTGGACTCGGCGCACAATTTCAATAAATTAGTGCAGCTCCGCGTCGCGTCTACGTCTACCTGTGCGCCGGGCGGCGGCTCAAAGGAGCGCGCCTATCGCTCCGTTTGTGCCACTCTCTTGGCCTTATCACTGTGCGGCAACAATTGCATTTACCGGCTTGTTGCCGCCGCCCGTTGTTATCATTTAATGAACGCCCCGCGAGCCCCGCGAGCCCCGCTCGCTGTCCAGCTGCAGCTCCGACTGCAGCTTAATCTTCAGCCACGTCGATTGCCATTTGATGCCTTCTGGCTGCAGCTGCCACGCTGCCCCGTTGCCCCGCTGCCCCGTTGCCCCGCTGCCACGCTGCCACACGTGCGTTATCTTAAGTAAATGGCCGACTTGCCCCAAGTTGCGGGCCAAGTTTTCTGATGCAGTGCATTGCAATGTTAATATAGCGATAATCATGGCTCCATCTACTAATTAATTGACTCTTTGTGTTCTCCTCTTGATCTGCTGACGCATCCGCCCCTCTCTCCCCTTCTCAGCCCCTCTATCTCCCTGTCGCTCTTGCGACTGCGCGGCGCTTTCGTTTCATTAAAAGCCAGTTTCAATTTTCTGCATTTTACTGCCTGATGCACTTTGGCATCTCGAGGTAAGGCGAGGCAGTCAGCCAGCCGTTCAGCGTTTGTTGTTATACCCTGTACACACAGCAAATGACTAGGCATGGGGTATAATGGGCTTGTGAACATGTATGTAACAGGCAGGCCCTATAAGGTATCTCGCTCAGCTGTGGCTGTCTGATAGTCTCACAAATACGATTGACATCAATTTTAAGTCTATCGACTTTGAAACATGCTTTTTTAGGTTATATAAGCATGAGACACCAAAATTGTCTATAGTATATAGAGTCTGCCGTACAGAGATCCAGAAAAGTCAGCTTTTCTTATAGCTCTCTGCATTGCTCTCAGCTCAAAATGAAAGAAATATATTTCCACTTGTGGTGGTCTAGTCCTAGGCCTTCGCATATACACATTTGTTGGTGCTTCAAGGCCTGAACATTTTCTAATGATCGGACAATAAACACCGAAGTTGTTCAAGAATGCATTTGCCAAAGTGAGGGGCTGGAGGGAGGAGAGCAGGAGAAGCACATCAGCAGCATATGTGCTCCTGTGTGTATCGAAAAGAAGTTCGAATCTATGCGACAACATTTCGGCGCCTAGCCCAGGGTATGCCCTAGTCGCGCACTCCCGACTGCCGCACACTTGTTGTTGTTGTTGTTGTTGACCGTCTGGACGTCTTTTTGCCTACACATATTTGCACTTTGGCTGCCCGCCGCTCATAAGGCTCAAAGCCGCCCATGCCAGTGCCAGCCACAGGCCCATCCTCGAGCCCAACCCCATCCCCAGAGCCCCACAGGCCCAGATAGGGACCCAAGCAGAGCCACATTGACGTTCACGTCCTCCTTTTAATGCGTTCAATTCATGTGTGTAGATAATTTTGACATTTAGTTTCTTATCTGAAGTTTATTTCTTTTGAAAATGCAAATCTTTAGCCAACCCATCGTCGCTGGGCGTCGCCGTCGCCGTTGCCGTCGCTGTCGACGTCGCTGCTTTGAGGGCTTGTGCGGGGGGTCGCTAAATTAGCACCTACACACATCGCTCCCGCAGACAAAAACAACAAAAGCACCAACAGCAACAACAATAGCAGCATTTGATGCGCTGCGCCTCTGCCCCGGCAACTTTATTAGCACCCGAGAACCTTTGATCTTTCGCCGAAGCCGCCGCTGATGATGGGTTACTTGTATACCCTTTACAGCGGGCATAGCCACTTTCTTGAGCAGCATATGCAACATGTTGCATATATATATACATATATATATAGTTTTTTATTTTAATTGTATATATATATATATATATGTTGTATGGTTAGTGGTAAGACCAGCAGATACATATATATAAGAGAGTTGAAGCTGCTTGACTGACTGACTGGCTGATTGACTGATTGACTGATTGATCGTCAACGCACAGCCTGAATGGCAAGAGCTAGAAAGCTATAATTTTCAGTTTAGCCAGCTTATGTGATAGAAAGGCAAGGGTTTTTGAGGATTTTGGAAAATTCTAAATGCTTGCTGGAAAATTGCTGGAAAAAGGTTGCCTGCCACCTTCTTGCTTACAAATTTCCTTGTGAAAATACATTTAAGACGTGTTTCTTGGAAAATTCAACCTGGCGGTTAGAAGTTTTCGGTTCAAAAGCATTTCGAAAGAATTCTTTGAAAGAATTTGAGATTTTTTTATCTTAAATATCTGATGCTAAGCGTGTATATTTTAAGTTTATTTTAGGCAATGTGTTAGGTTTTTGTACAAATCTTTGAACTTGATCTTTTTACTCATTTAAGCCGGGCTCAAGTCGAATACAAGAATCCGTCTTAATTATATTTAAAATTCCCAATTTTTTTCGATGCAACTAGCTTATAGTATATACTATATACTGTATATAAATGTATACTATTTTGATGTATTTGGATGATTTAGCTTTAAAAGCCATGTCAATAGAAGTCACATTTAGCCTTGCTTCTGATTAAAGCTTAAAATATCTCAACTTTGAATGCAATAATCAAATAATGCGATAATATGATATGATATGATATGATATGATGTGACAATGCATTGCAGTGCATTTGGTATTCGTTGCGGGCGTATTTAATCGCTTTTTATTTCATTTTTCTTTGAGTCTCTTAATTTTGTGCGCAGGATATGGCAAATTATTTTTGGCGCGCCAACCAAGACGCTTCTAGACAAATGTCCACGCATGCGATTATTTTTTTTACTTTATTTTCTTTTTTTTTGTGCTGTCATGAGTTTTTTGTTATTTGTGCTTTAGTTTTTTACAGTTTTTTTATTGTTCGAGTTGAGTGGCCTTCGTTGGCGTTGCTGTTGTTGTTGTTGCGCGCATATCCTGTGATATCCTGGCAAGCGCCAGGCTCCGTTACCTGCCTGTCCGTCCGTCCGTCCGTCCGTCCGTCTGGCGTATCAATTTCAATTGGCTCTATTATACGATCCCGGGACAATTGTGTGGCTAATCGCCTGCTAAATTCGTAGCGGAACTCGAGCTCTGAACAAAGGCCCAACTCACAGATTTGTTGAGCAGAGCGCAAACAAGGCAAGCTATTGTAGATATTGGTGCCAGACTGACTATACTTGTTCCGCATAACACTAAAAGACCCTCCTTTGTTAGCCCAATTTGCATTCGAATTGGATTATGCTCGATTGTATAGTATCTTGATCTCAAATTGGGTCGAGGGAGTAAAGAATCGTTATATGAACTAAAAATATCGCATAATCTTATTAAGCTGATCTCAATCTAGATAAATTTTGAAAAAATATATTTTGAAAAAAATGTATATATATATTCTTTGAGCCCTCGATTGTCTTGGGTAAATATCCTGGTTCATGCTAGTAGTTATTTTATTTTCTTATAACAATAACTCAAGTCTTGTTTTTTGTAGCCGAGTTCAGCCAGAACATGCGGCAGGCGTTTGTGTAACTGAAGTAGCAGGCCAGATCTCACATAGACAACTGCGTACAGTGCTCGGCAAAAGTGTTGACACAGTTGGTTTATGTTTTGTCGCAATTCATGATTATGAGACATTCAAATTTTGAAAACTTATCGATCAATAATCATTTGAATAAGTCGAGAAAAGCAGCTCACTAAAGGGTTTTCGTGACATGTAAAATAATAATCAGTAATTATATTTTCAGCTATTAAATTTATTAATACACGTTCACAAAGTAAAAGGGGAGAGTATATAGGTTTTATACAACATCTGTCCGTGTGAACGGAGTTTAAGACTTGGAATAGATATATTTGCATACTTTTGTGTGGCCAAACATGGCAAAGGGTTCAGATTATATGCCTGACAAATTACCAGATATTAACTATTGATACATTTTCTTTTTCAAAAATATTTTTATCATCGTTTTCTTTTATTAATATTTTATTGAGCTTTCCATTTTTTAAATATTTTTTTTTTGGCTGTCTCGAGGTACGGGTTATTGTATTTATTTTAGAGCTGAAAACAATTTTGTTATAAAATGTATTCCTTTTATTCTTATAAATACTTATTATCAATATTTTTATAATAATTTTTTACTCATTCTTATTATTACTTTTATTAATATTATCACTATTTTTGTTACTATTATTATTATTATTATTATAATTATTGTTATTATTATTTTTATTATTATTATTCTTATTATTATTATTATTATTATTATCATTATTATTATTATTATTGTTATTATTTTATTATTATTATTATTTTTGTAACTCTTCGATTTTATGCATTCTTTTGGATGGGTGTGCCAATACTTATGTGTTGTACTGTGTGTGCATATCTGATTGTCACACCGCCAGACACATTGGAATACAACACATTTGTTAAGTACGTGTGGCAACAACAACAACAACACAATGAAGACAACAACAACAACGAAGACACTTTCCATTCCGCTTTGTACTCTGTTCTAATCCCAATCCCTAGACCATGCCCAGTGCACGCAGCGTAACTTTAGATGCCCCAATGTCCATGCCGGGGGGCCAATGTCGTTGTTAATATTGTTGTCGTTGTCTTCGTTGTCGTTGTTGTTGTTGTTGTCGTTGTTGTCTGGCTGTTTGGCTTTGAGTTGCGGTAATTCACACGCTCAACGAACGCTCCTGAGTAGCTGCGAGCCTCGCCTTGGCCACTGTTTGGAATGATTCTTGCATTGTAATTATCGCATTAATTCTATGGCTTCGGCAAACACCCCCGCCAGTCCCCCCACTCCCCCCATTCCCCCCTGACGGCAGACACATATTAAATTGCAAGCGGGCGCCAGTTTGGGGGCAGCCGAGCGACCCGGCCATCCATCCATCCAGCTGTCCAATTGTGGGGTCCGGGATGAGCGAGCCGGAATCGATGCCAGTTGGGCTGTTCGGCGCGAGAGAGCGGAGAGTGGCGAGTGGAGAGTGGAGAGCGGAGAGCATAAGCAAACATCGTGACTTGCAGCGTCGGTAAAACATCAAGCATACTAAAATAAAGTACTCAAAGCATATTTAAAAGCACTAAACACAAGTACCACAGATTAATAAGCGCTTTTGAACTCAGCCGACCAGAAAACTAGTTAATGGCACAACAACAAAAACTGTGCAAAAAACAAAAATAAAAACGAAAAAGCAGCCAGCGGCAAGCGGCAAACGGCAAACGGCGCCGGCGACTACAGAAAGGGAGTGCTTCATCCATGGATTGTCAACATGATCAGACGCTTTATGGAACTGGCGACTGCGACTGGTGAAACGGTGTGGAAAATGCTGGTGGAAATCCATGCCGAATGGCAATTGGAAAAGCGCAAATATGGCCAAGCAAACAAATCAAGAGCTAAACTTGAGAAAATGCCAAAGACCTGCCACAAGCAAAGCATGTTGCGAACGGCTATAACCCAACTGCCCAATACGCGTTCACGGCTCAAGAAGGGGACGATCCACGGAGGAGCTCATCAGGGATTTGCATTCCCATTGGCCTCAATCTAGCTGCAAAGCTGTAGAGGATGTGGATATATGAGCGGGTCGATCTTTAGAGGAGTTTAGCAAAGTGTGGAATCCCTAGCTGTTAAGCTGTGGAAGAATTCGATTTGGAACGAGAGTTTATATTCCAAATCCACAAATCCGACTAGCGGATACCCTGAACCTTCTTCTACCAACACCAAATGTAGCTCTCTCTCTCTCTCTCTCTCTCTCTCTATTGAGAAGGGGAGGTAAGTTATAGAATGAAAGTTACTTACTACAAGTAAGTAAACAGGTTTTCGATATTGATTTGTATCGATTGCTTGGAATCGGGTCAATTTATCGATTATCGAAAAGGAATTCGTATTGCGCAGCAACTTGCAGGACAAGTCTCTTATAGACTCTGAGATCGACGTCTTCATACATACTGACAGACGGACGGACATGGTTGGATCGACTCGACTGACCAAGATTATATATACTTTATGGGATCGGAGCTGGTTACTTCTGCCCGTAACATACATTTGCACAAATACATTATACACTTTTTAGCCATAAACAAAAGGGTGACGGTATGAAAAGCCAAACCCAATCAACTCTTTTCACCATGTGAACGGGTATTAAAGACTTACACACACAAGACCCACAAGACGTTGATGAAGATGAAGATGAAGATGAAGACGAGGGCAAAGACGAGACGTGGACGCTGCCAAGATGCAAAGAGACGTCGCTGTTGACAGCAGCCGAGCAAACATTGTAGCAGTGCCCACTTGAGATTGAAATGTACCTGGATATGGCTTGGAGAGGGGAAGAGGGGCAGAGGGGTCACAGTCGAAGGCAGCCGCAGGGGCGGGGACAGAAGCAGCCTGCAAATGCAGTCGCTTGTTGTTTGTTGTTTGTGGTTTGGCATCTGGTGACAGTGCGGAACTCTTTGAAGATCCAAGCCGTGATTTAATAGTTGGCAACGCGTCTTTGTCACAGTTCTGATCACTGATCGCTGATCGCTGATCGCTGATCACTGATCACTGATCACAAGTAGATCGTGATCAAGTCACGACATATATGCGTCTGCTCTATACAAATACAACAATTACAGACTCATTTATATTGCTTGCGATATGCAAACTTGAAATTGTCCAAGTTCGCATTGATCTACGGCAATTGATCAATGTTATACTTATATATAAATACTTTTTTTGAATATTTATTTCATTTGCTCACAAATTCGAAGCATAATAAGCTAAATTCAGGTCACTTGCTTTTATTTTGGATTTATTATTTTATTACTATTTTTTTTATTATTATATTAAATATTTATTTGTATTATTTATATATCATTTATATATTTTATTTATTTATTTATATATTTTTATATATTTTTTTTTTAATTTTTTATATATATTTTTTTTCCATATTCATATTCATATTCACATACATATATTCATTATGTATGCTCAAAAATGCATCAAACATTTACATTCTCAATTAATAATTGCCCTTTCTACTGAAAATATTGTTAGACGTAGATATTTTCGTATAGAATTTACGGGCTAGATTTGATCTCTATCCAAAATTGGCAGCTAACGAATATGGTTAGTTATATCCAATTGTTGGGTCCAAATATATTCATACTTTGGGCTGGATCTCGCTCAAAAGTTAAGTTATTTTCCGTTTTGATTGCATTTGTGGTAAAATATGTATTGGAATTCCGGGTTTGAGCCAGAACGGGTGCAAAACTGGTTCAAAGTTTCATTAACAAGACTTTGTAAATGATTAAATTGATTTTCAAAAAATGATCAAGCAGATGAATTTGCATAGCATTTGATCCGGAGCTTCAAGATTTGAGTCATACAGAAATTTCAAAAATAAGTGCGACATGTAAACATAATAACTAAATATGCTCGAATTGGAGATACCCTATATGCTGAATTGATGTGAATCTGAAAATGATTATAGGTAGCCGAATTTAACGTAAAGACCTTCTAAAAACCAGTTGCAGAATTCTAGGGTACTTTTATAGTTGTAACTGCATGTAATACCCCTTTAAATGTGAAACACACATTTCGAGACATTACGAGAGAAACCGGTGTCGAGCCCCAGGCTCTGGATGCATAGATACGCAGCCGAAGACAATGCAAAGCGATCGCCCGAACTGAAATGCCTGGCAGCATTTATATAGGGTGCAGCACAGGCACTTAATGAAAAGAGTACAAGCACAGGCAACAGAGGAGAAGCAGAAGGAGATGGAGATAGAGCTAGACAGAGATGGCGAATGAGTTGTAAACAAAAGATGAAGCCGCGGAGGGCAAGTGTAAGTGCTTACATTAGCTATTATAGGGTAGCGCTTGCCGGCACGACCCCGGCCAGATTGATCCCCTTTGATGCCCGATGTTCAAACAGCCGGCAGATTTTTGAGCATCAACAAACAAACAATGGACGAGCCAACGGAGACCCGGAGACAAGAGTAGCTGAGTAGCCGTATTATTGCTGCCTCTTCTGTTAGGGGGGAGGGGGGCTTACATGGGCATTAGCCTTGATGACAATTGAAAGATCTTGCTGAAAGTGGTTTCGGGCTGCAGCTCAGCTCAGCTCAGTTCAGCTCGGCTCAGTTGGGCACTTGTAAGCGCTGCGGAAGTGCGCGCCGATTTGCTGCCAATTGAGCGTGGCAGCAACCAGCGCGGTGCTTGCCACAACAGGTGTTGCACGTTGCCATTGATCAGCGATGGCAGCTTTGCATTTTTTTGTGCAATCTATGCAGCTCTATGCCCGGCCAGACGGGCAGGCTACTCGACATTGGCATTGGCATTGGCATTGGCCGTGCCCCAACCCCCCCGCAGAACCGTTGCTGCCACCAATCGTTGCCAGCCATGTGCAACGCCTCCTTTTGCAGTTGCAGCGATAAAAATCTCGCAACGCTTCGCCCAACTGCGTTTGATGCGCCGTCCCGGGCGCAAAATTTGCTGCAATTCGTTTTGATTTGCGATTTTCTGCTTTGCTCACCGAAAACCCGCCACGCCACGCCCCGCCCCTACACCATAAAAACAAGGAGGTAGGGAAGGGGGGGGGGGGGAGGGGCAGCAACAATACGGTGCACGAGGCGGAGCGAAGAGGGGCAACGGGTAAGAAAAAAAATCTTATCTCGCTGCCGGAAATCAAAGCGCACATCAAAGATTGCCGACGCCGCCGACGTCGTCGTCGTGGCTGTTGCTGCTGCTGCTGCTGCTGCAAGCGGAGGTCGCGGTGCTCAATTGTAAGTGCCCCCCCCAACACCCCTTGGCCATGACGCTCCCACGCGACCAGCGGCATGGCAGACCGCCCTGCACCACCACCACCTTTTGCTGCAGGGGCCACCTTTCAGTTTTGTTTGATGTCGTTCCTGTTCTCCTTGTCGTCGTCGTCGTCGTCGTTGTCTTTGTTGTTGTTGTTGTTGTTGTGGTCGCTGCTCGTCGTGTGTGCGATCAAATTTCCCATTCCCCCCAAGAGCAAGGAGCCAATCAGGCTCACACACACACACTCGGATAAAAGATCCATGTGGCATGGCTCGAAGATCGAATCAAAGGCGCTTTGAGTGCCACGCAGCGCTGTTGCTCACCTGCCACTGTTGCCGCTAGCAGGTGGGTTAGCTTTCCAAAAAAAGCGATCTGTCGATCACTGATCATTGATCACTGATCACTGATCACTAATCAGTGATCTTCATTTGTAAGTGCAGCAAGAAATTGTTGCTCAATGGCTAACGGTGAATTTGTTTTTAAATTATATTTCATTGTCCAACACTAATTGAACAGATAACCGATCATCAACATTGGAAAATCTGAATGCTAATGGCATTATTAGTTAAATTGCCATCCAGTGAGATTAGTTAAAAAATTATAGAAATTATACATAAATTAAATATTTGATGTGTATTTGACGTATCTGAAATGACAATTTTTTCTGTGTCTATAATCATATAATATAATAAGTTGTACATATATTAAATATCTTGAAGAACATTTAATTTATTGGCAATCATTAAAATTTTAAAGTATTTATATGCTATAATTACTACATAAATAACATCATTTATTATTATATATACATTACATATATAACAAAATATGAAATTCAAATATTTATTACAGAGTGGTATATATTATTATCTGTCTATCTAAACGCACTTTTTTGTAACTTTGAAAATAGTAGTATTTATTAATTTGTATATTTATATATATATATATATTTAATATATTAAATGAATATATAAAATTAATATTAAAAAGTATACTTACTACTATTTTCCACTTACAAAATTAATCAATTAACTAAACATTTGTCTTTAATTTAATTAGGTATCTAGTTTTCAGCACCTCCAAGTTTGCGTATATTGTTTAAATCCTACTCATTCTCAATACATTTAAAGAAATGTGAACAAAATATTATGGCTATGCATTAACATTAACATTTTGTGTTCATTATTGTTGTTAATTACACACTTACATGCACATGTGTGTTTGTTACAGTGCAAATATTTAATACACCTGAAACGAAACAAATTCAAATTGTACAGCGCGCTTACTGCAGGCAGCTCTGCTCGTGAATTCACGCTCTCACTCTCTCTCTCTCTCTCTCTCTGTCTGTCTGTACATGCATGTTGTTTTAGTTGTGCGCGCTCAGTTCAGTCGCAGCTGTTCTCAGTCTGTTATGCGCCCGTGTTTGGCGCTCTCAGCCGCTCGCTCTGCTGCCCAACAGTAACAGTTCGTTTTGCGGCTCGTTCAGTCCACGCAAACACATCGAGGAGTGTGGACGCGTTGCAGTCGCACTTGAAATCGACAATTTGAGCGTGTTTTGTGCATTGACAATCGGCTAAAAATTCAAAGAAGATATTTATTAAATTATAATATCGTGTGTTAAATTCTTGATTTACTTTTTTTTCACGTGCTCTGCTGTTATTGACAACAGCAGCAATCGCGAGTGAGAGATTCGCATGTGAACTTTGTGGGCCGCAGAATGAGGCCAAACTGATTGTGAATCTGATCCAAATTCAGATCCAGATCCTGATCCTGATCCTGATCCTGATCCTGAGCACACGGCCCAAGGCATACGGCATAAGGCCTAAACGACTGCCATCATTGACTACGATTTTCAGCTTGATTCCCTCAAATGCTGGGAGCCAATCTTTTGCTGGCGCTGATCGCCGGCTTGACGCAGTGCAGCGGCCAGGCGCAGGCAGCGGGCAGCTCGGCCAACGGCGGCAGCTCCAATGGATTACAATGCCAACGCATCGCAGTGTCCGCCTGCCAGGGCCTCGGCTACAATATGACCGCACTGCCTAATCTGGCCGGTCACACCAATCAGCTGGAGGCTGAATTGCAGGTAAGCCCCCCCCTCCCTGACCATTTGTGCCCGATTCCCGCGTGACGATAAGCGTTACTTTTGTGTGGCCATAAAAACCATTCTTGACGCTTACGTGCGAAAACCAAAAATTGTTTAAAAGTCACAAACCATTGCGAAAGTCAACCGACTGCGACGATTGAAACGAAGACGGAGACTGAGATGGAGATGGAGAGGCGGACATAGACGGATCTGTAACTGTAGATATGGACATGACTGGAGCTGGAGCTCGCGAGCTGGAGCTGGAGCCGTAGTCGAAGCTGACGTTGTGTCAGTTGCTCTGACGTTGACGGGCCGACTGGCGGCAGCTCATCAAAGCGCCTCCACTTTTTTTTTGTGTAGCTCGTTCTTCTTCTTCTGCTTGGCATTTTATGTACACACATATAGTTTTTGTGGCTTTTCGTTTTGGCTTTGTCGTTTCGCGATGTACAAAAGATAAGGCAACAAAACCAACAACAACAACAACAACAACAAAACAAACACCAAACTATAAATTGAAATAAAAGACAACAGAGTCTCCGGACACCAAATCCAATAAGAATTCTATTAAAATCGAACTAAACTCTAATTAAGCTAAGCAACTCGGCAAATTTCTATTATAATAATGTTTTTAGTTATTGTAGGAACTGTAGCAAAATACCTTATAATAATACTTAACTAAAGCTTTTTGAGCATAAAGCTAAATGCAGTTGGGATCAGGTGATAAATATGAAGCATATATCATAAATCTCACATGGGTCCTTGGGTACATTTAGTTTACTCTACTGGGCTCTCGTAATTTGGAACTATCGAAAATAGGAATTATCTAAAAATTATTAAAAACAACAACATATTCCAACTTGAGGACTTGACGACTAAAAACTTATATTATATACATAATTCTATAAACAATTTAAGAATTGAATATTTTGATAAATTGAGTTATTAATTGGTCTACTTTATTAACACGCCCGTAATATATATATTTTGATTTGTATCTTTTGCAAAAATATAACACAATACGCTGGGTACTAATAGGAAACTTATGATATCATGAAAAGTATTAAAGCAATATAGAATTTAGAGCTCTATTGGTCGGTCAGACTAAGCCAAGTTCCATTAAAGCTCAGACTATCCAAATATTTGGCAACAGGCATCTATTCCCTTTCATGCTAGCCCAGGCTTAACCAATTAAAGGCCAAGTTGCGAGACTTCTTCTATCAGAAGTTACAATTTTCCACTGGAGCCCCACTCTGGGCTGACCCTGGTCAGTTACTCAAGGACTTCTGCTAAACCAATCTATACATATATGCAACATATGTATGCCTGGTCCCTTTCAAATGCTAAATGCTCAGGAGTTCCGGAATTTTGGACCCTACTATCTATGGGATGGCTGCCTGTCTGTTGCTTGGCGCGGCCCAACATTGGGGAACTGCTCTACTCTACGCATATCTAGGCAAGAGTGCAAACACACACACACACACGCACACACTCACAGGCACAGGCACAGGCACAGGCACAACAAAGTTATCAGTCAAAAGACTTTGGAGAAGCGACAGCCGCAAACATTTAATTGCTTTTCAATGTAAAATGCTGGCCGCTATCAGCGACGTCGCCGTCGACGTCGACGTCGCTGCCGCCTTTGCATGTTCCAGATAAAATGATAAAAAACAAAAAAATAAGAAGCGGAAAAAACAAGCACAAAAAAAAAAATGACGAAATAAGAAAAAAATTGTTAGCTGGAACCAAAGTTGAGCGTATTTTGTTTTTTTTTTTTTTGCTGTATTTCGGTGCATTTGAGGTCAGCGTCACTCTTGGCCATAATTTACCATGGAAATAGTCGAGGCGAGTGCGTGCCTAAAAAGCTAAAGAAGAAGCAGCAAAAGCAGAAGAAGAAGAAGAGTCTGAGCCGGATAATGCCGCTGGCAATGGGCAAAGCGTTTAGTGGAAATCTAGAGAGCTGTGACGAGGCAAAAGAAAGAAGAGGAGAGAGCAGAAAAGAAGAAGCGAAAGAATGAAGTGAGAAATGTGCGACGCGTAGACGTAGCCAAACGTTGCAGGGGTCGCCAGACGGTAGTCGGGTGTCGGGGTCATGGTCGTCGGGGCCTTTCTTTTGGCCAGAGTCCATTAACACCTTTTTGCCTGGTCTCGAGCGCCGAATGGGCATCGGCCGCTTTTCAGAATATCTTGCATTTCATGCCGCTGCCCCCGCCCCCCGCCCTCCGCCCCTGGCCCTGGCCATGCGCCGCTTCTCAATTTGGGCATTGGTCAATGGATGCTGCGGCGTTAAGTGCAGCGGCCTGGGCCAGGGACGGGGCCGGGGCTGATTGCAGCTGCTGCGACGCCAAAACCCATAAAAACGGTGCCCTATGCCTCGCACCGATGCTCTTTGCATTTGACTTTATCTGCGCGCCAGTTGCCTATGCCGACTGCGCCATACCCTGCAAAAGTACAAAATGTAATTGATAGAACTGACTATAGAGGGCATCTATACTTGGTTAAAAGCGTTAAGTTTGGTAAAAGTAGATCAAAGTATTTAATATATGTAGATAACATTCACAACTATTGAAATATATTTGTGATTAATCAATGTCCGTTTAAAGTCTGGCAATAGATATCTATATAATATATTTATAAGAAATTATTTATGTTCTCAACAAAATAGATAGATTAAAGCACTGTAAAGCATATAAATATTTATTCCAAAATATTTCATGCATTTGCAGGGTAATTGCTAGTCGCTAATTGCAATTGCTTGTCTCTCTTTTTGGAGGCGTTCGGTACCCGTTGCCGCCTACTTTGCCTTTCTTATCGCAGCCTGCGCCTGGCGCTGCTGTAAATGTTCATCTTGTGCCCTAAATGGATTTCTGTCTACCTCTCGCCCTGCCCTTCTCTCCCGCTCTCTCACACACACGCTCTCGCTCTCTCTCTCTCTCTGTCGTTCTCTCTTTGCCTGCTATGATCAACAAAATGTAAAATTTTGCAGCCACAGGGCCGGCTGCCTTTTATATGGTCTGTGTGTGTGTGTGTGCGTGTCTATGCATGCGTATGTGTGCGTGCGTGTGTGTTTAGACGAATCTCAAACAAAAGTCGAACATGTTTCAAGTGGGCAATAAAAACGAAAGCAGCAAGCGAAATAAAATGAAATTAAATCGGAAGCACATAAAGCAGATCAAAGAGTTTTCAAATGCAAACGGATAGAAATAACACAAAAGACATCGAAATCAAAAGAAAAGCCCAACTAAAAACCCACCACCACCACCACCACCACAGCCACAACAACAACAACAACAACAACAACAACAACAACAACAACAATAATAATAACAACAACAACAAGAAAAATCATCAAAAGCTTTGAGGCCAGATGCAAATGCATTTTACAAACTAACTTATCCCAAAACCAAAATATTCCAATTCTATTCCTTCAAAATATTCTAGTACAGAGCATAGCGAGGCACGTTGAATGAGTAAAATGAGTAGAATGAGTACTGATAGGTAATATGCTACCCATTTGAATTGACTCTAAAATGCTTACTCGCAATAAATATGAGTACTCGAATCTGAAAGGGCTCGAATATGGTATATATGTATGGATTAAATGCATATAAGGTATTCAATTTAATTGCTATAATAAATTTCAATTTCAAAGCATTATAGCTGCTTCTAAAAATTGATGTACTGATATTATAATATATTTGGATATCTAAATAGTTTATTTCAGGAATATTTCTTGGTACACCTAGGGGAATACATTGAATGCTAATTTACATTTATTGTATAACAGCAAAAACGTGCTTGGATTAAGATTAACTATTAATCTATGGTATATATTCTGCTATACTACATATTGCCCGATATTCTATGGTATTATATCACTTGGTCTATATTATCTAATATGGAATAATATAAACCATAGACTTCATTGTTGTGGCTGAAAATTAAGTTAAGTTTCTCACTCTCTCCCTCTCTCTCTCTCTCTCTGTCTCTCTCTCTCTCTCTTTGTCGCGTCTCCCTCGTTCTCCCCCCGCCCACTACATTTACCAGCCAGCCCTTTCTCATAGACCACTTCAACAAGTGTCCAACTTCTTCAATTAAATTTCCAGCGTTTCGATTGATGTTTATCTATGAGAGGTTCGCGCCCAAACTAAGGCTAAGGGTACCATAGTGGGGAGGGAGGGGAGACGGGGGGGGGGGCGGATTGTTGTTCGGTTTGTTGCAGCACACGTTGAATTAATTTGCTTGTAATTGTCCGTTGACGAGCACTTTGTCGGCACTTGGTCGTAACGCCCACTGGGTAAACAGGGGACAGAGACAGCAATACGCGTTATGAAAGGGAGCGAGAAATAAGCTGCAGGAATATTGGGGAAGTTTGTTAAAGGGACGGCAGCGGGCAGGGACTGGGGGACAGGGGCTGGCTAGCACTGGCATGCCATGTGGCGAGATCTGGCATTTATTTGACTTGACTTGTTTATGCCACAACGCAGCTACCCTGCCCACCCTCCCCACCTGACCACCTGCCCCCTGCCCCGAACTCCTGCTAGATTTTTATTTGTCCATTATCATTTCACGTGTCTACGGGGCCCAGGCGGCTGCAATGGGTAGGTGGGGCGAGCTGGGGGACAGCCTTACGTGCTGTCATGTTTGTCATATCGCCTCCGATAAAGAAAATAGAGAAAAAAAAAACAAAAAACAAAAAACATGGGCCCGCTCGCAGTCGGAGTCACAGTCGCCGTCACACTCGCAGTCGCAGTCGCAGTCGCAGTCGGATTTGTGCCTTAAATATGACAGATGAGTGCTCAAACAAGGGAGACTGTTTCCCCCCTGCCCCTGCCCCTGCCCCGGCTACGGCTCCCATCCGGGCCAAGCTGTTGCGCTTTTTAGCGTTTATGTAAAGTAATTGTAAATATTTGAACAGCGTTTTGGGCGCTGTGTTTGGACAAGGCATTAGCCCCTGACGCAACGAAGATCTGGGAGCCGAATTGCCGGCAATCCGCCCAAAACAGTTCCCCACTCGCACTCGCGTGGAATGCCAATGGTAACCCAAAGACGGCACAAGCACACATCACATAAGGCCGCAAAGTTTGCACCATAAAGACGAAGACGAAGACGACGACGACGACGACGTGGACGACGAAGGCGAAGGCGATGGCGACAATAAAATTGTTTGATTTTCAAAATCAGAGCCCATTAGGCAGATTGCTCGTTGGAGAGGAGGGTGCAGTGTGGCAATTAGGACCACGAGACAGGGGGAGGGGGAGAGGGGGGGGGGAGAGCTTGCTGCATTGAAAATTTGATAAACAAAAACAGCAACGTTTCAAGTAAGAGCAGAAACTTAGACCCCACGTTCCAAGTGCCATAAACATTTATGGCAATTATGCCGCTTATCATTTGCCCCAAAGACCGCCAGCCTGTATCAGATATACATATCTATATATATATATGTATATATAGCAATACAGCCGTAGCCATATCTGGGCATGATTGGCTCACAATTTGATTAAAGTAAGAGGCGCAAAAAGATTTACGCTTATTTGTTTTTGCGGCCAATATTCGAAATGCAGGCGCAAACGCAGATTATAGATTCGTAAACGTGCCCCAATCCAACCCCGCCCCCCCGCCCCTGCCCCCTGAGATAACAGCCATGCAAACCCAATCAAAGTTTCCACCATGTCGACGTCTGATTAAGGCGCAACGCCGTGATGTCATCAGAGTCCAAATACATAAATAAACAATTGAGCTAATGCAAAACAGGAACGAAATAATACTCCATGCGTATTCCAAATTCAGGCTTATGTCCATATTATCCATGCGCAAATATGTGATTCGCCTAACGGCAGCCTATCCCAATGCAGAATATTTTGAAGCAATTAAAAAGCGTGGACTTTGCTTGGATTATGTCCAAATCGAAGTCCATTGAAGGCAGCTCGGGCTGATAAATTATAGATTAAGTTTTACGCACTGTGAACTTCATAATGCAAACATTAATTTTTTTAATTTGAAGAATATTGATAACAAAAATGAATTATATAAATATTACTTATTATTATCAATTTTTAACATTATCGAAATTATTTAGAAAACAGCAAGGTTTAATTTATAAAATGCTGAGATCTACTTAAGAAAAGGCGATATTGTATATTTATTATTATTTATAATAAAAGCAATATCTGAAATATCCCTTTATTCCTGCACTCCCATCACCAAATCAAAATCTATATATACAGAATCTGGGTAAATTGGATGCGATCCAAAAAGAGCTTCAACCTATTATATTGCATTAATATTATTATTGTTCAATATAAATATCTCTTTATTTTAATGCTATTATTATCATTGATATTAATATACTTTATATTTATGTGTATATTATTAAAATATGTTTATTTTATTAATAAGTATTAATATAAAATGTATTAATATTTATGATAATAATATTAATATTATTATTACTCTTTATTTAGTATTAGTATTGCTATCATTAGCATTATCATTCTCATTATCAATATTATTATTAATGGTATGAGAACCTTTCCTTCAATTTTTAACAGCATAATTTTATTCTATTAGTATCATTATTATTACATTATTATTATGTCTTATCATTATCATTATTATTATTAGTATTCGTGTTACTTATATTGTAATATTTATTATTCTTATTATTTCCTTAAAATTTTCTACTGAATAACTGTCTCAATGCCCGCATTAGGCTTTGTTTTTGTTTTTGTTTTTTTTATTTATTTATTTAATTTTTTTTGTTTGATAAAAACTTAATGTGTTTGCATTGCTATCAGCTATCAGTTTTTTTTTGTTTTTTTTTTTTTCGTACAACAACAGTCAGTCCATAAAAAATGTTTTCAGCTCTGTTGTTGTTGTTGTTTCTTAGCAAAGAAAAACTCATCCAGAGTTAATCCGTGGCGGCGTTTTGATAAGAGCCGCTTATCAGACAGACGCTGAAATGCCAAGCGCCAAGTTGTTGTTGTTAGTAGAAGCTACCAGTTTACGTTTTCAGCTATACGCTATATGTATATACATATGTATATGTATATATGTATGTATGTATATATTTGTATTGTAATTATGTGGGCAACGTTCGTAGAAGAAGCAACAAAGACGCAGAGAATGTCAGGGCGGCATTTGAGGTGACTTAACAATGATAATGTCAAATGTTTGACTGCTGCCGACCAGCAACAACAGCAGCAGCAACAACAATTATGAGGGCCCTGGGCATAATGCATCAGTTACATATAGACAAATGACTTTGAAGTTTGGCGCAGACAGTTCAAATGCTGTGTGTGTGCGTGTGCGGTGTGTGTGTGTGCGATGGTTAACTATGGATCGTTTGTCATTCGATGGCCGGCATAACTCTGCCAACGACTTGATATAATGATGAAGCACAGCGCAATGTTGACGAAAACATTTTTGACAAAAGGTTGCCCCGATCCAGAGACGGAGCCAGAGCCAGTGGCAGATTCAGCACAACTGTTGCCATTGCCATTGCCACTGGCTGTGGCAAACGCAGTCGCAGTCGCTTTCAAGCGGGGCAACAACAATTAGTTGGCCCGGCTCGGACGACAACGACGACGACGACGACGACGACGACGACCCAAGGCACAAGCACGCAAAAAATGCAGCAACGTTTTTCAAATGCCGCACCAGGGAAAAAGGCAGGCAGGAATGTCAGAGTAACGATGCGATGCCGGTGAGCGAAAAAACAAAAAAACGAAACACAAAAATAACAAATATAACGCACAGGCAAACAGAATGCCGACTGACAGATGCCCTGTAAGGCGCTCAAATAAATATGTCGAAAGCTTCAGCAATATCAGATACATATATATTTCAATAGTGACCAAAATATTTATTCATCAGTTAAATAAGATGACAAAAATATCAATCAGAGATATCAGAGATATATTTTTAACTGATATGATCTACATAACCTCAACACAGCTATCAGCTTGTCTCCATGCCCGGCTGCCTTCTGGACTTGCCCAAGTGCAGGGTATGAAAACAATGCAGACAACGGCGACAACAAAAACCGCGTTGGCCTGAAACACAAAAAATAAAGCAAAAACAAAAAAAAAATGCAGGCAAAGTCGCAGCAGCAGCAGCAGCAGCCGTCGCAGCAGGTTTGTGTCTTAAGTCTTTTGTTTTGCAGCAGGATGCTGAATGCCGCCGCGGCAGAAGATGACGTTGAACTGTGCCAGAGTTGTTGTTGTTGTTGCTGTTGCTGTTGCTGTTGTTTATGCTGCGCGTAATTACATGGCAATTAAGTTAATTGAACTGCGCGCCTGCGCTCGCGTGAATTGCTCAGGCTAAAGATAAGTACCCCGCCCAACCCGCTCCCACCGCGCAACGGGGCATGTGGCAAGTGCGCGACACGCTGCCTAAAAACGAAAAACAGCTGCAATGCGCATGATCTTTATTGTTGTTTTACTGCTTTTTTTTTGGCAACATTTTGGCGGCTTATCCATGCGTCTGGAAGCTGACAAAATTGTCAGCCCCAAAACCGAGACAAGCTGCCTGCCAGCCAACGAGCCAGCCAGACGCAAGTGCAGCAGACTCGCATTGAATACATTAAGCAGAGCGCAAAGAGCCCGACCAGCGTACAGTTCTGTGTGTGTGTGTGTGTGTGTGTGTGTGTGGCTGGGTCAGGGCTGCTGCTGCCACTGCTGCGCCGCGTAACCCGTCTTGACAATGCCCGGAGACGTTCAATTGTAACTGTAGCGTGCGCGCAATTGCTTTCATGTACTGCCAGCGGCTGGCAGGCCGCACAGTTGAGGCCCCTTTGAGCTGTCTGTCGGTCGGCCTGGCAGCCGCTTTGGCAGATTTCTGCCAAAGATTAGCCGACGCTGTCGCTGACTGTTTGTCTAACTGCTGCCAATGCCAAGCAACTGCTGCTAAGCTCCGTAGCCAGCATCGAAGTACGAGCTGCAGTTGCTGCTGCTGCCGCCTGCTACACCAGCTGCTCATGTGCTTAGAAACGCTTTATATGTGCCAGACTTATATAGAAGCTTATATATGCACGATCCGCCCAAGCTACCATATATTGTCAAATCTAGTCTTTCAATGTAAGCTAAGGTTGGGGCGATTTGTTTAGCATAGCATGTTCCAATCCAATTCCAAATCCAATTTATATTTCACTTTAAGCCGAAGCAGTTTGCAGTAATGACAAATCAAGGTTTGAACCAGAATATGGGTTCAAAGCTGTAAAAGCCAGCTCTGGCTTAAACGATTATCTATCTATATATCTTCTATGGGAAGGAACGTACGTTTGCCAATTGAGATTTACTTGTATATAATTATAATTATGTGTTATTTAATTTATTTCAATTAAATTCAAGAATGAAAAGTTTTATTTAAGCATGTAAAAGGCGCAAACGAAGTTGTTACCTGAACAAAAATGTTTCGCATATTACAGGGTATTTATAGTGGCTAATATACCTGACTCGCAAATTGAGATTTACTTTTATATAACCATAATTCTGTGTTATTTAATTTATTTCAATTCAATTCAAGTTTTATTTAAGCATTTTAAAGGCCAAAACGAAGTTGTTCGCATATTACAGGGTATTTATTGTGGCTAACATACCTGACTTTGGTTTGAGTTTGTTGCTGCAGCAAGCGCATGTCAAGTGCTTCTATTTGTGTGGCCACACACTGTGCCCGATGCTGGTCGTCGATGAGATTTTGCCTGGCTCTAGCACTGGAGCTGCCATTAAGCCTTCTAGCCTTTTTTTTCTGCTGCGGCCGCAGCTTTGTGGCGGCATTCCAGCCAGTTGCTGGCTGCCTGGCAAGAGCTTAAGAAGAACGTTGGTTCATTTCAATTGGGCTTTGCCATGCTTTGCCTTTTGAATGACAATCGTCGCCAGTCAAAATGTCAATTAATTGTGAGAAGACATTCATATGTCGGCCGCAGCTGACAGTTGCATGCAGCCGCGAGCTGCAACTGCAGCCGCCAACTGCAACTGCAGCCGCGAGCTGCAACTGCAACTGCAACTGCTGCTGCTGCTGCTGCTCGGTCTATCGGCTGCTTAATTACGTATACAAAAGGCCAAGCTGATTGCTTTAGATCTATCAGTTTCGGGATCGCGATATGATGTCATCGCGGCCTTTTTGCCTTTTTAATTGTTTATTTTATTTTCATTCGCTGCGGCGACGGCGGCGGCTTCGATTTATCATCGCATCGTTGTCACGCGGCGGCGTCTTAATTATGCAAATTAACGCTGACGGGCAACACAAAGCTCCAAATTCACGTCTCACGTTGACCTGTTGCCGAAATACAGTCTCTCTCTCTCTCCCTCCCACTCTCTGTCTCACTCACTCTCCAGCAGCTGGCCGGACGCGCACTCGAGCCGTGTATTCATATTCATATTCGTACACTCAAAAAACTAAAATAAACCAATATTTTATATAAATAATAGTTGCGGCAATTTGTTGGAAGCTTTATTAATTATATTCAATTTTTGGGTTTTCTAAGAAGATGTATTATTTGGGCTGGTTTTATGTCCCGTATTTTTTGTGCTTTAATTAAATTAGAATTAATCTTTGTTTTTCCAATGAATCTCGATTATCCGCGAGAATAATTGTTTTTGTGATACGCAAAAGATTTATCATTTTAAACGATTTTCGGGTTTTGTTATATAATTTATTATTTGGACTTTGGTCTATTTTAAGTCCTGGTTTTTAATATAAATCATCTTTTTTTTTCAAAATTTTTTTCGATTCTCCCCAGAAATAATATCTGTTGGGATTTCTTTTAAATCTATATATATTTAAAATATTTTTGTGTTATAACATATTATACAATTTTTGGGCTCTGGCCGGTTTCAGGTCCTGGTTTTGATTGTGCTTAAAATAAAATATAACTTATCTATTTCGATTCTGCTGAAGACTTGAGACTAGAGAGAAAGACAGCATCTCCCTTTTCTTTCAAATTGGAGACACTTAACTTATTAGGAAAACTTTCAAATATGTGACTACATTTTAGTCTTATGTACAACACTTTTTTTTTTAGTGTATTCCATTTGTAGCTGTTCGCTAATTGCAAGCGCTTTCAAAGCAAATTAAATCAATTGGCGCACTTCAAAGCCGCCGATGCCGCCCCAAAGCGGCACCCAAGCGGCAGTTAAGCCCCACCAGCCGTCCGACCGCCCGACCGACCGACCGCCCGTCCGCTACAGCTCGCCTTTCACCCATTCCCCCCCTGGCTGTCGATCCGTGTGCCTGATTTTGACTGCGCACAGGCCGTCAGCTCGTATCAAATGCGAGCGGGCAGCTAAATCAAATAAAGCGCAAACCAAATAATGCACTGACAACAACAACAGCAACAACTACAACAACAACTACAACAACTGACAAGAAGATAAAACACTGCCGTCCTGCTCAAATGAACATCGTGAGCGACGCTTTTGTCGGCTGACCAAACTTGACTTTGAGCCGGCCAAGTTGCTGCCAAGCTTCAAGATTTAGTATCTAAGCCAGCTCTCGCCGTGTGTGTTGGTGCGCGCTTAGTTTGCGGTACTTCGCAACACTTGTCACTTGTGGCAGCTGAGCAATTTGTGGAGGCCACTGCCACAGGCCGCCGCCTAGATGCATCTCCAAGATACCGAAACAAAAAGATACACACACACGCACACACACACACTTGCACAACTCATTCATAGTTCGAGCTGTCGAGCTCATCATCGTAGCTGTATGTGAATGGCGGGCGCTGAAAGCTCAAGTAGCCGCCGAGCGGAGATATTAGAGATCACGCATCATTATAATGCTTATCATTATAATGATCATTAGCATAATTATTATGGAAATCAGTCAGGCAGGCAAACGATGGGAACGTAGCTCCGCCGACCTGTCAACCAAATATATGTTCATACCACAACATTTGGAATGTATATATATACACGAATAAGTGCAGAGCTCGAGTCCCGACTTGTCAGCGACGAC
Source organism: Drosophila montana (assembly GCF_035044405.1). Lineage (NCBI taxonomy): Eukaryota > Metazoa > Arthropoda > Insecta > Diptera > Drosophilidae > Drosophila > Drosophila montana. Next base: position 315,459 of record NW_026996772.1, read on the forward strand.
CTTATAAAGTATATTTATATCTAGTTCTGATTAGCATAACCATCTGTCGGTCTATCTATAGATACTTTCTAAGAAACTTGGTCCAGATACTCGTCGAGAAGCGGCGCACAAAATAAGTTTTGTGATGTTTGCAAAAAGTTTGTTTGTTTACACAAATTACCCTAACCCACTCGGCAATAGCTGGCTTTATTATGCTTTCAGATCTGAGTACGTTGGCAAATGTATATTCATAATTGTATAGCTATCAAACTGCGGGCACATTGTTTACACAAAGATTTCCAACTAAATGGGCTACTTGTTTTTTATTTTTTGAGTATTTAATAGAAGATCAGTTTACTGAACACAGAAGCTAAGGGATCGAAAAATATATATTATATATCTATACCCTGAACCCATTGAAAATGGGTAAAAAGGGTATTATGTATTTGTGCAAATGTATGTAACAGGCAGAAGGAAGCATCTCTCACCGTCTGTCTGTCCGTGCGTCCGTCCATCCGTCCGTGCGTCCGTCCATCCGTCCGTCCATCCGTCCGTCTGTCCGTATGTATGAACGCAAGGATCTCAGAACCTATAAGAGCTAGAGGCTGTAGATCCTCCTAGTGCCCGCGCAGATCGAGTTTGTTTCCGATATTCGATAACTTGCCCCGTTTCCAAGTAATCAATAAAAATCGATATCGAAATCCTGTTTTTTGAGCAATTTCGGCAAATAATATGAGCTAGAGTCACCAAACTTGACATGTAGCTTCTAGAAAATTATATATATATCAAGTATCTTTCATTTTATACCTATCGCCTTTTGGAAAATAGGTTGATTTCTCGATGCTCAGGACTTTTCTTAAGGTTTTATATTGTTTTGCAGTGCAGCAACAGTTCCACATAGTGCAACATTTCTCCATAGAATTTCAACCTCCAATATCTGCATATTATACTTTGCTAAAGTACGCATCATTTGAGGATTTTTCACATTTGGGAAGGCGATCGCAGCGGTTCCCATTAAAGTGCATCCAACTAATCTCTTAACAAATTTCAGGTGCATAGGGCAGCAGCAGGGGCAGGGGCAGGGGCAGAAACAGAGCCGAGTGGCCAGCTTAAGAGGGCAGCAACTGGTGGCAAGCTTCAGTTTCCAGTCGCCAGTCGCCAGTTGCCAGTTGCCTGGCGCTTAAGCCTATAATTTGTATGCCGGGTTGCCGGGCTGCCAGCAGGTAGAAATGGAAACGCGGAGCGTAGAAAATTATAAATTAATCCATTACTTAAGAGCAGATTATGCAGATGTCTGGCCGCATTAAATGTCGCCGACGCGAGCGCGTAGGATCCTGGATAGTGGCATTAAGCGTTAATGAATGAACATGCCGCCAAGGTAGCCGCAGTTGCGGCAAGTTGCGGCTGTTGCGCTGGGGCAGACGCATAGCTACACAGATACGTTAAAGTAGATACATTTATATATATATGTCTTTATGTATAGCTACATGTGAATGTCGGCTGCTGCTGCTGTTGTTGTTCCTTTCAAATATTCAAAGCCAAAGTGCCGCAGCAACAACAACAGCAACAACAACAACAACAACTGCAACAACAACATGGCTCGATCGATGGGGCAACATTAATGCCTTTTGCCTTTTGGCTCGCTTTGCTTTCATTTGATTCGATTTCGTTGCGGCCAAATCATTAATCAAAATCGAGAAATCATTAAGTTTGCGTTTACGCTAGGTGTCAACTCTGCCTCTTGCTGCTTAATGTTGTTGTTGCTGTTGTAGCTGTTGTTGTTGTAGCTGTTCTTTGGCTTGTAATTGAATTGTGAACATGGCCGGGCAACAAGCCAGCGCCGAGACGGAGAGCTGAAACATTATCAAACTGAAACAAGATTAAATGTTATTTAGCTTTGCTCGCGACGTCGTAAAAGTCAAAAAAAAAAAAAACAAAACAAAAATCAGTAAAAAATGTGTGAAACAGGCTGCGTGTAAAAAAAAACTGAAGGAATGGCCGCGAGTCAAACAAAAAACGGCTAAAAAACAAGAAAGAACAGCTCCGTCAGACCGAAGTTTAAATGCCCTTGTTGCCGTAAAAGTGCTCTCATGCGAATTACAAGAGGTTGTTCCCATGAAAGGCCATTAAATATAACAATTCGACTTAATACATCTTTTGCAGAAATGTTAAAAATTTGTTTTTTTACCTATAGCTTTATGATATAGTAGCTCGATTCGGCCGCCTCCGATATATATTCTGCCTATAATTCAAAAGTAGACCTGTGCCAGGTTACGCGAAGCTGGCTTTAAAACTGAGAGATTGGTTGGCATAGAAAGAAGTGTCCGATCTTGATAGAAAACTCTTTCGTGATCTACTCGGTGTCTGTTGTCCGATCTTCCGTAAATTTGCAATCTTTAAATCTATAACTGATTTTTTTTTGATCATGGAAGTAGATATCATATTTATTAAAATACCCTGTACAAGGGTATAAAGTAAAAAAAAAAGAGTCCCAACCGAAACGAAGCGCAATTTGAAAGACAGAGCGATAGAGACAAAGAGCTCTACAGATGCCTAGAGTCGACAAAAAGTGTTAATTATAGCTGAAACCAAATTAAGCATAACTTTTTCATTTTACACACGCACACACACAAACACACACACATACGCACAGCCCGATGACACAAAAGTTAATTTCATGATCGATTTTTTTAAAATCGCGCCAAACCTAAAAGCCTTTTTTTTTAGATATTAAATTGGCGACAAAAGTTTTTATTTCATTTTGGATCTTGCATCTGATATAATATTGATATAAAATTATTTTTAAGAAATAAATTCCATGAAATTCTATGCCTTACCGTGTATAATATTTTTATTTTTATTATTATTCTTTACAATTAATAGTCATATTTTTGCAGACTCTTTAGGCAGAGCTTTGTACATAAGGTGTTGGGTTTCGTTTGGGCAGCCTCTTTCTACATTCTTCATTGTGGGCTATGGTCAAGCAAAACGAATTTGTTGACTTTTGTCGGGTGTGCGACGTTGTCGCGTCAGCGCGGCGCAGCGAATTGCGGCCTCTTTTTGCGGCGGCTGCGTGGCCAAAAAATGCTCGAAGCGTTGCAGATTGCATTCGATGCGCAGACGCGAACCTCCTCGTTTGAGAATTGGACGGTGGCTAGTGGCAGGAGCAGGGGCAGGCGATATGGCCAAGCCGAGTTGCCCTTTTGCATTTGGCAGCAACAGCACAAAGCGGCATTAATAACACATTTCAGACACTTACTTTTGGCCGGCCGTTTGTTTGTGGCCCAAAAGCGTTACCGACCAGCTTCAGTCGCTTCTTCCCTCTCCCTCTTTTTCTCTCTCTCTCTCTCCCTCTTGCTCGCTCACTGTGCGCCTCTCTCTCTCTTTGTGTGCTTGTCTCTTTCTATGGCTGTAAATGCGGTTGGCCTGTCTATTAGGTTGATTGCCTTTCAGTTTTTGGCCTGCCTTATGACGCTGACCATAACGATGATAGAGACGATGATGATGATAAAGACGATAATGATGATGATGATGAGGCCCAGACACTTGTTGCCATTGTTGAAGCCTGGCTGCAGCATCATTAAATTATTATTGCCTACGGTCATAATAGACAACCGCAGGAAAGAGAGGCAAAGAGAGTGAAAGAGAGTGAAAGAGAGAGGGAGGGAGAAGGAGATTGTAATGCAGGGAGTGCAAGCGAGATAGATACACTCGCTCTGACAATAGTTCACAGGCGGGTGCCTCAAAGGTAGCACACAAAATATGTATCCGACTTTGTAGTACCCCGCAATATACAAATTATTATAAAATAAGAAATATTAAGAAAAAGAATTTAGTTAAAAAATAAAATAAAAACTCGAACTATTAAAAATGCAAAATATAAATTTGTTGTATTCAATAAATTTTTATTTTGTGTCTTTCTTATATCTAATTATATTTGTATTTGTTAATTCATTTTAGTTTTATGTTTGAAATTACAAAATCAAATTCAAAATAAAATAGAAATTGGAATTATGAAAAATGCAAAACATAACATTTATTAAATATAACATAGCCTGTTTGTTATATTTAATACATTTATATTTACCATCCTTCATATTTTTAGCATAATTCTAATGTTAAAAAAATATATATATCTTAAAATTTGCTATATTATGAAAGGAGCTGTATATATATATATATACCTTAATTTTCCATATAGTGGATCAGGCATGTTTGAATCTTTTAAGTTTTTGAAGGGTATACAAATTGGAAATTGCGTGCCTAATTCGCTGTTCCACATGCCCAGCGGCGGTTGAGTGGTTGTGTGGCTCTTCTGTCTGTGTGGCTGTTGACTGCCCTAATGTACCTTAATTATACCTGCAACAACAACAACAACAACTACAAATACAACAACAGCAACAGCAAACACAATAGCAACAACTGAGCAAAGCCAAAGTTGTGGCAGCTGAGTACAAACCGAAGCTGAACTGAAACACGAAAAGTTGGTCGCCCAGTCGAGTCAGGAATCGGTGTCGGCGTCTGAGTCCAAGTCGGAGTTGGAGTTGGAGTCCAAGTCGGAGTTGGAGTCGGTCTTGGGACCGCATGTCAACCCATCAAATGCATGTCAAAGTGCCGCACTGGGAGTCGCAATGCGAGTCGCACACTGCGCGCCCGTTTGGAGGCTGTTTTAAGCCTTTTGGGCTCTTTCCAGAGAAAACGTCTCACTAATTTGATGCAGTCTTTTTTTTTTCGCTGCTGCTCCTTTTTTTTGGTCTCCTTTTTTTTGTTTGTGAGATACGCGCTTAAAACTGAACCGCGTCGGTGCCCAAATCCGAAACCCTTTTGGCCGTCTAGTCGGAAATTCCGCAAACTCATAAATGTTTTATGCCTCGGCCGGACTCAAGGTTCGTCATCGTCATCGTCATCATTTGACGGACATGTCTGGGGACCGTTTGCCTTTTATATTATTATGTATCATAATTTCTTTTCTCTTGGTTTTTTTTTTCGCCTTATTTGCGGATTATTTCGATTGAAGCTGATTCAGAGCCGGCAATTAATAGACGCTGCGGAAACTGTTTTTCCAACCAGTTTCCATTCGCAGCCAGTCGGATTGCATTGCGTGTAATTAGCCAACAATTGCACTCAACACTTGCGCGCCTGGGAATGCCAGACCATATCGATATTGACTCAGCTCCATGGCCAGCCTATCGCATGTGCGAAGTTTGTCGCTAATTTTCACACACAAGCCACACATTTGCCAGCTAATGGAAAATTAAACAATGCCGCCAAATAGTATATGCAGCAATAGCAGACTTCAAAATACCCTACGCTCAATACCCGACTACTGTCGCATAAGCAATATATTAACTCTGTCGTGTGCCTGTCAAAGCTCTTGTCAGCTTAATCTCAAGCTGAGCAGCAGTGTTGGAAAGTTGCTTAGAGATTGCAAATTTAACTGCTTGTCAAATACATTTGGGCAGCTGTTCGGTCTACTGTTCAATGTCAGACCCAGAACAGCAACTGTTAATGTTAATGCCTTCTTGTTTAACATAAAACGCAAATGTTATTCACACGATATCATTCAATGTAAATGATAGCTTAACTATTATCAATTTTGATGAAAGTGAAACACCTCTCTATACATTTCAATATACTATTTCTTTTAGAACAGTCTGCGGTTAAGATTTAGGCCCAAAATGGTAATGTTATGTTGTTTAACATAACACGAACATGTTAGTTATAGGATGTTATTATTGACTTTATTTTATTGTGAATTTATGTCGAAATGAAGCACATGAAAAGCCTGCTGTTAAGCTTTGGGCACAAGACTGCATCTGTTCATGTTAATGCAATGTTGATTAACATAACACGCTTTGTTAAGGTATCGATAAAACTACAAATAGGGTTAAGAAATATTGACAGAGCTAGTAATATCTAATAATGGATGAAAAGAAGATTTAAGAATGCAGCTTTGGTTGCGTTTTGAGACAGAATATGTCTCGCTGTTAGATCAACAGATTCATTCAATAGACTCTAAACAAATGCAATTAGATATTTTTGTTGATGTTGTTGTTGTCAATTTTCAATTGTTTAACAATCGTTGTTGTTGTTGTTGTTCTGACTAGTCGAGGCTGTCGGCAAAAGAACAAAGAGATAAACGCACAAAGCTCGACTACGTGCGACTACAATTTTATTGCATTTTTATTAGATAAAATTATAGACATCAATGAAGAACAACGACAACAACAACAACAATTGCAACAACAATAACAATTAACAAAGCCAACGGCGCCGCACCCCACCCCCCCCCCTCTTCCCCGCCCCCCCCTTCCCTGGCCAGGCTTGAGGTGTGAATGGGAACGCCGACAATTTTATTGTTTAAATTTTTCTGATTTTTTGTTTTTGTTTTCGCCTGCAAAATAGAACAGAGTATTTTGTGCTGTTTGCTGTTTAACTTTTGCACAAATATTTGCCGTCTGTTTGCTTGCTTTTCACGCAATTCGTCTGTTTTTTTTTTAATTTCTTTTTTTACTTATCAAACAGCGCATTTCGATCTAATTATTTGCCGGCAGGCTTTCAAGTTCGCTGCCCACTAAAATGCCATCAAATAAAATTTCTTTAATGAACACTTCCATTAGAATTCTTGTTGGATTTTCCAGCTGGACTTTCCAGTTGGATCTTGTCACATTGCTCGTCATCCACACTTAAAGCAATTATATTTATTTATTTAAGATATACAAACAATTACCTAATCTCGCCTCTCTCTCTCTCTCCCTCTCTCGATCGATCTCGTGTTTTGCACGTATCTCTTGCAGATAGCCAAACTTTTGCCGCTGATCGAGTCGGGCTGTTCGCGGCGAGCGCGTTTTCTGCTCTGCTCCGCGCTCTTTCCGCTCTGCAGTCCGGATGTGCCACGCCCAGTGACCGCCTGCAAGTCGCTATGCGAGACAGTAAAGGGCGAGTGTGCGACAAACGCGGCGCCGGAACTGATGCAGCTGTGGCCGCAGTTCCTCAGCTGCGATTCGCTGCCTCAGCCGGAGAATCACGAGCTCTGCATGCAAATACCGCAGGAGGCGGCGGCCAGCGAGGGCGTACAAGCCGCTGCCACGGACGGAGGTGGTGGCGTCGGCGTCGGCGGCGCAGAGCAATCGGCAGCGTCAGAGCCGCCGCCGCAGCAACAGCAAATGTACTGGTCCTGGATGGCGTGGAAGATGTCCTCGCAGCTGGGCAAGTCGACGGCAGGCAATGGCGTCCTGGGCGCCGCAGCGAGCCTGGGCGGCCTGTGTCCACAGAACTTCAGCCTGAGTCCGCTGAATGCCGAGGAGTGCCTGGCGCAGTGCCAGCGCGACGCGTTCCATACAACGCAGCAGAAGAAGCTGACTGAGAGCCTCATCCTGGGCCTGTCCGCGGTCTGCTTTGTGCTGACGCTCTTCGCGCTGGTCACCTTCTGGGCGGAGCCCACACGCTTTGGCTATCCGGAGCGTCCGGTGCTGTTCCTCTGCCTGTGCTACAATCTGTTCAGCGTGTGCTACCTGGAGCGCATCGTGTTCCATCAGGCGCGCAGCCTGGCCCTGCTGCAGCAGCAACAGGAGCCTGGTCGCGTAGGACGCGCACCCTGCGCCTTGACGCCGCCCTGCCTGGCCTCGTACATCAGCACCTCGTATTTGAGCCTGTGCGCGGCCAGCTGGTGGCTAATCTTTGCGCTCTGCTTCTATCTGTCGTCGCACAAGAAGTGGTCCAGCGAGGCGCTCGAGAAGCGCTCCGGCCTGTTCCATGTGCTCGCCTGGGTGCCACCATTGGCGCCGCCCATTGCCGCCCTGCTGCTCGAGCGTGTGCGTCCCAGCGAGCTGACCGGCATGTGCACAGCGCCCGGATTTGTGGAGTTGCCTGCCCTGGCCCTGCTGCTCCTGGGCCTGTATTTTACGCTGCGCGCCTCCCGCTCCCTGCACACGCTGCAGCAGCAGCTGCAGCCGACGCTGGCGCTGGCGCATCAGCGTTTCGCACAGATACGCAAACGTTTTGTGGTCTTCTCGCTGCTCTTCTTCCTGCCAACGGCGGCGGGGGTCGTGGCCGCCTTTTGTGAGCGTTACGTGGACGCGGTGCCCAGCTGCTCGACGCTGGAGGATTGCGCGACGCCGGCGCAACTGAGCGCCTGGCCAACGCTGGTGCGCATCTTCTTTCAGCTGGTGGGCGGCACGCTAACCGGCATGTGGGTGTGGTCGCGCAAGACATGCGAAAGCTATCGCAGCCGACTGGTGGCCGGCTCGCCCAGCTCCTCGCTGATGACGCCCAACAAGCTGCCGGCGGCGGCTGCCCTGCCCAAGAAGCATCTCTATGCCAGCGGCAAGTCGATGCTATCCGTTGCGCCCCACGCCGCCCACTCCGCGGCGCCGCTCTATGCGGGCATCAGCTTCCACAATGTGCCCGTCTATAATCCCAATCAGTCGCGCGTGTAGAGTAGAGGCTTGGCCGGATCTCAGCCTAGTGCCTAGCTCGGGCAGGGTATTCGCTGGCCTGCCTAACAAATACAAATACACCGGGCGGCTTTCAGCTTGGATCTAAATCTAGCCCGTAAGCCCGTAGGCCTAAATGAAATGTGTTAATAGCTTTAAATCCAATTTGAGTATTTTGTTAAGTGTAATTAGTTTTTTTTTATTATTATTATTATTAATTATTATTTCTATATTTTTAATATGTTCATAAGCATTAAATTAATTGAAAAAAAAAAGTACATTTAAAAGTGTTTCTAAGGAAAAATTAGAAAACTATTTCTCGTTATCTTACAAAAATTAATCCTTTCTTAACTGGAAGATAAATTTTTGAGTAATTGTTAAAATTTCTATACAAAAAATCGTTGCAAGTCATGAAAATTTGTGAGTTTTCACAAAGTTTTGTCACAAATTCTATTCATTATTTAAAATCAGATTTTTTTTCATCAGCTTTTGAAGGGAAAATCAATTTTGATATTTTAAAACATTAAATAAATTTGATTATTAAAATCTAAAAAAAATTTTAATAACAAATTAAAAATATTGTAAAATTTAAAAAAATGTAAATATTTAAAATAAAAAAATAATATATCATTAATTTTTGTAATATATACAACTCAATTGAAAAGGAATATATATATATACATACATACATATAGTTACAATAGAAGAGCTTAAATTATTATGAATTTAATTAAGGTTGAAATTTATTTATCTACATTCCGAAAGATAGACATTTTTATGAAAATATGCTGTGGTTCAAGTTAAGCTTCGGCTGAAGTTAAGCATCGGCTGTTTCTTGGCAAACAAAAACGTGGAAAACTTCAATTTGAGGCCGGTTTGCAGGCTTGGTCAAGAAAAGAGTTGAGGAAAGTGAGCGACAGCAAGAGACTTTGACACAAAATGGAAGCGGAGCTGACATTTAATTGCATTGAGAGCCGCCAGTGTCTGGGCAGATTTAATTGTGGCTACTGTTGCGGCGAGCGGAGCAGGGTTTAACGCCTTGCCAGTTGGCCAATTAGAAATAAGTTTAATGAGCGGCTCTCGAGTTGATGGCAACAATTGGTGGATGGCAACCCTTTGTCCAGCCACCCTGCGAGTGTCACAGGCAGAAACACACACAACGTCAGCAGACGGGGCAGCGTGCAATTAATTTGATTGAAGCTGCCACACGGCGTGCCTTGCAACGTTTCTATCTTACAAATTGCCGTTGCAAGCAGCAGAAGCAGCACGAAAGAAAACAACAACAGCCACTGTGCAGCAAGCGTGCAATTAACTTGTGTGCGCCAAGATCAAAGCGATTAAAGCCGCTGCCCCGACTAAAAACTGAGCCCACGTTCTGTGGCTGTGGCCCCTCTGGCTGCAGCAGACGCCGCTGCCGAACCGTAACCGAAACCGAAGCCCAGTCAAGTCAAGCCAAGATCGGCTGCAACAACAAAAGAACGTGCCCCCCCCCCTCTCCCCCAAAACGGCCACAAAGGCAACAGCACAGTCTGGCCAGGGGGGGGGACAGGGGGCAGGGGAGCTGGCTGGAGTTGGGCAGAAGCTGCCAGCCAGGCTGTCTGCCAGGCGTCCTTTAAGCGGCTCAAATGATTGTTGGCCATTTACAAGTGTTAAATGTGCATTAAAGCCTGGCCGACACTTTGGTTTCGAGTGCGGCAATTTTCATTATAAATGCGGCACATTTTGGCCAGCGGGGGCGATGCGGACTGTGCGGAGACAAATGACCGCACGATGCGTCCCACTTGGCTAATAACTCATTCAACATACTTACCAAAAGCCGCTGCAAAGCGTTTTCGTATACCCTGTAATCGTAACAAAACGCTGTACAGGCTGTACTGGTGAGTGTTAATCGACATCTCCGACTTTTAAGTCAAGTTCCGAATTGACTCAACCAAGTTCCATCTGGATGTCTGTCTGTCACTTTGGCTATAGCGGCAACTGCATATTTGAGCTTTGGATATACTGGGTATATTGGCTAGCTGCAAAACCTAGGTAAGTTACTGTAGAAAACCTCCAACAAGTTGTAATAAGTCGAATCTTTTATTTGCACTGTATAGGGTATCTCTTAGTCGATCACTCTTCTTGGTATCTTGGTCTCGTTTCGCTCTAGGTTTTATTTTGGTATATTTTGTTGAACTTAAATTACATACGCATATATACACATACATATATATTTTTATATATCTATACTTTTATATTGTTTAATTAGTTAGTTACATTTCATTGAGAATTTAGTATACATAGTTGATTTAATTACACAAGTGCTTTAATACAAGTAATATTCGGCCACAAAAGTATGCTACGCCTTTTAACAACACAATTTCCATATACATTTATGCGCGCCCAGAAGTATGCAACACCCTTTACAGCTAGCAGCACAGGGTGTTTCAGTACAGCTGAAACTTATGGAATGCTTCTTAACGTGCTTTGTGCTTGAAAAGCTTCGTTTTAAAGCCGAATTTCGTATCATTAAACAGTTGCTTAGTAATTATAAACTTGAAAAAAATAGTTGCTTTTTATTTAACAAACATCGATAACAGTCGGCCAAGACAGCCCTAAGCTTTGCAGAGCGTTGCAGAGCAGCTGTCTTAAGTTGGCCAAGACCGGTTTTAGCTCAATGGCCCGCAAGTGTTGTGATTGTGGGAGAATGAGGGAATGCCAGAAGAGAAAGCATTCTTGTTGCACGCCAGCCTTGCCTGTCTCTGTTGACGTGTGCAACAGCTAAAATGTAAAAGATCTCGCTGAAATTATACACACATTTATTAATATTTATTTGCATTTGGATATAAAAACATGGCCGCAAGTGTTGTTAAGGCGCCCAAGTGCACAAGGAAGCCAAGAGATTTGCCCAAAACAGAGCCTGCCCAGCTCAGCGATGACAATTGGTAAGCATGCGCTAAAACGAAAGACTGAAACAACGAACTTGATGTGTACAATTTGATTTTCTAACTGTTCGCAAATCAGGCGCTGGTGGGCATTCATGGGCGCAGTGCTACTCATTACCTTTGCCACACGCTTCTACAAGGTAACCGAACCGGATCATATCTGGTAAGTTCCATAGACCACAAAAGTCCCAGACTGTAACCAAGTGTATGCATGCTTTCAGTTGGGACGAGACGCACTTCGGCAAAATGGGCAGCTGGTACATAAACCGCACCTTCTTCTTCGATGTGCATCCGCCGCTGGGAAAAGTATGTATTCGAAAGATATATTTAACCATACACTCAAAGAAATGTTTACCCTTAACATTAACATATTTTATTTAATGAGAAAATATTCTCCTATTTTTGATGTTCTTGATGTCAGAAAGAATTTAATGGCGATTTTCTAAAATGAAGTGTAACAGTTTTTTTTCGAGTGTATAAAATAGCCTCGACAGCTAAAAATATTTAATTTCTGTTGATAAAATTCAAGCGCCGTCTTAAGCAAAGTCTCGCTAAAAATCTTTGGGAATTATAAACCTTTTTCGAAAAGTAAAGTAATTCCTATAGATTTAAAGTAGGAATGACCTTCCTCCCTTCTCTCTCTCCCTCTCCCTTTCTCTCTCTCTCTCTCTCTGTCTCCAACTCTCGCTAAAGCTCACTCGCACTCTTTGCAGATGCTGATTGGTCTTTCCGGCTATTTGACGGGCTACAACGGCACCTTTCCATTCGAGAAGCCGGGCGACAAGTACAACGAGACGCGCTATCAGGGCATGCGCTATGTGAGTATCGAATTGGAATAGTTTTTTGCCCCTTGGCCCCTTGGCTTATCTGTTGCCTTGCAGTTCTGCACAACTCTGGGCGCGCTCATCATGCCGATGGGCTTCGATACCGTCTACGATCTGACGCGCTCCCACGAGGCGGCGCTGCTGTCGGCCGCGTATCTGATCTTTGGCAAGTAGAACAGAGCACCACAGCAAATCAAAGCTTATTGAGTGCCTGCGCTCTTTTTGCAGATGTGGGCATGCTGACGCTCAATCAGTACATACTGCTGGATCCGATACTGTTGTTCTTCATGATGGGCTCGGTGTGGGGCATGGTCAAGGTATCGAAGTGCACCGCAGCGGGCGGCTCGTATACGGCGCGCTGGTGGCTCTGGCTGCTGCTCACTGGGACAATGCTCTCCTGCACGATAAGCGTTAAGTTTGTGGGCCTGTTTGTGGTGCTGCTGGTGGGCCTGCATACGGCCAGCGAGCTCTGGCTGATACTGGGCGATCTGCGCAAGCCCATTGCGGAGACGGTCAGGCAGATCGCGTGCCGCGCTGTGGCGCTCATTATCTGGCCCATTGTACTGTACACGTTCTTCTTCTACATACACCTGAGCGTGCTGAATCGCAGCGGCAACGGGGATGGCTTCTACAGCTCGGCGTTTCAGTCGCGGCTCATTGGCAACTCGCTGTACAATGCGAGCATGCCGCGCGACGTGGCCTACGGCTCGCTGGTGACCATCAAGAATCATAAGACTGGCGGCGGATATCTCCACTCGCACGCCCATCTCTATCCCAAGGGCAGCGGCGCTCGCCAGCAGCAGGTGAGCTACAACACAGACTAGCTGAGAGCCAAGATTTACTTCTCTTTTAGATCACCACCTATACGCACAAGGATGACAACAACATCTGGCTGATCAAGCCGTACAACAAGCCGGCCCTGCCCAAGGACGAGCTGCGTCTGCTGCGACACGGCGATCTGCTGCGCCTGGAGCATCTGGTGACCAAGCGCAATCTGCACTCGCACAGCGAGCCCGCGCCCATGACCAAGAAGCACCTCCAGGTCACCGGCTACGGCGAGGTAAGCAACTAACCCGATCTAACCTAATCTAATCTCTATCTGAAGTTCATCTCTTCTCTGGGCAGCTGGGCGTGGGCGATGCCAACGATGTGTGGCGCGTGCTCGTCGTGGGCGGCAAGCCCAATGAGACCATACACACGGTCACCTCGCGGCTCATGTTCGTCCATTATCTGCAGAACTGTGCGCTCACGTCCAGCGGCAAGCAGCTGCCCAAATGGGGCTTTGAGCAGCAGGAGGTCTCCTGCAATCTGAACGTGCGCGACAAGAACGCCCACTGGAACGTGGAGGACAATCAGCACAAGCTATGTAAGCAGACGCCTCTCTAACTAATCCACAGTGATCTCAATATCTCAATATCTCTCTCTCTCTCTCTCTCCCTCTCTCTCTCTCTCTCTCGCTCTCTCCCTGTTGGTATTGCAGTGCCCAGTGTCAGCTTTAGCATCTATGCGCCGGGATTTTTTGCACGCTTCCTTGAGTCGCATGCGGTCATGCTGCAGGGCAATGCTGGCCTCAAGCCCAAGGAGGGCGAGATCACAAGCCAGCCCTGGCAATGGCCCATTAACTATCGGGTACGTAACCTGAAGCTCCTTCAATCTAGTCCAGTTGAAATCCTTAATCCTTTCTGTTATCTTCATTCAAGGGTCAATTTTTCTCTGGCACCAGCTATCGCATCTATTTGCTTGGCAATCCCGTCATCTGGTGGAGCAATCTCATCTTTCTGCTGCTCTTCGTCGCCGCCTTCCTGTACAACGCCGTTCTCGAGCAGCGACGTGCCGGCCAAGCGGCTCTCCGGGCCACCGGCCAGCCCGAGGAGCTGGCTGCCACAACCGAACTGTGCAGCTGCCTTCCCGCGGACGGCGATTTGCAGAAATCAGCCGGGGACACAGCCACAACTGGACGGAGTGACTCGGCGATGTCCTTGCGGGCAGCTGCCTGGCTGTTCATCGGCTGGCTGCTCCACTATTTGCCCTTCTGGGCAATGGGTCGCGTTCTTTACTTTCATCATTATTTCCCGGCTTTAATTTTCAACTCTTTGCTCACGGGTAAGTGCCTGGCTATGGGGGCTACGCCTAAGCTGAATGGAATGAAGAAAATGTGCTTACGTCCTTTTAAGCCTCGGAGTGCAGGCTTTATCATGGATTGGGCAATGCGATAGGCTAAGTCCTTTTTTTAACCCAATTTCAGTTCTCGTCGACACAGGATTTTTTCGGTTGGCTTCAATCTTTCAGCTTTTTGTCAAGAGTCAAAATCCTTCTCCATTTTCCATATAAAAGGAACTTCGAGCCACAGGGTATCTGGCAGTCGGTCACTATCGATAAGAGCACTCTCCTGAGCTTTGCTCTTATACTAAACTTCAATTATTTCCCCGACGTCCCGTGTTCTCCTTTAGAAAACTCTTCAGACTTTGCTCTAATATTTCAACTCGAATACCCTAAGATCTCTTTTAGAAAACTCATCCTGATTCTTGCTCTTATACTATAACTCGAATGTCCCCTAAACTTTTGTAGAAAACTTTTATATGTAAACTCGAATGTCTGTGTTCTCTTTTAGAAAACTCTTCAGACTTTGCTCTTATACTTTAGCTCGAATGTCCCCTTAACTTTTGTAGAAAACTCTTCAGACTTTTCTCTTATATTCAAGCCCGAATGTCCTGTGTTCTCTTTTAGAAAACTCTTCAGACTTTGCTCTTATACTTTAGCTCGAATGTCCCCTTAACTTTTGTAGAAAACTCTTCAGACTTTTCTCTTATATTCAAGCCCGAATGTCCTGTGTTCTCTCTTAGATCACTCTTCAGACTTTGCTCTTATACTTTAGCTCGAATGTCCCCTTAACTTTTGTAGAAAACTCTTCAGACTTTTTTCTTATATTCAAGCCCGAATGTCCTGTGTTCTCTCTTAGATCACTCTTCAGACTTTGCTCTTATACTATAACTCGAATATCCTGGTTCTCTTTTGGAAAACTACCAGCCTTTACTCCTATATTTTAGCCCGTGTGTCCTGTGCTCTCTTTTCAGGCATTATGTTCAACTACATTTTAAGATCGCTGCCCAGGTGGCTGCAGCATGTGCTGCTGGGCACGTTGCTCTCGGCGCTTGTCTATAGCTTTGTGCTCTTCTCCCCGCTGGCCTATGGGATGAGCGGGCCGCTGGCGAATGAGCCCAACTCGACGATGCACAACCTCAAGTGGCTGGCGACGTGGGAGTTCTAGGCGAACCAATTGAAACATGCGGCTTGCATAGAAAGAAGCATTTTATATATATATATATATATATATATATATGGTATATAAAAATAGACAAATGCGCTTAAATTAAATACATAAAAAAAAAAAAATATTCTTTTTAAATAGAAAAAAAAAACGAACATATATCCTAGCCGTACGACAATAAAAAATATAGATAACCACATGCAAGTTATAAATATAAATTAATCATTCGCATCAGTCGAAGATGCCGAGCTCGTCGAACCGTCGGAGTGCATAGCGCAGGGTATCCGCGGTGCGTGGATTTGATGAGAACATCAGCTGCACCTTCTTCTTGGCGAAATCCTGATCGGTAAGTGCCTCAATGCTTATGTCAAAGGAGTCCTCCTTCCGCATGGTGACCATGGGCAGAAACGCGTACGACGAGAAGAACCCGTACAGCTCCCGTGCATGGATCTCGTGCTGCAAGTCCGCATAGCTGGGCACAAACTGTGAATGCATCCGCTCGAGGCTGTCGCGTAGCGAGGCATAGTATGTCTGTATGAGGAACTCGCGCCTGTGGACCAGCACGTCCAGCTGGACGCTGCTGTTGAGAAAGAAATTGATATCGCAGCCGGGACTGCCAAAGAAGCTGTTCTGAAAGTCCACCTGCAAGCAAACAGATTCTATTTATAAGACTCGCACTGGCCAATGCCAGCTGGCTGGACACTCACGAAGATGGCATCGATGGGCTTTGTGGGCAGCTCGTCGTGATATTTGTACATGAAATTGTTCACCCACAGATCGCCGTGATTGAGCACCGTGATTTCGCCGGGCGTCGGACGGCCCGTCAACACCAGATTCTCCTTGATATTGTCGCAATGGCGATGCAGCTTATCCGACAGCTGCTCGTACCCGGCCCACTTGGCCACCACATTGGCCAGCGTTCTCAGCTGGAGTGTCATAAAGTTGATGAACCGCTCGTTGGTTCGTATATAGTTCTCGTCGAGCATGCCGCTGGTGAAATGCTCCCGCACGCTGGGCTCCTGTCGTATGGGTCGCAAATGCCATCAATGTAGATAGTCAGAGATTGTTGGGGGGCTGTGTGGCGTACTTACCTTCTCGGCCAGCAGCATGGAGCTGGCATGAAATTTACCCAGTTTCCTGAGTATGACCACGCAGTGCTCCTCGTTGAGCCCGTTCTGGCGGCTGGCCAGCTTGTAGCCGTACTGTGTGAGGTCATCGAAGACAATCGTTTGGATGGGCTCACGCGTTGTGTATAAGCACTTGGCGCCAAACTTGGAGCCATCGCCGATGAGCACCTCCAGCTTGCCGAGCACATCGAAATAGAAGATTTTCTCGCGCAGATAAACGGCCAGCTCCTCGAGAAATTGTGTCGCCGGCGTAATGGCAATGCTCTTAACGATCAAAGCCAGCTCCTCGTCTAGCTGGCGTTTGCTGCTCCGATACAGAGCACGGGCTCGATAGATTTTGCTGCAATAGTTTTCGCCGCCGCCGCCGCTGGACTCGGAAAATATGATCTTCTTGATGTCGACACGCATTTCGCGCAGCCCATCCTCGAGGGCGGCCTTGAAGAATTCCTCGTTCAGATATTTGGGCGGCTCGCTGGCGCGCTTCTCGCCTTCCAGCTTCATGCTGCGCGCTCGCCAAATCCTAAATGCGTTTATGCCACGGCCTCAGACTTAAATCCTTAAAGCCTGTCGAGCCGTTGTCGCCTGTCAACGTTAACTGTGCTGTCTAGGGTATATCCTGTATATCCTGTATATCCGCTAAATAGTCGCTTGGTCGTTGAGCCTGCTGCCTTGTGCCTTGCCTGTGTCGCTTGGAAAACTGTGGCCGGGCCAGGCGACTTCTCTAAATATAAGTCTGATTATCGACTTTTTGACGCGGCGCTTATCAAAGTTGGCTCGACATCAACTTCGTGCCGACATCGGGAACGCGAATCGATACGCGCTAAGTCTAATGCACATGATATGGTCGGCCCTATACATATATACGTATACACCTAGGTACGTCTATGTATATACACATCTATATAGAATAGGTAATCGTACTTATGTAGAGATGTTCATGGTATATGATATGCAGTCGCACTGAACTGTTGCGTTACAATCATAATATTTGCGAATTAATCTATCAAATAAATCGTCGAGTGGTCGCGACGCCACGCACATAAGACCCCGTGCTCCTCGACCCGCATCCTCCCGCAGCCCTCAACTGAGATACCCAGAGTTAGGTTATACGAATGCATGCTTCTTATGTCCATTTCGTATTCGAATAACGTCGCACTATATAGCTATAGCTATAGCTGGATCCAATCAAATGATAAACATCTCAGACCTGTGTACCTCATCCTCAACATATACAAGTACATATGTATATAGACAATCGCGAAATTTCACGGGATGCTGTGCTGATGTATTTAATTTTTTATTTTTTGGCTATTGCACATGATTCCGATTGTATAAGTATATATATGTATATATATTTGTAGAAGTAAAGAAATATGTATTAGAAAAGGCAACTAGCCGGAACTCATCAAGACTTTGGCACATGCACGTTGAGACGAAACTAAATTTAAATATATGTATGGAAATACATATAAATAGATAGACATAGACTGATTTATATATATAGATATAGATATAGATATAGATATAAATAAATAGACATAGGCAGATTTATATATATAGATATAGATATAGATATAGATATAGATATAGATATAGATATAGATATAGACATAGATATAGATATAGATATAGATATAGATATAGATGTAGATATAGATATAGATATGGATATAGATATAGATATAGATATAGATATAGATATAGATATAGATATAGATATAGATATAGATATAGATATAGATATAGATATAGATATAGATATAGATATAGATATAGATATAGATATAGATATAGATATAGATATAGATATAGATATAGATATAGATATAGATATAGATATGGATATAGATATAGATATAGATATAGATATAGATATAGATATAGATATAGATATAGATATAGATATAGATATAGATATAGATATAGATATAGATATAGATATAGATATAGATATAGATATAGATATAGATATAGATATAGATATAGATATAGATATAGATATAGATATAGATATAGATATAGATATAGATATAGATATAGATATGGATATAGATATAGATATAGATATAGATATAGATATAGATATAGATATAGATATAGATATAGATATAGATATAGATATAGATATAGATATAGATATAGATATAGATATAGATATAGATATAGATATAGATATAGATATAGATATAGATATAGATATAGATATAGATATAGATATAGATATAGATATAGATATAGATATAGATATAGATATAGATATAGATATAGATATAGATATAGATATAGATATAGATATAGATATAGATATAGATATAGATATAGATATAGACGAAATTTGGACATTTCTATAAGATACTTTCAGTAGATCGGGCAGAAAGTTGTTCCGAAATATGGACTTCTAGATAGAGGTACTTGTATAGTTACAACTTTTGGTGGTGCACGTGTTTTTTTATGACTTCTTAGGGCTTATCAGCTGTTAGCTGAATGCCATTGGTAACTTTTGCAAATACCTTAAACCACACCTGGCCGATAGTTGACAATGTATTTCGAATTTCTTGGTTAGAAAATTGCACGTCGGAACGTGGACTCACACAATCTCAGCAGAGTATTAAAATGCAGTTCGGGATAAAAGTAAAACTATAATAAATTTGATTGCATATATAATAACTTCTTGATCTAAGAGAAAATCCATAAGGGTAAAAAGAAATAGCATTAACATCTGTTTGAAGGGGAAATGCATTTGAATCGATAATTATCGATTCGCATGAAATATTTGTTGATTTTGTTTCACCTTTCAACCGATGAATGCCTCGGGTAGCTGGTCTATAGATAATTAGTTCGATTTCCAGACTACAATTAATGCACTAAGTGCATGCCACGAGATCTAGAATAACCGAATAGCACATTATTTAAGACCCTGAAGCAGATAACCTGTGTCGTGTGTGTGCGTGTGTGCATGTGCATGTGAGATTGCGACATATACTGATGACCTTGATAGCTGCTCTTTTTCGGGGGCCGCACAACAACACAAGACCAGAGCCGCCGGGGAGGGTGGAAGAGGAGTATTTAAGGCGGCTATCGTACAAACGAATGCATGACATTTACAGTGAATTGCTTTGTTTTGATTGTTGTTGGTCTGTTAATTACTCAATGAAATTTCGCATTTCTTTAATGAAGAAATCAACAAATGGCAAATTACGTCATCTGTGGCCAGACAATGCAGCCAAAGTGCAATGGGAAACCAGTTCGTGCCGCTATGTTGATCAGTTATGCTGCGCCAAGCGAGTGGCGCCCTTCTCGGCGATTCTCATGCCAAGCAGCTACGTGCTTTAACAAAGCGCACTACAAACACACACATCCATCTTAATAGACAACATAAACCCAAAAAATAAAATGAGACCGACCGTTAGTCAATGAGTTTGAGACGGCATCGTATTATTATCTTTCCAGAGTCTGGCTACGGTCTAGTTTCATGGACTTTGGTGAGGCGTACGAGCTGCTAAACTACTATGAATATACACATCACAGATAAGCGCCCGTCTTCGGTCTCTGCACACCATGACGTACCCAATTTTAGTCAATTTTTTCATCATTTTTTTTTTGGCAAGCAGCGCATTGAACTACTGCTGACCCTGAGCCTGAAGCTTGAAGATTGCGCACTATAGTGGGAGCTGGGATCTGTCGCTGTTTCCGAGACGTTTTTGCTGATACAACACTTCGATCATTCAGGTAAGGTTATCAAAGTAGCCGACGCGTGGTCTAAACATGCGCCAAATCTTGATTATATGCGAAACGTGCAATCTTTTAACATTAGATAGTCAAAGGTCAACATCGATCGCATAGATATTGACGAATATTTGGTGTAAGCAAAACAAAGCAGCTTTTAAATATTATGTTATAGGGCAGATACTTTGTTGGAATTGCAATGATGATGAAATGGATATTATCGCCTTATCCAAAAAAAAGTTATAACACAAGAAGCTTAGCTTCAATAAAAATTTATATTCCAAAGAACTTATATAGCATAACATTTGTCGAGCATTCGATAATAATGCCTATGATAAAAAGGCGTAAATAAAAAAGTCGTACAGTCTTGCAGGCCTTTCCTTAGTTAACATAACATGCAACATAACCTGATAAATAAATATTTATAACAGCACGCCGCAGCTTACAATCACAGAGATTATTATTTATATTCATAAGCGCATTAGTAGAACACGGAAAAATCCTAATACTATTATTTTCTTATTCATCAATTAACAATAAATAAAAAGAAATTGTGAATATTGCACATAATTTATGCATGCAACAAGCAGCCAGCAGCTTGCCCCATAGCACGGCAGAGAGTGGCTGTTAAGTTAACAGAGCTTAAGCCTGTTAAAAGGCAGCTTTCAATAACAGCGCGCTACATCTTGCTAGGGCTAAGATACTTTTAAGCGGCATGCATAATACAGAAAGTATAATTATTACTCACTCTTTGCTTCTCGCTCCTATAAGATAATGTAAATTACTGCGGCGCAAAAAAAAGACATTAAAGAGTGCGCTGCTCGGCAGTGCACGACTCGTAGATACCCTGCACACCGCGCCGAGTTACCTTTACCAATATTTTAACTTCCTTCTACACATGCATACGCAGAAAAACATATTCACATACACAACCCGCCTGCTGCGCAGTATGTATGCTTGAATAGAATCGGTGCTTATAGTCCGATCTTTATTGAAATATAATCCAAATTTCTAGTTTCTAGGTCTTGCAGTTCAACGTGTTTGGCAGGCGGACTTGACTAGATCGACTCAGCCCTTCAGCCTGATGAAGAAAAGATATGTACCTTATGGTATTGGAGATGCTTTGCTCTGCACAAAAACATCATACCCTTTTTTAGACACATTCAATGGGTGGCTCAGCGTATGAGAACAATGCACAGGTAAAGTTTAGAAATGTGAATCAAAACTTTGTTGTTGTTTGTTTTTCGACTTTTCCAGACTCAGAGCAGCAAATAAAAAACAAGCGCTGGCCGCCGACTTGTTCATCCAACTATGTGCATAGTTATAGATAGATGTATAATATATATATATATATAAGTATATATACGTAAGTCATGTATGGTTGTAGCGACCAGCCTTCAGACACTTGAGGTGGGCCGTCTTGGCATAAATGCCAGTTAACTGGCAATCCAGAACTTGGCAAACATTGACAACAATGCGACTCTGATCAATTTATCAATTTCAGAACTTGATGGTTATGTATACAGAGCGTACAAGTGTAGATACATATATGTACATACATAAGAAATGTCGGAGCAGAAGTACTCGTACTACTCGTATACCTCAATAGATAATCGATAAGCACATTTGAGTGCCTCGACTTCCAGCACATTCGAAATGAATTCGAACTGTGTCACAATTCAAGTAGCATCGCCATATTTACTTTGTCTACACCAATTCACACTCTATAATATATATACTTCCATCTGCGTAGCTATTGAGCAGCGGCATGCCGCCAGATTGCAGATACGCCAAAGCAATACAGATACAAATATATATATATACATATATATATATATATATATATATATATGTAAGTACACTGTACTTATTATTTATGGCACTAACCAATTTGATTGCTGCGCAAAAAAATGCATTAAACTTGAACTAAATGCTGCGCATTATTTGAATGAAGTGGACGCAAACTTGAAAGGAGCCGAGCTGCCGCACCTTTTACGCAGCGGCTATGCTGCTTCTTCCTTTTGCAACACACTCCGGGAAATGCGTTCTGGCATAACTTCGAAATGCAGGCAGCTATTAACCAAGTAAAATATTCCCAAACTGTGTATGCTTGAGGAGAAACTGCATACCAAGTTTGGTGAAGATAGCTTTTATAATCCTCGAGCTATGTTTATAAAAATGCCTTAGAAATGGCAGAAGATACCGAAAAATGTGATAAGCTTGTTCTGCAAAGTCTCCAGCTCTTGTTGTTTCCGTCAATCCAGCTTTGTTCAAGAATATATAAGTATATATATATATATATACATATATATATATATGTATACCTTCTGGAGCCTCAGGTACTTTCTTCTGCCTGTCCCTTTCTGTAACAAGAATTTTCATTGTGCCGAGTAGTAGACTGCATGTTTTACTGAAACTTTTGCGTTTATTCAAACCAATGTGCGGCTTCACTTGAATATCTTATTTATTACAAAAAGGTCTTATTACAACTCAAGTGATTAAACCATTCTCAGGACTATCTCGAGAGAGTCGCTTCGTGAAACGAGGTCTGATGTAGTTTCGTACCTGTTCACGACTTAGCTCTGATTTATCGATTATAGATATTTTGTCACACTTACGATAATCTGATCTGATCAGAGTTTTGTTCACAGCTTCAGATCTAAAATATATTTATATATCTGCCTTTTGAAAACCCAAATGGAATTAAACAATGCCGAAGCTGGATTCTTTTATAAATGAAAAACAAGTGCGCAGAGTATTTCTTTCATTCGCTCTCACTCACATGAACTCTTTAACTCGCCGTCTCCCTCGTAATTATATCCCTTCTATGCGATTTTCATGAGCAACACAAGAGGACTAACAGGCTTTTTTATGTATGGTTATATGAAAGTCATTTCTATTCAAATATACTTTTATATTATATTTTTATTGAAAGCAGCAAAGGAAAGAATTTAAGAATTTGCTCTCTTTAAGGAGATATGTCAAGTATATCGATAACTGGAAATCTTGCATAGAGGGAGAATGGAAAAGTGGCGACAAAAGTTGTATTACTCTTTGGCGGTTTTTACTGCGACTGCAGCTTGTTATTATAGCTGAATGGCTCCCACTGAGCATGGACAAGATTGGGCTAAATAAAGCCATTCTAGCGCTTCTTTTTCTTTGGTCGCGATTAAAGTGGGCATTGGCATCCTGGCGATGCTGGAGCAGATGGGCGGCCAGCAGGACGCAGGGCACCCTCGCGCCGGTACAACCCCACCCGGCAAGGCTGCGGCAAAAGGGGCTCATCTAAGGAAAACGTAGCCCTACATTAAAACCGTACCAATCCACACAGCCGACCTTCTCCTCGATGACATTCAACGCTTGCAAATCATAAAAACTGCCAGCAGGAACGTTCCAGACAGCGCCGCCTTGGAAGCCCATGGTTGGCATTTGCTCCTCATCGCAGAAAAGTCTGCTTAGACTCTGGCTCTTGGACAGTTTCCATTAGGTAAGTCAACACATAAAACACCACAAATCTCATAATTTTCACTTGATTTATTTGAATGCTTTACACACAATCGAAAGGATTATAATTCTGAGAATTCCAGAAAATATATCTCAATATATAATTTAAATGAAAAGCTGACTTCGTATACTTTAGAGAAAAGAGATTATCGGCGCGCCAAACTGAGATTTTTTGGTAAATATTCGAAGCCAAAGTGCTGAACGAAACGTAGCCTCTCTTTCTATCACCCCCTCCCTCTCCCTCTCTATCTCTCTCTCTCTCGTTTTCTTTCTTTCTATCTTTCGCTCTCTCTCTCTCTCTCTCTTTTCCCATCTCTACCTCCCTTTCTAATTGTCTCTCCTACGCAAATATGAACCGCCTTTCTATGCGAATTTCATTATCTATACATAAATACTTAACAGAACTTGTCGCTTTCCCTTTTATTTAGCCAAATTGTTGGAGTTTATTTGAGAATTAGTTCTACCAATCATACATGGATATACACTACTCTCTTTGAGTTGGTTCGCGTTTAAATTTATCTTACAAAGGGTATTCACTTGGCCATGAGATGTCAGCTGATAGTTCAGGTTTATCCATTTTTAATGGGAGTTCTGTGCAGTCGAATATAATTTGAAAGCTGAATTTGTTTTAGAGCCGTTCATTGTTTATCATAGAATAACTGTCGCGAATATCAGCGAATAGTTGCCCAGAACTTGAGCTCTATTTTCGCTCGGATTAACGACCTGCCAAAAAGATAAACATTTAAATGATCCCAAGTGCTTGCCGCTTTGTGTACTCTCATACACATATGCATGCACATATTTCCTTATGCATTCGTGAGTATATTTTAATTTTCCATTTATTGTTATTATTATTTTGAGTTTTATTTTATATTTTATTTTTTTAAAGCTCACGTCGCCGCTTAGTTGATAAACGAACGCGCTTGCGAGCGGACCTGCCACAAAGCAACAACACGATTCCAATAAGCTTCGAGTCCGAGTGCGGTCATCAGATACATATGTATATGCAACCCAAAGCAATAACAATAAATGAGCTACAAAAGAAAAGAAGACGAAAACTATCGATTTGAAGAACTATATAAAAAATGGGTAAGTGCGTTATAAGATCTACTTATAAAAAAAAATTATAGTTGGTAAATTAAATTGCAAATTTATAAAAGCATTTATACCGAGATTTTCATTGTTATTATTAAGTACAAAACGGTTCGGAATTGATCAAATATCGTTACGTCATTTATTAACGTAATACTGTTACGCTAGTCAACATACTTATCAAGCGCTAATGCCGCTACGTTATTCAACATAAGCTCTTGTTTATCAACGTAAGCCCATTACGTTATTCAACAAAACCTGCTGTGTATCAACATAACCTCTCATTAATCAACGTAAGACCGTTACGTTATTCCACATAACCTGTTATGTATCAAAGTAATACCGTAATTTTATTCAACACAGCCTCTTATTCATTCACGTAATACCTTTACGTTATTCAATATATTTATCAATCTAATGCCGTTATCCATCCAAAGCCACACCGTTACGTTGTTCAGCATAACTTCTCATTTATCAACGTAAGA
The DNA here is from genome assembly GCF_035044405.1 of Drosophila montana. NCBI lineage: Eukaryota > Metazoa > Arthropoda > Insecta > Diptera > Drosophilidae > Drosophila > Drosophila montana. The sequence continues at coordinate 340,823 of NW_026996772.1, forward strand.
CCGTTACGTTATTCTTATTAAACTCTTTTTTTTTTTAACAATGTAAAACCGTTACGTTATTCAACGTAAAGTTACCTGTTATTTGAAGTATTTTCCATTTACTTTCTCATTTTCATTTCTTCTCTCATTTTCATTTGTACTTGAATCAAGTCTTGATTTGGATGAATTTGGAACAGGTGTATATCCTATATTATTGGATTGACAATAATATCAAGGGCTTTAAGATATACTGGTGGAAAAACTCAATGGGAAAAGTTTATTTTTTGTTAAATTTTTGTAGTATATTTACAAACCTAAAAAAAAAAATAAAATTTTTACCTCTTGCAATTTTTAAGTTCTTCAGGTAACTTCCGGATATATTTCTTCAATTCCATTCAAAGTTCAAGTATAAAAGTTGAGAAACTTTATCAAAATTAAGTTTTTACTAATTTTGAGCAGCGACAGCGCAAAACCCGAATTTTTAGTAAACAAACTGACAAGAGAACCTCTGCGGATTTTAAAGGCAAAATACTTAGGTACGTATGTATATGGCATGTTCTCAGTTGCATAGGTCCATACGAATGCCTGCTTATATGTACATATATGTATATATATATATGTATATGTATACTATGTATATATTTGGGCAAGTTTGGAAGGCCTTTTCAAAGCTGTTGCTGTTCAGTTATTCGACTTGGGGGTGTTTTTTTTCTCTTAGCCGTAAAGTCATTAGCCGTATTTACGCCGGCCTCTTTGTTTATGTTGGCTTTTTGTTGTTGTTAGCCGTTTTATTTGCTTGACTTCCTTATGGTATTTGCATTTAGCTGAACATTTGTTTTGAGCGCCCGTCTCACAAAAAGCCAAACATGACACAGTGACACAATTTGCGGCATGTTCGCGCTGCAGTCCGCGAGCGTGTTGCCCCCAGCTCCATAGATCGCTCGTCGTTGATCTTCGCATACATGTGTGTACGTGTGTGTGTGTGTTGTATTTGCGTGTGCCCCAATTTGATGAAAGCCAGTCTACTCGTATTCGCACACACACACACACACACACACACACACAGACACACATGGGCACATATTTATAATGAGTATACGTCGCGGTGACTCACGGCACGGGCATGCATTTGGCTTGATCGTGATAAAGCCGCTGTCACAAATCTTGAAATTGAAACGCAATTGGCAATGGCATTGGCAAACAAGAGCGCGCCAAGCGGGTATGCCCGACTCGAAGATACCCGCAATACAGCTGCGAACTTTACTCTATGCACGACTGTGCAGCTGCTTCCCTTGGCTCGACACTCTGCCAAATGCATTCTTCAAGAACTTCGGTGTCTGTTGTCCGATCTTTTTGCAAATTTCCCTGCATAAATAAGCCATTCAAATGTGTTTAAATACCAAAAGCCAAGCACGGAAGAAGATATCCGAAAGGTAACATATTCGTGGAATTGCGTATGCCCCACAAAAACCTTCATCTAGCTCTTATAAGATCTGAGTTTTGGGTCTTCTTTGAAAATTGTTGCTTATCGATATCAGGTTGATCAGAAAGTTGATCTTATAGTCTGAATATATGAATATATGAATATATGTATATATATACTCTATGGGCTCTTGTCTGTAACACTTGCATTTGCAGCAAACTAGAATACCCTTTTAAGGCATAGTCAACGGGTATGCAAAGCGGGCAGCATTGTGGCCGTATCCAATGGATGCGCATGCAATTCATTTTTCTTTTTCTTTTTCTTCGTATCTTTGAAAGCGCGAAGAGGCGATGACGTTCGCGTCAAAGATCGTACGTGCCCGCAGCTGAATCGAGCGCGGCTCTGACTCCCGCAATCGCGGCACACGCGTGCACACGGCATGGGCAAATGGGAAAATAAAGCATGTGAAATATAACATATGTATGTATATTAAAGCAAAAGAAAACGCGTCGAATGCTGTTTAGAATTTCGAGCGCAAAGCAAAAGACCAACAAGGCAGCCAACTGCGCAGTCAGCGTCTTATCGGACGTCAAGTTTTAAGCACGCGCAGCCAAGTTTCAAATCAAAGCTCAAGCAAAGTTGCCTGCCATTAGAAAGCTTTGCGATCGCACAGTGTGCCACAGATAGTGTAATTTGTTTGAAAATTACATGCGGACTGCAGGTAGCAAAGAACAGAGACAAAAACCGAGACAAGCAGGCGCGTGTCGTGTCGCGTTATGGGATTACCTGGGCTGGATGGTTAACTACCTGTTGGCCAGTCGCTTATCAGCCGCAATGTGTTTTTAATCGGTTTCTAAGCATGGAAAGGACCTGCGTCGGCGTCTGCGCCTGCGCTTGACCTGACTGCTATAAAGCTGATCCTGCGCAGGCGTCTGTAAGCAGTTGACTTTCCGAGCTAATCCTGAAAGGTTATACTTTTGTTTGCAAATCAAATGTTAATAATCAATATTTATTATTGTGAGCACAAACCCTATTTACAACTTGGTAAGTTTTTCTTAAATGATAATTAAAATAGTTCAAGTATTGTTTTAAACAATCTCACGAACCTCAAACCTTAAGAAATAAATTCCATATTTAGAGCGTCTCAAATTCGCGAAAAATTAATGATGCTAAATAGATACATACTATATATTCAAAATAGAAATATTTTAAAGCTCAAATGCATTCAAAATTCGTTAACAAAATATTCGATTTCCAATAGAAGATATACGAGAGCACAGTGCAATAATTGCCAAAAGAAAATGATTTGCTCAAGTGCAAACAGAATAATATTAATAATATTATTGAAATAAATTAAATTTAACATTTCCTAGACACATGTTTTGCGCACACAAATGTCTAGCGCGGAAATAAAATAACCAAATCCAAAGTACAAGTACACACACACACACACACACACACAAAGTTGGACACACGGTGCAGCGGCTGGCGTGAAAGCTTTTGGCTCGCACTCAATTGCTGCAGCTTGAAAGCTTATTTGGCGCTGCTGCGGCTGCTGCTGCTGCTGCTCCATGACCACAACCAAAGTGACGACACTTGAATTGGGTTAGGCGCAATTGGAGACATGCGTCAGCAGCGGCTGGCAGCGGCTGAGACAGCGGCAGCGGCCGCGGCAGCGCTTGCCGTTTTTCTTTGTTTGCGAGCACCTCGATGCTAGCGTCGCCGTTACAATTACAGTTGCAGCAGCAGCAGCAGCGGCCGCGACAGCGACAGCGGCAGCCGCTGGCAAGTTCATTCGCTCACACATACACGCATGCAAGAGACGACTGTCGCTGTCGCTGGCGCAGCCGCAGGCGCGCTGCCGCCGCTCTGCCCATCCATTCTGCGCTTCAATCATACACGGCGGCCGCAGACTTTTATTTTGTTGTTGCTGGTCAACAAGTTAGGCAGCTGGGCGTGCAATTTCTTGCGCTAGTTTTCAATTCAGTTTACAAAACTCGTCTTCTTTGACTTTTTTTTGTGTGTGTGATAAATAAATACGAAACGGCATTTTTAGTGTGCATTATATTTAGGGCCCAAAAATTGAGACGTTTTTGTGTGGAAATAACGCGTTCTTCTCGCGCTCGACAATTTCTCAAGTGCTGCGTAAAACCAAATTTCGCGCGCCACACAATTTTTGACGTCATTTAAATCGCGCCAGATACATTTGTATCTTGACTTTTGGCAGCCTCGTTGTTGTTCATCAACTTTAAACCATGCGCGTGCTGTTCCTACAACAACAACAACAACAACAACAACTACTAAAAGCAAGGAGCCAAAAAACAGACACTGTAGACAGCAGCAGCAGCAGCAGCCATTCGTACACTGCGCGAAAATAAGCTAAAATGCAGCTCGTGTTGCCAGCCAGCGCGGATATATCCGCAAGCGCAGCCGCATCGAGCGCCCACAAGCGCAAGCCGGATCAGGAGCAGGAGCTGCGACGCAAGCAGCACAGAAGCAACTGCAGCGTATACAACAGCAACAACAACAGCTATATCAATTACAACAACAACAGCTACAACAATTGCTACAATCACAGGCAGCAGGCCAAAATGTATTACAATTCAAATGCGCGTCCGTTTTGGGCCAAATACCGTGCGCCAATATTGATGGCAACAACAACAACAACAATGCCAGCCACATTTCTCAATACCAGCAACAACAACAACGAGCAACAGTTAGCAGCAACAACAACAACAACGACAGCGACATGTGAGTCTCTTGTTATTGTTATTGCTTTGCGTTTTGCTTTTTGTCTCCTCCGCGCTTTACGCCGAGTCTCTTGCTTTTGTTATTCTTTTTGTTATTGTTATTGTTTTGCGCAGTCGAAGCACATAAACAGAGTCAACGTTATCGCGTTGCACGCTTTGCACTAGCAGCAGCAGCAGCAGCAGCAGCAGCAGCAACAAAACAGAGCAAACAGCTGCGCGCCTGCACTGAAAACAGCTGATTGCAGCGCTTGCGTACAGTGGAGCAAACATTGCATATATATGCGCACGAATAATCAACCTGTTTTGCATATACCGTTAACTGAACTAGAGTACAGTGGAACATATGATCGAAAACATGGCGAATTGATAGAGTTGATCACATTTTTATATGATCTTTAATGCTGTGATATGATTTATAAAGAACTAGTTCATTTAGGTTCATGCATAAATTGCCATCGCATTGAGATATCATTATAATCTTTAATGCTGTGATGTGCATAAAGAACTAATTCATTTAAGTTCATACACCAATTGTCATCTCATTTTGTTTCTTATTCAATTATGTGTATTTTTACCCTGACTGACTAACTAACTGATTGACTGACTGACTGATTGAGTGATCTCAGACCAAAACCTTAAGAGCTAGGAAGCTGAAATTTTCACTTTATATTATAATTATATGATGAAGATGCACTAATTCTGGGCTTTCGGAAATTCCACCCGCAATTGTGGAATAATCGCGAATAACTTTGGTTTACCATGCGATCGGCCACAAAACTCATTTTCTTTTCGCAAAATCCATTCCTCCTTGATGGAAATGGGGATCAACGATATGGTGGGTGTTGTTTCGGGTTGAAATTCATGGTATTCTTTAAGTAAGTGCTCGTAATAATTTTGTTAAGATTCACAAACATACTGGATTTGTTTATCAGCAAGTGCTTTTGTATAATGCAAAATTTTAAACGGAATTGTTTACGTGTTTAATTATATTTAAACACCGTAGAACATTTCTGGGGCAGCAAAATCCCATGAATCACTTGTGCCGAAGCGACAATTGTCGATTTTTTCTTCACACGCGCCTCGGACTATCTATTTGATGTGCCAAGCAATTATAAGTTTATTATTGTTAATCGCGCCGAGCTAAGCAAGACATTAACATGCGAATCCGGGCGCATTTACGAGATGCTGACACGCCGGAAACCGGCAATGATGCCGACCAGGGATAATAGCCGGGCGATACAAGTCCAAAATTTCTGCTGATATCTCTAAGCAATGCGCCATAAAAGATAATAATAACAATAACAATCATGAATGCAAGCGCACATCCAATGTGCCGGCACTTAAGCGAAAAAGAGAGCAAGATCGGCAACAAAAACAACAACTACAACTACAACAACAACAACAACAACAGAGAGGCAACGCACTCAAGAGGTTAAGGCACGGCAATGAACTTGAAAGCCAAAAGTTTGTTTTTCGAGGTTGAATTTGCCTCCCCAACGCCACTGTAGCAGGCCAGGGGGTTGGTGGGCCGAGCGCACTTGGAGGGGGGCGAGGCGAGGCGAGGCGGGGGACGGGTTGTTGGGCTATTAAGCATTTGGCATTGACATTGAGCATTTTGTCTGCCATTTGCCTCGTGCTTTCTGCTCTCCTTCACTCTCTTTGGCGCTCTCAAGTTATCAGCAGTTGCCGCCTAACGTCGCATATATCGAACAGACCCAAATGAATTGCCCAAAAATTAAATAAACAATAGGTTCAATGCACTAAACACGCAGTAGAATTCAATTTGGCAAAAACACAGACATTTCCACTCTCTCATTCTCCCTCTCTCTCCACACACACACACACACACACAGACGCACAGCTAACGGCGCAAGCTTTCAGAGGCTGCTGCCGTTGCTTGCGCAGAGCTTTTCACTTGCTCATCTGCCGCTGCTGCTGCTGCTGCTGCTGCGCTGTTCATTTGCAGCGCATTAATGTTAACCAGCTGTTACAGCGCCTATTTATGTTAATACACACACAACGCATAGCTTTGCATTTGTGCGTGTGCACTACCTCAACATTTGAACAAATTGCGTTCTGCAATCTCTTTCATCTTTTGTATTAATTTGAATTTTTTTATTCTTTTGTGCTTGCCGCCCATTCAACTCGTTGCCCAAAATAAATTTTATGTATTTCATAAATTTGTCATTCATTTTAATTTCACACTTATCGCTAAATTGACGCGATAAAGTCGCGCAGTTCTTATATTACGCATACGCCGCGTGCGCGTTCAACAAGAACAGCTTTTGATAAATGTTGCGTGTTTTATTTATATTTAAATGCAATGTCAATGGAACTTGCTGCAAGCACCTATTCTTATTTTACGTCTCAAAATATAGCTTATTAAAATATAATATTAACATTAAATAATTTGGTAGATAAATGAGAAATTATATCTGCAATATATATGGATTATATTTGGGCTAGTCAAACAAGATGATTGAGACAAACGACGGGGGATTTCGATCTGAGTCAAAACTATTTCATTGTAATTTTTTGTATCTATAAGATTTACCAAAGCAAAGCAGCCTAAAAAACCCTTTTATATAGGTAAAAGGCATTATTTACTGTGTAAAGAACTTAATAACTATGAAAAAGTGTCCTATATATATGTATTTATATATATTTACAGTACATGTAAAAAAGAAAGGCCTACAAGAAAAAGAACCAACACTTAAATATTTCGGGCATATATAGAAATATTACGCATACGCACCAATGACTGCGAAGGGTCTTTGAATAAAACCAAAACTCTACATATTTTGGTATTAAAATATATACAGAACAGTTAAAAAAAAACATAATGCAAAATACAAAAACCTAACACTTAAATATTTGTGGCACATGTACAAATATTACGCATACGCACCATTGACTGTAAAGGGTTTCTAAAGGATTTTAATATTTAGATATGATTGAAATGTTGTAATTTACTCATAAATGACTTTAACTTCGAGTAAATTACAACATTTTTATTGTATCTTAATTGTCTCATATTATATATACATATATGTTTAGATATTTAGATATATCGGGTTTAATAAGTTTTACATTTTAATTTTTAAGTAAGTATATAAGTATATACATTAACTTATCAAAAAATTAAAACATAAAACTAATTAAACCCGATTTAAAAACAGAGTGCAATCGACAAGTTTGGGCTTGACTGCAGTTAACAAATATAAGTAAATATATTTATTTATAAATAATTAAAGAAGAAAACAAAAAGGGAAATTAAAACGCATTTAATGTCGTTTTGAACACAACTTCCGTTGCGACAATCGGACAATTATCAGTCGAGCGCTTCCGGAACGGGCTAAGTCAAAGCTTAAGTAAAAATTGCACTTTGCCACGTGCCACAAATTTTGGCTAAACAGGTGCTATGCGGTGTTGGCTAGGGCACGGTGGCGCCACACTTTGTTTTCGCTCGTGTGTGCCTGTGTGCGTGCGCGTGTGTGTGCGTGTGCGTGTGTGTGACTTCCTGTGTGTAATCGGCAGATGAACAAAGAGTACGTAGACAGGAAACGGATCGAAATGAAAACAAGCAAAAAGTTTTGTATGTTTGTGTGTTGTTTTTTCTGTTCATGCCCGACCATGAGCCAAGAATGCAACGCAATGCAAATTGAGTGACAACAACAACAACAACAACAACAATATCAACTTATATATGTATGTGTACATGTGGATACACATTGTGCGCAGATACAATATGATGATAATTTACAATTTATTAATTATTTAGCGCATTGCTCTGCTCGAAATGTCGCCTACCCCAACAATTTGCGTCGTTGTCGCAAGGCAAGGACAGAGACGCGCCCGTGGCTAAGGTTGTCGCTGCCATGGCCCGGGCAGATACAGATACAGCTACATCTACAGATACAGCTATATGTACATATATGCAGTTACAGATACATATGCAGCAGCTGGCATACATATGTATGTGTGTGTTGGTTCAATAAACCTGGCCTGGCTGCGGCCAGTGCCTAATATTTTGAAATTGCGCCAGTTGAACGAACTGTTGTTGCCCAACGGCCTGGGGCACGCGCAACAGTTGTCGCTGCCGCTGTCGCTATCGCTGTCGCTGCTGCTGCTGCTGCTGCTGCTGCTGCTGTTGTCATCAAATTAACAGAACAGACGCTAATGTAATTGGCTGAAGAAAGTTCAAGCACCTGCAAATGACGTCGCTTAGCTTTTCTAAGTGCACACACTCACACACACAAACACACACACACACACCTAGACTGTTGTCTGGCTTGCGCTCTCTTCAATTGTTGCGCTCTCACGCCAAGTGATTGATGTTAGCGCGTTAGTGCAACAAGCACAACAACATTAACAGCAACAGCAACAGCAGCAAAAGCAAAAGCAATAACAGCAACGGTTCGTTTCATCGATAAGCTTTCATTTTCAAGGGTGTGAGTTTCTGCCTGACGAGCGAAAGTTCAAAGTTTTCGTTTTCAAATTGTTAACTGCACATTCGGCTGCCCCCCCGCCCTGCCCCCCTCGCCCATCAACCTACAAACGTATTAGTTTTATACGATTCTTCAGTTTAAGGCGAAGAGTGCGTCACATATGTAAAAGCATGAATGTTTCTCATTTACAAATACAAATATATGTACATACATTTGTATATATTTTTGTATTTATGTGGCTTTTTCTGATTTGAACTAAAATTGATTACTTAACTGTAATTAGTTATAATGCATCAGATATGTCCAAAACTGTTTAATATATCATAACGGCTGCCACAGATACGATCGGTATTGACAAATTGTTTTCGCTGTTGTTGTTGGGTAAAGCGTTTGCATTGAGCTTCCGGAAGCACATTTAACATATGCTCAGATAACAGAGTTGACTTGCAATTCTGTAAAGCCCAAGGCGGCCAAATAACATAGCAGAAAAAGAAGTTAGGCCTTCTTTATGTTAGCTTACTTAAGATTCTGCAAATATATTTTATAAGTATTATTAGTATGACTATTAATATTATTATTGTTATTTTTATTATTTATGCTCTTCTTTTTTAATGTCCCTCTTCTTTTTTCTTTTACTTTCAGGTGAGTAAGCAATTTGTTTTATATGCATCTAGCAATTCTTGGGTAAGTGCTACTGAATTAAATATCTTGCCACGCCCCAAAAACCAAAATAACACGTATTTAACAAAATGTCAAACAGAGCCCCAATAAAAGAATGGATAACAACAAATTTATGTGCAATTATAATGAACAATTATTTATAATGCCAAACGCGTTAGAAATTGCGCATTTGCAAAGACCCCAAAAAAACAGCAACAACAGCAACAGCAAAAGAAATAACAAAAGCCAATAACATATTATTAAATGTGAAACTTGTTGCATTTGGTATAAATTTCGAATAGCGCATAAATTTGAGTAAATTTATCAAATCCATAAAAACGATAAATATTAAAGATATAAATGTTGAAAACAGGAAACGTGGGTGTGGTGTATATAAAACTGTCCAAGGGTGGTGTGGTGTGGTGTGGTGTGGTGTGGTGTGGTGTGGTGTGGTGTGGTGTGGTGGGGGAGGAGAGGAGAGGGGGTTGTCAGTGAAATCCTTCGATGCGGTTCAACGACCAAAACTTGCCAAGCCAGCTGCGTGACTATTGAATTAACAACAACAACAACAACAACAAAAATAAGAGCAGCAGCTTTTGGGGGCCAACTGGAGACTGCAGCTTGCAGAAAGAGTGGGCGAGGGAGAGAACGAGAGCGAGAGCGAGAGAGCGAACGAGTTGAGGGTTGCAATTGCGCGTCTCGGCGTCGCGCCGCGCCGCGCCGAGTCATTAACATTTTGGCAGCGATGTTTCGTTGAACCTGAGCTCTCAACCAGATAGCAGCAGGAAGATTTATACACACACACACACATGCACAAGCACATGCACGCACGCACACGCTCCCACACACGCCAGCACATGTGCATACAGATATGCGAGCATGGTGACACATGTCTCTTAGCCTTGCGCCATCTGTTGGCCGCATGACGAAACTCGGTGCACGAAATTGCGCATTGTGCAAGGACATGTGCGAGAAGCTCGCGGTTGTTGCTCGATAAGATGCCCAGTTTTGGCAACGATCGAGGCTCATTGAAGACACACCTGTTCCAAAGTGAATACCTGTTTCGACACACGCACACATATGTATGTAGATAGATATGCACAATGTATTGTGACATATAGCGCATTGTCAATGCATTGCACAAATATAAGGCTTACGTCGAAAATTGATATGTGTACATATCGAAAGGCTATTCCGGTTCAATTCGATTTCTCCGGAAAAGATGTTACAATAATGATATGTTTTTCACTTTAATTTACGTTATAGGGAACTTTGAATTTTGTCTGAGAATCAGTTATTCTTTCATTTTGGACTTTATGGCATCTTAAAAATAACAATCTTTACTTGAATATTTTGCTTTAAGTTGTATTATTATAGTTTTTTATATTTTCTCTGAGAGTTCAAACTTAACACGTAACTTTTATATGAAAATAAATATATATTCGAATATATTCCAGAATTTGTTATTGAACATTTCAAACGGAATCAAATATTGCTAAAATATTGAAAATTAACGGGGAAAACAAGGTTCACGAATCAAAACCCAAATCCGTATTTGGGATTTATAGATATATATATATTATATATAATATATAAATATATAATGTCTAAAATTATTCTTTAACTTATTTCACAAATCTCTAAGAAAATAATTTCCCTTTCAAACTAATTTTCTTAGCACTTAAATAATATATATTTAGCATTAATCCCAGCCCAAATGCGTCAAAGTTAAATATAAAAACTAAAAATACTTTTACAGCCCCAAGTTAATTCCAAGGACCTAGCAATTATTTCTGGCATTTACTTTTAGGCTGACGTGGCTCAAGTCAAGGCCCCCGCTTAAATATAGATAATGAAACGTGTGCAGATATCTCTATACATATATATGCATATATATATATATATATATATATATATGTATATATGTTTATCTGTGTGTGCATTATTCTAATTGCCAAACCTGAATTGCTGACGTGGTCGGCGCAAAGTTTCCTAAGCCCGGAAACGGGGGCGAGCAACTGTTTTCAAAGTTTCAGTAACTAGGGCCAACGTGCCCCAATACGTCTCTGCCACAAATGCTGAGCTGGTTGTGCAACCGAGTGTCTGTGTGTCTGTGTCTCTGTGTGTGTGCGTGTGTGTGTGCGTGTGTGTGTGCCCTCGGCATGCACCCTTGTGGCAACAAGCACGGCAGGCACAATGCTTCAACAAAGGCGTACGTGTCCATTTGCCATCGGCTGGTTGGCAAAAAAAAAAATGAACACAATTAAGACTATTGCAGCCGGGTGTAGCCGACTGCCTGATACTCCCTAATAATAACAGCTCTTAAGCCTATGCGCCATTTTCTTAGTAAGAGATTTCATATACATATATTTTTGTTTTGAGCTTGAGAAATCATTCTTCATACCAAATCTTATTTTCCTAACTCTAAATATAATCCCAAATCTCTACGATATGCCCAACGACCTATTCGAAATTTCTTAACCAATATGCTTCTCGCACTTTGGCAGCGAGAAGCGTGTCCTTCGTTGCCCTTGGGCAACAACAAGGACCCGTGCACCCTTTATTTTTATACAGATCGATAACACTTCATGCAACCCTTTGTTGATCTCATTGCTTTGTCGTTGCCAGCCCTTCAAAAGAGCTTGTGCTCTTTGCAAAGAGCGTCCCTCAAGTGGGTTGCACGTGTGTGTGTGTGTGCGTGTGTGTGTGTGTGCGTGTGTGTGTGTGTGCCTGTGTGCGTGTGTGTGTTTGTTGATTGTTGCTAATTGGCGAATAAGTTCGTCTTGTGCTGCATGCAAAGTTTAATAACCAGCTTATCCAACTTGACTTCAATGTCAATTAATCCTGAGGATAAATATTTGACATGCATTTATCTATGTATGTACCCATGCGAAATTGTATGCATCGTTTCATAAGTTCATTTAGTTGGTCTCATATTAAGAACTTAATGCTTCAACTCATTCTCTATATTTACACACACACACACACACCCATTCATGCCGGTATATTACAGTCATATCTGCTTTAAACTGAGATCACATCAGATTTAGTTTATGATCTGTCCAATGTTGATGATTCAGATATATTCCATCAATTTTGGTTGTTGTTCAACAAGTTTTGCCAATTTTTGAAGCAGCTTGACTCACGTGCTATTTGGCATTTTGTTGTTACGATCAGAACCGCGTGCTATTTGGCTAAGAGAGCGAAGAGTGTTTAAGAGAGAGGGATAGTTTGGAAGAGTCAAGCAAAGTGAAGAGAGAGCACACTTATTGCTGCACAGTGGTGCACAGTGCAAAAGATCACAAGCTTTTCATATACATAGCTTTTCATTCATATACATATATCTGCTCGATATTAAAATGAAGTTGGGAAATTGTATACCGGAAATTTAAGCTACCAGAAATTCAAATTGGAAAATTCGTAGCATTATTTTGTGTATTTTCTGCCGCTGTTAAGCACGTTTATATATAGAACTCATGCATTCGCAATACGTAACTTGAGTAAATGTGTTTAATTGTGGGTCTACGGTGCGACGCGTTTTTTGTTGTCACATTTGACGCTGGATTTCCGCTCGCGTTTCTTTTCTTTTTTTAAGAGAATTGGCGAGAGCGTAACTTTAACATGATGTTGCGCTCACTTCGCGACTAGCAGTGCCATATTGAGTATAACATAACATGTGCTTGCGCTTACATGCACGCCGTATGGGCTGTGTTAAATTTAAGTTTCGTATTTCTCTTAACATGCGCAGCTTAGCATCAGGTCTGTTCGGCTGCAAGAAAGTCAATAAAATAAACATGTTAGCTTAACATAAGATGCAGAAGAAGCAGAAGCAAAAACAAAGCCGAACGAGACGGACGTGTAACGGTCGGCGCGGACAAGCATAATTTCGTGATTCTTAATTCCGTTTCGATTTTGTGTGTGCATTTCAATATAAATAAATTATAAATTACACGCCCTGCCGTCGCGAATTAAATACAACATTTTATTTAGTGCTGTTCGTTTCATTTCTATTTTTTCATTTCGTTTCTATTTGTTTGTTTGTTTCGCGCGCCCGTTCTGCAAATTTTCGTTTTGCGGCAAATGCAATTCTGGGCAGGCAACGCACCCAATTGGAAAACAGTTGGTGCAGAACAAGCACACGGCGGACGCTGTTACAGTTACTTAGCGGGCCCATGCAAATCAAAACATGGCGTTACAACACTCGCTGCCAAACACAACAGCAACAGCAACAACAACAACAGTAACAGCAACAGTAACAGCAACAGCAACAGCAACAACAACAATAAGCAGTCAACACTGGCACGTAAACAAGCCAAAGGATACGCAGCACACGATGCCACAGACAACAATTACAGCAAGTAGAATAGCGCGACACAAGTGAATGAATGAGCCCAAAAGCAGAACGAGAAAAACTCTTGAAAACAAAAAGAAAACAAAAAGAAAACAAATATAAAACAGAGTAACAGCAACAACAGCAAAACTCTTACGAAACGTGAATAGCGAAATTTGCCCAAGCGCGCAGTAAGAATCCAATTGGCTAGCATGCATTGGGAGTCCAATTGGAAAATCCAGCAGCAGCAGCGAACGAAAATTCTAATTAAATAATACAAATATTGGAAAAAAATAAAGCAGCGCGCGCGCCTGCGTCCAGCCACACACAACAACAACAACAACAACAAAATAGAGCGAAAATAATTTGTTAAATTATACAAAAAAAAAAAAAAAGAAAAGGAAATACAAATATTGAAAGTGAAAAAAAAAAACACACAATTGTTTGAAATTAGTTTCGCCAGCTTTTATTTTATTTTATTTTAATGTGCTAAGTGTTGTGCAGTGCCAGCCAATAAATAAAAATAATTCAAAGAAATTAAATAATAACAGCCAAAAAAAAAAAAATGGAGCAAATCACACACTACTTTGAGCACATGGATTACGTGTCCTTCGGGGTCATAGCTCTGCCCTGCGTTATCATCGCCGTCTACGGATTTCTGCAGGTGGCCAGCGGCCTGGCCAAAGGCAAAAGTAAGTCTCAAACACATACACACAAACAACATACATACATATGTATCGATAAAGATCTGCGTGTTGATAGTAAACTACTATGACTCAATAGTTTTATTGAATGGAACGTCTTATTTCTATACGCTGACGCACACAAAATGTGCTTAACTGGTTTGGGATACGCCAGAATCGGTTACACAGCGTGCAGAGTCATCGAATTTTAGAATGCAAATGTAAAAACAAAAACCAAAATGTAAATATAACTATGTGAATACAGTTTTCATCGACAAGCAATGAGTCAATGTCAGGCACTAGCTGGACGTTAACATCTGCAAGTTAACATCATGTTAAATTGTCTAACAAGAATATGCAAGAGTAGTTGCTAGCAGTAGCTGTGCAAATGCCTCAGAAGCTGTACGTTAACATACACAAGTTAACATCATGTTAAAGTGTCTAATAAGAATATGCAAGAGTAGTTGCTGTCAGTGCACAAATTTGGAATCTTAAAGAATTTCTTTAAATATTTATATATATATATTCTAATTTTAAAAAACTTTTCTGGTCGTTTATTCTCCCTTCAAACTCATAAATATAGACTTTCGAAAACCACAAGAAATTTATTAATAAAATCAATAACTTTTTAGTTGATCTTGCTCATAAGTTCTCTAGAAAGAAAGGATATCTTCCGCAAGCCGAAGATCTAATAGCCTTGTAGGCATTTCCCCTTTGCATATGTGTGAGAATAGCGAAGCTAGTTTGAGGAAAACGAAATATTTTTGCGTATAAGAACTTACTTCTTGCTGGATCTTTCCTATGGCAGCTATATGATATAGCGTCCGATGCGGCATATGTGCATGGCATGTTAACAGGACATGCATTATGTTAAGTTACATGTCCATGGCATGTTAACAGGACATGCATTATGTTAAGTTACATGTGCATGGCATGTTAAATGTATGTTATTTGTCTGTATTCTCTCCAATTGTAACACACACGCGATACTAGTTAGTCTTATTGTATTAGGCTGACTAGACAATTGACTAATGTGGATATTAAATTGTGACACATAATGCGAGCATTTGCTCAAGAAATACCCAAAAATGAAGCAGACCAAAGGCAGGCTTAATTCAGGCCTCAAGTTTTAACAGCTGCAACGAATTCGCAATGCAAATAAAAATCTATATATGAGTGTTCTTTTTTTTTTTTTGCTCTGGGTCTTTCCCATAGAATGTGACGCGTGCTGCTCTGTGGCAACCCCTCGGAAGCCCTCGCAGCCGCCCGTTCATATTGTTTATATTAATAGGCCCCAACTAAGAGTCGACTTGATGCAGAACGTGTTTAGCTGTCGAGAGCGCGGTACACAATTATTTAAAGTTAAATCCCGGCTAAACGGCAAAATGCGGTATCAGTGCGAGAGTATATTCAATCCGGCATAAATATACAATATAGCTACTTGTGTATGATATATACTATATGTATATGGCATGGCATGTGCCTGACCTATCCCTCGCATTTCGCGTTATTCAGCCCCGCATTTCGTGCTGTTCGCTGCCCTGTGTGCAGTATCTCGAATGATAACGACGTCGACCATTTGAAATAATCATATACATATATATATATGTATATATAGAGGAATCTTTCTGGTTTCTAATTGTGCAAATATCAATTTTTAATTAGACTCCAACAAGCGAACCAATCAGACAGACATTACCTTAACCATGTACTCCACAGTAAACACGTTTATAAATAGATGCACATTTTGTGTTATATTCTATCTCTTGCATTTCTGGAACATCTGCACTTGATAGGAAATGAAATTTTAGCGAATGGCAACAGAGATTAAGTCACGGAACTTGTGGAATATGGAATATGCTAATTTTAGCGCCAATTTCCAATTGGAAATACGCACAAATCACATATTTTTCACAACAAATCAAAATAGTTTTTGTATTTTATTTATATATTTTATTTACATTCAAATGTTTGTACTTTTCCTCTCCAAAAACCTTGGGCATTCGCTCAAGCGAGCTTTTACTGTATTTGCCTATTATTTCCACACGGTTTTTTACAGGGTATAAATACCCAAGCAGCCACAGTTGGGCAATAGTCAAGTCTGAGGCTAAAAATAAAACTTTAATTAAAACAGAAAAAAAAACGCGAAGAAAAAAAAAACTAAAATCAAGTTTGAAGTTACGAGCGAACGCGATGTTTACATAATGCGGGCAACTTTCATTCCCAATCAGACTAAAATCCAATTCGAAGTGTCGCCAAAAGGCACAACAAAAACTAAACGGAAATTAGCACAACATTTGGCGGCTGACTTACTTTCTTTTTCGTTGAGAAAGGTCTGTTATTTATTTATTTATTTACTTATTCTTATTTTTTTTTTGCTGCCTATCTTCCATGTGCCATAATTATGATGGAAGTGCGTGTGTGTGTGTGAGTGCGTGTGTGTGTGCGTGTGTGTGTGTGAATGCAAATAAGACTTGAGACTGCATAAACAGTCAAGTCAAACAAACACACACGCACACGCACACACACAGTTAACATTAGGCTGAAATTTTGCCTTAACTCATTTATTTATTTTAATTTTATTTTATTGCCGCTTATTTTTATTTCATTTATTTTACTAGCTATTTTTGTTGACTTTTGTCTAGCTCTTGTTGTTGTTTTCTTTCGGTTTGCAAATTGAGTTCATTTATTTTTAAGTGTGCCACGGCGCCCAAGTGTGGGCAGTAAATGTATTTCAATAAATGCGATAGAAAAGCGCATTGCACTCACAGTGCCTGCAAAAGTTAGCACACACTCAAGCCAACCTCGATAGCAATAAAGTGAACTCCGTCTCATTTACGTCTATCTTACTTTCTTCTCATTATCATCTGTTTTCCATGTTTTCGTGTTAGTTAACAGCCTGTTAGTTTATCGCACTTTTAACATATCGTTAAACTCTTAAGCAACAATGTAAAGAAAAACATGTTAAATATTATACAGCGTCGGTTAACTTAGGGCAAATGGGAATAAGAATTGCATCTCAGACAAACACTGATAACATTTGCATGCAAGTACAACAGGAAAAAATGCAACACCAGCAAGGTGCATTGCAAATTAACACTTACAATATTATTTAGCAACACTAACATTAAACACTTTACGATAAATTAGCAGAAAAGAAAACGTCATGTCAGTCATTGCCAACACTTATAATATTATTAACCAATACCAAAAGGTTGGTTAGCAGAAGAGACAACATCATGTCAAAGTAGCTGTTAACTTTGGAAGCTGCAACAAAAATTAGCACTTATAATATCATTTACCAACACTAGACGATTGGCTGGCTTCAAGGAAATCATCATGTCAAAGTAGCTGTTAACTTAGCAAGCTGCAACAAAAATTAACACTTACAATATCATTTACCAACACTAGACGATTGGCTGGCTTCAAGGAAATCATCATGACAAAGTAGCTGTTAACTTTGGAAGCTGCAACAAAAATTAACACTTATAATATCATTTACCAACACTAGATGATTAGCTGGCTTTAAGGAAATCATCATGTCAAAGTAGCTTTTAACTTAGCAAGCTGCAACACAAATTATCACGTAATAATATCATTTACCAACACTAGATGATTAGCTGGCTTTAAGGAAATCATCATGACAAAGTAGCTGTTAACTTTGCAAGCTGCAACACAAATTATCACGTAATAATATCATTTACCAACACTGCGATTAGTTGGTGGAAAAATCTAAACATAGGTTCCAGGCACTTCATATTTGTCAAATATACTTATTAATTTTAATTTGGTTTTCGTTTTTGTTTATTTTTGCGCTTTTTATTTATTGTTTGGTTGCGTTTTGTTTGTTTTTTTTTCTATTTCTAATTTGTTTCGCGCTGGTTGTTCAACACATTTGCAGTTGCCTTTGACATGTAGTTAGATGTTTTTTCTACTTTTTGTTGTTGTTGTTTTTTGCATCTTGTTAGTTGTATCTATGCGGCTCATTTGTTGCATGTTGAACGGCCGCTGTAACTATCCCTAATTACAGTTGTCGGCTTTAAGTGGAAGTTAAGCAGCCTGATGCGCAATACGTATACGACGCTTTAGCCCGACGCAGCGATAATTGCGGCGATTCCTCATGAGATAGACGCTGTTGATACGGGCCTTTAATAGGTATTCTATTTGGCTGTCTTAATCTATGTAGCTAGCTGTTTGGCTGCTCAACGTAATTATAGAACTACAAAAAAAAAAAATAGGAAAACAAACAAAAAACAGATGCGATAACAGACTAGCCAAAAACGTTGCAAATTACCTAATCGCATTATGCATACGCCCCGTTGATGCGCCACAGTTCCAATGTGCATGAACATACATATATATATATATATATATATATATGTATATGTATGCGATTTATGTATGTATGTATATTAATCATACGTACTGTCCGACAGTTAGCTGTGTTCTCTCGTGTTTAAGGTTAAGTAGTTCAGCTAACGGAGAGATTTATATTGACTTATGCACCTGTTGGCCATACACCCAGTTTAACGAGCACATATATTATACGATCAGTAATATATATATATATATATATATATATATCTAGCTATATATATTTATTACAGATACACTTTACAGCATCCTTTATAAAGCTACATTTAGGACGATATTAGAACTCACACAGTAAAATATCTATGACGCATGTCTAAAGGCTTCTCTCAAAAACGAATACAAACTAAGACTTTAGTCTAAGACTAACTACTTGCTAAATAGTTTAACAATAGATGAGAAGACTCTGAGCAGCTGTACGCTGTAATGCTTGTAATCAGCACTGAGGACCCGGAACGCTTCATAGTTAGTTGAACGCAATTGAAGCGATAAAGGCGTATAATTATATGCTAGTCGAGTAGGAACAGAGAAGTTGAATTGGCTAGTCAAGCCAGAAGAGTCGATTTCACCCGCAATTAGCTCGAGAATACAATATTAATAGTTCTACGATTAAAGCAGGCAGATTAATCAGAAGAAGTCTACTGGAATATTG
Organism: Drosophila montana; assembly: GCF_035044405.1. Lineage (NCBI taxonomy): Eukaryota > Metazoa > Arthropoda > Insecta > Diptera > Drosophilidae > Drosophila > Drosophila montana. The sequence goes on from NW_026996772.1 coordinate 360,119, forward strand.
CGGCCTTACAGAATATACTCCAACCTAACTTGTTCATTATCAAAGCACCCGCCGACACGTTAGGGCATATATGAACTCAACAGCATGATGTCTCTCCATGATATTCTACTCATAACTGAACTCTAAATTCTGGTAGGGTAGGTAAGTCGGGTAACTGTTGCCTTGGCTTGCTTGCAGACACCATCTGAGGCAATTACAAGAATGTTGTCTCTCTCTCTCTCTCTCTCTCTGTCTATTTCTTGCTGGTTCAAACTCAACAGTTACCAAAATGTTGTACTTCGACATTATATGCCACTTTTCTTCTGGTAGGGTATTCAAAGTCGGGTCATTGTTGCCTTGGCTTGCTTGCTGACACCATCTGAGGCAATTACAAAACTGTTCTCTCTCTCTCTCTCTATTTCTCTTTCTATTTTTTGCTGGTTCAAACTCAACAATTAAAAAAATGTTTTCTCTCTCTCCCTCGCTTTCTTATTCTTGCTGGTTCAAACTCAACAATTAGCAAAATGTTGTCTAAAGTTTTTCGACATGATTTGCCACTTAAAACGGAAATCTTTTGTTTTCTTGTAGGGTATTCAAAGTCGGTTTACCTTGCAGACTCCAACGACCTGTCTCACCTGCTTTGGCCTATCTGCCAAATTGTTGTTATACAATAGTTAATGCTGTTTGATCTGTTGAAATTGTGTCACAGTTTCTGTTTTTATTTCTTTTTTCATTTGCCGCATTTAGTTTTATTACACAATTTGCTGGGCGCAAATTTGCTCATCATATGATTTTGATTATTGATATCAGGAAACATGTTTTTGTTGTTATTGTTATTGTTAGTGTTATTGTTATTGTTATTGTTATTATTGTTTATGCTCGTTCATATTGCGCGTTTATTTATTTAATTTGTTTGAACTCTTATGCTAATTTGCTGGCATTTAGTCGCAATTTCTTGTTGCTATTAGAACAGAATTTGTATTGTGATTTACGCAAATATTATTCGAAATACCCATTAAATAAATTGATCAAAGCTGGGGTAGCTTGCGGTAAGTATAAGACATTCGTGTGCCGCATTAGGGATATTCCTTGGAGCACATTTCAAAATCGTTAGAATAAAGTTTACTAACGCTGATATTCTTATCCCTTATCTTATCTGATATCATTATTTGCCAAATTAATATTTTTTCTAAAAGTTCCAATAGTATTCCACCCATGTTCCACATTTCAAATCACTTGCAACGCATTGAAAGTGAAAATAAACTGTTTGCATTTACAGCCGAAAACCTTTAATCCATCTTGAACTTATTTTTCACATATTTTCCACGCTTGCTTGTGAAATTTTCTCTATTTGCGCTTTCACTTGCTTTTCGAAAGCAAAACTTGCTCGAAAGCTGTACAGAGTATCTGCTAGCTAGGCACTTTTCTCATTTGACAGATATTTTCTTTTGATTTCCCTTTCTTTTGACAGCAGCAAAATGTGCCCAAGTAATAATTCATGCACATCGTGTATTTATTTTTCCCATCAGCTGGCCTATTTAATCTTTAAATCACGCATCTGCCGTGGCCTTTACATGTTTCCACTTCTTCTCCGAGCAGCTGCCAACTGAAGATCGCAGATCTCTGTAAGGGAGGAGGGGCTGCCCCATGCCCCATGCCTCAAGCCGCCGCGTGCCTCGTGCCTCGTGTGTCGCACGTCGTGACATAATCGGCCATGCGCCAATAAATAAATTAGCATAAAAACAAATGCCAAGCGTTTTGGTCAAAAGTGAAAAGTCAAAGAAATTCCAAAATTTGCTAAAAATACAAAAAAATTTAAACAAACATATACGTGTGTGTGTGTGTGTAAACAACAGTTAATACGTGACATAAGAAAGGTCGTGGCCCATTGTCATGGCGCGGCCAAGATACCCGCTGAGCTGCAGAGATCCAGCTTTGGCCGACACACACACACACTTTACTTTTTTTTATTTCATTTTTGTTTTTTGTCAATTCGCTTTTTCTTGGTTTTCTTCTTGGCCAATGCCGATGGCCAAGTCCAAAGCCACAGCGAAAGTTTTGCTTCTTTACCTTTTTTTTTTTCTGATTTTATGTTATTTGTTTCTTTGCTTCTTATTTAACTTTGGCTTCGTTTTCACTTTGCCTTGCTGTTGCTGCTGTTGTTTGAACGTGCCGCAATCCAAAACCGCGCAACATGCTTCAAAATCAAATTCAACACACACACACACACACACACACACACGCACGCACACACGCACTCGCACATTTATATATATTTGAATATGTGGCCACATAAATCAAATAAATTATATCTTTTACTTTTTTTTTTTATGAATGATCTGCTCGCATAGCGCCAGCCGAGCGCGGGGGCGCGCGGGGCAGTTTATTTATTTATTCAGTCGAGAAAAAGAATGGGAATATTTTGTTGACTCATTTGATGAATACAGCAATTAGTTGAACCCAATATAAATAAATTACTCTCTTAAACTATTTATAATGAAACTGAATTCAGATTTGATGGATTTCATGTTAAATAGTTAAAAGCGCTTTGTGGTTCAGCTTTAAAGCCAAATAAGGATCAAATATTATTACCAATATTAATAATAATAAAATCATATAATTGTAATTTTTTCTTAAACCGATAAGATATCTTATCTATTATATTATAATTATACAGATTCTGACAGTTAAACATTTCATAGGCAATCGAGATATTCTTGATTATAAAGAAAAATAAGTAATTAAAAAAAACAATAAGCCTTCTAAGCCTTGATACCCCTCTCATACTCTATGTTTAAGGAGCTTAACTTATTAAAAAAAGAAGAAAAAAGCAATAAGAAATAAGCCTACATTTCGTACACCCCTCTTAAACTCTATGCCATTAAGCCCCTTTTAAACCTATGTCTGAAGAGCTTTGATTTAAAAAAAAAAAAAAAAACTGTCAAGTTGCAGCTTTAAATGAAATTTGTTGCCATCTACTTTGCTAGGCTTCGAACCTGGCACCTCTTCTCACGCTTAACATAAATGGCCGAGCACTAGCACACACGCACACGCACACACACAGACACACAGGCACAGAAAACTTAATGCAAGCTGCTGGCGCCAGAGCGAGATGGCAAAAAAGAGCGAGAAAGAGTTTTGGTTGAGTGAAATTATTTAGCAGCATTTCACATTTGGCTTTTGCGAATTTTTGTTTTGCTGACACGCACTTGGCGCAAACTTTGACTGACCGACCGACCGACTGACTGACTGACAGAGTGGCAACGCTGTCAGCGCTGCCACTTTCTTCAATCCAGGCAGCAATATGCGTATTTCATGATTTGGTGTTTTGCGACTTTCGCTTGGAAATGTGTGCGTGCCGCCGTTGGCAGACTGCTGCCAAGTGTTATACAAGTAGCAGCATGCCCCAAATTGAGTGTGACCAATTTGGCCAGCCAAAACGACAACAAACTGAGCACAGCACGCTGTCGTCGCTGTCGTCGCCGTCGTTAGGTAATATGCAAACCAAACAAGATTTGGAGACTGAAATTTGTCAAGGGTCAGTCAGCCAGACAAATATTCAATCAGCCAAGCAGCTTAATAGCCAAAACAGTCACAAGTCACAAGCCAGTTGGCCGGCCGGCTGGCTGGCTGGCCAAGTCCGAAGCGTAGCCGTTCCAAAAGCAATAACTCAAATGCTTTGCGCTGTGTTTTCAGTTGTTAACACGTTTTCACGCGCACATAATTGCAACACACACACTCGCACACACGGACAGAGCAGAGTGCTAAACATTTGTGTGTTGATTGTTATAGTTAGTGTAGAGTCACATTTTGCCAGTGTGAAAACCATAACCGAAATTGAGGCTAATTGAAGGCACTTTTACTCTCGCGCGCAACATGTTGCACAGCAACAAATGAGTGTCACAAACACACACACACACAAACACACATCTGTATATATGATAATATATATAGACATGTATTTCTGGAATTTAGTCACAACAGCAGCTAGGGCATTAACATAGATGAAATTGTATATAAATAGCTGCATAGAAAAAGACAAAATAAATTAATTAACTCTAACGCAAATTTACAGTGACAGTGTTAAAAAGAATTAAAATGTTCACATTGGATTCAATCTTATTGGCATTCGCATAGGAACAGTCTCAATGGGGAACAGCTGCTAAGCGTCGTTAACATTGGCGGCTTATGTTAAACCGCTGCAGTGCTTACATGTGTAAGCACTTAACAGCAAGTGATATGTTCTGTTCTGTTAGCAGCAGACGTTTAGGGCCAACTTTGACCATAACATCAGCTCTTCAAATGAACAAAAGCTTGGCTTAGTATTTAAAAACAAGCAACTTTGATTTTCAATCATTGCCATTGTTAAAAAATGAATAAAAGTGCATAATACATATATTATTGATTCGATATAAGAGATAGAACCCATCAAGCTAAATAATCTGCTTGTTATTCTAAAAATTACAAAACACAAAATCAGCATGCCGCAAACACACATACATACCTACGTACACATGTACATATGTGTATATGTATATACATGCTAGATTTAAACAAACAAAAAAAAAATGGAAGAAAAAAAAACTGCTTTCTGAGAACTAGGTTAACAGTCAGCTGTTAATAGCTCAATGTTATTGTGCGAGATTAACATATGCGCTGATTCGCTTTGACGCAATGGCTTTGGTACAAGTAAATATTAAGATATACATACTTTGGGGTAGACTCTTAAGTATTTCTATTTATAACAGACGCAACGGTAGATACGTTGATTTGATGCTTTCTTTCGCTCTAATTCGTTGCTTTGTTTGTTTTGATGTCCCATTTCTGATGACATTTCATTCAGTCGAATTGAAATAATTGTAGTGACAGGCCATAAACAGCAAATTTGCACACACACACACACGCATGTCCGCATGTGTGTGTGTGTGTGTGTGTGTGTGTATGCTGGCATGTAAGTGCTTATGTTGTTTTTGGTTTGTGCGCCAACTTGTTGATTTGCACACTCATCGCGCGTCGTGTGAAATGCGTTACAATAAATTACAAGTGTTGTAAATGTTTTGGTTTTTTTCTTCTCTCTTTCCTTCTTTCTTCACATTAATCAGGCCTTTAACAGCAGCTAATATTAGAATTAACATGAGGAATTCCGTGTTGGTTTTTTATGGCTTTTGCTTTTGTTACTTTAATCTCTCGCGAAGTCTTCTTCACTTTCCAGTTGACTTCCGCCAAGAAATGAAAGCAATTTAAATATACATGTAAATAAAAATATATATACATACATATGTACATATATATATATATATATAGATATTTGTACTTTTATATGTGTACATATTTGCAGCTTGAATCTTTTTATGCGCCTTATGGCAACTATTATTATAACTTTCCCACCGTGTAATTTATTTAATTTTGTATCTTTTTTTTCTGTATATATGTACATATGCGCTTCCGTTTGGGTTTTGGCCTTTCACTCAAACGCAAGTTCACTCTGCCCACCTCTCTCTCCCGCTCTCCCGCTCTCTCGCTTCGCTTCTCTTCCACCTTTTTTATGTATTTTCTTGCTATTTACCTATGTTTTTTACAAGTGCAATTGAGGTTACTTTCTATTTAAAATGAAATAAATATAAGTACGCATGCAAATAGCTACAAAGCCATGGCACAGCGTTTTTTTTTTATTATTCATGTTTTTTTATTTTTTTTTATTATTTATTTTATTTTTTAACTTATTGTTGTTGTTGTTGGTTTTATTTTTCACACAGCTGCCGGCATGCATCAAAATTTGCCATCATTTTTCTAGCTTTTGCCCTGGTTCTAAGCATTCACTTAGATCCCACGGCGACTTGTTTAACGGCTAGAAGATACAGCTGCACATACAGATACAGATACAGATACAGATACAGATACAGCTGCAGATACAGATACAGATACAGATACAGATACTTATTCTGTTTACTGGCCGCACTCTCTCCTTACCTCTGCCTACCCCTTCCCTCCCCCCCCTTCTCAATCTCCCACTCTAGCTGTCTTTTTGCTGTCTATTTGTTTGTTTTGTTTGTTGTTTATTTTTATACATTTTGCGCTCATTTGTATTACTTTGATTACTTTTTTGCCTTTTCGCCGTTTGTCGTTTGCCCGTTGTGCACAAATAAATCATTGCGGTTGCGGTTTCTGTTATATATATCCAAATATATACCGATATACATATATGTATATACATATATATGTTAACATGCATATATATTATGCTCGAAATATAGTTTACCCCCATGTTGTTGAAAACACACAGTTGAAGAGAAGTGCTCGACTAAAAGATACCCCAGCTAAAAGTTTAATTCATTTAACCTATTTTATGAAAATTTTCCAATATGTGGAATACTTAAGAACCGCAAATCCAATCAGAATTGATTCGGATAAGAAGCTTTTGCGACGTCTGCCAAGTCTAAAGTAATTAAACACATTTCAATAATATTAAATATCTAAATTATTTCATAAAAACTAGGCTCAATGCTTAGCTTCAGGTTAAATTTTGACTTCCGGTTTTCGTTTCAAATCAAATAACAGAATGTGGCATTACGGCTTGACGTACATTCGGTGTCTTATATTTATCAAAATAATTATATATGTATATACCCAAGTCTCTGAGCTGAGCCATTTGATGGGCGTTTTATTACAGGGTATCAAATTGACAAGCACGCAAAAAAAAACCGCGCACGTCAGCATTGGCATTAGCATTAGCAGCAGCATTTAATATCATCATTTATATATGCATGTTCTATAATTCTCATTGTGTTATAATAATAATTATTATATATTAAATATTCATATAAATCTATATATGTATACATATATTGTAAACACATACATACATACACCTTCTATATATGATAAAGAACTTTGCGTACATTTCGTATGAATGAATATGAAATTTTGGCACTGGCTGCCAAAATGCAAGAGACACACCAAAACAAAATACGCCGATAAACAAGAATACAAAAATATCAGAAAGAAAACAACACGATATTCATAATAAACTAAAGCATGAAATCATTTTGTCATGAGCCAAACAAATCAAAACAACAATTTCTTACGTCGCACTCGCACTCGCAGTCGCAGTCGCAGTCGCAACTCTCAGTGTGCCCGACGCCACCTGAGAAATGAACTCATTTGCCCGTGGGCGTTACAATTGAGCAACAGAAAACATAAACATATACATAAATGTGTACACACTTACATACATTATACATAATACTTTTTCTATGAAGGTCGCTTTAAGCTGTTGAAAACCATGTTACCAGGTCTTGAGCCACAGATTTGAGCCATGATCAAGCAGCTGTCCGTTGTCTTCTTCGTTTTTTATAGTTCATTTCCCTGCCACAATCAGAGCATCAGCAAAAATAACAACAACAACAACAACAATAACAACAATAACCCAGATACAAACATTTCCCAAAGTTATCATTAGAGGCTACGTTTGAGCGTTGCCAGTTCAGAGTTGTGCATCGTCCGATGCCAGTGTTGCATAGTTGTTAAGTACTCAAACACTTGTCAGCCGGCTTTTGATGAATTAACGAACTAGAGTTGCCAGACTTTTCGCTCTATTGAACTCCATTAAACTGTTTTCAGGCTCAGCCAAATTTCGATTTGACTTCATTACAGCCCAAATGCCAGATTAGAGAGTTGCCAGACTAGAAAGTTGCCAGAGTAAAGAGTTGCCAGACTAGAGAGTTGTCAGTCTAAAGAGTTGCCAGACTAATACGATTTGTTACATGTTATTTTCCAGACATCTAACAAAGCTTAAAGTTGGCAGAGAGTTTAAGTTTTTAAGTTTGCCAGCTTGCTCAAAGTCTACAGTTGTTCACGCTCAATGTTGCCAGACAACATTTATAGCTGTCTTGCTTGTGCCTAAGGTTGCCAGACTAGCATAGAGCATGCATAGGGTTGCCAGATTCTGGAGAAACTCCTTAACAACTGAACTTTTTATGCGCATACAGCCTGCCTAGTATTTGCACGCAGCTCTCACGCGTTTCTAAAATAGCTTCCCGTATCTTTTGTACTTTATGATCTGTTAATTATACTCGTAAATGCAGTTTTAACTGGAACTTGTTAGTTGTAGGGTTTATTATCTTGTGTTGACAACTGCACACACACATAAATCAGTATTTAAGCTGTTTTATTCAATTCTGTTGAATTCTGTCAGAATAGAGAAAAAGCGAAAAAAAACTGTCAACATTATAAAACCGTGACAGGCAGCACGCGGACGGCAATATTCATCCCAACTATTTTGCCGTTTAGCGCGAAAATATGCCGAAATTGTAGAAATATTTATTTCGATCTCGTACGTAGGCATATGTATGTATATACAATGCATATATGTACATAAGCATATATCTTTTAAATGCGATCAAATGCCAAAACAAAAACAAGCGTCTCTACAATTAGTCTTTCATATATGTACATATATACCCTGTGCATAAATTATAGCGGGTATATGCGTTAGAGTGATGTATGTGCATATACAAAATGTTAACAGGATATTTTATAAGCTTAACATTATGTTAATCAACAGTTAGTAAGCAGAACTCTTGAACTAATTACAGGGTATGCAGCTGTCGTGCACGCTCCAACAAAAGCACTTTTACTTTTACGCATTTGCTTAGTTGTGGTTTTCTTTTTCCTTCGGATTTGTGTAAACAGCGCATCCCATAATGTTTCAAATTAATAACAATTGTGAATGATATGCCAAATATTACCGCCCCTCCCCGCTGGCCTAAAGTGCCAACAGTTCTCGCCCAGAAGCCGGCCCACGTTCATATTGGCCAAATGACGCAGGCCATTCTCCCACAATTGGCCAATTTATCATAGTGTTCGTACCATTAATAATATTGACCCATTGCGGCCATTTATGCGATATTGATTTTCGTGCGGGCGGTTCATAAAAAGTAATTGAAAAATCAAAAACCGGGCACAGTTGAGCTTATCTTGGATTCTAAAAAGTTTTGCTTAAGAAAAAATAAAAGTCTAACCTTAACGAGGCTTTACTTTTTTGCTGATGAGCATGAGAACTAGAGTTTTGTATAAATTCAGTGTTCGATAAGATGAAACAGATAGAACATATATGTATATATTTAGTTTAGATTGTAATTGATATTGACAGCAGTTTTTTCTTCTTTTTATTATCTTTTGCTTTTCAAAATATTCGTGAATCATCTACACAGAAATTCGTACAGCTAGTAAAAACCCTCTAAATTCTGTCGAAATCGATTAAACCAAATTCTATAAATGATATGTGCTCATATTTGCTATGCCATAAAATATAACAACTTTTTCATTTCAGTTCTCAGTTGATTTCTCATCTAGCTGTAACAGTGTTGTAAAGTCGCGCCGACAGTAGTTAGATTGAAAGCAGCTATCAATTATATTTTGCCTGGGATTATGCATAGAGTTCTGCTGTCCAAACCATGTTCATTGCCAGCAATAACTCATGCCGTTATGTGTGCTCCTCTTCTTCTGCTTCTTTTAGACCATTAGTCGAACGGTTATCAACACTTGGACGCGCGATAAGCGGCAATTCCCACGCATGGCTACACTGGCCAACCTAGCACAACTTCCGCACTGATCCCGCTTTACACTGAGGAGGGGCAGCGGCCGGGCCAGGGGGCAAGTAGGTGTGGAGTGTGCGGGCTTAGTTTTTTGTTTTCTTCTTTTTTTTATTATTGTTTTTGTTGGCGCTATCGCGCGTTGCTCATACGCCATGTGCTCAATGTCGTCATCGGAAGTGATTTGTTTATCGATTTGCTGGCGGCAACAGCAACAGCAACAGCAGCAACAACAACTTATTCAAGTGCGCTTGATTGACGACTGCCATCCCCTCCCCCACGCCCCCACGCCCCCGCCGCCCCTTCCTGCTGCCCAACCCACACATAACAACGCCTTCTACACGATCCACGCTCTTGATTTTGTTTAATTGTAATCAGAATTCAGAATTCCGAATATGCATATGTGTATGTATGTATGTATTTTGTCGCTGTCTATGTTGGGGCTGTTTTGTTTTGTTTTTTGTAAACGCCTTTGGCTTTGGGGCGTGGCAGTCAGCGAAGCATTAAATCAAATAATTGACTAGCAACGAACGTCACAGCGCCAAGTTGCGTGAGCTTCTTCCTGCCAATAAGCTGATTAGCAGCTGCTTTGGCCCGCTTAATCACGTCAGCGCCAGCGCCAGCGCCAGAGCCCCAACCGCAACCCCAACCCCAACCCCAACCCCAAGACGCGCTCGAACACATTGCCAAGTCGCGTACTCAACCCCACGTACATGCTACGAAAAAAAAACAACAAACAACAAACTCTTCCTGTATTTTGGCTTACATGTGTCTCAATTGAAAAGACAAACCCCCCCCCCCCCCCGCTCTTCCACCCCCCGCACACAGTACTTCCCCGGTCTGCCGCCATCTGTTCGACTGGGCTTGACTTTGGGGCGGGGGGGAGGGCACGTAATTGAATGCGAATAGCTTAATTTTCAGTGGATTTATTTTTATGGCTCGGCTCACAATTATACAATACATTAAAGGGGCATTAAAATTTCCGGTTCTAATCCACGCAAAATCCACTCCGGCTATCGTTCAACCTATTACAATTATAATCTAATCGCATAGAACCAAACAAAACGGTTATTAAACGGGTAACCGGGTATCAATACTTTAAGATTTACAGAAAGAGTTTATCTCTAAAGTTAACTGAGAGTTAAATATTTGTCAGCTAGTTGGGATTCCAGGAAGTAACAGCTATTTTGCCATTTTAAGCATCGCATACTTTAAGATTTATAAAAAGAGTTTATCTCTAAAGTTAACTGAGAGTTAAATATTTGTCAGCTAGCTGGGATTCCAGGAAGTAACAGCTGAAGATTAGCTATGGCTTATCTTCAAAACATTATCTATAAGCCATGATTCTTCTTCTTCTTCTTTTATTATTAATATCATTATAATCATATAGCGTATACCACGTGTATTTGGGGGCGCTTGAACTTCGAAAACAAGTTTGAGTTAAGGCGGCATATTTCGAGGTTCAGCACCCCTAAAGAAAGAACGAAAAAAAAAAAACGATACGCACATAAGCTATTAAACTAATTTGTGTATGCGGTTGGAAACTTGTTTAGGGTCCATAAGCCATAAGCCGAAATACGCGAAAGAATCTTAAATACTTGGCACATCGCATAGGTTCGGAGTCCGAAACTTTAGGCAAGTCACTCTATTAAACTAATGAAGTTTAATGGAATATCTGCCATTTACTCACGTACATACATATAAACCATCTACAAGCGTAGCTGTTAAAGCAGATTTGCACATTGTGTTAACTAAATTAATAGTCGACTAACTTAATTATTACTGTCCGCATAAGCTGCTGCCTCTTCAGACATTTATTTGCTCTTTTACACTTTGTCCTTGTTCAATATAACGGCCTCCAAGCATTTATCTTGCTCTCTCTTTCGCTCGCTGCACATGTATGGCCCCTGCTGTACACATGTGCCTTTGTGTGAGTGTATATGTGCATGTGTGCCTCGAGGGGGGCTGGCTGGAGCGTGCGCCTGCGCTCATCATCATCGTCGTCGTCGTAGTTTAGCTTTTGTGTGTTGCCATGCGAAAAATTGTAATTTTTTTTAGTGCTATTATTTCTTTGGTTTTTTTTTTTTGCTCAATTTTCGCGTCTCCTTTTGTGGCTGTTCCCTTAATGATCTCTTTTGTTAGTTTCACTTCACTTCAGTTCAGTTCCGTTCGGTTCGGTTCAGCTCCCTTTTTTCTCAGTTGCCGTAATTCGAGCGGCTGGTTCGATGGCTTCGCGTCTGCCTCTGTCTCTGCCGCTGCCGCTGCCGCTGCCTCTGCGTCTGCCTTTGCGCCTTTGCCTCTTGTGCGCGCTTCCTCTTCGTGGAATTCATTCAACTTTATTCGCGCACACATGCAAGCGCTTACACATACATATGCATATACACAACCACACACACACACAGTTTATGGGAACTTATGAATGATGCCAATGATCATTACAGTCAGCGTAATGATCATGCCGATCATGATGTTGTGTTTTGTTGCCACAAATAGAAACACGCGCCGTTTGCATTGCAATGCATTTCCGTTTTGGCAACGTTGCCAAAGCTGCAACAGTGCCGCCAAATGGGCTAAAATGCTGCAAACCAGGGATGCCAAGGCCTGTGTGTGTTTGTGTGTGTGTGCATGAATTTGCATACGCGTGTATGTGTATGTGTTTGTATGTGAGGCAATTCAACGAACTCGCGCTGATATCACATTAAAAGTTATGACACATTTTAATGGCCGATTTTGCATTGATTTCGAATGCGAAATCTTTTTAACAGAGAGAGGAAGAGAGAGAGCGAAAGAGGGAGGCAGAGAAAGAACAAGAACCTGAGTCCTATAGAAAAGTCGTAGAGTTTGAGCCAAACAAAATGCACAAGTTTTTTCATACTGTAAAGTAAGTGTAGGCATAATTCTTATAATATAATTCACTTATTTTATTCTTTGTGGTATTCCGCATATGCTCGATATAAGCCAAAAGTAGGGTATTCCAATTCCAATGTGACCAGTCTCGTGCTTTTCTGTTTTGTCAATGCTGCTGTTGCTCTCGCTCCGTATTCGCTGCTGGCTTTACCCACTACGCAATTCCATTCAGGCACGATGCTAACCGATTCGATCCGATACGATCGGTCGTCGCCGTCTTTTCTTTCATAAATCAAAGCGCATAACTGCCGGCCGGGGCGTGCGGTGCCATCAAGAGCGGTTGTCAAAAGGGAGTGAGCGGGCGACTGCGTGTAGGGAGGGGGGGGGGGGGGGGGGGATGCTTTTGTTTTGGATTTGCATTTAAATATTGAATTTGCCAAAAAATTACGCTACAATTTCAAGTATCTTTCACTGAATTTGTTTTTGCAATGTCAAAAGCTAGGTAGGCGGGGGTAGGCGTGGTGGGTGGTTTATAAAGACACATTCGCGCGCGCGCACACACACACACACACACACACACACAGGCACAGTCACATGGAGCGGCGCTAGGCACAAGCTGGTACCTGTTTGTTGTAGTCGCTTTTGGCTCAGCTTTTTTCTTGTATTTATTTTAATTTTTAATTTTCGGTTATTTTGTTTTATTTGGTCAGTTTTTTGTTTTGAGGAATATGTATTTGTTTATTTTTGAATTTTTTTAGCTACTTTTTCGCCGTTTTTGTTTATTAAATGTGCGTTGTTTTTTGTTTTTTGACCATGTGCCGTTATATTCGCCTTTCTAAGCAGCCGAAATAGCAGAAATTCCATGACAGTGAAAGCAAAAGGAGGTGTGGCCCCAGACCGGGGGACTAACGATGAGCTCCAAATTTATATAGTCGCCAGAATTGTTGTTGCCTTTGTTAGCGTTAACAGGCGAGTGAATCGACAAATGAATTCAAATCCAAATACAAATCATTATGATTTTTGAATTTTTAACTAGAACTTCGAATCGAATGACTAGTTATTTTAATGCTTTTTCAACTGGCAGTACCATATATGAATAATACGTTCTGTAATCAGATCATATGTATATACTTTCTCAGAAAGTTGATTAACGCTGAAGTTTTTCAGTTCTGACTGTTCCTTGGAATTTTGAAAATACAGTATTTCTTTGTCCTTTCAATCTTTATAAAACCAAGAAAACATACATACTTCAGAGGTATTCTCCATAAAATGTAGTCCATGTCTATAGTAGTACGAATTAGTAAAGATTCAAAAGAAACAAGCTCTTCAAACTCAAGCTCAACATTTTATTATCGAGTACCATACCATGTATAGGACCTTCTTTCCATTTACCTTACGCGACTTTACTGACTCTTCGAAAAATCGAAGAGAAAAAAACACAAACACTTGGCTTAAAGCTTGATTTTGAAATATGCACAGAGCAGTAGCCCGATAGATGTCACTTACACACATACAAGTATGTATATATATAATATATATATTGTATATTTATAGCATTTTAAGTATTTGTCAATGTTGTATATAGTCGATATGTGTTCAACCGTTACTAGCTAGTAAATTTTCCGTACAAGCCGCACCGTTTTTATCATCATCAAAATTCTATTTTCCTTTCTTTCATTTTTTTTTTCTGTTTCTGTTCATAAAAATTTGTAATGTACTCGCACTAAGACAGACAACAAAAATAACCTACAACCTTGTGATCTATGCACCCACAAAAGCAACAACAAGAGAGAGCAAAACCCTGAAAACGACGGCACTGTAAGAAAGCCAACGAGTGGAAACTTCTCTCCCGCCAATTGTGCAGCTGGCTGCACTACGCGTGTGCGTGTGTGTGTCTGTGTGTCTGTGTGTGTGACGGCATCAACAGGCGTGTGCAGCACGTGCAAAAACCCAACAGCAACAACAATAACGGCAACTTTTCTAGTGGCTGCGGGGCGGGACGTGCGCTGGCTTTGGCCCAGGCCACTGGCTTTTCTGTTGGGGAACACTTATCAAGCACGTTGTCGTTGTTCTTGTTGCTGTTGTTCTTGTTGCTGTTGTTGCTGTCGTCACAGGCGTCGAATCACGCTCTGGTGTGATTCACTGTGTCGTCATCGATAGCAGCGCGCAATTCAACTTGATTTGAATCGTATTACTGGGTTTTTTGTTGTTGTTTTTTTGCATTTTGTTTTTGTTATTGTTTTTTTCCTTCCTCTCCCATTTCTTTTAGTGTTTATTTTACTGCCCCAGGTTCTTCTTATACATATTGTTTATATCGCGCTCGTCGCTAAACGCGCCGTTTAGTTTGATTTGAGCTGCAAGTGCAAGCGGGCGAGTCAAGCGTCAAGTATCGAGTATCGAGCGAGAACCGTGAATTAAGCGAAAGTTATTTGTTGAGCAACGATCACACATTTCCAAAACCAAACCGCCGATAGAAACTGTGCGCCTTTATGTATTCAACAGTGGCATGCATTTGTATCTCGAAGACTTATTGCAAATGCAGCTATACAAGATTTGTAAGTCACTCACACACACAACAGACACACTCACACACATACAGCGCAGAAACTCTCCACTGTTGAACTGTTAAACTGCATTGGCTAATGCTCATATTCTCTCTCTGTTCTCTTTCTTTCTCGCAGATGACAACATGCAACGTTATAACAACAACACCAATAACAACCAAAACAACAACAATCAAAACAACAACCAAAACAACACCAATAACGGCAACAACAGCAACAGCAAACGCTGCGCACAGAAATACGCCAATGGCAACTTAGCAACGGCTGCTGGCCATGGCCCAGCAGCAGCAGCAGCAGCAACAACAACTGCAAGCAATAATTACCAGCAGCAGCAGCAGCAGCAAAGCAACGGTAACAACAGCAAAGCGACACGCAAGTCGCGCTACAACAACAAGCGTCAGGATGTGCAAGGAGCCGCCGCCGCCGCCTACAACATGCAGAAGCGCACAAATGCCGCTGGCAACGATTCGTCCTGGCACCGTTTTGTCACTTCTTCATGCATCGAAGGTAAGTGCAACAATAGCAAGAATAACAGCAACAGCACACGAGCAACAACAACAACAGCAATCACACGCTGATTCATTAAAACATTCGTCGCGCTGCTGCTTATAAAATTCCGCACAAATCGCACGCCCATTCACAATGATTCATCAGTCACAGTCGCAACGTCATCGCCAGATTTCTCCAAGTATCTTAATCAGCTGTTAGCTGGCCTCCATAAATACCAACACACACACACATTCAATTGTATGCATGTATGTATACTACTTAGAGAGCACTCACTTTGATTAGAGGCATGCCAGCAGGCCGACTATCCGACTATCCGATTATCCGACTGTCCGACTATCCGACAATCTGCATGTCAGGCTTCCTTTTTGGGTCACGAGCTGGCTACAGTGGCCGCCATAATTATGCATACAGTTGAAAATGATTGAGTGCTAGCAAGTGGAACGACAACGACTCACGATTTAGAACAAATAAAAAACGAGCAAGTCAGGCTTAATTTAACACACCGAAAATTTAATACCCTTGTAGTTGAATTGCAGGGTTTGGTCCAGATAACTTAAAAATGCAAAAGTTCTTCATATAAATCCCATGTTTCGACCGATTCTTTCTCTACAGCATATTGATAGGATTTTGATTTGATGCTTTAACTTAGTTTTCAACCGATCTATATTATATACATATATACTTAATGAGTTTGAAGTTGGCTTCGCCAATGCCTAACATATTTCTTGACAAACATTTTAATGCACTCTATTGGGGTATAAAAGGCTTTCAAATACTTAACGTTTGTATCTGCATATCTATCAGATGTTATCTATCTTTCCGTTGTCTATATACCTATGTGATTATCTACCTGTCTATCAGCCAGAAAAGTTGCCTATTTGTCATTTGTAAACTTTAATTCTATGTATATACATATCTATATATATATTCCATAATTGAAGAGAACCATTCAAGCATATTTTAAGTAATTATCCTAAGGTTCTTGCCAGATTAACCTCAGCTTTATTCATAAGATATTTGCTTAAGCAAAACCATCTGCGGACAGTCTCACTCTGATAAGCTTTAAGCATATACCGTTCGTTCCCTTGAAGTCAGTCTATACTGCTATATACTAAATCGGGTGATTATCATTCATTTCAAATGACCATCAACAAAACTTGAACATAAAATGCGCAAGAGAAAAAAAAAAAAAACAAAAAAGAAATACATACGTAGAGGCTAGCCAAGCACTTCAGTGTCACCAGCTGGGAAAATCACAGCTGGAAAAACCACAAGACAATAAAAAATATATATGTATGTATATAAAATTATGGAAAGTTTAAAACGCAGTTTCTAAACTTAGCCAATCATAATGTTAGTATGCGCTTATCTATATCGGTTTAAACAAGCTGCGCTATCTGAGCAATAACATTTGATTTTATAAGGGGCCCTTAAGTCTTGCACCCGCCCACGCCCCCTCCGCCCCCCCGCCCCTTACTGTGCCCCCAACCATGCCCAAGTTGGGTGTCTATCTTTAGGGCATTTAATTAAAAATATATTTTAGAATTCCAAAGCGATAAGCATATGCTAGTTTATACTGCGGTTTAGTGGGTGGCAAATGTAAACAAACATATACCAAGACTTTATGCCAGCTAATAATCTTTAGGAAGTGGGATATATTTTTAGCGAAAGGCCTTCCTTTTCGCATGCAATTAGAATGTGGTGAGCATGTGCCTACACTCCCACACCCACACACACACACACACACAAACACACACACACACGCGCGCACGCGTGCACGCAAATTGAGGCTGGGGCATGCGGGTCTCTGATTCGCAAAACTATTTTCAGGCCTCGGTATTCCAATTTCAATTGAAATGTAGAATCATAAATAAGAAAATTGCAGGAAATCTTCGCTTAAGCTAACCGCAACAGCCTTAATGAAAATCGTTGCCAACTCGTGCACACACACACACACACACACACACAGGTGCCTGATTCTTCTCGTTTGACTTTCGCTTTTCAAAAAATAAATTATGTGTGAAGGTGGCAGACAAAATCAATTAAGATTCACACACTCAAAAAGAGGCAGAAGAATCGCGATACTAAAACAAAAACAATAACTTCATTAGCTAAACAAATAAACAAAAGCGTGATGAGAAAGCACGGCGATTAGCAATTAGTAAGAGCTTAAAAAGAAACCCCCAATAAAAAAGAATACAATAAATCTCAAGTCGAGCAGCGTGAAACCCATATTTATCGATAGCACGAGAAACCGATATATATCGATTATAGGCTTAAATTGGTCATTGAGCTATAAAATGCATAAATCAAATATAAATTTTGATTCGATTTTTCGATTTTGAAACCATGCAGATAGGTCCAAGTAACCCAAGCTTATCGAATATATTAATCGATATTTATCGATAGATATAAAAAACATGTCCAAACTGTAAAATTTAAATTGCAAAATATATTTGATCGATTTTGGGAAATATTGTCACAAATTTGATCAATAAATATATGAAATATATATATATATAATTTTATTCTGTTAACATATTTGCGATTACACGTAATCGAGAATAGGGGAAGAGATATGATAAGATTTTGATATTATTAGCCATGTGATATGAGCAGAAAAATTGCTTACAAATTTGTATGTTTATAGATCGCGTTGATGTAATTTTTGGCACAAACAGGATGTCCAAAATAGTTATATACATATATCATAAATAAGTAATAAAACAAAAAAAGCACTAAATCACTAAAAATAAACCAAGAACCACGTGTCATATATCATAAATAGCGCAAGCATTCAATACCACACGAATTCTCACATAGTTTTCCCCTCAGTTTATTTATTTTGTTAATTTATTTGATTTTTGTTTGTTGTTCTACCAAAAGTTTCCAGCGACGTGTTTTTTTTTTTGTTTTTGTTTTAGCTTTATTTTTTTGTATTTGTATTTGTTATTGCTTAAGTTGTTGTCAGTTGTAAGGCGCCGTTATGTCATTTATTTATAGCATTGCCAACAGGAGCCCAAGAACAACAATTTAATACGCAATACCCGTGGAATCGTCTGATTAGCAGTTCAGATCTCACGCCCGGCGCTGCTTGCTGGTGGTTCAGCTGTTCCCCTCTACCCCTCTACCCCCTTACCCCCTTACCCCCTTACCCCATTACCACCTTACCATCCACGTTTCCATTCATGTTGTGGTATCTGAAAACAAAAAACGAAAGAAGGAAAAAACCGCTTAAACGCCACGAACTGATAGCCCAAGTCCAACAATCAGTTTGATTTTTATTCGATTTGCCCCGCCCTGGGGCGTTGCATAAGTCGTTCGTTTTGTCATTGATTAGCACTTGGGGCAGCAGCAGCAGCAGCCGCTCTCGAATGTTGATTTTTTAATAATATAGAAAAGCGTTCTCTCAGTGCTTACACAATGCGAAAAACTTGATAAATACTAAATCTATCTAAATATCAGCTTCATAAAAAGATGCGCGATTCATTTCCTATTTGCTAAGTGGCAAAGGCGGCAACTCCTTAGCACTGAGGGGCTCTCCCAACTTATTTATCGGTCGGCGAGCACATGAAAAGCGTTGCCAGATGGGTTAACATTTCACAAAAAAATATAACTATCGTATCACTTGCTAAGGGGCGACAATTATGACATTTAGCAGAGAACTTAACTACACCTAATCAAGCAGAAACTACCTAAAAAGCGTTGCCAGATAGTTTTCATAATAGATGTTCATGACATTAAGCAAAAATCCTAAATACATGTTTATTCACATGAAAGGCCTTGCCAGATATATCCGCCAACTACCTGCTTATTTACTCAGCCACAATCTATATGAACAGCGTTGCCAGATAGATGCACTTTTGCATAAATAGTTTTCATTACTAGCTGCTCATTCCTGCAAGCACTGCATGCAAAGCGCTGCCAGATAGAGTTCATATTTCATAATTATTTTTCATATGCCATTAAGCAGAAAACCTTACAGCATGTATAATCTTTATTAAAAGCGTTGCCAGGCAGATAAACTGCGCCATAGAAAGATACTTGGAGGTGTGATCTGCCTTCATCTAGTATTCATATTCCAATAAGCAGACAATGTTGATGTTTGCCAGACAGGCTATAATTACTCTTGAACACAAGCTCGATGAACAGGGTTGCCAGATGGCTGCACAAATCTGAGAAGCGTTAGGTGGGGATGCCATCTGGCTGTCCATTAGCTCAGATTACATGCAAAGCGATGCTCGAAATTGATCTTCAGATGATTTCCCACTTGAAGCGCTGCCAGATGGTCGGCAATCTGAGAGCTACATATTTAATAGGGCCTATTGATTGGTCTAACTGGATTATGTTTCTTATTAGAGTAACTCATTTATTTCGTGATTCCTCTTCCGTAATTTGCAATTCACCTTGTTGGGATGGCCAAGAAATTATTGCAGCTGCTGCACATTCACGCCTCGTTGCCTTTCTCAAATGTTAATGTGGCGCTGGAGGCAGGGGTAGCTGGGGCGAAGGGGACGGAGGGGGGGCGGGGCGACTACGTAATCCGAAGATGGCGCAAAAACTTGAACTCATTTCTCGTTGCCTTTTTAAGTGGCAGCTCGCAGACTGCAGACAGATGTGTTATGTGGAGAGTGGAACGGCTAACGGTGCGGCACACTCACACACACACACACATACACCTGCACACACACAGACAGACGGCTACACAATGCAGTTGCGTTGAGATACTCGCATTATTAACCTATTAAATGCTCTGGCACACAAATCTTTTGCTATTAAACAGGGGCGCACATAAATTATTTTGCTTTCGCCAGGCCGATCAACCTAATTCCTTTCGATGCCACCAACCAAGTCCCTTTCCCTACCTGCCCCCTTCCACCCATCAACCTCAAAGATACTTGTCTCCCACTCGCAACGCTGTCAATGGCCAAGGTTAACACGTTTGCCTTTGAGCAATAGCTCAGAAGCTCTGCTTGATAATTATCATGTGTATCTAAGTATATCAATATCTAGATAACTACAAAACTGTAGATATGCCACAGTGCAGATGCACTTAGTTACTATTTGTATAGTTGCATCTGTATCTGTATCTGTGTCTGTATCTGTATCTGTATCTGTATCTGTATCTGTATCTGTATCTGTATCTGTATCTGTATCTGTACCTGTATCTGTATCTGTATCTGTAGCTGTGTCTGTATCTGTGTCTGTATCTTTATCTGTATCTGTATCTGTATCTGTATCTGTATCTGTATCTGTATCTGTATCTGTATCTGTATCTGTATCTGTATCTGTATCTGTATCTGTATCTGTATCTGTATCTGTATCTGTATCTGTATCTGTATCTGTATCTGTATCTGTATCTGTATCTGTATCTGTATCTGTATCTGTATCTGTATCTGTATCTGTATCTGTATCTGTATCTGTATCTGTATCTGTGATCTGTATCTGTATCTGTATCTGTATCTGTATCTGTATCTGTATCTGTATCTGTATCTGTATCTGTATCTGTATCTGTATCTGTATCTGTATCTGTATATAGCTATCTGTTAGTTTAAGTGAACATCAGTCTGCACCTGTACCTGCATCTACAGATACACTATCTGTATATGTATCTACAGATACACTCTCTGTATATGGATCTACATATACACTATCTGTATCTTCATTTGCACATGTATCTCGATCTGTACTTGTAACTTCATCTGAACATGTATCTTCATCTGCATATCTATCTGTAACTCTATCTACATCGGTTTCCGTATCTCTATCTGTATCTACATATGTACATATGTATTTGTATCTATTTGTATTGGCGTATGTATCTAACAAACGTATCTATATTCCATATGCCTTATCTCAATCTATAAATCAATTTACTTTATCTACAACGTTTGGAAAACCCTGATATCTGGGTATACTCCAGTCATATCAACATTAATGCAGTTTGATATTAATTTCGAGTAATTTAATTGAGTATGATTAGCTATAGATATATGGCAACATATGCTGCTACATCTGACAGGCCATTATTCATATTGAGATAATGGAGCACTGATCATCCCTTCTCTTTGGCGATCTCCAAAGGTTGCGTTGTTGAACCAAAAGGTAGGCAGTTAAGCCTCGCGACATAACTCCGTCTGTGGATTATGTTTTGCCTCAGATTATTCAAATGATATAGATGGTACTCGTATCTTTTCGCATTATGCATTTCCATCTTTTTACGGCTCACTTTTTAGCGAATTGGCTATTAAAAAGCGTCGTCTTTGTCTTTTGGTGCTTTGACCTCAATGGCCATTTCGCATGTTTAGTTTGTATACCCTGCATTTACGTATAATAAGAAGGGGTCACAAGATTTCCATGGAGATTGTTGTACACATGAGTTCATATCAGTTGGTTACCAACTTAACAGATATTCAAGTCAAGAGCCTGTGCGCGTTTACAGGGTGTCTGATGGTCGGGCATTCCCACGATTACAGCCTTGCAGCTTGTTCAGTTGTTGCATATTAGTTCAAATTGAAAACGAGCCCAAGTCTTACAAAAGTTCGCCATGGCTCCATCAACCCCCCAACAACTATATGCTTGGTACGACACTCTGCAACCCAAGATTTCCATGTGAGCTGGCAATTAAGTCTGCGAGTGTCGTTAGTCGGGCCGCATTTGAGGCCAGGTCTTCTGTGTGTTGGCCTAGGGACAGGAAACGGCGCGCCGTTTGGCAATGCGAACTGAACTTTGAAGGCCGCCAGCATGGAGGAGGCTTGAGAGAGAGTTCAGCTGGCTGTGCATGAATTTATCAGTGGCAGATATTGATAAAGCCCTTGGCCAGCAATTTGGGTCACATTGCTGCGTTATCTGCTTGTGCAAACAGACATCTCCAAGCGCTTCACAAATGCAACCCTTCTGCACTCGCCAGCTGAATTATCATAGCTGTGAGACGGGCACATTAACAGCGTGTCATAGCAGCGAGAGATTGTGTGTGTGTTGATTTACGATGCCTGCTCCTAAAACTCAGTTGTGAATTAAATTGATTTTCACTTTTTCCCATTTCGGGATAGCCGCAGCTCACGGCTGTCAGCTGATTAGGGGCATGGCAACGAGAGGTCTACTCGAACTTGACAACCGGCTAGACAATCGCTGCTTTTGCCGCATGGGCCAAACGAAATGCCATTGGCAACATCTTATCGGCCAACTGCCCGGCAACCAGCAAGCAATGCGTCCACCTGCCCTAAATAGAGACTTACCTGGTGGGACGTCTGAAAAGCCTCAAAACGTGCTGATAGCTAACCAACAAAGAAATCAATAGCCAATTATTTTGCAGCTCATGACTCGCATCACATTTGAAGCATCTTGGGGCTAAAGTTCAAATATCCAAATTTTAATCGCAATTAAGGCGGCGAATCGGTTTTTAAACCGTAGATTCGATTTTTCGTGAAATTTTGTGACATATAAAAATAAACCTTTAATCAAGCTCGTAATATAACATACATATTTATGTATATATGTATCTATATTTTATATTAAATATATTTGTTGGGCAAATGTGGCCCCCAAAACACATATAATATGAACCCCAACAATTGGCTTAATCTAAATTTTGGCCTGAGATCAAATTTAGCCCGCAACCTCTGAGGCTTGCAATATTCTCAGTAGAACGGGCAATTTTAGATACGTAAACAAATTTTGTTCATTTATTGATAAATAAAGGTTCAAAAGGGAACAAAAGGCAGGCAGTGGGTTTGAACCGTCAAGCGTATTGCCAGCCTTTTCTCTTTGGTTTTTGTCGCCCAGAATTGGGTATAAAAAACTACTACTAAAAAACGCAACAGTCGCGACACAGAATCAAGCTGCCTTCCCACTAGTTAATTTGCTAAACAAAAGCATTTTCTTTTTGTTTTTTTCAAAAATACAAACAAACACAAAATTAGATTACAATCATTGTCAAAATGATTTGCATGCACATTTTCATTTCATTTCACGCAACAGGGCACAGGGAAACCGCACAAAATCAAACAAAAACAAAATACAATATTCTATTATTCGATTTTTCGGCATATGTATGTATATAATGCGAGTTGCTGTTGTTGTGCGAACTTGCGGCTTTTTGGATGCCTCACATGGTTTTGTTGTAGTTGCTTTTGTTGTTGCTTTTTCACGCACTAAGAGCAACAACAAATGCCAAATTATATAGTGTGCACCAACCTGATGTATGATATACATATATACATATATATAGCTATATACTTAAATACTAGACACTATGTTAGAACATAGATTATCAAGCGGCCACAGTAGCCACATTTGTATTTCGCCTTGCAATCTTATCAGGGACTTTCAATAGTTGTTGCTGTTCTTGTTGTTGTTGTTGTTTCTTTGGGTGCTGTAACACTCGCCGGGTTATGCATAGAGCAAAACTATTGTAAGCTCATTTAAATGACTTTGGCCAGGGTTCTACGTCTAGTATGACATTAATCAGATCTTGAGAACTTGACTAAACGCATTCGCGCCTTCCACCAATGACATTCGACTCTACTCTTTTCTTTTTTTTTTGCATCTTTAATCTCTATTACTATATCGTTTTCACATGTTATTATTATTATTATTTCAATAGTTGTTGTTTTTTATTTTAAATCCATGCAAACGTGTTCTTAATATATTTACGTAAGATCTGAAGCGGCTTTCTATTGTTCTATTGTTATTAGGAAATGTTTTTTCCTAAATAGCTTTCGCAATTTATTTTATTTAAGCATTTTTTTTCTCCACTACTTATCTTAAAGCAATTATTTTACCTAACAGCTTTGCGGAACTGAGGTTTAATTTTTGCTTTAAATTAATTTTCAGCTTTGCTTGACAATATATTTTTTTTATTAATATGTGAGGCAACTTAAGCTTTCGTTTGATTATAAAATCAAAACATCAAATGTTAAGCGTCAACCAAAAATCAGAGAGGCCGCTAACAACCAGAATTAATTACTTTAACTTAAATTAAAGCTTGTCTAAATGTTTTCAATTCATTTTTCAGTCAATTAGCAGCTAAAACAATTAATTATGCTGAACTGAAGTTTTTTTTTTCAACTTTAACTCCAAGCATGTGTCATTACAGCATAATGACAAGTTTTTCTTCTTCTTCTTATGTCTAACAGACATGCTAGAACCTTCCATTGCGTGTGCGTGTAACAGAGATGGCAATAGGCGCACTCTCAAAGCTATGCATATGCATATGTGCGTCTCTGTCTTTTTTGAATGCTTGGAACGCACCTCGCATAATTATGTTATGTTTACGTTTTAATCACACATGTGACAAACACACACACACACACACGAACACAGGTACGCACACACACACACACAGGTACGCACGCACACATGAATATTTATATGATTTTCAAGGCTGCCGAAGATTTTGGCGCGTGTTTGTGTGCTCAGTGATAAAGCAGCACGGCGGCATGTGCGTGTGTGAGTGCGTATATATGTGTGTCTGTGTGTGTGTGTGTGTGTGTGTTCGGGAAGCTCGTTTATCTAATCGCCAAACAGTTTTCAATGCGTGTTTAAGTACGTGTTGCACATGTGTAAACAATAATTGGGGGGACTCTCAGCTTCAGCTGCTGCTGCTGCTGCTGCTGCTGCTTGGGTTGGGATGGCAACGCGGCGTATGCGTGATTTATGACTTCGTGCGGAGAAATTTGCTTGACATGCAAAGCCAGCAGCAGCAGCAGCAGCAGCAGCGGCGGCGATTGGCTGCTTATTATCGACCAATTGACGTTTCAGATCACGTGCCCGAGCAGCCAGCAGCTATGATGCCAAATAGAGCTCCACATACACACATCCGAAGTGTCCTTCACAGAGTCAACAAACTTGCGAGCACACATATGTATATGATAAATGTACATATATTGATATATACATATACATATACACATACATATATACTCGAGTGGGCCGAGTTGCGGCTGCACTTCTCACAGTCACAACTCATCGGGCGTTAAATTGCCTGAGCGCAAAACTTTACAAATTGGCCGTGCAAATAGGAAGCATGCAACTCAAACAGATAGCAAATTGTTGTGCATGCATCTACCAACGACTTGAGCTACACACACACACACACACACACATGCACATATTTGCCATATGGCTGCCAGTAAATATTTGCCCGAGTGCGTGTGTTAGCTAATTAAACATTTGCCTCAAACTTGTCTCTCGTTGAACTTGGGCTCTGGAACAGCTGGCCAGTTGATAAATACGAACAATGCCTAACTATAGTGCGGATCAGCATTTAAATCGGATCCATGACTTGCCACGTGTCTTGCACGAAACTGGTTAACAGCTTGGCCAGCTCTAGCCCAGCCCCACACCCGATCCGCCCCCCCCTGGCCCCCACTTCAAGCAGCGCTTGGCAACAACGACTGCCACGCCCCTCTGCCTGTTGATGAGCCCCAAATGCGGAAGTCACAAAATGTATTTATAATAATTATGCTGATAATGAGTAATACTCGGCTTTTGTGTAATACCAGCCAGCAGGCAGCAGGCAGCAGGCAACAGGCAACAGGCCAGCACACGCCCCTTGTGGGCGCAACAGCTTTATTGTCTTGTCGTGCGTACAAATATTTTCTGAATAACTTTGCACGCACTTTGGGGCCAACAGCACGACGTGCAGATACCCAGTGTGCCGACTGAAAATAATCACATTCGATCTGACTCCGAATATACACAGTATATAAGTTATATGCACTCAAAGAAATAGTTTTTTTTAAAAGAAGATAATTTTCTGAAATCAAAAACATTTTCTTAAAATTAAGTTGAACTGGTTTTGAACCCAAACGGAGCTGGGGAATATCAATATTTTCTTTACCATAAAACGAACCCTAAAACGAACTTAAGAACAGCTAAACCTAAAACTAAAACGAACCAGATGCTGGTTCAAAGCAATATCTTTTATTTATTTTGTATTCTAATGCATAAGTTTTAAGTTATTGACGGATTGCGAACAATAATTAATGTATTTGAATGTTAATGGGAAATATGAAAAGAAATTTGAACCGTGAAGGGTTTGCGGCTATAATAGACTCTGAAGCTGGGTATTTAAGAGCACAAACAAAATATTATAAATACGTACATTCTTAAAAATAAAAAAAAAAGCACGTGGCGAGCAACGATTGCGACCGGCTGATAAGGCCAGGCATCCATACACACACACACACACAACACACACACACACACGCGTTCTTATCAGCTCACAAATTAGCAACGTAAATTGACGTAAGCTAAATTTACTACACCTTGAAAAAGACGAAATAAATATTCAGATTTGGTTATTCACATGCGGAATCTCTGCACAGACAGTCTGGGATTGATTCACATCAAAAAGAACTAGTTCACGAGCGAAACAGAGCGCGTTAAATGAAAATCGTCTTAGATTTAGCTTCAATTAATTTATGGCATATGCTTATAGCTAAATCGAAATGAACTAGTTCATAAATTAAGTTAATCGATCGGGTATAATTTACGGCGAGCTCATGCGTGGCATTTGCTCACACACAAGTGATTGTTTAAGCTAAGAGAACTAGTTCATTGGACCACAAGAAATATACGGTATTTTCAATGAATTTATCTAGAGCCGGAGCTCACGAGTGAACTAGTAGATAAAAATGAACATATTTACATATTATTTGTAATGGCTTATAGAACTTGCTCATGAGTGTAGCACATTTAATTAGTTCAAATTGGAACTAGATCATGAGCGAACCACAGAGATTTGGGGGAAAGCATGGATCTAGGTGAATTTGATGTAGTTTGAGTTGCTTTTATTTTCGATTCCAGTTCCAGAACTAGTTTCATTATTTATATACATTTTAAAAAGAATCTAAAAAATCGTACTAATTTTAATATTATTTTCTTTTGTTCTTTTTAGAGAAATATCTGGGCCAACACAATCCCGGACATCGCAACAGCACCAGCAGCGAGGCGACCAGCGAGGACATCAACTCGAGCGACGAGCACCTGAACCTGAAGCCCAAATGCCGGCCGGCCAACAACAATGCCCATGTCAATGGCAATGGCAATGTCAATGTCAATGTCAATGGCAATGGCAATGGCAATGGCAATGGCAACAATGGTGCCGCCGGCTGCGGCAACAAGTCGCGCTCCAAGCGGCAGCAGAAGGCGCAGGCCATGAAGCAGGCATTGGCCAGACAGACGGGCCAGACGCAGACGCAGGCACAGGCGCAGGGGCAGGCCATGCCCATGATGGAGCAGTGCGGCAAAGCGAATGGCAAGTGCAAGCAAAGCAAGTGGCGCAACAACAACAACAACAGCAACAGCAGCAACAACAGCAGCGGCAGCAACAATTGCAATCAGAAGCGGGGCAGCAACAATGGCAAAGCCAAGCAAAGCAAATGCAACAACAAGCCGCACAATGGCCACAACAACAACAGCAACAACAACAACAACAGCAACGACAACAACAACAACAGCAACAGCAACAGCAATAGCAACAACAGCAACATTTTGAGCAAGACAAAGTGCGGCGGCAACAGCTCGAACTCCTCGTCGGCGCTCAGCTCGCCGGGCAGCTCGCCGAACGGCAGCAGCTGCAGCAGCATACGCAGCAGCAGCGGCAACAGCAGCGGCAGCGGCAGCAGCAGTGGCAGTGGCAGTGGCAGCGGATGTGGCAGTGGCAGCATCGGCAAACATGCCCCAAACTCTGTCGCCGGCTGGCAGCGCGAGGAGCGGCAGCTGCACAAGGCGCAGCGGCAGAATGTTAACTTTCTGGTGCCGCCGCTGCGGCAATACGAGCGCCTGGACATCGACGATGGGGCGCTGCTGCGCCAGCTGCGTCGCTACCTGATCGATCAGAATCTGTTGCGTGTCTATGGGTTTCCGGTGGCCAGCGTGGTGCACGATGGCGCCATCGAGATCTTCAAGTGCTTGCCGCACATGAGCTTTGCCGCCGCCCATGTGATGGCCGTCACGGAGACGGCTCTAACGGTAATCAATTGCCACGACGGCCTGACACTGAACACCGGCAATTTCGAGGAGCCCAACAACATTGAGGCCAACGAGCAGCCACCTGGCGACGGCAGCAGCAGCAGCAGCAGCGGCAGCGAGAGCAGCGAGAGTCCAACGGCAACATCAACAGATTCGGGCAACATATCGCCACGCTCGCTAGACTCGGAGTCGGGCGGGGAGTGGAGCGGCAGCGAATGCGAGTCGGCGCCAAGCGCCGAAAGCGGCTACGGCCTAGAGCTATATTGCAACTATGCGCTCGTCGAGCGCAGCCTGGCCAAGCAGTGCGTCCGCTGCAAGCGGGACTTCCTGGTCGACGAGCTGAGCGGCCAGTATTTGACGCGCGAGGAGTGCAGCTATCATTGGGGCAAGTATCATCGCTGCTACGATGGCAGCGCCTGGATCAGCCGCTGGACCTGCTGCAATGCCAGCGAGGAGTCGGCCCTCGGCTGCACACGACACGAGCTGCACGTGTGGACGGGCTCGGTGGTGGGCGTGAATGGACCCTATCATGATTTTGTCCATACACGACCGCGTGCCGCATTATCGGCGCGCAGCCGGGAACCGCCGGCCGTCTATGCGCTCGACTGCGAGATGAGCTATACGGGCCGCGGCCTGGATGTGACCAAGGTCTCGCTGGTGGCGCTCAACGGTCAGCTGGTGTATGAGCATTATGTGCGACCCGATGCCGATATTGTTGACTATAATACACGCTATTCGGGCGTTACCGCCAAGGATCTCAAGTCGAGCGGCGTCAAGACGCTCGCCGAGGTGCAGCGCGATCTGCTGGAGCTGATCGATGCCGATACCATACTGATCGGACACGGCCTGGACAATGATTTGCGCGCTCTGCGTCTCGTCCACAATACGCTGATCGATACATCTATCGCGTTCCCGCACACCAGCGGCTTCCCCTATCGCCGTGCCTTGCGACATCTGACCAAAACGCATCTCAATCGCGAGATCCAGTGCGGCGATGGCGCCACCGGGCACAGCAGCTTCGAGGATTCGCGCGCCTGCATGGAGCTAATGTTGTGGCGTGTCCGGCGCGAACTCAATGCGAATCCCACTAGCTGGGATGATTAGCGGGCGGCAACGGCGGTGGCGGTGGCGGCGGCGGCGACGGCGGCGGGTTCAACTCATTTAGCTCCTGCCAATATCCTATCATCAGAACTGTGGGCGGGGCCACCAAGTACTTTTTAGTCTGTAAGACGTTGCTAGTTATAGTTCATTTTTGGGGCGTACCCGCACTGGTCGCCTCTTGTATTTAATCTCAGCCTATGTTTGTTTTGTCCTCCTGCGGCCAGCGCTCTCACCCCTCACCGCGCACCCCTCCCTCATTCACACTATCCCTCCCAACCTCAGCCTCATCGAACCGCCAACAACAACAACAAATGACCATTTGGCCATGGCGTTGCAATCTGGCGATGTGTGTTTGTGTGTGTGTGTATGTGTATGTGTGTGTGCGTGTGTGTGCGTGTGAGTGTGTGCGTGCGGCAGCGGAGCGCAATACGAACTGAGAAAGAAACCCAAAACAACAAAAAAAAAAAAACAAAATAACTAAAAAAAAATTAACAAAAAAACAAACAAACAACAACAACAACAACAACAACAATATGACAAAATGTCGTTTATATAGAGCGAAGCCTATTTTTAGTTATACGATATATATAATTACATACATACAAATACACACATATATATGTATATGTATATGAATTATACATACACACATACATCCATACATATATATATATATATATATACACATATATCTTTGTATATATATGTATATATTTATATATACGCACAACTATAAATTGTAAGCATATATTTATAAAGAAATTATATACACATTTTGTTCTTTTTTTTTTTTTGTTTTTTTTCTTTCTAATTAATTAATTAATTTTGTTTTCGAAGTAACCACAAGAAAAATGTACTGAAGTTTTAGCTGTGATGTTTTTTTTCACTTTCTCACATATTTACAACAACAAC
Source organism: Drosophila montana (assembly GCF_035044405.1). Lineage (NCBI taxonomy): Eukaryota > Metazoa > Arthropoda > Insecta > Diptera > Drosophilidae > Drosophila > Drosophila montana. The sequence continues at coordinate 390,603 of NW_026996772.1, forward strand.
AAAAACAAAAACAAAAAACAAAAGAAAACGAAAAACACAAAAAAATACACATAGGAAAATAATCAAATATATATACACATATGTATGTATATATGGAAATATACTGTTTACACTGCGCGAAAAACCTATTAAATTTAATTCGATAATTATTTGCTTGAAAAAAAAATCACTCCATTTCTATCTTCGATTTTTTTTTTTTTTTGTATCACGAATGAAGCATCTCAACATAAGTTTAAGTTTAGGTTTTCTATTGAGTAATTGTTTTTTTTTTTTTTGTCGCCTAGATTTTAGCACACGCCTATTTATTTGACGAATTCATGCCAATTAACTGTATAGAACTTAAGTTCTGTATTATTCAGATCAGATTATGCAAAAAGTTCATTGAAAATTTCTTCAAGTGTATAATTTTTACATTGAACAGCATCTCGCATTCGACACCAACAACAACAACAATAATATTAATAACAATTAGTGTAAACATTTAAAATTTAAGAAATTCTAATGTTTATAACTAGAATTATTACGAATATTGTAATATTACGTCTATATATATGTATATGTATATCAATATATATATATATATATGTTTTTTTTTTGGTAGTTTTTATGATTGTAATGATAGAACGATTGTTTCCATGGCAAATGCTGAGAGACGCGCTTCTCCTTTTGCACAGCAACAACAACAACAACAACACAAACAACAACAATAACAACAAACACGTAGAATTGATGTTCCTAGCAGCAACTAGCGCAAAGATACGGATGCAAATCGAGCAGCATGAGAAGAGGAAAGAAATAAAGCGAATGTATTTTTATATTGAAAATCAAAATGCAGCAAATGCAGTTGTTGATTGACACGAAAAAAAAAAACAAACAAAAAAACTATTTGAAAAAAAAAGAAACAATACAAATGAAATACGATGCGCAAAATAAAAGAAACATTCAATTGTTTTCAAACGATATAACATTTACAGTAAAAAAAACAATATTTTCTTTTTATTTTACGGGTGAGCGGGAATATCACATATATATGGATATACAGATGTATAGGCAACATAGTTATATAGATAGATGTATTTATATAGATATACATATATATTAATGGGCATATTACAGAGCAATTCCTGTTCAAAAGTAGTTGGGAATTATAGAACAGTTCGAAAGAATATGTTAATTTCGAATACACAATCATTTGCAATGGTCTTACATTTCTATGTATACCCTGTAATCAGCATAAAAAGGGGGCATATGCATATAAAACAGTAGGAGCTTTAAGAGCTTTACGATCTATTGTGAGCTCTGTCTTCGAAAAAATAAAACAAACTATTGCTCTCCTATGACGTTTTGCAGATTAAAGATATATCCGATGTTTATGTTCCAGGAATCGTAAATAATAGTTTTTATATATATTTGAAGCAAAGAAATTGTATACTCAGCTTAGCCGAAGAAGATAGGTAGATAGAAGAAAGCACGCATAATTTTACACACAATTACAACTAGCCCATATCTTTTTCAATTTAGAAAAATTTATAAAAACAATATAGATGTATTTAATAATAGCATATATTTTGAATGCTTCGCTAAAGCCCTCCATGATAAAAGTCGTACACAACTGATTTTACTTCATAAAGAGTATCTAGAAGTCGATCAATTGCAGCAAACAGGTTCGAAGCCTTTAAAAAAATGAAAGAAAATTATCAAGCGCTGCTTAACAAAGATTAGTTACACATGAAAATAATGCAAATTGAAGATTAATCCGAAAATCTTTTCATCAACTGCAGCTGTTACATGACCCTGATCATGTCACCTTCATATCCACACAATGCCCCCCCTCCGCTGGCCATCTGGGCCGCTCGTTTTGGGGTCAATGCAAGTTGAAAGTACACCAAAGCGAAGCACTTCCAAAAAATACAATAACAACAAAGCACACATTTGTTACCCTGTAATGCCAGTTGTGGGTATATGGCTTACATGGCTCTGGCAGCTGGTGCCTCGGATCTGACGCTGTGTGCACAGCTGAGGTTAATTATTTGCACAACTAAGTAAGCAGGATGTATTCAAGCATTTTCAGCAACTGTGATCTATGCTTCATCGATATTTGCCACACCGAAGCTGAGGTGCTCTTCTACATATATGCCATAGAAGCTTAAACGAATCCAACGTTTGTTTCTGTATAAATTGTTGCTGTTGGAATTGTTCCTGTTGGAGAAAGGAGCAACTGTCTTTTCCACACCGAAGATTACCACACCCTTCTATATGAATACCCTAGAAGTTTATACGAATCGACCGATACTTCCCACAGGAGCCTGAAGGTAGAGATCCTTTTTATATAATTAAATTTTATACTAAGTATAAATTGGCATTCAATTAAGTCAAAAATCGACGTTTTTGACGAATCACTATTAGTTAATGATGTCAAACTTATTTGATGATTTTTTTGGAATATCTCGGGTAAATATTGTCAGATTTTGAAATGTTATTCCTTTTTGAATTCCTACGGATCCCTACTATCATTATGGCATTCAAACATTTCCAAAATCGATGGGTTAAAAAAAGTGGTTGACCAAAAACCGATTCGCTTGTAAAGTAAACCTATTTTGATGTTTTTTTGGAATATCTCGGCCAAATAATGTCAGATTTGGGAATTTTATACCATTTTGGACCCGTAAGGATCTGTAAAACATGAAAATCTAAATTTTGACCAAAATCGTAAAAATGTCAAGTTTCATCACGTTTTTTCTAAAAATCGGGGTATGTTCGAAAATCAAAACTTTTTTGATGATTTATTTTTAATATCTCGGGTAAAAAATGTTCAGATTTTGAAATCTTATACCTTTTTGAATTCCTACGGATCCCTTCTATCAATTGGCATTCAAACATTTCAAAACTCGATGGGTTAAAAAAAGTGGTTGACCAAAAACCGATTCGTTTGTAAAGTCAACCAATTTTAATGTTTTTTTGGAATATCTCGGGCAAATAATGTCAGATTTGGGACTTTTATACCATTTAGGACTCGTAAGGATCAGTACTATCGATTGGCATCAAAAACATGAAAATCTAAATTTTGACCAAAATCGTCAAAATAGCAAGGGGTTACATCAGGTTTTTTCAAAAAATCGGGGTCGGTTCGAAAATCAAAACTATTTTGATGATTTTTTTGGAATATCTCGGGTAAATATTGTCAGATTTTGAAGTGTTCTCCCTTTTTGAATTCCTACGGATCCCTACTATCAATTGGCATTCAAACATTTCTAAAATAGATGGGTTAAAAAAAGTGGTTGACCAAAAACCGATTCGTTTGTAAAGTCAACCTATTTTGATGTTTTTTTGGAATATCTCGGGCAAATAATGTCAGATTTGGGAATTTTATACCATTTTGGACTCGTAAGGATCTGTACTATCGATTGGCATCAAAAACATGAAAATCTAAATTTTGACCAAAATCGTCAAAATAGCAAGGGGTTACATCACGTTTTTTCATAAAATCGGGGTCGGTTCGAAAATCAAAACTTTTTTGATGATTTTTTTGGAATATCTTTGGTAAATATCATCTGATTTTAAAATGTTATGCCTTTTTGAATTCGCACGAATCGCTACTACAAATTGGCATTCAATCGAATCAAAAATCGATATACCGAGCATCGCTCGTTTAGTTTACTGAAGATACCTAGAAGAATAAGAGCTTCCATACAAAAACACATTCGGCCCCTTCTTCCCATAGATCTATATGATATAGCAATCCAAAGTTGATAAAACTAGAAACTAGAGCTTGATTCCTATCTTAAAAAACAAAAAGTTACTCAAACAAGAACCTTATTGCTAACCGAATTTATCTGTGCTCCGAATTATGTCTCAACTGAGCGACTAGACGGATAGAAAGATATGGCTATAACGACTTAACTGTTGATACTGAACAAGAATATATATGTATAACTCATGGATTCGTAGACGTCTCCCACAAAATGATAATACCCTCTACAACTAGCAGCCAAAACTTTTTAAAAGTCATATGCATATACAAATATATGTACATACATACATGTAGAGTATGGGCATAGCAGAAATAAAAAACTAAAGAAAGAAATAAACTGATCTTGATTTCCAACATCTGGCAGAGGTTATCGCTGGAGATGTTTGTCTTTGTTCATGCCTGACGCTGCAATTTGGCTCTGAGCTGTGTGTGTGTGTGTATGTGTGTGTGTGTGCATTGCAGTGAAAGTAGAAAGTGATCCTCCAGATGACGAAATCCCAAAATTGGTTGCGCTTGCTCTTTCGCCGATGACTTCTGCCACTTGCAATTTGCTGTATCTTTGACCAGCAACAGCATGTCCAAACATTTGCTGTATTCTGCTTCAACTATACGTATTTCATTTAATTCAATTTTCTTATACACGCACACATATACACAATTGATTTTGTTGGCGTTAGAAACGTGCAGCTCGCTCTAAACCCCCTTTTAAAGACGGAAGCTTGTGGGTAAACGGGGCGGGGGCGCACTGCGTGCCGTTTGCACAGTGCTATCATTTGACGTATGAAGGCGATCGACTAAATATAAATTGAATGTTCGTGTTTGGCACATTTGCGCTAAAAATCGCATCGATTGTTTTTAATTGTACAATAGACATGTCCGAGATGTGTTTAGACGTCTAGCGATATACATACATATACACCGGACCAGACTAGTGAAAATTTCTAATACATAGTACATGTACATGGGATGCGCTACGCCCTCACTCGATTGCTCTACATACAAAATAAATAAATAAACATGTAAATAAACTATGATTAACATTGCATGCGCCTGTCTGTCTATCTCTGTGTATAATATACAATTTGAATCTCTTTAAAAATGCTGACAGATAAACTAGATAATAGATCAATAACAAATCTGGCTTTTGTTTATACAAGCTAACATCCAAGTTTGTTCAAATATCATTAGAAATACGCCAAATTCCGTTAAATACAAAACTTGTGACGCAATAAATGACATTTCGAGTTCAATTAGTCAGCAGACAAAAAAAAAACGTATATTTGCAATATTTCGCGCACTTATCGTGCTATCGATAAACAATTGCAATGCTAGATAAGAGATCGTTATCGTTAAGTGTTGGACAATGAGTGCAACTGCAGCAAGGTTAGGATATGTGGCGCGCATGTTGAAAACATGCAAACGCAAAGGCGTTAATCAAAATCAATCTGACACATGAATATTTCAACTTGAGGAAACTTTTTATGAAACATATGGCTAAAACCGAGCTTGTGATTCATAAGCAACTGTGCGTCTGTATTGTAAAAGAGTGTAAAATAAATACAAGAAATTTTCGAATTTACCAAATATGGAAAAGACGAGCTCGGCATGAATCATATGCGCAGGCATTTTTTGGCGTCGCAAATGTCGTAATAGAATCGAGTATGTATATTTATTAATATTTAAATTTGATAAATAACTAGTTCTGTGGGACAATTTAATTAAAAATTGTATTCATTGAATTTCATTTCAAATGTGATAACTCGAACGTGATTTGTCATGGAAGCGCAAAGCAACTGCAATTGCTGGCGCCCATGCTGTCCATTATACAACATTGAAACCAAACGAAATCAAATACAAAAAAGAATTGTAAACAATACCAAATACAACAAAATATGTACATAAATATGTATGCGTATTGACCAGTATGTACATATTTGAAACTAAAGCTGACGTTGCCGGCCAAATGTCGTCATTTCGGGTCTTTGGTGACGTGATTATTTGTAAAGCCAAAGCTTTCTGTGTGCGGCTAAGTTTGGCGTTTAGCGGGCCACATGACATAATTTTCCATACATGATATTCTGAATAATGCAATTTGCATTCAATCGAAATCGATTAATACGTCCAATATACATATAACCATATACCAAATGCGTCATTCCAAAGCTAGTCAACTTTTGGATAGCCAGACACATATTAGATGCGATTCATCAAGTTTGAAAAGTTGAAAAAGTTTCTAAACTTAGGTTAAAATTCGAAAAAAGGATTGAAAAGTATTTAGCAAAAGAGCTGCCAGTAAAACGTTTACGAACGCATCAAAAAGGAGCAAAGAAAATCAAAGTCACGTAGCTTGATCTTCAATGGATATGCTTATGCTTTTTATGGAGGTATGTTCAACGCACGCCGGGCCTTCGATCGTGGATGCTAATATACATAAAAAAAAAAATAAAAAAAACTGAAAGATTTATCATGTCGTTGAAAAATATTGCCATGAAAAAAATGTTTATGTTTGGCATAACTCAAGCGTAAGTCGTCTAGGGGCAAAAGTGGTCACATAATTCTTCAGTTTTTAACTATTGCTGCGTATATACATACATATATAGATATATAGACATTATATGCATATATATGTGCTTGATCTATAGCCAAGCGCGTATAAATCAGCCGCGCAATGCTGTGAAAATGAGCATGTGGTCAAGAGTCAGCAATTTCCAGCCACAAATCTAATGAAAACTATTTGAAAACTATGCTGCAAGACTCGAGCAACGATTTTTTTTGTTTTTCCATTTTTCTTGTTGTTATTTTTGGAAAACTCGCGACAATCCCCACACAGCTTTTATACACACTTACATATGTATGTATGTATACACACACGCTTGTGTGTGCAGCATATCGCAGTTGCCCCAGCTTGGGCCGCAGCCGAACCTTGGGCCGGCCGTCTTTCTCACTTTCGCTGTTAATTTTGTTTTGTTGTTGCTTTTACCAAAAGGGAAAGGCACTGAAACTCGATTGATTTCGATATGAAGCGGAGCTGTTGCTGCTTTTCTTCTCAACTTGAACTTATCTAATCGATGTGTTGGTTTCTTTCTACTGCTTAGCATTGGGAATGCCAGGCAGCTTCTTAATGGCGAAAGTGCAGCAAATTGTCGGCTATTAGCTGTTGTCTTTCGCTTCTATGCTTCTCAACTTTAACTTATCTAAACGATTTGTTACTTCTTTCGTCGGTTATGTTGGGGCAGCCCGGCAGCTTCTTGAGAGCGAAAGTGGTGCAACGAGTTTTCTTCGCTACTTCAACTTATCTAATCGACTCATTGGCTACTTTCTTGTGCATATTATTAGCCATGACAGGTAGCTTCTTTAAATTCTAATTGCTTCAACTTGTTAGTTATGCGAAGTGACCTGCTGGTTTTTCCCTCAACTTTAACTTATCTAATCAATTTGTTGGCTTCTTTGCAGTGCATATTATTGACAGTGTCAGGTAGCTTTTTAATAGCGAAAGTGTAGCAACTTGTGGGTTTCTCAACATTCTTTCCTTCTCAACTTTAACTTATGTAATCGACTCATTGGCTTCTTTCTTCTGTTATGGTTGGGTCAGGCAACTTCTTGAAAGCAAAAGTGTTGCAAATTTGTTAGTCGTTACATATATTTGATGTTGCCTGTTACAAGTTTTCTTCTCAACTTGAACTTATGTAATAAATTCGTTGGCTTCTTTTTTTCTGTTACGCTTCTTGCTAGCGAAAGTGGTGGAACTTGACAGCTATTAGCTAATCACTGTTGCCTGCTGCTGGTTTGCTACTCAACTATAACTTATCCAATCGATTCATTGGCTTCTTTCATCTGCATAATATCGCTGACGGCACGCAGCTTCTTGAAAACGAAAGTGCTGCAACTTGTTAGCTGTTAGCTGGTTTTTGTGGCCCAAGCTGGTTCAAGTCTGTCGGCGCCCGCGCGTCAACGTTTTCCTGAACTCGATTGAGCGCTTAGTCAAGTTGAAGGCTTTCGCGGTGGCTTTGGCCGGCTAAATAAACCCGCCTTGGCTGCCAATTTCATTTTGTTTATCAGCTTTGTTATTTTAATTCGAATATACAACGAGTTTTATAGACGGGTGCGTGTACGTGTGCATGTATTTGATGAGTTGTCCGCGTATTTACCTTTCACACCCACACACACACACGCACACACGCACACTCACACACACTGTCTCCGCTTCGGTTTCTGGGCCACAGACAAGTGGGCTGCCCCACACTGTAAAAAAAGAAACAAAAACAAAACAAATGCCCCTGGACAGTTGGTGAAAGTTCAAGGCTGCTGTCGCCGTGCCACAAGTAAGCCGCCGAAAAGCAAATATACACACACATACATACACATATACACATACACATATGCATATGCATATGCATATGCATGTGCAGCTACATAATTATGTACATAGGCGCGTGCAAATAAATTCGCACAAAGCTTGTTTAAACATTGCTTTTTGATAAAGAAAATTTGTATAGCTCATAGGTTATTCGCATTTGCACAAATATCGATTCAAGTCTGGCTATTTGTACAAATGAAGTATGAAGTATTTGCATACGTATTATATGCTGAAGCCCAACAAATATTGCCCCTATATTGTCCTTTGCTCAATAATTGCACCCATATATTAGGTATTTGCATATGTTTTACATACATATGTTTTTTTTGTTTTTTGGAACGTGAACTTGCGGCAATTCGACCGGCCGGAATAAACGATATTTACAAATTAAAATATTTTATTTCTTCCATTTAGAAACATGCTTCCAAATCATACTAAAATAATTTTTATTTTATTATTAGTTATACTTAGAACTACAATATAATGAAAAGTCATAGCTAGCATGTCTTTGCCGCTCTCTCTCTCTCTCTCTCTCTCTCTCTCTCTCTCTCTCTCTCTCTCTCTTGCTTTCTTTCAGTTTCTATACTGGTCTCCCACTCGCTCTCTCCCTCTATCTCTCCTTCCCTGCTCTCCTTCTCCCTTACTCTCTATTCCGTTTTCAACACAGTCTTAACTTACAAATCGCCTTTCTATACGATTTTCATGAATTCAAATGACTCTAACGCCGGCATTTTCTTCTATAGGTTTTTGTTTGAGCACCAGATAAAACATAGGTTTTATTTTCACGTCATAAAGTACGTACCAATTGACAGCGGCAATAAGAAACTTGTTTAGTTGCATACACCCTTGGGGCCGTGTGGTACCTGGCGCCAGGTAATCCAACAGCGCACTTAAGTGAACATTTAGCCAAAATCGGCAGTAAAACTTAATTTGTGCATCAGAGACCTGTGTTTCACGTTGGTGATGGGTGGTCATGTTGTCATACGACTTTCAAAATATAAACTTACAAACATAAAAAATGTATAAAAAATTGTAGAAAAAGTAAATTAAAAACTTGTGGGCTGGAATTAACGGCAATTTGTTTGGCGGCTCTGAAAGATTGTTGCATGTTGCATATTGCATGACGATAAAATATCATATATATTTTTTGATGTTGCTTAGCTTTATGACGTAGGTGGGCTGCATTTCCTCAATGTTGCTCAATCCGGAAAATTCAAAGAGGCTTGAGTGCAGCACGAACAGGCGCCGTTATGATTGAGTAATTACCAACATACATATAGATTCACACGTACTTTTATTATTATTATTATAAGCTAGGAACTTAGATGAATGACTACTTAAGCTATAAGACTCGCATATTGGATCATAGTTATGTGAAACGTTTGGTGTGCCTGCTTTTGGAAGTTTTGAAGAGTTTAGAGGCTGGCAAAAAAATTACTTTCTAATAAGACAACATAAATAGCAAGCAATATAAAGATCACATCTGACTATAAACACTTGATCAAAAATCCATTGCATCCATAACCATTCGGAAGAGTTGACCTTTGGATTTATAGTTTAAAGCTCATTAAACGTTTGTCGACGTCACGCAATGGTAATTGAATAATCTATTTTAATGGCAATGGGACTTATAAACTGCAATTATGTAACAAAGCTTTAACGGCATTAGGCAGCCCAATTGATGCGGCTGAAACAAGTTCAATGCCAACGGCAGTCAATTTAAACAATTTGTACAATGATTGTTTTCGGCGGTTACAATGTATTTGTATAATATGTATATATAAATGTGTGTATGTATGTGTAATTATGCTTTTTGATCACTTTTAAGCCTAATCGTACCAAATGTATATATACACATGCTACCTAAATGTTGAATTAAACTTTAGTTTAGAGCACATAATCGATTTGGCTTAACGCTATGCAACAGTAGAACCATAATACATTATAATTATTTAAGAAAAAAAAAAATAGAAATTAAACAAGCCAATAAACGCCATTTAAAACAAATCAACAAAAACTGCAGCTCAAGTTAACAATCGCTGTGGCTGTGTGTGTGTGTGTGTGTTGCTAAGGCTGTGTGTGTGTCGCTTTATGGCTATCCCAGCTATTGCTGCAATACTCGAGCGCATTTGGAAGAAATTTGTCTCAATTTGGCCCAAGACACGAGGAACTCGACAGCATGCTAATTGCCGGTTGATGTCGATGCTGTTGTTGTTTGCTTATAAATGATTCCCGTTATTTCCCCATCCTTTTGTATAAGACAGCGCCTGTAAGTTTAATCATTTTAATGGAGATTGTTTACTTATCAGTTAGTTAGCTAGTACTTACTTATTGCCGCTGTACAGACAAACTGTGGCTGGCACAGTGCTAGTCGGCTCCAGCTTGGCCACCTGCTCGGATATGGCCGTACCAATTCCAGATACATGGGGATTGATATTGCCTTTGGCTGGGCCGCATTACAAAAGCAAATAATAACGGATTACACACATGTATGCACTTCTTTTTTATTGTACTCACCGCCCAAGCAGAGCCCTTGCCGATTCGCCAGTAACGCACCCACGGTGTCTTGTTGTGTTACGCTGCATAAGAGGCAAGTTAGTAATGGTAGTAATGGTTATGCAATACGTACATTTCACTCAACACTTTTTCTAGCTGCTGCTCCATTTGTCCAATTGCAAATTGACCAACAATTGTAAAACTGAAAACAAAGAAAAACCAAAACAATGCTAGTTCAGAACTTGACTATCGATAACACTGGCTATCGCAAAATGGGGCTGTCAACTGTTACCGGCAGTGCTGCATAGTGCGATAAACCAAACACAGCACCTTGCAGCACTTGTCCAATTTGAATAACATTTGAAATTAGAAACCGCCAATTAAGATCGGTTCGCAACGAACAAAAGTGATTATATTAAGTTGATAAAAATGTATGTAAATTCGATTGTGCGATTTTTTGCTCAAATACATATCCATATTCGTTACAATCAAAATCTTGCTAGAGCGATGTCGATAACTTATCAGACTCCAATTGGGAAAGTTCCAATCAACAATTATTATTGTTGTTCCGGAATCAACAATATTTTAAGTATAAATAAAATGCAAATTTTAACAGGATCGGCGATTGCAAATTTATTGATATTTTAGTCGCTTCCTCAAATCTGGATTTCTGCAAATTTTGTTTTAAAAAATATTTTAAGAAAAACTAAGCAGTTTTTTTTTTGTTTATAGCATTTAACATAAAAAAATACGCAAATTATTGGCATATTTTCTTGCAATTTGCTTGCCTGCGAGCGCAGTAAACAAAATTCGGTATTACAATGCCAACTATAATTAACAATTTGTTTTTAAACTCAAATTATATGCTGCATTCCGCGCAGTTAATAAAAATATTTATGTATTTTATATTGTGTTATATATGTATATACTCTATGATGATTGCTGTGGAGCACATGCCATTTGGAATTATTGTTGGCCGTATTGCGACTTCACAAGTGCATCGCGGCTTGATGCGTACATTTATGTGGAAATATATATATGTATGTAAACATAGTTTTAACATTTCTATAATCGTACATAAATTGTTTCGATTCTAGGTATACTACGTCTGCTGATAGTGTAACTCTGTGTGTGTGTGTGTGTGTGTTTGTTTGCGTGTGTATCTGCCCTTCATTGCGTGTGTGTGTATATAGTTTAAACAATTTCATATTTTTCCACAAACAGAATCGTTTCGCTTGAATACTTGACCGATTCATTATTATCCACCTGTACGACATCTAGGGCGCTTATGGCCGCATACGGCGTCTTTGAGACGAATGTCACTTGCAACGGAAAGAAGTCGCCTGGAATGGAGGCACTGCAGCTGAACTCCATCGAGCCGGACTTGTTGGCCGCATCAATGATGGGAATATTCCACAGCAAAACATGTTTGCGAGCATCATACTTGTAGGTGCCATCGTATTCGGCTACCGAAGGCTGGATATTTAAGCTGCAATATAGGGAAGATCAATAAGATAATCTAAAGGATACCAAAATATAATTACTTACGGCAATGGTATAACTATGGCAACATCCTGCAGCTCCAGATGCTGTGCCTCCAGTTCGTATTCAATGTTCACATCGCAGCCGCCTTCTCCATTGTCCGAAGGCCAACAGTTAACTATGCAATGGAAAGAAGAAAGACAGACAGATAAGAACAGAGACAGAAATATTAGTATGGAAAGTAAAGCACACATCTCTTCTATAGGCAAATGTCACTTACTGGTCAGAGGTATAGCCGATTCGTCCTGCGTAATGAAGCGCCACTTGAGTACGCCTACGTCGGTATTGAGAGGGAACGGCTTGCCTGGGTTCTTGAGTCCGATCATGGCGCGCGATTTGAATAGTTCCTTGTCAACATTTGGATGGGTCTGCAGCTGTATACCCTGTGTATCATTATTGGCCAGCAACACCCTGATCCGTGCTCTACTTTCATCGGTAATGCGCAGCGTCAGCAAGCCGCTGAGCTCGAACTGTTGCACGCCACCGTCACGTCCCAGGCGCACCACCAGCTTATCCTCCATTTTGAGATGTACACTGCAAAAATGGATCCTCGATAATTTGAGCAGTTTAGTGAATTTGAGGATTTACTTTTCTGTATGAATGTCCGCAGAGATTTTGGCTTTTGCCGCTGCACTGGCACTGGCCGCTGCGCCGGAGCTGCCCGCAGCAACTGCTGGTGCCAGATTGGCAATCTTCTCGCCCTCGCTCTTCAGCTGATCAACAAAACTATCCACGTCCTTGGACTTGCCACCCAATTTGAGCGCATTGCGTGATGCCGGCTTTCTGCAATAGACGACGGGATATTTAAATATTGATTGACACAAGATTTTCGAATTAATTCAACTGACTGTGGTGCCTTGCTGGACACATGCTTGGCTTCCATCTCGATGGATGGTGCACCGCCGCTGCCACCGCTGCCGCCGCTGGCACTGCTGATGCCGCTGCTGCCGAAGCTGTCGGAGCTGAAGCCGCCGCTGCGTCCGCCCATGCCACCCATTGAGGGGCCGCCACGTTTGGTGGCCTCCATGCGCTGACGCTGCAGCTCCTTGGCCTTCTCGCGCATCTTTTGGCGCGCTTCACGCTCCTGTGTCTGACGAACAGCCTGGTAGACTTTCTCCTCGTGCGAGTCCATTTCAACAAAAGTCTTGATTTGCGCCAGATTTACGCTCTCCCTGTAGCCAAGTGCAACAATCTCATCAAAGGCAAATATCAAGTTGAATGCATTCTCCACAATCTCCTTCTCGTCCAGCGAATGACTGTACTCTGGAATCTATATGGACATGGGAGTTTGAGTTTATCGGTAAATTCAGTAGGAAAATACAAAATGGCAAAAAGTGGTAGATCTCGAGGGAATAAAAATTGTGTAAACAAATGCACGCACCACTTTCGAGAAGAGGCGAAGAGTTTCCAAATCCTCCAGTATGTTGCTGGCCTTTGTGGTTATCAGGAGCATGTAGAGCTTCTCCATCGGCTGGTAGACATAGCGTACCGAGTCCGTTTCCACATAAGTGTGCTGCTTGCCGGCGGTCATCAGCTTGGGGAATGCAGCCAGCAGTCCCTCGATGCGCGCCTTCGTCATTTCCACGAACTGACGTGACAATATGACTGCGTGCGTGTGTGTGTGTGAGTGTAAGGTTAGACGTTAACACATTAAAAATATATCGTTTAAGTTATTCACTTACCTTTGCCATTTTTTGTGCAGACTGCCGCGGCAATGAGTACCTAGGATTAAAGTAAACGTAAATGAGATAAGCAAAATAGCCGACGTAGACGCGTGTGCGTGTGTGCATGTATGTTTGTGTGTTGTGTGTGTGCTTACCATTTTGATGCAGCGGTAATTGAATCAACTAACGAATACTTGGAAATACTTTGCTGTTATGTGTAGTTCGAGCAGTAAATTAACTGATTTGGAATGATCAAAACAAATTGTTTGTCAATCAACCCGCATCCGCGTAGCTGACGTGTTCGGTTCTGCAACAAAATGTTTACGATTGCGTGCGTATGTGTGTAAGTGATGACAGCGCACAGCGCACTGACAATCTATTGTTGATGTCACAATTGCTTGCGTTGCCTATGCGGCAAACAAGATAAAATCGAGAAATACAGTGTTTACTTGCCACATACAGCTTTAATACATGCACCACACTCAATGATAATTTAATTTTCGTGTTTTTAATTCAAAAACTAACCAGAGTCCTTAAAACTTAAGCTAATTGTGACGTCACAGATGCCAGTCTTTCACAAATCGTCAATGCTCAGCGATATCGATAACATTAAGGTTAACAATCGTTATGCCGATTAATTGCACAGCACTGAAAACTGATAACAAATCAAATGCCAACTGTTAATCTAGAGTGGGTGTGTTTTAATTGAAAGCAATGCTTTAAATGGTAATTTACATTAAACCAACGTCAAATATAAAATATATAGGTATAAAAATACATAAAACTGTAAAACCATATATCGAAATACAAAATCTCGTACTACTTTTAGCTGTACGTAGCTTAGTGATCTTCATCGCTGTCTAATGTCAAGGTTTCCACTCGATCAACTATAAAGGCCTGCGCGGCCGCTTCGTCCGTCTTTGTTAGCTGACCTTTGCCCTTCTCCTTGGCATATTCGGCACCCAGAATGCGCATCACCTGCGCCGCTGTGAGATTGTCACGTTTATGCTTTTGAAAGTTATCCTTAACGAATTTGGCGAATCCTGTCGCCTCGCGCACCGGCGTCGGCACAATATTACCCGACTTGTCCTTCTTATTCAGGAGCAGCATAATGGGTCCACGGCAAATGCGGCAACGTAAGTTCTCCACCTTGCGCGAACGCGAATGGGCATGAGAGCTGAACATGGAATGGCCATTAAATAAAGTAATTATTTGATTGCATCTTGTGGACTCACGATGTATTGCATTTTATACACTTATACGTGTATTTGAACTCAATGTTGTAGTTGTGGCAAACCCGAATCGGTGGGAGATCTGGAAACTTCTCATTGGCACGCTGTGCCCAGCGCTTCCAAACGAGACCGTGTCCGCCCTCGCCGTTGAATACCCAGGCCGCGGCATGGCACAGCTCGTGGATTAGCGTGCACCGCAATCGATCTGCACTTGTCAGCACCTTAATACTCAGCTCCACCACGCTGCTGCGTTCCAGCAGTCTGCAAGGGAGAACATGGTAATCTGTGTTTATATTTACATAAAAGTATCGCTCACTTCTTTTTATTTTTGCATCTGCCCGCCGTGTTGCGCAACAGCTTCGACCAGGTGATGGGCACCTTCAGCTCATTATTGAAGATCTGTTCGTTGAACATGTCGTAGAGTCGTGCCGCCAGCTGCTCTTTGTTGCGGCTGAAGTTCTCGCGATAGAAGAACGCCTCATTGTCGCAGCGATCTCGACTGATCTGTGGCTCCAGCGACTTGATAAAGCTACATTTGCTGGCAATATTTTTTGGCGTGCTCAGCCCATTTAGCACCTTCTTGGCGCGCTCCCCTGACTTGGCTGGCGGCGCCGTTTGCGGCGTGGGCAGCTTAAAGATGGGCTTCGCTTTTGGCGACTCAACCGCAATGCCCAGCTGCTTTTTGACCTCCTGCACACGCTTGTGCACCGTTGAGCCCGGCAAATAGACGTTCTCCAGCTGATCCAAACTGTCCAAGTCGAGTGCTTGATCCACAATCCGTTTGGCTGAGCTAATGTCCTCATAGCCCGTATTTGGCGTAAATAGCTGCCTTCGTGTCGGGTTTGACAACGCCGGCGTCGACGGCGACGTTGGCTTGGGCGTGGCAGGCAATTTAGGCTTATCGCTGGCGCGGCAGGTCCGTAAAATATCGTCAAGCCGTTTGGGAAATTTGGGCGCTGTAAAAATTGGAATAATATGCATGTAAGGGCAGATGTTATCCAAGATATATCGTGGAAGAGATTCATAATGTATTCATATTCGTGATCACCATCAACAGCCATGTCGAGTTGTCCGTTCCTCTGTCTCTCTCTCTCTCTCTCTCTTCCACCCTCTTATACTCACATTCGATTTGCTCATCGGGATCGCTGACCACCTCCACCTCGGTCTTGGTAAGGTCCAAGTAGGTGACATGCCCGTCAGGGGCATCATCAGGCTCACTGCTGCCCGTTGCATCCGCATCGTCGTCATCAGAGGCATCCGTTCCACTGTCCGTATCGACGAGGGCGCGCCAGCGTTCCTCATGCACATGGTTGGTGCGTGCGCGCTGTCCATTCGGTCGCTTCTCACTGCAGGCAGATTCTGGGAAGTGGGTCGAATTCAACTTGGTGGAGTGCAACGCGCGCTTGACTAAAAAATCATTGAATATACATAATCCGAATGGGCATAGTTCAATATGTACATACATATGCTAAAGTCGCCCAGTGCGCTCTCGTTGGGCGCTGCCTTCTTGGCTGTGGTCGCTGCCTTCTTGGCTGTGGTCGCTGCCTTCTTGGCTGTGGTCGCTGCGGCGCGTTGGGCTTTGGGCTGCCGCCTGATCTCGGTGAGCGGAGTGCGGCCT
Organism: Drosophila montana; assembly: GCF_035044405.1. Lineage (NCBI taxonomy): Eukaryota > Metazoa > Arthropoda > Insecta > Diptera > Drosophilidae > Drosophila > Drosophila montana. Next base: position 407,263 of record NW_026996772.1, read on the forward strand.
ATCGCAGGTGGAGCTTTGCCGCCGCTGCCGCTGGAGCGTTTGAGCGTGCGTATGACATCCGGCGTTTGCCAGGACTTGCCGTACAATTGATTCAACAGCTTTTCAGCTTGTGTCAGAAATTGCTCATCCTCTGAAGCGTCGCCGCTTAGCACGGACCGTTCTTGTTCCTGTTCGCATTCTTGCTGCAGCTGCTGCTGCTCCACTCGTTCCTGTTGTTGTGGCTCTGCGCGTGCCTCTGCTGATGGCACGGCTTGTACATAGCTTTGCTCCGAATGGTCGGACTCGGCTGAGCTCGAGTCCATGTTGGGTATGTGTATTTTAATGTTGATCTTTGCCGATATATTAATACTGCTCACTTGTATGGCAGGCATGCTCGCCACCTCCTCAGCCGATGAGGATGAGCTGGGCCTTAGCGGCGACGGCTCCACCTCGCTGCTGGTCTCCGGTATGGTCTCATCCAGATGCACCTCGTTTAGCGTGGACTGTTGAGCGGACAGCTCGGACAGCGGCTCCTCTGGGTCGGGCGTGTTGACCTCTGTCTCATTCGACGCCAGCCGTTTGCTGTTGTCTAGTTCGAAACGTTCCTCGGAGCACAACGTGTTTATCTCCGTGTCATTATCCGCCAAGCGTTTGCTGCTGTCCAGTTGCGCTTTCGGCGTGGAAGTGGGAGTGTTTGGGCGAGACGGCAGTTGTGTTAGATCGACGTCTAATTGGCTCATCGATTCCGTGTCCGCACTGGCCAGGCGCGTGTGCTCGGCTGACACATCTGATTGTCCTCGCCGAATTCTCTCGCGGCGCTCAAAGGATACGTCGCGCAGAAAAGCCTCAATGAGCTTCACTTTGTCATTGGACAGCGGATCCGGAAGCAGCTGCTCTGCTGCTGCTGTTGGTGCCAGCTGCCCGCTCACTGTCATGCTTGTCTCCTGAGCCGGTGGCTGCTTCGCCTGCTCCTGCTGCTCACTGTCACTGGAATCTGATATGGTGATGCAGGATTCGTCGTCGCCCTCTTCGGTTGTTGATGATATGCAAATGGACACCTCCTGCGGCAGCTTTTTTTCCGGCTGCATTGTCAAGTTGGACACCTGCGTGGATAAAGCCTCCACGTCCAGGACGAGTGAACGTTGTTGTGTGCAGCCGTCACCGCTCAGCTGCAATGCTTCCATATAGTCGGAGACATCGGGCTTGAGCTCCCATCCTGCAGTGCCTGGGGCGTGTGCTCCTGTCCCATGGCGTTGGACGATGAGGAGTCGCTGCGCAAAAGTGGATGCTCGTAGGATTTGGCAGTCGTTTGCTTATCGAGATCATTTAGCTCGGCCAACAGTTGGCGGCTCACGTTGTGGCTTTTAAGGGCCTCCGCTTCCGATTGAGACTTCGGTTCCTGTTCCTTTTTTGCTAGCTGCTTTTTCTTGCTTGAGGAGAGCGTCAGTTTAGCGAATTTTTCTTTGATCGGTACATTGACTGTCGTCGGATCAACTGTTCTGAACAGTTTAAATCCATTCGGATTCGCCATTTTGCTGGCGTTTTTCGAAACTAACTGTACAAATTCGGCAAAAGAGCAGCAACGCGAAATGTACCAAAAACAAAAATACAAATCTCTCGCGGGCGTCCAAAAACAAATTGAGCATCCGTTTCGCTTAGTGATGGTAGTTCACGAACTAATGCTCGTAGGTGTACCAAAGATCTTGAAAAATAATTAATATTTGAAAACTGCTACACTTATGGCTTTTGTATTAAGATAATAATTGAATTACATAAATTGGCCTTAGATTGCAGCGAAAGTGTATTTACAATTATTATTATTTGCCCAACGATCGCTAAGCAAGTGTAGCTTAAAAGTATTAACCAACACTAAAATGTCCGTTTTATGTTTATCGATTAATTTGAAAAATGACGATATGTATATCGCCGCGGCAGCTCGATTGACAACAATAACAATAGCAATTTTGGTTTAGTTTAGTTTGTTTGCTTGTTTTGACCATCTGTCTTTATGGCTCTCAGTGCCATTAGTTCGCTATCTTCCAAGCTATCCTTGGGCCTGCTTAATTTTATATTGGCCGTCAGTTCCGGATGGGCACTCAAACACTACAGCATTGGCCGTCATGCTCTGGTCGCCTATGGACTATTCTTTGCACATAGCGTCTTCTGTATTCTGCGCTACACGCATCCCAATCCCGGCCAGGTGCAGCGGCGAATTTGCGACCAATCTCTACGCTATGCGCCGGTCATCTTCGTCACACTGATCGTCGGTCAGCTGCAAAGCATTTCGGATGCCAATCAGCCAAGTGCTGGCAGCAGCAGTTGGCGCTACGTAGTCCTCATCCTGTACGCCAGCATCTTGACACTGGCCAGCGTGCGCAGCTGCCTCAGCGAGAGGTCGACGCTGGCCACGGTTCTGGTCAAATTGGAACGCTTCAATCTCACGGTGTGCGTGCTCTGGAATGTCTATTGCCTTTGGCGCATTGCCATATTCGATGAGTACTGGTGGTCCTTGGGCTTGGCCCTGTTGGTTCTGCTCAACAACTTTGTGCTCTGGCGCTTAACACTGCGCTACAATATCACAGCCCTGGAGGTGGAAACTGTTGGCATGTGTTTCTCTGTCATTTTCGCCATCAATGCCACGCAGGAGCTGCTCGACGGCAGCAGATGATGGCCGAGGACGTGACGAGGCATTGTTAACCTTATAATTGATGCTGCATTTAGCACAACAAATTCGAGACATATTTATATTAAGAGTTGATTTTTATACCTTGTTAATTCGCGAGATTCATTCAAATGGATTTATAGTCAATAAACGAATGTTTTTTATATCCATAGCCCATGGAATATCAATAGCTTATACTTCTAGATGTGGCTGACCATTATGGAAGAATTCATTGGAGACGTGTTCCGCACATTTCGGAAAATCCACCACTTCCGGGTGGAAAAGGGGAACTTATTCTAAAAACCTTCAATAAAATAAAATGATGGATACGTGTTTCCCGTTTTAGGAAAGCGCAATCCATGTGTAAAATAATCGTGTAGTGTATATATATTTATAAGTATATATGTATATCTCACTTTGCCTTTTATTACAAGTACATACATATACTGTGTACTTGATGGAAGCAAGCCTCTTCACAAATCAGATACATATATTAATAAAAATGTTGGGAGACTTTGCTTAGCCAGGTCAAGTGTATATAGCAAGGACAATTACAATACAAACAGACTTAAGGCTTTAAAAATGTAGTTTTAAGGAAAATCAAATTGAAAAATATAAAAAAAAATTATGATAATTATAAGAATTATGAAAAACCAATTAAGCCTAATCACTAAGAAATGCTTGAATGTGTGTGGGGAGGGGTTGTGAGGAGGCAGGGGTTGGGGTAGGGGGTAGGGGGTAAAGAATTGTTTGGCAGTGTGTTGCGTTACGTGTCTAAGCGTGTGTATTATCATCCTCGACAAAGTCCTTGGCCTGCTCGCGGGTAACACAATCAATGTGGCTGACCTTATTGCGAAAGCGTACGCCATAGAACTTGTGCGCATTCTCCAGTAATTCGGGCCGGAACGTGGTGGTAATAAACTGTGCCGTGTCGCTTAGCTCGTGTATCATATCGGCCACCGCCTTGCGATGCATTGCGTCCAGTGCCTGTTTGAAGGGAGAAGGTGCTCAGTTAATGTAGCTCAAACAATTAGTAGGAAGTAGGAAGCTTACCTGATCGATCTCGTCGAATAGATAGAAGGGCGCCGGATCGCACTTCTGTATGGAGAAGATGAGGGCGAGGGCAACTAGAGATTTCTGGCCACCGGATAGCTGATTCATTTCGCGCATCTCAGCATCGATGCCGGTAAAGGAGACGCGTATGCCAATGCCCGTGAAGGCATCCGAATTGGCCACCTCCTTTTCCATTTCCTCGCCCTCGTTGTCCTTGGTCTTCAGTATCAAGTATCCGGCGCCCTGTGGCACCAGTTTCTTGAAGACCTTGGTGAAGTTCTGGGCGACCTGCCTGAATGTAAACTGTATGGCCTCGACCTTTTGCATCTCCAGCGAATGGATGAGCATGTGTATCTTCTGATCGCCCACATCAAGCTCCTCCTTGCGCCTGTAGAGCTTCTCCTTTTGCTCGGAGAAGCTCAAGAACTGATCGAGCGCCTTCTTGTTCACGTGATTGTATTTCTTCAGATGCTGATTGGCCTTCTCCAGCTCCTTAAAGATGTTCTTCAGCGAAATGCGTGTGTAGGCGGCATCCACTTGGGGCAGTGCGCCCAAGCTGGCAATTTTCTCGGTGCACTCGTCGATTTTCTGATTCAGCATATTCTCTTTGGTGGTCCATTTCTCCAGTTGTTTGCTATCCTTGTTGATGTTCTCCTCGGCCTCCTTCTCCTTGCGCACATGCGACTCCAGCTCCTGCTGCAGCTCCTTCTGCAACTGGACAGCCTCATTGACACGCTTCTCAATTTCCTCCAGATCCGCATTGACCTTCTTGATACGCTTCTCCGTCGAAACGAGCTCCGTTTTGCAATTGTTCAGCTTACGCTTGCGATCCTCCACAGAGATCTCCTGCAGCGCCTGTATCAGCTCATCGCGTCGCCTGAACAGATTGTTAATCAGCAGATTGTCCAGCTTATTTTTGCGCACTTCCAGCTGCATACGCTGCGTGAAGGCCTCCTTATTCTCCTGGTTGAGACGCCGTATATCTTCGTTGAGCTGATCGATTTCGCCCTGATCCTGCTTGGATAGCGTTGACATGAGCTCCTGCTTTAGCTCCGCCTCCAGGCTGGCCTTGGTGCTGTTCATCGCCTCCAGCGAGGCCTTGCATTGCGCCAAGGAACGCTCTTTGGGCGCACGATATTTCTCGATGCGCACCAGCTCCTCCTTCATCAAACGTATCTCGCCCTGCACCTTCTCGAACACATCCTTCGACTTGCCCTGCTTGGTCTCCGTCTTCTGCATATCGGACACTATCGAATTGATACTGTTCTCGGTTGACTTGAGCTCATTGCGCAGCTTGCTCAGCTGCTTCTCGAACTCGGTTATCTGTTGCGTGTACTCGGTGCGCTTCTTTTGCATTTCGAGACGGGAACGCGATGTATTGAAATAGCCGCCGGTGAGGGAGCCCTTCGAGGACACCTGATCGCCATCGAGCGTAACGCAATCCAGGCCCGTGCTCTTGGCCAGCTCCGTGGCACGCTCCAGATTACGACAGATCAGCGTCTTGCCAAAGATATAGCGCAACGCCTTGTCGTGCTGTTCATCGTACTTGAGCTTCGATATCATTGGTATCGAGTCCGGATCATCGGGATAGTCGTGTATCTTCACTTGGAGCCGATTCAGCGGCATGAACGTCACCTCGCCGGGCAGCTTCAGTTTGTTCATCTCCTTGAGGATCTGTGTGCCCTCGTATTCCGATTCCACAATGTGATGGAACAGCCGATTCGCAGCGGTCACCTCGACAGCCGTATAGATTGTCTTGTCGCAGCTAAAGTTCTCAATAACCGGGCCATAATAGGCGCGTGCTATTGCCGCCGATTGGCCGCCGCGCTCCACAAAGCTATCGAGCACCTTGCGCACCGAATCGCAGCCATTGAGTATGGGCTTGCCGGCCATGCTGCGCAGCGCCTGATCCGCACGCGACAGCTCCTTCTTTTGGGTCTGCAGCTGTTGGGTCATTTGTGTCTCCTTGCGCCACAGCTCGTTGCGCATGGACTGGTGTTGGTCCTTTGTTTTCTTCAGTTCGTAGTACTTTTTGTTGTGCTCGTCGATTTGGAGGCGCAGCTGTTCCAGCTCGGAGGAGTGCTCCTCGATTTTGGTGCCCAGATCTTTCTCGGAGGTTGCATCCTTTTTCAGATCCTCGACCAATTTGGCGTGATGATTGATTTTGTCCTTGGTCTGTTTGCTAATCGATTTCAGCTCATTGTGTATCCATTTGTCGCGATCCTCGCGTGACGAGAACTGCGAGCCACGCCCCTGTTTGGCATAAAGCTCCTTGCGCTTTTGCTCCTTGAGCTGCAGCTCGCGCGAACAATCCTCTTCTTTGCGCTTCATCGACTCGTATTTGGGCTTGACATCGTCCAGTTCGTTTTCGCGCTCCGCTATGGTCACCTTGAGATTCTTGAGCTCTTGGTCGGCGCGTTCCTTTGACTTGTTATCACCCTGCACCTCGTCATTCAGATCGACGATGGTCAGGTCTAGTTTGGTCTTTTCGCGCAGCAATTGCTGCTGTTCTGTCATTAGGACTGAGCGTTCCTCCTTGGTGCTGAGCACCTTTTTCTTGGCCTCCTTTAGGTTCTTCTGCACCTCCTTGATCTTCTCCTGTGCCTTTTGTATCTCGATGTTATAGTTCTTCTTCTTGTCCGAGGAAGATTTGCGCTGCAATAGCAGCTCCTCGAGCGCGCGCCGCGTATCCTTCAGCTCGGTCTCGTACCGTATGTACTCCAGGGTGCGTCTTGTTTTGTCCCATTTCTGATACTCCTTCAGCTCCTCCTTCTCCTCTTCGAGCGTCTGCAGCCTATCCTCAATGGTCTTTAGATATTCGCTAATCTTCTCCACCTTGCCATCGGTTTCCCTCAACAGATTCAACGATTCCTCCTTGCGCTCATCATAGACACGCGTGCCCGCCACCTCGCGCAGCAGCTTCAACCGATACGAGTCCGCGGCGGTGGCCATTTGATTGATTTTACCCTGCTTGACAATGTAGTAGGGATTGGAGCTGGAGAAACCGGCCGATTCGAGCAGATTGACCACCTCATTGCGTGGCACCACCTTTTTGTTCAAAAAATACTGATCCTTTTTGGCGCCAATAACGCGCCTCAAGTAAATCTCCTCCTTGTCGATCTGCAAGAAATTTAACCAGCTAAATTATCAACATATCCCATATAAATGCAGCTGCCCACTTACCGGCACACGATTGTCCGAGTTGTCGAATATTATCTCCACATAGGCCGATATGACGCGGGCGCCCGTGCCCTCGTGGAGCAGGGCTTGACGCTGTTCCGGACGGAGATGCGTGAACTCATCGCTCAGCACGAATTGTATAGCTATATTAAGATAAATATAAATCATTCAATGGTAAGCACAATTCAATAAACAGAGTAAGCTTACCGTAGAAGAAATTACTTTTGCCAGAGCCATTGCGTCCGACGACGACGTTGTGACGCTTATCGAATGGCTCCACCACCGTCTGGTCCTTGTAACTTTTAAAGCCTTGTATTATAATCTGCAAATGTTCGATAATAAGCGGGAGACAATCGAGCAGTTGGCGTCGTGCTGTTTACCCACCTGTTTAATGTGCATTTTATTTTGACACAAAACACATAAATAAACAGCTACACCACAATATTTTTATTTGCGCCAGCACAGGGTTGCCAGCTAGTTTTGATTTGGCGTTGGCCTTTAACAGCTCTGTGTAATTTTTGTATGGTGATTTAACAGCTTGACTCATATTTGCGTTAACAGCATTGTGTTGACTCTAATTTGCGTCTTGAATCTGTTCTCATGTTTAGTTTTAAATTGTGGCTTGCGAAATATTCGTTTAAAATACTTTAACAGCTTTTTACCCGTAGTCAATAGGTATTTTTTTTTTTAAATACAACCTTATTCGCTTATTAAAATTTTGCACTAGCCGGATTGCAATTTTATTCCTGATGCTAAGCAACGCCGCTAATATGTCTCCTACGCTATATTAGCTTTTCATTGCTCTTAAGCTTTTCATTGCTCTTATGTAAAATATAAAATATTTATATGGTTAGGAAAAATCGTTTTTTACCCCCCCCCCCCCCTCAACTACTTTTCGACCATTTTTGTTTTAAAATGATTAATAATGTTAATTGCACACAATTAAAAAAAAAAAGTATTTTTTGGGCATATTTTGAAAATATATAAAGATAATGTTAGTATTTTATGTAGATATTTTCGTATGCCACTAGCTGTCACACTGTTTATCGCCATATCAGTTTTAATTCAGACTTTCTTGCGCATGGTTCGTGTGCCCTGCCAGCAATCCATAAGTTGTCGAGTTATTGTTATTGATTATCAAATAACAAAGTGTACGCAAACAGAAGCCGGCAAAAACCGCCGAAGTCGAAAAAGAAGCATATAAGCTGAGCTTAGAGCAACGTGTAAATACAAGTGGAGAGTGAGACCAGATTTTGTAGGTTCATATTTTGTTAAGTGCAAAAATCGTGCATCGTGTGCCAAAACATACATAGAAAGAAAGAGGCGAAAAGCAAGCAATAACAAAATTGAGAAAATAGCTAAATAGCAATTATCCAGCGCAGTAGCGTAAAAGAATTAACAACAATAACAGCCATAAATAAAAGCCGCAGCCGCCGCCAACGCCACCCAAAAGAAAGTGTCACTGTTGGCCCCCCTCCCACCCAAGCCCAGCTCCAACAAGCAAACAAACCCACCACCAACACAGCATAACAGACGGCAGCGACGCGACACAACGCGACGCGACGCAGCAAGCGCAGTTTTTCGCACAACAAAAACAATAAGAGAGCGGCAAAACGGCGACAGCGACGGAGGCAGCGACTGTAGCAATAAAGTGAAATTAACGTTATAATTTATTTAAATAATAGCCAATATAACAATTAAGAAAACACAACAGCAACAAGAACAACAGCAACCAGCAGCACCACCAACAACAACAACAACACAAGAGCAATAATAACAAAATGGCAACACTAAACAAATTTACAAAAACTTTATCCAATGATGAAAAGGCCGAGATAAAAGAGAAATTCACAGAGGTAAGTTAAGAATCTAAATGACGCTTAGCATAACAAAATTCACATACTAACATATACACACGGGTCTGTATGTATAAACATATATTCAAATGTTAAATCGATATGTGCAACTGTAATCTTTTTTTTGGCGACACTGTAAAGGGTTGGGTGGGGGAGGAGGAGCTTGAATCCCAAATGCATGAGTCATAAAGTAGCGCGGTGCGCTGCGTCGCAATACCGTTAACCGGTGCATGTGGGCGTCGGCGTCAACGTTGACTTCGGCAGCGACAGTGGCCTTCAACAACCCCCCATGAAGAGAGCGACATCAACAACAGCTAACGGTAATGCTCCAGCCAGCATGCATGTGTACATATGTACATAAGTATAAATATATGCGTGTGTATGTGTGCGTGGGGGAGCGCGACGCAGTGCATGGGGGAAAACAAGTTCCCTTGGGTGGTGGCCACGCCATGTCTTGCTGTGCATGCAGACGAGCCAGTGCAAAATCAAAGCCGCAGCAGCAGCAGCGCATGCGCCTTGCCCCTGCTGACGCACAAGTTCAATGTCTGCCTACCCGCCATTCCCCCTTCCAAACCCCCTCCTTCTACAACATGACTAATCCGCGTCAAACTAGGTAGCGGCAAGACAACGCATGCTTCTTTCACTTTACTTGGAATTTCATATGAATTTCGCGAAAATAACATTTGAATAATATATATGTATGTACATACCCATACATTCAAATATATGTGGGTATGCATGGACGTAAGTATTTTCATAGTATGACAACACGACAGAGCCAAGAAGGCAAACAGAAACCAGTTTCAGCTTAAAATAAAAACACAAACACATACAGAGACACTTGCAAAGATGGGAGAGCGTGAAAAACTACGACTCAGCAGCCGCCAGCAGCCCGTTAGCCGGAGACGAAGAGCAAATACAGTGAAAGCCATTTTGGGCGGACATCCGGGATTTGCATTCCGTTTTTTGTCCTGCTAGGGAATATACCGCTTTAAAAATATGTAGAGTTAGATAGTTAATAGTGTCTGCGTCCAGTTAAAGTAGCCTCCATGCCGGAGTGTAGTTGTTTTGGAAAAATAATGAAAAAAACGTTGGGCGGCAAAATAAGATGTCTGTCCAAGGGAGCGTCCACTGTACATCATCAGCGGCGATGTTATTTGGCCCCGCTGTCTGGTTCAAGGGGCAGCTGTAATTGTGTACAATTTCTTTATAGTACTTATACACATACATGGACACAATCGCGCTCACACGTTTAATAGTTTTCAGGTGTAGCTTTTCGATTTGCCAACTGTAATTGCTTCTACTTCGTCTTCGTCCGCCCACTCGTCGCTTAATGCATTTGCGTTTATTAACAGTTAAGCGAGAGGCGCGGGAGCGCACGCGCGTAGCGTTAATCCAAACACAATGTGGCATTGTTACGAGCGCGCGCGCGCACTCATAAAAATTCGTCGTGGCAAGCGAAACGATAAAAAGGATAACTAACTAAGAGAGAAACGCGCTGCTTCAAAATAACAATAAGTGCAGCGTAGGCGGGACGGACATTGTGCGGGGGTGTCGCACGCTAAATAATACTGGCACTCGCACTGATTGACACTTGAAAGTGGATTTTTGTTGTTGTTGATTTTATTAATCAGAGCTTTTGCTGCTGCGATGACTAATGCAGCCAGTCCAGTTGATGAGTATGTAAAAGAGAGAGGGAAAGAAACAGAGACCGAGCTCGACTTGTTCCGCATTTAAGTGGCCGCTCGCTGCCTTCAACTATGCTGACTTTGCTTTTGTTTATGTCAATCAGAAACAGAGTTGCCAGACAGTCGCACAAAGCATTGCTGTTGTTTGTCTTTTCGGCCTGTGCGTGGGAGTGTCAGCAGTAATTGCCGCAAAGTCTTGCATTTTGAGTGTCTGTCTTGTATGTACATATGTATGTATCTATTTATATGTATGTATATGTAAATACATGTGCACACATATTTTTATGGCTTATCAGCCCGCTTGCCGCTTGCCACTTGCATGTCTTAAGTTGGATGAAAGAAGTGGGTAGGCAGGCACATAATTCATTGGGTTGCGTTTATTAGGTCTGCAGTCGTCGTTGTTGTTGTTGTTTTAGTTGTTTCTGTGCCCATTCACACACAGCAACAACAATTGCGTTTGTTGTTTTTGTTATTTTTCGTGGCTGCGCTTGGTTTTTATCAAGTGCACTTTAAGTGCACGGAGTACGAAGGGCAATGGCAAGGGGAATGGAGGAGGCTACTTATGCATCCACTTAAACATTCTTTACACTTAGACAAAGCCCATATGACGTTCCGTTTATTAATGCATATGCCAAACAATTTACAGTGTCACTCAAAAGTCGTGCAGCACGACGCGTACAGTGGTTCGTGAGGCATTGGAAATGACAGTTGATTTCGCATTTATATTTGTATGTGAATACCACATACAATGACATCAGTGCATTTGGAATGTTAAATGCAGCAAATGATGAAAAATGAAGATACATATTTACTTACCACACGTACAGTGTGCACAATACGTGATAAGTATTATGAAATCAATTAATGATAATGTATACATGCATAAATGTTGATTTATTATTCAATTATAAAGTACATTTTTTGTCGAAAAGATATCAAAAAATGCAATTTTTTTTTTTTATATAAAGACTGAAATAATATCTGACTCAGCTTCAGTTGAGAAACGAAATTGCCGGCCTTGATACCACTGTGCACAAATGCAGCGAAAGTGATTTTTAATGCGTTTATTGCGTTATTGCGTCGCATGCAAGTGCCACAGTTGTATGGCAACTTTGTCTCTTGTTTTTCTCTTTTTTATTTTTATTATTTTGGCGCTCCCACTTGTCGTTTGTCCTTATGCAAAAGTCTTTAAGCTTTCTTCGGTTTGGTTTTTTGCGTGCAGAGTTTCATGAACTCAGATTAACAGTTACTTTATTGCGCCGATAACAACGTTTATGTAGTACTATATGTTAATGCACTCCCCAAGTTTATTTTGATCGGTTTATTTGCTAGCTTTTCTGTGCAGGTTTTCACTTTGCCCCCGAACCAAGTGCGTACGCCCCGGTGCATCTGTCCGCGGAGACAGACAGACAGAGAGTGAGAGAGAGAGAGAGAGAGACGCGAGACATGTGCAAATAGAGACACCGAACGATTTACTGCCTCATTACCAATATTTACCGGGGTGGCAGCGCCACAGCTAACTGCTAATTTGTCATATGGCCAGAGTTTACGCTAATTAACACGCCTTTAAGGTGTGTTGTCCCAATCCCAAGCGTCAGCTACATATATGACTTTGTCTGTTGAGCTGCGCGTAGTTCCCAGCGGCTGCTGACTCACCCCGTGTAACGAGTATATGTATCATTTATCCTTATGACTAATATTCGTATTATGTTTCATACAAAATTGCAATCGCTCTGCCACGGCCACGCCCACGCCCAACACAACATACACAAAATGTTGACTTGTGGCAGCGGCTGGGGCAGGGGCAGGGGCAAGTGGTCATTGGGTTCGTCTATGCGGCGGAAATGTGTCACAACTGATTATACAATTCACTTGGCTTTCTGAGTAAGTATGCGTGCTGTGTATGCTCAGCGTACTTGTGTGTGTGTGTGTGTCTGTGTGTGTGGTAATGCTCGACTCTTTATCTTGTTGCGGCCGCATTGCCAATTTCTACATAAAAAATTTATTACATGCAAGCTCGGCTCGTACAGACAACGCGCAGAGTCAAATTTGTTGTACGTGTTACAAATTTCAATTGAATGCACGATAACAACAACACTAACGACGACGAAGACGACGAAAACAACAACAACAACGAAGTTGATGAAGACGACAACACAAATTGACAACACACTGGACTCTACAGGTGACAAAATTGTCGTTAGCCAAATGAAAAATCAAACGATTAGAGCAAGTAAAAAAGTGTTTTTTCTTTTCGAGAATATGTAAATGGAGCTAGTGTGAAATTATTAGAAATTATAGTTATTATTATAAATATAGGATATGTTCATAAAATATCAGGATAACTTTTTAGCACTTGCTACAATGGCCTTTAGCTACATTTAACCACAAACCAGATACTGGAACCCGGCTACTTGTTTTTCGGAAGACTGAATGACTTGGGACAAGTCATCTACCGAACACTGATGTGCATTGAAACAAAATATAAGTAAAATTTACATATTGTTTACTTGGGATCTCATTGGAATTCCTCAGGGAGTTGAACAAAAAATGTATGCACAGTCAATGCTTGACTTTGATTGAACTATATCACGCTTAAGGTTAGGTTTAGGCTTTTTGAAAGACCAACATTTTCAGAACTTTTCAAAAAATGTTGTTAAATTTATTATATTATTTATTTACTTAAAACACTTGCAAATTATGCAATTGGATGTACCATTTATAATATCTAGAAGTCTACAGCATGAAATCGAATATTTGTAGTTTTGTCGGGTGGCAACTACTTTAGACTTTTTTTTTACAGTTGGTCCCTGCCCCTGCATTTAAAGATATTTCTTGGATGACAGCAACAACTGTAAAGACATTGGCATATACATAATCATGGGTTGGCTGGCTCATTATTAGTTTTTGTTCAATTGATTTCCTTTGACTATTTATGATCGGTTGCTTTATCGATGTGCCATGTACTCGGCCTCAATGTGAGGGAAGAGTGACAAAGTGTGCATAGATATGTATGTAGATACTACACTCACTCAGACCGCTACGAACAGTGTTGATTAACATGTTTCCAATGTTGTTGACTTACTCACCGATGCCGATGTCGATGCCGATGTCGATTCAATCAACGTCAAGCGCTAAAGTTGCGCTGATGTAATGCCGCCTTTGTTGTCGAGGTCGGGCTCCAGCTGCAGCTCCGGCTTGGGCTACGCTGGCTGCATGCAGGCATTTTGGGCAAACATTGGAATAGTCTCCAGCGAATGCTCCATTTCCAGTTAGTTGCGGGCAAACAAAGTTTCGTGCCTGGCATGGGCAATTGGAATTTGACTACTGAACTGGTTCCAGGCCACAAAACCGGTTCAACGAAAGCGAAAGACAACAACAAACCACAACACAGTAAATGTAATATATACATATAAATGCACATACATATATATATATATATGTATTTATATATATATGTTTTCTAGTTGGTGACACATTGTTGTGTTTTCTTAACTGCGCCTTGGGTGACATTTTGTGGGTGGGGGAGGGGGGAAATTAAGCTGCTTACGTCAGAGAGCATTAGAGATGTGTCGGGAAACATTACACGACCGGCCGCGATTAAGTATCGGCAGCAAAGCAGATGACCAAAGAGAGGAAAGAAGCATAGAATGAAAGAAACAAGCAACTAAACACCGTTTAGCATCTTTCGGCCCGCTAATGAACTTCATTTGCTGTAAATTGACTTCAAATGACAATCACAACAAAGTTCATTAACAAAACTCTCGCGCGCTGCTTGTCATAATCATAATTACGGTTTGTGTATGTTGCCGTTTGTTTCTGACCTTTTTTCTTGGCCAACCTGCTTACCTTTTCTTGTTTTGCATTTTTTTTCGGCTCAAGCACCAAAACGATTCTTTACAATGCCAGTGGAAAGGCCAAGAAACGAACTTGAACTTGTTAACACTCAAGGTAACTTAACGTACAATGCGTATGTGTATTATAATATGCATATTAAGTTGTACTTTTGATTAGTATTAGTCACAGTTGAAACGGTTAAAAGATGTAATTGATTACTGTTCGAGATAACAAAGTTACTGCGAAGGTCAAATGTTATCAATTTGATTAACCAGATTAACCAAAGGGAGGAGTATTTTTAGAACTCATATGTTATTCATATTTAATTATGTCCAAAAACAATTCGTATCACATACGACCATCCCGAACTTTCTAGTCATTAAATACATATTCAGGCACTTGTTTTGGCCTTGTTAACACAGCACAAACTAACTGTTGAATGTGGCAAAAGAAAGTTATCGATATAATCGATAGCTCCCCGGCTCAAGTAAATACATCACGAATAAGCGATTGACAGCTTTGCACTCAAACCGAAAGCTGTATAAATACAACTGTATGCAAATTGAAAGCTAACCCTGCTGTCAGCTGGATACGAAATTAGCCAAAGGGGCCAGTTTCATTCAGTTCTGAACAATGGACAATAAATCGCAACAATGCGAAATGAAAAACATGCAGTAGCTCATCAAAACCAACGGCTCGAACCAGCTGACAAAAATAAAAACCACCTCATCATGTAACGATGCGGCTTGAAGAGCCTTGCCTTGAACAATGCTCGGCCATTGTATCGACTGGGATTAGTCATCCTGAAGACGTGGACGCTTCAGCGTAATGTGAATGATGATTGCGGGGCTGAGATATTGGGCCATGGCTAGGCTAGCTTTGGGGCCAATTTGTCGAATGTGCTCAATTATAACGCTTGAGCTTAATAAATAACTAACTTGCGTTTCTTATCGTAACATTTTCTTATCTTTGACAAAATAGTATTAAATTTATGTTTAACAAGACATCAGTTGGCAAAAAGCAATTGGCACATAATTCCCTGGCTGATACAATGGCTATTAAAAAACCAATTACGTTTAAGTGACATGTTTCTCTCTCGCGCTCGCGCTCTCACTTCTCTCTCTCTCTCTCTCTCTCTTTTGCTCTCTTTAAACGTAACTCAGGGGAGAACAATTTATAAGTTCTTACCAATTACATACAGGAAATACACATACTTACGTAAGTTTGTATGGTATTTAAAAGAAGAAAAAAGTACAATTTCGATGCGTAAGCAGTTTGTTAAAGGTTTTTGGCACTTGAAAAAGAGTTGCCACATTTGCCAAAAAAAGAAAGAAACCTTGAAATTTGCATGACTTTTGAAAATGTTGCAGCAAAATTAATAAACTATTGAAAGTTAGTCAATGTATGCCAAGATGATTCTTTAAGATAATTTAGATAAAACAGAAATGAGCCAAAACTGTTTTAACTCAACTGATCGATGTTATGACAACCCTATTACAGCACACGATTATTAAACGTAATCTGATATTCTTAATCGATATCGCCACAAATTGGTTGACTGACTGACCGATTGACTGGCTGACGGGCTGAATTCAATGTGGAGCAAGGTGTCGCTCGCTTGTTGTTGTTGTTGTTGTTGTTCGCTTGGCTGATTGGCTGTTTGGCAGGTTGGTTGACTGGTTAGGGTGTCTCTTATCAGAGCGAATGACCAAAATACCCAAATAAACGTATGTACATACATACGTGCATATATAGAGCCCAATTGCTGGCTCATATGACTTTTTTAATGAACTCAAGTGGCATGCAAATTGAATTAAAATAGAATATAATTGAGATACATATGTAAATTGAAATGTGCAGTCGATGCATGACTAACTTGTCAATAGGCTAAGAACTTTTGATTGCTGAGTTTCATTTGTTTAGAAAAAACGATGTGACTAACCAAATAGAATAACAAAAAGAAGAAGAACAAGAAAAACAGAGTACCGCAAGGCAACACATATGATTCAGGGCATAAAAACAGACGCTCTTCAATATGGTTTGGTCTCCATCGATCGATCGATCGATCGAGCACCGCCTTATCATAAACTCTGCTGCTCGCTCGATTTGCTGGAGAGGTGCACGAGCATGAGAGCATGGGTGTTCTGCTTCTGATAAAAGAAAAGGCATAAATAGTGCGCACTTCGCCAGGCGCTCAATTAGTAGTACAGCTCGTCCAGTGGCGCTAACAGCAAACGCCCGCAAGCAGAGTAATTTCGCCAACCCATTGCCAACCCACTCGCGCGCGTTAACTCAGTATTTGCCAAATCCTTTGCTCTCTCTCTCTCTCTCTCTCTCTCGCTTGCTTAATATTCACTCAATCGAAGTTCTCGCGACGTGTGCTCATTCGTCAAGTTTTGTTCTCGCGCAATTACTGTTCGCTCTCTCACTCTCTCGAAGTTAACCACATAACGGTGATTTTGTGCAGCCGCTTTCAATCGCCTGTCGTTCAGCACTCGTGCCGCGCACTCAAAACGATCGCGTGTCCGCGCGCAGTTGACCGACCCCCCCTTCGGCACTCTTCATATAGCTTCATTTGTGGCTTCTCCTTCGTTTTCGTTTTTTTGTTTTTGTTTTCGTTTCGTGCGTGTGCGTGTGTTTGTCTTAAATCAATTTACTTAATTCACGCATAATTTTTGTTTTGTTTTTGTTTATTTTGCTCAGCAATTAAGTGGCTAAGCAAGAGGCAAAGAAAACATTCAAATTGAATAAATACCAAAGTGCCCCTAAAAACGAAAACCCATCGAATAATATATCAAAAATGTCTGATATTATCAACGTTGATCATCATGAAAGCGTCGAGGAGTTCAAGCAGAATCTGGAGGAAATGCTGCCCGATGTATGTACATATATATACATATATATATGTATACATATATATAGATAGGATCGTTGGCATGTAGATGGCGCCACAGTGCTTAACGCTTTTTAATTTATTTTCAATATTTTTTTATTATTTCATACATATTTGTTTTTATTACTCACAATTCACGTAATCAGAAGTGTTTGCTCTCGTTGCCGCCATTGTCGGCACACTTTATGGTGGTTTTTTCTTCTATTTTTTAATCGATAACACACAGACAAGCGCACCAAAAAATACTTCTATGGGCTGCTCTTTATTTTATGTATGTATATAGACAGTTACAGTGAACACCTTTGATAAAGTTCACGCGCCTCGCAATCGCAATCAACTGACCACAAACTTCCGTTTATTGTCACTCATTCCCCGTTTGACCATTCCCACCTGTGCGGGTCTTATCGCATAGGTATTTTGCCTAGGCCCAGGCAAACGAAACACCCTTGAAGGGAGGTCCGACAACAACAAGCGTCATCGGTCGGTCGCCCAGTTACCACTCACAATATATATATATATATATATATATATTCGCTCGTAATCATTACCATATACGTAAACTGGTGCTATTTTCGATTTTGTTGCCATTTTGCCACAAAACTTTATCTTATCGGGAAACGCGAAGCAAACGAAACAGCCAACAGCCAACATCATCATCATCGAGCCGAACGACACAAATTCCATACAATATACCCATCTCTAGACCCCTGCTCCAGCCATATACAAAAGCATACGAGCCATATACACATATATATATATATATATATATATATGTGTGTGTGTGTGTGTGTGTATAACTATATCTGGCCATGATGAGAATTTCACACCAAAGTCGTAAACGCCTGCGATTCCCCCTTGGCGAAATGTTTGCGCTTGTCAATGGGGGCTTGGGGATTGCAAATGATTTCTACACAAACAACCGACTCGACATATGCATACTTCCATTTGGGCTTGGCTTAACTATTTGCCGGGAACGTCTATTGTTTGCCGGCTAAATCATGTATTTGTCATGTTTTCCAACCTTTGTTTAAAGACTTCAAGTTTTTTACAAATTTCAATTATCATTTAGAATTTTTCTTAATTTTTTAGGTTTTATGTACAAAGGTTTTTCTATGCGTTTCCTTAACTGAAAGACTATAGTAGTATTTAAACATGGAAACGTTTTTTCTATATATGTACATACTCAGATATTTATATGTACATATATTCAATTGATTGTGCTTGTTTAAACCCAAATATCTAGAAATTTACAATTTTCACTGCAGTTGTCTTTTATGACACAAGAGTTTTGAACAATTTTCAGCTATTAGAGCGGATAATGGGTGGAAAGTAACAGTTCAAAGCATAACAAAATCGATAAATGTTTGATCGGCTTTTGAAAGATTCACCACTAATTGCGGAAAATTGGTGAAATGCTGAGTATTTCTTATAAATGTACAAGGTCGTGAATATCGTTTAAAAAATGCAAGATATTTTTCTTAAAGATAACACAATTACGAACTTAATTTCATTGTCGATGATCGCACGATTCAGGCACTTCGATTTCGATATCGATAACGATAACGATGACGATTGCGTGCGACTAACGATAGCTGTCGCAATGACAGCCCGACTGCACACACACACATAGATATAGACGGCTGCGTCAGTTGCATTGACGATAATAAATTAGCTCGCCTATGAAATGATATGCAAGAGGAAAGCCTTGGCAAAATATTTACCACTGATCTAATTGCTGTGACAGAGCTGTGAGCTGTGAGCTGTGAGGGGGGCAATGACAGAGGGGATGGGGGAGGGGGAGTTAATTAATCAGCAAAGACTGCGCAGCTGATAAGGCAGCGGCAGGAACCTGATGGAAGAATAACCGAGAATGTCTATAGATAGATAGAAGCCATTGAAAGATGGGGGAGGGTGGGCATGGGAGGGCAGAAATGAGAATGTGATTGGCAGAACTTTTTACATATGCAGGTGAGGTAATGGCTCAAATAAAACATGTGCGCCTCCCCATCACATCAATCGAAATGGTTGAAAATTGTTGGAGCAACTGCCGCTGGAACGCTGGAATGTGCGCCGGCACGTCGTCTGCTTAGCATTTCGGGAGGGCAACAAATTCAAATCGCTGAGTCAGCGAATAAAACTAGAAAATTTGCCTAAATAAATGGGCAATGAGTAAGAGTATTCGAGCATTAGTCATCGAAGATTCTTAAGTATGCTTCTGTCTTTTGCAGCTGGACGCGAACAAGGATGGTTTCATTGATCTGCACGAGCTGAAGGATGCACTCAACCAGGTGGGCTTCAAGCTGGCCGGCTACCAGGTGCGCGAAATGATTGACGAGTTCAAAAGCAAACAGCGCACAGCGCATCAGGGCAAGCTGAACCTGGATGAGTTTGAGACACTGTGCCTGGACCTGAAGTCCAAGGATGTGGCCAGCACATTCAAGACGGTCGTATCGAAGAAGGAGAACCTGGAGACATTAGGCGGCATGTCCAGCATATCGTCGGAGGGCACCACGCATTCGGTGCGGCTCGAGGAGCAGCTGGCCTTCTCCGACTGGATCAATTCGAATCTGGGCCACGACAAGGACCTGCAGCATCTGCTGCCCATTGATGCCGAGGGCAAGCGTCTATATCAATCGATCAAGGACGGCATCTTGCTGTGCAAGATCATCAATCACTCCTGCCCCGATACCATCGATGAGCGCGCCATCAACAAGAAGAGCCTGACCGTCTATCGCGAATTCGAGAATCTGACGCTGGCGCTCGTCTCCTCGCAGGCGATTGGCTGCAACATTGTCAACATTGATGCCCACGATCTGGCCAAGGGCAAGCCGCATTTGGTGCTCGGCCTGCTCTGGCAGATCATTCGCATCGGCCTGTTCAGTCACATTACCCTGGACAGCTGTCCCGGCCTGGCTGGCCTGCTCTTTGACAACGAGCGGCTGGAGGATCTGATGAAAATGTCACCGGAGGCCATATTGTTGCGCTGGGTTAACCATCATCTGGAACGTGCCGGCATCTCGAGACGCTGCACCAACTTCCAGTCGGACATTGTCGACTCGGAGATCTACTCGCATCTGCTTAAGCAAATAGCCGGCAACGAGGCCGACGTCAATCTGGATGCACTGCGCGAATCCGATCTGCAGCAGCGCGCCGAAATTATGCTGCAGCAGGCGGCCAAGTTGAATTGCCGCAGTTTCCTCACGCCACAGGACGTCGTCAACGGTGTCTACAAGCTGAACTTGGCCTTTGTGGCCAATCTGTTCAACAACCATCCCGGCCTGGACAAGCCCGAACAGATCGAGGGTCTCGAGTCCATCGAGGAAACGCGCGAGGAGAAGAGTAAGTCCAAGTTCATCGGGCCCAGCGCACCAGCACCAGCAGCTCATTCTAACTTTCCTCTTCTTCTCATCTTGTTCTCAACAGCCTATCGCAACTGGATGAACTCCATGGGCGTGGCGCCGCACGTCAATTGGCTGTACTCGGATTTGGCCGATGGCTTGGTCATCTTTCAGCTGTTCGATGTCATCAAGCCGGGCATTGTGAACTGGAGTCGCGTCCACAAACGCTTCACGCCGCTGCGCAAGTTCATGGAGAAGCTGGAGAATTGCAATTATGCCGTTGATCTGGGCAAGCAATTGAAGTTCTCGCTGGTCGGCATTGCTGGCCAGGATCTGAACGATGGCAATGCCACGCTCACACTCGGTACGATTTGATTTGATTTGATTTGAATTCGAATCTCAGGCAGCGCTGCAAACAAGCCGCTTTGGCTTTCTTCTTTACCAAATAGATACTCCGCTTAACTCTCTTCTGTAATTCCTCTTTGTGTCGCATTCGTAAACGTTGAACAGGCAGCGCTGTCTAACGATTATTCGATTCTCCTTTTTTCCTCATTCGTAAAAGTTTATCTGTCTAGCCCGTGTTGAACTATTTAAACTGACATTTGCTTGTCTCGCCTTAACACAGCTCTGATCTGGCAACTGATGCGCGCCTACACATTGTCCATATTGTCCCGGCTGGCCAACTCGGGCAATCCGATCATTGAGAAGGAGATTGTCCAGTGGGTGAACACACGCCTCTCCGATGCCGGCAAGCAGTCGCATTTGAGGAACTTTAACGATCCGGCGATTGCCGATGGCAAGATCGTAATTGATCTGATCGATGCCATCAAGGAGGGCAGCATCAACTACGAGCTGGTCCGCACCAGCGGCACACAGGAGGTAAAAATAAAATAAAATAAATAAATATATATAATTGAGCTAGTTTTGTTAATGCCTTCTACCTTTGCGCAGGACAACCTGGCCAATGCCAAGTATGCCATCTCCATGGCGCGCAAGATTGGCGCCCGTGTCTATGCCCTGCCCGAGGACATAACCGAGGTCAAGCCCAAGATGGTGATGACCGTCTTTGCCTGCATGATGGCCCTCGACTATGTACCCAACATGGACAGTGTCGACCAGAACAATCACAACAACACAAACAACAGCAATTGAAGTGCAGCAGCAACGACGACGACGACAGCAACTACTCAATTATACTTAAACAAAAGGAGTAACAATTATATAAAAACAACAACAACAACAAAATATTGTATACAATACGTACGCCCATGCATACACGTGCATGTGTATTTGCTAATTAACTGCAACTAACTTTTAAATACGTGGCGCAACACAACGACAACAAACAACAAACAACAACAACAAACAACAGCTGCGCCCCGCAAATTGTTCTTGTAAACGTTCTTTTAGAATTTTTTTTTTTATTATTATTGTATTATTTTTTGCTATTGTAATTAAGCGTAAAAAAGTTAAAAACAAAACACAAAAAAAAAACCACACACACAACACCTTTTGTGTTGCCTGTGCTCATTATAACCAATTTTTTTTTTTTGTAAACAAAAATTTATTGTTTAATTATATAAAGTGAAAACCTTATTTTATAAATAAAGGTTTGGCCCTTTTCTGCTTTAGTTGTATCTGTTTTTAGCCGAGAGTTGAACGTGCAAGAAATTTTGTAACAAATTTAATAACAGAAACTAAATACTTTGTAATATATATTTATAAACAATATATGCGTCAATATACACATAAAACAATACTATATACAAAAGGAATATATATATATACATATATATATAAATCTAAATATATTATCTATTTTTGCATAAAGAGTTGCCTGATAAAGAAAAGGGACAAAGATGTAAGCGAATGCGGCAACCTTTTTTTTCTAATTGTAAGCAAACTTTTTAAAAGCCCATTTTGTTTACGTTTTATTTTTTTAATTTAAATATTTTCTTTTGTGTGTGTGTGTGTGTGTGTGTGTTTCGTATTAGAGCGGGATAGCGACACAGGCATGGCTTAGAAAGAGCTAGCAAATAATATGCCTGTTGTTTTTCTTAGTGCAATGCAATGAGGCGACTTGTATGAAATTGGACATAAATAAAAGTAATATCATGCGCATTACGAAACTAAAGTAATAAAGTATATAATAAAAACAACAACAAAACAAGAAACCAATATCAACTGGCATTTATTTACACTCAGCGCAACACATCCGCAAAGCAATTATATTTAATTGCTTTTCAGCAATATTTTAAAATGGCATAAATCCCATTTTTATGTTGCTGGAAACTTATCGAAAACGAACAACTTTAGCACCACAATCCACCTGTATACTATTTTGATAGGCCATTATCTTGAAAATTATTTGGCTTTTTCTTTGGACTTATAATCTCGAGCTTCATAAAGCACTTCTGGGCGCAAATCCGTTCTGAAGCGGCTGCACCCCAATACATACATATATATATATATATATATATATATATATAGAGCTATATAAGCCCAAGCAGTATTCGAAATCAGTTTTAGTTCCCAATCGCTTTTGCCCATGTTGATAAGCCCGTTCACGTGGGCCAAAAGCTTATCTAATATGATCTTAATTATTTCGTGAACAGAAAAACGAAACCAAGCGCAATTTCAGGGCAATAAGAGAACTTGAGCACCTCGCATACATATATCTTATATTATATATATACATATATAAAAATCGGTTCAGTTTCAGCAAGGTTGAGGAACTGAAAATCTGGCAAGAGAGTCAATATGGATATTGTTGAGACAGGGAATGCTATAATTTATATAGAAGAAAACACCGCCGACACAATAAAGTATATATATTCTTGATCGTATCAGCAGTCGAGTCGATGTAACATAGCAAGTATTTTGTTTTACAAAAAGTCTTACTCAAGCTTGGCTTTTACGAGTATCACCAGATCCCTATATGTGGGCATAACCCTATTCAAATCTGACCAATCTTATTATATATAGCTGCCATAGGAAGGATAGGTCCAAAGTCAAGTTCTTTTATGAAACAACTATTTGTTTTTTCAAGAGAATCTGATCCTAGTGAAGAGCAAAAGTCCTATCCACATCGGATTACTCTATTATATAGCTATATTAGTTATCTGAACAACTTTTGATTTTTCAAGATATTTTCACTTAGCTGAGCCATTTGGACTAACATATTATGTTGGCTTCTGCTTCTGTAGGAACAATCTGTCTGAAATAAAGTTTACTTTTAAATAATATTTCACAATATTTCGAATCACAAGATATATACTATATAACAAAATGTAAAATATATTTGTTTCTATAAATTCATTTATTTGGGCTCCTTTTATAGTTGCTCCTTGGCATAAAAGCGTGTGTGCATATTGTTTATAAAATGATTAAAAAAAATATATATTTAAAAAAAAAAGAAGAGATAATTGTTTATGGAAGTCGCACTAGACGGCTGCAATTGGGATTGCGACACGCCTACGCAATACCTTGGTTAGCCGGCGGGCAGGTGGCAACGAGGACGACGACGACGACGACGGCATTCGGGTATCATTGCTAGCTGGTGTTGGGTGCGTGGTGGTCATCCTGTCGTCCGGGCTGCTGCCCTGCGCATAGCTGTAGCTGATGGTGCGCTTGTAGAGGCGCTGCTCCTGCTCCGACTGCTGCGATTGGCCGCCGTGTGGCTGGCCCGGCTTGGCGCGGCTCTTGATCTGCTTGTTCAATGCCGCATCGTAGCAGCGTCGCATGTGCTGGCCGCCGCTGTCCTTGCACTCGTAGCAGACACTGTTGCCCACCATGCGGCGCTCGCAGAGACTGCTGTCGCCGGCGGGCTGCACGATTGAGGTGTGGCGTCCGGTGCGCCGTTGTCGCACTATGGCGTCCTGCTCCTCGCTCTGCTCGTCGGAGGAGGAGGGTGCGTCCCGGTAGCGCTTGTACTGCGAGCCACTGTCGTAGGCATAGTGCTCCGGCTGTGCCTCGTGCGAGTAGCTGCACGTCTCGATGATCTCGTTGTTGCGCGCCTCGCGACATATTTTGCACAGCTGCCCATTGCGCTGGACACGACGGCAGCGATGCTGTTGCACATGACTGCTGGCCCCCGCCTGCGACTCGACGCTGTCATCCAGCTGCGCCTGATGCTCGTCCACATCGTCAGCCGCGTCGTCATCCGCATTGTCTGGTATGCGATCAAAGTATTGCCGCACAAACTGCTCATAATTGCGCTCGTAATCCTCGCCAGAATGTCCCTCGGCACTGTCACTATCCAGCTCCAGCTGCTCCACGTCATGATCATGATCGATGGCCTCGGAATCCGCATCCGCATCGGAATCCGCATCCGCATCGGCATCAGCATCCGTTTCCATTACCGTTTCCATTTCCGTTTCCGTTTGCGCTTCTATTTCGTCATCATCGTCCGCATCCTCATCAAGCTTGGCCTGTGCGCTGGGCCGCTGTTGCTCCGTGAATGCATTGACCTGGCCGTGCTGCACATCCGTTGCAGTGAGCGCATCCAAACGCTGCAGCAGCTTGCCTGGCGCAAAGGCCTCCCAATAGTTGACACTCTGATCGTAGCCAACGACCGCGCCGACCATCAGCAGCAGCAGCAACATTTCGATTTAAGACGCTGCGCCAGCCGGCGCTTGCCTATTTATGCCGCCAGTTTGTCCAGCGATGCGTGTCCAAATTCAGATTGGAGTTTGATTGGGCAATGGAGCAGCAATGGCAACCGCAGCACGTCAGGAAATGGAAGCCGCAGTCGCCGCAGCCGCCGCCGCTTGCTGCAATCCCCGACGACAGCTGAAGGAAGTGCGAGTGAAAGGCATAGATTCGTTCGTGGCTGGCGCTTTATTGTGGCCAACCAGGGCGAACAGCTTAAGATGGGGGTCATTAAACTAAGGCCAATTGTTAACTAGAAGATTGTGAGTGTGTGTGTGTTTACGTGTGTGTGTGTGTGTGCAGACTTTTCAATAACATTACAAGTGGACCATGGAATGGATCATATAGCAGGGGACGATTTGTGGCCATCAGGACTACGCAATGCGCTGCACATCGCTAATCCGCTGAGCGCCGATGCTCGGCTGCGGCGCCTTAGCCGGCGGCTGGCGCTGATGGCGCATCTCGCGACGTTTCTCCCTTATCATTTGCTTGGTCTGTGACGTGTCCAGCTCCTCCCAGCCGCCAGAGTTGTCATCCACCCAGTCTTCGAGATCAGCCTGCAATTGCAATTTACTGTAGTATATTACCACCTCTGGGTGTGCAGCTCTCCTTGACTTACATTGACACTGATGGGCACCATGTCGTGGGCCTTCAGTCTGGAGAAGTCTGTTGGCGCTGGCGTCGGCGCCGCCGCATCGTCCAGATAATATTTAGGCTGCGGCTTGATGTCCGGCGTCAGTTCCTGCAAGCAAATGGAAGCCAATTGGCAGCTGCCTTTTTGGGACAAGGAGCTGGCAAACACTTACGCTGAAGAAGTCCGGTTCGGGCTCCTCTTTGGGCGGCGTTGGCGGCTGTGCCATGCGCTGGCGATACTGCTCGATGTGCTCCTCCACGGTGCGCGGACTGTCATCCCATGAGTTCCAGTCGCGATCTTTGCCGCCACCGGACGTTGTTGTTGTTGCCGCCGGCTTTGTTGTTGCTGGAAAGTCGCCAATTGTGATCGCTTGCAGCTGGTCGCTGCCGCCGTGGCTGAGCTTGCGGCGTCGCGAGAAGCAGCAGAGTGCACGCCGGCAGAGCGTTATGATGCCCAGTAGGAGCATTTTGATCTGTTGCAGCACCATTTGTCCACAGCTTAATTGAAGTCTCTATTTTATTTTTATGTGGGGAATGGGGTCCAGCAAAAGTAAGTGGGACACAAAATGGAAACAAGCAAAACAAATATGAGATGTCGGATGAGTGTGACCATGCATGATTCAGCTGTCAGCTGTTGGCCGACAAACAAAAAGCTAAAAGCTATGACACTGCAGTGTTTGTAAATGCCGATAAATCAAATATGCACTCTAATACAAAACGAACAACATCTAATTGGACTCCGAAGATTCTAAGATTCATTGATAATTGTGGGTAAATGGCATATATGTTTTTGATGCCAAACGCAAAGATTAATGCTATGACAATCAATCGATAAATAAATTATTTTTCTCATAAAAATATAACAAAGCTTTGTTTATATTTACTAGAGCTCATATATGCAATATAGCACAAAATTAATGAACAAATAAATATATTATATTCGCTTTAACTGGGTAAGGTGCATACTGTTATGCATTTACATACGATAGTTATCGCTATCGCATTAATGCTTTCCATTAACAGTTAAAAGCGCGCAAATACGAAGAATAATATTTCTAAACATAACGTATTCACGCAAAATGCACAAGATTAGTAACTGTTTTTGCTGCTATCAGCATATCTTTAATACAATAATACCTACAAAACGTACATGAATATACATTTGCTATTGTATATTAATTAAAATAGAATAACAAAGTGCTTTTAATGCACCGTGTTGTTGTTGCCATTACCGTGCTCGCAGACATTATTGCGTTCAATTTTGTTGCGCCGGCGAAATTTGACGATCAGCACCTCAATGATCCAGGGCACGGCGCACAGGGCCATGAATACGTTCAATATATGGAAAACCAACAAATAATCCTGCGTGCAGTCTCGTATATAGCCAACGATCGGCCCAATGATAAACATTGCATTACCCTGTGTAAACATGAACAAGCCATAGCCGCTAGCAAAGCTGGGGAAGAAATAAACAAACAGATCATGTAAATCCACGCGGAGAAGTGATTTTGATTACACGACGACGCACCGTTCCTTTGGCAAGTAATCGGCAAATACCAAGGGCAGCGGTACATGTATCCAAGTGCGTAAAAAGCCG
This sequence comes from Drosophila montana, assembly GCF_035044405.1. Lineage (NCBI taxonomy): Eukaryota > Metazoa > Arthropoda > Insecta > Diptera > Drosophilidae > Drosophila > Drosophila montana. Next base: position 434,629 of record NW_026996772.1, read on the forward strand.
AGCACAGCCGTGATGCAGGCCATGCCCACAAAATCGGTGATGCCATTGAGAGCTGCAACAATACATATATGTATATATAAATTGATAAATATATTCTTGATTTGCCATTGCTATCCATACACACCAAATCGAGCGAAAATAGTGAACAGCGCGCCGGCCAAATAAATGTAACGAGCGGGAACTTGAATGAAAATCGCGGTAAATGCCAGAAAAATTCGCGATAGCAAATCCGCAGCGGCTCCGATAGCTATAACATTTGCCGTATCGGCCTGAAAAAGAACAAAACAAAACAAATTAATAATATAAATGTAATATAACAAGTGAAACGCAACTCTAACGGCATCTATTTAAACTGTCGCATTCCTCATAAAGCACGCACACAATCACACGTCTGCGCGCCTGTAGCTGGCTTTTTTTGCAGCTTGAGTCTGTTGCGTCTGCGTGCGAGTGAGACAGAAAGAGAGGTTGTCTGTGCAAAGCGTGAAGCTCCTTCAAAATAACCGACGGATTCCGATTTTTGGCTAGGTAACCGAGGTTTCTTCACGACCAGACAAGACAATTGCCTTCAGTTGCTCTTTGGACAGCGTCTAGGAGTCTAGGCTTTCAAGTGTTTTTTTTCTGGTGCTTTTTTTTTTTTTAGTGAAGTGTCCCATAATGGAAAGAAAACTGGCGATGAGTAAGTACATATGTATGTATATAAAAATACATATATTTAAATATGTACGTGCGTACATGCATATGTGTGCGCACTTATATATATACTTAAGTTAATATAAAATCTTGTTTTAGATAGAACATTTTGCGTAATTGAGATTTCGAATTTGCATTTCATTTATTTCTTATTAAACAACAATAAAGTTCGCAGATTTATGCATGCACACACACACACACACACACATGTGTACTTAAAGGGCATGCGCAAAGTCAAATTTTAGCAGCCACGTGCGCCCAGACAGATCTCAACTGCAAATATGTACATATACATGTACATATACATGCACACATACATGCACTCATACATGCACTCATACATGCATTCATACATGCACTCTTGGTTTCAAGAACAAGGATACTGTTTAAGTATATAAGAATGTTCTCGAGAGACATGCGCATGCATAAGTGTATAAAGAGCGTGCGCAAAAGCATATTGCAAAGCTAAGGGCTGCGCATGAGTGTGAAAGAGAATGCGCAGCTTCGTGGAGTCAGACAAATTCAAAATGGCGGAGCGCAAGCGCGTGTGTCAGTGCATACACACACACACATGCATGCATACGTTAATGAGAATGGAAGCTACATGTATGTATGTATATGTGTATATACGTGCATGCATATAGGGGAACTTTTCTTGTGTCAGGATAAGTGAAGTTGGTGACAAAAGAGAATTGAAGAAATTGGTTTTGATTCAAAATGGCGGACAGCAAGCAACAAATTTGCGTCAGGGTTCTATTGCTGCAGCACATGAACAGCTTTGAATACACAAAGTATATTTTACAAAATTGTTTGAAATAACTTTGCTGAATATGTAGATATGTACATATATATATGTATGTATATATAAATAAATGCTTAGTAAAAAATCTTTTTAGAAAATAAGTTTTCAGTTTTAAGTATGTATATAAGAACATTCTCGGTGTGTATGTATGTATGTATGGGTATGCAGTGCAATGGCGGTCAGCAAACACGTGTAAAAGTTGTTTGAAATTGAAGGAAATATTTTGAAACTGTGAAATAAAGTGAATTAAATCTAATTAAAGGTTAATTAAGCTACATACACAAATGCACGAGAACATTCTTGACTGTGTAAGGATAATTGAAGTTTCTGAGAAATGGAATTAGCTTTGATCCAAGATGGCGGCAGGCGAGCACAAAATGTGCCTCGTGGAGAACATAATAAAGTTAACAAAGAAAAAACATAATGAAACAAGTGACTTACGTTTAAGCGGATTTTGCGAAGAAAAACCTATTTAATAAGAAGTTTCAGTTAAAGTATATAAGAAAATGCTCGATGTGTGTGCATGTTTGTATTTGCATTTATCAAAATGGCGGCCGACAGGCTAAAAAATGCATCCAAAAATGCAAAGTTGTTTTAAAAGAAAAAATAATGTGAAGTAAACTGAGGTAAATAAATGTAGTTTTTGCTTAATAAAAAAAGGAGTGAAGGAAATATGTGAGCTTAGGCAAAGTACAAAGTGTAGGAAAGGTTTAAAGAAGTTTTTGATCACAAATTGTGGACAACAATAAAAAAATCAAGGTTTTTGAAGCACGAAAACAAATAGAAGCGGTTTTTGTCTGTGGAAAACAGAGTTCTTAGCTAAAAAACTATATTTAGTAGAGAAAAAAATTAGAGGTGAATTCTATACAAACAAATTGTCGATGTATGTAAAGAATAATTGAAGATGGAGACAAAAGAGAGTTTAGAGAAGTTTAAAGAGAAATCCGAAATGGCGGACACCGCATGAAACTTTTAAACATAAAAAGTGGTCTATTAAAAGGAATAAAGAAAGAATAAAAACTATTAAAAATAAAGTGAAACTAAAACTGAGTTTAATTGCAACAACTTTTTGTTGATGAATAAATGACAATATCAGATGAGTGAAAATAGGGTTCTTATTATAATAAAGATTTCGCGATGTGTATAAATTGATAAAGCCGTTGATTAAAGGGTGTGTTTATAAAGAAGAATGAAAGAAAGAAGAAAGAATAAGTTTTGATTCGAAAAAAAGATAAGTTAAGCTGGCAAACAAATACCATGTGCTTTTGTTTAGCAAAGCAAATCTTTAAAATCTTTAAAAAACCAGCCCAATAAAGGAACACGAAAAGAGAGAATACAAGAGTTTACGATCTGTACGGATTAGTAAATCTTCTTTGCAAAGCGTGTAGCCATATGACTAAGAAGTGCTTCTATAAACTACTTTTCTGATACGCTTTCGCAGATATGTTGAGGGAATAAAGATGCTCGCAATTAGCAAGTTTGGTCAAGATACCGCGAACTAAACAAAAACAAAATATTCATAGAACAACTTTAACATATTGAATATAATGTTAATTTTCTAATGTGCACTTTTTAAACTTTTAACTGGATTATTAATATTTTAAATGCATTCTTCTTTTTTTTTTACAGAAGACTCACCTTGCTGTAGCCCAGTTCGAAGAGATATGAGGGCTGCATGGTGAAGAACGAGATGTCCGAATATAAAGCGAATGTGATGCCGAGCACAATGTTCACGTAGATGGGTTTCTTGAGAAGCGTCAGGTCGAGGAAATCGACAATGGTGCCGCAGCAGGTGCGCGTCTCGCCAGGTACGTCCAGGTCTTCGTCCTCGTTGGCTGCGGATGCGGATCGGCAGGGTGAAGCGCCACTTATAACCGATTGGCGGCGTGACGCCTGGAGGCTGTGCATCATTTGGGGCGAGGCATCGCTGACCACCATCGGGCCAGACCAGTTGCCCAGGCTGGTAATGCTGGAGGCGCGACTGGAGATGATACGCAGCGTGTGGTCGTCAGCGTGCGATACGCGACGCGAGCCCAAATTCGATACGGGCATGGAGGCAACATTTGCTGCTGGTCCAAAGTCGAGTTCTGGTATGGGCTTCAGTGGCGTCTCCGGTTGGATATGCACAACGACAGTCGGCTGTACGGGCTGCAGTTGCTCGGCTTCCTCTTCCTCCTCCTCCTTCTGCTCCTCCTCGAGGGGCACGCGTCGCATATGCCACTCAACGGGATGCATGAGCAGCATGCCCAGCACCGCGTTCGCATTGATGGCCGTGAGCACCAGGAGGCAGCCACGAAAGCCATACCACTGCAGGAGTTTCTGCATCAGAATGGGATACACCATCGAGCCGAGGCCAATTAGCGTCTGGGCGAAGCTCATCCACATGACGCGATTCTTGACAAAGTAATTGTTAAACGACGTATAGCAGGTGGGCACAATCAAACCGAATCCTGTGCCCTGGAACAAACTGAAGGCCAGCGTCAGCTGCAGCGTGGAATTGGCAAAATACTGCATGCCCGTGCCCAGAAAATAGAGTATGCCGCCGACCAGACCCACCGGACGCATGCCGAAGCGGCGAAACAGCGAGCCGGAGAACAGGCCGGCAAAGCTCATGGAGCAGAAGAAGGTGCTGGTGATGATGGCGATCGCGCTCGTCTCGGCGCCGATGCCTTTGAGGAAGTCGCCAAAGATCAGGCCAAACGAGGGCAGCGCCGCCAAGGCGCTAATCTGTGTAAGTAATGCAATGGATATGCTCTATAGATATTTGTCTTTAGTCATATTATTTCTCACTTACAAACGGCAAGGCCATGCCAATGCAGACCAGGATGCCCCAGCCGCCGTCGGGCGCCTCCAAACGATAGGCTTTGGCTCTGGGCCGAGTTGCTGCCGCGGTTGCCACCGTCATCTTTGCTGCTCGATAGTTGTGCGGTAAGTGAAGTGCATGATGCTCTGGCATGGGTTAGCAGCATCTTCAGCCTAATCAACATCATCATCATCATCATCATCAAGAGCCTGGCCATTATTCATCAGTATCTTGCCGCTGACAGTAGCAATTCGGTTTTATTGTGATCCCTAAGAACACGCCCGATTAGATAAATGAACAAATTAAATAACTCTATGCATCATCTCCGTGTTGTTGGCTTGCGTCCAAAGTGGCTGCAAACTTCCGTGCCAAGCCCCAATTTGCATTGGCGTTCGGCTTCCCGCCTTTGTGTTTATTATCAGTTCCATGGTTTTTATTGTCCAATTGCAAAGCGCGTCTATTGCAGACCCCCAATTGTCAACAACCAGTCGACAGCTTGTTATTTGGACTTGTTTTTTTTTTTGTTTTTGGTTTTATCAGGCTCCGGCTCTGAGATAAGAGCCCATCTCTGAAATCCCCGTGAGATTTATTGCAAGCGCGCCTCGGTTCTGTCCTCTAGCGTTTGCCTAGAAACTGTCGTCGCTCGCCGCATAATTTATACCAATTTAAATTTATTCTTCACGCATTATTCAACATTTATTTGTTTATTTTCCTCGCCAATTTTATGAGCACAGCCAAGATCTTCGTGTAAGCACAATTACACATCTGGCAAACGACTATGTAACAATCATTATCATCATCATTATCATCACTGCGATATAGAAAGAGACAGCTATTGCTCGCAGTCAAGTTGGTTTCTCGGAAATACTCAAAGTTCTTATCGGGAACTATGTGTTTTCACATATGGCCTCAAAAATGCAGTAGGCTGCGTTTTAGGCTTTGTTAATGTGTCTGATAGAAGGCACAAGGCAGATTTCATGTTTTGAATATGTTTACTTGAATATTTTGACTTGAATTACGTTTGAAATCTATCAAGTTTTCTTTTTCACATGTCACATGTCGGTATTTTAATCTCTGAATGTTGATCATTGAGACGTGTTTCATACTTTTTCAGGATCCAAGCTTCCTCGGTGGAAAATGCGATTCAAATCATTTTTATGTTTTGTGCATACATACATACACATATACATATACATTCCATATACATATACATACATACACATGTATACATGCATGTATGTATGTATGCATTTTTGCATGCATAAATATACGCATGCATACATACATATATCTGTGTGCATGTCTGAATATAAATGTATGCATGTTAGTATATACATATATGTATGCATGTTTATTTGTATATATGTATAGAAACATGCATACAAACATACATAAATAAATACATACATACATACATCAATAAATATATACATACATGCATAAATACATACATGCATCCCTACATACATGCATACCTACATACATACATACATACATAAGTACATACGTACATACATACGCACATACATGCATACATACCTACATACATACATACATTCGAACATACATACACTCGTACATACATATCAATGTACATATATACACACAAAAATACAAGAACAAAAAACAACAAAAAAACACTACACTTCTAGCTAAGCATAAAAACTGCAGAGCCTACTTGAATTCTTGAGAATCGAGGAGAAGAGCACTTGATAGAAATTCGTTTTATTTAAATTTGCAGCAAAGCGACAAATAAGCTTGGTCTGCGTTTGGTATTAGAAAACATATATTCATAAATGCATACATGCATGCATACACTAACACACACACGCCCACACATCCATACACACACATTATTTTTGGTTAAAATTCAAGTAAATATGGTACGCTCAAATATCCTATAGAGACATAGAGACATAACTTGGTCAAATCACATCCGATTATCACGAGGTTTGGCCTCTTTGTTCATGGTTTGGCCTCTAAAGCTGGCAACATTATTCTTGTATATTTATATATGAATATACATGTACATCTGTGTTCCTTATCATGAGAAAACAATAATAACAACCCCAAGGGTAGGGTATTATGAATCAACTCTAGCTTCCATATAACTGGGCTTAAAGCTAACACATTTTGCAACGGTCAAAATATATAATTTGCCGGCAATACATATACTTTTTTATATCACTTTATTTCAAATTAATAATATATCATATATATGTATAAGGCTACAATATCGTCAATGCATATCCAAAAGATAACATTGTTTGCGTCTAAATATAATTATATAACTACACATTAGTATATAGTAGTATGTATATATATCATATATCATATATCATATATCTTATATATATATATATATATATATATATATTAAAAAAAACACTCAGGTTTTATATTTTCCTCTTGCACAGTTAAGTACATACTGTATGCGTATTTCTTAAAGATTTTGTCATCGAAGTCTTACGACTAATTCTGTCTGTGTGGGTGTCCGTGTGTGTGTGTGTGTGGTAGTGTGTGTGGGAGTGTGTTGCATGCAATACAGTAGCCATTCTTTCAGCCCCACTCTTAACAGTATGCTACAAGATTTTGCTTTTTGGTCCTGGCATCTATGTGAATACCCAGCAAATGTTATTGCTTTTCGCTTTTGTCAATTTTTGCATTTACATATCTTACAATAAGGCATTTATTTTCCCCCCGAATCCAGAAAAGCTCTCGCAAATATTAAAAAAAAAAACGTGCTCAAATCTAACGAGCTGCTTATAGGCATATAGTTGTATACATATATATATGTATATGTATATATTTATATATATATATAGTTAAATTTGTTTGTAAGTAATCTGGCATTTTATTGGCTCTCTATTGAATGCATATCTCTGGGGTTGATATTTTGTTGCTCGCTTCTGGTGGGTTGATTTTGTTCATTCTCTATATATATATCGCCATCTCTGTCTCTATCGCGCGCTCTCTCCGTCCCTCTCTTGCCATCGTTTTGTCTCTGTTTCTTGGCTTTTACAAATATAAGTTATATATTTATAGGCTTTTGAGCTGTGCCTTATTTGCGACAAATCTGTCTATATATATATATATGTAATACCTTTTTGAACATAACTTTATTTAAGTTAACTAAGTTCACTTAACTTGGCTTCAGCTATATATATATATATTTTTATGGTCATATAATAGGCATATAAACTTGTTAAACTGATAAATCAATTCCACTTTAGTTACATATATAGTTAGTTGGTGTTGGGTTCTTGTTTTATGCTCGTTGCTTAACTTCGCTTTAAAGTAACATATATCAATTTTAAAGCCATTTTTGTTATTTGTTGCTTTTATGCCTTTTTGTTCATTATAAGTTTACATATTAACTTTTGTAAATTTTCTTGTTAAGAACTAACTTATAGACTATCTTTGAACTATCACATACAAGTTCATACAATAATACAAAAAAAAAAAATGATGAAAACAAAAGGAAAATAATATTAAGCATAAATCATATGAAACGTTACGTTAATAGATCTTAGCTAGAGCATACTACATACATATATATTGGACTGGCAAATGAGAGTTAAATACAATTAGAGGAGAAGGTTACACTACGCAACGGCTTTATATTATATAATTTTGTGGGCTATTCACGAATGAAAGTTATGGAGAATATGCTTCCTTTTCAAAACTGAAACTATTTGCTGGGCAGATCTTAACTCGTGCCGCAAATAACCCACATACGTATATATATATTATATATATATATATAAATATATAAATATATATATATGTGTGTGTGTGTGTATATATCTATTCATATAACTAATTAAGTATTAAGTAGTATGCATTTAGTTTCAGTGTATGAGTTTAAATTAATGCATCTCTATTAATTCTCTCTTGATCTTTGGCCTTCATATTACAGCTTGACATCCTGAGCGGCTGGCGCTGTTGTTGTTGTGGCTTCTGTTGCGGCTGCGGCTCCTGTTGCGCCCTCCTGTGTGGGCAGCTGTGCCGCATCGGCGGTTCGACGACGCGATTGAATAAACTCGACCAGATACTCAATGCCCCAGGCCAGGGCGCATATCAGGATGCAAACGCTCTGCGTGTGTATGCAAATGGGATAGCTGTCGGTCAAATCGCGAATAAGACCTAGAAAAAGCAAATTGGCGAATTAGAGAGAGAGAGCGAGTTCGAAATCTAACCAAATCTTAGCACTTACCAATCAAGGGTCCAAAGCTGATGACGAACAGCGCCTTGCCCACCAGATGCCAGCCAAAGGCCGAGGGCAGCTTCTCCAGCGAACAGTACTCGGAGACGGTCAGCGTAAAGTTGCTCAAAGCTGAGCCGCGGAAGAAGCCGCATATGGATAGCCACACCATCAGCTGAGTCCATTCCGTCTGCTCGGCCATGACTGCAAAGATCATTGACATACATTTAGATATATAGAGAGAGAGAGAGAGAGAGATGAATCCACGACTTACTGGAACGCGTGAGTGCCACAAAGATGATGGAGACCAGGAATATGGTGCGCTTCTTGATCGTCGTCCTGTCAAAGAGCGGAGGCAGCACAATGCGCGCCGCAATATCCGTAATCGCTGTTATCGATAGACAATAGGCGACGTCCGCCTTGGAGTAGCCCAGGTTGGCAAAGAAGAAGGGCGTCACCATCTTGAAGTTCATCTCGGCCACGTAGAAAATGGACAGACCGAACAGGAGATTGAGAAACATTTTGTCCTTGAGCATGGCAATGTCGAGCAGATCGGCAAATCGACGCCAGAAGCCGGGCTTCTTTACATTCTTCTTGGCCTCCTCATCCAGCTCCGTTTGTTGTTTCTCCAGCTCGGTGGGCTTCATTTTGATGAAGCTATCCCGATGGCCGCCCAAAATGCTGCCCGTGGCGGTGCCCACGCGTCGCAGCTCACGATCGTTTTGCTCGAACTCATCGTCGCCGGTGTTCAGATGGACTTGGAGTATGGAGCCGGTGAAATCCATGTAGGACAGATTCGAGGTGACCGACGCCTTGCGGCAGCGCAACTGCGTTGTATTCACCTCGGCCTGTGAGGGATAACCACCGCTGCCGCTGCCCACATCCGCGGACTGGACACCCGCCAGGGACATGATGCGCGGAAACGTTGGCCGCTTGGTCAGACCCAGCCTGGAGCCGTTCATAGTGTTCATTGCCATTTCGGAGTAGTTTTTGCGTATGGACGGATGATTGTGCTGGTGGTGATGCTTGTTGAACAGAAGCGTATTCAGCTCCGGCAGCGCATCCTCCTCATTGCCATCCTCTTTGATCACGTTGAACGTGGGCGCCGGATTCGCTGCTGCGCCAGTGCCGCCTGCCGTCAGCTGCGGCTGCGGCGTTGGCAGCGCCGATATACACATAAGTTCCTCGTCATCGAACTCCTCCTTCATGTGCCATTTGATCGGCTGCAACAGCACCGAGCCGACGGTCGCATTCAGCGCAACGCCGGACAGCAACAGGACAGCGCCCCGAAAGCCATAACCCTCCAGCAGGATGCGCACCAGCTGCGGCATTATCAGCATGCCCATCGCTGTGCCCGCCATGGACAGGCCCACCGCCTGGCCGCGCTTGTGCTTGAAATAATGATTCAGGGCCACAAACGCCGCCGACGTCGACAGCCCGACGCCAATGCCATTGATCACACTGTACGTGCTGAGTATGTGCGCCATGGTGGTGGCCGGCGAGGTTAGCGCCAGGCCCAGTCCACAGAGCAGCGAGCCGGCAATGGCCACCTTGCGGTAGGAGAACTCCTTCAGCAGCGGACCCACAAACAAGCCCGAGAAGTTCATGCACACGTCCATCGTGCTGATGATAATCGCCGCCCCGGTGGTGCCCACATCCAGATCCCGCAACGTGTCCCCGAACAGCAGCCCAAACGATGGCTCAATCGAGCGGGTGGCCAGCTGCAAATGGCAATAACAAGGTAAGCATCACATTAAATTTCGATAAAATTATCTATACAATTAGCTAATTGGGAGATTACACGGCTTTACAGCTAAGTAGCGCTATGTAAAACCTTTCAACTGATTCTAATGCATTAGGCTCTTATATAATAATAATAATAATAACGATAATAACAATAATAATAATAACGGAAGGCAGCACTTGATTCTCAAATGCGAAAATTCTTATCTACACAGTTTGTCGATGGATCCCGACTTTGATTAATTATTGAACAATAAAATCTGACTGACTGACTAACTGACTGATTGACTGACTGACTGATTGATTGAATGACCGATTGATGATCTACGCACAACCCAAACCGTAAAAGCTAGACAAGATTAACTGTAGTACCTTATGTGATGGAAGTTGCGCTAAAACGGGGTCTTTAGGAATTTCACCCGGATATGTGGAAAAAACGCGAGATTATGTCGTTTCAAGGCGACATTCTATATTTGAGGTAATTCAAAACATTTTCAAATATCTATGTAGAATAGATCTTTAGGCATGGAGGTTAGTATAGATTTAAATATTCCACGGGTTGATGCCTTTTCGAAAATTCCATCCGTAAGTGTGAGCAGTTTTGTGAAACTTCTTTGTTAACCTTTCAATAAGCCTTAAGCGCATTTCGAAAGTTTTTTGTGACTTTCATTTCAGACGGATGGAAAATGGTTGGAAAAGTAATCGGAGCCTGGCAAAGCCGGGCAATACACACTATATATACATATATATTCGAGCACTTTGTTATCCCATGAGGCTAAAATCACACTTAACCTGAGGTAAATATAATCTCTAATCTATAATTGTCTGTCATTCTAACTTCTAATAATTGTCTCTTGTATTTCAGAATTCGGGAACGCAAGCTCAACTGTTTGTAGGACAATAATAATGTTGTTTATCGCAAAAACAACAAAAAAAAAAATGTATATATATATATATATATGAAATCGTTATCTGTGTGTTACAGTGCGCTAATAACTAACTTACTTTATGGAGGTGGACTGGAACAGGAAGCTATACCCGCTCGACGCGATCCTATAATTTATGACCTTAGCCCGGTTTTTATATTGACCAATTTGTTGAAGCTAATCGGATGTTCGACGGCCGCGTGATTTATCGGCCAAACAGCAAAACAACAAAACAACAAGCCAAACAAATCATAATCAGCAAAAAAAAAAACACCACAAAAATGGGCGGGCAACGTCATCATATTCCAACTTATTATCGTCAGCAGAGGCGATAAAGCCGGGTAAGTAGACAGCCCCTACTTATGTACATATATATATATATATATCTGTAATATAGATATGTATATATATTGGTAGTCTAGTATGAATGCACTTGAAGTTGTGACAGTTCGTCAATCCCTCAATTCGTTGGCCTTCATTATATCATGCAACAGGCTGCTGATTTGCCTGTCCCCAAATAAAAGTGTGGGCTCGAGGGCAACGTTGTCTCTGCGAGACCGAGACCTTCTTGCCCCGCGCAGCTAATTCATTTGTATTCCGAGCTTTATAAAGTTAACATTGAAGCTCTCAACTATTTTGAATAGTTAAATACAATTTGTGAAAATAAATAAATGCATATAAATAAGTAGTTAGGTAGATATTGCATATAGATGTAGATATATAAATAAATAGAATAGGATTGGACTATCTAACAATATTTAACTGTTCCCTACTTTAACTTAGATCAAGTATAAATATAGTATTAATCTTTTAACTAACAGCTTTTGGCACTTGCCCTCGTTCTTAGCTATGTAGAATTGTCATAAACAGCACACATTAAATCAATTTCCACTCTTATTTCACTTGCGCTTTCACCTTTCTATGCGATCTAATGCATTTTCTATGTGAACTAAGCTCCCGATCGTTTTCTGTACTCTGCCCGTTGTGTTGCCCTGTAAACTGATTAATTTAATGGTTCTTCGTGTTTCTCCCATTCTGATTGTCGTTTTTAACCTTAAACAGGTACTCGAATGGTTAGGTTTTTTTTTCGTGTTTATTGATGATGATTCGTGAAGTGCTTTATTTGTGCCTTTGCAACGATTATTATTGATTGTGCTGTTATTGATTTTCGTGTACGCGTGTGTATCGCTTTTCATTTCACTCAAGCAAGAACCTACCTTCCCCCCTCCGCCCCGCAACCCAACGTCTTGCCAGGAAAGAGTTGGTGCTAGATGGTTTATGGGCGTTTCATTCAAAACGTTAATTGCTTGATAATTGAATTATCACCAATCATAATTGAAACTAGCAAAGCAACACGCGCTCAGCTAATGCCACAAAAACAGAACACGCTCCTTAAATGGCGCTCGACGGAACTCTAGACTAGTTTTTTGTTGCCTAGGCATCGATCGTAAGTTTTTTAGGGCTGGTGTTGCTATAATTATAATTGGGCGCACTTTGATTTTGTCAACTCGCATGTGATCGAGACATGGCACCAGCTTATTCGCACGCACTGTTGCTTATCTCGGCGCACATACTAGATACATAATGTGTACATATAGAGGACATGCAACATTTGTGATGTAACAATTTGTTTGTGCAAATGTATGTAATAGGCAGAAGGAAGCATCACCGATCCCATATAGTATATATATTCTTGATCAGCATCAACAGCCGAGTCGATTTAGCCATGTCCGTCTGTCTGTTCGTCCGTCCGTATGAACGCAAGGATCTCAGAACCTATTAGAGCTAGAGAATTGCAATTTTAGCTGTCGGTCCTCCTAGTCCATGCGCAGACCGAGTTTGTTTCCGATATTCGATAACTTGCCCCGTTTCCAAGTAATCGATAAAAATCGATATCGAAAACCTGTTTTTTGAGCAATTTTGGTAAATAATAAGAGCTAGAGTCACCAAACTTGACATGTAGCTTCTAGAATAGTAAATATATATGTATCTGTCGGAAGAAGAGAGTTCAGGGTATCCCCTAGTCGGGAGCTCCCGTTTAGAACCTCTTACTTGCTAGTTAATATCTTATTTATTCTGCCACACATCTTTTACATAATTGTTGCATTATCCTAATCAGCTGATTTATTTGTATAGATTTACGTTCCATTCGTGTTGCCGATCGTTTTTCCATTCTATTTGCACATTGTAATTTTCCAGCCCGCCTCCTCCTTCCTCCTCCCGGCCCGCCCCATTGTAATGTGCAAATCTAAATTTTGGTTAGGCGAAATTTGGTTTTATTTGCTTTTAGCATTTGCCAATGCGGATTTTTAGCGCAAAACAGCAAAAGTCAAACAAAAACATGAGAAACCAACTCGTCGTTAATCGGTGTGTTTGACAGTGAATGCGACCGAGTTATTGGCGCCCCCCCCCCTCCCCCCTCCCCCCTACCACCAACCACCAACCACCTGCCCCTTTGCAGCCGTAAACGTATCGAGAAATCGTGAGCCGCAAATGCTTTAAATCAGCTTTTGATTTATATTTATTGGCCCCTGTTTGCGCTGCTTATTTGCCCAACACACGGGCCAAAGCTAGGTGTCGAAAGGGTTGCCACTCTGTGTGTGTGTGTGTGTGTGTGTGTGTGTGTGTGTGTGTGTGTGTGTGTGTGTGTATCTGTGTGTGTGTGCGAGTTTTGCACTAGACATTTTATTATTTGTAAACATTTGTGCAATATTTTCCAATCTAATTAACAAGTAGTCGCTGTGACGACCACTTGCGTGAAATTAACGTGATGTTCGGATGTTCGCAAACGTTAGTTCAAATCGAGAACCTATATACATATATATATAGCCATTACCTATATACTATATATATATATATATATATATATATACACATATGTATATAATTGCATGGGGGCAATATAAGTTGACGTTTGATGTGGGTGAATTGATGTTGGCCCCATTTCAACTTAATTATAGTATATAAACAAGGAAACACGCCGAATATTAAATGCTCTTGCACAAAAGCAAATGCTATAGGGGACCATATAGAAGAAGCATGTGATATAGAGTAGAAGCTTCCATATTTGCGACGCGGTTGTCCGCTTATCGGAATGCATTTTGCATGCAATAAAAACTTATGAAAAGCTTACGAAATTTGTAGGCAGCCCCTTATGGGAGATTACACTGTATTTACACGAATTGCCCGGTTTGTTAAATATCTTGAAATACATTTTTCTATCACATTATATATTACTCCCGATATTGATAAGATTTATAAAGATGACATTTGTATCTAGAATAAAGTTCTACGAACATTTGGTATGAATATTTGTATAGGGTAACTGCTAGTCAATCATATTCTTGCTTGTATTTCGTTTAGTATTAGCCAAACTACACCTTTTGTTGGCTAATCGACTTTCGGGTGATTCCGTTAAAATATTCCCTGAAATTGCTTAGTTTTTTTTTGCAATAATATATAATATAATATTATTACTGTGTTTTTTTTTTTAGCGCTCATCGCAGCAGCTGTAATTGAAATAGTCTACAGCTAAACATGTGTCTTCATTGCGAGTATTTGGCAAATTGGCAATTAATTAGGGGCCATTAATTAGACTAGTCAGCGAAGAGAGCTGGCGAATACATTGATCTTAAGTGGAAATCGCTCTCGATCGATAACAAATCAGCTGTTCCCAACAGCAGCTGGTCTCACTGGTCAAAGCAAAGAAAGCAAACCTTCAAAAAAATAGAACAGCTGCTAGGCTGCATTCTTAAGGAACAGTTACAGTAATAGTTACAGCTAAGATTTTTTTCTGATAGCCCTAAAAGTATTTCGTAGAATTCCTAGATGTTATGCATATTGAAGCTGAATTAGCTGAATTTGGCTTGAAATAAGATGCACTTGTTAACTTGGAAAGGTTTTCCTTTTTATACCTTTTTGTCACGAGACGTGTAACGCACTGAAGGAGTCATCTCCTATACCATAAAGTGTACATATATATTCTAGATCAGCATCCGAGTTGATATGTCCGTCTTTCTCTTTCTATGGGAACTAGTCGCTCAGGTTTTAAGCTATTAGGTTCTGGTATCTTACTCCAACGCGGCATTAAAAGGTCTCACTGTGCTCCCCACATATGTATATGCAAAATCTTATCAACATCGGACCACTATATCATATAGTTGCCATAGGAAAGATCGATCGAAAAGAAGCTTCTTGGCTGGCATTAATGAGCTCTTTCATTCTTATATATGTACATATGTATGTATTATGTATGCGAGGGCATTTCTTTCTCATTTTTATCAATGTTTTTCAATTAAATTTCATTTGTCTTGTCATTTTTTGCAGTTTTGCCACCTTGCGTTAATTTAGCCTCCGTTCCATCCAGAGATACGAAAAACACAAGCAATCTCTATTAAAGACATGTCTGCCCTGCCTCTTCTGATTGTGATAGAGCCATTTGATGTGTCCGGCAGGGTCAGTTTGCCCGGAGTTCGGCTAGAGCACACGGGTACGCAACGTGCTCGTCGGGAATTTTGATATTTTTTCTAATTAGTGGGTCGCCTCTACGGCTGTGTCTATACGTACATACGTACGGTATATCTGCTCAAGATATGGGCATTAAGTCTGTACTTGGCAGACACTTTGATAATTGCGTGACAATGGTCGTTATCAAATATTATGTTTTTGTTTTGGCTTGATGACGTCGTCAGTCACTCGAGTCGCGGCCCCGTCGATGACGTCGCGTACGGCCCCATAGGGCCCTGCGGCTTTTTGGGTGCCGCTTGGCGAGGTGTCATCGTTTTGTGTTGACCGTAAATCAAGCTCCAGTGAACAAAACTTATTCCCGCTCGTGTCCTCGACGTTTTGTTGGCGTCATTATTTTGTTCTATTGATTTCCCATTAACTTTTGCGTGGCATTTATTTTTTTTTATATGCTTTTTAACTTGTGTTGTTTTGCGTTTTTATATATGTATGTATTCTTTTCAATGGGCTTGGGCCCGCAGAGTTAAGCCCGGGCTAGCCTCTTTGTCCTTCGAAATGTGGAATTTAATTTTCTGTCGCATCATCGCTCAAAACTGTGGCACAGACAGCGCGATAAAAAAGGGGGCAGAGTGGGCGTGGGCGTTGTTTAACTTAGTTAAGATGGTTAAGATGGCACGTCCATTTCGTGCTAGTCGAGGGTCGATACTTATACGAGTATCGATACTTTCCGACGACCCAATGAGCTAAATTACATATTGCCTTTGAGTTATTTATCAAATAGAAGAGCTAAATCAATTACACAATTTGTTTATGTTGAAGAATTGAAAAGTTTATGAATATGTTGTGCGTTGATTTCCTATTTCACGAATTGTATGACTATGATAATTTCGTGTTTTTTTAATTTGCATTTGTTGCACACATATGTACATATACACATATACATGATTGTTCTATGCCATCTATAATATATACATATATAGTATAGTATTCTTATCAGAATTGATGACTTAATATTCAGTTCGTTTGGATTCTTCTTTGTTTTCTTCGAGTTAATTCCGATTGCAATATTTTTGATTTATATATATGGCATTATTGTTTCACTTACATCCAATTACATAATCATAGACAGAGGCTATTAACCTTTGGTGAAACAGGTGCTATTGGGGGTATTCCCTCGTCCAGACGTACATATCTCTATCTAATTACAAATGTGTATTTCCTTAGCACTTTGAGCAGCTGAGCAGCGCGTACAACGTTCGGTTCAATGGCTTTTTTGTTGTTGCGGTTCAATATTTGATGTTTCGGCGACTTGTTCATAATTAAAAGCAAATTTACACATTGTGTACTTTTACGAGTCTGTTAATAATACGCTTTAAATATAATGTATATTATTTTCTGTTGTTTTTTTTCTTTCTTTCTTTTTGTATTCATTTGCGTTAATTGAAAAATGCGTTTTGCTTAATGGGCAATGGGTTAACAGCTGGAAAGCCTATGGGCCGGGGCGGGCAGAGCGGGCCGGCTGTCTCAAAGATCGATGTTAAATAAATTTGAATTGAATTTGTTGTGTGTGTGTGTGTATGTGTGTGTGTGTTTGCTGGCAATTGAAGCAATTAACTGTAAAGTACATTTCACTATGTGGCTCCAATGACTGTGAATGCGACTTGTGACTGGGTCTGCGGCTTGTTGCGGCGGCTGCTGTCAAACATTTCAATTAAAATGTCGACCATAAAAAAACGAGAGACATACACAAAACCGAACTGAACTCTCTCGAGCTAAATTGAACGCTCGAGCGGAGGGGGAGCGGGAGGGGGGGGGAGGAGCGGTACGAGGCGGCTGCGGCTCACTCGCGCTCCGCATGATCGCAATCATGTGATTTATCCATATACAAATATATGTAGATATGTATACAACTTGGTTGGGTATAATTGTAAGTGATCGTCGGTCGTTTAGCTTTGGACTGCAAACGAGTTTTGGAGCAGCAGCAGGAAACGCAGTGTAAACAAAACAAACAAAAAAAAGAAAAAAGAATGTTGCAATCGGGTGCAACCAACTGCTTAATAACGCCTTTGCTTGGGTCGTTCTTACCGAGAAGGTCATCAGATGACCTAGCTACAGAATTTTGTTGACTTTAAAAGTGGGCCTAAAAATACCTATGGATATTAATGTTGCTTACTTTTATTTATAACTAATAAATAATAAATGAATAAACCAAATCAAATGAGCAACTTTCATGTTCCATCATCATCAGACTTTACAATCGAGTTTAGCATTGGCATCTTGACAGCTTGAACTTGTTGAGAATTTTAAGCGTCAAGCAGCGAATAAGCAGCAAAGCAAGACACGAACCACCTGCCCGTCCGTTCCATCATCAACTGACATTTCAATCGACTTTATGATCGGCAAGCACCTTATGCACCTTGTGCAGCTTGAACTTATTGAGGATTGCAAGCGTCAAAGAATGACAAAAACAGCAAAGTTCGCCCGTTCCAGCACCAGCAGGCTTTTCATTCGACTCTAGGATTGTCCAAAGCCTTCTTAATTTAATTCAAGGCCTTAACTTGTTGTGAATTGTAAACGTCCAGTGGGGAATTAACGGCAAAGTGAGAACTAGAACCTGCCCGTCCGTTCCACTATAAGCATACTTTACATTTGACTCTGGGATTGGTAAAAAACATTCTGCTCAATTCAAGGCCTTAACTAGTTGGGAATTGTAAGCGTCAACAAAGCAAATCCCAACAGCTTTGACACAAAGCCAATATACTCTCTTTTGACATGCTGAGCAGAGCATCAAAACACACAAGTTGCAACAAAGTCACGTGATCAAACGGCATCAGCTGCTGCCCGATATTGTTAAAGCACGTTTGTTGTTGCCAGTTGCCAGTTGCCAGTTGTTGTTGTTGTTGTTGTTGTGGCTATGACTAAAAAATAAAACCAGATTGGCAACAGTCTCCACGGCCAGCAAGCGCTGTTGTCGCTGTCGTCGTCGTCGTCGTCGTCACTTGTGTGTGCATTGACTATTGACATTGATTCAAACTCATTGCAGTTGGCAACAGCTTGTCTGAGCATTACGCGTGGCGGCAGAGAGAGAGAGATAGAGAGGGGGGGGGAAAGACATAGTGTGGCTGGTTTCATGTACAAACAATTTCCTATGCACGTGCTGCCCCCCAGATTCGAGAGCAATTGGCCAGAGCTGAGCAGCTGCTGGCAACTGTCGAGCAAGACACTGACCCGCTCGCTGCTGGCCAAATGGCTGTGGCCATATAAATAGATGTCTGGCTCGTGAGTTTGGCATTAGAATCAATTTCGCATCAATTTCCTATCAAATGGCCAAAACAAATTGTTTTCAGTTGTTTATCCTTTTTAGCGGCTCTGGCATTTCCATAGATTGGCAATTAACAACATTTTGTTAGGCCCACAGAGCCAGAGCCAGAGCCAGGCTACATCAGCTTCGACTCTGACACGCATTCGGCTCTTCAATTAATTTTCACATTTACCTGCGAATGCCTGTTGCCCGCTTTATTTGTTTAACAACATTTTAAGCAATTTTTGCTCGTTTCACTGACTTATTTTGGCCAACTACTCATAAGCTGGTCCATAAAATACAGAGCATAATGAAGTTATTCTAAAATTATTTAACAAACACTTCGGATATCTCTGCATTTATCTTCAATATACAAGTATATTCTTATATAAACAATTTTTCAAGATTTCCAGTCCTTACTATAAACTCAATTTGCTAATATTTTCAAGACAATAAATTAACTACAGGGTATCATCTAGCTGGCCACCTAATTTCTCTTGCTTCGCTCATTTTTTATATTTATGCCAAAAGTTTATGGCGCCCGGCAAAAATTATCATATCAATTAACTGTTCGATATATGTAATATATTTAGAATTCTATGGAATTCTAGTATTTATTGAAACTTTGTTTGTTTCCAGCTTGATTAGAGAAAATTTCCAAAAAAAAAAACCAAGTCGAGCATCCAAAGGTCGCAACTAATTTGGCTTGCCCATAATTTATAGGGTTTAGCAATTGGATAGTTTTTACAATTACATTTCGACTCATTTACAGAAACTAATTGCTGCACAATCTTTGGCCCAGATGTAAAGACTTGAATTCTTGAATGTAATTATGGCTGCGAAATAGTTTAATTGCGGAAGTCAACTGATTGCTGAAGGTGTATTTGTTGCAAAGTATGCGCATACTTAAATACCCTTTCTTGTTGTGCTTGTCACGTGGCAATTTCTGGCATGCCAGTCCAATCAATGAACCGCAAGCGTTGCCAGATTATTTTCGATTTAGATATACTCGATTGTCGCATAAAGTTTTAATATTGTGAAATTTCGTGCTTTGCCAGTGCTGCTAAGGGTTTTCGGACGACGCCAGTGTTGCAAAGTTTTGTTTTCTATGATGTCAGCTAAGCTACAAGCGTTGCCAGACCATCTAATATTGGGCCTTATTCCTAATCTTATTTCTATTCTTTCTAAAGCTCCAGTGTTGGCAAATTTAACTTAAAGAACTCTTGTTCAACATATGTAATCAATTTTTCTAACGAAAATCCTTAAGCAATTAATGTGGAGGATTAATAAATGTATATTATTTGCCTCGCTTGGCTCCGTATAATAATTTCGCCTTTTTATGGATACTCAAGAATTATTATCTTGAGCAAATTCTGAAAACGACAAAGTTCTAAGAAAAACCGTTTTTGCTTTCTTCGTTTTTTCTTTTTTCTTTTTTCGTCTGACTTCATCGAGAGGTGGGAACCTGCTTGGGCAAAAGGCTATAAATAAAGTATTGGTATCTATTCCAAACGCCAAGATGCGCCAATATTGATTTAATTGGCGTTCGTTTCAATATTTTTGTTTGCCCCTCCCCAAATTTGGGTCTTGGATATTCCCAGTGGACTTCTGAGAGCTTTGCGACAACGTGCCGAGGTGTTAATCGCCCCACTGCTGATAAGAAAAAGAAAAGCAAAAAAAAATAATAAGAACTGAAAGCAAAAGCAAATCAATGACGATATTTGTTATTTTGCTTGGATTTCGCGCAAATTGGCGCAACGACATAAAACCGGGCACGGGCACGGGCACGGGTCGTCGTGGAGAACGGAGCGGAAGAATCGAGAACGGAATTCGTCAAATATTAGAAAACAGACGGCAACAAATTGTCAAAGACAAACGGCTGAGAACTTGAGTATTTTCAGTATTGACACTGAATCTACACATCGGGCGAAATATAATAAAAATGGACAGCCAAACAATCACAATCACAGAGATATAGTATATGGGTAAACATAGGGGGTGGGTCGAGAGGGGGCGGCGGCGGGGGGAGGAGGTGTAGGTGCAAAAACGGCCGACAGCAAAAGTCTGTACAAAGTCCGATCTGTGAGTGGCCAGAGAAACTCTTCAATTTAGTTTCGTTATTTTGTTCTTGTTTTGCTTTTCAATTTGTTTTACAAACAATATATTGCCAGCAAGCCCCCCCCACTCCCACTCCCCGCCGCACCCAAAAGCCCCAACCTATATGTGCATACATTCATATATTATTACAACTTCGACGGACAAAATGTTTTGTTCAGCACAAAATATCATGTGTGGGACACGAGAGACTATAGAAAAAAAAGCAGAACATGCCTTTGAATAAATTGAAATATTTGTATAGTACATATGTAAAAGTTAAATATTTGACGTACACGTAAATATTTATGAACTGCTCTTTGGGCTATATATCTTTGACGTAACGAGAAACTAAGCAAGCGATTGGGAAACTTTTTTGAGCTTAAAGCTAATCTATAATGGTCAATATGCCGATAGGGCTGAAAGAAAATCGACGCGACCCGCTTCGGTTCCGGCTGAATGCGGCAATTATACGATGAGCTCACAAAACAATTATACATCGCTTCTCTATATTATAATATGCACAATTAAACTTATATGTATATTTGATGTAGATATACATATACATATATGTATATGCATATATATCATTTAGATCTGGGCAACACTCTCTGTACCGCATGCAAAAATGATGCAATGCGATTTTCAATTTGCCCGCCAGCCAAAACTTAACCAAACTAAACCAAAGCAAACCAATCCAAATCCAACAATTGCGGAACGTGTTTAGAAGTTTATCGGCCTCGCTATCTGCTTCTCAAAAACTCGCATTAGCTGTGTGTTTTCTCTGCCTTTATATCAGGCTATGGCTATTATTTATTGATTAATTAATGCTAAAGACATTCATCGAAACATTTTCGACTCTACAAAGTTGTACATATTATTTTCTTGAATATGAATTCTTATTGGATATCTCTTATCTTATTCTCATTCTTTTTCCATATATCTCTTTCTCCTATAATCGATTTCTTTAACATATTTTAGATCTGGTTGAATCGTATTAATACTATATCATATATGTATCTTATATGAACAAAAGGATTCTTCGACATACTTAAGTACTCATGCATATGTTTAAATCAGATTAATACTACTTATAATATATTATATATATAATTGAAGCTTGTTGTCGGTTTCCCCATCTCGTCTCCTGTTTCTGCTGCATGCTCAGATGTTGTTGAAGATGATCAGCAAGGGTATTCGATATTCGGTAGCTGGCAGTTGGACCGTGCTGGTTTTGTGTAGTCTATGCAAATATTACTTTTTAATATTTAATGACAAAGATATCTTTGGCAAAGCACACGTGATAAAACGGCAGCCTCTCGATAAGATCTTTAAACAAATGGCGCACAAATAAGATTCACATATTTGTGGCAATATCTTATTATATAACATGATTAAGTTTTGTGTTTTTACTAATCTTTGCACAAATATCTTATAAACTTATCAGAAATAAGGCTGCTGGATACCAATAAGTATTTCCTATATCTAGTTTCTTTTTAACGCTTTCCATATGTACTATATATGTATATATATTTCGGCATGTGCTATGGGGCTGGGTGACATTTATTGGGAACATTAGACCTGATTGCTTTGCGCATTGTATAAGATTCAATGGCTAATTTGGCTCGTAAATGATTTAAAGGCGATTAAAAGTGTTTGCTAACGATAACGAAAAGCAATGCGATTAGCGAACACTGGACTTGGTCATATAATCGACTGATTTGCACTATAACAGCGATGATAATGATCACCATGATGGCGATGATGATGATGATGATAATGGTAATGTTTTGGTTTGTTTATTTTCGTTCTTATTATTTATTTTTATTTTATTTTATTTTGTTATATATATTATGCTACGCCCATAAAAATGCACATTGATTGGGAACCCTTCGAAATTGATTGATGGGGTATTATGAGCTTGTGCAAAGGTATGTAACAGGCAGTAGGAGACTTTTCGGAGCCAAGTCGATCTAGCCATGCCGTTCTATCTGTCCCGAGAATTACGAACTTGACAATTTAAACGAACTTGCACGAAAGATTAAGTATATTTAAAATGATCGATAACTCGCCTCGTTGCCAAGAAATCGATAATACCCAAAATCGACGAGCAAATAAGCAAATAAGCGTTTAAGAGCTATAAATGCCAAATTTTGTATGTGGGATATCTTAAGCGTATACATAGATTCAGAAAATGTATCTTTTTAGATATTTCCCTTGTAATCTTGGGTTTTGGCATTGATACACATCTGCGCTGTACACAGTTGGTTGCTAGATTAAAGCTCCGAAAATTTCATTAAGATCGGACTATATAGACCGAAGTATGTATAGAGGATGTATGTTTAGAGGATGTATGTATAGAAGGTGTATGTTTAGAGGATGTGTGTATAGAGGATATATAAATAGATGTATGTATGTATAGATGTATGTATAGGGAATGTATGTATAGATGAAGCTATAATGCTAGCTCCTCGCTGGCTTTAGGGTATCGGCAAGTCGGCACTCTTATTTGTTTAGAAAAAATGTACAAACAGGGGTAGAATTTGACATCAATTAAGTTTTATGAGCGTTTTAAATTTTAATTTGCGCATGAAAATGTCGATGCGCAAAAATGTTCGAGTATGTGCGTGTAATCTCTTTCCAAATGTCGTGCGACCAAGCATTCTGCCATTGTTAGCCTGAACAGATGATTAATCTTATCAAAGTATTTGGTTACCAAGCAATTATAGAAATCGATATCTCATACGCATAGCTGGATGATCCATATAAATAATTGATTTTAGTTGTGTGGAGTCTCGCTGAGCATAATCTACATAGTATAGGTTATAGTAGCTCAATTTTAATTGGGTAAGCCTCACAGGGCTTATGCTATTGTTTCTTTGAAATGAAAAGTTACGAGATCTGATGTGCACAATCTTTTGGGGCTCAGCCCTTGGATATTCTTATATTAGTATACAATATTGTTAATGATCAGCAATTGCTGTACTTATCAGAAATAGTTCTTAAGCTTAAATTGATTTAAGCAAGTTACTTTCTCTTAAGCTTAGTTTAAGTTGATTTAAGCAAGATACTTTCTTAAGCTTAGTTTGAGTTGATTTAAGCAAGTTAATTTCTTAAGCTAAGTTTGAGTTGATTTAAGCAAGTTAATTTCTTAAGCTTAGTTTGAGTTGATTTCAGCAAGTTACTTTCTCTTAAGCTTAGTTTAAGTTGATTTAAGCAAGATACTTTCTTAAGCTAAGTTTGAGTTGATTTAAGCAAGTTAATTTCTTAAGCTTAGTTTGAGTTGATTTAAGCAAGTTACTTTCTCTTAAGCTTGGTTTGAGTTGATTTAACTAAGTTTTTTTTCTCTTAAGCTTAGTTTAAGATGATTTAAACAAGTTACTTTCTTAAACTTAGTTTAAGTTGATTTAAGCAAGTTAGTTTCTTAAGCTTAGTTTGAGTTGATTTAAGCAAGTTAATTTCTCTTAAGCTTAGTTTGAGTTGATTTGAGCAAGTTAGTTTCTCTTAAGCTTAGTTTGAGTTGACTTAAGCAAGTTAGTTTCCTAAGCTTAGTTTAAGTTGATTTAAGCAAGTAACATTCTCTTAAGCTAAGTTTAAGTTGATTTAAGCAAGTTACTTTCTTAACTTTGTTTAAGTTGATTTAAGCAAGTTACTTTCTTGAGTTTAGTTTGAGTTGATTTAACTAAGTTACTTTCTTAAACTTAGTTTAAGTTGATTTAAGCAAGTTAGTTTCTCTTAAGCTTAGTTTGAGTTGATTTAAGCAAGTTAGTTTTAAGCTTCGTTCTAGTTGATTTAACTAAGTTGCTTTCTATCAAGCTTAGTTTAAGTTAATTTAAGCAAGTTCGTTTCTTAAGCTAAGTTTGAGTTGATTTAAGCAAGATACTTTCTTAAGCTTAGTTTGAGTTGATTTAAGCAAGTTAATTTCTTAAGCTTAGTTTGAGTTGATTTAAGCAATTTACTTTCTCTTAAGCTTGGTTTGAGTTGATTTAACTAAGTTTTTTTCTCTTAAGCTTAGTTTTAGTTGATTTGAGTAAGATACTTTCTTAACTTAGTTTGAGTTGATTTAAGCAAGTTACTTTCTTGAGTTTAGTTTGAGTTGATTTAACTAAGTGACTTTCTTAATCTGTGTTTAAGTTGATTTAACTAAGTTACATTCTATTAAGCTTAGTTTGAGTTGATTTAAGCAAGTTAGTTTTTCTTAAGCTTAGTTTGAGTTGACTTAAGCAAGTTAGTTTCCTAAGCTTAGTTTAAGTTGATTTAAGCAAGTTACTTTCTTAACTTTGTTTGAGTTGATTTAAGCAAGTTACTTTCTTGAGTTTAGTTTGAGTTGATTTAACTAAGTTACTTTCTTAAACTTAGTTTAAGTTGATTTAAGCAAGATACTTTCTTAAACTTAGTTTAAGTTGATTTAAGCAAGTTAGTTTCTTAAGCTTAGTTTGAGTTGATTTAAGCAAGATACTTTCTTAAGCTTAGTTTGAGTTGATTTAAGCAAGTTAGTTTTAAGCTTCGTTTGAGTTGATTTAACTAAGTTGCTTTCTATCAAGCTTAGTTCAAGTTAATTTAAGCAAGTTCGTTTCTTAAGCTAAGTTTGAGTTGATTTAAGCAAGATACTTTCTCAAGCTTAGTTTGAGTTGATTTAAGCAAGTTAGTTTCTCTTAAGCTTAGTTTAAGTAGATTTAAGCAAGTTACATTCTCTTAAGATTAGTTTAAGTTGATTTAAGCAAGATACTTTCTTAACTTAGTTTGAGTTGATTTAAGCAAGTTACTTTCTTGAGTTTAGTTTGAGTTGATTTAAGCAAGTTACTTTCTTGAGTTTAGTTTGAGTTGATTTAAGCAAGATACTGTCATAAGCTTAGTTTGAGTTGATTTAAGCAAATTATTTTCTCTAAAGCTTAGTTTAAGTTAATTTAAGCAAGTTATTTTCTCTTAAACTTAGTTTGAGTCATATGGGCTTGGCATCGTGGTCTTTATAATGTGTTTTGTTTTCGAGAATCTTTTAAAGCACCGCGCGCGCACAATTCATGAGACTTAGTCTAAAAACTTGAATAGTTCTCAATATTGACATAAGTCTTTAATTGTAATTTCTTGAGCATGCCCAATTTCTTATTTCTCTGTTAGAATTATTGCTAGTTTTTTAAGTTTTGGTCGAGTCTTATGGGTTTAGGATTGTGGCCTTTCAACGTTTTTGTTTTTTTTCCATTAATAAACATTGTCTGCGCCACAATTCTAACCTCATTGGGCTCCGTTTCAGCGACTGTGTTTAACTCTATATTTAACATCATTTTGTGTCTTTACCAAGTATAATATCATAAAAAGTAATCTGGATTTTTATAGAATTACCAAAACTTGATAATATTTATAGAAATAATAATATCTATATGATGGTGTAGTATTTAAATGTTTTGTTTTCCAGATATGGATGGGAAAATATCTGAGTTCTTAAATGTACTTTGTTAGAAACATTATAATTAAGCTCAGTTTCAGAGTTTGATGGGACTACACTATATTTTGATGCCTATTCCTGACAAAATACTTAAAGATAAGAACTATATCTACGTGAATCGTACAGTTATTCAAATTGAGTTTAGTTTTTACCATGATTTGAGTCATATGAAATTTGCACAGTGGTCTTTTATGACGAGTTTTTGATATTATCGTTAAAAGAGCCGCCGCGCAAATCTCATGTGGCTTCGGCCCAACATTTGTTCGTGTTATAAATAAATATTTATATATAGGCAATATAATGCAACAAGTAGTTTATTTTTTATGTGCATATACATATATGCACAACTATCTGAAGAATAGTTTTTTAGTTCGAGTTTCTACAAGTTGCATTTTTTTCGAGTCATGTGGGCTTTGCACTTCGCTTTTTATACAACGTGTTTTTTTTATCGAATCGTGTATAAAAACGAAGTGTTCAACTCATGGGACTAAGTTACAGCGCTTGGAATTTTCTTTAAGTCTAATACGAGTTTCCAAATCTTACTTCATAGTTTTCTTATGCATAGTTTTAATTAATATTCTGAATAGCTTTATGTCCTACAAATTTAGCATAAAAATACATATAACCCATGGCTAAGAAACTTTATAGAGTTATAGTATTGTATTTCCTTGTAATATCATTTATTTTCTTCGTAAGTGGAGTTTTTAATTAACTCTGGCCAAGTCATTTGAGTTAAGCACAGTAGTTCTCCTAAACCGTTTTTTGTTTTATGCTCGGTTAAGAGATCTACTATGCTAACTCAAGGGACTCAGTTTCAACGTGTGAATTTCCTTTTAATTAAGTTCTTCTTAATACCAGGCTATTTGCCATAGATATATAGATTGGACAAACATTTGCATATTTACTATAAGTTACTATAAATGTATAATATGCGCCCAAATTGTTCTATTCTATTCTATTTCTGCAAATTGCTTGAAATAGACGATTTTAAAAACTGGTCATTGGAACGGTTGGATAAGGGCATAGTTGGACTACGTGGAGTCGATAACGCCTAAGATTAATTTAAGAATCAATACTTCGATAATACTTCAATCCACTTGGTACAAAAAAACAAGAATTGTTTCTGAGCCAAACTCAAGAACAGAATGGACAACATATGTGGACAGGATCTTTTGTCATGTACTGATCGTTAAACTCCTTGAAGCCCATATTGCCCATGCCCATCGTAAAAAGCGAGTTGAATTTAAGTTTTTGATAAAGAATGACAACCAAAATCATTCATTTTGTTGACAAGTTCGAGTGGTAAAAGCGACTTTGGTTCACTTCCATAAGCTCAGCCAGATAGAGTTTTATGGATTTTGCACACCGGGTCTTCGTATACGTGATTTAGCAAACCGTTGGAAGATCCGCTATGTAAAATTTATGGATCTCGCGGAACAACCAGCTTTTTGGGCTTCCTTGGACGCAATGCCGCGTACAAGCTGAGGTGAACACGTAATATATAACTGTTTATGATATGTTAAATATTGCTTGTTTACCCAGGCTGCATGCGGAACAGTTACCGAGATTGACATCAACTGTTGCAAATGCTAAACGAATCTGAACTGGCTGTTAAATGCGCTTGTCAAGTGTCGAAGTGTCAAGGTCAAGAAACGAGTGCATATCGTCGAATTCGTTATACTCTTACGGAGGGTATTATAACAATGTGACTGATTGGCAGAGTTATATAGAGTATATTAACTTGGATGCGAATGCTAGAATGTGCATTGATATATATATATGTATATATATATATGTGTGTGTGTGAGGGTATTCAATCTTCGGCTGCACGAACATAACAATTGCTCTGCTTGTTTTTGTTACATTTCGTTTCGTCGATTTGTTTTTATCTTTTGATATGCACATATACTCTATATATTTATATATATTTTGTTGCTCAGTGTCAAGCGCAATTGCTTGCATCTCGATGCTCTGCTTAAATGTGTCAGGTGCCATCGAGTGGTGCCTAGACAGACGTGAGGAGTGTACCTGAGCTTGTTTGGCCTTCAATTGAGAACTAAGCCCAAAAGGCAGTTAATGGCACAAAATATGCGCCAATTATCATAATGCATTTTGATTTATTGATTCGGAAAAGACTTGACTGATCGCGCCAAATTACTGTGAACAATATTATGTATCGAACTGGCGGATCGAAGTTTATGGCAAGATATTGCATCAGTTAGCAAATGAAGCACTCATTTCGAAAATTTGAGTGTTTCATTTGTTACTTGTTGAATCAATTGCCCCAGCTGCAATAAAAGTGTTACGTGTTTTTTTTTTTTTTTAGGGAGAACTGTTTTCCCAGCAGTTATTCCTTAAATAGAACACACAATTTAAAGGTTAATTAAAAAAGAAAAAAAGAAAAGAAAATGACAATGCTTTTACTTCCTCTTACTGCGAATCACGAATATTAATTGAATATACATATGTATGTAGATTATGGTGTAACGTCTGTGACATGCTTAGTCGACGCAAATATAGTTCTCGATATATCTATATTAAAATTGGCTGAGACAGTTACAGGCATTGCCAAATCAGCTGATCTATGTGATCCGATGCTCCAGTAAGAAAAGAAAAAAAAACAGTATTTAATAGAATATTTCGAGTTGCCATTTTGAACTATTGGATAATGTCTATTGCGCACATGTTCAACAACACGAGGAGTATATGATCTCTGCTGATCAAGTGAGCTATAAACGTTGCCCGATCGTTCGGTTTATATGAATCCGATATTGAGATAACACTAAAAACATAAGCCTCATCATTCTACGAAAACACAAAATCTTATCGTAAACAAGTTCGCGTATAGCGCGAATTTGCGGCCAGAACTAACCTAGCCTAACTTGAAATCAAAATCATGGAAAATAACTACATACATATAACCGAATCGGATAAACGCATTAATTATTTTCTAATGTTATTATTAGCATTAGTTGATTTCGATGGGGTGTGTTGCAAATCAGGGAATGGCAAGAATCAAAACTTACGTTGACCAAACTGACGCCAAAGCAGGCGACCCAACCCCAGCCGCCATCGGGTGCTACTTTTCTTGGTTGTTTCGTTGTCATTGTTGCTGTTGTTGCTGTTCTTGCTGTTCTTGCTGTTGTTGCTGTACTTGGTTTCTTGGCTGATTTCTTGTTTGTTGTTTTTGTTCTTTCGTTCTCTTCTTTTAATTTTTTGTTGTTGCTGCTTTTCCGGGCGCTTCTGCTTGGTGTCAGGTGCGCAGATGTATTGCTGTCGCTCTGTAGTGCATCGACGTATCTAGAATTATGGATATTCAGTGCGCCGCCTTCTCTTTGGTCGCCGTTATTTTTGTGTGTTTGTTTTGATTTATTTTTCTCGTGCGTTGCGTTGTTCGTTTTCTTGTCTTATTCAATCGTTGGGATTTTTTTGGAGCGCGTTGGGTGCTGTTTTTTTTTTTGTTTTTTTTTATTATTTTTATTTTTTTTTTTTTGGGTATGATTTTGTATTTGTCGCACAATCAAAAAAAATAAAAAAATAAAAAATAGAACTTGGAAAAAAAACACAAACTTGCCGCGCTGTGAAAAATGTTTTTTTTGTCAAAGTTCTAAGCAACGTTTCTTTTTTTGTTTCTTCTTACTTTTGTTGTTTTTGTTTCTTTCGGTTTTCTAACTTAGTGCCAAGGTTATTTTGTTGCTTCTCGGCGATGTAGTTGCTAATTTATTTTTATTTACTTGGCTGTTGTATTTGTGTGTTCTGTTATGTTAATGATGTCAAATCTGTAGCATTGTTGTTGCCATTACCTTGTTTTTTTTTAGTTTTCTGTTTTTTGTTCCCTCTTTAGTTGTTCATGTAACTTGTTCGTGTATTGTTTGTGTTTCATTTGTTGTTGTTGTGTTTTTTTTTTATATTTTTATTTTCTTTGTATTTATCAAATTTCTCGCATTTTGCTTGGTTCCGTTCAGTTATTTGTTAACGAATTTCTTATCTTGGCGTCGAGCGATGTTTTTTTTTCCATTCGTTATTTATAATTTCAATAATGTTTTATTTAAACTTAACACTGCGACATTTTACAATATATTAACTTACAAGGCACGTTTTTGCGAAATCAAAATAACGAAAACAAAAAAAAGAGCATTCAGACGAACTCGCGAAAAATTTATAAAAATTGAGTTTTGAACAGAAAAAAAAAAAACGAAAATATTTATTTTCTCTTTTAGGCCTGTCGTTTTCAAGTTTTGCCTTATTTTCCAGCTGTTCTAACTGACTGTTTTTGTTGTTTCTTTTAATTTTATTTTTTTTATTTTTTGTGTTCTATTGCCTCTCTCGCGTTGCTGTTGTGCCGCCTCCGTCGTTCTCAGCGTATTCTTGCCGTTTGCTAGCGTGGTCGCTTCGTGCAACGCTATTTATTACAAACGGGGGTGTGGGGGCCTGACTGGGCTCTCCGCATCGGTTCGATGTGTTACGCGCGACTGTTCAATCGATACTGACTGCCCGTCGACGTCGCCAACTGACTGCCTGCCTGCCTGCCTGCCTGGCTGGCCGCAACAGTGAGAGCAAGCGGCGGGAGAGCGCGTGAAGTGGACTCGCTTGGAGAGAACGAGTGGGGACAGCTGCGACGCTGAGTCAGTGTGTGTCAAGATCGCGCTCTAATGCTCGAGAGTAATGCCTGCTGCCTGCTGCTCCTCCGGTCATTTAATGTGCGCTGCAGTTGCCAAAAGCGCAACCCCAAAACGAAGCCAACAACAACAACGACAACAAGAAGAAGAAGAGCAACGTTGAATTTTTTTTTTGCTGGCCGACTAATTACGCGTCTGCTAACTTTCCAGCTCCTCGGCATTGTTCTTTGTTGGGATTTAGACACACGCATACTGCATACGTATACCTACGCATATTTGTATACAAACATATCCGCACATCATATACGCACGCAACCATGCATGTTCTTTGTCTTGGCCATGGCTGGAGTAACATTTGTGCTGGCCTCTTGTTGCAATATGCGTTTTTGCCTGCTTCTTGTATTCAACACATTGTTCACTTATCCATATCCACTGACTCAGTTGCGCAAACGCTCTCCCATTTCTGCACCTCTCGCTCTCTCGCTTGCTCCCTCTCAGACAGACATATATCTCTCACTAGCGCTGTTTTGTTACTTGTTGCTTTGCAGATCTTTTATGTGTGTGTGTGTGCGTGAGTCTTCGGTGAGTTTTAGGTGCTGCCAAATATCGGCCTGTTTTAAGGATTTGGATAGAACGGAACATTTCGAAAGTTTTGTTTTTTTTTTTTATCGGGCAATCTTATTAGGCGCACACCCCTCTTGCGCTGATATTTTCTCTTAAATCATTTTTTTTTTGTATAATTCGGAACAGCTTAACCTCTCTTCGACGGAATTCATTTTAACCTCTCTTCGACGAAATTCATTGTAACGCGAAAATTAATTAGGAAAAACAATATTCGGAATAAACGATAATAATGATAGGGATAGTGAACCTGTGTACATTCATTTATATGCAGGCTCTTGTGTGTACTTATAAGGGGACGATGTTCCGTTTGTTAAAGTCATGATATATATTAAGAAACGAAAAATTGTCTCCTGATACGAACACACGTACACTATCAAATATATATTAAAACTTAATATATATTTAAACATTTTGTCTACACTGTGGATATCCCTTACATAGTCATGACATCAATCCTTAAGTCCGACGATCGCTGTCCGCCCACGAGAGTGTTCACTGTAGTATATATACAGACCGTTGAATGTAATAGAAAATACCTGTGGACCGCAGTGGACCCTTCCCAGCAATGGATATATATTTTGTTCTCTTCAAAATATAGATATGTGCAGCTCGTTATTTCCATCAGGTTGCCGTTTTGCCAGCGCGTGGACTGAAAATATTCTTTTTAAATTAAAAAAAATTTAGTTGCAGTTTTTTAGTTTAAATTTTTTTTTTTTTTTCTGTTTTCTCTTTGTTTTTTGCACACTAGAAATATTTGTTGAATTCACACCTTGACTTCTTACAATTTGATGCAAGTGCACTGTCTTTACTTGAAAAAAAATGTTAAAAAAATAATATAATATTATTTTGCGCTAACACGATGCTGACACTGGGAGACCAAAATGGAAATGAACATTGAAGATTCGAAAACTAAAAACGAAAGCTCGGCTCACAGCTCGTTCCCTCGAGCGCCCAGTCTGAGCTCCTGCCCGGTCCACTGGCAAAGCTGCAATTGCGCAAATTGCACACCCGGAGTCACAGGTTTTGGACACGTGCATCTGCAGGATTGTTACGGGGCGTATGTGATATGTGCGTAAGCAGAGTCCTTCGAGGCCCAGTCCCAGTGTACACTGGGGGATAGTGTCAGGCCCAGGCGCCCAGCGTGTGTTCTGCCAAAAACAGAAAAAGATGACAGCTCCATGATAAAGAATCGATAATGTGAACAAAAAATGCAAACAAACCTTTTGGATTTACATGTCGCCGGCGGATTGTACGCTTCGTTTCCTTCCTGATGTGTTACATATACTTGTTGCGCCTCCCAAGTGACGTCATATGTTGACGCATATGCGCATACATACGCATGTGTGTGTGTGTGTGTGTTGACTTACATAAATAATCTCTGGGAGAGGCACAGCAACTTGAGGGTGGTTAGTTTCTGTTCAAGCTTCCGCTTAGATACTCTGTAAAAGAACAGCAATTTATACACACAGACATATGCACACACACATGTACAGACGTACGCATATGTATGTATGCGTATGTACATTTACATTTCAAACAAGAACCTGATGAAATTCATGCTTATTAGTATGTATATTTCATATATGTACATATATATATATATATGTGGGAGTGTATACAGCTATCGGTGTGACTAAATAAGCTGTTGTGCTCGCTTCTCATACCCTGGATCCATTTAAATGGCTAAAAATAATATGTTTTATACTAATGCGCAGTAACAGACATATTATATGTTATTCAACGGAAACCAAGTCGATCTAGCCAGGTCCGCCTGCAGGAACGCGCGTCAGACGAGAAGGGACGAATGGAAGGGATGAATATGAAATTTAAATTAGCGTATATTAAACACAGAACATGTTTATCAATTCCTGATATCTGCCCCATTTCTATAATATCGTTAAAAACCGATTGGGAGACTTTTGAGTGCCATGTTCAGGCCCTGAAAATTCAATGAAGATCGGACTACAAACTCCGAAGTTATTTCAGCAATGCTCGAAACGGCAGCTCGGCTGGGTGCAGAGCACCTGCTAGTCGGAAAATCTCGACTAAAACTCTCTAGTATGTTTTGGTATAGCTAAACTTTCTAATTATTTAGCATAACTATTCGGCTTATACGAATAGTTGAGTGCGCTGGAATCGTAGTGGAAAAGTCTATAGATTTGCATAAATCCTATTTGAAAAATTTGTAGATACTTTTAGTTGTGTTTGTTGTTCAGTAAAGTACTTGTATTATTCATAGTTGTTCTTAGTTTATTATATTGCCTTGTTCCATATACCCACATATATGTATGTATGTGTATTGTTGATAGACGTATCTATTGTTGTTGTTGTTATTGTTGTTGTTGTTGTTGTTTTTAGTGATTCCGAGCGATTTGTGTGGATGCCACACGCATCAACAGATTGCCCCCATGAATGGCAATGTATGGCAATGGGCGAAAAAGGAAATTAACTGACTGACTGACTGACAATGTGATTGATTGACAGACTGATGACGTACGCTTAAGTTCCGTTGACTGAAGCGGCATCGCAACAAAACAACGGCGACAAATTTGGTTTAAGTATGGGGTTCAGGAGTCCGACGGGTTCAGACTGGACAATATTTCCGGGCTCGCGTGTCCTATATGGAGCATAGGCATCCACATCCCCACATATGTATATCCATGACACATTCGATTTGTTTATGGACATTTTTCGGGGACAAGGGCAAAAGAACATATGTATGTATCTTAAAAATGTATTCGGTTGAGCTCTGACGTCATGCACATGTTCCCATAGAGTCGAGCTGCAAGTATATACATATACCCAAAATACTTGTACTCTCTCCCTCTAGAATTAACGCATGGAGTACATCACTCAGCTGTTCGACAGCTGAGCCGAAGGCGAAACTGGTTTCAGACATAGCACTCAGTTGTACTTGCACTCAGTTGATAACCCTTTGGCATATTAGATGCTACCCATTGCCAGCTGATCTGAAAAAGTACAAGTACATGTCAATTTCTAAAAGTAATGCCAGCCGGAACGTGTTAGCTTCTGAATAGAGCACATATATACACATATTTGTATTATCAAGTATCAATAATTTTTTATATAAATTGATTAATTCGCGTGACGCGTATATATTTATGTACATATTCAAATGGCTTATGAATTTCTCGTGATATTCACGTGCTCTCTAAACGATGCTCAGCTCTAGTCACAAGTTCTGGAGGCAACAATCAATGATTTTTATTCAATTATTGTTGCTGATCAACACAATTGACGAATCATTAAGCAGACACATTAAAATTACTTTGGGTTTTTTCAACATTGTAGAGGGTATACAAATTCCGCAAATTTTCCACTGTTGCGGGTGAAATTTCCAAAATCGCTGAAACACGTCTTCATTAAGTTCTTAATCGGACAGAGCTTAAAACTAAGCTGAGAAAGCTTAAATTCTGCGAGAAGTGCGTTTTCATCAGGATCCTTGGAAATGAATTTGAGCCCGAAACTTCACTCACCAAATCTTTGAAACCTATTTCCACCGAGAAGGGATGAAGGAATCGAAAAGTGTAAAACACCTGGTAAATGAATTTGAACACAGATATTTGAAAATGACTTTGAGATGTTTCGGATGGCAAACAAAAAAGTTTCACACAAACGCTTTTCGCGATTATTCCACACTTGCGAGTGAAATTCCCCAAAACCCCGTCTTAGGATGCAGCTTCATAAGATACGGTGCCTATAGTAAAATGATCACCAATCAGTCAATCAATCCCTAAGTAAGTCAATCGCCTGATTGTCTAGTCGGACAAATAGTTATATGTATACAGATGGAGATACAAAGAGTACAAAAGCCTAACATATTGATATCGTCCCCTTATCCCCCAAGCGATAGCAATAGCAGGGCGTTCCTTTAACATATGCAAGAAAGGGCGTTTGTTTCTGCGGTTCGAAATAGCGTCAAAAGTTATCTTCCAGTCGACACTATTTCTTACCCCATTGACGAAACACTTTTAATCTCACCGTGGGCAATTCTTCCCCATCTGCCCGAAAGGGAAATCCGCATATTCCAGGGAAGTGTTGATCAAATATGGAATAGAGTGCATTTAATAATACTGCCATGATTTACAATTGCTAATATAATAATAAGCGAACAAATGGCGAAATAGTTGACATTCGAGTCACGAAAAGTACGAAAAGTTGCTCAGTTTTTATTGAGGCTTTGCAATCGAAGAGTAGTTTTGATATGCTCTTGGCTTGTAAAGTGTCAACATGAAAGGAGCGTAGTTTCCAGCCTCAAGAAACAAATGTGCCAATGTGTTAAAGATATTCATCCAAGGCGAAAAGTATGCAGAGAAAACATGTCCAATAATAAGGCGACGAAGCATGCAACACTTTTCCACATTCCAATTGGAACGGACAACAAAGACATTAAAAGCCACGACATCCTAGAAGCCGATAATACGGAGGTAATATTATATATAAAACATACATTTAATCATTTTCTTGTTTATATTATGCTCAATCTCATTATCTTATCAATTTAGCTAAGAAGCCTACACGAAGGACTTTAGAATTGTTAGGATATTTATGAGAGCGTTCAGCTTGCCCTGGCACTTTCTAATCAAAGAGATGATATTTATTCAATCTTTGATTGTAAAGGGCTATAGCGGGAGGAACGCAAATTGCATCAGTTACTTGGCATTGTGGGATGAATATTGCTGGAACAGCGAAATGTGTGCAGACCAATCAACTTAACAGCTTATTCTCAAAGATCTTTGAGAGAATTTATTTTAAACGTGCCACGGGTAAGGCCTGCAACATTATTCTTGGTCAAAATTAATGTGAAAATGCATACATACACACACACACATACATACATACACACACATACATACATACACAAACATACATACATACACACACATACATACATACACACACATACATACACACACATACATAGACACACACACATACATACATACATACACACACACACACATACATAGACACACACACATACATACACACACACACATACATACACACACATACATACGTACTTACATGCGTACATGCACATATACCTAAATACATGCCTACATACATACCTAAATACCTACATACATATCTACATACATACATACCTACATACATACCTACATACATACATACCTACATACATACCTACGCCTCCTGCTCCGCCCCCTTGGTTCTCCTCCGACTCCTCAGCTTCCATCGTTGAAGCCTAATTCATAGGTGAAACTTGCAAGCCTTGCTTACATTTTTGAGAATCGAGGAGGAGGGCAGCTTTGATAAATACGTTTTCTTATTTGAATTTGTCGCGCAACAAGACAATTTGGTCTGCTATTGGTATTTTATAAGACAATTTACATGCATACATACATACATACATATATATACGCACATACATACATACAAAGACATACACAGACATACACTCACATACATACTTACATACATACATATATTCATTCTCTTATCATTCATTCATTTATTCATTCATTCGTTCATACATACATACATGTATATATATACACATGCATACATTCATACATACAAACACACATATGTATATGCATACATACATATATACAAAATCAATTTGGCATCTAATTCTGACAATATTATTCTTAGTCAAAATTCGTGTAAATATGGTACCCTCAAATATCCTATATAGACATAGGTCAACATTTTCCAACCCCATAACTTGGTCAAATCTCATCAGATTTGCACGAGGCTTGGCTCTTTGTTCATGGTTCGGCCCCTTGATCAATTTGGCATCTAAAGCTGGTAAAATTATTCTTGTATTTATATAAGTATTTATCCTTATTCTATACTCTTATTTGCATCTGGTAATAGACATATGAGATAAGATATTTTTATATGGATACTTAGACATATAATATTATACTTTTATATGCATCTTGCTCTTGTTTATTGATACTTATACTATATAGAAGATGCATATACAAGTATACGTTAGGATAGAAGCTTAGTTAAAGACATGACATAGATAGATACTTATCTCATGTGTCCATTTATAAGTCGAGATCCAAATTTTAACTATTAAATGCATCTTGCTCTTCTATATCGAATAAGTATCTATAAGTATATGCACATATAATATGTCCATAAGTCTTACCAAGTTTCTATTCCTAAACCGAAAAATAAAGTTATGTATTTATTTTTTAAATTTAATATGCTTGTTTGTCTTCAAAAAAACTACCTGCCCCGGGTGAGGCTCGAACTCACGACCTTAAGATTATGAGACTTACGCGCTGCCAACTGCGCCACCGAGGCCTTGAAGATAGCGAGAATTAGATAAAGATAAAGATATAAATATATATATGTAAATTTATATATACATGCATCTTGCTCTTCCTTAGTTAGGCCTTTTGCAAAATTCAACATATTTATTTAGTATAGAGTATTAAGTGTCGATGTTTATGTGTTTGCCAATATTGTTAAAGGGTATTAACAAAGGCGTTCAGTTTGCACTGGCACTTTCTAGTCAAATAGTGTTTTGTATATACTCTTTGATTGCAAAGGGCTAAAGCCAAAGGAGCGCATTTACGTCGATTTCAACAATTAATTTGTATTTCCAAATAAACTACATATATAAGTATATATGTATGTACGCATTTATGCATCTCGATTATTGCACTTTCCACTTTCAATTTCTTTATTTTAGATAATTCGTTTTGGCAACTGCCTCCAAAATACTTTAACAAGACCTTCAAATTGCGAAAAAGATTCGTCCCTTACAACAGGGCCTCGGTGGCGCAGTTGGCAGCGCGTAAGTCTCATAATCTTAAGGTCGTGAGTTCGAGCCTCACCCGGGGCAGGTAACTTTTTTATTGCTTTTAACAAATATTAAGAACAACTTCAAATGTGCAAGGATACAAGAACAAGTTGAATTTAATTGATAGGGTTTATAGTCAATGTACATACATATATACAATATTAGGGATAAGAACTTAGCCAAGCTTCGATGTGTTTATATATGTATATTGAGACATTGCCAATTAAAGATCAAATCACTTACCCCCTTTTCTTTTTTTTTTTGGTTGACAATCTTCTTGAAGGGTATTCACAGCGGCGTTCAGCTTGCACTGGTACTCCGTACTCAAAGAGCGAATTCTGCATACTCTTTGCGTGCAGAGGGCTAGATCGGGCGGAACGCAAATGCATCAATTTGGGCCTTTTCTTCAGAGAAAATAACATTTAAAATATATGTTATTATTTATTAGTCATGGCTGACAAAATCCCCAACTGAACCCTCTCCGAGGGTGTCGACCAGGCAACGGATCTCCAGTTTCCTTTACCAGGGGACGGATCCGGCTAAGTTTGCCCCGTGACTTGCTTGTGTTACACGGTGCGGCACTGTGGAGCACGCGGAGAACATGGTTGGTGGTCGGGCAGGGGTGAAGTCCGTAGGTCATGGCGCCATCTCACCCCCAATAAGCCAGGGTGTCATGCGACCCGGGTGTCATCCACCCAGAGGTAGAACGCTGGCAACGCTTGGAGGAGCGCAGCAGACTCGGCAGCTGCTCCAGCTCCCATCTCGGCTGCACCAAAGGAGGAGCAACGGAGAAGAGCCGCAAGAGGAAGACGCGGCCAGAACGGATGGGGATGCCAACAGCTGCATCGACTGTACAACCATAGCTCAAGTTGAGACTCCTAAGGTGCATACAAACGCCTTGCAGCCTTGCACAGTTGGAGCGGACGAGGAGCTGTCGCTCAGTGATGGGTTGTCGGAGACATTGTGCACCAGCATCACACAAATCAGCCTGCAGAAAGCGAGGGCAGCTTCAGCAGGTTGGTTGCCAGGCTAGAACTGGGGCTGAGCCACGCAGTGGAAGGGCAGCCTGCAGGTAATCCGTGGGACTACATTTAGAGCTATTATCTTAATACAAAATAATATTGAATATCTCAGACGCGAGCAAAATGGGAAAGAGGCATCAAGACATAAACCCTAAAGGACTTGGGCAACAGGAAGGCCAACCCACATAGAAGGTGGGCATATGCTTAATTATAATGTAGATAGAGGTTTAAGGATTCTCAACATGGGTTCAGAGCCCAACCTGAGAGATTTTCTGTGTGATGAGACTGTGGAGACTGAAGAGTCTCTTTTAAAGCATCACAGTCGGATCGTGGGATTGTACTATTCTATTCTAGTTTATACTAAACTTTATACTAACAGTAGGCAGAGTTTACTCTTCATTAGACAGTTGGTTAACCCAGAGGTTCAGACTTTTGTAGCCTATCCAACATTCTACATACTGCATAATTGTAGCAATTGCTAGCTGAAGCGCGCATATATTTCAGTATTCCTCTTTGGTTACAGGGTATTAACGACGTACAGCTTGCACTGGCGCTTTATAATCAAAGAGTGACTTTAATATGCTCCTTGATTGTAAAGGACCATAGCGGGAGGAACGCAATTGCATCAATTACATAAATCAATCTCTTGACACTTGTGACTGGCATATTCCTGGAACAGCTGAAAGTATGCAGAATTATTTTTATAATACGTGCGCCCTAAAATAGGCAATGTTTTTTATATATATAGATAACATATCAATTGAATGAATGTTACCTTGATACGAATTGGTATTTATATAAATATATTTTTTTATATAAGTAACTCAATGTTAACAACTTTTCCATCTGATTTTCCATTATCCTAGACAAGCGCTCAACTCAAGCTAGAACATTGTTTGCAGCGCGTCATGCGGCCTCGGTGGCGCAGTTGG
Organism: Drosophila montana; assembly: GCF_035044405.1. Classification (NCBI taxonomy): domain Eukaryota; kingdom Metazoa; phylum Arthropoda; class Insecta; order Diptera; family Drosophilidae; genus Drosophila; species Drosophila montana. The sequence goes on from NW_026996772.1 coordinate 475,104, forward strand.
CAGCGCGTAAGTCTCATAATCTTAAGGTCGTGAGTTCGAGCCTCACCCGGGGCAGCTACTTTTTTTTTTGCCTGCCATTATTTTTGTGTGTTTTTAATTTTTTGCCTGACAACTAGGCAACGGCACCCAGTGCAGAGTTCCGAATGTTTGAGTAAGTAACATATATAAGTATAAATATTTTTGTTTTTGATAGAATGTGTTCTTTCAGTTTTGACCGATTTAATGCTGGCGGCATTCCCTTTGACAATTTGTCTTCAATTTTATCGCCACACACTATCAGCTTATCGCTAATGTGCGACTGAGTCAAGTTCGCACTCGGTTCCTTGGACTTTGGGCTGGCTGCCTTAACATCATTCGTACGTGTTCTGCCTAGATATAGGAATTGGAAATTTGACTTCAACAGCTGTTTGACATTACTGAAACTCTAGCCCTAGCTATGATGAACTGAAGGACTTGTTGCACTCAACATTATGTACTCAATATATATTCATTTGGGCCAGTCCGTTGCCATGAAACAAAAGACCTAAAGTGTCCGCCTGCCGATTGATATATACATATGTTTGTTGTTTCTGGAAAGAAGTACGTAGAAGTATAGTTCGTAAGTACAAGCTGTTTTGTTGATGATTGTTTTTTGGTCAAGTGTGGTTCTACTGTGGCATTCATTCATTTTGGGGGCAGGTCTTTATTGCCATAAGTGTGTGTATATGTGTGTATGTTTTTTTATATTTATTTCGTATAGCGTGTTTTTGTTTTATTGCTTCGCTGGGCATATTGGCACAGGCCCCGCTTGGGGCAGAGGGGCGGCAGGAGACACACCCACTTTGGTCTTTGCACCGCGACCCAAACAGGCGTACACGGCAATTATTAGAATTCAGCTTATCAATAAGAGAATTGTGATAAATGCAAACCATTTTTATGAACGACATGTACAAAGGTCCCAAGCAAGTGGAATGTTTTTCTGTTATCCACCGAAGCCGCCGCCTAATTGCCAGTTAACCAATTGTTAAGGCCATCTCAGAAGGCCATTCTACAAAGCTACAAAAAGGGAAGAAAACGAATATTCAGCTCACAGATTGCATTCACACACTTACATATGTATGTATACATATTCATATAGAGGATATGGCGGCCAGATAATTGTGAAAATGGAAAAGTTTTCATCGAGGCAGCATCATTATCTTCCTCACAACGCATTAATCTAAGGGAAAAATAAAGTGAAATTCTACGAATTTATGTTTTGCAAACCCAACAAAAATGTTTTGGGCTGCGATTCACAATTCGAGCTAATTCCAATAAAATTCCATTTTAATAATCCCAATAAGAACCAGCTTTTGAAAAGAGCTTTGTTCGGTTCAGAGGTTCTGCCAAGTCAAAAAGCAGCACAAACCATTTATAAAAAGGATGATCTGTTCAGTTTAAATATTATTATGGGAATTGAAAGTCAAGAACTTGGAAAGTCGAGAACTTGGAAAGTCGAGAACTTGGAAAGTCGAAAACTTGGAAAGTCGAAAACTTGGAAAGTCGAAAACTTGGAAAGTCGAATACTTGGAAGGTCAAGAACTTGGAAAGTCGAGAACTTGAAAAGTCGAGAACTTGGATAGTCAAGTATAACAAGTTATAAAATTTGTTTTGGCATAATAAAAGATATCCTATTGTTGAATCTAGTGTATTCCAAACTTGAATAAAACCAATTAATTATAATTATAAATATTTGCCAAATATTTATATGATGATTATTATTAGTTAATTAGGATAGCCAAGCTACAATAAAAGCACTTCAATTTGTGCTCCAACACTTCAATTGATGTAAATAACAATGTCTGAGGCATTGATAGATTTGTTTGCTCGACCAAAGCATTGAAGCAGGCCATACAGACCAGTTCCAAAGAGAGAGAGAGAGAGAGGGGAAAGAGAGCTCTTACCAATCAGAAATGTAGTGCGTATTTCCATAGCCATAGGCCAATATGGCACGCCATCGGGGCCTAAAGATCTAACATACATATGTGATATTCAATTTGGCTAAAAGCACTAGCCTTGGCAATGGAATGGATACGGCCGCTGGGAAAATGCCCGACCATTCGACTAGGCACTTTAAGAAACGCACAGTGGTCCAAGCACAATTTGCACAAGAAAACAAAAGAGATATTTTCCCAACTATAAAAGCCTTACATAAAATTTTTTTTTCTTTTTACTTTCACCAAGATCTTAATATTACAAAATATTTCTCCTTTCAAGTTAAAAACTATCAATAAATATTCGATTTATTTTATTTTTTTGTTTCGTTTTTATTCTCATTTTGCGAGTACTCGTGACACTGTGCGCCATGGCCAAATCAAATTGTAATCGCTCTTCCTATCGTAATGTATTTATGAATATGTGTTTAGCTGTGTAACTGTGTGTATTAGTGAATGCATTTATGTTTTTATCTGCATTAGTATGCGTGTGTGCGCCTGAGTGTGTGTGTGTGTGCGTGTGTTGTGAGTGCTGATAATTGTCCCGCTCCGACGCCCAGCAATAACAATACAAACGGCAAATAAAAACAGTAAAGGCGCAAAAATTCTTATCAGAAACGAAAAATATGTACAATTTCTTTTCGATTTTATGCACTAGCAAGAGGGTATACCGATTTTGTCACAGCATATGTGACACCATGAACTAAATATCTACGATCCTATAACGCATATATATTAGACATATTTACGTTAAAAATTTGATCAGCACGATCTGGACGAGTTCTTTTATGATATAGAACTTAATTATAATGTGCTTATATAATTTTCTAATTATGTATAGAATATATACAAAAATACATATGTAGTAAATATATATATATATATATATATATATATATAGATAGTGTAATGTTCGAAAGGAAAGTTTTAGACTGTGTTTTCAAGACCTTAAATATACTTTGAAAAATGTTAACTTTTTAATGACCATAAAGTCTGTTCAAAAGCATTATATAGAGATATATATATATGGACAAAAGATTTGTTCAAGTAATGCTAGGATCATAAGAGTTTCTAATATGAATTGATAAAAAATTGATATTTGTAATATACACTAACTGATTTAATCGAATAGAGCTTAACGAAAGCTTTTTAAGTAGAGTTAGGATCAGAAGAATCTCTACCGCAAATCGAATAAAATCTCTGTTAGGGCAGTCAATCTTCGGCGTGCTGCAAATGTTTTTTTTTCTATCTCTCGTTTTTTTTTTATTTTGAAACAGTCAAAGCTCGAATACAAAATATCGAAAATAAAAACGAATGGAAACAAAAACAGCCATAGACAAAACAAAAAAAAAATACGCACACGCGGACATCCCGTTCGAGCGAAAGTAAATGTGAAAAAAGCCGCTCCGCATGTGAAATGATATAGTAGACACGCACACACGCACACATACACGCACACAGACACAGCAGTGACGGTCACACACACAGACAGTCACAGACACAGTCACACACACGTGCGCCCACACGCACAAACAGAGAGAAGCGCTGTATTCATGTGTAAATGAGAGCGCATTTTGGTGTGCTTGTATTTGTGGTCGGCTGCGACCGTTTAATACTATAATTTACAAATTTGTTCGGTTCAGTTCGCGCTGGAGTACGTTACGGCAAAGTTGTCCCCCGTTTTGTTTTAATTGTGTGCGTGTATTATTTTTTTTTTGTGCTTTTTGTTACAAGGCGCGAGACGCACTAAGCAACAAAAACAACAACAACAACAACAACAAGCACAAAACGTATGCCGGCTTTTAATGTGTGTGTGTGTGTGTGTGTGTGTGTGTTTGTTGTAAAGCTTAGCATTAATTACAATGATTATTAGCTAACCATTTGCCGTTAGCTACACTCAAAGAAAAACGCACGTGCGTCTGTCACACACTGAACTTTGTCACGTGCAACGGCATGGCAATTATGGGTATTATCGGTGCATACCTCAGGTGCCGCTGAGTCCTTTATCAGTTAATACTCGATTTTGAGCGGGCATCAATCAAAGTCGACATCAATCACAGATTGGCTCATTGCGTCGGCGCACGCGGCTTAACACCTTGTTGCCGCCTTGGCCCCAACCCAGCCCAGTCCAGTCCAGCCCAGTCCAGCCCAGCCCCATTCGCTAATTACTGGAAAGTTGATTTGAACGGTGGCTAACATAAGGCAAACAGCGCCCGTCTCGCTTATTATACACTCACAAAGGGTATTATGATTCTGTCATGCAGCGTGACACGCAAAGTTCTAAAGTCTGCTTAGGTCTGTCTTTCTATTTTATATATGTAGATGTCATAGGACTGATCGGTCAATATTAAAGTTATCGTATGAAAAACATATTTCCAAGATATCCTCATTGAAAACGACATTTATGAGTTTTGTCAAGTTTCTCATAAACGAGCAAAATCAAAAAAAAATCGGTCGGAGAACGAGTTTTAGGAAATACTCTTCTTTTCAAACTACAAACCGTAACAAATCAGACTGTTATATATATATATATATATTTATATATATATATATCGGAACAATCGATCGCGAGTAAATCTTTGGTCTAGATGCATTTTGAAGGGTATTAAAACTTCGTTGTTCGACAAGTTGTCGTTTTTCTTGCTATTAGCATAATTCGAGTCGTCTCGTCTTTTTATTGTGCAAATATAGTTTTATTTTATTGAGTGTCGCGCGCTGAGAGCCAGCCCCGTCGTATATTTCATTCAGTTTGAGCTCTAATTGCACAAATGTTTGCTCTTAGCTTAGTCGCTATAAAGTTAATATTGCACCTGCCGCTGGCGTCTACTGTGCCAGATCATAAACACTTACGTGTACCCAGCTGGATGTTGGCTTAGAGTAGGATGTTTAGTTAGTGTTACTAAAATTTATAATCACCAAATTTACGACCGCAAAACGATGATTCGCATTTAGCTGATAATGATTGTCTGCAAGTAAACTAACTATATTTCCTATATACATATATATATATATATGTTTGAGTATATACAGCCATATATTTTATATAGTTTGCTTTTACTTTCCAATCAGATTGTGGAGACATGTGAGGATAGCATCAGGAAATAATGGAATTATTTAGTCATGACATGCATATGTGAATATCTATCTATATAGAAGTCTTGTCATATGCATATCAAGAGCTTTAGCTTTTGGTTGCCGCGACGAACAGTGCCTGCTGTCAGTCTACGCCAAGCCCGGCACATGCTTTTTGATTGATTACTTTGGCAAGGTTTCAGTTTCAGTTCCAGTTTCAGTTTCAGTTGCAGTGTCTTATCAACGGTTAAATCCCCAACAGGAACTGGCTTAGTTGTCATATTATTGGGATATTGGCACACATTTTGATTGTTCAAATAAAACTATGACATATGTATGTATGCTGGCGGTCGAATACCGAGCATGAGTATGTCTGAATAAGAGGCCAGCATATCCAAAATATTCCATAAATATTGCATTTGTTTACCACAGCCCCCCCCCCCCCCCCCCCCCCCCCTCTCCGCCGTCCTTCCGCCCGTTCACGCCATCAATTGAATAGAATTCTGGGTAAGGTGATTCAAGTCTGCGATGATTTTAGCTGAAACATGATTTATTTGTATTACATTTGATATAATTTGCGCAATCAATTCGTTATGGATAATGAATCAAATTAAATGACGCTTAACACTTTAACTTCGATCTATAAACAGACTTAGGGGAAAACTAACAACGATTCGGTTCCGATTCTCGCTAGATATCACAAGGATAACGGATCCGGTCTGGCTTTTTAGTCCCAGTTATCAGTTTAAGAGTTCATTATTAAATTCGCAATTTAAAGACGTCAATTGTTGGAGATTTTGCTCGTACTATTTTTAAATTGTTATTTGAATAGCAAACTAACAATTACAAAGTCTGTAAAAACGTATTTCTGGCGACCTTCCGCACAACATTCTATGTAACTATTATTATTATTATTATTATGAGTCGATAATAGTCGGTTCCAAAGCTCGGTTCGCGGCCAGCCGACTCGGGAGCTCGGGAACTCGGGAACTCGCGTTGTTTAATTTATCTATCTGGACAAAATGCCAGTCAGTTGAGCTGTTGCTTTACAGCTGTCAACAGCAGCTTAGCCCGCGACATTCACACGCAAAGACCCCGTTCCGGGCGACCGTGTCCAGTGTCCAGGCAACCAAGCCAAGGTAGGTGGACCGTGCTCTTATCGCCTTGGAAGTGGAAGCAGTTACGTGGAGGCGGCGCAGCCGAACAATTTAAAAGTGGAACTGCTTGGCTGGCTTATCGCCGCGTGCCAATTTCAATGTTCGACGTTTGTCAGTTCTCGGCATTCGGCACTCGATTCTCGGCTCTCGGCACTCGGCTTTTGGTTGTGGCTTGTCGTCATTTCATAACGAAATGCCGAAGATATCTTTGACACGATATCGCCGTCATTGGCGTTTATGGGCTCCGAGAGCCTGGTCAATGCCATATTCGGCTGGTATATGGCCCTAAATGAGGGCCACTCGAGCGCGCTCTCAAAGTGCGATCGCTAAAACTCGATACAAATTCCAAAAAAAAAAACAAAATCGCAGCGATAACAACAAGAACAACAGCAATTAATGAGGTTTCATTTTGGGGCTATTTATATAATGGGTGTTACTTCTGCGGGCTTAATTAAGTGAAAAGAGAGCTAACGAAATATAATTTTTGGTCAGTGCGATCAGCGGCAACGTTCCGTTCGGGTCGATCATTCCGCTGGCTCTGATAGTTCCGATAGTTCTCAAAATTTGCATAATTGTAATTGTTGCTTAAGTTCGTAAGAAAATAGAATGTGAAATAATATATGGCGATTAATTAACACGACTGTTCGCCAAATGAATTGAATAAACATCTCTGTTCCAAATGAGAGCTATAATAATAGCATGTTCCGAATGCTTGAAATGGCATCTAATCTAATCTCTGCGGCTGTGTTTCGGTTTCTGTTTCTGTTACTTTGGAAATTAACCGAAGATCGCAAAGAAAGCTTTTAATTAATAACGTGTTGATGATCTTATCTTGGCCCATTCAAGTGTTTCCACTTTCCACTTTCCACTTGCTGCTGTAACTAAACCCTCCCCTCCCCTCCCCTCCCCTCCACCACCTAAGCTATTCCATTTTGGCCCATTTGTGCGCCCTTCTCTTGTCAGCAACTCGCTGATAAAACTTACACATACATATATGCACATATAAATAAATAATATATACTTCTAATCAGTTTGCTGAAAAGCGGAAAGTTAACAAATAGTTCTGCTTTCTACACATGTTATTTAGTATCAAGTACATTAAGTTCTAGCTCAGAAAGATATAACCTTTTTATATGATAAAAGTAAATCCATCTCTAAGAATATCTGTATTGCGACTTACCATTGTTTCCATGTCGTTGTGGAAGGCTGATGAGCCTTAGGCGAATATTCCGAGTCAATTTCCAAACAAGACAGTCACAATGATTTGCATATTTTGACGACGTGCATCAGACATCAGTTCGACCTGTTGGCGTCGTCTCTGATCTGACCTGTTCTGATCTGTGGGGGCAGCGATAGCGACTCTTAGTCCGGGTAGAATTAACAACGCGAAGCTCCCGATTCCATCTTCAGCAGACTATGATTGCAAGCACCCTGTGTCCTTTTCGAAGCTTTAACAAGTTGAGAATTACAAGGCAATAACAAAAGGCAAAGCCTTAACTCTGGGTCAATAAATATGCATTTTGAATAAGTGATTTCTGGTGGTAGCCCTAAAAGTCGAGCTCCATTTAAAGAGCAGCTAGTTCTACTTTTTCCCAGAACTCATCGAGCTGCGACCATTGAACTTTTGCAGGCATCTTGTGACCAGCCAATGATCAGTGTGACCACCCAGTGATGCAACAGTAGGACCAGCCTTTCAACGATGACTGATTACAAAAATGGCAGCAGCCCGGCCAGCATTAACAACAATATTAACAACAACAACAACAGCAACAACAGCAGCAACAGCGGCGCGCTTAGACTAATATTGCCCAAGGAGCAGGCCGAGACGCCGCAACAAACAAAGTATGAGGAACAGCCACCCAAGCAGACAACAACAACAACAGCAACAACAGGAGCAGCCGCGGCGCATCCAGATAATCATCCCACAAAGAAGAAGCGGCGGGACAAGAGCGACCTGGGCGATGACTTTGTGGCGCCCGACGGCGGCTGGGGCTGGTTGGTGGCCGTCGCCAGCGGCATCAACATTGTAAGTAGCCGACACTAATCCCAATCCTTATCGAATCACATAGCACATGAGCACATAAATATATGAACATTCCGAACCCTTTCAGCTGGTCACTTTTGCATTGGCGCAACAGTTTGGCATCATCTTTCGCGCCCGGTTCGCCAACCTGGGCATCAGCAACTCGGAGTTGACGACCATCATCAACACTCAGATAGCCGTCTCCGCCTTCACAGGTGAGTTCCCGAAACTTAACGAAACGAATCTTCAATCTTCACAAAGAAAGGTTTGACTAAGTTCGTCCATGTTGAAAGTGGAACCAAAGTTCTCATTACTTATACTCTGCTTTCCACTTGGACAAAGTTACGTCTAGTAAAAGTAGCATGAATTCCCTTAAAGATATATACATATACTCCACAAGCTAACCAAGTCAAATAACTAGATTCGAGCCAGAATCCGCACGGTTCATAGAGAAAATAAAATATAATGCCAAGTTGAACCACTTAAACGGTTCAAACCCCTAGTTTCTCGCAATCCGCGCGGTTCTTAGAGAAAATAAAATATAATGCCAAGTTGAACCACTGAAACGGTTCAAACCCCTAGTTTCTCGCAATCCGCGCGGTTCTTAGAGAAAATAAAATATAATGCCAAGTTGAACCACTTAAACGGTTCAAACCCCTAGTTTCTCGCAATCCGCGCGGTTCATTGAGAAAATAAAATATAATGCCAAGTTGAACCACTTAAACGGTTCAAACCCCTAGTTTCTCTTAATCCGCGCGGTTCATAGAGAAAATAATAAATTAAAATGCCAAGTTGAACCACTTAAACGGTTCAAATCCCTAGTTTCTCGCAATCCGCGCGGTTCTTAGAGAAAATAAAATATAATGCCAAGTTGAACTACTTAAACGGTTCAAACCCCTAGTTTCTCGCAATCCATGCGGTTCATAGAGTGATAATAAATTAAAATGCCAAGTTGAACCACTTAAACAGTTCAAACTTCTTGTTTTGGTTAGGGTCAGATCGTTTTTGTTCTTTGGAATTTCTTTGTGCATCTAAATGTATTTTGATGTATATTTGCCAGGTCTGCTGAACGGTCCATTGTTCCGTCGGTATACGTACCGGGTGGTGGCCCTGGTCGGCTCGGTGCTGACCTTTGTGGGCCTGTTCTGGATGGTGTTTGCGGATACGTTCACATTGTATCTGCTGAGCTTCTCGATTATTTACGGCTTCGGACGCGGCCTGACAGTGTCCGCCTCCTCGCTGGCGGTCAACACGTACTTCAAGTCGAAGCGGCGGACGGCGACCGCGTATCAGTTCGGCGTCGCCGGGCTGGGCCCCATAGTGTGCCCCTACTTTGCCACGTTCATGCTGCAGGAGTTCGGGGTCCAGGGCACGACGATGCTCTTTGCCGGCGCCTCGCTGCACACGATCGCCTGTTCGCTGATCTATCAGCCGGTCAAGTGGCATGTGGTGAAGCGGGACAAGGACGCGGAGGCGCTGCAGCCGCCCAAGTCGCAGGCGCTGGTCGACGACGAGGACGAGGACATCATCAAGCATGTGGTCGAGCCCGAAACGCCAGTCCTGCCGCGTGCCAACGACGGCTGGTTCGGTTCGCGTGCATCCCTCAACAGCAGCGGGACACGGAATCGGCTCAACAGCTGGGACAAGCAACAGGGCGGCGAGCGCGGCCACCTGGAGCTGAGGCGACTCAGCAGCCGTGACTCTGGTGGCGGCCGGCAGCATCGCAGCATCTCCGTCAGCCACAGCATCAAGGAGGAGACGCACGACCAGGACGTGGCCGACTATGATTATGAGAATCGCGACCAAACGCAGCCGCTCAAGCCGCAGACGCAGCCGCAGCTGCTGACGGCCAAGCAGCTGCAGCAGCTGGAGGACGAGCAGGAGCAGGAGCGCCGCAAGAAGCTACCGTTCTACAAGAAGATTGTCATCTTCTTCGATCTGGATCTGCTGCGCGACATCACCTACGTCAATCTGGCCGTGGGCATCACATTGATTAACTTTGTGGAAATCAATTTCGCTATCCTGACGCCGTTCATCCTCAGCGATCTGGGCTTCAACAGCAGCCAGATAGCGTTCGCCATGTCGCTGCTGGGCTTCTTCGATCTGGTCATACGCTTCCTCATCCCGCTCATCACGGCCAAGTTCAGCTGGAGCAATCGCACCTTCTTTGTCGTGGGCATACTGGGCATGTGCCTGGGCCGTGCTCTGCTCTCGCTGACCACCAATTTCTATGCGATGGTGGCGATCTTTCTGTGGCTCGGCCTCAACAAGGCCTTCCGCACCGTCTTCTGGTCCCTGATCATACCCAGCTATGTGCCGCTGAAACGTTTGCCGGCCGCCGCCGGCCTCCAGCTGCTGATGTCGGGCACATTCTCGATGGCATTTGGACCTGTGATCGGTGAGTAGAATCCCATCCCTTCCCTTTCCACATACATACATTCTGTACGTGACTGTGCATATTCTGTTGTGTTTACTAACCGGACTCGTCCGTGCCGCAGGTCTGATACGGGACAATACCAGCTATGCGTTCACCCTCAACTGTCTCAATGCGCTCTGCGTGATGGCCATTGCCCTCTGGTATTTGGAGGATTGCATTCGTGCCCGCCGTCGCAAATCGCCGCCGGTCACCGATGCTGACTTTAAGTGAGCTGCCGCACGACCTGGACGCATGCCGCCCGCCTGCCTGCCTGCCCACCAACACCTACACTTTCATCCATCTACTTTCACCCATCCATCCGCATAACGTCTAGTTTAGCCAAGTTTTTTGATTGTTGTCCTTTGTTTTTTTTTTTTGTATGATTATTTTAAAAATATTGTTGTTTTTTTTTTCCATATGTTTAAAGTGTACATTTTGTATATAATTAAATGTAGCAAATTATTTTTATGAATTATATTAACTGTTAATAATATGCGTAAGCTGTCCCATTCGAAATGCCATTTGATTTTGTTTTGTATTTAGAGTTCTATTTCGATTCGAATGCGTGCGCCAATCAATTTCCAATTGATTTATTCACTTACCGCACATTTGTCGTATTCAGCGGCATTTCAATTGATGCTGCACCCTGCAATGCGCCGGGCATTTGCGACTGCTTGACACATTTGGTGACACTTCGAATCCCAGATAAGCTGCTCCAGCTGGCCTGAAGAGGCTTTAGTAAATATATATTTGAACTGGTTTGCCAGTTATTGGATTACTATTAAAGTTTAAAATATCTTTCAAAATGTTTTCGAGTTAGTTAAAATTTGAAATGTTATTTAAAAACAGTTTTGTAAATGCTTTTGAAAGCACTTTAAAGTCATATAACCTATAAGATCTAATCGATTTACCATATATCGACTATATATATATATAGTGTAAAGCATATTTGCAGTGTTGAAAAACGAGTTAAGAACCGACATAGCTATTAGCTATAAGATCTTTAAGTTTTGTAGAAAGATATAAACAAATTAGAATTAGCCTAGTCATGACTATTTTTTTGGGTACTATGTAAAATTAGTTTCTTGAGCCTATCGTGATTGAGAACTGTGCAGATATCATAAATATTGTTAAGTATGCAAGCATATCTAATCTTCGGCTTGATTTTTTTCTAATTCTTCTTCTAATTTTTTTTTTGGTTTTTTTTTTTTTGCCAGAAGCGGCAAGTCATGCCGGCAGCTCATCATCGAGCGATGTGTCATGCAATTGCCGGTAATTGGATAGCGTGCCGGGGCAGTGCGGCAAGTATCTGGCAATGTTGTGAAATAGCTATATATATATATACATATATATATATATATATGTGTGTGTGTAGGGTGTGAGCCCCAGTGGAACCGAGCAAACTGCCCTTTGGCTGCACAAATTTGACTGATTAATGAAAAGCTTTGCTTTGCTTTGCCCAGCTGGGTCGCTGATCTCTGAAAGGCGACTTGGCTTTGGATCATAAACCGGTTGCCATTTGCCATTTGCCGGTTGCCAGTTGCCAGTTGCCGGTTGCCGGTTGTCAGTTGCTGCCTGAACTCGGTCAATAAACTAACCGCAAAAATGTGCATCCCGACGGCTAAGAGCTGGCAGTTAAATTAAGGAACATTGAAATGCAAACTGAGGATCGCATATTTTGAGCTGGGCCTAGTAGCTAGGCAGCCAACAAACTCAAGATCGTGGCAGGTGTTAACAAAAGTGCCATATATTAAGGCCCAAGTGGATCGTAGTTAGATATATATATATATACATATACTTATATATGTATGCATTTGCACAAGTCACGTCCATTGATCAATGCCTTTTCGACAATCAATTCTTTTATATCAACACCTCATAAATTGGCCAATAACTGAAGTTGTTTTTATCGAATCATGACAGACCACTAAAACTCACGATATGATAATCAAACCAGGCAAACTGTGAGTCAAGTGCGCAGTGCAAAGTGGAAAGTCAAAATTTAGGTGCTCCCCCAGACACACACCCAAATTCAAATCCAAATCCAAATCTAATTAAATGAGAGCTCCCGAAAAAAAAAAAGAGTGAATAAAGAAAAACCTTGTGCTGCTCGGGTTGGCTAAATATTTGCAGAAAAATGTCTAGGTAGTATATTTTTAAGGCCTATATCTTTATGGCTGGCTTAGCAGTCGTCAGAATCTCATTTTATGGGTTGGTTTTAAATAGTGTGCAAATATTGTTTGGGCTAATAAAAATACTTCATATATGAAAATTCCGTATGTTGATGTGCATTTCAACTTGGATTGAAATCGTTTGCGGTTATCAAATGTACATATACATACATATATATACATATATACTACATATATAATAAATATATGATTGTGAAGTTTCTATAAAGAGAAATAACCTATGAATGACCTATCAGGAAAGTAAAAAAACGATTTTAACTACAACAACTAAATGCTTAAGTTTGTAAAAGCGCCTACTCTTACAATTCGCAACGAGTTCAAGCTCCGAACGCCTGACAAGACGTGCCGAAGGCAAAGTCTGTTATTGATAGAAATTGAAGGTTTTTTGTAATAGTACATAGTTCTGGCATATGCTGATATTTGTATAAAACTAGGTATTATACTTTTACTAACACATTTAACTAGTTTAGTAATTTGTATTTTTGAGTAGCAATTATACAACTTCCTTGTGAAAAATGATAAGGAATTCAAACACTTTTAGAGATAACCAAAATATATATATATATATATACATATATAAGAGTGTCTAAATTATGTTTGGGCCCTGATTGCTTAGAATGCGTAGAAATTTATGTAATCTGTTGATGTTAAATGTTTTCCAAACTAATCAAATGCAAAAGCAAAAAGATTTAAATTGAGAATCTAAAATTAGCTAGCAAAGATTGAAGATGGAAAGTTATATTATGGCGAAAGTGTCAAAAAAGGAATTATTATAATTATTTTAAATATATATAATTGTTATAATGTTATAATTTACAAAATGTATTATAATATCAAAATAGGAAAATGATACCATAATAATTATGATAATGAAAATGATCAATAAAATATAGTTTTATATATCATGCTTATTATAATGGATATTTTTACACGTAGTCCGCCATCTACCAGTGGAATTATACAAATTCTCTAACTGCATATTTTTGAGATCCGCCCTCGATCTGCAAACAAACAGAGCAACTTATTGTTTGTTGAGTAAAACGTGCAGTGACAAGCGCGAATCAGTTTCGTATTGTTTAGTGTGTGCTTTTTTTTCTTTTCGTATTTTTTTTTACTTATTATCTAATATTATGAATTCTCATGGTGAATTATAATATATTAGTGTTAGTCGTCAGTCACATATGCACAGACACACACAGTTTTATTTTAATCGCTCACTATTTCCGTATATATACTATGTGCAGATCTGTAGACACACACAGCCACATTCACAAGCACATATACATATATATAATTATCTATTTTGTTCTTTTTTGCCTGTGTATTGTAATTGACTTTATGAGGCGTCACAAAGCACCTGCTTAGATGGTAGATGGCGCTAGCGAGTGAATGAGCATGAGAATTGGAAAGGGAGAGCGAAAGGGAGAGCGAAAGAGCGAGCTATGACGATGCGACGTCATCAATCAAGCCATGCTCACAGCCAGTCGAAAATGTTTAATGGGAGATTGAGTAGAACGGAAAGCAGAGATTTTTAGAATACTACAGACGCTATAATATACATATGTATAAGCATATGCGTATTCGTTATAGGCTTAAATTTGCGTCACTTGTAAATTATTATATTAGCTAGCTATGAATAAATCAACAATTGATTAGAGCGCTAGGAATTTTTAAAAGTAATAAATAAGTTAAGCCCCAACATACACACACATACATTGGACATGCGTATATACATACGTACATACATATGACATATGTTCTTATGCATGTTTGTACATGTAATTTCGGCATAGATAAAATAAAAGAATTGCTAGTTATTCTTTAAAAGTTAATTATCCATCAATCTACACGCCTATCCGCCTATCTACCTGATTTTTATCTCTTTTTTTAAATTGTGTGTGGCCGTCGCCGGCAGCAGCTGGTCAAAGTTCTAATGCTAAAGATTTCGACAGCCGGTCAGCATTTAAATCAAAGTGCCGCTCGTCTCAGCTCCTCTCTCGGTCCCATCGATCGGCACACTAGCATTGATAATCACATCGTCAGAGTGACAATGTTAGCTGGCGCTGCTGCTGCGCTGCTTTAGATGTGCGAATCGCTGCAGCATAAGAGAATAGTGGTGGGACATGGCGTGAGGGGGGAAAGTGGTCAAGTGCATGGTCTTTGCTGTATGCTAAGCCCGGTTTGTCTGTCGCCAGCCCACGCATTTGGTAAACAGTTAACGCTTAGCCGTCGCGCCAATTGCTCTGCTCTCTCTTCTCTGCTCTGCTCTGCTGAATTAAATGTGTGTGTGTGCGCCTAGCGATAGCTAACGAGCATGTTAAACTCGAACTATTTCTACCCTGTACCAATATACATATGTTCATACTCATACAAAAAAATATTTATGAATAATATAAATAAACTTAATAACTTTTTAAATAAAAATAATGAATATACGAAGAAAAAAGTTAACTTAAGTTACCTTTCCTGAGATATAATCTGTGAAATCAAAATTGAATTTTATATAGCAACTTTATTGTATTGTAAAAATCATAAAATTCAGCCGTTTTTCCAACCATTTAATATACGATACGTATATCAAGGAATAACTTATTTTTAATATAATACGAGTAGCAAAAATCAATTAATTGAATTAATCTTTTGAGGCTTAATTTCCATGATATCTACACTATTTTGATCAGTGTCTTCCACTCAGTGACATGTGCCTTAGCAAAACTGAGCATACCCACCTAATAGCAGCATATCGAAATGTAGGGTATATAGCTATAAAGCAGGCAGCAGTATTTGCTGTCAGGCAAGTCGAGTGCTGGACGCGTAGCAGTTAACAACGGCGACACGGCCGACTGAGCCAAAGCAGCGTGTGTGTTTACATTCAATTACATTTGTATTAACATTAACGCTAACGTTAACATTAACAATAACATCTACCTTTACATTTGTATTAATCAAGCCCCGTTTTCACTGTAACTATCAGAACCGTAATTGTGTTTGTGCGTTGTTCTGTGCAAAACTCGAACCGTGAATTTGAAAAACAACAATTAGCCAATTTTTATTTTTTTTTTGCTGTGCATATATGTGTGTGTGTAGATGTGTTTATCAGTCCACGATTTTATTTATATAAAACAAACACAAATACAAGTGAAAAACTTGCGCTAAATTTATAGCATACGAGTCAAAGAGAAGCAAAAGCAAAAGTTCGCATAAAAACGAACTAACTGACGCGTAAGTTAACTAACAGCAACTGCAACAAGTGTTGAAATAAAGTTAAAACCAAACAACAACAAAAATACAGTTAGTCGGGCTGGGGCATGCGCCCTTTAGCTGGCAGCCCCAACGGGGGTTCCCGAAAGCCCTGACCAAATTGAGTTTGTCAAAAGCAGCGCAAAAACAGAGTGTCAAATCGAATTACCAGGGCTTTTTCCACATTTCTTTTTTTTGTGTTTTTTTGCGTTTTTGTTTTTTGCATTTTAAAAATATTTTTGCCTTGGGGCCATATGGAGCACCCTGTAGAAAGTTTTTTTCCCCCCCAAATAGTCGTAGCCATTAGCGAGACGAACAATTTGCTGCATGTTGCAAGTCATTCTGGAAACCAGTTGTCTCAGGTTACAAGCCAACGATTAGCAGTAGAGGAAATAGAAGTCTGGGGAGCATACAAATCGTATTACTCAAGCAGTCAAATTATTTAACTGGCACATATTCCACTTAGTTTCGCAGCCTGCAATTATCGACTGTAATTGAATTAATTTTTTATCAGCCAGCAATTTTACTGGTCCTTGGGCAAATCGTCATTACCTCAAACGCACAACTGTTATTTGTCTCAGCCAAACTAAGCCATAAAACATATGTTATCATGTCTTAAGATTGGGTTAGGGTTTTTTGTCGGGCCACAAGATCAGCTTCGCCTTGGGGCCTCTTGGTGGGTGGGAATGGCAAAGGAAGAGAAGAAGAGAAGAGAATGGGAAAAGAAGAGAGTCTGATTCTTCCGTCTGGATATATCTTGAGTTTCTGGCTTATATATATATATATCATATATGTCCTTAATCCTAAGACACTAGATAGTTTGGGAAACCTATATAGTGTATGGGATGGGAAAAGAAGAGTGTCTGATCTGAATATAGAATATATCTTGTCTTATATTTATCATATATATCTTTAATGGTAAGAAACAACCCGATGCTAAAGAGATTATAAATGTTTTGGGTATCTACTCAAACGGAAAGTTATCATTTAACTATCTTAATAGCAGCTTAAAATCCTGATTCCCCATGGCTATGAATATACTTAGTAATATTTTCTATGCCATCAATATACATACATCTATATTTTTGCAGTATATTTACCTATTTTTTATTGAATAATAACAATTAATCAGTTTGTTATCTGCATGAGAACTTTGCTGGGACCGACAGAAGTTTAGTAAAGTATGCTAACTTTACTATTATATAACTGAATTGATATAGATTTCCCTCAGTGTAGATACTTATTTATTTCGCCGGCAGGCGGATGTGAATGCAGATTATCAGCCGAACCCTGATATACACATACTTAGTACTTAAATTTCGAACGGTGCGAATGGAATATGGAATATCATGAGTGAGTGAGGCCCCAGTTATCGCTCGGACTGGAATCCCAATCGATAAGTCCTTGGCTTAAATATGTGCAAACGCGATAAATTTAGATCGTTGCAGTCAAATAGATTGCTGTTGGATTGTTGAAACTTCTCCGGTTTATCTGTCAGTTGGGGTCCGCTCGTCATGTTTGACAGCGCACATCCAAGTGGAATTAGCATCGGGCGATGGGGCTGGGCTGCGTTTGGGTTAGCTCCTCCTCAAGTGGCTTTGGCTGCAGCTCGGATTGAATTTCAGTCGCATTCCCTTCACAGAAACACTTAGGGCACACACTTTAGTCGAGTCAAATTGAAGTACGTGAGTTTATTTGTTGCTTCTTGGCCGCAACACGACAACCAAATTCAAAACTCTGCCCACCAAAATGACTTGAAATGCGCATTAAATGCGTAAACAAGCGACACGCCGCTCGCATTGGGCCCAACAGCGAAACCTAACCAAAAAAAAGAAAAAAACCGAAAAACCGAAAAACCGAAAAACCAAAACCCAAAACCTAATTCCCAACACCAGGTCGGTGCGGAACGGGACAAAAGGGGCGCGACACATGTGAGAATGCGCCGGGTATTGGGATTATTCTGCGGCCACCAGGCCAGCCCGGGCCCAGGCCCGGTCCCAGGCCTGGCAACCTTTGCGCGCGGCTGTACTCAGCCGCAACTGCAACTGCAACTGCAACTGCACAAATCGAACACGCAAGGCAATAACAATAATCGAAACGCAGCTAAATCTAAATATAGCTCTAAATACCAACAACAACAACAACTCAAATAGCGCCTAGAACACGTCTGCCATAATCAATGACACGAAATGTTGAATGCGCCTTGCGGTGACATCTTAGCTGGTGGGCGGCACACCTAATCCACATCATAGTCCACAAGCCCCAATAGCCAGACATGCGGACGCGAATTCGTAATGGCACATCTCAGGAACAGACACCGAAAAAGGCTGTCAAAAGAAATTATTTATCGCTAATTGCAGCTAATTTGACATGAGGATAGATTTCTAAACGGGGCTGCAAGCTCAAGTGGTTCGGTTCACGGCTCGAACTGGTTCGAACTGCCTTTTGAACCAGATTTTGCACATGCATGAGCTCGGGTTTTGGTTGAAGTCTCTGCTTTTCTTATATTTTGATCATTTTATGTGAAACTATTCCACTTTGTTTTTGTTTTTCAATAGTATTCATTTTAACTTTTTGCCAAATAGATGATTCGGATGGAGGGGGCAACTAGAACCGGTTCGGTTCGGTTCTAAAACTGGTTCGCAGTCATGGATGGGAAAATGCTTATCACAATATCAATATTTATAGTAAATTATTCTCAAAATAAGAGGTCTACAGGGATAGGAAAAGACTCAAATATGGCAACGAATGCTTGCGATTGTGATATTTAAGTTGTCATAAGGATAAAAACTTGACGAATTTTTCAAAAATAGACGGTAGAAGAGATTACTTGGAGAAGCCTTGGTTAAGATTGTGTTAAAAAGTGAGCTCAACCGATCGCAGTTAGAGTATGGAAATTGCACAAGCCGCGATTGTCACAGAGCACAGTTCGAATCATTTAGTTTTCGATTAATATTCTATTCTAAAAGCGTTACTTCTGTTGCATTTGTTTAGCACTTTACTGTTAGATGAGCACTAGATAAGTGTTCTGTCGTTGTATTTGTTCATTTGCTAAATAGTTGATTTTGTTTTTGTTTTTGTTTCTTACACAATTTGTTGGCACCTCGACTGATCTATTGATTGCACTCATTTCGTTCTCTTTGAACCGCTGAGTAGGTAGCTAGCTATATGTATGTGATTGTTGGGTAATTCCCAGGTCTCCGCCGAAAACCCATTAGAGTGCCATCCATAACGATCCGTAACTGTGCTTGTGCTCGAACGCGTATCGATGGGCTTTAATCAACACTCATTGACACAATTTAATTGTGTTGCATTCAAAGTGAACGAAGCTCAACGATGAGCGGAATTGTCCCGCCCATTGACTTGACTCGTACACTGAGCGAAAATCGTTCGAATAAAATTAGAATTAACAATTAACTGATCGACAAAGTTAGCATAGATTTTCGATCAATTTTTCCATAGATTTCAGTCTTCAGATCGTTCTGCACACACATTTTCTGTCAGTGTACGCATATGTATTGGAACGTATGCGAGTATAATTGAAAAATTGCGTCGTTCGATTAATCTCAATTAAATTGCGAACAAGCTGCCAATTGGCTAGCGAAAAAGGGAACACGAAACACGAAGCCTCAACTTCCGCTTTAAGCGCCAGACACAAGATACATACACACGCACGCACGCACGCACACACGCACACAGATAGCATATGAATGTATCTTCAAGATGCGTTCCTATACATCATTAGCTACACCTGTGGCTACACCTTGTTGTCGCGTTCGACCTGTACTGTGTTCGCTTAAGTATACAAATATGTGAACTTGAGGAACAAGTGTTTTGTTGTTTGTCTTCTGGCTCCGCGCCTGTTACTGATAACAGCAACACAATGCAGCGCGAAAGGGTCAGAGTGAGTGAGAGAGAGGGAGAGGAAGAGAGTGAGAGGGAGGGCTAGCTACAACGAGCTAATCAATAGCGCCGCCATCCGCGATGCCAATATCGATGTCGATGTCGATGTCGATGTCGTTGTCTATGTCTATGTCTATGTTTTATCTAGGAATGAGTCAACAGCGGAGACCAATTACCTTCTGGACAGAGAGCACGATAAGCCTCATCGGGCATTCGGTAGTACGGTATGGCGGTATCTTGGGCGCTTCGGGTTTTGATTTCAATTTTCTCTTCACCTTTT
This sequence comes from Drosophila montana, assembly GCF_035044405.1. Lineage (NCBI taxonomy): Eukaryota > Metazoa > Arthropoda > Insecta > Diptera > Drosophilidae > Drosophila > Drosophila montana. The sequence continues at coordinate 495,339 of NW_026996772.1, forward strand.
GGTGCTACTTATCAAACATGTTATAAAACATGGGATTTTTGTTTTTCATACTTATTTGCCAATATTGAAGAGCTTGCACTTTATATTTTTGTACATATGTTTGTAGATATTCAGCTTGATGAATATGCTGAATCATTTTGACTTAAGCGTAGAAGCTTGATTAATTGCAGTTATAAAAGTCACGCAACTTATTCAATGCCGACTCATCTTTATATTCAAATATATATATTACTGAATAAACAAATACGAATAGAGTGAGAATTTGAACCGCCGTTTTCCCATTTGTGTATTATAAAAGGAACCCATAAAATAAACTGAAACTTCTTCAGCTACTGAGGTAGCTCCACAAACAGCATGTTGACACAAATTACCTAATAAAGGTATCGTGAAATCAATTAATATATTAATATAAATGCTTTTGTTTAGCAATTGTTAGGCCTTAATGTGTTCCATTCATAATAATCGCATGGGGAATCACAGAGACGAAGACTATTCAGAGCTTGTTCCCATTGAGTACCCGTTCGAACATGTTGCCGCTGTTTGCATAACTTGTGAGGTTCATGAATGAACGACTGCCACGCCCTGTTCGGCGTTCGAGCCGTAGGCCGTCGCTCTCCCCGGACTCCTCCGCGGGAAGAGTACATCAATATTACGCTCAATCATCGCAGTGACGCGCGTGCGTGCGTGTGTGTGTGTGTGTGTGTGCGAGCTAATCACGATCAGATGTACGGCGAATGAGAGGCATTGCTTGTGCCGATGACGACGCCTTTGCGTTTGTCATGTTAATAGCATGTACTTATTATTGTCCACGCTGCATGACTTGCGCAAAGCCGAAGCCGTGGAACGATCGCAACGATCGCGACGACAAATCACAGCAAGCTGGAAACCGGTAACCACATTGATGACGCTTCTCAAGAGTGCTCGCTCTCTCGGCCCGGCCCGGCCCGGCCCGGTCTAGTCCGAGTATTTTGGCTCGCTGGATGGGCCAAGCGAAAGTTTGCGCCAGCCACTGATCGATGGTGTTGCGTGTGAGGCCGTTAAGTGCTGCTCCCCTTTTCCTGGACTTGATCTTGGTCATGGTCTTGATCGCTGTCTGGCCGCGCCCCCAGCCGCCCTCTTCTTTAACAGGCGCTTTCATTCACTCCGCCTCTGACACTGACACCGACACTGACACCGACACTGAGGCTGAGACTGAGACTGAGACTGTCTGTGTCGCAGATCTCTGACAGCGGGCGTCAATTTATGGCACGCTTCGATGGAGTTCAATGGCAAACAAGACGGATGCCACGACTCACTATCTGCAACTGCAATAAAGACATCCAACTGCCAACTGCCAAGTGCCAAGTGCCAAGTGCCTGCATCCACCAGCTGCACCAGTTGCTCGTCTCCGAATTATCGCTGCATAAATAGATGCCATGCGATGAGGGCGACATAAAATGCCAAACAAACTGCATATTCCCGACTAGCCAGCTCCCTATCCACACATCCACATTCACATTCACATTGCAGACTCTTCATTATTTTTACAACCGAACTATTTTTACACCCTGTCCCTGTGGGTCTTATGGCTTTGTCAACAAGTACGCAACGCATGGCTGACACCGTTATATATACATATATATGTACATATATATAGTATATTCCCGATCAGCAGCGAGCTGATATTGACAAGTCATGAGAGATTGCTTATCAATCGAACAACTATATCATATAGCTGGCAACTTCTCTGAACAACTTGAACTGTAAACGTCTTTATATTTAGTTAAATCTGCAAAATCCCATCAAATCGAACTACTTTATTATACGGCTTCTATTGTGGGTCGCTTACAGAAGGGTATTTCAAGTTCGAGGTGCGGCAGACTGACGTTCTATCTTGATTTTGTTTTTATAGTTTTTTAGTTTTTATGAAGGACCCAATGCCGGCGACAGTCTGCCTGTGCCCCTGTGCCCCTGCCCCCGGCAGTTCCTGTTGGGGGGACTGGCCTGTGCCTGGAATTCTGGTTCGGTTTACGACTGGGTTTGCCTCCCATCTGGCTAGATCGTCGGCCATTAAGTCAGCTTCTACAGGCATTGCATTGATCTCTCTGAACCTGGCACACCCGCTAAGTGATTTCCTGGCGGAGGCGGAGGAGGAGCTGCGATTGGTACTTCTTCTGGCGCGGCCAAAGCAACTGTCGTGTTTTGCATATAAAATCGCTAGAAAGATCGGCGCGTTTTTAGTCACGTCGCGCCCTTATGACAAAATCAACAATAGTTGTACATATATAGAAAGCACATCAAAGATGGGCCCGCCCCCAAAAACAACGTGTGTAGAGGGCGGGCCGTCGGGCCCGTGTCTGCCGACATCGTTGTCGTGGCGGCAATGCCAATTAGCAATTAGAGCATTATCTAGCATTAGGCAATAATAATAATAGTAATAATTGCGATGAGGTGCGCCGCGCCAGAAGGAGTCGCACTCTAATAGTCGATACTCGATATGCCGCAATTATCCGCCCTGGAAAATGGCGACATATTTGAATAGCTAATTGCCCGACTCCAAGAGAAATGTACGTGGTCTTCCCGTGGCCCCGACCACAAACAATTGAAATCAGCGCTAACTTTGCTATGGCTCAGATTTAATCGCTTTTCGAGAATGTCTTTGATTTTCTGCCAACAATTAGCATCGGTTTGTACAGCTCATAAACTCTTTGGGTAACCGGAATCTGTTATCGGAATATGGTTTTTCCCTCTTTTTTCACTTTTGTTTCCAAGGACTAGGTCAATGTCGCCCAGCACAGCACAGCACAGTTTGGGTTATCTTGCGGTTATCTTATCGGGTCGAAGATTCAGCTAATAATAACATATCGGATTGGTAAAAGACAGAAAGAGAGAGATGGAGAAAAAGAGAGAAATGTGATGAAGAGAACGAACTTTGTTCCCAATATTTATCCTTGTTACTTTTGAACCCTCCCGAAAGGCATGCTGATTAAAGTTCTTCTTTCTTTATGGGGTTTGGTTTTAATGTTGTCGAATTAACGCATTATATAGGGAATATCTTGGGGAAACCTAAAACAAAGTTGAACTTGTATACTCACTATATCAAATGGAATCTAGTGCAGAACGAGGATTTGTCGAAGACAAACGCCGTAGTTCAAAAAGTTCGGCTAGGTTATGCCATACTTATAAAGATAATAGATATAGTAGAACCCCAATGAAATGCTCTGTCAAAAGCTGAACAAACTATTTATATACAATATACAATATTATTATATTTTTATGATATTTTTTTCTTTTGCTTTCATGGACTCTCTCCTTGGCCATATCAGCAATTAACTTGGGCTATTGAAAACAGAAAGTAAGGCATTTTGTGCCCATCTTCAACCGGGATTATGGACAAATCGACGCTGACGCAGAAGAATTACGCTAGTGTCTACAATGAGACGACGAAGCCAAAGAAACCGAAGCGCCGCGACAAAAGCGATTTGGGACCCGATTTTGTGGCGCCCGATGGCGGCTGGGGCTGGGTCATCTGCCTGGCAGCGGGCCTGAACAATGTGAGTGGGCGCATTAATGACGCATCCAAGTTGAGCGCACACACTAATCCTTTGGCAATCCGCAGTTCTTTATGTTTCCGGCGCTGCAGCAGTACGGACTGATCTACAGGGGGCGCATGTCTACCCTGGGATTCGATGCGAAGGAAACGACGATCATTGTCAACGTGGTGATGACCCTGTCCTCGATAGTGGGTAAGTGCGCGACGGGGGAGTAGCTATTAGTGTCGCGTCTTGTTGTTGTTCTCAACAATTCTATTCTATTGTATTTGGCAGGCATCTTCAATGGGGCCATGTTCCGGCGTTTCACCTTCCGGCAAGTGGCGTTGGCGGGCACAGCTCTGGGCTTTCTGGGCATCTTCGGATCGGCCTTCTGCACCACCGTCTGGCAGTATATTGTGTGCCTCTCGCTGATTTATGGTGTGGGCCTGGGCCTGGCCATGGCAGCCGTGTCGCTGGCCGTGAACACATACTTCAAGCAGAGCCGGCGACGCGCCACTGGCTTCTCGTGGACCATTACCGGCCTTGGGCCGATCATCTTTCCCTATGTGTCCACCTTTCTGCTGGACTACTATGGCGCCCAGGGCACCATTCTGATCTATGCCGGCATCGCGCTGAATGCGATGCTCTGCGCCCTCACGCTGCAGCCGGTGATGCGACATGTGCGCAAGCCGGAGAAGCCAGACGCCGATGTCGATGCCGTCGATGCCGTCGACGAAAAGGATCACCCCGAGCTGACCGAGGCCAATGGCAATTTGCTGGTGCCGAACAGCGATCAGTGGTGCGATTACGAGTGCAAGTACTGCCAGTACCAGAGGCGCACCAAGCGCGGCATCTTCTCCTCGCAGTACCTCTTCAATGACGACGATCCCGAGCATCCCGGCTACGAGATCACAGATCCGGGCACACCCATGCTCGCCCGGGCGAACGATGGCTGGTTCGGCTCCAGGCTGTCGCTCGCCTCCGAGCGCCGCCAGGTGCTGTTGCGCCAGGCCTCCGTCACGGTGACAGCGGCTGCCGCAACCAAGGCCAGCCGCGAGAATCTCGACAAGCTGGAGGAGGGCAGCGAGTTGGATCCGCAGCAGCAGCCAGAATCGGGCGCCGGTCTCTACAAGCCGAACTACTTTAATCGCGAACGTGAGGATCTGGAACGCTATGCGAGCAAGACGAGCGTCTACTCCAGGCCGGGCGGGGAGGAGCTGCTGCGCTGCACTTGCGCCGAGGACAAGGTGCTGCTCCAAAAGTCCGCCGAGGCACTGCGTCTACAGACGCTGCAGGCCCTGCAGGCCGCCGAGGCTGACGAGGAGGAGGCCAAGCGCAAGATGACTTTCCGGCAAAAGGTTAGCAAATTCTTCGATCTGGATCTGCTGCGCAACTTCACGTTCGTCAATCTGGTCATCGGCATGAGCATCATGATGTTCGGCGAGATGAACTTCTCGGTGCTGACGCCCTTCATCCTGAACAGCTATGGCTACACCGACAAGCAGAGCTCAATGGTAATGTCGCTGCTGGCCTGCATGGACATCTCGGTGCGCTTCCTGGCGCCGCTCTGCCTGGAGAAGGTCAAGCTGGACAATCGGGTGCTCTTCGCGTTTGGCATTGTCTGCATTGCTGTCGGTCGCGTCATTGTCACAATGACCTCCTCCTACGATGTGGTCGTGGCCGTCTTTCTGCTAATTGGCTTCGGCAAGGGCTTTCGCACCATATTCTCGCCCCTGATCATACCCAGCTATGTGCCGCTGCGTCGCCTGCCCGCCGCCTCTGGCCTGCAGCTGATCTTCAATACCATCTTCTCCTTCGCCATGGGCCCCCTCCTGGGTGAGTATTACTTACAGCACACTCTCTCCGCACTCTGCTAAACTTTCATTCCCCTCGCTCATGTCGTCGTGCAGGCGTCGTCACGGAGGCCTACGGCTACAGCGCCACCATCCACACGATCAACATACTCACGGCTATGGCACTGCTCATGTGGATCTCAGAGTCGGCGATTCGACGTGTTCTCGGCAAGCCGTACAGTGCACCGGAACAATAGTGGGCGGCACAAGCGTCCTGACAGCTGAGGGAACTGAGCTACTTATGCGGGCCACCACTGTAGAATTGCAAGTGAGCCACTTATGCGGGCCAACACTGTAGAATTGGATGTGTGCTACTTATGCGGGCCACCACTGTAGAATTGGATGCAGCATCGATCTGCAATACCTTGTGCAAAGTATTACCTTAAGCAATTTTCACTACCTTAAGCTTCTCCCGTAAGCGCTTAATTTAAGAATTTTAACTCGTGCTATCGACGATTGGGCATGATTACTTTTTTTGCCATAAGTACTTTTAGGTTATAATGTTGTTTTTTATCAAATGTGTTTTTTTTTTTTTCTACTACGGTACTGTACTTTTTGGAACATTGAGAATTTCACTTGGTCACATTCGGTGATTCGGATTGTGAACTGAACTGAATTAACATTTATTTGATGTTCAACGAGCCAAATTCAACCAAATTTTATTTGATTTAATATTGTTTATAATGATAATAAACATATTTAATATATATATAAGTATGATATTTTTAATGTCCAGCACAAGAAGCAGGCAGAAGTGTATAGGAGATATGATAAACATTTTTTTTCAAGTAGAAATGTAGAAATATATCTTAATCGAACTCACAAATTGCACAAATATGTTGCTTATCGCTGCACTTAATTAGAAAGCAAAACTAGCTATAAATTTAATCCCAATAACGATTTTTGAAAGGGCAGAAAACTTCAACTGAAACTCTTCTCGAATGCCCGATAAACATTGAGAATATAATACATATAACTTGTAGTGAAATGCTCGTAATAGAAATTTTTCGCTTTCGATTGTTTTTTTTATTGATATCTCGAGTATGCAAAGTGTGATTATCAAGTGTAATACCTTTTTGGACTCGTATCGATCACATTTATCGATTGGCATTCAAAAATTTAAAGGGGTAACATCATAATTGTTTTTGTGATTTCTTGATATTTAAGGTAAATAAAGTCAGATTATGGAGCGATGAACGATATATGTTTTTAGACTGTTAAGGATCACTGGCATCACAAAAATCTTATTGTAAATTTTGTCAAAAATAGCAAAGACAGATCTAGTTATAATTTAGTATTGGTATATTATCATAATTTGAAATATAATAAACAAGTTTAACTTTAACCTGCAAGGATCTCTTTCAAATGTTAGGAATAGGATGGGTGAAGTTCTCTTTGTTAATTGGATAACAAATATATTTTTTATATACAGTTGACAATAAGTTTCGAAATTACATACTGTCAAATAGTTAGCGAGCATGCCTCGCAACGAGCACCTGCTAACAGAAGAACCCTAATACGAACAGCGAGTGCTGCTGTCAATTAACAGAGCCCTAACAGCACTGTTGAGCAGAACTGCATATACGCTTGTGGGGCTCTCAATTCTTTTCGCGTTTCGCTGATTCGCCGCCAGCATCGATGTCGAGCGGTCATCGCTTTTCAGTTTGTTTGAGCAGCTAAAAGCGTCGAGACCGAGACTGAGACCGAGACCGGGACCGAGAAACGGTAACCGAGAACCGAGAACCGAGCCGCGAGCCGTTGCCCATTTGCCGTTAGAAAGGGTCACTTATTAGCAACGTGCCAATTGGACAATTCCAATTGGGATTCGAACATCTTAGTCTCGCTAACGGATCGCGCTCGCGACCGCCAATGACAAGTGAGCTAAAAACGCGCCGACCAGCCGCATCCCAATCCCAATCCCAAACCCAAACCCAAGTGCGTGGCGACTTTGAACTTGATGAGGTGCCAAAGTCAAAGCCACTAAATCATGTAAACTGTAATAGTGGTAGTGCGCGTGTGTGTGTGTGTGTGTGTAAAAATAAACTGCAAAGGCAAGGGAAAAAGCAAAGGCAACTTTTTAAATAGGCGCATCAGCTGCCAAATTTCGCATTTGCCAAGCAGAATGTGGTCAACCAATTTAAGATTCATACATTATCAAACACACACACACACCCACACACATACACACACATGCATACACGTGCATATATCTGACTTATTGTGATTACATGACATGGTTAAATAGCGTCTGTAACAATTTCTTATCACGAATGCTCATGAGTTGAGCGCCAAGCGATAATCACACCTGGCATTATCGATGGGCGGCATTTTCTCGCTATACAATATGCGTATCTATATAGCAGGCGCTTGTCAATAAAATGGGCGTGGCAGGCCTTAATGGGCAAACAGTTGTCATGCAGCTGGCAGCATTGGGGATCGTGATTGAAGATAGATTTGTGGATTTGTGCCAAAAGGACCAACGACTAGCTAACACAATTTTCAAGCCCTAACGCAATCTTATCAATTATCAATCTTATCAGTTGGTGATCAATAGTTTTTACACACACACAAACACACACACACACACACACAAGGAAACGTCGTTATCTCCATCTGTATCTATTTGTGCGGCCAGTCAAGTGTGGCCCCTGAGTTATTTATATGGCGCATATTTACTGTAATCGTTGTATTTACTTTTATGGAGCGCACCTACGTATGTACATGGCCCACAGATAAAGATTGGATCAATAAATGGCTGTTTAGCTATTGATTTTAAAATACAATTAAAGTACATACATATATAGGGCTTAACGGGAAAATGCCTGATTAAAAGCCCATTCAATATATAACTAAGCAATTGGTTCGAACCAGCTAACTGGTTCGATTGGTGAATAATTAACCCATGTTTTGGATTAGCTCAAATCATGCTTTTACAATTTTTTCGGTTCGGGTTGCGGTTCGACTTGGTTAAAGATTTCATGTTAAAGAATTGAAAGCGAACCGGTTCGAACCACAATTGTCTATAGCCGCATTCCTGTTGCAAATAAAACGAACGCTTTGATCGATTCACAGACCTGAACCATGGTCATTGTTTCGTTGATCAGCAACAGCTGATAGTTGGCAGCCTAACGATTTCGTATTGTCCTCCCTGCTTGTCTTCCACATAATATTTATATATACATATATATATATACTATAAGGTATATGTGTGTGTGTGTGTGTGTGCACTGTTGAAATGATTCACACGCGAAAATCGACAAACAATTTGCGCGCTAAGTTTATGGATCGGAGTCTGAGTCTGTCGTATAGTCATATGACGATGCTGATAAGCTCTCCAAAGATTTCAGCTACGTTTACCAAAAAATGCCCCAGCCATGAACCCGGCTCTCGCAGCAGAGCATCAACAGCAGCAACAGCAACAGCAGCTTCTACCTTTGCTGGCGTGCCCAGCGCCTCGTGTTCCTCCTCGTGTTCCTCCTCGTGCTCCTCCTCGTGCGATGCAGCTGGCTATTGCGATGTGTGCGTGTCCGTGTCTCGTTGGCTAGTTAATTGTGACAAGTGATCGTTAAAGCTCTATTGCAGCCAAGTACCCGTTATTGGCAATGGGTCTTAAATCATTTACAGGCTGACATCGGCACGGCTTGGAATATTGCGATCATAATTTCCATTTGGCGTCGGTTAACAAATTCGATTGCCCCAATTGACGTTCGAAAGAAAACTTGTCGATCTTTGCAGGGTCGGCGCAGTCGTTGATATGGTGCCAGAGGAAAAGAAGGTTTATGGGGATACGACACAGCCGCTGGCGAGGCGTCGCCAGGGCTACTATAACCGCAAGGACAAGAGCGATCTGGGCGAGCATTTTGTGGCGCCCGATGGCGGCTGGGCGTGGCTGGTGTGCGTAGCCGCCGGCGTATCGAATGTAGGTAAAGCCAAGCAATTAATCCCGAGCAATTGATATGCAAAATTCCCTTCCAGCTGTCATTGTATCCGTGCCTGCAGCAGTTCGGCTTCATGTTTCGCGAGCGTCTCATCGATCTGGGCATGTCCAGCTCACAGGTGACAGCCATAATCAATACGAATCCAGCGGTATCCGCCTGCACGGGCCTACTAAATGGCCCCATGTTCCGGCGGTTCACATTTCGCCAGGTGGCCATGGCGGGCGCCCTGCTCTGCTTCAGCGGCATTGCCCTGACCGCCTTCTGCGAGACCTTCGTCGGCTACATATTCGCCTATGCATTGCTCTATGGTAAGCGGATGGCCCAATGCATAGCTAACTCGTCACACTAATTGCCTAATTGCCTAATCTCGCTTGGCAGGCTTTGGCATGGGCATCAGCGTGTCGGCCTCCTCGCTGGCCATCAACACATACTTTCAGCAGAAGCGACGACGCGCCGCTGGCTTCTCGTGGACCATCACCGGCCTGGGGCCGATCTTTCTGCCGTATCTGGTCACGTTCCTGCTGGGCGTCTACGATGTGCAGGGCACGGTGCTGCTCTTTGCGGCCATCTCGCTGCACGCCTTTGTCAGTGCGCTCATCTATCAGCCGGTGCGGTATCACCTGGCGCCGGGCAGCCCGGCCAGAGCAGCGGCGGAAGCGTCTCTCATGCAGCCGGAGCAGCAGCCGGAGATACTGTGCGCCCATTGTGCGCTGCAGCGCAAGCGAGAGCCGGGCGGCATCTTCTCCAGCCAGTACCTGTACCAGGATGACGATGCTCAGAGGCCGGGCTACGAGATCATTGAGCCGGGCACGCCCATGTTGTCGCGTGCCAATGATGGCTGGTATGGCTCCAAGTTGTCGCTGAGCTCTGGACGGATGCGCTTTCGCACAGTGTCCAGCTCCAAGGATCTGGAGCACATGCAGCGCCTGCATCGGCCCATCAATGAGGAGCATCAGCAGCAGGAAGAGGACTTCCTGCGACCCAATAACTTTAGGCGGGAGCGCGAAGAGTCCATCCTGGACTCGAAGCTTTGCTGCAGCTGTGCCGAGCAGCGGGCGCTCTTCGCTTCCCTCCAAACGGAGCCGCCGGAGCACAACAACAACAACGAAGCGGAGAACCTGAATCCGGACAAGATGAGCTTTGTCCAAAAGCTGGTTACCTTCTTCGATTTGGATCTGCTGCGCGATATAACATTTGTGAACCTGGTCGCCGGACTGACGGTCATCAACTTTGGGGAGCTCAACTTTTCCATTCTAACGCCGTTTATACTGACGGACTTTGGATTTGATACCTCACAGATCACAGTGGCCATGTCGCTGATGGCCGGTATGGACATAACCATGAGATTTCTGGTGCCGTTCATCACTGAGAAGATGTCCTGGGATAATCGCGTCTTCTTTCTTATTGGCGTCGTGGGCATCGCCATTGGACGCAGCGTCGTCGCCTGCACCAGATCCTATGTGGTTATACTGGCCTGCTTTGTGTGGATTGGCCTGTGCAAGGGCGTGCGCACCATATTCTGGCCACTGATCATACCCGGCTATGTGCCATTAAATCGCCTGCCAGGCGCCTCTGGACTCCAGCTGCTCATCTCGGGCCTGTTCACGCTCTTCTGCGGCCCCTTTGTGGGTAGGTATATACAGCACAGCTCTACCAATAACTCTATCTATACATCCATCTGTTAAATGCAGGACTTGTGCGGGATCGTTACAACTACTCCGTGACGCTGCACTGCCTCGACGCCTTGTCGTTTGCTGCTGCTGCCGCCTGGGCCCTGGAGGCGCTGCTGCGACGACACAGACGCAAGACGCTCAGTTGATCAAGTGACCCACTCAGATATACATACATATATCATTAGACTTTGATATCTAATTTTTTTGTTTTTTTTTTTTTTGTAGTTCTAAGCTATATCGTATACAACTGTACTTATAATTAAACGGACATACACCTACTATATACACGCATATAGCCATGAAGTAAAATTGCATGTGGGCATGCCATGTATTTAACTAAAATTGGTTGTGTTCAAAAAGTTTTGGGATATCGAAAGCAAAGCAAACATTTGCTATCGCAATATGCGACTCAATAGAATGTTAAATGTAGCATACTTTTGCGCGCACCGCATGAACTAATACTGCTGTGCATTTGTAAGATTATGTGGCATACTTCTAGGAACTGCTTTTAAAAGTCCCAAGCTCCATTGTATATACTTAGCTGTTATTTTTTTAACTGAAGCAGATGGTGTTTGCAAAATCTGCTTAAAATATTATCGGCTCCCTCAATGCCAACATTTATGTAGCATACTTTGGTGCGCCAAGCAGAAATTACCGCTGCATCAAATTTGTACTTTTCTATTGCATACTTTTAGGCAGCACGCCTATTAAATACCAACCTAATCGAAAAATTTCTAAATTCAAGTTAAAATATTGTTTTTATTTAGTTAATAATTAGAAAAATTGCAAAAATTTCTCGACTTAAATACATAAAAGTGACTTTGATTGGTATTGTTTTGCTTATTGTTGCATTTCAATAATTTGTTTTTATTGCTTAATTAATTACAAACAAACGCAGCTACACACTTTTCACATTGCTCTGCCGCCCACACACCTGTAAATGGGAGGGCGTGGCCAAACTAGACTTTCCATATTGCTACATACATACATATGTGTATACATATTTAATATTAGAGGACGCATCATCGCAGGAAAAAAAAATAAAAAAAAAATTCAAGCACATTACCAATACATATAAAACTAAAACTGTACGTGTAAAGCTACCAAATGCAAGAATACTCTAAAATTGGTTTAGGCTTAAAAAATAAATTCGCAACACAATAAATCAATGTATCCATCCAATCGGCCTGGGGAAATATATTACAATAGATGCGCCGGTTGCTGGTCACCTTGAATCTGCTTGAATCTTCTCGGATCTGCTGTGTCGGCTGCGTCCCGGGATTAGCTCTATCTGGGCCTGGGCGATATCGTGGACTTTGGTGTTGGTCGCTGTAGCGCAGCCGCAGCTGGCGCCGATGTCACAATCGTGATAACCTGCGAGTGTGTGCATTTGTGTGTGATCGGATGCGGATGCGGATGTGGGTGCAGTGCAGTGTTGCATAATGCGGTCATAAATGAAGAGTGTGTAGTTATGTGGTTGTGTGTGTGTGAGAGTGTGTTCGAGACAAAGCAAAAATACGGATTACATATCTAGGCGAGCGGCAACTGCATTGCGATTTACTTTGGAATTGCCATCAATGATCTCCACAGGCTCCGCTGGCACATACGCGGACAGACCCATCAGACCAAATATGTCCGGCGTATAGTTGCGCAGCTGTTCCGTTGAGGGCGTGGGCGTGGCAGCCATCAGATCGCTACTAACTGCGATAAGAGATACAAATCCAATATTAGTTTCAATAATGAAGAAGCCGGTAAGCATTAAAAATGTTTTTTTAGAAGAATCCATCCGCAACTGTGGAAAATGGGGGGAAAACAGATGTATCCTTGGGAACGATTCGAGCGTATTTTCCATGTGTACGTATCTACACACCAAAAAGTCGGAAAATGCGCGGAAAAATTGTATAGCAAACCATTTAGGTTTTCATTCGATTTGGTTGAAAGTCATTTTTAAGGAGCTAATTATGTAAGAACTTATAAACAATGTGCTTTCAAAAAATTCACCTCTCTGGGTGGAAATGGAGGACAAAGTAAGTAAGATAAAGCAAGTAAAATGCCTAAGAAACAGCCAGAAGAAAGTGTCTGCAACCCCACAAAGTATATACTATATATTCTTGATCGGGAAAACGGGCTAAGCTAATCTACCCATGTCCGCCGTCCCGTCCGTCTGTCTATACACCTGATACCCTCGTATACCCTACGCCCTTCTTTGATAGCTCCTTCCTTTTCCACAATCGATAAATATCGATTTTAAGTCATGTTTTTTTTTAAGCATAACTCGAACATTATAAGAGCTGGACACAACAAACAAGTAATCACAGATTAGGCATATATTTCACTTTTTGAATACCTCCCCCCACCGCTCGGACTCACCTGTCGCCGTGCCTGGCGTGGGTCTCACACGCGGAAATCTGGGCGCTGGCGTTTGGTAGACCGGTGCAGGCACCGATGCGGATGCGGAAAGCTCGCCGTGCTGCTGCTCCTGCTGGGGCTGATGGCGCGGTTGTGGGGTGACCACATATACCTTCTCATTGGTGTCGGGCAGAATGGCCACCTTGGCCTGCTTCCACAGCTCGATGGGTGCCGGCGTGGGGGCCGTGCTGCGCACATAAAGCGGCGTAACCGTATTCCGTGTGGGCTCTGCCGACGATGTGGGCGTTATTGTACTGGTGGGCGTGGCCGTTGGCATAGGTGTCGTGCTGCGTAGGGTTTGGCTGTGCCGATGCAGCGCCTCGTAATAATCGGGCAGCAGGCGATTGTCATCGATGGGCGGGAAACGCCTTAGCTGCAGCTGCTCCAAGTTGTTAATGGACGTGGACAGATCCCCGCCATTGGCCACGCTGGCTGTGGCTCTGCCGCCCAGCTCGAAGCCGCCCCCGCCGCCGCCGGCGCCGCCGCCGCGCGTCGTCTTCGACTGGCGCATGGTGGTTGAGGTGGCCGTCGGTGTCGCCGGCGTCGTTGTGGTCAGGTACTCAGTGGGTATGTGCTTGGAGCGGCCGCGTATCGTTGGGGTGCTGGGGCGATGCGACAACGAATTGTACTCCTGCTCCGTCCAGCCGTCAATGTTGTGCTGCAGCTTGGAGATGTCCACGCCGAAATGGGCGGGACGCTGTCGCTTTGTCTCGCGCTCCCGTTTGAGCAGCTCGCGCAAATTGGAGGCAAGTATTTTGGTCAGATATTTGGTGGTGCGTCGCGTATTTGGTGGCGGCGCCGCTGTCGCCGAGCTCACCAGCTTCGATTCCTGCTGCTCGTGCAGCTCGTGCAGCTCGTGCACGTCGTTCTCCTGCGCCGGAGCGGGTCGCAGCCGCCAGCCGGGCGTCCAGTTCGATGGCTCGAAAGGGCGCGGCTTCTGCTTCGTCGTATAGGGTATAATTACCTGCTGTGGCCCCGGCGGCGACATGCCCGCATACTGGCCGCTGGCATCGATGGCGCCATACGTGGACGTCGGCGTGGGCGCATGCGTCGGCTGGCTCAGCCGGAAGTTCAGCTCGGCGGGATCACGCGTAAATGGGCGTGGCGGCGGTGCGCCAACCTGGGCATGATTGATGGGCGAGTCGAGTAGCCGTTTGGGCGTCTCCCGTTGCCGTCCGTCGCGCACATGCGGCGACACCAAATGATTGTTCAGCTCCACAGCTGCCGGAGTCGGCGGCTCTGTGGTGTACATGAGCTGCTCGTATAGCGGCGTCACCGTGCTCGTCTCGGCCAGCTCCTGGTATTGTTCGGCATAGTACAGATGCTGCTGTTCCTGCTCCTGCTCATGCTCCTGCTCGTGCTCCTGCTGCTGTTGCTGCTGCGAGGAAGCCGCCGGATAGTTATCCGCCGGCGGGATCAAAGTTGTCTGCGTCTCAGCGTTCGACGCTGTAAAGTGACCCAGTTCCGTTAGCAGCTGCGAGGCGGGCAAATGCTGATGCACTGCTCCGCTGCTCAGATCCTCCAGCTGATATCGCACAGTGCTTATGTCCAGCGGCTCCTCCTGCTGCTGCAGCTGCTGCAGTGGCCTGTGATTTGCGGGCAACGGTGTGACGGAAGTTGCCGTCGCCGTCTGTCCCAGATCAATGGCATGCGACTGCACATAGGTGGCCGGGTACTCCACGGAGGTGATGAAATCGGTGAGCTGATGGCTTTGAACGATCTCAAAGCTGCTGCTCGACTGCTTTGCCGCGGATCGAGGCGTTGTTGACGGCACCAAGGGCACAGGTCGCAGCTCCGAGTGTGCTCCAAAATTCTCTAGCGGATACCGCTGCTGCGGCTGTGGCTGTTGCTGTGGCAGCGGCCGGAATGGTTGGGCATTGTAAACTGGCGGCATTGCCACATGACTCAGCCCCGGCACCGGCACCGAGATGGGCAGAAAGACGCTCTGCGGCGGCGCATGGAACTGCACGGCGCGCTGCCTTTGCTGCGATGCCTGCGCCAGAGGCTGCTGTTGCCAGGCCGAGATCTGCTGCTGATGCGGCAGCTGCTGTTGCTGTTGCAGGAGCAGCGGCGGCTGATGCGACTGCTGATGCGGCAGCTGCTGCAGCTGCTGCTGTTGTATGTGCGGCGGCTGCTGCTGACCAAACATGGGCACCCAGGGATACTTGTTGCACAGGCCGCATGGCTTGCCAGCGGCATCAAAGTTCTGTGTCGGCTTTGGATACGCATAGCTCAGCGAGCTGGCGCTCAGCTGCTGATCCCGGGCGGCTGTTCCAGATCCGCCCAAGCCAAACCACCGGGCAACGCGTGTCATGAAGCCAGCCTCCTGCGCCGGTTCCGAGTAGCCCGCATGTGTCAGCCGTTGCGCTACGGGCAGCGCTGCTGCTGCTGCTGGTGCTGTTGGTGCAGGTGGCGCCGGCGGCGGCACCAAATGATCAGCTGGCTGCGGCGGCGACAGCGAGGCAGCTGTCATTAGCAGCGTTGTCAGCGCAAGGCCCAAAGTTGTCAACTGGCTGCGAGTTGCCTGCAACAAGACCAAAAGCGATGAGAGTGAGAGTGAGAGTACACTGACAAAAAAGCCGAGTAGATTCCACATATAACACATATTTATATAAACTGTTTTCCTTATACACTGTTTATACTACAAAACGCATTTCTGTTAAAACATGGCACAGACACAAGCTTACAAAATATTAATTGAGTACTTGATGGCATGAGAATCGCATAGAAAGGCAATTAGTAAGCTTTAAGAAATCGAACTACCTGATATATAATTATATTTAAAGCGTTTTTCGCTCACTGCAGGCCACTGGGCTATTGATTGCAATCGCCATAAATTTCACATTTCACTTTTCGGTTCATAAATTGAACGGCTCAGACGCTGGCAACCATTCATTTTCGGCCAAACTGGAGCGGGCCGTAAATGTTTGGCATTATTGGTCCGGTTACGAGACAAGACCCATTAAACAGCGCTCAGTAGAGCCGGTTATGCGACTACGTTTCACGGCCAAGGTCTGGCCAGAGCCTGAGGCGCCCACCTCACGCATTTGACAAGGGGAACAGGTTAACTGGGGACAAGCGGCACTTGTTCCAGCGCGAATCTGTTGGTCAGCCCCGAAGAAAACTGAGAAATACTCGCGAAAATATAATTTATAATATAGATCATGAAGGCAAAGGCATATTAATGTGACATTATATGCTTGGCCTACTCAAGAGGAAATTTGTTTACTTTCTGCCAACTGTTTCGTCTTTTATCTCAGATCCTGCAAACTGTTTCACCACATTTTCATTCATAGCACAAAATATTGCCGAGGTTTGTTTTTATATTAAGTATTTACGCATAGTATTGATAGCAGAATTTTTAATTGTGCCGATAAAACGACTGAAAATGAAAAAGAAAACAAATAGAACGGACCTTACCGATACTGATTATCAGATTCTCGGACATTTGCTATGATAATGCGTTATTTCAATTGAAAAATGACACAAAACTGATTACAACGTCGGCAAATAAATAAACTGGACTAAAGAAACAATCCCAATGAATGTTCTAACATTCAATTGCTGAATCAATATTAAATCAAAAGAAAGTTAGTCGCACCAAATAATCTCTTATTAGGCTAACATTAAAACAATGCGACAAGTGTATGACTAAGATACAAATAAAAAAGGCTCTACCCGAGTGTGTGACAATCTCTCGGCACCTCGAGCACTTGAGGCTACCAGCAAGCATACGAGACAGCGTCGTCCTCACTTGGACTTTGAAGAGGCTTCTTTAGATTAAAAGCTAATTAACGTCAAAGTCACATCCACACATCCAAATAACAATAATGTCAGGGAGATAGGCACAGATAACACTCAGACTGGCCACCTCCACTAAAATATGTGAACGTGTGTGTGCCCAAAGTAAATCAATTAAATATTCGCGCCAATGCACAGTGGGACTTGAGGCTCGAAAAGCGTTGAAAAATTAAAATTGCGCTAATGTAAAAAATAAATAGAACTAGAGATATTCTAAAAATTGAAGCAAGAGAAATTAAATTTGCTTACTTTGAAGTTGACTTAAGCCAAAAAAAAAAAAAGGGAAACATATTTAATTTTTAAAAGTGCTTTGCTCATAATCAAAGCAAGTATAATTTGGGACCCAATAATTGTATTTACAGCGAACCACATTTGGTCGATGACAATTTTGGGTGGGAAACAAATATAGCCCGCAGCTTGTATATGAAAATACTTACGTCTTGCAGTATTTTCAGTACAACGGGCAATAGTAAAAATTTTAAAAAAAGTTTGAACCAAAGTGCACAACAGGTTCCACTGTGCAGCGATACGAATATGATCTAAAATATGTCTATTTAAGTGTGTAACTGCGGGTATGTCGAATCGATTTAGGCTTGCTGTTGTTGTTGTTGCTTTCTCTGCACTTGGGGGGCGGGGCGGGGTCGTGTCCCAAATTGTTAATTGAGCCCAGCCAATGGGTCAGCTACCGGCCGCCAGGTGGCGTCATCATGATCATGATCAACAAGCAACAGCAACAGCAAATAAGTTTTTGCTGCTTCGTCTGTTTGCTGCATTTACATTTGCTTTCCATGCAACTGAGCTGACCACAAAAAAGTTGCATGCAACACACACACAGCGTACCCACAAAAATGTTGAACTTCCTTTCATGTGCGTCTAAATGTCAATTTGCCATTATTTATGGCTGCTTTTGGCATTCGCCTCGCTCATTGACATCCATGCCTACATGCCATGCCACGTCTCTCTGTGCCTTGTGGTTGGCTTTTTACTTATTATTATCATAATGCAAGCTATCAGCCTACAAGTTTTTTTTTAAAAAACACCACTGACTACCATGTGCTTTGGCTAAGACAACAGTCTATCCCTTGAAATCCGGACTACAAATCTGTCTACTCAGTTCCCTCATCTAAATAGAACTGAGCAAACATTTATATGAATGAACTCTACTGGTTTGGAGATTGTCAACTAATCTTTAAGCTTGACAAACCATTTACTTGTATCGATTATATACACGAAAGCTTGTAAATTTGGCAATGATTAAATTATAATGTGCCTGGCTAGTCTGTAAAACATAAGAGTTTTTTATTGCATTTATACTTGGATCCACAGCCAAGCTGCAAACTCATCATGATGCACAATTAAGCCTAATGGCCTAATTTTCATAATACATATTTATAACCCGGACTGGGAGTCAGCTTTGAGTCAACTTTGACCCAGAGTCAGTTTATGGAGCTGCCAAGCTGCTGAGCTAATTATGTGAAAACGAGCCGCACAATTCGCTCAATATCAATGGCAATGGGTAAGCAGCCGAAAAAAAAAAGTGAACTCAACAACAATGGGCGTTGACTTTCTCATAATTATTGTGGGTGGCATGGCGGGAGCGGGAGGGGGGAGCGGGGAGGAGGGGTAGCACATCTTTCTCCATGTGGGGGGGGCAGAAAGGCACAACGTAATTCAATTAGAGGCGCTGCGACAAGATATGAAGAAACAAAAGCAGCGTCCAAATCCGCGGGGGCTGTGAGGCTTATGGCCAAGTTATCGTTGTTGTTGTTGTTGTTGTCATTGGTAATAAATCGGGGTCAGCGCAATTTCGAAAGAAAGTGAAATTCTGCAACAGTTGGCAGCTTCAGCTACAGCTGATAGATGGAAACAAGCCTGGCTCTACTTCGCTCGCTCTCTCTCTCTCTCTGTCTTTATCTCGCTCTCTCTGTCTCCGTCTGTGGGTAAACCCGTTTCGTGTCGATAATAGAGGCAACTGCTGCTGGCAGAAACTCAGCTCCTTCGCATGCAACCTTGGCTTTGCACTTGAAAACGCCATAAGGTTTGACAAACGACCCCAGGCGGTCGGGCGGGCGGTCGGGCGGTCTGGTCGACGGGCGGACAGACAATATCCAATCCGCGACGGGCAACCAAATGTTGCACGCGATCCAACAATGCGCCTGGGAATCTTTCAATGCGGCCGGAGGAGATGTTGCAGCTGCCGCAACCGCAATTGTTGTCGACCCTATATGCATGTATGTATGTATGTATAGGTGCATGTGTGTCCATATGTCTAACAATCTTGAGCTTTGGGTCTTCCTCGAGTCTGTGGCGGCAACGTGAAAAGTGAAATTGTCGATCAAAAATGTGAAAAGAGGAGACAAAAACGGTCACAAGCATGAAAAGCGCAATACACACATATGTATAAAGTAGTTAGGTATGAATGTAAATCTATGTATGTACCTATGTATGTATGTATGGGCATGTACATTGGGTTTTCCGTGCAGCAGCAACAACAACAACAACAGCAACAATTGCAACAGCAACATTCGCAATAATTCACATTAGGCGTCGCGCATATTTCTTTTGCTGCGACTCAAAGAAATTAATTATGAAAATATTCATCGCATGGGGCCGTAAATATTGTTAGAAAAAAAAAGGCAAGCTACGCCCAGACGTTCAAAATTGCATTGCAACAGCAACAGCAACAATAACAACAACAACGACAACAACAATGATAGAAATGACTTTTTCTGGTCATATGGAAGTGCAAATGATTATTAAGTTGGAAAACATGACCCATAAAAAGTAGCATTACAATTTATTAGGTTTCTGAACCAATGAAAAAAGTAAAAACGCAAAACAATATGATACAAATTGAAAAAAAAAATATATATAAACATGCATGAGGCTTGTATATGAATGATGTATAGGGAAATTATAGTCGGTTGGTGGGGCATCTCAAGGGGAGGGCTCAGCAGGTTTTGTTAAATTTGTTATTAAATGTATGCATTATGATGATTCCCTACCCCGTGCCTTAATTAGATTCAGTTCTTGAGGAACTTTTAAAGGGATTCGAATCACTTAAAGAATAATTTACAATGACCAAAATCAACAGCTTTTATATATGTACATATATGTACATATATATATGGAATATTCAAAATATTCAGAGATTTATATTTAAATATATATGATAGATATACGCTTTGATAAGAAACTAAATATGACCTTCGTCTAAGATATTCATAGCGAAGCCGGATCCACATAACTGGGTCACAGCCTGGACCTGGGCCAACTGAAGAAAAGAACAGATTGAATATTCATATTAGATATTTAACGTTTTAATTATTAAAAAAAAATCTATTCTCTGCTTCAGAACTTACTTCAAGCAAGCTGAAGAACCATTTTAATACATACATACATACATACCTACATACCTACATACATACATACGTACATACGTACATACGTACATACATACATACGTACATACGTACATACGTACATACCTACATACCTACATACCTACATACCTACATACGTACATACATACATACCTACATACCTACTTGCCTACTTGCCTACATACCTACATACCTACGCCTCCTGCTCTTCCGGCTCCTCAGCTTCCAGCGATGAGGCCGCCTGCGACTAATTCATAGGTGAAACCTGCAAGCCCTACTTAAATTTTTGAGAATCGAGGAGGAGGGCAGCTTTTATAAATTCGTTTTCTTATTTAAATTTGCCGCGCAATAAGACAAATTGGTCTGCTATTGGTATTTTACAAGACAATTTACATGCATACATACATACATACTTATATACGCACATACATACATACACACACGCACACACATACACACACATTCACACAGACATGCATACATAAACACATACCCTCATTTATACATTTATTCACTCATTCATGCATACATGCATGCATACATTCATGCATACAAACATACATATATGCATACATACATATATACAAAATCAATTTGGCATCTAAAGCTAGCAACATTATTCTTAGTCAAAATTCAAGACATAGGTAGAAATTTCCCAATCCCATAACTTGGTCAAATCTCATCAGATTTTCACGAGGTTTGGCTCTTTGTTCATGGCTCGGCTTCTTGACCAAATTGGCATCTAAAGCTGGCAACATTATTCGTGTACTATAAATGTATTTTGAACAGTTATCAATATATTCGACATATATAATAAGCCAGTTATTTTTGTATTTAAATTCAGATAAAAAACTTAAAAAAATATGAACTCTGATTGGACTACAATGGACACCCTTTCGTGCCGCACTTTCATTTGATTTCCGAATGTTATGTAGCATATATTTGGCTTTAAAGTGTTTGCAAGTAGTACGGAAACTTTTCTGTACTCACGGGAAGCGTCTGGGCGGATATTTCTGTTGTCTTAATGCTGCATATCATTTTGCAACCTGACGCTGGACAACTTTTCCAAATGACTTGGCAAAAAAAAGAGGCACACACAAAAATAAGAAAGAAAAAAAAACGCGCCAAAGACCTGAAATTATGCACCGGAATCTGGGCCACTGGCAAAGATCACGTGACATAGCCTCTGGCGAAATTCCCAATAAAAATATATGCCCAGATAATACATAATAATAATGCTCGGCCTCTGCTCTTATCTGCCAGCTATTCCAGATACTATGCGCGATAGGCCCCAAACAATGGACAGTGACTGCCAGCCCAATGCCTGATGACCATTGGGCATTGGGCATTGGGCATTGGATACCGCAATCAGCAGTTGTTGACGCATAATTAAAACCTGTGCTACGAGCAGCTGCCAACTTGCAGATATTTATGCGTATTTCCGTACAAATACGTATCAAAAATGCCCTGATAACAGCACAAATACTATCATTATGATCATGATAAACAATGCAGGAATGTTGACTCGCTGCGTATGAGTTTTCGTGCGGGTTATTATAGAGTATCTATGCTATAAATATATACTCTATCATATAATAACATAACAAGGGATAAGACTTTATTATTATAGAGTATAAATATATACTCTATCATATGGTAACATAGCAAGGGATAACACTTTATTACCTTTCGCTTAAAGTAAGGTAAGCTTAAGCTAAGAAAACGACTATAAATTTATATATTTTTATTAAGTATTCTTTTATTATTATTCTTTATATAATAATCATATATAGCATATATAAGCCATGTAGACAAATGTCTACAAAAGCTTTATCGCTGACCTATTGTTCCTATTAAAGTCATATAACATATTTAGTAGTCCGATTTTATACATATGCATAAGAAGAAAGCTCGCAATTGCTGACTTTGCTCAAGATATCTGAATGAACAGAAAATTTTTCGAAACAAAAACTCATTTTTCGACAGATGCTTCCAAAGGAATTATATGATAGATTAACTGATAGATCGGATGTACCATGGAAACAGCTAGAAATATAAAGTCTTTAAAGAAGAAGAACTGAAATTTTTGACACATCACTTCCATAGTAGCTATATGATATAGTGATCAGAATCGGCCGATTGCAAAGAGCAAAGTTCTATGTCATACGATAGCTTTAAAGGACAAGGGCTATATTGATGCGACTGTTGATATGGATTAAGAATCTACATATATAGCTTCAGTCAGATGTCTTCTTCTTCTCTTTGCTACACATTTGATGACAAAATTGTAATACCCTCTACTCACCCCTATAGAGGTAAAGCTTAAGGTCTCAACAAAGCGGCGTAGTTTCATAATTGAGAACTGAGTTCTATAAAGAAATATTTATGCAATAGACTAAACCTAAATTGAAGAAAAGTGCCAATAAGTTTAAATACTAATCAAATTGTAAAAACAAACAAAAAGTCGCTGGTTCGAATCGTCAGATGTGTATATATTTTTATTGGGTAGACAGATAGAGGCTATTCGAGGCGTTGCTGAAGACTCGCCTATCTCTCATGCGGTTTCATCTTCATAAATTCCACATATGATTATTTCATGTGGAGTTATAGCGTGATTTAGCCTGAAACTTGAAAAATAGACGCAGCCTCGAGTCGAGTCGAGTCGAGTTTGGCCTTGCCACAGGCAGCCAACCCAAGCAATCACTCGGATGTGGCAAATTTATAAAGCTGCTTAATTTGATTAGTTGCGCTTGTCTCTGCTTTTTGTCGGGCGCCTTTCTGGCCTCCAAAAAGCAGAAGAAGAAGAAGTAGAAAAAAGCAGAAGACATTTTGCGCAATTTCTTTCATGCAATCAGACAGGGGGTAATTTGTGAGCAATGCGAAAATGTTGTACATAGTTGCCCGGCAATGCGGAATCATACCAATGGCAGAGCACCTATGAAGACAGACAGGTCTGCATGCCAGAGAAAGAGAGAGAGAGAGAGACAAGGAGAGGGCGAGGGGGAAACAGAAGTAGAGTCAACAATTGTGACAGCACGCGAGTAATTAGCTAGTTTTTCTGTGATTTGTCGCGCAATCGCATTATAAACAAATTATGAACAATCCAAGCGTTATGTTCCAACGATCGATCAGTTAGCGAACCATCAAAAAGGTGGCGCCATCGCCGGAGCTGTCGATGTAACCAGCGCGATTCGCGATCCGCATTGTCTCTTTGCATAATCGCATCAATCGATGCTATTGTCATGCCAGCAGCCAGTATTCAGCACTCCCGGAAGACCGCAATCTGACGCAGCACTTAACACTGTGTGCTGTTGTGGTATTTGTTTGGCTATCGATTTCAATCCGATAGATACGCGTATGTCCCACGGTTATAGGTTAGACGAGGAAGATAAAATGCACAGCCCAGCCGAGGTCCTCGCATAACCCACATACAACTTTGATCGATATATTAGATTAAGACCATTTATCGATTATGATTTATGTGAATCAGTTGGTGTATAAATGGATAAACAAATTTGAATTTAGTGCTCGATTTGAACCGGCGACTTCTCGTTTGTTAGTCTAAGACAATACTATTTACAAACTCTAGCAAGAGATTCAAGCTCGGATCACTAAATGACTAGGTCACTTGGGCAATTCTTCCCTCTACAAACTATATTACTATATCATATGATATTTTAATATTATAATTAACTCGGCCCACGCACTCCATCAATTTAAAGTAGGTATACCTAGTGTCTGCATGAAAAAACAAACTTCATGCCCATTAGTTGATACTAAGGGATAACCAATTAATTAGACACACATCGAAATGATGAGAAAGATTGAGAAAGAGCGCTGATCAAGACAATGCATTACAATTGGGCCTTGCAGCGCACAATAAGCCGACAATAATCTGCATAGGTAGCGAATATCATGTGGCCGAGACCCCAGGAGCTCCAGCTGCCGTGATAGAGTGCGGCTCCCACATGATTTCGATGCGAACAAAACGAAATACCGCTAAAATAATAATATAATAATAATAGCAGCGCTCAAGATTGGTAACATAATCGGCGCATTGTGGATTTTTATTGTTATACCCATTGTCGCATGGCGCTCCAGTCACCCACAACCCACAAGCCGAACCGAGCCGGGCCGGGCCCTGATGAGCAGCTAACTAGCCAAGCGGCCACAGCGGCACAGCTCCATCGCCAGCTGTGACTCCAGCCGCACAGCTCCAGCTCCACCTCCGCCGGCACCTCCTCCGGCAATTGCTGTGAGTCAGTGTCGCAGCCAACAGCGACAACAACAACAAAATAGTTAAGAAAAAAAAGCGAAAAATTAAAATAACTACAACCGGCACGTCAGGCCGCGACCGGCGAAGGCGAAGGCGAAGGCGATGCCAAAGACGCCGCCGCCGCTCAGGAAAAACAACAACATCAACAACAACAACAACTACAAAAAAAAAGTGAAAATTTGTCCGCGTCCAAAAATTATGCGCTTTTCACACGCGCAGCCTCAGATTCAGTCGCATCAGCAGCACTTGCCCGTGTTATTGCCGCTATTGCTGCCACGGTGGGGGAGGGGGGCGGTGGGGAGGGGGGTACGTCGGGGTAGCGTGGTGTGCCGTCTTCAAGACGTGTGTCAACGTGCCCCGCGACTCAGCTTGGAAAACTTTTTTCACGTAGAACCGGTCGCCCGTTTCGTGCATCTCTCAGGTTTTTGCTTTAGTTTCGAGCGTGGCGCATGCGCAAAAATTCACGTACCCGGCCGAGCAGGGAGCCCCGTTTGGCGGGGTGGGGAGGGGGGAATTGGCTAAGGGAGTGGAGGCGGCCGGAAAACTGCTTAAAAGCAGCTGGCCCGAAAGCAGCTGCTGCGATGCGGCACATTGAAGCGAAGTACAAATCAAGTAGATAAATTCAAAGAAAGCAATTGCATTTAAAGTAATTATATGAAAAAGATATGCAAACTTAAAGATAGCTGAAACAATTTATGGTTAATATATAATTTTATTAACAATAAATTTTATTTTTGCTTTGTCACTTGCCAAAAAGAGCGAAACCCGAACCGAACCATTTGACTTTTCAAAAATGGCTTGCTTCAAACAGCTTAATTATATTTAATAAATATTTTTATATTTTGTTATTGTTATTATTATTATTAAGATTAATATCATCATTATTTTTGATATACTTTAAGATTATTATGATTTGTTATGATTATCATTTTTTTTTTACTTTTTTTAATTATTTCTTCTTTGCATCTTTTTTTCTATTATCATGATTATTATTTCTATTATTATTATTTTATTTAAATTTTATATATTTTTCAAATACTTTTTGTTATTATTATCAAATTCATTATTATTAGCTCTTTTTAATTTTTTTATTATAATCATTATTATTTATTTTTAATAATGTTGTGTATTTTCACAAGTTGCTCTCTCAGGAAGCTGAGCTACCAATTCTGGTATCAAAATGTGGCTTATCGAGTTTATAACTGAAACTGGAAGTTGGTTTAAAGATGCGTTTTTGGCCACACTGTGCAGGCGACACATTGTGAACTTGAGTGTTGAAAATGTAAATTAAAACAAAAGTAAAAGTTGTTGTTGTTGTTGCTCGTTGTTTCTAAGCATTTTCTATTGTTGTTGAACTTTTTTGGTTTTCTTTTGTGGCCATTTCTTTTTGGGGTCAAATGCGAACACCGGGGTGTGTGTGCGTGTGTGCACGTGTGTGTGTGGCATAGACGCACCCGCCCTTTGGTAATTAAGATCTTGGTGCCCGGCCTAAGTGACGCCAATTAAGATATATTTTAATGGGCCGCTGGGCAGAGATACGAGGCTCCTCCAACTGACCTATCGGATTTATGTGAGTAGAGTATATTTATTATTTAGCAGATATTGCTTTGTGGCGGCTGCAGCGAACCACAAATTGAGTTATGCAAGTTCTGCAAGTTAGCTAAAGGAAATGCCGAAAATAGTTGCTTGCTGGTTTTTCATTTAGTTTGGGTCTGTGGGAAAACTTTGGGCTTGGACAGACGGGCCGCAATTATGAAGCCGGACGAGTCGAGTCGAGTCAAGACGAGTCACATAAATAACTGACACTCTTTGCAAGTCGTTAAAATTGAAGTGAAATTGCAACTGATTATTTGAATTGTTTTTTTTTATTTTTCGTTTTTCATTTTCGTTTTTTCCTCTCTGCCTGGGGCCATAAAAACGGGCATAATGAGAAAAGTCAAAGAGCCGCAAAGTCGCATAATAATATTTGAGTTATAATTAAATGGCGCGACGCTAGAGCGCTTATTAATAATATAAACCAGATTATGGCATTGTTATAGTATTGTTTATTGTTTCCATTCGCATTCGCATTCGCATTCGCATCTTCATCTGCATTTGCTCTCTGTCGTTAATTTCAAGATATCTACTTGAGCACCATCTTAATTGGCCGCGTCTCGAATCAAAAGCGTGTCAACTGAACGCATTAATAATCTCATATAAGTATCTCCCTCTCACTCTCGCCCTCTCTCTCTCTCTCTCTCTCTCTCTTTCTCTTCACACAAGTGAACAGGAATATGTAACACGCTGCGTATGCGTAATTTGCGCTTCTGCTTTACATAAAACTACACACAACTACATTGATTATCTAATCCAACGGCGACAATTTGCGCACAATAATTCATTTGGAGATTCGAGACATTGGCAAATGAGTGCAAGAAATCTGGCTGACTTATCGCTGGGATATGCAAATGATGGTAGCAAAAAGGTCAAATGGCTTTCTCAATTGGTTTCCCAATTAGAAGCTGTATGGAAATTAGTTTGATATCCAAAAGGGAAGTTGGCAACTAAACGGAAATGATATTGTACTTATCAAGCTTAAAGCAAGCCCACAAAAGTTTCACTCTTACGATTCCAGTTGCGAAAACGTACACTTAATGCAGAAGTGAGTACTTTGCATGTTCCTTGCAAAGTAAACATGCAGTTTGAAATAAATTTTACAATTAATTGAAATGTCGTGCTAAAATTGACATGATGTTGATACATTTCGCATGAGCTTTAGCAAGCGCGAGCTTGGTATTGACTGTTAATTATAAGTTCTCAATTAATTAATACGCTCCAACAGCAAAATGTATCCTCAATGGAGACTGTGGCCATTTTCCTGCATATAGCATGTTCCTTGCAAATTTGACATGCACTTTAAAAAAAAGGCAGCTTGCTACTTCCTGTTTCATGTAAGTTTTACAACTAATCGATACGTATCAGCAGAACAATATATCCTCAATCGGGACAATGGCAATTTTTTTGCATATAGCGTATTTCTGGTAAATTTAACATGCAGCTTGAAAACAAAGGCAGCCTGCTGTTGTTAAATATAAGAGCCTTCAACTACAACATTGCTTACATACAATCCATCAATCATTCGAAAGTGCACCTAATTGATATATTGTTGGGTCGGCAGATCAATCAATGAATGAATGGGTCAACTGTTGACTCTTCGGGGGCCAATGAAAGTTGCTAGAGGGCAATGTCAATTGGCAATAAGCTCTAATATCGCCTCTAATAGCGATTCCCATGAAGCTCTTTAGCCTTATCAGCAATCGGGCGATCTGCCAATGTGCATGCCAATTACGCATTTTTGCTTTGGGTTTACGCTTTTGATTTTATTTTAGCTTAAGAGAGAGAGAGAAAGAGAAAGAGAAACAGAGACAGACAGGCCGTCAGTCGGCTAGAGAAATGAAAGATCGATTCAGCTTTTTGGCATGCGAAAAGCGCAACCAACGCGTCTGGTGGTTACATAAAAGCCGAACAGCAATGCCCAAAAATTATGTGTTTAAATATATTACATTGGTATTGGCCATTGTAAAAGTTAATGTTATTGTTTTTGGCCCGGTTGCGGTTCGATGGCGCCCACCAGGTGTGATCGGTGCGGTGCGGTGCGGTGCGGTGCGGTTAGGTTCAGTATTGTTCGGTTACCTTTGCGTGCGTAACAGGTGCGCCGGCCAGTGCATTTCAATTGAAAAGTGAAACACAAATTTTGGAAGAGCACCAAGCCGAGTGCTACATGTGTATAGCACTATTTTTGGGGGAGCGCGAGTACGCGACACGCATAGCATATGCCATATTATATAGCACTTCCAAATAATGGATAATACGTCTCTATATGACACGTAATTGTAGCACTCGAAATGGCGGAAGGGTAGGGGGGGGGTAACAATTGTGCAATTGTTGCATTGCATTTCATTAATCTAAATGGGTTTTCGGGGATGACCGATGGCCAAACACATCGGATTGCCGCTAGAAGCGAGTGTCATTGACTGCTTAATGCGACCAAAGATCCGCACGGGCCACAATTATATAATCGCCTGATGATGGCACTTTAATTGACTGACGCTCGCTGTCTCGACTGTCAGCTGGAACGTCATTGCCATGGGTTTTCCATCTGGCTTAACTACCTCAGAGACAGGAATACGCAGACCAGCCAAATGAAAGACACACAGCGAGCAAGACAGAGAGAGAGAGAGAGACAGGGAGAGAGAGAGAGAGAGAGGGGAGAGAGTGCTGGCCCGACGACGCATAAACGTGTTGATGTGATAATTCATTTAATTGCTAAATTCATGGCAAATGCATTGGATAGTGGAAAGTGGTTGCATTTTTAGCCAACTGGCTAACCCTTTAATTAGCCGTGCATTGTCATGATCACAAAACGATCCCAACTGCAAATTATGGTTGCCGCGTAAAATGCTACAAATAGCCCACTGTCAGGCAACCTGTTACCCAAGTTAACAAGCCAGCTAACAGGCGCGCTTAAATTGAGCTGCCAACAAAGTTGAACTCAATATAAACAATTTGAGAATCCTTAGCCAAGCCAGAGAAGCCTACAAAGTGGCTGTAAAGATATAAGAGCCTTACAGATATAGAACTAATTATGTGGAGGACACATAAGTCGAATAGGGAAGATATAGTTAGGCGAAAATATATGTAAATATTTTGAAGTTCCTTCCTACTTATATCCTGTACTTTTAATAATAGGAATAATAATGAAAATGATAACATTTATAATTATAATAAATATAATAATGAATCTATAATCCCCAATTGGTAACAGCTAGACAAAAAGATGTAGATCTTTGCAGAAAAAAAACGCTCAAGAATTCTAGAATGTGCTGTGTCTCAACGAAGTAAAAACCTAAGAACATTTTATGAAATCAGTTTAGACATTTTCTGTATCCTTCATTATAAAAATCGAGATGCGACGTTCATATCGAAGCTTTGGCTTTTACTGAACTGAATTCCTCCCTTAAAAAGATATATTATATTTTATAATATGATATGCATATATGCTCAGTAGAGCCAGAAAAGTGGAAAGTGATCGGGTTTGAGCTCCACTTTGGCATGGGCATTAGCAAGCCCTTGACATTCTACGGAGTCATCGCGAGCACTGAAAACCTGACCTAACCCTAGTCGAGAGTCGTAAACTTGCCAGCCATGTGAAAATTCTCGGTAAATGGGCTGCCCAATGCGTCATTTGTTTTTATTTGCTTTTGCTTTGCTTTGGTTTTGTCGGGCTGGCTGGTACTACCATTTCCACACTTACCATTTTCAGTGTGTGTGCCGTAAAGGCATACAAATTTCCCAGGAAAAGTGTTGAAGTGTTGTTCGCCGCCTTCGAGAAATGCTGCGTTATCCAGTCGAAGGGTCTGTCAGTTTATTTGATTGATCCTGCGCGGCCGACAGGTACAAATTGACGGCTTTACGTGGGAATAACACTCGTTTTTTCTTTTATATTTTTAGGTATATATGTATGTGCTGATCACTTCGATGTACAAAAAAAATATATTTATTTTAAAAAATTATCTATAAAAGATTGCACGTTAGTAAAATATAAAAAAAAATCGAAAAAAAAATATGCATAAATAATTGGATTTTCAGTAAATTGTCGCACTTGATTTTGTTATCACTTTTGTTTTCGACATACGGCACGAATTGATGCTCGATTATGTACACCCACGTCTGTGTAGCTCGGGATCTCAAATCTCAAATAACGGATCTAGCACTCGTAGCACTCGACTGTATCTCGTTAACCGTTAGCCAAGCCAAGCGATCGAAGCCAAAGACCAAAACAAACTGCACATGCGCGCAGGCGCCCACAAACTGAGCCGCGCGCATAGAAAATGCGGCAGGTAAAGCGGCAAACGCGACGTCGCACCGTGAGACTGTCGCGAGCAGCAGTCAGACAGAGAAAGAGCGGCACCGGGAGAGCGAGAGCGAGACGGAAACGGAGCCAAGTTGTGGATGTCGCTTGTCTCTAGCGCTACGTGACTACTCGCGGGCGGTTTTTGCTCAAAGGCAACATGCAAAATGTTGCAAATATCTGTGACAACAGCAGCTGCAGCTGGAACTGGAACGGGTACTGGAACGGGAACGGGAACGGGACCGGGAACTAGAACTCAAACTGAGGCATCCTTGCAACACTGCGTGAACTGCTCTAAGCAAATTCAGAGTTGCATAGAAATTAAAATTGCAACAGCAATAATAAAAAAACTAAATCAAGTAATTTATCATTTACCCGGCTTATTAATTTTCTTACTTGATATTAATTATTAGAAATGGTCGACAAATCGAGTGTGTGAGCAGAAGTAGAGAATACGTTAATAGAGAACACCAAATAAATAGCATTGAAAAAAAAAATAGTATTTTAAAATTGTTATAAGTACTAGACGAATGCTGCAGAGATTAAAATGTGGTGAATCTCGTAATTGCCAAAGTAACATTAAAACTTAGAAACTGCCAAGTTTGACCAACATGTATTAAGAAAAAAAAAACAACAGATACTAGTTATAGTAATACGATCAGTTAAATGATTCTGTGCCAAGTTTGTGTATGCCTGTTTGTACTCACATGTATGCATGTTTGTTATGTTTGCATGTATGAATACATGTCCGAATACCTACAAACATGCACACATAAATACAAACAAACATACCCTTATATACATGTATGTATATATGCATGCATACATGTTATTTTGAGTGCATGTCTGCATATGTGTGTATGTTTGTAAAAATATATATGCATGTTTGTTTGTATATATGCAAACATGCACGCATGCAAACATGCGCGCATGCGTACATGCATACATACATACAGACAGACATACATACATACACACATACAAACCTACATACATACATACATACATACATACATACATACATACATACATACATACCTACATACATACCTACCTACATACATACATACCTACATACCTACATATGTACATACATACCTACATACATACGCCTCCTGCTCCTCCGCCGAGCTCCTCCGGCTCCTCAGCTTCCAGCGATGAGGCCGCCTGCGCCTTATTCATAGGTGAAACCTGCAAGCCTTACTTTAATTCTTGAGAATCGAGGAGGAAGGCATCTTTAATAAATGCGTTTTCTTATTTAAATTTGCCGCGCAACAAGACAATTTGGTCTGCTATTGGTATTTTATAAGACAATTTACATGCATACATACATACATACTTATATACGCACATACATACATACACACACACACACACATACACAAACATACAGACACATACAAAAGCTCGTTCTGCGTTTGGTCTTAAAAGGCGAACATGCATGCATACATAAATGCATACACTAACACACACACGCCCACACACATACATGCACACACACATATATGTATATAATATTAATATGCCTTCGTACAAGATATTTGTACATAATATAGCATTTTACTGTATAAAATTGACAGCCGCCTATCTATAAATTTTATTTGGTTTTAGCTGCTGCCAGCCGATCTGAACTGCTCTGGGTTGGAGTTCTGGGGTATTACCCAGTCGCCCGCCAGGTAATGGGGCAAAAATTTCTTTTTAACAAACAGCAGCAATTGTTGTCTGCCTCATCTGCATAATGTGGATCGCATAATTGTACAACATTTAAATGCCGATCTTGGCTGGCATATTTTTTTGCTCTCTCAAATAATTTGATGTTTGGGCAACAATATAACCCCGGCGACAAGATGAAAACAACGTGTAAATGCGCAAATTACATAACAAGTGCGAGCATGAGCAACATTCAAATAAAGATACAATTGTATCTGGCCATTTATCTCAGCTGCCCCCCCTCTACATTTTGGGTCAGCAGTGGGCGCAGTTTGTGCGCCCAACAAAAATGATGATAATAATAAAAGAAAGGTTCGCACGAAATGTTTGTGATTTGTTTACTGTTGACTTGTTTGCTGGGTCAGCTGCGCAACACCTGCCCAAAGAAAGCGAGGAACAAAACATCATCACTGTTAGCTACATAGTACAGCCAGCAGCTAATGTCTAAAGATACATTTAGGGCCAAATGGCACACACACACTCTCCAGTCCAGTCCAGTCTCCGAGTGTGTTGCACGTAGCTCGTCTCGTTTTATTTTTTTTGCGCTGCTCCAACTCTTATCACATCATCATCAGCACTAAGTGACGGAGGAGGGGGGCCGATACGTGCCTGGACTGAGTCCAAAATCCGGCGTGATTTTGCATTTGAAGCCGTCTGCCTGGGCTGCGACTGCGGCTGGAGCTGGAGCTGGAGCTGGGAGTGAAGCTCGGCCTGCTTTAATTGTCGCCAGCGTTGAAATCATTTTAACGAGTTACGCGCATGCGCAATTGTCCAACCAAGCGACGGTTCCCGCTTCGTCTATGCCAGCTCAAACAGACCGCCCCGCCCCGCCCCGCCCCGTCGTCTGCCTACCAGCCCCCCGGTGCTGCTGCCTTATGCAATCGTCGGCGCCGCCAACTTTCACTCATTTGAGAATTCATCGAGTTGCGGCCGCCGTGCGATTTGCTTGCATATTTATTGCGTTCATTGCAGATTTCTATGCATTCCATATGGCACCTGCCACTCCCCCCTCCCTTTCTAATGGCTTTCTAAATGCTTCCTCTTATTCAATACGCCCATTGCTTATTTATAAATATTCTTATTAATATGAATATGAAGCGGCAACAGGAAGAATATCGAATACTCTTAGATTTGCTTTTATATAAAAGCCTTATTCACAACCGATCGTTCCTAGCGAGCTGTATAATAAAGTATTCAGATTTCGATCCGATTTTCCTCACATTTACTTATTTTAGATAACTTCATATATATATTCCAACTCATCTGTTGATACTGATCAACATTTTGGGGTAATTTTACAAAGTGCTTGACAAAACTCTAATACCCTCCGCAAGGGTATACATATTTAATGAAAAGATTCCCCCTGCAACACCGATTCGCATATGTTGCGATTATTTTTTATAAGGCATTGCCCAGATAAGATTAGGTTTGTTTTAAATTATTTAGGGTTATCTCAAATAAGCCTAGATAAATATCTTTTTACTGCGAAAAATGATTACTAAACGCGTTTAGGGTACATTTCCTATCGTAAATACGCGGCAATTACGAACTCTGATTCACAACTTTCCTGATCATATTTATTGTAATTTCGAAACTGTCATTTTTCGAATAATAATAGTTTTTCTTAGCAATAAGTTAATAATATGCCCAATCAAATTGGATTGCCTATAATTGGCCAGCTCAGGTCCACAGATCCACAGATATCCCTGAAAGCGCTACGTTCGAATCTGGGCTCGAATCTGATTCGAGTAGCTCGTAATTAAGGCTGAATGGGAGCCATTCGATGTTTAATTGGGCAGTTAAATATTGGAAGAACTTCAAGTGCCATTGATAAGATATGAGGGAAAGGCGGTATCGAAAATTAAATTGCCTCCTTATCGATGTCACAAATATTTCCCATTGTAACCGAATTGATTTTTAGCCCCGTTCAGGTACAATGCGTGATATGCTTTTGCAATCAATTAACGTCAATTAAACTAAAATTTATTTATATGGAAGAAAAACAAACAAAAAAAAAAAATATTCCATAAGTATAGAACAAAAAATTTTGGTATAGTTATGCATTGCTTAATAGTACACAGTGGGATATTTATTTCATCTCTAAAATTCTTCACTTATTCTCACTGTTCCGAGGTTGTTGGATTGGTGCAATCGTAGCCCAACTCGCAGCAGCTCTCATCGGGATTGAACTGCATCCCTACTGGGCAGTCTTGGGTCAAGGCAATTAAATCCCCCTCATCGTCCTCATAGCATATTATATATTGATCACAGTTTCCATTCTTGGGCAGAAAGCCTGTTGTTGCGCAAACTTCCCTTACTGTGGTGCTCGTTCCAGGTTGTTCGGTGGTGGGATTTGGATTTGGACTTGGTGACCCGGGCGCATCAGTTGTTCCTGGCTCGTTTGTGGAACCGGGCGCATCAGTTGACTCAGGTTCCTTAGTGGAACCGGGCGCATCAGTTGTTCCTGGCTCGTTTGTGGAACCGGGCGCATCAGTTGGCTCAGGTTCCTTGGTGGAACCGGGCGCATCAGTTGTTCCTGGCTCCTTAGTGGAACTGGGCGCATCAGTTGGCTCTGGCTCCTTAGTGGAACCGGGCGTATCAGTTGTTCCTGGCTCCTTGGTGGAACCGGGCGCATCAGTTGGCTCTGGCTCCTTGGTGGAACCGGGCGCATCAGTTGGCTCTGGCTCCTTAGTGGAACCGGGCGCATCAGTTGGCTCTGGCTCCTTAGTGGAACCGGGCGCATCAGTTGGCTCTGGCTCCTTGGTGGAACCGGGCGCATCAGTTGGCTCTGGCTCCTTGGTGGAACCGGGCGCATCAGTTGGTTCAGGCTCCTTGGTGGAACTGGGCGCATTAGTTGGATCAGGGTCCTCAGTGGAATCCTCAAAATTGCCTGGCGGTATTGTGGGATTCTCAATGTCGCTGCCATCAGCTGCGACTGCGTCCCGCGCCCGCTCCACACATTTGGCCAGCTCCGAGTTGAAGCTCATATTGTCCTGGCACCGCAAACGTCTCATTGAGTAACCAGCATTCGGTGTTGGTTCGCAGGCAAAGTACTCCTGCGCATTATCCACGAGCGCAACGAATCCAGTGCGACTGCAGGGATGGGGACTGTCTCCGGCCTGGGCGGCTCCGCACAGCGCCAGGCACACGGCGGCCAGTGCCACGTGAATGTTCAACATATTCGTAGCTTACGGCAAAATGTCGTCCTTTTTTTTTTTGGCAATATCTTTAGCGACTCGTTACTTGTTTCGACAGACTAACTGGACTGGGCTCTAGGCTCGCTTCTTTTATAGTCGACCACAAACAACTTAATAACAATTTTCGGAGATTGCCTCCGATTAGCTGATAAAACGAGCCGCCGCTGCGACTGGCCACAAGCCCATATAGAGTGTGAATATTAAAGAATTTTAGTCTTTATTCATGCAATACGGAAAGAAAAAAAAATATGATAGAATTAAAGTACCATAACCAAATGAGACTACGCTATATACACCAGCATAGATTGTGAGTGCGTGAGGAATTTGGGGATTGGATTGGATTGGATTGGATTAGATTGGACTTAGAACTCGAAGCTGGGCTGCTCTGGGGACTCGGCGCTCTCGACGGACAGGGGTTTGTTGGCCTTGGCGTCCTTCTTGGCCTGTTCCTTGGCCGCCTTCTTGGCCAGTTTCTCCTCCAGTTTCTGCTGCTTGCGGGCCAATTTCTCTTGATTCTTCTGGGCCTTCAGGCGCAGCTTTTCCTCCGCCTTCAATTCCTTTTGTTCACGCTTGATGGCCGCCAAGTCGCTAGCTTCCAGCGCCTGTCCGGGCAACAATAGCGACCAATCGTAACGCCAGCAGCGGCCTATCAAAGGCTCAAAGCGCTGACCAACGGAGCAGCGCACGATGTACTTGTGGAAACCTCCGCGCAGGCTCGGCACACAGTTATAGTAGTGGGTCTCATCGCTGCCGGCAAAGCGTCCGGGCCTCGGGCAAACGAACGCATCGCTGTCGCATTCCGCCAAATCGCGCACGCAGCGGCCGTAGCTGGGCGAGAAGGCCAGCAGTGGCGGGCATACCATATCATAGGACTTCAGCTCACCCGTCAGCAGATTCAGCAGACAGTTGTGGAAGCGCTGACAGTCGCCACTGATGTCTGGGAATAGACCCACGGTCGGGCACTCGAATACGGGCGGTGCCGGTGGCGTTGGTGCAATCGTGGTTATAATTGGCTCTGCTTCCGTTGTGGTGGGCAGCTCCTCGCTGGGTGTGGTGGTCGGTGGCTCCTCGCTGGGGCCTGAAGAGGACTGCTCCTCGCCGGGGCCTGCAGTGGTCGACTGCTCCCCGCCGGGGCTAGAAGTGGACGGCTGCTCGCTGGGGCTTGAGGAAGACTGCTCCTCGCCGGGGCCTGCAGTGGTTGACTGTTCCTCGCCGGGGCCCGCAGTGGACGGTTCCTCAGTGGGCGCAGCTGTAGTCTCCGGCTCGGGCTCGTTGGGATTGAGCGTGGTGGGCGCAGTAGTCTCTACGCCTCCTTCCGTTGGTATATCCGCCCCAATTGTTGTTGTATCCTGCTCCTCTATGGGCTCTGTTGTTGGTGCCTCTGGCTGATCTGTGCTCCCAATTGTTACCTCCCAGCCGCTGCCTTCGCTGACTGTTGTTGTCTCGCTCCAGGCGTCTGCCTGACCTGGCAACTGGGCATTGCCATCGCCACTGAGGGCCAGAATGCCGCAGGACTTGGTCATTAGCTGCAAGTGACTAACCGTTAGATATCCATATCCTGAGCACACGGCCAAATGAGACTCACCAGGGCTGCGCAGAGCAGCAGCACCGAGGATGCTGTCGAGAACTTTCCGCGCCTCGCTGTCATCGTTGTTGTTCCGGTTGTTTTGGTTGTTCTGGTTGCTTTGGTTGTCGTCGTCGTCGTCGTCATCGTGTTGCCGGTGGCTAACTTCGGTCGATCGTTGTATGAGCTACTGCCGTTACCCACACCCTATTATATAGCAGAATCTTGTCGGCGGATGCTGCGGCTTATCAACCCTAGCGGCTAATTGCCAACCTGGCCCTATCTCCGTCTCCAGTCTGACTTAGTATATAGCGCAAATAAAACCGTTGCTTTAACGTCATCAACCATAACAAAATACAGTTGTAAAGCCATAAAATCAGCTGTTGCCACGCCCAGTACAGCTCTCTGTCCACGGATGTGAAACGGAAGTGTGTAAAGATATACTCGGTCTTGATAAGCGCCATGATAGGAGGTCAAGCGACAGACGTGCTCATATTATAATATATCTGGGGGGGGAAATCTGCAACTGGATGAGCCCCGATCGGACGGGCGGGTACTTTTTGCCTATCTCCCCCGGCCGCTCAGCATTATTTATAACCATGAACCTTGCCTGTTTGAGTGATAAAAGTTAAAAAAATGTTAAAAAAAAAACAAAACAAGAAAACAAATGATTCATCATTAAGATTGCATATTTTTTGTTTTTTACTTTTACTTTCAATTTAACACGTGTCCTTTCGAGATGTCGAACTTACTTCTCTATGATATATATCGTGAGTGGGAAATATGGTTAACAAGCAGGAGCTGAAATACGAAAATCGGCTTGGACTGTTAGCCGAGACATCAACCATTTGTTTGCAGTTGGCAGTTCGATTTCCAGTTATATATTATAAAACTATTTTCCTCTCACCCAGAATTTCCCTCGCATATATCTAAATATTTTTTTAGAATTTTGATTTTCCAAGACCTTTTTTTTTCTTTTATTTGTTCTTAAGTACTCTTAAAAAAATATTTTTTTGAAGATCAAGATCGATTTAAAACAAAATAAACCAGACAAACATATATATTCAAGTTATGATATAATTCATAAATAACTTTTGGACTTTAAATACATTTAAAAAATTAGAAAAAATACTTTTTAATTCACAGTCCTCAGCAGTAGAGCCAAACGAGAGGTTCGAATCGCAGTTTGCTGTAGCCAATGCAGGTTAGGTTTGTACTTAAGAGCTTTATCCTATATACACAGAAATAATGAAAATAATAACTGTTAACTCAATCAAATTTGCGTGTTAAGTTAGCTGCGGTTAAGAGTTTTTACGGTTGTTTCTCATGAATTGTGCACTCTTTTCTGATTTAGATGCAATAATAATAATCAAATCACATTTTGTAATCTTAATATTTGCTTTACTTGTAAGAGATTGTATTTGGTCAAAGTTGTTTTTTTGTTTTTCCGAGTCCAAATAAATATATATATATATGTGTGTATGTATATTATTGTGTTGCGCAATTGGGAGAAACGGTGCACTCAATAGATTAACTTGGTTCACTCGAATTGGGCCCATATAGTATAATAGTATTACCGGATCGTATGCTGCACGTTATCAGGGTGTCTGATGTCTGATCAGCTGGCGTCTGGTCATAAACATAATCCTCTGCTGCTGCTGCTGCGTTGCAGGAAAGCCAACAGCGTCAACGCTGAAGACAAACTTTTTACATATGTATCTGACGTTAATCTCTGACTGACTGCACACACACACACACACACACACACACACACACACACTTTGTGGGGTTGGGTGGGTGTTTGTATGTAGATATCTTCAATGTGATAAGCGCGATTATTATCACAGTTGCTTTTTTTTTTTTGTTTTTTGCCATTATCTAAACGGGTTTCGGTTTGGTAAATGATGAATGCTAACGGCCAGACGACGCGCCTCGCACAGTACCCGCACACAAAAATTCCACACACGAGAAGCAAACGGATCCGGATCATCCCCAGTGTGGTCGCATTTCTCAATTGCCGCAGCTAGCCAGGAATGACGACAATGCCAATGGCAACAGTGGCAGCGGTTCCAGTGGCTGCTACAGCCGTACGGCGCACCGCTGCCCGCGCCACCGCCGGTGTCCAGCGGCGCCGGGTGGTCAAGAAGCACATACAACAGAAGTACATGCTCTGCGGCTTTGCCATACACGTAAATAGCAAATCTCTCCCTCTCTCTCTCTCTCTCTCTCTCTCTGTGTGTCTCTCTGTCTCTCTTTCGTCTACATATGGAAGAGCTCTCTCTGTATTAACTCGGCATCTTGATCTCGCTCGTTTCTCCAGGCCTTTCTGGCAACACCCGCGTATTTGTATGGCAATATTGTGGAATCGGACAAGGATCTGGTGCTGCGCATTTGGCCAGCGATTGTCTACCAGGCCACCGGCGAGCTTTGCCGCTCCATTATGGAGCATCTGGACACAGAGTATAGCGGTCGTGCCCGGGAAACGACACAATATAGGCGCATCTTTCTGCTGGCCACATTGATTGCCTGCCTATCGCTGATGATCAGCGGCATATTCTTCTCGTCCGCCTGGGTGGTGGTCACCACCACCACGCAAACGGTGGCCATTGTCTTCTACGGCTGCTTTGCGGGTAAGCGAAACATTGGCGCCAGCTGCCAGCCAAATCGATTGAAAGTCCCAGTGGCCTTTTAGGTATTGGCTCCAGCCTGTATTTGTGGAAAACCCATGTTATACTGGAGGCAGTGCGTCCGCGCGAGGACAAATACGTGCGCAAAACAATTCATCTGTGCGGCGAGGCCTTCTGCCAGCTGTTCCTCTCGTTCGTCTTCACCAGCCTGCGCACTCTGTACGGCACAGCACAGTCGATTGTGCTGATGTCGGCAATGCTGGTGAATCTCATACCACTGAGCCTGATCATCACCAAGCATCGGGAGGATGCATTTACCACCAAGCGAATATCAGTGATCAAGGCTGAAACGGGATTCGGCGCATTGCCGTTGCGTGCCGCGCTAGCGGCTAACTTTGTGGCTGATCAGCTGGACGGGCTGGATACGGCAATGTCATGGCGTAATCCGGGTACAGAGATGAACAGCACAGCGCCAGCGGCAGCTGTGGCCGCCGCCGTCGTGGATACGCACAGCAACTATATGCTCGCCACGGATGAGGCATATGTCACCTATGTTAATCCCAATGGCGTTGAGATTATGGAGATAATACCCGAAGAGGATGAAACGGTGTCCATAATGCGTTCCAGCAATGCCACCATCGATAATTACAGCATGTCGCAATCGCAAGTGCTGCACAAGTCCCATTCAAATGGTCGACTCCATGCGCAGAGTCCGCTGAATCCCACTGGCACGGGCAGCTCATCTCCGC
The DNA here is from genome assembly GCF_035044405.1 of Drosophila montana. Lineage (NCBI taxonomy): Eukaryota > Metazoa > Arthropoda > Insecta > Diptera > Drosophilidae > Drosophila > Drosophila montana. The sequence goes on from NW_026996772.1 coordinate 535,921, forward strand.
TGCCGGAGGCATACGTGAATCTGGTAAGCAAGCGTAGAAAACTGTGCATCTCCGATACTCATATTTTCCTTGTTGCCAGCATCGCATACGACGCATGTCACGCGCGGTCACCTCGCATCTGTGGTGGAATCTGCTGGACAAGATTGCCATGCCGCTGCAGCATGCGCTGATGGTGCCGCAGCTGTATGCCAGCACGTTGCTGCTCTCGGCGGACATCTTCAGTTATGTGATGTGCCTGACTGTGCTGCCGGGATTGGCTGTTAGCCATCATGCGCTCAAGAATGCCGAAATTCCATTTCTCTTCTCGCTGCTCGCCTTTCCATGGATGTGCTTTTCGCTGATGACGCCGCGTTTTGGTTCCAGCCTTTACAAACGCAAGCTACAGTGGTACACATTGGGCAGCATCTGCAAGTGCCTGGCGCTTATTTGTAAGCATTGTAGCCTTAAAATCCCATTACGTACAACTTGTTGTTTATTGTCACACACCATCCCATAGTTATTAGCTTCTCCACATCCAAGCTGCTGCTGAGCGTTTCGGCTGTGCTGTTGGGCTTCGGCCAGGTGGTCACCGCCTTTCTACAGGAGATGGTCTTCCAGTTGGGCATGACGCGTGCCAATTGGACAGCCATACGCCGGCCGGTGCACTTTACCAATGGTCTGCTGATACTCATCTGGGGCGCTCTTGCCCATTGGGTCGTTGTGAACTACTCGTTTCAGGCAACGGTGGGCCTGGCGGGCGCTTTGTATGGATCAACGACATTGCTGTGGAATTTTTTGTTTTTCTGCTGCCAGAACAAGGATTAACACTATCTCTAGCCATTAGAAAATTCATATAATAAATACATTTGCGGCTATGTCGGCCGTAGCATGAATTCATTTAAATAAACAAAATGGCGACACATTTCAGTTTTAGGCGGAAAATATGTGTTAAAATATCGCACAATCGAGTTTCGATAGTTTTCGTACAACTATCTAGTGCTGCAAAATACATTTTGCGCAACAAAGTTTTGCCAAAACTTTGAATATTTTTTTTTAATAATGAGTGCAACAGTATTCAAAAATACTTAAGGTAAATAAAATAAAGTTCGTAGAATTAAAATTCCTCTATAACAATTGTTCAAAACGACATTCAAAGTGTTTCTAGTTGTATACAGTATTTTTTCTTAGTATTTTTTTTGGCATTTTCGTTTTTATGTTGATGTGGTTGCTTTGTCGATATGTCAGCTTGTCCGTCAGCACGCTAAATTTCAGGCGATCAAACTTTTGATTGTAGAAAATTTAAAATATTCTATATATTTTCCGTACATTCATACAAACAAAAGAACTGGTAAGTATAAACGGCCGTAACAACGCAATTTTGAGCGCCTATAAACATAACAAGCACTCGCGACACAAGTTCTGAACGCGGCGTCGAAATGGCATCAGCCGGCATTAAATTCACTCTACTTACAAATTATTCGCATTTGTATAAAAAGTGCGCGTTGCAAATATACTCTTGTTGCTGCCTTTCCACCGTAAACATTGCGTTTGCCCTGCGTCTGTACATTGCGTGCGTTACTTTTTCGTTGTTGTGCTAATATGTGGCTGTTCCAAAAGCGGCGCGCAAATTTTACAGATGAACCTGGCCCCAGACGCAGACGTCTTCGCATGGCGGCCATGTTCAGGTGACAGATAAGAACTGACTTGCTACTATTATTATTGTTTTTAGTGTACCCCGCATTGCACACTGTAGGCAGTGTGCGCGAAACATCCAATATACTGCCCAGTCAAGTAAGTGTGGCGGCCAGCGGTGCCAACTGGAATCCAGAGCACGCATTTGCATTGAACGGAGTTGGGCTGCCGCTCGATTGGGATACTGCATCCGTGACAAATGGCGCTGGCCTCTCACCCACATATGAGCCCATAAACGATTTTGATTTTGATCCAGCAACGCAGCAGCAGCAACAGGCCAACGATTTTGAAACAGCATCGGAACAGTACGATTTTTCTTTTACATCATCTGCAACTGAGGGAGATTCGGAGCCGGAGTCGGATCCGCGCTTGGCAGCTGTACAACGCACCTTGGACTTCATCGGCGACATCTGCAGCAATCGGCAATTGGACGGTCTGTGGGGCGTTCTGCTGCTGCAGCGTAAACTAAGCGATGTCCGCGAGTATCTGTTAAGGATCTCGATTACATCTGAAGCAGCCATTGCATTCGAGACGACTGCATTGCTGAACGAGATCGATTATAAAATAAGCGCTTTATCGTCGAAAATCGAGAGTGCAACGCGCACACAGAGCTCACATCACGATCCGATGGGCTTTGATCTTTTTAATTGGATACGTCACTGGTTTCTGTTGGGCGGTCGCAACAACAACAACAAGGAGCCACCCAATACTGGAAACGAGGACAGCGAACACAATCGCAAACGCAGGTGAAGCATCCCATCCAAAACAATCCCTCGCAATGTATTATTATATTTAGCTAACATTTAATTCTTCACTCGATTTCAGCTATCAGAACGTGGCCACCGAGGCCACAGCTCCACGTCCGATCAAATATCGCCGTGTGGATAACACATTTCCCAAATTTATGCCGAATGACGGTGAGTATTCAAAAATGATCGGGTTTGTCACATCTCAGCGTCAAATACAAACCAGTCATGTTCGTTCATTCAGCATTGTTACTCCTCAGTCGGGAATAGGCGAAACTGTTTGCGTGGTCAATAAACACGTGAGCCCTCTGTGGATATTGCAGCTTTGGGGGCCTGGCTATAGTAATTTGATCTCCGTCTCATCTTTCTTTTCCTCGAGCATTTCATTGTAGAAAGAGACATCAGCAAGAAAAAGAAAAAGTCAAGAGATTGAAGCTTATATCTCGTATAGAGGAAGGCAGACACCATGCCTAATGTTTTGAGTAACACTTCATTTGTTTGTCTAACAGTTGGGGGCTATGGAAAGCACGCTTCAATAATTTATGTTTATGGGAAATACATATATTTGTTTGTTACAAATAAAGTTAGTTAGTATATGTATAGCTGTAAGATATTAATCCAGTTTGACGACTATGACCTTGGTTTTTCCACACACTGTCAGTTTTCCCCAACTAGGAGGTCGAATTTTTCAAAAATTCCATCGCAGTATCTTTTGACACCAAATGAAGTTTTAGTAAAAATTGTAGCATGAAAATATAGTTAGATAATAATAGATTGCCACTTTTTATTTTTGCAGCTGATGATTACAGCCACATGGCAACCGCGAGCCAGCGCAAGGAGCAGGAAAACAACAGCAATCACAATGCCTACCAGACACACAAGCGTCTTTCCATGTTCTGTACACCGCAGACGCGGCAAGTGCGTGTACGCAACACCCAAGCCACTATTTCGGTTGATCTGTCCGACTCTGAGGAGCCGCAGCATAATGAGAGCAATATGTATCAAGCATTTGCCGATCGTCTTGTCTCAAGCGCGCAGCCCCCGCCTCGTCAAGATGAATTTGGAAGCAACTCATCGGCAGCGAGAAGACCAAATTTGCTGTACTCCGATGCTGTGCGTTTCGGCACAAATGGCTTTGTCACCGATCTAAACTATCAACAACGTCCTGCTAGTAGCCTCTCCTCATCCGAGGCACGTTTGAACGGGCATGTCAGCAATTTGTATGACTCGGGCGTCAGCAGGGACAATATAATGGTGTTGGAGGAGCAACGCAACGAACATAATCAGTACGTCAATCTGATCAATAATCTGACTCTGCATGAGCGCGAGTGTGCTCGCCGTTCCGGGGCTGCTCGTGAGAATGAGAAGCCACCGCCTCCGCCGCCACTGCAGCCTATTAGCCTTAATAGCAGCGACTGGCTGCGGGGTCTAATCAAAAGCAAGCCCGAGTCCCGTGCGCCCCTCCGTTCCGAGTACGCCAAGCTGCTGGATTACAATTCGAAGCCACAACAGCAACAGTCATTCTCACTGGCCAAGAAGCCGCCGCCACCTCTCATGCAATGCTACGGACTGGGCGGCAGCTCCTCCAACATAAAGCCGGACAAGGCCGAGGTCACTGAAATCATTGATGATGATCACGGAATGCAAGCGAATAAGTGAGTGCCCCTTAACAGCTGCCCGTTTAAATTCATTTTTAATATTATTAAAAATTCCTTGTCAGTTTATAAAAATTACTTTAAATTTTTTTTAAGCTTTCGATATCATAATTAAGATTTTATACTTTTATAGAACACAAATGATGCCGCCACCACCCGGGCTGTCGATGTCCCGGACTAAGGCGCTGCAGCTGCGCCACAGTAAATCCATCTATTTTGCTGATAACTATACAGATCTCTTTAATGAGAAATGTGCGCGTATGCAACAGGAGGTGAATCATGCAAAGAAACTGGTTATTCAAGAGTAAGTTTAGTGTATTTCAGACGAATGCCCAAATCAGTTTATAAACCCTGTAAACATACTTAGGTGCGGGTAACATTTAATATCATAATGGGTGGAAATGTTATTTGGCTTATTATCCAATTGCATTCGGTCTCATGCTTTCAAAAATTTGTAGGCTTAATGATTAAATATTCCACAGAGCTGAAAGAACAACAGAAGAGCGTCGTGCTTTTGAACAGGGTTTGCGCGAGAGCTTATCCAAACGACGTTTCATTTCCCAAACATTGTTTGTGTTGGAGAAGTATCCATTAGAGGAGGATAGCGAACCAGAATTTATTCCATTCACCGAAGCCCATCAGCAGCGCTATAATGAGCTAGTCTATGGCAGGGCCGACCAGGTAAACTCATTTGTTTTCATTTTATTATATCACATACGCATCACTTATTCATTTTATCTCTAGGTACTTATTTCCAAATTCAGCCTGAGTATTACTCGCAATGATATTCGCACACTGGCTGGAAGTTCCTGGCTGAACGACGAGGTTATTAATTTCTATATGAACCTCTTAACCGATCGCTCGCAACGCAAGGAGGGAAAACTGCCAAGTGTTTATGCTATGAATACATTCTTTGTGCCCCGGCTGCTGCAAGGCGGTTATAGCAATGTGAAACGCTGGACTCGCAAAGTTGATATATTCAGCAAAGATATAATTCCGGTGCCAGTGCATGTGAGCAACGTCCACTGGTGCATGGCCATTATCCACATGAAGAACAAAACAATTCGCTATTATGATTCAATGGGCAAGCCAAATTCGGAGGTGTTGAACGCCCTAGAGAATTACTTGCACGAGGAGTCGTTGGACAAACGCAAGAAGCCGTTCGACACCAGCGACTTCTCAATTGAGAATGTCCAGAATGTGCCCCATCAGACCAATGGCAGTGACTGCGGTGTGTTTAGCTGCATGTTTGCAGAGTATATAACACGGAATAAGCCGCTCAACTTCTCCCAGGAGCACATGGAGTACTTCCGCAAGAAGATGGCCCTTGAGATTTGTGGCGGCGAGCTCTGGATGTAAACTGATGGCCGCCCAACAAAAACAAAAAAAAAGTGTACCAACATTATCATTAACTAAGCTAGGTCCCTTTTCTTTTTTTTATATAATTTATTTATTATTGATAATAATGCGTGTAGGACAAATGGGCCGACGCATCTTAATTTTGATCTTAGAATTAAATGTTTCATTTTCGTTTTCAATCTCATGACTCTGCGCTCACACGAAACACACGCACACATACACATACACACACACACACACACATACACACACACACACACACACACACACACACACACACACCCACACACACATCCACACACACACACACACACAATATCAGATATACACAACACAACGCAAGAACAGAACCCGTCTACCCCTTAATCGGAATTTAAAGAGAAATCCATCTTAACTATTTCAGTTTGCGTTTTACGTCTTAGAGACTGTGGTATACAGAGTTTTAGCATTTAAGTCGTGAAACAAGACACACCTAGCAGGCGATCCAAAACACTACACTACAAAAAAAAAAAAAAGATTAAAACAAGAAAAATACTACTATTGTAACACATGAAAGCAAAATCAACTCGTGTAATAAATAAAGAAACTAAACCGCGATCTTTTAAAAGTATTTTTAGTATTGGGTTGACCAACAAAATGAATATTGAAAAGCACATTCTTAAATAAACTAATGTTAATGGAGGTACTATTAGGGCCGCAAGCCGGTTCTAAGCCAAACCGTTTCGAGCCCAGAATTCCCAATAATATACTACTTAACTAAATCTTCAGCCAAACCAATTGCACGATTAGCAGACGAACTGAACCATTTAAAATAAAATAAGTTAAGAGCTCAAATAACTTGGGGTCGAACCATTGGATTTATCTAACCATATTGGATAGATGCCAATTTTGGGTAGGTATCGTAAATTTAGCCGGCGATTTCTATATGAAAATATATACGGTTTGCAATATTTTCAGTAGAATGGGCAACTATAATTTTAAAATTGGATTGCCTCATGAAAATTTGCAAAATATATGACAAGGTTTAAACCAAAGCCTGGGCTTGCTAAATGCTAAATAAACATTAAAAAAATACTTACCAACACTTTCCATGTTGAACAGTTTTATTTTACCATTTGCATGTGTTGAGTAATGATGTAAGAACTGGGCGACAGGTTTTTGCAAGGTCAAATCAGCAGCTTAAAGCTAGTGCCATCTGTTGTTTAATATGGCAACTAAGCATACGTTGACTGAAGTGTAAGAAGGATGCCAGACTTGAGAGGAAAGCTGTTTGAAATTCGCGCTCAGTTGGAATCAACCAAATCGGATATAGTTGCCATATAAGCAACTGATCGAATATTAAATTGTTCTATGCATAACCTTTTACTTGCACACATCCCGCGTTCAATGTCAACAATCGCGTGCTTTTTTTTGTAATCTGTCATTCAAATAATAATGTATGCATGCCTTTCACACTTTAACGGTGCCAGCAAACGTGTGTCTAGCTTGAGGCAAGCATATTTGATACGAGTTGCGATTAAAATGATCTATTATCGCAATAACATAAACGTGTGCGAAATCTGAACCAAAGACTCCTATATATACATATATAACATGACATTATTCAAAAAGTTCTAATCCCAAAACTTGTTAACAAAGTTTCATTTATAGAGATCCCTGAGCAATATTTTCGACCAGCCTCAACCGCGTATTACATGGAGACCGCGCAGTTCGCATATCTGCCTCTCGCTCTAATCGATTGTTTCATTGTTTTTATAACCTGATCGAATTGTTTTTTCTCGTTGGTTTTTGTTGCCTGACAAGAAACAAGATCAGCAATAATAAATGCAATAATTAATTGTTCAATATGCTAACATTAATATAAGAAAATAATAAAATTGTTTTGCTTCTGAAACTGCATAGAAAACGGACGTAAATCAAACATAACGAAATCTCTCAAATTTGCCTTCATAAGCGTATATCTAGCTAAATTATATTTATTTTCAACTATTTTTACAGGATTGTGTAAATTCATAGAAAAAAAATTAAATAAAAAAAATACCTTAGTATCTAATGTAATTCACCCTTACACATATACATACGTAATCCATAAAAGTGTTAATTATTTTATTATATTTTTTTTTCGTTTTTTGTTTTTTATTTTTTGTTTGTTTTGTTTTTCAAATATTACGTTGTGGAATATATTTTAAATTTGGAGAGCTTATAAAAACAAAACAAAATAATGTTTATATACAGAACCGATCTTGGAGCTTGGGCCACAATCGGAACGTACACATCCGAGAATACACTAAAAACAAAGTATCACTTTTCTAAAAGTTTATTTGTATTAGTTTACTTTCTTATAACAAGCACGGGGAACTGGAATTGTCATAGTAAATAATGTAAGGAGTTACTGTTTAATCGAAAATTAAAATATATCTATGTAAATATTCTCTACACTTCTACGAATATCATCTCGGTGGCGAGTTGTTCTCTGGCAAAACAAAAAAAAAAAGAAAATAATAACTGTACATACATTTGAGGTATACATATAACGTGACCATCATATCAGGTGTACGGTATTCTTAATAAAGCGGTAACATATTATAATGCTACGAATATGCATGCATATGCGGTTCTTGTGTTCTCTCGTATGTGAATCGATTTGTCACGCCATATTCTATCTAATATGTATCCATACTAGTCCTAATAATGTGTACGATTCTTGTTGGTTTGCTTAGGAAGTCTCTCGATAATTTCGGATTTCAACATATTTCGTATCGTATCTTATATATATATATATATATATATATATGTGTGTGTTTTTTCCCAGATCTCGCTCGTTATATATATTTATTTATTTATATTTTATTAATTTATTGATACATCATGCCACATATCGAAGTATGCCCCACATCAAGAGATTTTGCACGGTTTGCAGGCTTGTGCAAACGTACGATATCAAAAAAGCATAATTTACTCTATCGTATATACATATATATATACATATACATACATATATGTGTGTGTGTGTCAGTGTATACGTGTGTGTGTGTGTGTAGGTGTGTGTGTAGGTGTGTGGGTGTGTGTGTGTGTATATATATAACTGAGTTAATTGGCCCGCATAAAAGGATCATAATGCATACAGGTTGCTCCTCTTAAGCATTGGCAATACTTTCCTAGTGTACATGTTCTTCTTGTTCTTGTTGTTGTTGTTGTTGTTGTTAAAACTATATACTCTTTCAGAATCAATCTGCTTAGTATAAAGCCAATGGTTTAAATAATACTTCAATATGTATGTACATGGCCAAGACAACAGGCGTGCCGTCAGTGTCCGTTATTTTTTTTGTTTTGTTTTGTTTTGTTTTGTTTCGTTTTTTGTTATTTGTTATTTGTTTTTCTTACTTTCTTTCATATAATGCGTACAAGTACTCGTATATGTTTAACAGCCTAAAACATACAATTTTATTCATAATACATCTGGATTCAATTAATTCATACCGGCGACTATCGGAAATCTAGCATCCAATTATGTTTATGTATTTACACAGAAAAACAACTCCAGCTCTGCCCATTTGCCAGAGCAACTTAATTAATATATGGAGGAAATTTCTTATCCAAATTGGACAAAAAAATATTAAAAAAAAAAAAAAAAAAAATTAATTTGCTTTTTGGGAATGTTGACACATTCGCGAAATTTGAATATTGGGTATAATGTCCGATTAACCCGTTGAAAATATAATTGTAATGCCTTTATCTCGATTCTTTTATGATATTGATAAAAGTTTTCTTCATTTTTAAATGCTGACAATATATTCATTGTGATAATTTAGTAGTATTTTCTTCTTTTTTTTCATTTTTCTTTTTTTTTTGTATTCTGAAATTGTATGATAATACATATTTAGTTATATATAAATATATGTATTTATATATATGCATATATACACATAAATATGTAGAGAGATATCACCCGCCACTGAGTTAAGTATTTCAAATTATCACGTTTCATTGAGTAGTTGCAACTGCAATGAGTAAACGCATCATTATTTTGTTGTTGTTTGTTTGTTTAGTTTCATTATTGGTGAATCATCTAAATTTAATAAATGGGGAAATATGTACCAATATACGTAATATGTATATACATATGTTTTGTATGTTTAGCGGTAACGATTGCTGAGAATGACATGGATGAATTTCTTCTTCAAGTTATAAAATAATTCGTTCTTAGTGTTTTAGGAGAAACTTATCATTGAAGCACAAAAATAAGATTTGCAGACAGATGAATGTCATTTTAATCTAACCATATACTTATATATTATATTCTTAAAATAAAACTTATAAAAGGTTTCTTTGTGATTTTCTCCTTCAGTAATTCATGGAAATTTGATTACTTATTATTAAAAAAAAAAAATTAATTTTATATTATATATATATATATATATATTTATATATATATTATATCAATATATACTTGTGTATATATATGCAACACACATTAGTTAACCTGGTTAGGGATTAACTAACGTTCTTTCCTTGTTCGCGATGACCAACGATAGTGTATAAATAGTGAAGAGTATTTGTATTTTACTGCTAGACCTATTGATTCTCGTCATCATCACCGTCGCCATCATCGTCGTCATGCTGCTCATCCAGCTGCTGGTGCTGTTGCTGGGCAGCTGCCGCAAGTAACGCGGCTTTCTGTACTGCTTGTGCCTGCGCCTGGATCGACGCTTGCATCGAAGGTGCTGACATGGCAATTTTCCCGCTTGTCTTGTACTCGGTCATTTCCTAGAAATTGCAAAATATTATTTAAATATTTGACCCAATTCGTATGAAGGCAATGCGCACATACCCGTTCATATCGTGCCTTGTCCCTTTCTGCCATCGATTCGTACTTTTGCTTAACTTCAGGATCGACGTCAGACCATTTGCGGCCAAGCTCTTTGGCAATGTCACCCACACCGTATTCCGGATTAAGAGCCTTTACCTTATTTCTCTCATCGTTGCAGAACCAAAAGAACGCAGACCTAATCAAATCGCACCAAAAATAAATCGAATTAAATTAAATTAATCGTTATGTTTCTTACACACATGAGTACAACAAATATGAATATTAGTAAATATTAGTATAATCAATTTTGCTACGAACTCACAATGAACGTTTTGGCGCATTCGGGTCCTTGATTTGTTTTCTTTTCTTGCCACGTCCCACAACAGCACCCTTGGGCGGCACATAGTTTTGCATCTCTGTCTCATAACGTTGTTTGTCTTTTTCAGCCATTTCATGGAAGCGCTTCTTCTCCTTATCGACCATCGTCTAATTGGAGAGTAAACCAAATGGTAGATTCTTCCATGTTTTGTTTATTTGGGTTCGATTGATTGATATTGTCCAAAATCGAACATGTCATATCGTTCAATTCGATAGCCCAGGACAATAATTACCTTCCAACGCTCGGCGCACTTCCGTGAGAATTCAGCGAAAATCACTGTCTCATCGGGATGCTTCTTTTTGTGCTCCTCCCTGCAAGTTTGTACAAAGTATGCGTAAGCAGTCATTCGACCTCTGGGTTTCGCATCAGCTTTTCCTCTGATCATTGGGCTCTACAAGAAAAACATCGGTTGATTAATGAAATGTTCCTTTTTCAATTACAATATTTGTATTTCATTGATGATCAATAATTTACCCCGGCCGAATTGATGACATTTTGTTGCTGCTGTTGTTGCTGCATCTGTTGTTGTTGCTGTTGTTGCTGCTGTTGCTGTTGTTGTTGCTGCTGTTGTTGCTGCTGTTGCTGCTGCTGTTGCTGCTGCAACTGGGCAGCTGTGTTAGCATCCACCTGGCCCTGATTGGCAGCCGAATACCACCACTGGGAGCCGGGCACCGCTGCGGCGGCAGCGGCCTGAGCCATATTTAGGCGGTAATCATAGCCGGTAGTTGCCGCATTCGAGGTGGCAACAACTTGTGCCATTGTCGTGGCTGGATTGGGGAAACTACTGGCCATTTTGTATGTAAATAGCTGCTGGGTGCCAACGCCGGATGTGGTGTTGGAGCTATTCTGATGTGCCTGCTGTTGGTTCTGCTGGACAACCACTTGGTGTTGTTGCAACTGTTGCTGTTGTACTGCAGCCGCTTGTTGTTGTTGCTGCGCAGCCAGTTGCTGCTGATAGTGTTGAATTGTTTGCTAATCAATAGTTTGTTGTTGTGGTTGTTGTTTTTGTTATGAATGTGTTTATGTGTGGGTGTGCATGTAAATGTTGTGCATAAGTGCGAGGCCAATACGAACAAGTCTTATTGCCAAAAATATGCAAAATTTAAGTAACTATCGAGCTGGCATCGCACTTATCACCGATTTAAATATATACATAAGTTAAACAAATACATTAATAATTTACATAAGGATAGTTGATCAAATATATCGAACTTGTAATTTTTATTATTGAATCTACATTCTCCATTCGAATTCTCATTAAAATCGATATATTACCAACATCCATATATAAATTATATCGAGATTATGAAATGCATATGTAACTGACCTAGGACCTATATATGTAAGTATGTACGCATGTATGTATGTATAAATGTACTGTATTTGCTTGAACTATTCATTAAGCTTTCGCAATTGATATTGTTATAAAAATAATTCATTCTATGTAACTTGTTAAAATGGGAACAAATAATAGAAAACAAAAGAAAATAGAAGACCTGAAAGAGCGAGCAAGTCGTAGATCTTGCTAAGCTACGGTTGGCATTTGGCGCCAAAAACGATCTCTCGCTGCCGCTGGCGGGTTTCACGCTCAGCAGCACACCCATGCACACTTGTGCAAGTATACGGTGAAAAGGCGCATGAGCATGAGGAGTTCCAAATGGTTGGAGCAGCAACATCTGCGGCGTTGCATGTTCCAATTCTCAATGATTCCATTCAATTCTGTACATAACACTCCATGCTGCGCTTCTTATTAGCAATGGAGGCGTCAAAAATGTAAACAAATTGTTACGCATATTTATGTATGCATACGTATGAAAGCGTGTACGTACACACAGGCCAACATGTGTGTTCATACAAATGGGCATGAGTGCGAAAGTATAAACAAATTTTGTTAAAAAAATCAGCTGTTCACGATTTCCTTTGTGTCGAAAAAAGAGTCGCCGTAGTGCAACAACTGAGAATGGGTTTTGAGAAAGGCACGTTTTTTATAAAGAGCAGGTTCATTCGGTTCATGAACCAATTTATCGGCTGTTCTTTTATTCTCTCAATGCCAGGGGTGTCTTAACTACTCATGCAAAAAAAACGGCAACACTGGCAAAACATACAAACACATGTACATATTTGATGTATAAATGTATGAGTGAGCGCCTCGGTGAGAAAATAAAATAAAATGCTCTTTACAATGTAAATATGTTTCTGCGCTCATACAGACATACATATGTGCGTACAGAGAACTGACAAAGCATTTCGAGTTTTTATATATATACACACACACAAACGTACATACATACATACAAGCATATTAGTTGTAGTTGTCTTCTCACAGCAAGAGACACTATACAAAGAAAAGAATTCACATGGGGAGCACCACGCATACATATGTATGTATATATGTACATACACATACATATGGTATGTACATGCAGCCAATTTCAGATTACGCAAGCTTCGATGTTGTGTGCATACATACATATTTCAAGTTTTCATTTGTATGTTTGTATATGTATACATTTATAGCTTAACTATGCATACACAAATGTATATATGTATGTATGTATAACACACGCACACACAGCTGTGTTTGTGTCTGCTCAGCGTTTGAAAAATCGAGGCACATGTCATTTCCAATTTTATAATTTTATATACATATATGTATATCTGTATGCATTACATTTATACATATGCCTGTAAATACATACGCATGAACTATGCAATTAAGCTGTTCTAAATTAGCAACATGCATAAGTAAACGCCGAACGAGCAACAAAATAAAATAAAATAAAAAATGGCGGCCATAGATGCGCACGCAAAATAAAAATGTTGCTTGTATGTATGAATATATGTACGCATAGCGTCGTTCGTATGTATGTATATACGCAGCTACATATGTATGCCTGTGTGTAGTTCACATATTTGGTTTCTTTCCAAATGTATACATACATATGTGTTCGTGATGTACAAATGTATGTACGTACACGAAAAAACTTGGTAAAATGTATGTACCAATGTTAATACACATGTATGCATTGAGATTCCAACTCGGCCATTGTAAAATTTCCATACTCTCTCATGCGTCTCATATTATATGTATGTATGTATGCTCCAATGTATATACATATGTATATAAATTGAAGTGCGTGTTTGCCAATTAAATTTGTTGTTGGCGGGAAAAAAATCTTTAACTAAATGCTGTGTGACGCTGTGGAGCAAAATAGACTATAAACGCCAGAATAGTTCGTGCAAATATACATACAGACATGTACATGAGTGTGTGCGTGCGTGTATGTGCACTTAAGCTTACCTGTATTTGATGAAAATGTTCCATGATTTAAGACAATCCTGTGCGAATGATTCGTACTGGGGGTTACGGGGAAAAGTTCAAGTTTTTTTATAGCTTAATATGTATATGTATTTTTGCAGGTATGCGTTCTTCTTCTTTAAATTTTTGCACTGCACTCAACACAAACTCAATGGCCAAAATAAGTTGAAAGCCAGTTGCAACTCGCATTCGTTTATTCTATGTACGTATGTACGTTTTATTGATTATTATACATACATATATATATATGTATTTATGACGCAGGAACTAGCAGACGCCACACGGTAATTTGAAAATTTTGTTACCGATTCTTACGGCGAATCAGCGTAACAGCGAACGGAACGATAAACGTAACGTAACGCGAGTTTGGAGTTTGGTGCTTCTTGTGTTGTTATTGTTTGTTTTTAGTTAGTAAAAAATAAACAAACGACGCCACAAACGCAGCTTTATTGCAGTAAATGTGTTTTTGTTGGTATCAATGCGGAAAAGATGAGGTTCGCGCGCCGCTCGCTTGATTGAAAACACACACAGAGAGAGTACCAACAACGAATGCAAAGGCTATTGAATTGAATAGCCGTCTCTGCCTTACTGTGCTTCATAGCCCAGCCTGGCTAGCGCCAGACTTCTGTATGCGTTGAATGCGCAAGTGTGTGAGTTTGTGTGAGTAACTCTGTGTCTGTGTGTGAGAACGGGAGAGAGAGAAAGAGCAGGAGAGAGAGCAAGCAGCCAGCGGCGTGCTCTGAGTACAGTTTACTGAGCACACTTTCTCTCCTGCTGCCCAATGAGTGTTAAGTGTGTGTATGTGTGTGTGTATACACGTGGTGGAGGGAAACAGGCCTTATAACATTTTTGGCTTGTTACTTTTTCATGCAAACATATGTACATACATACACTGTAAGTAAACGTCTTCAAACATATGTACACACACGCAAACATCATACACATGTACCTTAGTTTTAAATGTACATACATATATACAAACAAACCCATGTATGCACTTAAACATACATATATAAATGGTCAGACATGTACATACATATGTATGTATGTATGTATGAATAGGGTAAGTCTTCGATAAATTACTACTTCAATAATTTTACATTTATCTACAAACTATCCATACATCATTAAAACGCACTTAAAAACCAGCCAGATAAGTATGTACATATGTACATTTGGTATACATGTTTGTAAGTAATTATGTAGGTGTCTGTGAATGTACATACGTACATATGTATTTACCTATGCACGTACGTTCAAATGTACATACTTATGCATATGTATGTATATATGTATGCATCCCCATCCCATTTCAATAATACATTCACATTTATTTGAATGTGTGCGTTTGTTTTTCGCCTCAACACAAACACAAAAATGCATGTACATATATTATTGGACATACACTCACAATGATATTCTCGCTACATACACATGTTTCATTTTGCGTTCCTCGTCTGACTGTACTTCAAAACTCTCTCATTTTAAAAAGAGAGAAACATGGTTGGAATAATGCAGCTGTGTGTGAACGTGTTAGTGAGGTCAGAAATACCCAACACACAAATTTTCTTCGATTTTATTTGATCATCACAGGGGTGTTTTTAAATATATGTATGTACATACATATAAACATACATATGTTTTAATTCATGTGCCTGCTGTTTAATGACACACAAAACGTGCTTTAAAATAATAAAAAGTTCAAATATTTACTTCAAGTATTGTAAAAAAAAATTAAAGGTATTTATAAAATATAAATATATTTCATTTATTAATTATAATAAGTCATGTGTACGTAATATAAAAAAAGATTTAAAAAAAATTAAATGGATAGTCCCATTCGATAAACGATTTCGAAATCTGCGATTCGTTGTGAATTCAATGTGCGTCAAATTAGCGGCGGTGAGTTAGCGTCGATTTTTGGTACTTGGTATCGGAAAAGGAATCGGTCACTTTTAAATGCATTTATTTATGTTTTTAAGCACAAAACCAAATAAATTTAAATGCAGAATTGCAATAAATTAAATTATTTACTACCTACATTCATTTATTTTTGAATTTTAATTTATAATATGGGTAAACCAAGGGGTTAAAATATTAGGTTTTCACCATTCCATAAATATCTAAATTTAGGGATGATGGCCCCGAAAACCGCATATACACGATTAAAGCCTATAGTTTCTCCTAGCCAACTGTGAAAATTTGATTAAAATCGTCGGTACCATTTTTAAGATATTTGGAAAAGAGTGCAACAACCCCCAAGTCAGCCCCATATAAAATGACCGCAAAAAATCAACCTTGTTTTCGAGCCCTTATTTCTTAACTCAGAGACAATGGCCCTCAATGCACGGTATACCCTCTTGTAGATACATATTTTAGGAAGCTATAGGCACTAATTTTAAGTAAATGGACGGTACAGATTTTGAGAAAATTAATTAATTGTAAACCAACATCATATAGTTCATTAAAAAGTCTATCGAACTGCTAGTTCCTACGTGAACTGAATCACTGCCTGGCATCAGTGCTGAACAATTTTGTGCAGAACTGAGCGGGAACCAATTCAATTTGAATTATATGTAATCATGAAAAAATGGAAAGGACTCATAGTAAATTAAATTAATAAGTCAAAGCAAATTATATGAGAAGTATTAAGTCATACTTAATAGAGCAGTTTATGGAAAAATTGCATTTTTCCATTTTTTTCTTTACATCCTATGTTAATGCAAAAAAACATGCTGGCAATATTAGATATCATACTGTTAAATGGCAGCCATATTTTAAACTTTATTATTTAATTTCTCCGAAAACGGCCTCAAATGCACGGTAGTTGTGCATATAGAGCACGATTTATCAATCATTTTGCTATTTATTTCATTAAAATCATCGGTACAGATTTTGAGAAATTCTCATTTTTCTATTTCTCTCATAACATCCTATGTTAATGCAAAAAAACATGCTGGCAATATTAGATATCATACTGTTAAATGGCAGCCATATTTTAAACTTTATTATTTAATTTCTCCGAAAACGGCCTCAAATGCACGGTAGTTGTGCATATAGAGCACGATTTATCAATCATTTTGCTATTTATTTCATTAAAATCATCGGTACAGATTTTGAGAAATTCTCATTTTTCTATTTCTCTCATAACATCCTATGTTAATGCAAAAAAACATGCTGGCAATATTAGATATCATACTGTTAAATGGCAGCCATATTTTAAACTTTATTATTTAATTTCTCCGAAAACGGCCTCAAATGCACGGTAGTTGTGCATATAGAGCACGATTTATCAATCATTTTGCTATTTATTTCATTAAAATCATCGGTACAGATTTTGAGAAATTCTCATTTTTCTATTTCTCTCATAACATCCTATGTTAATGCAAAAAAACATGCTGGCAATATTAGATATCATACTGTTAAATGGCAGCCATATTTTAAACTTTATTATTTAATTTCTCCGAAAACGGCCTCAAATGCACGGTAGTTGTGCATATAGAGCACGATTTATCAATCATTTTGCTATTTATTTCATTAAAATCATCGGTACAGATTTTGAGAAATTCTCATTTTTCTATTTCTCTCATAACATCCTATGTTAATGCAAAAAAACATGCTGGCAATATTAGATATCATACTGTTAAATGGCAGCCATATTTTAAACTTTATTATTTAATTTCTCCGAAAACGGCCTCAAATGCACGGTAGTTGTGCATATAGAGCACGATTTATCAATCATTTTGCTATTTATTTCATTAAAATCATCGGTACAGATTTTGAGAAATTCTCATTTTTCTATTTCTCTCATAACATCCTATGTTAATGCAAAAAAACATGCTGGCAATATTAGATATCATACTGTTAAATGGCAGCCATATTTTAAACTTTATTATTTAATTTCTCCGAAAACGGCCTCAAATGCACGGTAGTTGTGCATATAGAGCACGATTTATCAATCATTTTGCTATTTATTTCATTAAAATCATCGGTACAGATTTTGAGAAATTCTCATTTTTCTATTTCTCTCATAACATCCTATGTTAATGCAAAAAAACATGCTGGCAATATTAGATATCATACTGTTAAATGGCAGCCATATTTTAAACTTTATTATTTAATTTCTCCGAAAACGGCCTCAAATGCACGGTAGTTGTGCATATAGAGCACGATTTATCAATCATTTTGCTATTTATTTCATTAAAATCATCGGTACAGATTTTGAGAAATTCTCATTTTTCTATTTCTCTCATAACATCCTATGTTAATGCAAAAAAACATGCTGGCAATATTAGATATCATACTGTTAAATGGCAGCCATATTTTAAACTTTATTATTTAATTTCTCCGAAAACGGCCTCAAATGCACGGTAGTTGTGCATATAGAGCACGATTTATCAATCATTTTGCTATTTATTTCATTAAAATCATCGGTACAGATTTTGAGAAATTCTCATTTTTCTATTTCTCTCATAACATCCTATGTTAATGCAAAAAAACATGCTGGCAATATTAGATATCATACTGTTAAATGGCAGCCATATTTTAAACTTTATTATTTAATTTCTCCGAAAACGGCCTCAAATGCACGGTAGTTGTGCATATAGAGCACGATTTATCAATCATTTTGCTATTTATTTCATTAAAATCATCGGTACAGATTTTGAGAAATTCTCATTTTTCTATTTCTCTCATAACATCCTATGTTAATGCAAAAAAACATGCTGGCAATATTAGATATCATACTGTTAAATGGCAGCCATATTTTAAACTTTATTATTTAATTTCTCCGAAAACGGCCTCAAATGCACGGTAGTTGTGCATATAGAGCACGATTTATCAATCATATATGGCTGCCATTTAACAGTATGATATCTAATATTGCCAGCATGTTTTTTTGCATTAACATAGGATGTTATGAGAGAAATAGAAAAATGAGAATTTCTCAAAATCTGTACCGATGATTTTAATGAAATAAATAGCAAAATGATTGATAAATCGTGCTCTATATGCACAACTACCGTGCATTTGAGGCCGTTTTCGGAGAAATTAAATAATAAAGTTTAAAATATGGCTGCCATTTAACAGTATGATATCTAATATTGCCAGCATGTTTTTTTGCATTAACATAGGATGTTATGAGAGAAATAGAAAAATGAGAATTTCTCAAAATCTGTACCGATGATTTTAATGAAATAAATAGCAAAATGATTGATAAATCGTGCTCTATATGCACAACTACCGTGCATTTGAGGCCGTTTTCGGAGAAATTAAATAATAAAGTTTAAAATATGGCTGCCATTTAACAGTATGATATCTAATATTGCCAGCATGTTTTTTTGCATTAACATAGGATGTTATGAGAGAAATAGAAAAATGAGAATTTCTCAAAATCTGTACCGATGATTTTAATGAAATAAATAGCAAAATGATTGATAAATCGTGCTCTATATGCACAACTACCGTGCATTTGAGGCCGTTTTCGGAGAAATTAAATAATAAAGTTTAAAATATGGCTGCCATTTAACAGTATGATATCTAATATTGCCAGCATGTTTTTTTGCATTAACATAGGATGTTATGAGAGAAATAGAAAAATGAGAATTTCTCAAAATCTGTACCGATGATTTTAATGAAATAAATAGCAAAATGATTGATAAATCGTGCTCTATATGCACAACTACCGTGCATTTGAGGCCGTTTTCGGAGAAATTAAATAATAAAGTTTAAAATATGGCTGCCATTTAACAGTATGATATCTAATATTGCCAGCATGTTTTTTTGCATTAACATAGGATGTTATGAGAGAAATAGAAAAATGAGAATTTCTCAAAATCTGTACCGATGATTTTAATGAAATAAATAGCAAAATGATTGATAAATCGTGCTCTATATGCACAACTACCGTGCATTTGAGGCCGTTTTCGGAGAAATTAAATAATAAAGTTTAAAATATGGCTGCCATTTAACAGTATGATATCTAATATTGCCAGCATGTTTTTTTGCATTAACATAGGATGTTATGAGAGAAATAGAAAAATGAGAATTTCTCAAAATCTGTACCGATGATTTTAATGAAATAAATAGCAAAATGATTGATAAATCGTGCTCTATATGCACAACTACCGTGCATTTGAGGCCGTTTTCGGAGAAATTAAATAATAAAGTTTAAAATATGGCTGCCATTTAACAGTATGATATCTAATATTGCCAGCATGTTTTTTTGCATTAACATAGGATGTTATGAGAGAAATAGAAAAATGAGAATTTCTCAAAATCTGTACCGATGATTTTAATGAAATAAATAGCAAAATGATTGATAAATCGTGCTCTATATGCACAACTACCGTGCATTTGAGGCCGTTTTCGGAGAAATTAAATAATAAAGTTTAAAATATGGCTGCCATTTAACAGTATGATATCTAATATTGCCAGCATGTTTTTTTGCATTAACATAGGATGTTATGAGAGAAATAGAAAAATGAGAATTTCTCAAAATCTGTACCGATGATTTTAATGAAATAAATAGCAAAATGATTGATAAATCGTGCTCTATATGCACAACTACCGTGCATTTGAGGCCGTTTTTGGAGAAATTAAATAATAAAGTTTAAAATATGGCTGCCATTTAACAGTATGATATCTAATATTGCCAGCATGTTTTTTTGCATTAACATAGGATGTTATGAGAGAAATAGAAAAATGAGAATTTCTCAAAATCTGTACCGATGATTTTAATGAAATAAATAGCAAAATGATTGATAAATCGTGCTCTATATGCACAACTACCGTGCATTTGAGGCCGTTTTCGGAGAAATTAAATAATAAAGTTTAAAATATGGCTGCCATTTAACAGTATGATATCTAATATTGCCAGCATGTTTTTTTGCATTAACATAGGATGTTATGAGAGAAATAGAAAAATGAGAATTTCTCAAAATCTGTACCGATGATTTTAATGAAATAAATAGCAAAATGATTGATAAATCGTGCTCTATATGCACAACTACCGTGCATTTGAGGCCGTTTTCGGAGAAATTAAATAATAAAGTTTAAAATATGGCTGCCATTTAACAGTATGATATCTAATATTGCCAGCATGTTTTTTTGCATTAACATAGGATGTTATGAGAGAAATAGAAAAATGAGAATTTCTCAAAATCTGTACCGATGATTTTAATGAAATAAATAGCAAAATGATTGATAAATCGTGCTCTATATGCACAACTACCGTGCATTTGAGGCCGTTTTCGGAGAAATTAAATAATAAAGTTTAAAATATGGCTGCCATTTAACAGTATGATATCTAATATTGCCAGCATGTTTTTTTGCATTAACATAGGATGTTATGAGAGAAATAGAAAAATGAGAATTTCTCAAAATCTGTACCGATGATTTTAATGAAATAAATAGCAAAATGATTGATAAATCGTGCTCTATATGCACAACTACCGTGCATTTGAGGCCGTTTTCGGAGAAATTAAATAATAAAGTTTAAAATATGGCTGCCATTTAACAGTATGATATCTAATATTGCCAGCATGTTTTTTTGCATTAACATAGGATGTTATGAGAGAAATAGAAAAATGAGAATTTCTCAAAATCTGTACCGATGATTTTAATGAAATAAATAGCAAAATGATTGATAAATCGTGCTCTATATGCACAACTACCGTGCATTTGAGGCCGTTTTCGGAGAAATTAAATAATAAAGTTTAAAATATGGCTGCCATTTAACAGTATGATATCTAATATTGCCAGCATGTTTTTTTGCATTAACATAGGATGTTATGAGAGAAATAGAAAAATGAGAATTTCTCAAAATCTGTACCGATGATTTTAATGAAATAAATAGCAAAATGATTGATAAATCGTGCTCTATATGCACAACTACCGTGCATTTGAGGCCGTTTTCGGAGAAATTAAATAATAAAGTTTAAAATATGGCTGCCATTTAACAGTATGATATCTAATATTGCCAGCATGTTTTTTTGCATTAACATAGGATGTTATGAGAGAAATAGAAAAATGAGAATTTCTCAAAATCTGTACCGATGATTTTAATGAAATAAATAGCAAAATGATTGATAAATCGTGCTCTATATGCACAACTACCGTGCATTTGAGGCCGTTTTCGGAGAAATTAAATAATAAAGTTTAAAATATGGCTGCCATTTAACAGTATGATATCTAATATTGCCAGCATGTTTTTTTGCATTAACATAGGATGTTATGAGAGAAATAGAAAAATGAGAATTTCTCAAAATCTGTACCGATGATTTTAATGAAATAAATAGCAAAATGATTGATAAATCGTGCTCTATATGCACAACTACCGTGCATTTGAGGCCGTTTTCGGAGAAATTAAATAATAAAGTTTAAAATATGGCTGCCATTTAACAGTATGATATCTAATATTGCCAGCATGTTTTTTTGCATTAACATAGGATGTTATGAGAGAAATAGAAAAATGAGAATTTCTCAAAATCTGTACCGATGATTTTAATGAAATAAATAGCAAAATGATTGATAAATCGTGCTCTATATGCACAACTACCGTGCATTTGAGGCCGTTTTCGGAGAAATTAAATAATAAAGTTTAAAATATGGCTGCCATTTAACAGTATGATATCTAATATTGCCAGCATGTTTTTTTGCATTAACATAGGATGTTATGAGAGAAATAGAAAAATGAGAATTTCTCAAAATCTGTACCGATGATTTTAATGAAATAAATAGCAAAATGATTGATAAATCGTGCTCTATATGCACAACTACCGTGCATTTGAGGCCGTTTTCGGAGAAATTAAATAATAAAGTTTAAAATATGGCTGCCATTTAACAGTATGATATCTAATATTGCCAGCATGTTTTTTTGCATTAACATAGGATGTTATGAGAGAAATAGAAAAATGAGAATTTCTCAAAATCTGTACCGATGATTTTAATGAAATAAATAGCAAAATGATTGATAAATCGTGCTCTATATGCACAACTACCGTGCATTTGAGGCCGTTTTCGGAGAAATTAAATAATAAAGTTTAAAATATGGCTGCCATTTAACAGTATGATATCTAATATTGCCAGCATGTTTTTTTGCATTAACATAGGATGTTATGAGAGAAATAGAAAAATGAGAATTTCTCAAAATCTGTACCGATGATTTTAATGAAATAAATAGCAAAATGATTGATAAATCGTGCTCTATATGCACAACTACCGTGCATTTGAGGCCGTTTTCGGAGAAATTAAATAATAAAGTTTAAAATATGGCTGCCATTTAACAGTATGATATCTAATATTGCCAGCATGTTTTTTTGCATTAACATAGGATGTTATGAGAGAAATAGAAAAATGAGAATTTCTCAAAATCTGTACCGATGATTTTAATGAAATAAATAGCAAAATGATTGATAAATCGTGCTCTATATGCACAACTACCGTGCATTTGAGGCCGTTTTCGGAGAAATTAAATAATAAAGTTTAAAATATGGCTGCCATTTAACAGTATGATATCTAATATTGCCAGCATGTTTTTTTGCATTAACATAGGATGTTATGAGAGAAATAGAAAAATGAGAATTTCTCAAAATCTGTACCGATGATTTTAATGAAATAAATAGCAAAATGATTGATAAATCGTGCTCTATATGCACAACTACCGTGCATTTGAGGCCGTTTTCGGAGAAATTAAATAATAAAGTTTAAAATATGGCTGCCATTTAACAGTATGATATCTAATATTGCCAGCATGTTTTTTTGCATTAACATAGGATGTAAAGAAAAAAATGGAAAAATGCAATTTTTCCATAAACTGCTCTATTAAGTATGACTTAATACTTCTCATATAATTTGCTTTGACTTATTAATTTAATTTACTATGAGTCCTTTCCATTTTTTCATGATTACATATAATTCAAATTGAATTGGTTCCCGCTCAGTTCTGCACAAAATTGTTCAGCACTGATGCCAGGCAGTGATTCAGTTCACGTAGGAACTAGCAGTTCGATAGACTTTTTAATGAACTATATGATGTTGGTTTACAATTAATTAATTTTCTCAAAATCTGTACCGTCCATTTACTTAAAATTAGTGCCTATAGCTTCCTAAAATATGTATCTACAAGAGGGTATACCGTGCATTGAGGGCCATTGTCTCTGAGTTAAGAAATAAGGGCTCGAAAACAAGGTTGATTTTTTGCGGTCATTTTATATGGGGCTGACTTGGGGGTTGTTGCACTCTTTTCCAAATATCTTAAAAATGGTACCGACGATTTTAATCAAATTTTCACAGTTGGCTAGGAGAAACTATAGGCTTTAATCGTGTATATGCGGTTTTCGGGGCCATCATCCCTAAATTTAGATATTTATGGAATGGTGAAAACCTAATATTTTAACCCCTTGGTTTACCCATATTATAAATTAAAATTCAAAAATAAATGAATGTAGGTAGTAAATAATTTAATTTATTGCAATTCTGCATTTAAATTTATTTGGTTTTGTGCTTAAAAACATAAATAAATGCATTTAAAAGTGACCGATTCCTTTTCCGATACCAAGTACCAAAAATCGACGCTAACTCACCGCCGCTAATTTGACGCACATGTGAATTCAAACCGGTTACCAATGCTAGGGAACAGATTTTGAGACGATGGAAAACGAATAGAACTAATTGAACTTCAAGTTCAAGTTCGTACTTTATGGAACCAAATGGGCATTTATGTAAGGATTGCCAAACACAAAATATTAAAATATAATATATCTTTAGAAAAAAAAGTGAATAAATAAAATGACGAATTGTTTGAAAATTGAATTGACATATTTGAAAAAACCATCAAAATATTTAAAGTCAGATAAGAAATGTTAGTTCAGCAAATATTCTCTTCTCGTATTTAGCGCATACACATCCCTGTTCCATTGCAACGTTCCGCACTGTGACTGTCATCTGTGCGCACGTCTGTAATCATCTGTTTATTTGGATGTGTGTTCCATTCAGTTAATATGAATTGTCGGAATTGCATTTGACATATTGTTTAAATTGCAGAAAAGCTTGTTCAATCTATTGAAAGATGCCCAACAAATCGGAAATACCGTTACCAGCGGAAGACTTGGACTGGATACAGTTACGTCAGGATCTGGGGCCAGTTGTCGAAATTGAAACGACCAAGGAAAGACTTGTACGCAAAATAAAGGAGAACCCTTTGGTGCCAATTGGTAAGCGATATACTAGAATTGTATTAATTTCGTTATGTAAACGTTGCCAATTATCGTTGAAATTTGTTTCTGTTCATTGTACACAGGATGCCTGGCCACAACCGCAGCCCTAACAGCTGGTCTATACAATTTTCGCACCGGCAACCGCAGAATGTCCCAATTTATGATGCGCACCCGCATTGCAGCACAAGGATTCACAGTGCTGGCATTGATCGTTGGCGTCGTTATGACATATGGGGAGAAAAAATAGTATAATTGTGATCAAATATTTACTCATATATTGCAAGTGTATGCAGCATAAATTAAAGGGTTATCACAGAGTTTATACATTTTGCTATTTCCCACACTTTTTTTTTTTGTTTTTGCTTGTTTTCCCAACACTTGTTATTAGCGAGCTGTATGACTCGCCTATTCCCAATTAATGTAATATATTTTAACAAAAATGCGTTATATGTAGTTAATGTTAGATTCGTTACAATCTATGTTTATTAAGTGCCTGTTCTACATAATGAACAGTTGTTTGATACTCAGGGTCAATGTTTCAATAAAAGCGTCTAATATGACTGATTTCTGACAGTCTGATTTCATCACTGATGCCAATAGTATTGATATGAGTATCGAATATTAGCCAAGTTAATTTTTTGGTCTTCGCCCAGGCTAAGGCTTATTCCCCCTTTGGTAACTAGCCATGCGAATCTCTTCAGTGTTTGGATTCGGCTTAAGTTAAGCTTTCTCTAATGTAAGTATTTCCCCAGTCATGCATTCAGGTTTCATTTAACTATTACGTAACGTTATTTGTTAATATTTATTGCCTGTCATTATCAATTATTTTAATGCTTTATCATTTGTTTTTTTCTTTTCGGCTTAGGCTTGGGATCAGAACCCTTAAGCCTGGGATTAGAACCCGCAACTTTGTTGTCCACAATTCATCGCAGTCATGATAACACTTTATTTTAGTTTCACAACCGATTTTACCTTTTTAAAATGTTCGATTTTTCAACAATTTTTCGAACTAACGTAAATTATATTAATAAGCAAAGGAACATGAAATGGTCGCAAAAAAAAAAAAAATGCAAGAAATTTCGTTACATGTCAAATAATGTTGGGGGACAATTTGAATAATCCGAGTATGTGTATTGGCTGGGTGTGGCTTAGCCAGCAGGGGTTACTTCTCTTACCCACATCGAATGGAGATGCGCGCGCATGGGCGCTCTTCGAGTTGGGAATATATGGCAATTGTTTTTACTACTCAGTTCAAGGTAAGATTTCATCGGTACAGGACACGTTATTGGATTAAGGTTTGTCAATGTTTAGAAAGTTGTTTTCTTTTTTTTTATTGCTTGATATTATCAGTTGCATATCCATATATATACATATATATCAGATATATATTCGAGTGTCGAGTGCTCGAAGATTTGCTGCTGCAACGCGCAGTAGAAGTATTTGGGTCGAGCTAAGGGTACACAAAATAGACAAACAAAACATTTTCATAATTAACCATAGATATGTATGTGCATATAATAAAGCTAATAGAACAAGTCTTTTGGCTAATGAAAACAACTTCATTAGTTTGTTTTTTTTTTTAAAGTTTCCTGATAAGCCCGACTAAAATATACCCATTCAAGCTCTTTTCCACACACACACACACACACACAACTGAGCACTCACGCTGCGCAGTTTACGCATTGGTTGTGCTTCTTCTGCCCCCCAGACCCACTTTATAAGAAATGTTTTCTTGAAGAACTCCCGTGTTCATTGCCTGATCTTTGTGAAACTTTCACGACGCTGATATGGCAGCCGTATGTGTTTAAATACAAATGTCCAAGACTATAGCTACAAAAATATATGTATATAATTATACTCATGATGGAAATTTGTCTATGTCTGTTCTCTGTTTCTTTTAGGCAAAATGAATTTCTTACTTGGAAATTGTGTGGGCAGTTGTGACCAGTTGGCTGGTCCGCCGCCAGATTTTATACTCTCCATGCCGCCGCCGCCGCTGCCATCGTTCCTGATATCGAAACCGAAGAGCATTGATATATTGCTGCCATCGAATGAGTCTCAGCCGTGCTTTGCGGCCTTCATGTGTGGCCAAAACCAGCACAATGATAGCGGCAACGAGCTAATGGAGCTGGTGCGCAGCGATGCCAAGAGCTTGGAGAATGTTTGGTTTTTCGTCTCGTCGTGCATTGGCATATTTGTGCTGGCCTGTTTCCTGGCATTGATTGTCATCAGATGCAAAGAGTATGTATTTTAGAGATAGCCTGCAAAACTGATTTCATCATTATTGAATTTCATCATCAATTGCTTTTCAATTTATGCTTAGCACCTTTTTCTCGTATCATGATGCAAATATCAAGCAAACCGCAATCAATGCGCTGGGCGAAGCGACCAAATCGAATGCCTTCACCTCGGGCGGAATACTCTATCCGTGCGCCACAGCCAACAGTCGGGATCTGTTGCAGAGTCAGCTGGTGAATGATAGTCGCCTGCTGTGGGCCACATTAACGCCACACGGCACCCGGCACTTTATAATTGAGAACTCTCAGGATGGGCACTACGAGTCCGTTGATTATCGCGGCAAGGCGCACAATCAGGTGTTCCGCGGCTATGCCAAGCAGTCCCAATCTTTTGTCAAGGTATTCGACAAAATTTGTATTGTAATTTTGTTGGTGTCTAATGCATTTTGGAATATTGCAGTCCTTCGATAACAGTGGCTTTGTTGATTACGACTATGAGGATCCCACACCCCTAATGGACTCCTACCACGATGATATGGACTCGGGCTATCAAGAGCCCCATGAAGTGACCGGCTCGCTGCGGCGCTCCCCATTGCGAGCAGTCGCATCGTCACCCACAGCGCATGATATATCAAATATAATAACAACAACAAATCATAATCCCAACCAACTGGGGCCGAGCATCCATTCTAATCAGGCTGCCAATACGCTCTCCATCAGCCGTAAGACAACGCTGTCGCGGCGCATTAGTGATGCCTCCTCCCACAATGGAACCTCGATGTAATGTTTGGTGTCCGGAGTCGCCTCGCTTAGTGTTACGCGCAATCAAGTTTTTTGTAAATTAAACATGGATTAATTAATAACAGGAACAATTTGTGAGCAGGAGAAAGCTGTAAGATGCGTCGAAATGCCTGTCGTCCATAAATCAACTAATTAAAACTAATTCATACAGTATTTATATACAGAAATGTATGTCGGCCTAGTTTAAGCATCGTACTTAGTAATAAAAACTCGACACGTTCTATAAGCTGCTAAACACAATTATTGAATCGCTAAATAGTTAATAAATATCGAAATATCGCCAGCTGCAACATAATATTATATATTGTATACTTTACAGACGAGTACACACACAACTATCCTATCAAAATACACTTATATATATATATATTAATATTTAATGAATTTAAGTATATAAATATACATATTTTAAACTAATATACGTACAACATTAAGTGAAAATCATGGTTGTTGTTTCCGAATCATTTCTCGTCCTTCAATTTTATTTTACAATGCGCTTTCAACAACTTATGTATGTGCACATACATATTTATATGTATATATACATATATACATATATATATATGCAATTTGTTTGTCCCATTAAAAATAAATAATTATAACGAACAGCATATAAAATTAAAATTTACTTTTTTTTTCGCGAAAAAAAAAAAAAAAAACAATTTATTACACAACGTTACGGTCGAAAATTGCATAGTTCAGCAACTTAATATACTCTTGATCCAATCGTGCAGGTGGACCTCAATGACATTCACCTGATTGTAGTTCTTCATGTGGAACTGGTTGAAGGCCGTCGTCAGTTGCATTACGGCCGAGACAAAGTCGCTGAGGCGCAGTGTGCCATCTTTCCGTATATATCGCTGGATTAGACAGTTCATGATGTCGGTGCTCAGTTGGAATCCGATATCGTAGAGTGCATCACGTAGGCGCTCGGCACGTAAAATGCCGGCTTTCTCTTTTGTATACATTTTGAAAACACCTTGCCATGATTTCAGATTAACCATAAATGTTTTGAACTGTTGGAACGTGATGCGGCCGTTGCCGGTTTTGTCTTGCAGTGCGATCACCTGTCGGCATATATCAATGTTGGCGCATCCTTTGATATAGTCATTTGGTAGGCATGCCTCCAACAATTCATGCAGCTCAAAGCAATTAATTGTCTTATTTTCATCGGCCAACTGCATATAAACGGGTTCATATTGACAAACGCTCTTGATTTTCTGCACATTATCGTCGCTCTTTAGCGATGGGAATGGATCCAGCAATATCATTGTCTGCGTCTCGAGGCATGACAGCCGAAATGCCGACGTGCCCAGTATTCGAACGGTGAACTGTGCCTCCTCGGCGGGCTCATAGGTGGTGGGCATCAACACATAGTGGCCGATATCAAGCTGTGTGTGATAGCTGACATGCCTGGTGTTGCCATAGTCAGAGTTAAGGAAGCTCACTTGATTCTTGAAGAAGTCCTTTTGTAAACATTCGTTTAGGCTATAATCGCGATTCCACATGTACATGGTGAAGCCGATAACTTTCGGCTCGACAGCGGTATGTTGATTTAGGGCTATAACAATATCCTGTTTCTCCTGTATGGATACCAATAATTGTGGATTTATGTGAAAGGATTCATGGTTACGGCAACCGCCGGCAGTTACACCTCGTTTCCACTGTCCTTGATACATTTTCATTTTCCAGTGCAGCGGCCGTCCCTTAAGCATTTGCTCTCCATTCGCCGTATCCGAGTCCAAATAAACGATCTCCAGTGCTGTGAAAGTGTGCACAAAATCATAAAACGAGATCCAAAACTCGCCCAATTCCAATTGGGCCAATAGACGTCCACGTTCCGTCGATGATACACGCTCCCATGTCTTCGATGTGGGCGACCAATCGCCAATAAAATTGGTTTTATCGCCAAAAGGCTTCGACGAGAATGTGTCCTTAATGCGAACCAGCTGCACGGAATCGCCAATAACGGTCTCGACTTTATCCAAACACGAAAGCCTTTAAGTAAATTTCAATAATTATATTTCAGTTTGAAATCGTTTTAGCGCAGACATACCTGTAATTGGCATTCACTAAAATGCCGTTCGGTAGCCTTTCCGTTGTGTTCTTTTTCTGTACTGCCGCATTCTTAACCGCAATGCAGGTGACAATGCACGTTGTGGCCAGATGATCCTTCAGCGTTTGCGGCCTTATGCTGTCCGATATTATGGGCATGCACTTGACAACACCGCCGAGCAGATCGGTTAATCCATCGGAGCGTGTGCCATACTTGAGCGCCTCATAGGAGCCATGCAATTTGGCAATCGCCTTCTCCAATAGCGATGCCCAGAAGCAGTTGGATGACTGCGGCTGCATGAATGCGAGTCGGCCATTGATGGTCGGTAGGCGATCGTCGACAAGCACTTCCACCCATTCGCCACACCACCACAGGCGAAAGCGATAGATGCCCATCGATTTTTCCAGACTCTGATCGGCGGGCACAACGCGATAAAATAGATTTCGCAACGAATATAAAACGCCCAAACATGAAACGAGCCAACGATCACCCATTTTACCAGGTATCACATCGAATTCAGCATTTTCATTTAGAAACGATGCCTGTGGATTATTTAGTTCGGCAATGCGTTTCCATTGGAATGTGAACGGGGGCGTTTGATAATAAAATACGGATGATTGTATCGCTGGGAAATCAGCATCTTCCCATAATATATTTCTTGACCTACAATCACTGATAATGCGCTCATATTTTGATGCCATATTTATTATATATTGTCCATATGTAATTGGTGTTTACATCACAACGATCGGTTGTACGATTAAATTCTGTTTGATAGTCCTATGAAACTTTTTGGTTTTGAAGTGAAAGTTAATTTGTTGCTGATGGCTTGCTTGGTAAGTCACTGCCACCTAGTCTAAGCCATTTCTTTAAGTGTGACCAGCTCTTCATAACGCAAAAACTGCAAATCAAAGCTAACTTTAATCGTCGGCTCAAGCCACGCTTGCGCGCATGCGCTCTCTAAGAGCGAGCGAGAAGGCAACACAATATAGATTATAAAAGAATAAATTATATATATGTAAATAAAAAAAAATACCAATTTGAATTTTATTTTGCACTGTATGCTACATTAATTATTAAAATATAGCAGACGTAATTCCTGGATGGCATTGCAAATAATAGTAAATCATAAGAGCAATGCCCAATATAAAAAACCCATTAATTAATATGGCCAAATAAAAGGGAATCCAAATTATACAAGCAAATAGATTTTGTAAAAAGCACAACGATAAATAAATGATATACTTATACTTTGTTGGTCCATCTGAAACAGGTGTAAATATGAATAGATATACCACTCCAAATGTAAGGCACAATATGTAATTCAATAACTGAGATCTTCCAAACGTCGGGGAGTCCACTACGAAGACTACAGTGCCGCACAGAAATATATGTAGAATGCAAGCCGCAAAAGTTTCCATAGGAAATATACTGGCCATGTATGCAATACAAATGGTGCGGGAAGCTAAATAATAATGTTTGATATAAAATTATTTCATGCAGAATCAGTTCAACTTACCCGTGAAACTGAGTAGAAAACAGAACTGTACGACAAGTCCTTTTGTTTCTATGTCGTATTTGTCTAGCTGAACCAAGCGATTCGATCGGTTATAGGCCAATAAACACCAAGCGATACTTATGAAATATATTAAAAAGGTCACGGCACGTAGATCTGAAAATAAATTGCCTCTGCATTATGAACGTACTAAACATATTTAAATATAAACTCATAGTGCATTATACTTATTACACGTCAAACTTTTGATATATCGCAATACAATAGCAAGCTGCAATACTTTTTGGGGAGCAGATTCTAAAAATGAATCGAAGAGTCGTATGAAACCCACGTTACATTCTTCCTTTAAATATCTGTGATAACATCTAGAGATATATATAAATGGAAACAAATCAAATATAGATTTGTCGACATTCTTTCGTCTTCTTCTTACTCAATCTCAGCAATCTTGTCGCCGCGCTTTTTAGCCTCATTATACTTCAATGCCCAATTCAAGGTAGTTGCTTCTCGAAACAAATACGTGAGTACAAGTTTCCAAAATAGGTCCGCACAGATGACGTTCTTTTTACCTAGGTTAGTAACGATTAGTCTGCAAATTAAAATGGATATACGATAAAACAAAAAGGATAACATATAAAAACAAACATTTGCTTACACATTTGAATAGATTAGCGTCGTTAAAATCATGGGTAATAATATTGATGCAATTGTCCAGTGGCAATAGGTATACGATTCCATTTTCCAATACTCATATGCCAGATACCAGTTCATCAAGATCGTAATGAATCGCATAAATGCCGAAATTGCAGTCATTACAATGCTAAACTTAGTTATCTGGTCAGATAATGCTGCAGTCTCAATATTCTCCATAGTTTGGCAGTAGACGTAGACTGTTTCAATAGCTGAATCTATATATAAGATAACAGTTTCCTATATACTTTTAACACTTCATTTAATAATCATATTTAACACTTTAGAATGTTGTTTATAGTTTGAGCCTAAGCTGAGGCTTGTGCACATACATATGTATGTGGAAGGCAAGCCAGCTGCGCATTAGAGATGGGAGACCTGAGCTAACACGAGCTATTGGAATATCCAACTCGCGCTTACAAAATGGTGCTAATTCTTGCTTAAATAAATACTGACTGCTGTCTAAAATAACGGATTAGGGAAAACGCTGCACATTTATTTTGCATAAATTAGATAAAACTGCTTTCAGCTCTTACTTACACTTTTACTATACTGAAAAAAGAAAAGATTAAAAAAATTAATTGCTACTGTCTTATTTTGATTTATTTATTTTCACATTTTGATACTTTCACGTTTCCGTTGACATTCCATATTTTGATAAACTTTAAACCTGTGCCCTCTATATAAAAGGTTTTCTATATGTATGAGATTTACTTGATTTACATATATAGTAATAGAGAGATGTCTACATTTATATGATATAGGAGATTACAATAAAACACTGTTGTGTAGAGAAAATAACTTATAAGCTGAGAACCGAGAACAAAGATACATAAAGCACGCAAATAATACATATGTATGTATGAACAATGTCCTCAAGTTCATTTGTTCGTTTTCTTTGCTGTAACATTTGCACCTTATCTGATTAGGCAGATTGTAAAAAAAAAATATTCGTGTCTCACAATTAACGCACCCACTTTTTGGCAAGCGATTTCCGCGAAGAATACAAACTTGAACACGGCAAGTTCAATGTTTCGAATCCAAGAACAAAAAAAATTACTTAAAGCAATATATCTTACTAAGTATAAATATCAATAGAGCACACAAGAGGATGCCATTTGTGTGAGTGTTGGTCAGCGCATTTGCGCTTCCAGTTAAGGCCAATTGCTGGTAATTGCGGCACAGAGTTTCGTTTCTTATAAAATTGAACATGGACTCTATTAGATTGGCCGGCGTTATTTTTGAACAGTGCTCCAGGTGACGTACAATGCATATTTCCAAAGTTTTTATATCACTGCAC
The DNA here is from genome assembly GCF_035044405.1 of Drosophila montana. NCBI lineage: Eukaryota > Metazoa > Arthropoda > Insecta > Diptera > Drosophilidae > Drosophila > Drosophila montana. The sequence goes on from NW_026996772.1 coordinate 569,676, forward strand.
TGTTTCTGGCCCACAACCAATTTGGGTATTGCCTTGATTTTATTACTATCGTGCATATCTGCCTCGTTAAAGTACGTAGAAAAGGTGCTGTTAACGCACTGTTGAATATTGTCCCTTTGTGATTCAAGGCACTCGGGACCTTCTTCCGCAATAAATAAGGCTATTTGGTCACCATCTTTATGGCACACAAAGTTCAACAAACTTTGGATAATACGTTTAATTACGTCCTGGCTTTCCTGCTCCTCCTTGTCCAAGCATGGCAGCAGCTTATTCGTGAACACATCAAAACAGTCTATGGCATTCGTTCGTTTAGCACAATACTTGTTGAACACGACATCCAGTTCTCCTTCGGGACTTGCCTCTTGTATCTCCCGCTGCAGTGTTGTATAATTGACAAGACTATTTACGCATTCGCTAAGCGTTAAAGCACCGGCCTCAATATCATTATATGCCCGGTCGCCAGCTTCTTCGCCGGACACCTCTATGCATTTTTTGCGGAATACTTCTTTGACTTGGCTGTAGCTAAAGTTGGATTTTAACAACTCATCTGGAATTTGGCTTGGCAGATCAAGTTTATCCAAATTTAATTGCGCCTGCGCTTCAAAAATTCCGCATATTATAAGGATTGACCATATCCAGGAAACGGCTGCCAACTTCATTCTGCTATATGATTATTAATTGGGCTTACTCAAACTTAAGTATTTCAAATAAAAAATGTGGTCAAACTATTTTGTTATGATGATCCAAGCAGCATTACCGTAACCCCTTTGAAAAAAGTATTGTTTTAGTAATTAGTTGTAAATTGACATCAATTACATATGTATAATATGTACTTGTACTTTGAAATCCGAACCGTATGTGTGGATTTTTATAATTAATTAGTCATTGTGTTTATGTTACCAGGCCCATCTATGCTTAAGACCGTTTATCGTATATCGGAAATGATGGAATAGAACAAAAAATCTGTTTCTGTTGTTACGATAGCAAAAGAACGTTCAAATGAGCCAATTGGTTGCTTGGCAACCATTTTGTAGAGAAAATTACCTTCGGCATTACCACTTATTTAGCTAAAGGATGGTTGAAGCGTATATGTGTATAATTTTTTGTTTTTTTTTATCATAGCTTATATTTTATAATGGCATCAAATAATATATCCTGAGAATTTAGCATTTAACATGTGCTCACGTACCGGCTTGTGCCACAAAGGCTGTACTCTTTCAGATGTTCGATAAGCATTGCGAGTATCGAATCATTATTTTGTACATATGTACATATGGTTGCACAATTACCATCACTAGAACGAACTAGAAGCGGGAAACTCTGCATTGTTTTAAAAGGCTTCCGCCAGTTTCATTGTAATTGTCTAATAAAATGTGTGATGTTGGAAATCTTATTGATTTAACAGGTTGGGATGAGCCTGTCAAAGATGAAACAGTCATTGAAAATGTTCAAACTGAATCGAATCATTTTAAGGGACCCTATGATCCTTTTGATTCGATGGAAAAAGAAGCCTGCATCAAGGTCTGTTCGCACACACACATAGGCAACACATGAACCCTTTGTTTTAATGACTTACCTCTACACAGGGCGAAAATTTTAAAAATGATATGGAAAGAACACAAACTGCGGTAGACATCAATTTGCATGAAAACGAAGATCATGACCTAATCAATGAGACACCACCCGTTGCCATGGAGTTTACACAGAAAAATGGAGATGCGAACAAAAATGCATCGACTAGCAGCGAGTCGCGGCATCGAACTCTACAACAGCTGGCCAAGCTGAATGCCACAAGGCTATCCAGTCTTAAGACGCCAACGCACAGTCAATTGGCAAATTTTTCTTCAAATGTAATTGGCTCCTGTTTTGAGAGCTCGTTTCTCAGCGAGAATCTGCAAATGCTTGCGGCAGAATCGCCCGTTAAGCTGATAGAAGATGAGCCAAATCCAATCCCAGACACTAGTCCAGTTACCCCGCTGAGTGACGATGCCTGCTCCAACACAGAATTCGAGGCACGCTTAAAGATGATGCGAATTGCTATATTGGACTCCCCAGCTAAATCCGATCCACCTGCAGCTGTTCTTAGCGAACAGAATCCAATGACAATGACTACACCAACAACTAGTGTGGCCACAAATGCGGCAGACGTGGGGAAGCTCTTGCAAGACTTGAAGTGTTTAATTTGTGAGCACGTTGACATATCCAAAAGGGAGCAATTCGATAAGCTCCTTGAATCGATCAGTGCCGCTGTCCACTGCAGTACCCCAACTGCAGAGGATACTAGTCGGATGGGAAAGGAGTCACCGCACGTGTACACACGCCAAGCAACATTCGATCTGGACCTTGAGCTACAGGTTAGTTTCAACTGCGCACAATCCAAAAGAAATAAGTATATATATTTGATCTTTTTTGTAGAAAGGGAAAGCAGAGTCTGCAGATATTGTTAAGGCGTTTAACGGAAACATACAGGAATTTCCAGATGCAATGACATGCTCTTCGGCTACATATGATGCTGAATCACTTGACAAGCCAGCAAGTCCGTCTACAGAAAGTGAATATCAAAAATTAACTCCCGACATAACGCATAAAAAGCCAGATTCGTATGTGACTGAGGTTGTTAACGATAATTTAGCACTACAAATAAACGAACTTTTGGAGCGGCACAACCTAACCAAGCTGCAGAACAATGATAGCGACCAACATCAACGCGAATCGGAGCACAGCCAAACTGTAATATTGGTTGTAAACTCAGCGGGCGTTAATCAATTACCCAACTGCATAGTGCATCCAAGCACAACCAGAGCAGTACAATCAATTGCAACTAATAACCAGGAGAATACGTTGCGACGACGATCATCATCCCTGTCAATTCACGATAAGTCCAAGCAAGATCGGCCGAAATCACTAGTGAAACAATCTTCGGGTGACAGCCACAGTCCCTACGTGCCTTTGAAGGAGCTGTCAAACGTGGGTGAGAAAATGAATGCAATGGCATCCCTCAGACAACGTCGCAATTCGTTTTCCATTGGTTCGACAGCTGGTAAAACGAGCGCATCTGCTGCAGCATTGTCTGCTGCCGCCCAGGGCAGAACCCATTTGGCTGGAGGCCGCACAAAAGTCACAGCCATAAATGAATCACAGATTAAACCCTGTGCATCGACTAAAGCAAATATACCCATCAAACGTGTAGTGCCCATGGTGAAGCCATCGTTAGCGTCCACAGAGGTCACATATTTGAATTCAACGACGGCACGTTGCAACGGACAAGACACGCCCATTACGGCAAAAGGCAAGATGGCCAGCAAATTGTTTTGTACAAGCACACCCATGCCGCAGATGCGTTCATTTCAGCGCAGATCCCTGAAGCCAGTGAGCAGCTATTCCAACTCCTCGTGCGCGTCCACGCCCAGCTTGCGACCTGCAAGTTACACCAAGAAAGCTGCACAATGAATGCCAGCCAATATGTGATGTTTCCAATTAAAATAATTAAAATTCGCTTGGAAGTACTTAAAAATTAAATATAAGAAGCCGTCCGCGTTTGATTCTTTGACGTCCCCTGTAAGCTTAAGTGAACTGATACCGAGAAGAAAAAAAAAACATTAAGTTTTCCAGTTTAAGCCTTGTACTTAATTCTCTAAATTTACAAAACAACTTTCCTGCATATTTATAAGCCGACCTAATAAAGAATTCACATAAATGCTTGTCTGTTGCTGTAAACTGAATTGAACAGCTTTAATTTGTGATAATATTTATTTGTTATTGAGCTTATTCTTCAACAAGCTCAGGTGAGTCAGACAGTTGTCACGGTACGTTCGGCGTTCCACCAGCTTGTCCAGCGGCACCATTTCATTCAGCTGCTCGGCAATATCCTCGGCAGTGGGTCCTTCCATTTTGGGTGTAGGGCCCATGGTCTCGCTGACCGCATAGATAGTTTTCGAGTAGCGCTCAAAGTAGTTGGCCATGCCCTCGGCATTCAGATGCGCCGTCTCCAGTGGCCCCAGGAAGGCATAACGCATGCCCAGGCCGTCGCTCATAACGCTATCAATGTCCTTGACGTTGAGTATGCCCGCCTCGACCAGACGCCAGGTTTCGTTCAGAATGGCATATTGAATGCGATTGAGGGCAAAGCCCTCAATCTCACGCGACAGCGTAACGGGTTTCTGACCAATTTCGTCCATTAGGGCGCGCGTCTTCTGCACGACCTCTGGCTTCGTCCAGGGCGCTGGCACTATTTCCACCAGCGGCACATAGTAGGGCGGATTAACGGGATGGGAGACAACAGTCTAAAAGCGCAAAAGGTCATAAATCAATCTTGGTGCTAAGTACAAGATTAGATGCTAATAGCACTGGGACAAATGACAGGTCCAGATAATGTCGCTCGACATGCTGATATGTATATGCACACACACACTCACACACACACATACATACAAAGAATTTTATAAATTTTCCATGGCCCCAAAAGTGTTCGAAACTCACGTTATGTTTGTGCATTAGGTTCGCGGTAAAGAGGGAGGGCAGGAACGTGCTCGTGGAACTTGAAAGGATGGTGTTGCTATCGACAACATCGTCGAGTTTCTTGAACAGCTCCTGCTTCCACTCCAGCTTCTCTGGTATGCACTCCTGTATAAAGATGGCACCCTTGGCCAGTTGCTTGATATCGTTGGTGCCCGAAATGCAGCTAAATTGTTGCGCCGCATTCAGTTTGCCGCGCAGCAAGCCCTTGCCCTCCAGTTCGACCAATTCCTTCTGCGTTGCCTTCAATGCGCCCTGCACCTGCTCGGGCAGGATGTCGTAGAGCACCACCTGGTAGCCAACCGAGGCGAACAGCATGGACCAAGAGCGTCCGATGAGACCGCTGTCAATGCACATGTAATGTAATTATGTATGCATGCATGGATCTGGGCATATCCTACCTGCCGACAATGCCGATTTTAGCGTTTTTTTTCAATTCAGACATGTTTCGTTTTGATTTGATTGCGTCTTTTTTTTACTACAATGCGAACCGAAAGAACTCGACTACCACATTAGGCGGAGCACTTGATGCGTTTGAACACTTATATGTAGAGCGCAACCGGTTTAATACTTATTAAGCGATAACAACAAAAGGTGAACGCGACCTACATATGTACACAAAGTGTGATGTATGCGGGGTGTTGCTGATTTCAGTACAGATAATGGCTACCAACAATTCAGCTAGTTTTTATTGCCGCAGCAGCAGCGAGGAGTAAATCAAAGCGGAGAGCCCGCTGGAAAATTTACCGCAACAAAATCCTAAAAATAGAATGCCAAAAACAATATTTAACATGAATATACATACATATACATAGAAAAACCAACCGGTCTCAATTTGAATGTAGTGGAATAACAGTTATTTACATATGCATGTGCATAATCGTGAATCTCGTTCTCATCTAATTCGCAACTGGGGGCTTTTATTTTAATTCTTATTTTTGTCAAAATGCCCTTAATTTGACATTTAATATTAATTCTCTTTTCAAATTGTTTACCAACTGGAAGTATCTATGCGATTCGCTATTCACACACATTTATAGCAAGTGTATAACTACCGTCAGAGATAAAAATGAGTGTTTGAATTATCAAATGAAGACCTACATACATATGTACATACATATAGACAAATCCATATTTACTTAGCATATGGACAATATATTTGCAGAGCACTAGATATTACCTACCTTAGTTAAATGTATCCAGCAATAATAAGTAGACATTTCATAACTATATTTAAGATTTGTCGTATAAGGCACACGAAGGGCAAGGTAGACGGAAGCATTTCCTATCCCATAAACTATATATATATATATTCCTGACCAGGACGACGAGCTGATACGATTAAGCTATGTCCATCTGTAGCAACTCGTCGAGCTCGGAAACAAAACGAGCTAGAGGCTTGGAAGTTGAGATATATATTATATATACGCAGAATAGGTTTATAAATTTTTGATTTTTTTTTTTTAATGTTCTCAATATCTATATGTGGTTCCTTGTTAAGAGATATTCATGAAAGAAAGGAAAATAGCGTTAAATTGCAAATGATAAAGAGGAGTATGAGATGGCAGTTCTCAATTATCGTATTTATTAACTCGGGTTCTAATAAGCATCTTAATTGTATATATCAATTGCGTCGGATCAGTTATTTTGGAACAATATATTGCTTATTATGCCCTATCTTCATTCTCCTCGGCTTGATGGATGATATCTCGCATTTCGGGCCGCCACTCTTAAGCGCGTTGGCATCTAAAACATTTTAACTCAATTTTATTCAAGTTAACACTATGAGGTCTACGCCGAAGAGTTTGTAGAATATATATATATATATATATATAAGTTTGTATGTCGTAAGTAGATTAAACTTGCATGTGACATTGAAAAAGCGTATCACAGGACATCGGCGACTTAAGTATTGTGTGCGGAGAGCATTTCCATTTGCATCTGTGGTGCTTGAGGAACTCAATTATTTACTTAAGCCGGCCAGCAATTGTCGAATATAAGTCTGAAAGATACAAATGACTTGAGTTTATGTTCACTTTAAGATGCCTTTATACATACATACATCTACAGAAAGGCGATAAGTATTATATATGGATGCATATATATATATAATACTATACTATATATATATACTATATATATATTTCGTTTTGTTCAGTTGATTTGAATGCTGTATATAAAATGTATGTAGCTAGTGGTATCCTATCCTTAAAGCGCCATTTTGCGACCCTCTATAGATATTTCGACGGCACGACGGCTCTCCTTCGAGCGCTTCGAATCCAAGAAGCGTTTCATATGCTTTTCATAGCGGTTGGGCTTTCGCTTTGAGGACTACACGATTTTAAAAGGGTAAAATATTAATCGATGGATATGGGAAATAGTATGTCAGCGTCTTACCGAAACTTCGCCTTCTACGGTTGACTTTGGGCGAATAACATAATCTTTATTGGAAGGCATTGGTACACGGGCGCGGGCCACCCAGCCGGGATCTCCAGGACGAAGCAATTTATCCTCACTCGAGAATGTTTGATTTAACGATGGTGGATTGCTGCTTGATGCGGGCTCTGGATCTGGGCTCTTATGGCGATTGCGGGACATTTGCGCTAGATCACGCTCTTGACGTTCCTCTTTGCTCATGGCTGAGAAATCACAGCTTAAATTAAATATGGGCCGTGCCCACTCGGATATCAAGCGTCCCGCACGATCGCGATTTGTCTTTGTCTCTTGTGGATGCTTGTACAAGTACATAACAGCTTTTCCGATTCCAGACTGCTTTAAATAGGACTTATCTATGGTCGGGAACTACCGAAGGAATAAGAGAGAGACAACAACAAAAAGAGTTAGAGGGATAGTGAACGGAAGGGAAAGAAATAGTTATATAAATCTGTCGGCAAGCTTTGTTAATGGCTATATTTACATCGGATAGCAGCCTTAGAATGCTCTCCCGTATTTGTAGACAAGGCAGGCTTTTATTTGGCAATGGGGCTAACCAATCTGTAAGTACGTTGAGTATATTGTGCTCCAAAAAGGCCAATTGTAGATCCTTTTTAATCAGCTGCGACATCACTTGTTTGAGCATTGAAATTTTCTTTGTTGCCGGCTTGCCAACCAGATTCAGCTGCCGATCATCGTCGGATGCATTCTTCATATTTATAATCAATTGATCGATTAGATCGTCATTGTCATTTATCATATCGATATCTCTCTTGCGGCGACGCACGCGTTTCTCTTCCTTCTTACGCAGCAGCATTGCATCGAAGTCAGATATAAAGTTGCTGTTCCTAAAGAAATTATAAGAACATTATATACAAAAATAACTGTGTAATTGCTAATGGTAATTATGGCCACTTACTCTGGTTCGTTTGAAATGGGCGTGTTTTCATCATCTGAACTTTCGACAATTTTTTCCTTTGCTTTTTCCGCATCGTCGCCTTCGGCGGCCGGCTTATCCGTATTCTCTTCATCCTCGTTATCTGTGTCTGTGATTTTAACACGTTTTTTCTGTAGCTTTGGTGTGTCATCTACGGTGGGGGAAACAAAATATATATATATGTGTGTATATATTCCTGAGATATATATATATATATATATAACTTACCTTCCGAGTCACTCGCTGCAGCTCGTTTGCGATTCAGTGCATCTTGTGAGGTAACAGACTCGGCAATACTGTTTGAGCGCGATCGGGACTTCTTTTTCGATTTACCAGGACTGTGTGTGGAGCCAGCGCTGTTGGAGCGGCTGCGAGAGTGCACTGAGGCGGCACGGGAGGCCCTGGAGCCACTACGTGATCGTCTAGAACCACTACGAGAACGCGATCCACTTCGTGAGCGTCTAGAGCCAGAACCGCTACGAGAACGCCTTGACCCGCTACGGGAGCGTCTTGAACCACTGCGCGAGCGTCTTGATCCACTACGGGAACGACCTCCTGATCCGCTCCGTGATCGTCTGGACCCAGATCCACTGCGTGATCGTCTGGACCCAGATCCACTACGTGATCGCCTGGATCCACTTCGGGAACGCCTGGAGCCGCTGCGCGAGCGTTTGGATCCAGATCCACTACGAGAGCGTCTAGATCCACTTCGGGAACGTCCGCCCGATCCACTACGCGAGCGCCTAGAGCCACTTCGAGAGCGCCTCGATCCACTACGTGAACGCCTAGATCCACTACGTGAGCGCACAGATCCACTTCGCGAGCGCTTAGATCCAGATCCACTACGGGAGCGTCTGGATCCGCTACGAGAACGTTTGGATCCGCTACGGGAACGTCTTGAACCACTGCGTGAGCGTCTGGATCCACTACGAGAGCGGGAGCGTCCACCTGATCCGCTACGAGATCGTTTTGATCCACTTCGTGAACGTCTAGAGCCACTGCGGGAGCGTGTGCCACTTCGCGAACGTGCAGATCCACTGCGCGAACGCCTGGATCCAGACCCACTGCGGGAGCGTCGGGACCCACTTCGTGAACGTTGGCCAGATCCACTACGCGACCGTCTGGACCCAGAACGACTACGAGAGCGTCGCGAGCTATCAACAACACTGCCGCTACGGCTACGCGATTTTCGTGTTGCGCTAGGCGAACGACTGCTTGTGCGCGGAGATCTAGGTTTTTCTTCTACTGGTTCGCTAGGAGGCACGATGGCCGATTCCTCCACAATGCATGTTGAATCAACTTCATTGTCTTGAATAGTTTTCGAATCTGGCTCCGAGGTCGGCACCGCGTCCATTATTTTGTCACCATCCGGTTCCTTGTTGAACGCTTCGCCTAGAAAACAAAATGTGAGCGCATAAGCACGCTAACGCTAAGGAATTTTTCCGTTTTTGTGTAATACCTTTTTCAGCCTCCATATCCATATTTTGAGCAGTTAGAAAGCTCGGCTCATGTGATATTTAACAATTTGGCTCGTTTTTGTTAAACGCTGTTGCTGAGGTCCGAAAATATTACTAAGAACGCTTTTTAATTCTCCAAAAAATTACGAGCATACACACGCACTCGTATGTATGTATGTTGTACAATACGATTGACTCGCTGTAGCAGATAACTAACGAAACAAATGAAAATGAAACGTCAAATGTTCGATATATTTTAATTTACACATGTGGCTGGAACTAGAAAACAGTTCGATTTTTTTTAGCTGAACTAGTTCTGGTTCATAAATTCTATATTTATTTGAAAGTATTAAATTTACTTTTAATAAAGATTCTGTTGGACTGTTGTTGTATTGTATTCAACAGAATGCAAATTTTTTTTGCACAAACATCTGTATTCTAGTTGCAGATTTTTTATAAATAATGAAAGAGAAAACAATAATATTAATTATCGAACACCTTATTAAAAATATAAAATGTATTATTTTTGGATACATTTACAATTTTAATTACATTTCAGTTAGTGTTAATGTAATGTAAAGTATATTATGTAGCCCAATAAATTCCAGAGAATTTAATGTTGCGTTGAATATTAGAGAACGGTTTTGTAAGAAAAAAATTACTTAATGCTAAAATCGAGCTAATTTATATTCGTATTATTTGTAAAACGTAGCCAAAAGAGAACAAGCTTCAAATCAGCATAAACCCATTCAGCAACATTCCACTCAGCTTTGAGTTTATGAATGCTGCGTCATATGCGCAAAAAATCTTGCGAGATCTAATACCGATATGGAGTATTTATGAATGTTTTTTGACTACGCTGTAGTTCAGCGACGACCGAGCGTTTTAGACTCGTGGACGCCGCTGCTATCCTCATCCACCGCCCATGGAGCATGAACTACAATTAATAGTTGGTTGTATGCGTCCAATGCGTCGGTTGGGCCTTAGACCTCCGTTACCTCCACCTCCGGAGCCGCCGCCCCCACCACCACCGCCTCCTCCTCCACCGCCACCACCCCAACCAGTGCTACGACGTTCGTTGCTGCGGTTATTTCCATTACCACCGTTAAAAGGTGCCAATAGGGTCTGGAAGCTATAAGAAAATAAAAATATATTAATATAAAAAGGTTTCTTAATATCAACAATTATACTTACAATTGCAGTATCAGATACCAAAGTCCTATAAATATCTCGACAACACGTTGGAAGTCCCAAGGACGCTTCTCCCAGACGCGACCACCTAATAAAAAGCAATTGCTTCAATAATAATCCAAAGCAACTGTCTGGTTTCGGGAATACTCACTGCGGTCAATATAAACCATGTTGCGATCGTGTACACATGCAAAAGTGTGTGTTTGGCAGTTTATTTATTATATATACAACTAACAATTTTGTTGACCATGACGTGTCTATAGATTGTGATGAAGTCACGATAGCATCGTATTCCCTATATATGATATATCGATATTCATCTAATCAACATTAACGGCACTCCCCCGAGTATGTGTGGAATGTTTAAGGGATATAATATTTGATATATTTGTTCGAATATTTTGTACCTCTTTGGACAATAATTTATAGTACGAAAAATATATTATTATCATACATAGGTTGTATGGTTAAGGGAACACCCCTGGCCCTGAGCCATATGTTGTCATAATGCGATAAGTCGATATTGCTATTAAGATATCGATATATCGATAGTTTGCCAGTTTTAGTCAAGTGCAAAGGAAAACAAGCTGCAATTTAGCCATAACAAAACATAGCAAAGACGCTTACGCTGGCGTCTTTTGCTGCACGATTATCACAACGATCGCACAATATATATACAATAACGATACATCATACAAGAAACCAATAACAATTCAATCGTGGAGCTGACACAGGCTATAACCACGGTCAGCTGCTACCTGAGGCCGAGGTGAGTTCGAGTGGACTGCAAATTCCAGCACCAGCTACTAATGCGTGTATCTAACCAAGTTTACAGCCTGCGCCCATCACTGACTAACAACGTCGTCATTTGGCCTTAGAGCCATTTTCAAGAATCAAATCAAAATTCTTAGAACTAAAATCTGTGGTAGCCGTTGCATTAACGTTGCCCTCCCACGCAGCTTGTTATACTCCAGCGAAGGGTATTTTCATTTTGTCACAGAATGTGTTACAGTTTGTATAGAAGGTTGTTGGATATATACAGTCTTGATTTGAGTTTGATCTACCGAGTCGAAATAGCTGTGCATCCCCCTTTTGTAGATTAGTCTTCTATATAATATAACTGTCACGAAATGCCGGTTAAAAACAGAGTTATTTATATGATAAACTTTTTGCTAAGCAATTTTGAGTTTCACTTTGTTCCTAACAACATCGGACAACTATATCCAATATGGCTTTTAGAAAAAAGACGTCATAAATTAAATAAATAAACCGCATATCTGCTATATGGTCGCAAGAGTATTTAATTTTCGGCATGCGAAATATAAATAAATAAATATACATATATATATATTTATATATGCATATATTTAATTTGTGACATAGTTTGACCGACACTTTTCATTGGCGGTCCAAACAGTCGGCATTAGACTCGCCAACATTTATTTACATACGCCGAGTACATAAGTATGTATTTGTTTAAAAAAAAACGGGTTGGGCATCTTTCTAATTTCGCACTTTGATTTAGGTTACAAATCATTTACACTTCAACTTGACCTTTGGGGCCAAGCAAATATTTATATAAACACGTCTATGTTTATGTACATGGGCATGTGCATGTGTATTCTATTTAATTCGGGAATGCGTGTGTGCGTGTATTCCATATCTGTATCGGTTACAGCTCGTTGCACGCTGTCGTTGCCTTTTTGGCAATCAACACTTGTTGTTGTTGTTATTATTATTGTTGTTCTGGCTGCTGCTCTGCGTACGGCGCATTGCCTGAGTTTGGTCAGTAATCGGCAAACAACGCGCGCGTACGCATTTTTCTAGCTCGATTCGTTTTTGCTTTTATTATTCTTTTCTTTTTATTAGCTGACATCATTTGGCCGCAGGTCAATCTCTCTGCGCGTGTGTGTGTGTGTGTGTGTGTGTGCGGGCGTGAAATTTGTTTATAAAAGCTGCTGCTAAAAAACGGTTATTCTGTTCTCGCCTTTTGTTCTTCTTCTTTTTTTGCCGTCAGTCAGTCTACCGTTATGCCTGGCACGTCCTCAAAAGCTGCTGTTGCACAAACGATCGCGCGCTTAGCGTGAACTGGAAACGAGTACGTGTAACGAGTAAAGAGTACCAAGTACAATACTCGATACTTTAAGCTGCCGCCTGGCTGGCTCTGCTCTTCAACTTCCTTTTCTTGTCGCTCTCTCTCCCTCTCTCTCTCTACTTCTCTTACTGCTGTCTTTCACTGTGCCTCAACAATGTATTCAGCGGGTAAATAAATGACAATACACAAATACATACAAACATATGTCATACGTATGCATCCTTTAATAAATAACAAAAACAAACATGATCGATATGCTCTCGCTCAGTTCCAATTCGCATTCACATTCACATTCATTCATATGCAAATTAACGTACATAATTTGATTTGATATTTTTAGACGTTTTTTCTTTTAGTGTGTGTGTTTATATCGGTTTGTCGAGGGTTTGATGTTTGCTTAACTATTGAGATCCAAGATCATTTCTGTTTTTACATTTGTTCAAATACGTGTGTGCTGTCTACGCAGGTGTATACATCTACATTACATCTGCTCAATAGCTTTAATTTGTTTATAGATGCACCCCCCGCAAAAACACACATGATCATACACTTTAGCATCACATCTGCATGAAGTCATCGTCAAATCGTAATATGACAGCCGCACATTGGTCACTTTGCACTGTTCTCAGCCGGAAATGGATGATCATCCATTTGGTGGCTCTCTTACTCCCATATCAAGCAATTACATAATTGGCCGCATTTCAATGACCCCCATTTTACCAAATATAAGTACCCGCATTGGGTGCCGTCACCTACTGATAACTTCCATTTCGCCTTTAAATTAGCTCGCGCACAGTGGGGCGATTGTCATTAAACTGCAAACACGTTTTAACCTAAATATATTTTCAATGCAGTTTATCTTAAATTATTGCTCTTCAGAATTATTTATTTTTTAAATATTTATGTTGCAGCGTTTAAGCTAAACCACTTGCAATTTTTCGTACAACATTTTGGATTTAATATACATATTTAGAAAACTATTATGAAAAGAATCAGGTGGAATTCTTGTTGCAGGAATTATTTTTTTTTGTGTATGTATGACCCACTGTGCCAATTTTAATTGATTAGTGGCCGCGGCATTTTATTTTTATCATTCGATTAGCCCAAAGCTTTTATGCAGAATGTGCCCACTATCAGCATATTGCAACCTTCATAGCATAACATACCATGCCAACTCATACCGTGCTTTGCTGTGACACACAATACAAACACACATATCTATGTGCATATACATAAATACACATTTACATGCGTGTACAACTGACGCATTTTGCATAAGCAGGCGACTAATCTGTAATACTGTTTGCAGTGCGCACCCACGACTACGATTATCCCGAATCGGAAATGGACGAGCGTGAGAGTCTCTACTTTGATACGATCTCGCTGGCCGATTCGGAGGCGGCAGCGGCGCATCGCAAGTCGCTATCGCAGTCACGAAACACAATTTACCACTCGGCGGTGGATCTGGCCGGAGATGAGACGCGCAACAGTATGCGACTGGGCGCGGAGCACAGGCTGCCCTGGCAGCCGGGCTATCGACAGTCAACGGCGCTGGAGCATCTAAATGGTGCCGGTTATAGTGGTGGTGATCATACGGATGCTGCCATTGCGGCTCAGGTGCTAGCATTACAAAATGGACGCACACATCTGCCCACCGGCATTGGCGTTGGCGGCGGCGGAGGCGGCCCTGGCGGTGGCTATAGTTATGGCCGATCTGGTGCTGGTGGCGGCGGCAGCGGCGATGATGAGGTCTCTAGACGTCTTTTAAGACAAAGTAGCACAGTTTCTAATAAAGATAAGAAATTGCCAATTACATACTCCCAGTGGAAATTGAGGGTAAACAATTAACGATCAACGATCAACAAAAAAAAAAACAAATAAGCAAAACAAAAAAAAAAAATACAAGAAGCACAACGCAATGCCAAATGTCTCAATATGCCAATTATTATAAGCAGCTACTCAATGGCACACACACTCTCTCTCTCTCTCTCTCTCTCTCTCCCTCTCTCTCTGTCTGTCTCTCTATGCATATCTTATGTTACGCTGCAGTCGCCTATTTTTCTCACTCATCTCTCATCTCAGTCGCACGAGCTTACCATTACGATCATGTTTCATTTGCAGCGTTCCAATTACAACACCGCATAGAAAACTCACCCAATCTCATTTGTCTCTTGTTAGTTGGCTTTAAATGCATCTACTCGATAGAGTGTATTTTATTTAAAAAACTGAACGGTTGCATTTTGCATACATATTTTTAATTTTCTTAAATTTGATTTTCGGTAAAACATATCACGCCCACGCATTTTGTTAACTTGCTGGCTACGTTTCTCACCGTTTTCTTTCTCTTTTTTCTCTCTTTTTCAATAGTTTGCTTGCGGGAATGGGTAATGGCAATTTTTTAGCATTTGTACATGTGTACAGCATACATACATAGCTTGAACATTAATTAATTTTAAGTACATACATATGTATATTGAACACACTCATAAGCGTGGAAAATAAGGGGAAACTATTCAAATTCAAAGCTGTTACCAAGTATCCACTGAGCGCGACAATTCAAACTGCATAACTGAAATGCTGCATTTTATATAGAATATTTTAGAAAACAACGTTTTTCGCATTCTTCGAGCGACAGCTCCTAATCAGATAGCTACTCGGGTGTTGAACACGATTATATATGTATATTCTCTATGGTGTCTGATTTGTGTGAAAATCATAATAACCTCTGCAAGGTCACAAAAAATTCGTCGCTTAAATATTTGTTTATATTGTATCCCATCAAGACTTTGAAATGAAGATAAATTTTATGATATGCACACAGCTGTGCGTCCTGATAAGGGCTTAACAGTTGCTGTTTGCTTTAGTTAAACATAACTGATTAATATGCAAAAAAAAACCTCTCTGGAATTCTGTGCGTATTTATTATATTTATAATCAATACGAACAGACGTCGTATTTCAAAGAATTGAACCCGATTAAGCCCGACTGGCTCTGAGTCGCGATAGTTGGAGTTGGAACAAGAATTCTTACTCCATAAGGGGTCCCTCACTTCATATAAGATCTTGCCGGACAGCCGGAGAGCCTGCAGTTTCATTTGTATGGTGCAGCAAATCGATTAAGTCGCAGCATGTTCTGCCAATTAATTTCCAAGACTTTGCGCTCGACCTTACGTTCAGAGAGGGAAGCGACTAAAGATAGTGTGAGATATTATTTAGATGCTGGTTTTGATTTTTGTGGTGGTTAAACGTGGCACACGCACCTACACGCGCTTTCCACACACAATCGATCTATATATACATATATATTTACCGACATATTCATCAAATGCTTGTTTCCATCTTTTATCGCAGACGTACCGACGTTTCAACGATGGCAGACGCAGCGTGGACTTTGTGCTGGCCTACAAGGGCGAGGATGTGGACGAAGTGGCGGCTGGCAAACGTCGGATCTTCGAGGCGAATCTGATGAACGAAGGCATACAGCTAGAGTACTATAAGGAGCAATGGGTGCACTTTGTCAAGCTGCATGCGCCCGTCGAGGTGCTCTATCGGTATGCCGAGATTTTGAAGATCAAGATGCCATTGAAGATCATACCAGGTCAGGAGCAAATAATCGCTGATACCACGCCCGACTTTAGGACAGTCAATCGCATTTGCCGCAGCCTCTTCAGTTCCGTGCAGCTGAACACCGAACTGTTTCCGGATCGGAAGCCGCGCATTCATCTGGAATTCGCCCGCAAATATCTGGAATTATTTGACGAGGAGCATCCGAACTATTTTGATGAGAGCACACGCTATTCCATTATCAATTTCATAATGCAGCGCCAGCAATTCGAAGGCGGCGAAGAGAAGGCTGATAATCTGGGCATCGAGAAGCTCATCGCGGATGGCGTCTATCTCTGCGCATATACCCTGCACGATGTAAGCTGGCTTAAATCAACTAACTATATATATGTATATATTACATATATATGAACAACAAATTGTGTATTGCAGAAGGACACGCGCGGCAAACTGCTAAAGGAGTGGGCGAACATTGGCAAATGGAAGAAGTGGGTGATATTTATCCCTGTTCTCTCACAATTTATTAATTAGTTAATTCATTTTGTTATCTTCTTGACAGCCTGCAGCCGTTGGATCACATCAAGGACTATTTTGGGCCGAAGGTGGCGCTATATTTTGCCTGGCTGGGATTCTATACGCAAATGCTGATACCGGTTAGCGTTCTGGGCATACTCTTCTTTGTGTACGGCTTTCTAACGTGGAACAGCGATCCGATTAGCTTTGACATTTGCAATGACAACGACACGATCATGTGTCCCCAGTGCGATCGTGGCTGTAAATTTTGGCGTCTCAATGAGACGTGCACCTCGTCCAGGTTTAACTATTTGATAGACAACGAAATGACGATGGTGTTTGCCTTTGTGATGGCCATTTGGGCTGTTGTCTATTTGGAGCTGTGGAAGCGATATTCGGCGGGACTGGTTCATCGTTGGGGTCTGACCGGTTTCAATCATCATGTGGAGCATCCACGGCCACAATATCTCGCCAAAATATCCAATTCGAAGCGGTTTAGCGATAAGCTGAACGACCCAAAGACCACCTTCGATCCTGATGTGCCCTTTTGGAGCACTAAGTTTCTGCCCAACTTTACAAGTTATAGCATCATGGTGTTGTTTGTAAGTGAATCAAATCCACTCGCTGTCCTCTTCGTATTTATAAATTTGTTATCGCATTTACCTTCTAGATCTGCATATCATTGATCGCCGTGGCGGCGATCATCATCTATCGCATGGCGCAGCGGGCATCCCATACTATTCTTGCGAACGAGAACACGATGACGTACAGAATAATGGTATTGCCCATAACGGCGGGTTTCCTGGACTTAATTGTTATCTCCATATTGGACATGGTCTACAGCCATTTGGCGGTTCGGCTGACCAATTACGAATACTGTCGCACCCAGACGGAGTACGATGAGAGCCTCACAATCAAGAACTATGTGTTCCAATTTGTCAACTATTATTCATCGCTATTCTATATAGCATTCCTAAAGGGCAAATTCGTTGGTTATCCCTCCAAATACAATCGCATATTTAGCTTTCGCCAGGAGGAGTGCAATCCGGGTGGCTGCCTCATGGAGCTCTGCGTCCAGCTGGTCATTATTATGGTGGGCAAGCAGGCGGTTAATGCCATCGTCGAGATGCTGATACCCTTTCTAAAGCGCACCGCCAAGGAATTCAGCCAGCGTTATGACTGGTATAGGCGGCACAGTGAACAGAAGCTGGTGCCCTCTACCAATCAGTTTACCGAAGATTTCAATCTGCTGCCCACCGAAAAAAGTTCACTTTACGAGGAATATTTGGAAATGGGTATGATTGAACTTTATAATACAAATCTGACTTACCTATTGTTATGTTTCCTCTTCATTTTAGTGGTGCAATACGGTTTCATAACCTTGTTTAGCTTGGCATTTCCACTGGCTCCTCTTTTGGCGCTGATCAATAACGTGATAGAGGTCCGCCTCGATGCCATCAAGATGCTGCGTTTTATGCGACGTCCCGTGGGCATGCGTGCCCGAAATATTGGTGTCTGGCAAAGCATAATGACTGTCGTTACGCACATTGCGGTCGCTTCTAGCGTAAGTTAATTCCTATTTGTTGTCATCATATGGAAATCAATATAGTTTTTTTGATTCTATGCAGGCCATGATAATTGCATTTAGCAGCAACTTTATACCGAAACTAGTCTACAAAGCCACCCATGATGATCCAGAGCTAAATGGTTATCTAAACTTTACACTGGCTACCTTTTATACCAAGGACTATGGGACGCAATCGCTTTTGGATGTTAGCGCCCAGGCGAATGTAACGGAGTGCCATTACATAGAGTTCCGCAACGATCCCTGGGAGAACCCACCCTATAAACGACCCATGATTTATTGGAAGATCTTGACCGCCCGTCTCGCCTTCATTGTCATCTATCAAGTGAGCTGCATTGATTGATTCCATTTTCAAATGCTTGTCCTAACGAATTGATTTTACAGAATATAATAACCATGCTGCAGGGCATACTGCGCTGGGCTGTGCCCGACGTCTCTGGCCGTCTGCTTAAGCGCATCAAACGCGAAAACTTTCTACTCCGGGAGCATATCATTGAGTATGAGAAAAGGCAGGCACAGGAAGTTACCCAGTCACAGACACATCCAACGGTCGGTGCAGCAGTTACACAGACGGAGCCGGAGGACTTTTTGCGCAAGCGTCAAAATGGAAGTGATGCAGCTGCTGGCGACAATGCCACAACCTATGTCTAAGACTATAATACCTGAATCACGCACACTCACAAGCCTCCCGACTCCATGTTCTTTGCCAGTGGTAATCGAAAGTGCATTTTAGTTATAGGCCTCAAACGTAAATTTGTTAGGGCGTGAATTATGTATATTTAAAAAATATATATAGCTTATATACTTTTGTATATATAACGTAATATACATTTAGTTTAAGAGCATATTTTGTTCGCCTTAATTGTTTATATTGTGCTTTGTCATTGTACTGTACTTAACAATTGAAATGTTTTTTATATTGTTTTTGCAAATTGTATGTGAAATGCTCAAGAGGCAAAATGCATTCTTTTGTATCTGCATAAATCCTGTTAGAAATTGCAAAATTTTTACAAAAAATCCAATAATTAATTGCCAAATTGTAAAGTGTTCGTAGAAACTGCGACTGATGCAACCAGGCACTCGAAACTAGATACATCAAAATGTGTAAAAATGCATAAATGCAATATAAAGAATCAAAGCTGATCAAATACAAGTGCACACATGCACATTCATATGATAGATCCCTAGCTACAATTATTATTTGCACCGAATTGTTAAGAGTAATATATAATGAAATAAGAAAGCAAGTGTTTAACTGCTTTCGATTCACGTCCAAAGTGCACACCAACTGCAATTATCTAATCATACGCGTTATTTTCAATCCTAAGATATCGTTTGTACCTACAGAAAAACCAAACTTATCAGATTGCGTGTGCCTAGCATATGTACATTTATACAACAACAACAACAACAACAACTACAACGACAACTAAATAAACATATAACTATGCAACACTAAAAACAATCCAATGTACCTTATACAATATATATATATATATATATATATATATATATACAAAACATAAATGCCTATACTATATGTTAATTCTGCTCGTTACAATCGGTTTGTGTCTTGCATCCGTATCTCTATCTGTATCCGTATCTGTATCTGTATCTGTATCTGTATCTGTTGTTACCTTTGCCCCGCACCACCAGCACACACTGCATAGATGTTTTATACAACAAGAAATGCAATTAAAATTACGATACGAAATAGTATATATTTTATTATTTTGATAAACATATTTATATACATACAAGAGATGTGCTGCGATGTACAGAATGTTCTAATGTACATGTACACATAGCATTGTTAACAATTTACAAAACTGAAATGGAAAGAGATTAAAAAACATGAATTAAGAATTGTAAAAAAACAAAAAAACCGAAATAAATTAAAGATCATAAATGGAAGTTTTTGTGTTTCAATATTTAGAAAGCGAATCTCTCGCTCTGTAAAATGGTTATGAAATGGTTTTTAGATCTCTCTGATAAAATGATTAATGGCCTGAAAGGAAATGGATAAATCCAAAATGGCAAATGGATAATGTTGATCTTGCGTAACGTTTACCTTGGTGCTACAGGTCAGTGAGCCGGAGCAGAGCCGGAAGCTACAGCTACAGATAATATGAAGCTCGATATTGATTAGTAATATGGTGTCAAATCAATTGGAACAGAATGCAAGGCAATTGACGGCGACACCCGCTGAAATGTGGATATAAACAATTGAGGCATAGCAAGCGGACTGGCACAGAGAGCACTTGACTCCAGCTTGAGGCGGGCCAGTTTAGATGCTAAGATCAGCTAGCGTCTGGTGCTAATCAAATCGCTTGCAACTCAATTGAAATGGATGCCGTGGCCAAAGCCAACCGCCTCCCCAGCTCGCAGCTCGCAGCTCGCTCTGTCGCTCTGTCAATTGTCTTTGGCCAGTCGAGCTTTACAGTTGGACACACATCGGGGCTCAGCTTCCAGTCTGTCGGCGTAACGCTTCAATGGAATTTGCATAAGCCGCATTTGGCATAAAAAAAAAAAACAACTAAAAATAAACCCAACCTAATCGAACAAATCTGACAACTTTGAACCGCATTTGGATCGATCCGATCGCTTTCGACTATAAAATGAGCCTCAGTTCTGTGAGTAGACAAGATGCTGTGCGTCCGGCTAAGCCAAATTGCTATCGCGTGGATAATTAACAGTAGCAGCTAATCCTATTTTCCATTTATTTTTCCCAACTTTTCATTATCAGCCGAAAGTCATCAAGCAACTGAGCGCAGCGGAACGTGAAGAGTTTTTCAATTCCTTCGATGTCGTCTTCTGTGATTGCGATGGTTTGTTCTTTATGCTTAAGTACGATATAGTATATAGACACAGTTGTCTGGGTCTGTTCCGAATTTCACATTTGATGAGGGACGGTTTTACGCTAGATTTAACGATTCAAATAAATGGGGACTTAGATAAACTAGATGTCCGTTTAAAGACGTAAAAACCTAATAGATTCAAATTTCAACGTGCTTCAAACAGCATTTTTCTAAATTTGAAAAACTGGACGTTAACCGTTAATAAGTCTCAGTTTTTTGAGAGTGCTGTACCAAAGACTTTGCATAGAAAACAGAAAAGAAAACTCAATTACTCGCTGCATTCTTTGGCCTGAAGATTAAGTTCGATTTTCAGTAACAAAATTCAAATGCCAATTGCTACGTTTTTCAACACTGGATTCGAACCGTTATAAGTTTCAGTTAAGTGCTTAGAAGAGAAAAACGAGTTCTCATTTTGGCCATTGCCCCTCTTTGGCAGGTGTTGTCTGGTACACGCTGCGCGATTTTATACCCGGCTCGGCCCAGGCCATCGGGGAGCTGCAGCGTCGTGGCAAGCAGCTCACCTTTGTGACCAATAACAGCATCAGCTCCGTGGAGGAGCATATGCAGAAGTTCGTCAAGCAAGCGGCATTGCATATAGACCAGGTGAGTTCCAGGTGATCAGCTAGTTGGCTGCGATTTGGTTTCCAATCCCTCCTCCAAGCAGCAACAGATTGTGCATCCGGCACAGACCATTTGCGATCATCTCAAGTCCATTGGTTTCGAGGGGCTCATCTACTGCCTGGCCACGCCGCCCTTCAGGCAGCTGCTGCGTGACGCGGGCTTTCGTCTAACCGAGGAGGTGAGTTGCTTTGCTGGCGTTGATAGATACTTGGCTCAAACGGTTTTGCCTGCCAGCGCGAGGGTTTTATCATCAAGAGCCTGGGAGAGCTGCACGAGGCCATCTTTGGCGGGGAGCCCGTGCAGGCTGTCATTATTGATGTGGACTTTAATCTGACAGCGACCAAGCTGATGCACGCCCAGTTCCAGCTAAAGAATCCCAACTGCTTGTTCCTGGCCGGCGCTGCCGATGCGCTAATACCCTTCGGCGCCGGCGACATCATTGGTAGGAATTTATTTTCCTTCCATTCCATTTGACATATATAACTGCGTTTGCTTCAAGGACCCGGCGCCTTTATTGACGTTGTCGCCCAGTCCACTGGCCGCCAGCCCATGGTGCTGGGCAAGCCGGGCGAGGCACTGCGTCAGCTGTTGCGCCAGCACCACGCCCACGTGCCAGCCAACCGAGTGCTCTTCATCGGCGACAGTCTAGCCAGTGACATTGGATTTGCGCGCGCCAGCGGCTACCAGACGCTGCTGGTCCTCACTGGCGGCAGCAGCAGTGCGGATGTGGCCAGCCTGCCGCCTAGCCACGCCCATATGCCCGACTACGTAGGCGACTGCCTGGGCGATATTTGCGGCACGAATATAATGGAATAAACAACAACGAATTCCAAATAGGCATCAATATATACTGTATTGTCTTAAACATAGATAGCTCGAGTAGATCCGTTGAAGCCAATAAAGTGCATATTGCTTATATACATATATATATATATATATATAGAAATCGTTCTTATAAGATAAACATTTATTCGCGTATGCGTGAAAAAAACGTTACTTGTCTATAAACAAAAAAGCAATTCATTTTCCAGAATCCTCAATTTGCCAATTTGTTAATCAATAACAAATAATGTAAATAATAAACAAATGAATTGTAGGTAAACAGCGATTGGAGGGAGGAGCAAACATTCAACGATTTTACTTAGCTATAACAAATAATTTCTATAAAGCAAGACTCAATCCAATCCAATATTTTGTTTGCGGTGAACCGCAATCAAAATTGGTTCGGTTCGCGACAATTTCTTGCTCAATCTTGGAGTATTATTGCAGTTATTTTTAGTTGGAATTACTCTTACGATATTTTCATTTCTCAATTTTAAACAGAATTCTTATTGGTACGACTCACAGACTGGTCTCAGGACTAGAATGCAATAGTTACATAGACCACAATGGTGGTTACGTTCCGAGTCTACCTACTTATACATATAGATTTTTGATGTGTAGCACACATTAACCCTTAACCGTTTACAGATACGAATACGTGCCCCAAACCCGAATGCTTATGGTTAGTGTAGTGGGCGTTAGACATGCGCCTTGGGCGCAATGTCGGCAAGCAATTGAATAAAGTCGGCCACGCTGTCGGCATAGTAGTCGGGCAGATGATCGGGACAGGTCTCCGCCTGAAGCTGGTCAAGCGTACAGCCGCCGGTGAGAACGAGCAGCGTTTGGAATCCGCACATACGACCAAAACGCACATCCTGGGCAAGCATATCGCCGATCATGAGCACACGACTAGGCACGGTAACATTGTGCTGCTGGATCAGCATATCGCCCAGTGCGCGGCCCGGTTTGCCCAGAACCGTTGCCTGCTTGCCGCTGGCCTCAATCAGAATGGAGGCAAAGGCGCCGGGTCCAATGATATTGACACCCTTTGCCACGGGCAACAAACGGTCTGTGGCCCCGCCGAGCAGCAGGCAATCGGGATGACGCAAATAGAGATGGGCGCGCAACATTTTGGGCGAGGTCAAATTGAAGTCCACATCGATGACGACAGCGCGCACCGGCTGCTTGTCAAAAATATTGCGTGCCAAATCCTCATAGGTGTCGTCAATGAACTGGTTGGGCTAAACACTTGAGAATTTAGAATGGTTCCCTTAAAGATTGTCGAAACAGTTGCTACTTACGCCATCGATAAGCTGGTAGCCCGCCTCGCGCAGCACCTTCTTGAACGGAGGCGAGGCCATGATGTAGATAAGACCCTCGAATTTGATGCTTTGCAAATAGTAGACCATTGTCTGAGCCGGATGCCAGATCTGCTGCGGTTCCACCTGCATGTTGGCCTTGGCAAAACGCTTAACAGTTTGGTTAACAGTGCGTACGCTGTTATTTGTCACAAATGTTAGCTGCTTGCCAGCGCGCTCCAGGGCCGCGTAGGCCTGGTCGGCATTGGGCACATTCACTTCCAGGGTATAGATAACGCCGTCTATGTCACTGTACACCCGATCAAAGGAGTCAACAAAGCGGCGTCGCTGCTCAGCGCTGAGCTTCAAAATGTGCTGCGGCTGCACAAATAGAAAACCATTTGATTAGATTAATCCCAATAGCTGGGAGCGTAGCTAACGACTTACGCTTTTGTTTGCCATGTTGCTGCCTCTTCTTATTCTGCTTCTGCTGCTGCTGCTTGTGCTTGTGCTGCTCGAGGCTGTCGCTGGAACGTCCGGCACTCAACTAATGTGACGAACTCGACTAACGCATCATAAAACTAAAAACTGCAAAATACAAAATGATTAACACTTTGCAGGGGTAAACGAAGACACAGACGCCGACGTTGCCACCGCTCAATATCAAAACAAAACCAATAACGAATAACGAAAAATATTGCTTGTTGTTGCTATTGTTTTAAGCTGTGGCAAACTGTGCCTTTGCTTATCGCAGTCACTTACTACACGCGCCAGCTCTCTCCCTCTCTCTCTCTCTATCTCTCTCTCTCTGTCTCGCACTCTCGCTTTCTTTGCTTACTCTCGCTTCTTGCACCCACAACATTGTGTGTATCGAATAAACACGTAGATACAGATACACATACACATACACATGCATATGTACCGTTAGAACGGCAACTGAGCAAGCCTTTTGGCTGGAAATGGAATTAGCTAGAAATGTAAGTGATACATGTGGGTGCATTATTTATATATATGTATTGTACATAAAAAGCTAGCTGAATAATGGATGGGAAATGAATAACAGGGTTATAAATCCAACTGTATATCCCGTCTAAACAATCATTCATACATTCATATGTACATACATATATTCATACATACATATGCACGTGTAGCAATCAGATACGTGTTAGAAGATAAGTTATGACCATGGTTGCCACATTCACTGAAAATGTACCAAATAACTTTGTTTATTACTCGATTTTTTTGTTACAAAATGGTGTAGTTTTCGTCAATGAGTTTAAGTTAAATGTTGTGATAATATTTTTGTATATTTTTGAATTTTTAATAGCCCTGGAGTATTTTCAACTTTCTTAAGCTGCCCAAGACTTTAAATGTACAAGCTACTTAAGAAATATCTAAAAGAAAAAAAATGTATATACAAATATGCGTTCAAATAATTTACATTTAAGCAAGTTATTCTTACATGTAATCAACAATTTTGTACTTGTTCTTGTAATAGCCGGTAAAACCTATTTTTTCAAGTGGCAGCCCTATTAACCGTTATGAAACCGATTCGCACTGGCAGCCTAAAAGTGATACGAGTCTTTATTCGTAATATGCTATGGAGCATAATAATAAGGATTAAAATAATTTCATAGATTTCAGATAAACATAAATACTGATACTTTCAAAATTCGATTTCCTTTCCTTCCCTTATCATAAATAACTTATTAGTAGTTTGCTGGCAAGTTTTAAAATACTAAATATAAGTAAAATATTCTCTTAAAATTCTCTACTATTTGATAAATATAAACATAATTGTATTTATAACAGTTGAAGACATAATACATTTTATGCCGTTTGTTACAAATGAAATACATTTTCTCTTGGGATATATACAGAATAAACTGTTATTTATTATATTTATATGCATATTTCGTATTAAACTACAATACAACTTATACGCGTGTTAATTATCTAGTAATTATCCTGACCTATTAACTACAACCAAAAAAAAAAAAAAAACAAATAAAGAAAACGAAAAAAAAAAAGCGGGAATAAAGAAACTATACTCCTTTATCGAGGCAACTAGAACATAAAACAATGTGAGTAGATTCTGTAATACTTAGCGTACATATATATATATATTAAATAAATATCGAGCATGTGTATGCTTAAAAGTAAAATGTAAATAGTAAAAGAACAAATTCAACATCACAAGGCCTAGTGCAGCGGTAAGAAGGTTAAGGTTGGTTAAACATATAAAACTTTAAATGTTTAATTTAACATTAATAATATCCGTATTAAAATGGGTGAGTAATATTTTCGTTTCTTTCTCATTTTTTGTTTTGGAATTGAATATTGTGTGTTGCACCACGTTTAAATATAAAATGATAAATAATAATAAGAATACTCTGCAAATCGAATTTAAGAGCGACAACATTGTGTGGATTTAGTGGTCCGCAAGGAGGCTCGCACAGGGTTCTCGGGTTGACAGCAAAACACATATGTTAATCCTTCTCCTGCTGCTGCAGCAGGGCCGAAATTTCCTGAAACTTGTGACGATAATCGACGCTGCTCTCGCTGATCACCGACATGCTCGATGAAGGATCCTGTATTAAGACGACGATTGTTTCGCTTTTGGATTGTTTTATGACCAGCCAAATAAACATTCCACTCACCAGTATATCGCGTGTGGCATCAAAGTCATCCAGATGTCCCAGCAGGCTGGTCAGCGAGAAGTCATTGATGTTCTCCTCCAGCCAGCGTGAATTCGATGTGGAGTCGCGCAACAAATGCATCGGACTGACGCTGCCATTGAAAAAGTTTTGCGCTGCACAACAAAGGATAATCATTATTTCGATATTTGTCGTTGGAAGCATATGTAAATGAAATAGTGCATATGTAGATAAATACCATTATACAAAGAGCTGGAAGCTTTTCTAACTAATGTGTGCTTCTGTTCAATAGTATTTAATATGTCTTAACACCATAGAATGAAAAGAGACGGACTATGCAGAGGCAAAGTCAATTGAAAGACTTGTAGGAAGCATCTAGACAGAGCTTGTCTCCCCAGTTCAGAATATGGCTTCTTCAGCTAGAGTACTGCTCCCCGTCTTAAGGGAGGTCGAGCACACTAGATCGTCTCTCTCTCTCTACTTTCTTTTCCTTAGTATAAACGTTTACAATTGTGACATAAAGGGGAAAATTGACGAGACCAATGAGCTCATGAGAGGGATTAAGTCAATTTACATTGTTCGGATCTTAAATCAAAGTCCAACTGTGAACGTTGACGAACGGAACACAATGGGCAAAACTGAAGAGACTAGTCGATGGATATGAGGTACAATATACTTATAATGTATGTTTAATTTGCTCAGCTTACTGGTGCTCTCATCTTGGGCGTCCTCTGGCAGCGTGGTGCTTGTGGCTGGCAGCGTTGTCGCATCCACAGAAAATTCCAAATCGGGCATATCCGGGCCTGTGAGGGGAGCGCCGCTGCTGTCGCTGGTATTGCAGTTGTTATTGTTACTGCTGCTGTGATCTTCGACTCCGGGCTGCTGCTGACGCTGACTGACGCCGCTATTGGACCCAAGTTTGGACAATAGAGTACTTATTCCACTGCTGCTGCTGACGCGTTCGATGGGCTCAAAGAGACCGTTTTGCAGATTGCGCAGGCTGAGCAGATCGTATGGTTGGGCTACTGAAGATGGCGGCAAGAGGCAACGCTGCACCAGAACCTGACGTGACATCTTCTGGCGAGTGAGCTGAAATATAAAATGCAAATTCGATTTTTATAGAGAATAGTTATTAATATGGTTGGTTGCATTTTGCGAACCTTGGTCAATTGGCGCACTGGATCAATAACATTGACCATGGGCCTGCGTATTGGCAGCATGGGCGTGCGAAAGATGACCTCATTGCCATCCGTTGATGTTGCAGTCGCTGATGAGGGTCCAGCGCCAGTTGCCGTACCGGCGCTCGCCAGATTGCTAAGCCATTGCGCCTTGGTGATTAAATCGCGTTTGCGATCGCAACTGTGGCCACAATTGCATTGACGTTTGCGCACACGCTCGCTGAGATTGGCAACCAGGAGCAGGTGCTTCAGCTTATTGCTAACCGTGGCCGTTGTGATCGCCTTAACGCGTTCCACGCTATCACAGTCATTGGTATTGTAGGGCAGCGATGTTGATGATGAGGAGGAGGAGGAGGACGACGACGACGACGCTGTGCTCGTTGTATTGGCGGCTGTGGCGCCGCTCGGCGCAATCTGCTCCAGTTCACACCAATAATACTCTAGCTCCAGCTTGGAGTCCTGACCCAGCACCACATACAAATCGCCAATGGTTATATCCGCTGAATTCGATATCGTCCAGCCCTTGCGTATGCGCTTGATCACATCATCGCTGAGCAGCGGCTTAAAGTTGCGAGCTGCAGCAGCCTTGGCGCCTTTTCCACCCCCCGCACCGAAGCCGTCGCTTCGTTTGGCACGTGTTGGGGCTGGAGCTGGAGCTGGTGCGGATGCTGGGGCCGGTGCGGGCGGCGGTGGAGCAGCGCTTGTTGTGGGATTGCTGCTGGCGCTGCTTGTGCTGGCAGTTTGCTCGAGTGTCTCGCCCTCGGTTTTCAGACTGAGCAGCTCATTGATCTCCTCGCTAATCTCGTCGCCGCTGTTGCTCTCCACCTTTACATTATTGCTGGCCTCTGTCAGTTCATCCAAAGGCTTCTCCTGAGCCGAACTGGTTAGAGGCTTGAGTTTTTTGGCTTCGGGCGAACGCTTCTCTGAGCCGCTCTCCGTTCGCGCACGCTTGGCGCTGGCAGCGGCCGCGGCTGCTGCGCTGTTCAGCGTCTCGCTGTGCACCTTGACGCCCAGACGCTCCTCGTAGGCGGTCAGGCATATGTTAACGCTGCTCAAATACGCCGTAATGCTGAGCAGCGGACGATGTATGGGCACGCCGGGCTTGGGTAAAAAGCAAACCAACGGCTCCGTTAAGGGCTCGGGCGGGTCTGTGCTGCCGGCGGCAGTGCCACTGGGCGGCAGCAGCTGCTCCTCCGCAAGCCTAGCGTCAGCGCTGCGCCATTTGTACTGAAACGTTTTAATAAAGCTGATGAGCTTCTTGTGCAGCGGTACAATGACGCGACTGCGTGGGTTCTGTGCCAGCGCCTGAACGCGACCGAACGCCTCGATGTTCGCCGGATTCACGAGCACCTCAATTTTACTGGGCAAGCGTATGTCCTCCAACGTATCTAGGTGGTTGCCCGCAGTAATTAGCATGGAGTTTGTGTTAATTCGTTTAAGTGGACTCACCATCCAGCTGATTGAGACGACGCAGCGCCTTGCAGGAGGGCGTCTTGATGCGTATATTCTTGCCCTTGCAGCGCACGGTGATGTGACCCTGATAAATGAGCTGCTTCAGTTTCATGAAATGCTTCTCAGAGAGAAACTGCAGCTTGCGCCTCATTTCACCATAGTTAATTAGCGTGTACAGCTCCTGGGCAAGCTTCTTAAGCTCTGGAGCAAGGCATAATTGGAAATGGAGTTAGGTAGGGCGCATCAAATGCCTGGACATGCTTACCATCCGTGAAGCGAACATATTTGCCAATCTTGTGATATGTTTGATAGTAATGCTGGCGCACTTGGTCCTTTGTCTTGAAGCTGTAATCGGTGCTTGTGTTGCGTCGCTTCAGCTTGGCATTGATGCAGTTGGCCACTGCCTCGAAATCCTTGCCAAATTCGTTGAGCGCATCAAAGAAACAATTGCGTTCCAGATTTGTCCAAGTCGTTTTGTTGGCGGCGCGCATCTGAGACGGCGTCTTCTGGGTGATCTTTTCCTCCTTCTTGGCGTGCTCACGCTCCGCCGGTGGCGGCGTCATCGGACGCGTCAGATCTAGTTTCATCTTTTGTATGACACGCGCGCTCGCCCGGGTGCCCGGGCAATTCTGTGTGGTAACCGAACCGAGCAGCTCCTCGGGCTCAGCGGCGCTGGCAACTGGCGCCAGCTTGCATTGCACACCCTTGCCACTGTTTGTGGATGCATTCGTTGCGGATGCCACTGCGACTGCGGTTGCTTCGGTGACGACAACAACAGGCTCGGCCGCAAGCTTGACATTCTTACACATGTTGGCGTTGTCTTCCATTTTATGCCACTGGCACTGGCTGCCCCCACCACGGCTAACCGACAGGCTGCAAGTAATTATCAATTATGTGACAATTGTTTGTCCACAAATAGCGTAGGCAAATTCCTAGATATTAGCGCTTAAATAGCTAACTTTGCACGACGCCAGCGAAAAAATGGCGCTCGCCAATGGGTCAAAAAGTTGATTGGTGTAGCGTTGTTTGTTTGAGTTTTTCGTATTTGTTTGTTGTTATTTGGCCACTAGTTAAATGACACTCTATTGCGCACTTACCCAAAATGCAGAAATTATTTATTTTGCGTGTGTTTTGCTGTCGTTTTGGGTCTTATTTATCTTCATTGTTTTGCATTTAGAGGAGCGTATTATGTTATGTTAAGTCGCGGTTATGCTTATTTTGGCCTTTAACATATGCATAACATAGCTATGTTAAGTTCAAGATTACGTTACTCAGTTTGCGCTTACGTTTGTGATTTTGCGTGTGCTCTGCTTATTTTGCGTTTAAATTACTTTAGTTTTGTAAATTTTCATCAAATGACTTGTTTTTGAGCTTAATAATTCTTCATATTCTCAATATGATTGCGCAATGTCAGGTAAAAACTTTGGATGCATTTTATTTTTCTTCTTTGCTCACTAGACATAGTAACATTACACAGCGTAGGAAGATTCACATTACGTGAATCTAACAGCCAGTTTTTTTTTTTCAATTGGCCATATATAATTTTTCACTCACACCAAACATATAATAATAAAAATAAAAAAAAACTGAGTAACATAATTGCATTTCTTGTGTAAAAATAAAGAATAAGAATGCAGTGTTAGTCTCGTACTAACCGTACAGTCCTATTTACAAATCATTTGACTAATTTGCCTGTCAAATGTATTAAAAACTGTAACAGCACGAACGATTGCGTTTAGCAGCAATTAACAATACAAACTGAACTACAAATTATCAGAAAACTGGTATTTGTTATTGCGGAAAGTAAGTTACATTTGCGCCAACACATTCAAAAGGCAACAGTTATTTTGTGTAAACAACTAACAGCTGACGGCAATATGCAGCATTACATCGACAGCACCGTAAAATTGATAGCCTAACTAAATGCAACCCTGTATGAGCGCCAAGTCATGGTGTGGTGAGTAAAGCATTTGAAAACGCCCGGCCAGTTTAAATGCAAATCGCTTAACAAAATTATTTTATTTGGCTTAAAAGCAATTAAAAAAAAAAAGAAAAAAAAATAGTTTTGCGCTTATGTGCATCACAAATAAATACCGATGATTATTAAAACTAACACAACTGCAACGAGTATAGCAATGAGCATTATTTTTTTCTGCAAAAAATCGATTTGTAAAGAAATTCCAATAACTGTATCCGACGATTAAAATAAACGCACCTTTCGCGCTTTCTCCCGGTACTCATGGGCCTTGTCCAGCTCATTGCCGCCCTTTTCGGTGTAAAGGGTGGCCTGATTTGCATGGAACTCCACCCGCTGTATCGTTTCGCTCTGCTCCATGACAAGTGTTTGAATACGCATAAAGAGTGCATGAACATCTTCAATAGATTTCTCCAGTTTTCGGAGCTCATTGAAACGATCCATGAGATCGCGCAGCGTCTGCCGTTCCTTATCTGTCTCTTGCAGTATCTAAATCAACTTTTAAAAATCAGCTTAGATAATGATTAACGCCGCATGCAACGACTCACATTGTCCACAAAGAGTTTTGTTGTTTTGTTTTCGATCAGCAATTCGATCTCTTGTTCACTGGCCTCCGCATTAACTGTACAAATAGGAATTCTGATATTAATTTCAATTTCATTATTTACATTTCCCTTTTATTTACTCACTAATCTTGGAATGCATGCGCAGGTTCTTCTTCACCTTCGTCTCGTAGTTCTGCAAAAATAGTTCGTTCTTCTGCCACAGATTGATATAGGTCTGGTAAAGGCCATAGAATAGGGTACGCTTCATGCGGGCCTCCAGACTGTAGTCAGTTTCTGGCGGCAGATTCGCTTTGAACTCCCTAAACCGGTTCATTAGCTGATTGCCCAGCCGCAGGTTCCTGTTGTGCAGCTCATCCATTTCGTTCTCTGCACGAAATGTTAAAAATGTATTAATTGGGCGCTTCGAATGTATCTGTAAATATGTATATGTATGTTAGCTGTACCTACCACTAAAGGTGCGTAAATGGATTGTCTGGGACATACGGTCCATAGCCTCCAGATTGTTAGCTATTTGCGAGAGCTGATGGCGTATTTCTGAATACTGTAAATGAGTGTTGGAAAATTAATAAAATTCAAGATGTAGTGTTAAATAAAATCATCAAATGCACTTTGGATTAGATAAAATAAAGAAAGGACCGTTGTTATTACCTAATATATTTATCTATATATGTTATAAAGCACATTATTATCATCTGATCTTAGCTATACAACACTCATTTCTAAAACTATGACAAATTAGTTATCAAACGAAGTTGATCAGACCACAAAACCGCTATGAGACCAAGTCGAGCATCAATCGTCGATTTATATATTAATCAACTTAATTAAATCAAGCAGTGAAGAACGTTTCTTAGTCAATATGTAGGCGAAAGTGGGAGTGCTACAGTTTGTGTTCCTGCGGTCAAGATGTCTGTCTAAAATATTTGATTAGTGTTGTAAAGTGTTTCAAACTTAATCAGACACGGTTGGACAGAGCAACGGACATTTCTCGCGTTTCAGAACAGGCTATCAAAGATTGTGGTGCATGCTTATTAGCTGGTTCATTCAACTTTTGGAGTTTGCTATACTTTATGGGTGCTCCAAGCAGTTGCTGACTGTAATCTTTTGATTTGGACTCTCTGCTAGAGATTTTTGTTTTTTTTTTTCGGCGCAGCATTGTGTGTGGGAGTATGGGGGCGGGGTGTTAAGTCCCAGTTTAATGGCATACAGATATAATTAGATATGAAGATAAATTTGTCTGTATGTATTTAATTAATTAGAAGCTGCTGTAAGCCATTTCGCTTATCACGGGTTCGACGATTGAGTAATGCGCCGCGCTATTGCTATTGACGACGTCGCTGATTCATGCGGCCGTCAAAAACGTATGATAAACATTTGGAATCAAAGCAGTTGGTTTCTTTGATGTCCACAATAGAGATGGGCTCGTGTCAGATTTAGTCAACACGGCACGAGCCACAAATCGGGGGGAAGAAGCACGCAGCACGCACGACAATTTGGCATTTATTAAACAGTTATAATTAAAGGAACAGTTTTGTTTGCTGTTCCCACTAGAGATGGGAGCGTGCGCCAACACGCACGACTCTTTGGAATTTTTTGTTTATTTGTTAATTTTACATCATTTTGAATTTATACTTTTATTACTTGTTTACATTTTTTTATTTGTATTTGCATTTGTATTTCAATTAGATTTATTAACACATATAGCTCGTGTTGTTCGTGTCACGTAATAAATATAAGAAACACAAGACACGCTCAACTCTTGCCCACATACACACACACACACACACACATGCAAAGACTTACCGGATTCAGTATGGCATCCACATTGGTACCCTGTTGCGCCATTTTGCTGCGATCCTTGCTGTTGTCGCTGCTGCTGTTGTTGCTATTGTTGCTATTGTTGCTGTTGTTGTTGTTGTTGTTGCTGCTGAGCGTTTCGGTGGTCGCGTTGTAAACGTTGAGCAACAATGAACCGTTCGAGGACGAAGACGTCGAGTTGGCGCTGAGCGAGCGCTGCAAAACAGTTAACAAAATGCTTAAACTGTTAACGGTCCGAGCTCGAACAAAAAATTGTTTTCGAGCATCGCTGCTGCAGCGACGCCGACGTAACTCTAACTAAAACTTCGTGCTTCTATTTGGCGCTGTTTTCTTTTTTCGTTTTTTTTTTTTATTTGTTTTTCGCCTGCGATCTGCTCTCTCACAAGCTGTGTTGTTGGGGGCGGGCGCGGGTGCGAAATGCACAATCTGGTAGTGTAATGAATAATAAAAGCTGGCCAACAAATGTGAATTGAACGACCGTGCGGGCTTGGGGATAGCCCCTCATGGGCTACTTTATCGCTCTTATCTGTCGGCAATCTAGGTGCACGCTGATAAGCGCCCAAAACCAACAAAAACAACACGTCTCTCACGTCCCCCCACCACTCGCTACCAAAATGGCGAGCCAGTGTTAGGGCCGGACGCGGAATGTCGCGTAGTGTTTGTAAATGCCGGCGAAAGAATGCGTGTAACAAAATGGAGCCACACTGCTAGCGGCCTACTGAGGAAAAATTTGTTGAGCCGGAAATCGAAGTGCATTTGTTCAACGCGATGCAAATGTATCATATGCGATTCCTTTGTAGGCTGAGGGTATTTACAGCGCAATATATTTGACTGGAATTTCTCCTTTCTCAGAGCAACACAATTGCAAGAAAGTAACAAGCCTAGACATGTAATAAAGCTTTAATACTGCATATTAAATATGTAAATAGCCATACCCGCTTTCAACTTTTCTCTAAAGCACCGCCACAAAGTCTGGCTGACGAACGATTGACAATGCCTGGGGAATTCTATTAATTAAATTCTAGCAGGACTTTTGCAATACTTTTTTCGCTCATCTTTCTTTTCTTTAAGCATTTTGCCACACTGTATAAGCTACACTCTCGCTTCCACAGAAACTATCGAAGCCACTTTAAAACGTTCGCTCATTGGAAAAATATAGAAGCAATTTACACTTAAACTTACCTGCAAAAGCTCTGGCAGCCTATCTCTAGCCATTGTGATTCTCTCTGTGTTGTGTAGTGCTAAAGTTGATAGTGTTGTAAGATTGTTCTCTTTGTTGTTGTCCCAGTTTAGCGTTGATTTTGTAAGCAGCGACGCGATACGTTTGCTTTAGTATTTACATATATAGTTGTTATTGTTTTAGAGCACTTGCTTTAATTGCTTCTCACATGCACTAGGATAAATACGAATTCATTTATAAACGACAGTTGTTGTTGCTTTGCATAATCGACAATGCTAGAGTGCACTAGGCTGCGTTGTTGTTGCTGCTGCTGCTGCTGCTGCTGCAGCTGCGTTCAGATGCTTCTTCTTCGTTCGGGACACTTGCACGACGGCAACAGCTGTGCTTTAACTGTGCGTATGCTTTTGCTGCCAGCAGCACAGTTACGCGTGAGAGTGACGCGCACGAGTGAGAGAGCGAGCGGGAGCGTGAGCAAAGGCGAGCGCCGCAAGCTTCAACGATATCAAAGCTGATAAGCAGCGTTGCTTATCGGCATTATATTTGCGGTGCCCTTGTGTAGAGTATGTGGGTGTGTATAGGTACGTTCTGCGTGTGTGTGTGTATGTAATTAAGTGTTGCCTTATCGCGCTTTAAGCACTATATTTGCAATTGTATTTGTAATACTATTTGTATTTGTATTTGTATTTGCATTTGTATTTGTATTTGTCGCTGTGCTTGTATTTGTGTTTGCGTATGCAGTGGCTTTTTGTTGGCTGCACTTTATTTTTGTATCGACTGTTGCACGTTTCACGACGTCCATTCAATTACAATACAACAAAACAACAAACTGAATGGATCGAAAGAGAGCGCGAGAGCGAAAGAGAGCGGAAGCGACAACGATATTGATACATTTCATTTATTGCAACAAGCTTTTGATAATATTTATTTTTATTTTTTTTTGTATTGAGTTCTCTTCACGCCGCACGTCGCCTGTAAACTAAAAGCGCCGGTCGCGAAATAAATTCCATATAGCAGCTCCTCTGCGTCAGAAGCTGCCACTGAGATTTCTTTCAATTTAAAGATTAGCACAGGCACACATACATATGTACATGTATGTATGTGCATATATATGTACACACACACACACACACACACACACACACACACACGCACAGATACAGTTATGTATTATGTGTAAGTTAGTTGTCTGTCCCTCTGCACTTTTCGGGGGCTGTTCTAGAAATTGAACCGGTTGCGACGCTCTATGAAAAATGTGTTAATTGCCACTTTTTTTTTTTTTACAAGTACAACATTTAGCTGTTCAGCAAGCACAACAACAAAAGCAACCAAAAAAACAACACCGACGACGCCGTTCAATTGAAGGTAGCGACGTCGCCGTCAACGTCAACGACAACGTCGACGTCGACGGCAACGGAACGACGAACGGTTCCAAAAGTCACTTGCGCTAATTAGTTGAACTTTTTCGTATTGTTGTTTTTGCTGTTCTTGCGGTTGCAAAACGTCATAAGCTCGACGTCGACAGCGTCGGCAGCGTCGTCGGCGTCGCTGCAAATTTATATTTCTCATTCTCGTTCTCGAATTGCCAGCAAAAAGCACACAACGTGGGTCACAATTCACATTTCAATGCATTCCAATTACGACAATGGGACAGTGTGAGGAGCAAATTGATATCGAACGATAATACATGCATACATTGCGTATGTGTGTGCTTCTGTTTGCCAATGTATGTGTGCCTTATAAATGAAAGTCATTGTTGCTTAACGGATGAGAAAGATTAATATGCATATATGTACATACTATGTGTATATTTAAACATAAATATTTAATTCAATAAAAAGAATTATGCATACGCTAACTTTTAGCTCGAGCTGGGACTGCCTAGTTACTGCTGCGGCAATTCGCGAAACCACAGGAATGCAATTGTTCATAAATATACTATCTAGCCGACTAGCATACCCTGTCTTTTTTTTTTAAGTGCAAACACACAAGTCTATACAGTTTGCAACGTGTGTGCATTAGGTGTTAAGGCAGCTTAGTCTTGATAAAAGGGCATATATTTTTATGAAGCCATATCCAATGTTAAAGCTTTTTGCATTATTATTATTGTTATTCACATGCTACAGGGCATCCGATGGTCGTGCCTACCCTTGACTGCCAATCGAACAGCAGCGCCGCCTTGTCCAATTCGCGCAATGTGAACTTTGATTAATCAGCGCTAAGCCGCAGCGACGTTGAACTCCGCTGAGCATTGATTCAAAGAAAATCGGGCTCGATATGCGGGTATATACTATATATATACTCACTTTATATATAGACATGACTCAGGGAGTATAAACAAGCAGAAAAAAAACCCTCGTAAAGCCGTTCGTGATACAAGCGAAGTGAAAGCTGACTTGCGAGATCGCCAAAAGCCTTCAGAAGAATCTGAAGGCGAGAGTGCGATTGAGAGAGTGAGAGAAAGAAAAGATATATATAACTTAACATTTTGATTATATTCTTACAGTTTTTAGACGAATTTATAAATTTTCAAATACGATAAAGAATAATGAGAATTCTTATTTCATCTGGAGATAAAACTCTAGTTAGAAATTCGGATTTAAAAAAAAACTTAAACAATATACATATATCTTAACTCGAAAAATGGTTTTCCTTTTCGATATTTTTCGATTATGTGAGCAGCGGAGATCTTTAGTTTATGTAATTGCTAAGCTAAAATGGGGAATGGGTTATGTCAGCTAAGGACGCAAACAGGGTTTAAACCGAACCGGTTCGAACCCGAAATTTTAGACCTTAATATGAAACAAAACATTTAAGACAGCCCACAAAAATAGCTGAACCTTCACCCAGAACGAACCGTATTTTGTTTCAAAAACTTTTCCTGAGGCCGTAAAGAGAGT
Organism: Drosophila montana; assembly: GCF_035044405.1. Classification (NCBI taxonomy): domain Eukaryota; kingdom Metazoa; phylum Arthropoda; class Insecta; order Diptera; family Drosophilidae; genus Drosophila; species Drosophila montana. Next base: position 607,290 of record NW_026996772.1, read on the forward strand.
TTAAACTAAACTGGTTCATATTACTTGACGGAAATATGAACGATATGCAATAATTATGGCAGGCAATTATTAATGAATAATTGAATTATTTTATAAAAATATCATATGACAAAGCAAGGCATGAGCCACAAAACGGGCGAAAAGAGAGGTCTACAAACCCCGAATCACAGGGCAGAAAATCGATTCGATAATTAAATCGAACCATCGACCATGTTTTGCAAGGGGGGGCCAAACCAGCCTAAACATACGTGGCAGGCATCAATTTGATGCGGACTTGTATGTTTAATGTCTCCATAATATTATTTATAAACTATATCACGCGCTAAAATGTTGCAGCCATCTAACTTGGGCTGATTGAGTACTTTTTATAGCGTGAATGATGGAAATCGGCAACAGTTTCGGCTGCAGCATCAGGTTCAGCTGCGACATCAGTTTTATCATCACATTTTAGCTTCATCGGCTTTGTACGCACGGCAACATTTCAAAAAATATTTTCATACGCCCCGTGTGCAGGCCTTTGTTTTTATGTTTGTTATTCACGCTGCTGTTGTTGTTGTTGCTGTTGTTGTTGCTGTTGTTGTTGCTGTTGTTGTTGTCGGCTCATGCTTTAGCGCAGCTTTGTTTACAATTTATTTTGTCATGTGTCGAAAATTGCAAATTTATGAGTTTTTGATGAGTCTTTTTGTGCTCGTCGCTCGCAACGCTCGCAGTTATTTGCTGGTGTTTGCTTTTATGTGGGTCAGCACACACACGCACACACGCACACGCGCACACACACATAGGCACACGCACCCAGCATGTCCTGGCGCATCCTGTTGTGTATCGTATGCTTTTGACTTTTGATTAAATTCGCACGCGCAAAACTATAAATGCCACACGGGCAAAAATATCACAAGATGACAACAACAACAAAAATGAAAAGAAAAACATAAAAAAATATAAAAGGAAAAATAAATAAACGACAAATTCTATAAAGGCGCTCGAAAATATGTGCCTTCGCTTTGCCAGGTTTTGGCATGTGCCACGAAAAATGCATACAAATTGCTTTTAAAGCCTTTAAGGCAACTGCCTCTATGACTGTGTGTGTGTGAGTGTGTGTGTGTGGGTCTTGAACGGGCTAGGAAAGGCACGATTGGCTGCGCCGGATATAGCCTAGGCGCCAATTTTAATACGCTCCCAAAATTCTACAGCATTTTTTTGTTGGCACCTCATAAGCAATTTGCATAAAAGTCGCTGGCGTCGCCGACGTTGAATGCTGGCAATTGCAAAAACTAATGGCAAACCACACACACGCAGACAGAGACACACACACATGCACACCTGCTCATTCTAGTCGTCGCCCACACAGGTCATGCACATCATAATGATGTGAATTATTCATTGTTTATGCTTCAGTTGATGTTTTAATTAAACAGCAGACCTCAAAGGTAGCAGCCAAACAGGCGACAATAGCGTTTTTGCAGTGGCTTGCCGAATGCTGGGGCCGGCCTTGGGAGGGAGGGGGGGGGGGCATGTTGTGGTTGCTGTTGTTGAAGGTGTTGTCGTGACCAAGTTCATACATATCAAATTGACAGAAGTGGACAATTTAATCACTTGTTCTCTCACTCCAAGCTGAGCCCACTGGGCGTATGAGCAATGTGCAGTTCCTTACAGTAATTAAGTAGAAACATGATATCATTTAGAGAGAGAGAGAAAGATAGCGAGCGTTCTAACTGAAAATATCATTTATATGCATATAAATAACAAATAGCAAGAAAACAATGTAAAGAAGCGACGGGTAGTCTTCTCACTAGTTCACTTCGCCTTCTAAATATCACCTTTCTATACGAGTTTCATTGATTCAACATATGCCACATCTGAAGAGGTCAAAACAGGGGGATAAAATCAACCACAAGCTATCTTAGATTATTTTTGCGAAATTAATATATTTCATGGCATAGAAACGGATAACTGTATAAACAATAGGTACGGGCTTACATATTTTTGTTTAAAATTGAAAAAAAGATGACATTTTTTAATTGTTTATGTGACCTTTTTATGACGGGAATTTAGATGTTGCGTAATGAGCCCGATCCCAAAACAACACGGAGAAACGAGGTTCAGCTGATTCAAAATGTTTAGGTCATGAGAATCGCATAGAAGGGCGTTATTTTAAACGCTTGTACGAGATTATTTAAAATTTTTTAAAATCGGTAAAAAAAATAGATGGCCAACCAATTGGTGAATATATATTTCAAATGTGAAGGCAAATCCAAATGAAGTGAACGCAGAATCAGTGTCGCATAAACCGATAAGCAACTTGCCTCATCCGCTGGTTGCACCTTTAAAGTGCACTCGGATGCGCTGCGTTGCGGCGTGGCTTAAAGCGAAACGCTCCGCGATGCCAACCATCCGAAAGGCATAAAAAACAGTGGCAGAGGCTGAGACAGAGGCAGAGGCAGAGGCAGAAGCGGAGGCAGAGGCAGGGGCAGCCGCAGCGATGGCAACGCCAATTGCCAAGCCGCATTATTTATCGCATTCGCGTTATTTGGAGGCGGGTGGCTGGGTGGCTGGGTGGCAAAACAAAATGGCGCCAGTGCCATAATGGCGGTCGTCGTTGGTGTCCTTGTCGCTGGCGCAGCGGATGCTTGGCATTTATTGCAAGCGACAATATTTCGCTGGCTGCATCAGCAATGGAGCAGCAGGCCGCGTCCTGCGGGTGGCGTGCGTCCTGCCTGTGCGCATCCGTTGCCTGCCGCAAGCCTGGCGCATAGAACGCGCCTCCTTTTCGCCATAATGGCGAGCGTGTCATTGTCAGTGCGATCAGGGGGCGGGACGTTGCCAGGGTACGTGCAACTGCTTGTGGTGCGATGCATTGCAGCGCATCTCAGCTATTTGTTTATAATAAAGCGAGCGAATTTTTCACAACACATCGCCACAATGGTGGCAACGAGCGAGCGGGCGCTGCGGAATGTGGCTGGCGGCGGCGGCATCTTCTCAATTCAATTGGAAGACACTCAGGCGGACAGCTCGGCAGGCAGGCAGGCAGGCAGGCAGCCCGACAGACTGGCTGTTCCATTTTGCCAGCCATCTACTTATTTATTTATGCAAACACATAATTCGTTATTTTGTTATTTCGTTCGAGCGCCTGGCAATCAGTGAGCGATGATGTCCTTGCTGTCCTTTTGCCTGTCCCTTTGCCTGTCCTCAGCTGTCTTCTTGCCAGCTAGAGCTGATTGTATAAAGCAAACTAAGCTCGCAGCTCGCTCTCTAAACGGCTTAGTTTGTAATCAGCCAAGGACACGCACACTAGCATATCCTTGGCCGTTGCAAACAAAACATAAAGAGCACCAAAAACATATATGTAACATCTGCTCCTGCCCCCTGCCTAATACCCCGACGATTTAAGGCACACCTGAGCTCCGAGCTGGCCACGTGTGTGGCAACTGCAGCTGCACTCAAATCGCTCAACTCGCTGCAAATCTCTCGGCGAATTGCTCTCATCCGGCTTAAGAATTATTTACTATATACAGTTTCATGTCGAGAAATGCTTCTAGTTTACCACATTATTTGATGTTATTTCGATTTGGTTTGATCTCGGAATGTCTAAGATTTTAGAATAAATATCTGTGGCCCAAATGATGCATTTTTCTAGTGCTAACAATTTATGAATAACATTTTGTACTAGCGATTTTTGGTGCAGTGTACGTTCAGCAATAGTGCAATATGGAAACCAAATTAATTGAATATTGGCTTAAAATATTTATAGATATAATTATGGATTAATTATTAACCAGCCTTTATTCTGTTTAGGTAAGCAGGAAAGAGATTTAGGGGCAAGTTAAATATTTGAACAACTAAAAAATTCAATTATATTCAAAACTCAGTTTTTCTAAGTGCTCTCAACAGTTATTAACGAGAAAGTACGGATATCTTCGGTGGCTGAGTTTGTTGAAAATATGTTTGAAAACAGAATATTTTGCCAAATAATATCCTACTATTCCACCAATATTCCCCTATAGCTGCTATATGGTAAAGTGGATCATAATGGAACTAATAAATCCCGAGATCGGTCAAGTTTACTTAATACAAAAAAAGATTTCCATAGCAGCTAAATGATAAAGTGGTCCGATGTTGAAAAGATTTTGCAAATATTTGGGGAGCTAAGTGAAACTTATAAATGCAAGAACCGGCTTTTGGAACGATCGTTCCTATGACAGCTATATGATATAGTGGCCCGATCCGGTCGTTTCAAAACGAAAGAGACTAGTTCGCATAGAAACTGACGGAAATTCCCCTCAAAAATATCCTGCTAGAAGATTTCCGTGAATACATGTTACTTATTTTGTATATCTTATTTTTCTGCTCGTTTCTCTATTAGTCTATAACATATCGTATAATTGAGATTGTTTCGATTTAGAGAAACCGTCTATTGCCCTGGCAAATCAATAGAACACATTCGGCCTTTTCACTTTTTAACTAACTAACTAAGTCCTTGTTCTATCGTTACACCCAAATTGCATTCCTTCCACGTATCCTTGACATTCAGAAACGATCGGAGTTTTCTTAAAGTATTTTGTCTCTGAGTACCGTACAAAAAAACAATGCGATATATTCGACTTCTACCAAAGTAATAGTCAAATTTTGGCACACACCGCGAGCACTTGCAGCTGACGCTCATAGATCTAATTATAATATGAATGCGCCATCCTCGCTGGTAAACAGGGTCCCAATCAATGATATTCCCATTTCTATTCATAATATTGTTTTATTTATTTATGTACAGAAAGCCGCTGGAAGCAGTTAAGCGTGCCCCGTGGGGAAGGCGGTGAAAGGGGGGCAGCAACTCAATAGAAATAGGCTTAAATAACGAGCATGCATAAAGCATAGCCTACTTTTTGGGGCTGCGTGTGGTAAATCGTTTTCAACTGGCAGCCGTGGACGCTAACTGGAAAATGACTTAATAACCAATAGACTTTGTTTTATTTATGTGTAAATAAAACGTTAATCAGCATAATAAGCGCCAGTGGCGGCCTTCTAACAGTAACGGAAGGGTGGCTTGGGGGGCGGGGGCGATTAACGCCCCGGCGGCTACTTAGCGGTAATTGAAGTTTTTGAATAGTAAATAACAAACTGCGTAGCAGGCATTGCGACCGGGCAAAAGATTTTGTGGTCTGTGGCCAATCCCTTGGCCCCCCCTCCGTTACGCTGCCCACGCACAAACCGATTATTGTTGGCCAAAGCCAGTAATATATCAGCTCCACGGCGGGCAACATTGTGCAACAGTGCCATGGCAACACAATAACAGAAATAGAAATAAAAATATTTGCACAAAACGTTTGGAGCCAAGCTCTCGGCGAGATCCTGTCGCTTATTGTGTGCGGCTCACGTACTCGAACCCCAATAAATATTGATGAGCACACAAACAGAACATTAAAACGCTGTGCGTAAAAGAGACCCGCATAGTTGCCCGCTAGCCAAAGACCATACTCCGTATCCCAGCTAGAATACTCCGCTAGCCCCCCCTACACTAATTTGTCTTCCAAGCAACAGTTATGGGCAGTAAAATTTAATAACAATAATAACATCGCTGCCCTGTAACAAGGGCAGCTTTATTTGTATGCCAGTCGTGTGTGTGTTTGTGTGTGTGTGGAGCCAGGGCAGGCTTTCGAAATGATCAGGCAAATGCATTAAATATTTACAGCCAAAAATATATACATATGCCTTAAATAACATGGTCCAGATGAAGGCAACGAGGTGCGAGCCAGGAATATGCAGCCCCAACGAATCCTTTTGAATAAATACGAAAGTAAATTGATTCAACTGTTCATAATTCACAAATGTAACCCTTTGTTTAGCACAGTTAAGCAAATAAACACAAATCGAAAATACAGGTTTTTGAATTGGCGCCCGAGCAGGGACTCGCCTTGAAAGTTGCTTTGGTTCAGACCACACATATGTATTAATAATATAATGTATTATATAATTTAAATTAAAACAAATTTATCGAATTTATTATAAGCAAGTGGAGTAACATGCTCTAAGGCTAGGTTATTAGAAAAAAATTGAACAGCACACGTTTAGTTTAAGGAAAGGAAATAAGACCTAGGCGCCCGAGCAGGAACCTAGCTAAAATGATGTAAGCCAAGAATCCAGATGGAATCCAGTATAAACGAAATGTTGAATAACAGACTTTTAGTTTAAAGACAGGATATAATCCTTGGCGCCCGAGCAGGGACTTAGCTAGAAGTATCTAACCCAAGAATTCAGATGTAATCCAGTATAGGCAAATATTAAATAATAAAATCTTTGGTTTAAAGGTCGGAAATATGTCCTTGGCGCCCGAGCTGGTACACAGCCATAATTATGTAACCCCAAAATTGAGTTGCAATCCAGTTTTAACTAATATTATATAACATACTTTTAGTTTAAAGACAAGAAATAAATGCCTGGGAGGACTATCCAGTATGATGTAAGCCAAGAAATCAAATGGAGTTCAGTAAACTCGAATATTGACACACTTTTAATTTAAAGACAGCAAATAATTTGGCTTCTGGCAAAATTCAATCCAGGCGCATTATTAGAAGAGAAAAGGAAAAACTCCAGTTAAAGGCAATGCGGAATGTTTTTTATGAATCAATTCGTGTGGCAACCCTCGCGCGTGTCGCATGGCGAGCGTTAGTAATTGAATTGACCTGCAGATTGGCCGTTCGGCCAGGTTCGTTGGCTTCGGTTCATTTCTTTGGTAATTTCTCTAATAGGTTAACACTCAATCTGCGCCCCCTTCCGCACATAAAACGCCCACTCAATGCGCGTGTGTGTGTGTGTGTGTGTGTGTGGGCGCGTGCTTAATGAAAAATGCAAGAAGACATTTTCACAATTTACGTCTGAAGTATTTGTATAAAATATTTTCGCATCAAGCAAACAATTAGTCAAATGCCTGACGATAATCACAGAGCAGCTGTGATTAAAATTAGAGGCAACGCTTTGGGGCGTGTGCGGGGGGGGGGGGGGGCGTGGTGCGACATGTTAATTGCTTGGTGTGCATGGCAAATCAGTGCCACGTTGACAGTGTCGCCTGCAGCGACGTACAAATAATTTTAGTAATTGGCCGCGTTGACAAAATGGAATTCACAAACGCACAAACGCCCCCCCCCCCCCCCCCCATACATATAAATGGAGTGTCCCGTAACAATGCAACAGGATAAGCCTAATTATGCTTATGCTGACAAAACGCATGCGAGTCCTGTGTGTGGGGTTGTCAGCTCGGTGGTTGCAGTGGTTCAATGCAATTTGAGATGATTTTGCTGATGCTGCAATTGCAACAAGGTGCTCGGTTTCGGTTGCAGCTTGCGGTTGCGGTGGAATCCAGAATGCAGAAAGTGAACTCAAGTTAAACATATGTATATGCTTATGTGCTTATATGCTTATAGTGGTTACTAGAGCCGGGATATCGCGTTGCACGGCCCATCAATGCGGGCAAAATAATAGCTAAGGTTTGCGTTGAAAACCTTTCAAATGCGGATCGGAGAAGACTAGCACATTCGTTTCGTATACTCGTCGTTAATAAACGTTTTAGGGAGTAATTCTAAGGGCTGCGAAGCAATAATAAGCGGCTAGGAATCGCACACTCGTTTGATTACTCGCTCGCATAACTGCTACTATATGTCACAAATCGCTATACCTGGTTGCGGGTATGTGCTCCCGTTACTCGTTACTGTTACGGTTAAACGTTTTCGCTGCTCACTGCTCCTGGCTGCTGTTATATGATTCTGTTACTCGCTGCTGCTGCTACTCGTTGCTGCTACTACTCGTTACTACTTGCTGTTGATGTCACTCGGTGCTGCTCTTATTTGATACTGCATCTAGCTTCTGCCCATCTCTGCTACTACTCGCAGCTGCTCATCGCAGCTACTATTCGTTCCTGAGACAATACGTTCCCGTTACTCGTTGCTCCGGTAATGTGTTCCCGTTACTCGCAGCTGCTCTTACTTAATGCTGCATCTTGCTGCTGCTTTTCTCTGCTGCTACTCGCAACTACTACTCGTTGTAGCTTCTCGCTGCTACTACTCGTTCTGATACTCGCTGCTGCTCTTATTTGATACTGCATCTAGCTGCTGCTTTTCTCTGCTGCTACTCGCAGCTAATATTCGCCATTCGCCACAGCTTTCGCTGCTACTACGCGTAGAAGCTTCTCGCTGCTACTACTCGCTTCTGCTACACGCTTCTGCTGTTTTTTTTCTAGCTGCTGATTTTCTATACTGCTACTTGCTTCTGTTATTTGCGGTTTCTGGCTGTTACACCGTTTCGTTGTTCATTGTTGCTACTCGTTGTTGCTACCCGCGCAAAGTTTGTGGCCAGTTGATATACATTATTTCGACATCGCTTGGTTGCATCTTGAACAAATGTTAAGCATTCAACGCTAATCGGCGCCGTTGCACCTGAGGCATGCAGCGGTTAGCAGGCATCAAAGTGTCAGGGCGGCGGGCTCGGCATGCTAATTGAACGCAAATCGCCATGTTAGGCACTTGAGCACCCATCTGCTCGACAAATTGATTTGGACGGTTGGTGAAGAAGCCGCAACCAGCGCCAGGCCGATGGCTCAGATGCGCATTACAGCTAATTAATTCATTAGCGCCAAGTGTTGAGCGGGCTGGTCATTGCCTGTCCTGCGCAACACTAGCTAATTAAAATGCGTTGCATTTTGGCCACAAATGTCTTAATCATCTCGACGTTCCCGTAACTGTGCCCGTGCCCGAACTTTTGCCCACACCTGCTCGCATTGCCCTAGCCTTCACCGTGACCGTGCTCATAATTCAATTAACAGGCGGCAATGCAATTTGTCAAAAGAGTTGGCCGCTTTGTTCATTTGCAGCCACTGGCGATAAATCGCAAACGCAACGTAGCGCATGAGTTATGCACCTGACGCACCTGACGCACACAGACAGAGACAGAGACAGAGGCACGCACACACATAAACCAGCACCTGGGCGCTGCCTCTTGCCGGTCTCAGTCTTTTCAACTTGCAAGTGGCGTCTGATGAGCGGCCGTGTTGGCTATTTTTCATGCATTTAACAATAGAGGCGACGATGCCAGCGACATTGCCTTGTCCTGGCCACATCCATTCACTCAGTCAGCCATGCATCCATTCATCTATGCCTTGTTAGAACCCCACTGCGGGTACTGTGACTTTATGGTAACTAAGAGCTGCAACAGTGGGCATTCATGCGGGGTCAGGTTTTTTCTTACATCTTTCTTCCTTCTAGTTTTCATATCAAGCTTTGCGAATTAAAGACTTTTGATAAGAGTTCTTCGAAAAATAGTAGAGGAAAATTAATATTTTGGCTAAATTTCTAATTGGATAATCTTGCAATGCAACGGTTAAACGTTTACGAATGGCGCTTAAAAAAGAATTGACAATTGCTGCCGGGACTGTATGTAAAACTTAATTAAGTTAACTAGCACAATCTTAACTGGCTTTCAAACTTGACTTAAAACTTAATTTCATAGTTTACTAACTCGGCCCCAGTTCTTAGTAGTTTTCCAGTCATTTACTTAGTATAATCTTTTGTTTTTATTACTTGTTCGTTTCATGCAAACTCTAACTGAAAAACCAATATGTATTAAGGCAGCCCTCAATTAAATATAGGGCATATGAGCTTCGTTTTACACAGCATTACATAACAGACTTCGGTTATTGTTTTTTCTTTTGTGTGTCTGTTGTTTTTTTTTTTCTTTATTGCACTATGGCTTCTTGGAATTTGCAATTCCAATGGCGGCTGCATTGGCATTTGCCTGTTGTTATTTATGTGTTGCCTTGGCACAGTCGAAAACTGTCGGAGAGCGGAGGAGACAAAATAGAAGAGAAAAAATAAAACAGTTATAGCTTAATTTAGTTTGCAGCACTAATTGAAACTTGGCTTAGGCCCATGATAAAGCCTCTGCTGGGGCGTGCGGTGCGGAACAATGCAGGGCATTTTATTTTCACACATGTGACCTTTGTCTGCTGTTAGCATTGCTTTTCTATTTTTTTCTGTTTTACCCTGTAATTGGTATAAGCGGCCATTTACAATTTTGATCAGTTCGTGTAATCCGTGTAATCTGATCTAATCAATGTTATTTTCGCAGGAGTTACATTTAATATACAAATAGATTCAAATATAGCTTTGTAACTTCCAGAAGGAGTTGCATATTATATAGATCTTCACTATAGCTGCCTTTCCCTAGATAATTATCTATATTATAGATAATATATTATATGGGAGGTGCAGACATGACCAGAGGGTATCAACAAGTCGACTACTCGACTTCTCACTCGTTTTGTTGTTCTTGTGATATTGCTGCGTATTGTCATATTGTATTGTGTATAGCTTGCTACAAGGACTACAAAGTTTTAGATGCCAGTGACTATGCCTGTGTCCGAACAGCTCCATTTATTTTTCTCTGTCTCCATTGCAGCGGATCTATCTCCCTCTCTCTCTCTCTTTCTCCGTCTCTCTTTGTGTCATGACGCATACAGCTAGCTGTCCGGGCTTGTCTCTGGCTTTTTGATTTCAACAAATGCTTTTCTAATCTGAACTGCTGCTGCTGCTGGCGTCCCTTTCGTGTCGCCATCCTCCACCCCCGCAACGGGATGCCTGCATATTTCTCATTTCGTTTTGTCGCCTATTTGTCATTGCATTGCCGTTGGCCGCAGGCGACTTCTACGCACACATGTCAACAACAGTAGCAAACAGCAGCAGCAGCAGCAGCAGCAGCAGCAGCAGCAGAGGCAGCGGCAGCGGTAGCAACGTATGGCGCTGCGGGGCAGGGAAGAGGAAAGTGTGGCAAGAGTCCTTTTCAAAGGAGGGACAGGACGATATGGCATAAGCTGCATGCTTGCAGGCATTCTGCAACGGCTTTGCTTTTGCTTTGGCAGCAGCTAAGACGCATTTAATGGCTTGGCCGTGGCCAGATTTAGTTTGAAGCATTAAGTGTTGCCCAGTTTTGTGGACAGCATATGGCACGGAGCACAATTGGAGAGCACACTGCAAAACCATTCATACATCAACTTCGGGTTGCCCCCTTCGCCCGATAAGTGTTTCCTACTTCAGCGGGCATTCAGTATATACAATGACAGTTATAACATCAAGGTATATAATACCTATACACATCTTAATATGAAGCTGCGAAGCTAAGAATGCGAATATTCTTCATGTCCGATAACAACAACAGATAGCCCGTCCTTAGGTCTGGATTGCTTAAACACAAATGCCTGCTACTATATAAGTATACTATATATATATATACTAGCGGGTATAACCCGGCCTTGCCCGTGGCACGTATGTTATAAAATCAATGTTCTCAAACAAATTTGAAATGATTTTGAAACTGATCGGACGGTAAACAAATAACTTTCATACAAACATTTTCCGCCAATTGACCACTGATGCGAGTGGAATTTCCCAAATCGCTGAAATACGTATTTATTAAGTTCTTATGTAGAGCTTTGAAAATAAGTTTGAAGCAAATCGGACACAACTTTAAGCTTCGCCTAAAAAATCTTTAAATCGCATTCCCCCCGAAGAAGTTTGAATTCTGCGAAAAGTGTAAAACACGTCTCAAATGATTTTTCTTATAGATCTTTGGAAACGAATTTGAGCGCGAAACGTCACCCACCAAATCTTGGACCTCCATTTCCACCAAGGAGGAGCGGATTTTTCAAAAGTGTGAAACACCCCTCAAATGAATTTGAACAAAGATCTTTGAAAATGAGTTTGGGGCCGATCGGATGGTAAACAAAAAACTTTCATACAACCGTTTTCCGCCAATTTACACTGTTGCGGGTGGAATTTTCCAAATCGCTGAAATACGTATTTATTAAGTTCTTATGTAGAGCTTTGAAAATAAGTTTAAAGCAAATCGGACACGACTTAAAACTTCGCCCGAAAAATCTTTAAATCGCATTCCTCCCGAAGAAGTTTGAATTCTGCGAAAAGTGTGAAACACGTATCAAATGATTTTTCTTATAGATCTCTGGAAATGAATTTGAGCGCGAAACGTCACCCACCAAATCTTTGACCTCCATTTCCACCAAGGAGGAACAGATTTTCCTAAAAGTGTGAAACACCCCTCAAATGAATTTAAACAAAGATCTTTGAAAATAAGTTTGAGGCCGATCGGATGGTAAACAAAAAAGTTACATACAAACGTTTTTCGCGATTTTTCCACACTTGCGGGTGGAATTTCCCGAAACCCCGTCTTAACGTGCACCTACATCACATAAGGTAGCTACAGTGAAAATTTCAGCTTCCTAGCTCTTACGGTTTGGGCTGTGCGTTGATCACCAATCAGTCAGTCAGTCAGTCAGTCAGTCAGTCAGTCAGTCAGTCAGTCAGTCAGGACAAACAGTTTTATATAAAGAGATATATAAATGTATTGTATATATAAATATACTATACTGTATATATATAATATATGTATATAGTAGCGGGAATTTCCCGACTTTAAGGAGAACGGGTGCGGGTGAAATTTCCCAAAACCCCTTACGGTTTGCGCTGTGCGTTGATAACCAGCCAGGACAAAGAGTCTTACTTATATAGAGATATATATGTATATATTTGTAATTACGTACTCACCTGTTATTTCACACGCATGATTATTTTATCGTCATCTCTTAGTAGGCGGGAGACGAATTTCTATATATGTAAACGCATCACTGAAAAACAGAAAAGCAGAGACAATGTTTATTAGATTAGAGCCACAGCTTGTTTGCTAAACCTTACTTGAATTAATGAGAATCGCATAGTAGAGCAATATTTATATACAGGTTTTTTTTGCTCTTTTTCAGCTCAGCTCAACATGCACACATTTAAATACATACATTCATACGATCGTAATAGTTACTTTTATTTTAAATATAATTAGACATAATTATGTTTATAATAGGTACCAGATTTTTCCGTGGCCACATTTAAAACTGATACCGCCTCCTCCGCCAAAGCCATAGCCATTGTCTGCTCGATAATTGAATCCGCCTCCTCCTATGCCCAAGCCGCCGTCTCCTCCTTTGCCCAAGCCGCCGTCTCCTCAAATATTAAAGCCTCCTCTGTAGTTGAAGCCGTCGTCTCCTCCATCATTAAATTTGCCGCCTTCGCCATAGCTAAGGCCGCCTCCTCCTTTGCTGAATTTGCCGTCCAATATTGAAGCTGACGTCTCCTCTTTAGTTTAGGCAACTTCCACTAGAGTTGAAGACGCCGTCTCCTCCTTTGCTCAAGCCACCGATTCCTCCTCCCATATATGAGACTTACTTTAATTCATGAAAATTGCGTAGCAGGGCATTGGTTAGGAATACGTTATTTTTTGAGCGTTACTTGCATACACAAATGCATACATACATGCAAACACAAATGCATACATGCATACATACATACATACATACATACATACATACATACATACATACTTACATACATACGCACACACACACACATACATACATATATACATACATACATACATACATACATACATACATACATACATACATACATACATACATACATACATACATACATACATACATACATACATACATACATACATACATACATACATACATACATACATACATACATACATACATACATACATACATACATACATACATACATACATACATACCTACATACCTACATACATACATATGTACATATGTACATACATACATACATACATACATACATACAGATAGACATATATACATACATACATACATACATACATACATACATACGTACATACATACATACAGACAGACATACATACATACATAGATACATACCTTTATACACACAGCCAACACAACTTATCACTAAAAAAAAACAGAAAAAGCATGGAAATTTGCTTGGCCTACTTGAATTTATGAGAATCGAGGAGGAGGACTACATTTAAAGGTCCGTTTTATTTAAATTGCAGCGCAGCGAATAGTAAACCATGTCTGCGTTTGGTTTAAAAGATCATATATATACGCATATATATGTGCAAGCACGCACACACACACACAAGCACACACACACACATACCTACATACATACATACATACACACAACATTCGTTAAATGGGGCTTTAAATAACCTTTTGCATATGTTTGAAATTAATATTGAAGTCTTTCGTCTAATGCATTTATAAGTGAACATTTAATGTAAACATGTATGCGAGCATACATATGTAAGCATGCATTAACAGAGCACTGTTAAGTGGACGAGGCATATGTTAAAAAACGCTGCCTTATGTATTTTATTTAATCTATGATTAGGCATAAAACTAAGTATTAACAAGTTTTTATGTCAAATGTAGTTTTTTACCTGAGTGCCAAAAGATCAAAAAGTTGCCTCGGGCTGAGCTAAGTGGCAAAAATGTTGACTATGCGTATCCGGCTATCCTTTTCCTTTGTGCAATAAAAAAGTGTCAGTCAAATGTGTTAAGAGGTTTGACTTTCTTTCTTTCCGAAAACTGTTAGCAGGGACGCGACGCTTTGGCTCCACAAGGGACAAGGCAGCTAAGCCAAACCACTCGACCATGTGCTCAGTCCCCAGAGCAGCCGTAGCTGCTGAGTGAAAGTAACGAGTGCTTCCACCCGCTCCGATTCGATTTGGTTGTTTTTGGAAAGGTCACGCGACCGCACAGACAGCCGCAAAATATTACCAGACAGAGGCCGGACCCAAAGGCGGCCTGGGTAAAGGTGGCCAGCTGGTTATATTGGTAACTGGTCCAGTGTGGGCACTGTGGTCAGCGGGACTGCGGCGCGAATCAGAACAAAAGTTATGGGCGAAGGGCAACATGCACGTATTTTATTTGGTTTTATTGATTTTATAAAAAGGATGTGTCTACGGCTGTGGATCTGGCCTAAACCATTTGAACTCGACTTCGAGCATTTGGCTTTTAATTTCAATTTGACAAGCACTTGGCACTGTTGTCGTTGCCGTTGTCCTTGTCTTTGTCCTGTGTGTCTCACTTTGTGTGTGTCTCTGTGTGTGTGTGTGTGTGTGTTAGGCTGCGACGTGCCACCCAAAAAAAAAAAAATAGAACACGAACTGTTGGAAACGTAACTTGAATTTTACAATAATTCACGGCATTTGATGACGACTTTTGGTTTTTCCTGTATCTCTACAAGTCTATGTGGATCTGTGGTCTGACTCTCTTTTGTGTGTATGTGTGTGTGTGTGTGTGTGTATGTGTGTGTTTGCCTTGCCAGGAAGCAACATCATGTACGTGCGCTTAAATCTTCGATAACTTTCGTGTTTGTACGTGACTAAAATGCAATGCACCCACAGGGTAGGGAAATGGTAGCTGAATTTACTGTAGAGAAGCAAATAGAATAAGACCAAAATGCCAAAACGAAAAAAAAAAAGCCAGGAAGGAACTTTGCGCCGAAGATTAAATACACTTGTAGATATGTGGCTTCAATATGTCTTCATACGCAAGTCCCATTGTCGACTGATTGTTCCTACACAACATATGTTAAGTAGTCCGATTTGATACTTTATTGCAGACAGCTTAGCAGAATTTAGTCAAGATAACACTTGTATTCAATGCATGAAAACCTGTAAGGCTTACTTGAGTTCATGAGAATTGCGTAGAAGGGCGATATTAAAAAAATGCAGCGGAAAGTAGACATGGTCTGTGTTTGGCATTTAAGAATATACAAATATACATACACTACTAACACATATACATACTAACATGCATGTATACACATACATACACACATATCTTGAAACGCAAACAAACAACAACTCTTAATTTTTAACCGATTATGCCCATATGAAAATTTAAAGAGCATAGCAAAACTAATAAATGGTTAGTTTGATCAAGATATAGATATAGATGTATATATGTGTGAACACACTCAATGGGTTCGGAGACGTCTCGAATTATGCGTTACATATGTCGTGACAAAATTATAATGCCCTCGACAAGAGCACAATAAAGGAGCAGCAATGCGACTGTAGAGGCGACACCGCCTCCTCCTCTTCCCTGGCATCCAGTTTTCGATCCAGTCTCCGGCCGCAGTGTCAGTCAGTCTGGCCAGAAACCGCCTGAGGCTTTATTAAAGTTCAATAGCCAACCAACCAGGCAGCTGATGTCGATGTTGGCGCCTTCAATCGCTTTAAATTAAGTGCAAAATGGTGGAACAGTCATCAAACATTGATTTTTAGTGCATCTGGCATCCGGCTTAGGTTCGGCTTACAGTTTAATACATTTTAAGAGTGTCATTCGAAAGGCAATCAATGAATGAAATTGTTGTCGTGGTTACATATTCTGCATTCATTTTGTGTTAAAGCTTACTCACATCTTACAGCTTGAGGCAAGCTTAAATGTGTCGATTGCACATTCAATTGATCTCACTTAAAGCTTAATGGTCTAGCTTTTGGTTCCCAGAGTTATTTTAATGTGCTGCTCATTGATTATGGATGCATTTTAAGATGAGCAGTTCAAGATAGTTCAAGTAGATTTAAATATTCCACGCCAGGGAAATATGTAGAATATTGATGTCGTAAATATCAGCTGGCATTGGATATATGTACGCTTAAATAATATTTTTCATATTCATATAATGTTATATTATAATATTCAACGTAGGCTGCAATAAAATCAGACTATTGCAGAACTGAATCAAAATTTCGAGAGCTTTAATACTTCATTGTTTTAAACAAGTATAAATAATTGAATTTAATTCTTGAAACTTATCTTCAACATTTACATATATATTATGTTGTAAAAGCCGAATAAGTTATAAATTAATGCTTTAAGTGAGCTTTAATGTTGTGCTTCAGTTGAAACTCAAAGCGAGAGTTAATATTGTGCAAGTTAACAACAAATAAATTCACACAGTCCCAATAAGAAGCATTGCAACACCTCATAAGAAGTGCAGCAAAATGCTGACTTAGTGTCTGTGCCATTTCCTCCACGCGCCGACCGGCAACCGCCGAAAATTCCAAGAAGAATTGCCCAACGGGCCAACAACATCAGCAGCGACGCCGCTGCCAACGCCGCTGCCGCTAAGCCACAGGTTACTAGGGCTAGAATTGATTTAAGTTTATTCAGTTGCAAATTACCATCAAATAAAGGAAGTCTTGCTTCCCTAAAAATTATATTTTTTTCATCGTTTAATAAACTTTGGAATTAACTGGCGCCCGAGCAGGGACCGGCTCGTGTTACAAAAGAACAAAACGCTTCTACGTACGCGTTAGTCGGTTATACGCGAAAATAAAACCAAGTGCAACTCGCGGTGATTAAATTCAACGGTTGGTGAAATTCGCGAAAGGCAATTGGAACTTAATTGTTCAATTTGGCCCATCGGTGGACAACGCATCTTGTAAGGCCCGCCCGCAGGATACTCTCAACGAAGACTGGTCGCAGGATCCCCAGTAGATACCCAAAGGCTTCAAAAAGGATGAAATCCGGACCGGCAGGGGAGGTTGCCACATCAGGAATAGTACTGTAAGTTAGAAATTAAGTGAAACACAAAAAAGAAAACAAACGAACAACTAACACAAAAGTGAAATAGAATTATAAGAATAAAAAATACCAAATATTGTAGAACAATAAGCAAGATAAAAAAGTGTAAAACGATAAACAAATATAAAGACTACGAACGTAGTATAAATTATTTCCAACTTTGCGACTCCCAAGGGACCCTCCAAAGTAAAAGGAAGAAACCAGCCACTGGTTTTAAAAAGAAAACAAAAACGATCAAAAATTCAATCAAAATATAGAGTAAAAAATTAACACTAGATTTAAATATACTTCGAAAATATCTTAAAATATACAAAATAAGTAATATATCTCGTTTATGGCTAATGAAAACAATTTAGTTAGGCCCCCAATAGTATCAGATCAACCACAGGTAGGCGGACATAACTTGAACAGACAGCAACAACGACATATCGACAGACAAAACGAACATTTACAAAATAGAGTCATGGCGAATAACGCAGAGCAGATGATAGCAGCCACGGTTAGCCAGATTTTGGCACAACAACTGCCGACATTAGTAAAGCAGTTAGTCAACCCCTCTAGGGAGTTTAGTGACGTCGACGACCAAACAATAACTGCCAACCACAATTTGAATGACTTAGACAGAGTTCCGGACATAGTAAAAAGCCTCAGAGAATTCTCCGGTAATCCAGCGGAATTTAGCTCATGGAAGAAGAGTGTAGATCGTATACTCTCAGCCTATGCAGCTGAGGCAGGTTCGCCAAAATACTTTGGCATATTGCATACAGTGAGAAACAAAATCACTGGCAATGCCGACACGGCCCTCGAGTCGTATAATGTTCCCCTAAATTGGAGCGCCATCTCCAAATGTCTCACGCTGCACTACGCAGACAAAAGAGATCTGGGAACATTAGAATATCAGATGACAATGTTAGTGCAAGGTAACAACCAAACAGTAGAAGAATTCTACCAGGTTGTTTACAACCACTTGTCGCTGATACTAAATAAAGTAGGCTGCATGGATTTAAATAGGGAATCCGAAACCCTTATGACAAAAATATACCGAGATAAAGCATTAGATACCTTCATTAGAGGTTTGAAGGGAGATTTACCCCGGATCCTTGGAATAAAGGAGCCAGCAGATCTACCTTCAGCCCTTCACTATTGTTTAAAACTAGAGAATCAAAGCTATCGCACTAACATGGCTTTGAATAGAAATCAACAGACACATGCCAGAAACCCAAATAGGAATATACCACCACCTACACTGCCACCACGAACAGCTCAGCTTCCCTTCGCCCAAACCTTTAGGCCACCACCTATCAGCTTCAGGCCCCAACTCCCGATCCATACACCTTGGCCAACCAATACAAACCATGGACCACCGACTTACAACAATAATGGACCGATTCCACAATACCCCAACCAACGAACCTACCAGACACAACCACAACAGGTATACGTACCCAATAGACCTTCTGCACCAAAACCCCAACCACGTCCTGAGCCAATGGACGTGGACCAAAGCATCCGCACGAGGATGATAAATTACATGAACAGACCCAATTTTGAAGTAGGGAAAAGACCTCCACCACCAACAAACGCCACGGACAAAAAACAAAGAAATTTCAACATACAAACAGGAGAAGAACAGACCGAGACAGAAAACACTGACAACTATGTGACCATGGAAGAATACGTACAATCAATGCTAAACTACGAACAGCAGACTGAATACGAACAGCCATTAAACGAATACGCCCAACAAATTGAAGAAGCAGATGACGGACAAAATACCCAATACGAACACTCAGACATTAATTTTTTAGGATAAAGAGCTCCTCTCTTCCTTACATAGAATGTAAGATGGGGAGCGGAAAATTACTCAAAATACTAATAGATACAGGATCAAACCGCAATTACGTCCAACCGAAATATGTGTCCGAACCTATTGCAAACGAAAAACCCTTCGAAGCCGTCACAGTCGGCGGAAGCATTAAAATTACCCACCACAAGTTCGCTAATCTTTTCAATAGAAACGATATAAAAATAAAATTCTTTCTCTTACCCACCTTAAAATCATTCGACGCCATATTAGGTAACGATAGTCTAAAGGAACTAGATGCTGTGATACAAAGCAGCAAGAATCTACTAATAATCAAGAACAATATTTGCATACCAATTAAACAGAAAAAAATAGAGGCGGTCAACACGGTAATACCACGGACAGAACATATGACAAACGAACAAAAAAATAGCCTTAACCAACTAGTTAAAATGCACCCACACCTATTCGCCAATCCGGACGAAAAACTGACATACACAACCAACGTCAGAGCAGAGATTCGAACAAAAACCGATTCCCCCATATATTCAAAATTTTACCAATTTCCAATGTCTTTAAAAGACGAAGTACACAACCAAATCAAAGAACTTTTAGAGGACGGAATCATCCGACCCTCCCGATCCCCATACAATTCACCTGTGTGGATTGTTCCGAAAAAATTAGATGCCTCCGGGCAAAAGAAATATCGCATGGTTATAGACTACAGGAAACTAAATAAAGAAACTACCGCTGACAAATACCCTATACACGAAATCAATGAGGTACTAGCACAGCTAGGCAATAACAAAGTTTTCTCTGTCTTAGATTTGAAAAGTGGCTTTCATCAAATACCCCTTTAGGAGTCAGACATAGAAAAAACTGCCTTCTCCGTTAACAACGGAAAATACGAGTTTACACGACTCCCATTCGGTCTCAAGAATGCGCCCTCAATTTTCCAGAGAGCTCTTGACGACATCCTTCGTGAGCATATTGGAAAAATATGCTTCATTTATATTGACGATATCATCATCTTTAGCAAAGATGATGAATCGCATGCGCAGCACCTTGCCGCCATATTCAGAACTCTACAAGAGGCCAACATGAAATGTCAGTTGGACAAATGCGAGTTCTTTAAAAGCAGAGTAGAATTCCTGGGATTTGTCAACTCAGACAAGGGTATAGAAACTAATCCAAGCAAAATTGAGATAATAAGGAAGTACCCACTTCCAAAAACACTCCAACATTTAAGATCGTTTATTGGCCTCGCCAGCTATTATAGGAGGTTTATAAAAGACTTCGCTAAGCTGGCAAAGCCCCTTACCTCTCTTTTAAGAGGGGAAGATGGACGAGTGTCCAAAAATCAATCAGCTAAAAAGCTCATTAATCTCAACGAAGAAGCGATCGAAGCATTCAATAAAATAAAAAATTCCCTAGTTTCAAACGAGGTAATACTTCATTACCCGGACTTCAGCAAAGAATTTCATCTGACAACAGATGCATCCAACTTTGCTATTGGGGCTGTTCTATCCCAGAACAAGCGACCCATTTGTTTCCTCTCTAGAACTCTCTCTAAAACAGAGGAGAACTACGCCACCAATGAAAGGGAAATGTTGGCAATAATTTGGGCCTTAAAAGCCCTCAAGAATTACCTCTACGGTAAAGCGAGTGTAAAAATACACACCGACCATCAACCCTTAACACACTCTCTTAGCAGTTGGAACGGCAACGCTAGGATAAAGAGGTGGAAAGCTTACCTAGAAGAATTCGATTATGAACTTCTCTATAAGCCAGGTAGGGATAACATTGTAGCCGATGCGCTATCACGTATCCCTGTGATCAACAATATTGGATCAGTAGCCTCCACCCAACACAGTGCAGACAGTTCAAGCCACAACTTAATTCCGAGCATAGAAGCTCCAATTAACGTATTCAAAAACCAGATATTTCTCAGTAGAGCCAACGAAACAAATTACGAATTCCATATCCCATTCCCAACATTCCACAGGCATACGATTACTCGACCACATTTCTCAGAACACGACCTTACGCAAATACTGAAAGCTCATCTAAACCCATCCGTAATCAACGGAATAATAACCTCAGAAGAAATAATGAACAAAATTCAGCAGATATATCCCCAACATTTTAGTAACTTCAAGATTAGATTCACACAGTTTCAAGTAAAAGATTTAACAAATGAAACAGAACAAGATGAGAAGATATTGGCTACACACAACAGAGCCCACCGCAACGCACTAGAAAACAAAATGCAATTGTCCGAAAGATTCTATTTCCCAAAAATGAAGCAACGAATAACAGAATTAGTCAAACAGTGTCAGGTTTGTAAAGAAGAAAAATACGATAGGCATCCCACTAACCCAAAACTCAAAGAAACACCAATCCCCGAATACCCAGGACATACAATCCACATCGACATATACACGACAGAAAAAAACTTAGTACTAACGGCAGTAGACAAATTTTCGAAATTAGCTCAAGGACGAATAATCAAATCTAGGGCAATAGAAGACATTAAAAAACCACTTCATGAAATCCTTTTTTATTTTGGCGTACCTAAAGCCGTTGTAATAGATAACGAAAAATCCCTTAATTCAGCCTCAATCACTTTTATGATGCAGGACCAATTAAATATAGAAGATTATAAAACACCACCCTACAAAAGCGCAGTGAATGGTCAGGTAGAGAGATTTCATTCAACACTATCAGATATTATGAGATGCAACAAAAGAAAACAGGAACACAGAACATTCGAAGAACTACTTAACAAATCAATATACGACTACAACTACACTATACACTCGACAACTAACAAGAGACCATTAGACATATTTTTCGGCAGAAACGTGACTACAGACCCAGACCAATACGAAAAAGCTAGGAAGGAGAACATTGACAGACTCAAACAGAAACAATCGACCGACATGCAGAATCATAACAAAAAACGTAACGACATACGAACTTATATACCAGGTCAAGAAATATTCGTCAAAGTCAATACCAGATTAGGTACCAAACTGTCACCCAGATACAAAAAGGAAATAGTTAAAGAAAATAGAAACACAACCGTACTAACAACAACTGACAAAATAATACATAAAAGCAATATAAAAAATACATAAAAGTTACAGATTCCTACTTGGCGAAAAAGAAATAGAGATAGTAAACGATAATTTTAATAAAAGTAACATGCCACCTTTAAATATTGAAGAAATGCTAGAATTCGCAGATGTATCCATTTTGCATAATGGAACCACTCTGTTTTATATTGTAAAAATTCCAAATTTAGAAGAAATAGAATGCAAAAATACTTTAATAAAGCCAGTAGTGAAAAACAACAATATAATAAATTTAGAATTTAACGAACTCTTTCATTGTAATAAAACAATCTATGGCATAAACAACAATTGTAAAAGATACAATAATATTAAAATTTGTAACAAATCAAAAATTGTAAACTTGAACACTAATAACTGTATACCTAAGTTAGTTAGTGGAGAGCAAGCGCTCTGTGGCTTTAGCAAGGCAGATCATATCCCGGAGATCGAGGAAATCGACGATGGACTTATACTAGTGAACGACTTCAACGGCACTATTAGATGGCAAGAAGAGAAGAAACGCGTGAGAGGCACCTACATGATTAACTTCTGGAACGAAACCTTATTCATCAACAAACAAGAGTTCAGCAACCTAGAGGTCACCTTCATGACCCCAGGAAATCCCACAATACAAATAACCCCAATAGAAAACGAAAGAATTAAGATTCTTTCTCTGGAAGCATTAGAAGAATTGCACATCAACAACATAAAAAACATGCAAAAACTTCAGACGCACTCTATAGCAAATAGAGTCGGTTTCATAACTCTGTTCACAGTTGCCATCCTTCTTACCTGTGTATTACACGTAATGAAGAAAAATAAGAAAAATATAATACTGCAACTGAACAAAGAACAAGAGAGACCCAAAAAAGAACCAGCACATATCCAAATACAAAATACAGATGCCAATAACCTCAGGTTCAACAACATACCTTTCTTCTGATGATCGCTTGAGGACAAGCTTAAATCAAAGGGGGAAGAGTTAACAACAAATAAATTCACACAGTCCCAATAAGAAGCATTGCAACACCTCATAAGAAGTGCAGCAAAATGCTGACTTGGTGTCTGTGCCATTTCCTCCACGCGCCGACCGGCAACCGCCGAAAATTCCAAGAAGAATTGCCCAACGGGCCAACAACATCAGCAGCGACGCCGCTGCCAACGCCGCTGCCGCTAAGCCACAGGTTACTAGGGCTAGAATTGATTTAAGTTTATTCAGTTGCAAATTACCATCAAATAAAGGAAGTCTTGCTTCCCTAAAAATTATATTTTTTTCATCGTTTAATAAACTTTGGAATTAACTTGCACAAACTGGCAAGCTGAAAGCTCGCTCACGTTTTTGAAAGCTTTAATGCCTTTACCTTTTGTAAGCTGCAACTCAACTCTTCAAACGCAACTGTCTGTCGACTTTTCAACAAGCTCTGATTCAATTGCTATTGAAACATTTTGCAAAAGCTAAAAAAGTTGCACAAAGTAAAACTTTTCGAATGCTTTAAGTGAGCTTTAATTTTGTTCTTGCTAAAATTGAAAAGTTTAAAGCAGAGTGCCGTGCAGCGCCAGTTTCAGCTAGTCTCAATGGCATTTAATCGATAATGAGACACAGATATTCATATTTATATGGGTTGAGTGCCATTTGAATTTTTGCCAATGCGCAAATCGCCGTGCTTTGCAATTATTCATGCAGCTAAAGGGGGCAAGGGGCAAAGCATTCGAATGGGCTTGAAGTGTGTGTGTGTGTCTGTGTGTGTGTGTGTGTGTGTGTGTGTGTGTGTGTGTGTGGGTGCAATTAAACACAATTGTCCGGGCGGACTTTTTGCTACGCATCTCTCAGTTTTGCCGAGTTTGCAGTTATTCATATTTTCCGGCAGGAAGATACTTAGTATAAGTGCTATCGCTCAGCTCGTTGGCAGGCGTTTGGCCTTTAATCATTTATTTCGATACGCAGACCCATGGCTCAGCAGGCTGACAAAATGTTTGGGCCCAATCGAACGCAACTCAATCAACGGCAAAGCCAGCGCCGTGGCCCCCAGTGGCTGTGCTCCATGCCTGTCCTTCTCTGGAATATATATATATATATATATATATATATGTGTATATGTATATGTATATTTATGTATGTGTGTGTGTGTGCAGCATACTAGTTTGGCAGAACTTTGAATTGTTCGGGGAATTCGCTGGAACGTTTTGTGCCATTAGGAACTTGAAGCGAGAAGCATTCACAACTCCTCAGCGACTCCCCATATGACGCACAATCGACATGACGCGGGCAAACCGAGAGGGCGAGGGTGTTACGGGTCGAGGGGTGAGGGGGAGCAGGTGTGGAGCAGAAGTGGCAGACGAGCTCTGCCGCTGGGGGCCAAAGGAGCCGCGTGTTAATGTTAATGTTGTTAATGTTAACTTTGGGCTTGTAATGTATGTTTGATAAGTTAATTTTCGCTCTTAGCACCTAACACTTGCCCGAAACGAAACGGTAAACGGTAAGCGGGCACGAAACGCAATGAGATTATCATCAGCGGGCGAAAAACCCTCCGCCCCACCGCCCCGCCGCCCCGTCGCCCAATGCCATGCACGAGCTGAAAAGCATTCCCAGGACAACAAAGCCATTAAACGCCAGTTGGCAAAAGCAGTTTCAGGAACTTTGAATTTCAGCTCGGGATTGCTTCTCCCTCTCTCGCGCCCTCTCTCTCTCGCCTCTCCCTTTCTCTCTCTCTCTCTCTAGTTAAACGCTCATCATTGGCATAGTCATTGACTGCCCAGCAAGTGGCTAAAATCAGCATCGAATTGCGTGGGGAAATTATTTATAAGTAGTTTTAGGACTCAATTGTTGTGAGACTAGAGCGAGGTTCAAGGCTAAGCTATTTGATTGCCAGCTTGAAAATGAGCGCTGGCTCAAATCTTGTGTATTTCAGTATTATGTAAAAGATTCTTTGATTATTCATAGTTATTGTTATAACAGTAAAAATTTAAGCTTAATTATCACTTCGACTAAGACTACTACAGCCGCACGCAAGTCGAGGACTCGAACCAGCATTCTGCTTATACTGGCTCAATTGACAAGAGGTTTTTAAAGCACAAAATGTTCGTATGGGAATTACTAATTTAAAGTTAAGGTCTTGTGGATCTATTGGCATGGGGAAACGTATTCTTCGTTAAACTAAATAGATTTTTTTGTGGAGTTTTTTTTTGTTGCCATTTTGGATTTGTCTCGAGATTGATTTGGCATTTGAATTTTCGTGATTTGAAAAAGCAAAATTTTTGTTTCTCTATTTCTTTTCATTTCATAAATCTTTTGAAAATTATTAAGCCAACTTTTAGCCAAATGCTGTGCCCCCAAATAAGCTGAAAACGCTTTGTAAAAACTTTATGCTACAAATTTCAGTGAATATAATAACTGCCTATTGTTAATTCGATCAGCTGTAGTTATTGTGGAGTTGTGGAAATTGTATTTAATGAAATATTGCTTTATTATTATTTGATTCACTTTTTGAAATCGAACACTTTACGTACTTTGATTGGCGATGCTGTTTGCTCTTGTTAGTGCTACTCATTTAAGTAGAATGGACAGCATTCGTGGGAAGGGGGGGGGGCTGGGTTGGAGCATGGCAGCCGCAAGTCGCATGACTTTGGTTTGAGGCTGCCAATGCCAGCATATCCCAAGTGGTTGGCTGCTGGCTCCGCAGCTTGTTATCCTTTACTGGAAGGGGGACGAGGGACGAAAGCGAGCGCGAGCGCGAGCGCGAGCTCTCTGTTGTAATCAATGAAATTACTTTTTAGTTCAAGGCAGCCAATAGTGCTGCGAAATTAAATTATTGTTGGCCAAGGCAGCAGCAGCAAACAGCGAACAGCGAACAGCCAACAGGCAAGGGCCAAGAGCAAATAGTACAGCTACAGCGCTTGGTCGATGGTTTTGCTCTTAACGTTTGCTAATGAAGTGTTGCCAAGACGTAGATGGGATTCGAATTGGGGTTTGGTGTGTTTCGTTTTGGCCCTGTCTCTGACATTTTTCACTTGTTTTGGCAGCTTTTGGCCGCGGCTGCTAACGGAGGGACGGCAAAGGGGATGTTGGCCGAAGTGTTGCATACATTTGCGCTTAATGGCTTTGGGGAATTCCATTGACGCTTATAACCAGCGCCAAAGTCAGCATCAGCATCAGTTTCAGCAGTGTGTAGCACTTGTCGCGGCGCATCCTCGGGGAAATTTGCTTTTGAAACTTGGCTGCTTTTGCTCTGGCTGTCTCAATGGCGGCCAAAGACACTTTAAGTGAATTGCATAAGCCAGCGACGCCCCCCCGCCTCCCCGAAAACAAAAAAGGATAACATTTCCGGCTGGACAATAACTCGTCGATAGTCAATGTTTTAATGATTGATATTGCCCGGCTTGAGCTAACGCAATGCCGAAATTGATACCCTTCTGGAAAAATGCTACTGAAAAATCTTCAGGCAAATCCTTTAACTTATCTTCCATAGAATCCTTACTATATAATTGCTATATAAAATAGTCAAGCTGAAAGCGGGCTGTTCAATAAATAACTTTTCATTATATGGCTTTTCAATTCAAGCATTTATTTATATGCCAGCAAGTGTATTTGAGCTTTGGCTTTGTTTTTACCTCCAGTTTTCAATTTACTTTTCTTATTGTGAATTGGGATTTTTTATTTTTTCTTTTCTGACACACAATATCAAATATTTATAGAGCTTTAATTAATTGAAGCGCACTTTAGTTGTTTTGGAATTGAGAGCGAAAAGAGTCATAAATAAACTGGTACTCAATCGGATAATCTTTTGTTTTCTTATTTTTTGCTGTTTCTACTTAACCTCAGATAAACTCAAGTTGGCAGCACTCACGCAGTTAGCTGGACTGTTATTTACGTGACTTGACAGCACTTTTCTAAAGTTCTGTACATAAGAAACTCTTCGTCCTGACTGACTGCTGAATTGATTATATGACTGACTGTTAGCTTCATTTACAATTAAAGGCAACGAAAAAACAACGAGCAAAAGTTAAATAAATGTGTGCATAAGTAAATAATGATAAAGTCAATTGGATCAAGAAGGTCTTTGTTTGCAAACAAATTAGCTGCTCTTTTGGCAGTTACTGCAACGATACAGTTAACCAACTGTTTTCGATTGCCAATCGAACGTGTTTTTATTTTCAATTGCGGAATTGCATTTAACAATTTAACATGAACCGAAGTTGGCAGCACTTGTCGCCCAGTTACAGCGATAGATAGTTGCACGAACTGGCAGCACTTTTTGCGTCTGTGCGCTGCCATTAAATCAAATTAACTTAATTTGCCGCACGGCGCACACAATAATGTCATCAGTGGCCCCGGAGTACAGAGTCCGTAGTCCACAGTCCGGAGCCCGAAACCAGATCCACCGGAGTGTCTGCATGTCTGAGTACTGCTAATAAACGTCATCGATGCATTGATGCATGCCAATTAGCATTGCGCAGTGCGAGGCCAGCGACTGGCGGGCTGTCGGGTTGGACGGGCTGCCTACAATGCGATCTTTGCTGTGCAAGTGCAGCAAAAACTGCACGCCGCATTAATTGCAACTGTCACTTGTGCCGTGCGCCAGACGGCTGTGCAGTAAGTACAGCAAAATGTGGCGCGCTCATTGCTAGGTTATTCATGCCACATCAGTGCCTGGAGGCACCCAGTCAATCATCCTGATGGCAAATGATGGCAACTGCCAATGCGGATAGGCAGCTGCAACAACAACAATAACTGCTGCAAGGCCAACAATGTCACATTTACGGCCAATGTGCTGAGCTCAGCGGCAGCAGCAGCAGCAACAGCAGCAGCAGCAACAGCAGTTAATCAGCAGCTAACTGCCAATATAAATTCAGCATGAATTTTCATTATTTCTTGATTTTTCTTTTTACTGATGAGGCCACATTTACCGTTGATTCAAATGAAAAGAGAAATGAGACAAAATATCTATTCTAATACATATATGAATTTAAGCATGGCCAGCAAGAGCTCACCCAGCTATATGCCCAGGGATTCTTTAAGGGAAAACATAAACACATTAAATTATTTAAATTTACTAAGAGCTCTTGTATTATTTGAAGTTATGACTAGCTTTTTTTTATTCAATCTGATCCTGGTCTTTATATGACGTAAATAAGAACGTTATGCTCTCATTAATAACAGAAAAAATT
The DNA here is from genome assembly GCF_035044405.1 of Drosophila montana. Classification (NCBI taxonomy): domain Eukaryota; kingdom Metazoa; phylum Arthropoda; class Insecta; order Diptera; family Drosophilidae; genus Drosophila; species Drosophila montana. The sequence goes on from NW_026996772.1 coordinate 635,857, forward strand.
TATTTATATTTTTTCTTATTGTTTCTTTGTTTTTTCCCCCAATCTGTTCTTATTGTTAATTATATCCTGAACTCATTGAAAATGGGTCAAAAAGGGTATTATGTATTTGTGCAAATGTATGTAACAGGTAGAAGGAAGCATCTCTGAACCCATAAAGTATATGCCATGTCCGTCTGTCTGTCCGTCCGTATGTATGAACGCATGGAAATTTGGAATGTAGCTCCGTCTGGAGACCGAGCAGTACGAGTTTGCTTCCGATAATCGATAACTTGCCCCGTTTCAAGCTATCGATAAAAATCGATACCGAAAAAATGTTTTTCAAGCAAATCTCGTAAGTTATAAGAGCTAAAGTCAGAAAACTTGATATGTAGCTTTCTGAATAGTATATATTATACTAGCGGGTATACCCCGGCCTTGCCCGTGGCTCGTCTAAAATAAATTCTCTCAAAGATCTTTGAAAAACAGTTTGAAACCGATCGGATGCTAAACCAACAACTTTCATGCAACCGTTGCCGCCAACTAGCCACTGCTGCGGGCGGAACTTCCCAAATCGCTGAAACATGTATTCATAAAGTTCCTATGAGCTTTAAAAATAATTTTGAAGCAAATCGAACAAAACCTAACAACAAAAATAATATTCCAAAATTAAGATGCTAAATTGGTCTATAGGCCAAACCATGAACAAAGACCAAAAGCTCGTGAAAATTGGATGGGATATGACCTAGTTATGGGGGTGAATAATTTTGACCTATGCTTATATAGAATATTTTGTCCACAAATAATGTTGCCATATTTTGATGCCAAATTGATTAAGAGGCCAAGAAACAGAAAAGTTATTAAACAACGAGAAAGAAGGGCTATCTTTGGCACGCCGAAGATTTCATGCCCATGCAGACCCAACCATAATCATAATGCTTTGCCCGTATCTTAGAAGCACTGGGAAAATAGTTATAGATATATGCATAAATATAGGGAGCATAGTGAAACTTATAAAAGCCGCATTTGGTCAAGATATCTCGAAAAACAAAAAAGGTTTTTCATCGAACAACTTAATACTCGACTGATCGTTCCTATGGCAGCTATATGATATGGTGGTCCGCGCTTCTAGTCCGAGCTACATTTGGTTTTGGTAGAAGAGGGCTCAGGGTATCCTCAGGTCGGGAACTCCTGATTAGAGCATCTTACTTGTTTTTTTTTTGTAAATAATAACAAATTAAAAAGCAACAATACAACTTAAAAATATTTGCTGGCTTTGAACCGGTGATCACTCGTTTGCTAGTCCGACGCTCGGAAATAAAAGGCATGCATCCACATCTTGCGCCTGCACGCTCGCAAAACGCATTCATACATTAAATAAAAACATACGCATATATACCACATCTAAACGTGTGTCGAGTTTATGAAACATATAAAATATGCGAGCAGCTGCTTTAACTTGCCGCATTCACTCGTTGTGGGGTAGCATATAAATTTCGAGTGCGACATTAATATCAGGACTTGATCAAAATAAGTGGCCGTAAACGAGAATCTTAGCTTTTGGTGCTCAAGTGTGTGTCAAGACTTGTTAGAAATGAGTGTAATTTTTTTTCCGGGTAAACGCATATTTGATTAGTTTGGCAGGCGGACAGAATACTTACAATGTTTTTCAAGCGTTGCCTTTTTCCCCGACGGGGGCATTTTTTTCTTTCTTTTTGTGTGTGTGTGAGTTCTGGGAGAGTTGTGTTTGCATATTCTAAGAATATGCCGTGTTGCAGACGTGGGGGGGCGCGTTGATTTTGCGTCGTCATCAGGTCGAGTGGCAGCATTTAATGAGGTGCAAATGAGCCTGTCCTGGCTAGAAACAAGAGAGCGCGCAAAGAGTCGCAACACTTTAAAAGGAAATTAGCCTGCCAGGAGTAGGCCAAGTGGCAGTCGCCCAAGATGCGGCAAGGGGGGAAGGGAACCGGAGAAGTGTGGCAAACGTTTGTCAGTTGCTAATTTCTTCAGTTGTTTTGCTTATTCACTCTCTGTCTGCTTGTCCGTTTGTAAATTTTACATATTTTCTATGAAAATTACCATAGACAGGCCAGGACAACGCGCCCACAAGACGCAGTCAGATGGCGAGGCACGTAGACGTCTGTGTGTGTGTGTGCGTGTGTGTATGTGTGGGTGCAGCCACTTAACATGATAAGCGACAAGACACCTAACATGTTCAACACGACACCTTCACGACAGCGTCACATGTGGCGGGGGCAAGCTAACGGGCGGCAATGCCACTGCACGAGTGCCACACAGCAGAACGCCTGCAGCAGCAGCAGCGGCAGCGGCAGCAGCGGCAGCAGCAGAGGCAACATCCTCGTGCGTTGCGGCATCTTCCCCTGCTGCTGACTTGTGGCTGTGTCTCGGGCACAAGGATGAGTTTTGCTTGCCATCAAAATTGTGTGCCCCCATCCCCCCTCCCTCTCCAGCATGCGTGTTGTCGCGCTCCATGTCTCTGTCGTTTTTGGTTTTGCGGCTCCGGTTGCCAGCATATCTTGCCGTGATATTAAGCAAGTGCGTATACGTGTGTGGCATAAGTTGCCGCGACATTTACACTCAATTTCGACAGACCACCATGCCCACCGCCGCCTTTAGTCAGAGCCAGTTGGCATCAGCAACGATTTAACCACTCAAGCGTTGCCTGCCTCACAAGACACACACACACCCACACACACACATAATTGTATTTAATATTTGAGCTCTGTGGCTAGCAATTTTCTATTGAAAAATCAAATGGCGAACATAATTGAGCAAATATTCTACACTAATTAGTCGGCAGAATGTTTGCTCGACCTTTGATTTATTTTTGGCTTTCTTTCTCCGACTCTTTTTTGGTTTGCATAAAATGTTGCAATATGTTTGACAAAAAGCTGGCATAAGCTTCTTAAATCATTTGAGACACAAACAATATGCAGCATGGCCATAATATCTACACTCGCATCCACAAAGTATTTCAATAAAAATACATATAAATAAGTGAAAACAATTTCCATGGCATACAAAATTTATTGATTTTATACAGTTTCAATAACTAAAAGAAAAGCAAAAGAAAAAACATGGTTTTAATAGATGCAAAGTATTTTCCACGACATAAAGAAATTTTCACTATTGAAATAAATATTTTTTTTTTATTTTGTTTATGCTCATGAGCAGCTCAAAATTTCGTTAGTATTTAAATTTTACGATTTCTTGAGATTTTTTTTTTAAGCTTTTTTTTTTTGTGGATTTACAGGTTTTTTTTTTTTTTTTTAAAAAATTGAGTAAAATTAATTTTATACCAAATTGCTGCAATCGAAACACGTTTAAAATTCGTTAAAAAATGTGCTATCAGAATGTTAACAATATTTACATGTAAAGGAGAGTTTGACTGAATGATTGGGAATCAATGCACAGCTCAAAGCACAAGAGCTGCAATGCTGAGATTTTTACCGAATCTTATTTTTAGGCTGACAAGAATCAAGATGTTTAAATCGAGAAAAGCATTGGAAATGCGACCTTATGAACCCAATAAGTGGAAAGTCGCTGGTTCAATTCAATTGAATTAGAAAATCAGCCTTAAGTTTGATATAAGTTCTAGATGATGTTGTTTTATTTTATATGCTCTTTCCCATTTAAAGATTGCAGCTCATATTAAACAAATTCAGGCGTGCTTAAAATCTTCTATTAGAAGAGCAAAGTTTTTTGCCAAGTGTATTTATGTATATATGTATGTGGATATGTCTATGTGAATATATTGGTAGTTTAAATTTATAGCTGAAATTTATATTTGCTGGGCTTAGCATTGGCCGAGATTGTAAGGTAGTTTATCAATATTGTTATTTATTTGCTTTAATTTTGCATCTGCCGCATACTGCAATATTTAATTGAAATGTTGCCCAGTTATTGTTAAGTTGGAAATTATATCGTAAAGTCTTGCAATATTTTATGAAAACGCATTTTCACTGTTTCTCAGTAGACTTTTGCTTGCCTCTCCACGCATATTCGATTTCTATTTATTAAATTATATCAATGAATGTCTTAGTTTAGTGCAAAGCATTTCCATTTACGTATCTTTACCAGCTTTGTTCTTGGCTGCGCACAAATTTCCACATATCAAACGTATTTATTTGTATTTTCATGTTGCGAAATAAAATACAACTTAGCACAAATGTTTCTAATATCCTGTGTCTCTGAACATGGACAACAAGGTCGATAAATGTATGCAATATTTATTTACAATTAATAACATAGTTATGTCAAATCTTTGCCATCGATAGTCTCATGAATGTAAACAGGGAAGCGTAACGATGAGGCCAAAGCTATTTAAAGATAGAAGATAATTTCACTTCAACAACGTTTGCCAACACTTAAAATGCATAGTATTGTAAACACACGCTAAGAGTTTCGTAAATATCAAAAAACAAATACAAAACTTTGTGCATAACTTATTCAATTTGAATATATGAAAGATTCTAAGCACTTTTGATCTGCGTACAGGGTATCTGTTCGTAGAGAGTTCTCGTTTCATGGACTTGGAAAAGTCGTTGCGTTTCATCACATCAAACAAATTGCCTGCGCTTAAGCCACTTATCTTGTGTCCATGGAGACAATCAGTTTTAAATAAATATATATTATTCATGATCGACATATTTCTTATATGGAATTTCTATTATCTTCACTGATTGAAATGCTGACTCGCTCAATGGCTCGCACTAAACGGCATTTGCATTGCTCGCATTGAATTCAATATACATATGTATTTTTATTTGTGGATGCGCACATATGTATGTGCACATATGAGCACATATGAGTGCACATGTGTGCTAACAGCACAAAGCTTGATTAGATTTTCAATGTGGACTAATGGCTGGACAATAAATAAAGCCCTAGACAAATGGCTAGCTGGCAAACAATTGCTATGGAAGACAATTTTTTTTAATTGTTTTTCAAAGTAAACGCTTTCCGGCGTTTACTTATTTTCTGATTGCTCTTCAGCTGTTCGGGGACCATATAAATCCAACAACCTCAATATGAGGCATGTGGTTGACCAACCGCAAAACGTTTGCATGCAACAAACCCGCAACTGTTGCCATGTTTCCAATATTCTTTATTATTTTTTATTTTCGTACACCATTTTAGCAGGCAGATATAAAAAAATATTAATAAAAAAAAAGGGCAAGAGGAGAAAGCGCTCCAGTGAAATGTGATACCCTGTCACAATAGCATCAACTGAAGGGGTGTTTGAGAAATTAGTCAACACTTAAATAAACACCTGTTTACGATTACTGAACACAAGCTTATCACACATAACTGCATGATAAGTTTTTTAATAATAATTATTATTATTTCATTACTAATACTATTATTATTATTGCAATTCTTATATATGCTTGTAATTAATCATAATGAAGAGTTGTTAATTTAAGATATTGTAAGTGTTAACAGCGATAGAAATAGTTTTGTTTAATCTGTATAATAGAACCTTAATCGGATTATTATGAAACTCTTTGATTCTTAAATGTAGGCCATGAAAATGTAATCAATTTATGCAACTATATGCAAACTTCTCTCCCTCTCCCTCTACATCCCTTCCTCTCTCTATGTGCCTTTTATTTCAATTGTTTACGCACACTGTGCATTCAACAAGCCTGAATAGAGCTTTGAATGTGGTTTAAGTGCGCATTAAAGTATTGAGTTAGTGTAATTAATTCGACTTAAGTCTGAAAGCTTGAGTAATTTGAAGTGCTTATCCTCATCTTGCCTCTGGCCCAAGGTGTTTTTAATACCAACTACACAATGTAAATGTATAACAAAAGGTAGGTAGGTTAGGTGTAAATGTATGCAACAGGCAGAAGGAGCCATCTACGAAGCCATTTAATATACATATACATATGTATATATGATCGGGCCAACGAGCTAACTCGATGCAGTCGGTTTGTGTCTGCATCTCGAGAACCAAAAGAGTAAGAGACTTGAAATTTGGGATGCCTAGACTAGATATTCTAAATAATTATCTAATGCTGAGTTCATAATGTTTGGAGTGCAAAAAATAGACTTATGCAAAAATGCATTTTCCATAATTATGTGCTAAGTGCATGTTTTTGGCCATATATATGTATAGAAGGAAGTTCGTATGTTTTTACGGGCAACTTGGCCTTGGGTACAGGGTATTCGCCAGTTTGGTGCACATGATACTTGCTTTTAAAGGCCTCGCCCTCATCCCTAACACAAGCAACGGATACTCTTTCTCTGAAAGAACAATGAAATTTGAATGAACGAAAGTATTGTGTTTACATTCGTGGGTCAATTTTGGTAGTATTTGGTGTCGCCTTCAATATTTGGAAATTCCATTCGAGCAGCATTGTGTGCGGTCGCACGAGATAGAAGTGCGTGAGTGGATGCGAGTGTGTGCGAGCCGTTTGGGCAATGACACGGAATGAACACCTTTAAGCCGCTTTGAAAATTGCAATGGCCAAAATCATTGGCAGTAGAGCAACTGCAACTGCAACTGCAACTGCAACTGCATCTATGCAACTATGCAACTGTGAGCCATGTCACGTTGTGCTCGTTCTGTAGTCTTTTTCAAATTTTGTGCAAAGGATTTCTAAATCAATTTGATTTGCTGGCCAGACCAGGAGCAGGAGTTGTGGCAGGGTCTTGTTTTTGGCGGGGGCAGCCGGCTGAGGCGTGAGTTTGCACCCGGATTGCAGTCCGTTCGCAATCAATATGCAATGACAATGCTGTTGCCCATTGTCTATCTAGCTTTTGATTCGTTTCGCTTTTGTCAATTTCCACGGCCCGCTCTTTTAGCCCCCCTCGTCGCCCCTTGCCACCCACTTACCAGTGGCCATGGGGACGGACCGCCATGCCGCCCTTTGGCTGCTGTTGTTTGATTTGATTGCTTGGTTTGTTTGTTTGCTTGTCCGTCCGTCCGTCCATCCGTCCAGCTGGTTGGCTGCTTCGCTGGCTGCCCGCAGCAGCGGCTAAATCACATTTGACTTGGCATTTTAATGACGTTGACAAACAGGATTTGAATTGTCGATGCCAGTAAGTCGAGCCTTAGCTCACCAAAAGGCTAAATGAACACTTTTCCGCAGCATTGCAATTTCTCTTTATTTTGGGGTTTAATCTCATAAGTTTTTGGTTGAATCTGACGATCAATACTGACGACGCTCGGTTGTTACGAGCTGCTTTCTGGAATTCTTATATATTGTAACTTTGATTGTTTTCGGTTTTATTGTTGTCGAGGTATGCTTGAAATCGAACAGATTATGGGCATTCCTTAAGTCAACGCACACAGATATTCCCGATGTCAACACGGTAATAACAACAACAAAAACTAGATACACATTAGAGGTATTCCTGAGCCCAATCAGTTTTAAGGCATTCGTTAAGTGAAAGGCATTAGAGCTATTTTTGAACTCAATCAGATTATGGACATTTCTAAAGTAAACACACATTTAAGGTATTCCTGATATCATTAAGTGAAACACATTGAAAGTATTCCTGAAGTCATTGAGCTTAATACATTCGAGATATTCCCTAAAGGGGTGTTATGTTTATGACATTTGAGACTTTAATTTAAAGGGTATCACATGTTGTTGATGCTCTTTAAATTGTCTGGCTGTTGGCTTGCAACGAAATTGATCGAAATCAAAGCTGCAATTAGGCAATTAAGCAATTAGGCTTAAAAACCTTAAAGAAAACTTGGGTTTCCAGGCCAACACATTTGAGGTATTCACTAAATGCATTGAATCACACTTATTCAACGTACAGTCGACTTATATATTAAATTAAAGATTAAAAATAAAATATATATAATTGGAAAACATATAAATTAAGTCATTTTCCAAGTTTCGCTTCCTTTGCTCCTAGTAAGTAGTAAATATTCTTAATAATCGAGCAGCTCAAATTTTAGAAATAAATATTTTCTTATTCGCATTGCTCTCATTTTGTTGAAAGACAAAATCCTTTGCCCTTTTTGTGCAAATTATTTTGTAATAGAAAATCAAATTGCAACAAATTCGCACACAATTGCAACAAAATGAGCAAAAACCAAATAAAGTAAATGCCATCAGCAAACGGCAATGCGCTGGTTCGATTTACACCCGATCCCCCCCACCCCTCCCCCTTGTTTTCTAACCCCCCTTCGTTGTGCACCCCCGCCAGACGCTTTGCACCGGCAAACTACGCCCGTTGCACCGCAACGACTCTCGACAGCTGTTGCAGCAATTGAGCTTTTGGGGCGCCCCTCGACGAGCAGCTAGCTACAATGTTGTCGCATTTGTAACTGTCTTGCAGTCGACCAGGTTCTAGAAACAATGCTTGCAGCAACAACAACAACAACAACAGCAACAGCAACAACAACACGACGAACAACTCGTAAGACAAAGGCCGCAAGTGTGCAAAGGGACACAGGGCAGGGTTGGAAAGCCAGGCTGGCTAGCGGGGTTAGGGGCAGTCGGCACTTTGTGGCACATGCAGCGAGTTAAAGAATTCCAATCAGCAGAGCTATTGTTCTTGAGACATTTGCTGAAAATTGAAGATAATTGAAGTGTAAAGCGTAGAGCGGAAGTGCAGCAGTCAGCAGCAGCAGCAGCAGCAGCAGCAGCAGCAGCAGCAGCAGCAGGGCTCCTGCCAACATCCGGTCTATTCGATAACCCTCTTGGCCGTGTTCGTCTCGGCTTCTGCTGTTGCCTGCTGTCCGAGACATAAGTATTATGCAATACAATTTTGGCTGCTTGGCTTTGTCTACTTTGTGGGTCACGTCGCCTTGTCATGTGGCAGGAACTATTTCCTTTCGACCTCCCCTTGCCGTATACCGTATACCCTGTCGCCATCAAATGGCTAAACAGTTCTTAAATAAAGTTTATGCCCGTAAGCAGCTTCTGCTAAATAGGTATTTGTTTGCAAGTGTTGAGCAGCAAGAGATATATATTTTCGACAATATTTGTCGGCGCGTCGAACCAGCAGGCGAGATGTCGCTGTTTCAAATTTTTTATGTTTGCTTATTTAATCTAATGTTATTCCCTGTTTGATAAAGGAGTTATCAATAAATATGCTGAATCTTATGCTGATTCGATTCACGTCTGGAACTAATATCTAGTCGTAAAGTTCGGTGTGTGAACTTGGGTTATATGGTTCGGTTCGGGTTTCGGCTTGCCGGATCTTAAGTGAGCTTCCATGTTCGAACCGGTTCGGTTTGTTGATAATGATATATCCCCATAATATCCTTTAGCTAAAGCAATATGACTTGTTTCTATTCCGCACAGAAATGATTCACACTTGAGCATAAAAGTAGGCATTTGCTGAGGGGGTGCCGATGTTTGGGGCACATTCCAAAGTCAAGGGGGCTAACTGTTTACCGCTTCAACAATAACGGACAAGAAAATTGTCGCATGCAGATATATTACAGAGTGTCTTCAAGGAGCCAAGCCATTATCTTGGCAGGACACTGCATGGCGAAAACCAAAAGACACACAACAACAACAACAACAACAGCGATGCTCATAGGCCCGGATTGGCCAAGTTAATACCAAGTATCTTGCATTTGTCTTGCGGTCGCCTGCGGCACTCAGACCAATACGTTGGCCTTTCAAGAACAAAACATATTCCACAAAGCTGAATAGCCGGCGGCCCCTCTGGCGAAAATTGGCAGAGTGTTCTTCAATTTCGTTGAGTTCAATGCAGGACAAAAGTTTATTGTTGTCCACTAAATGAGCCCGTAAGTTGGCATGAATAGCATTTAGTTATTTTGGGGATTTATTTATATATTAGTTATTATTCTATAAGAACCTTTCGGTTCCGTCAACAGCAGATTGTGCTATAGACTTCAGGTTTGTAAACACCGTGTCTTTTTTTTTAAAAGCTTTAACTTGTTGAGAATTTTAAGCCTCAAGCTACGAAAAAACAGCCAAGCGAGAATTGCCAAAGCTTATTTACTGTGTGTCTTACCTTTGGGCAAAGTTGAATCAAACAAATGGAATATTCTTAACCTATATACCAAATATTGTTGGTTCTTAAAGCTACACTTAACGATATATAATGAAAATGAATAAAATGGTGTAGAAAATCGATAGTAATCGATGTTGGAAAAACGGAAGGGTTATCGAATAAGCAAAATGTAGCTGTTGTACCTATGTCATGCGAGTACATGTCTTCTCAGCTCTTGATAACTCTGAGGTAAGTGTTTCCACAGACGGAAGCTAATCAAGAATGTATATATGCTTAACAGGCTTTACAAGCACAACTCGAACATACCCTTTGATTTACATCCGATTTTTATTTGCAAATTTGACAATTTGCAGTTGTTCGACGAGAATTTTGTACACCAGCAAAATTTCAGGGACTGTCGAGCGTATTTTATTTATCTGGAAACTGTTCCCGAACCAAACTTGTGACTTTTCCAGCGAGATGCCGATTGTGCGCCCATCTTTAACTTAAACATGGCCGTTATGAGGGGAGTTTGGCGCAAATGAATGTTATGTTATTTGCTGCTACTTGACGCAGCTCGAAGCAAACGGAAGAGAAATGAAAAAAACGCGAAAAACTCAACCAAAATGAAAACGAAAATGAAAATAAAAATGAGAACAAATCAAATGCACGGCGACGAAGCATAAAAAATTGCTATGCCACTGTGATTGAAGTGCCCGCCGGCAATTTCAGTTGGCAGCAGCAGGCGGCGGCGGCGGCGGCAATGGAGCAGGTGAGGGCGGAGCCAGGGTACGGCCGCTGTTGCTGCTGTAGCTGTGGCTGTGGCTGGGCTTTGGGCGAACATGTCATTGGCAATAGAATGGCGGCCCGAATGCCGAAGCTGGCAGCGACGCCGACAGATTGGCAACAGTTGTAAAAACGATTCGAATGTTTGCTTGGTAATACGCGAAGCATGTGGCACATTCCCGCTGCCGTCGCTGCTCAAGCTGCTGCACCCACGCCCAAATTGCCGACGGGCAGCAGCAGCAGCAGCGGCAGCGGCAGCTCAGGTAGCGGCAGCGAAAATCAAACGGAACGAAAACACAGCCCACAGGGGCTAACGAAAAACGAATAAATGAAATTCCGCTGCGAAATAACAGCAGCATCAACTCATGCACAACAACGTCACACACACACACACAGACACACAGAGGAGTGTGCAACAATGTATACAAGTGAAATTGCATTTGTGCATGCAGATGAGCAGCAGAGTTAGGGGCCATAGTTGGAGCTAGGGGTTCGGGGGCTTAGCCAGTTGCCCCCGCCCTTGCGAACCTGCGCCCAATGATTGCATAAAAAATGTAGATGCATTTTCATGGCTGGCCCGCACAGCAGCAGCAGGGAGCAGGCGGCCATTTCAGTTAGCCATGGCCAACACACTTATGCCAGCTCATGCCGCGTTTGGCTGCGGCACTTGCCGCCGCGGCGCGTCAGAAATTTAGACTATCAATAACGCAACACTGTTTCCGAATGGCTTTTCAAACGGATCTTATGCAAATGTAAGCTATGGATTCGAGTGTTTTTTATACGCTAACTGATTTTGAGGGAGAAGAACAAATGCAGTGGTCCGATTGAAACTTTCAAAGATGAAAGATGCATGCATTTGGTTATTATTTGTTAAAATCAATGCATAAACAACCAAGTTGGAGACTTTCCAGCTAATATGCCACAAGTCAATTAATTGGCTTAACCATAGAATATCGATTATTAAAATCAATTAGCTTTGCTTTAAAGTATCGATCATGAAGTTTAAAGAAAAGATAAATTTCGAAACTTAAAATTTATTTTGCCTGTTTACCAAGATGTTGCCCTCAATGCTGGTTTTTGCCATCTTTCCATTTTCCCATAAATATTTGTTTTAAACAAAAAGAAACACAGTTTTGTTTCAATTTCCTCTTGTAAAGTATGATCCGATATTCTAAAACCTTCCATTGAGAAGCAATGCAATGATAAAGAAACGATGAATCTATAAACGATAATTTTGAGCCTCGAAAAGAAAGAAAACATCTCTAGTAAATTATGAAGCCTTTCCACTTAAAAAAAAAAAAAGCTGTTAAGGAGCTAAAGCTTTTCTTTGGTTTTCATTGTTTTTCTTCCATGTGCCCATGTACAGTTAGCTGTTAGTGTAGTTGGTTAAATTGAAAATGATTTTTCTTTTTTTAAGGCGAAGACCTCAGCTTTTGAGCCCGTTTTTGGGAGACGCTTGCGGCAGGCCCCTGAAAAGTTGGCCAGCCATGTTGACATGCGTACCGCTAGCAGCAGCGACTAAAGCATGTACAAGGTTTTAGTTAGTCGCGGTTAACTAAAACAAACGCAATATGCGAATGCTTCGCATCTCTCGGCGGATGCTCTTGCGATGTTAACAAGTGCGATTAGTTCAAATTGGTTTCATGCTTGTCTGCTCGGCTCACGGAGCTGACTGTGATCAGTACTCAGAGTACATATATTACGAATATATGTAATATATATGTGTGTGTGTGAGTGTGTGTGCGTCTGTGTCTGGCGGTTATCCTCGCTTGGTTTTCACTGGCTGTCCGTTTAAAATCAGCTCTGCGCTGTTGCACGGATGCGGAAAAGGACCTGAAGCTGTCAGCGCAGCTAGTCAGCTCAGGGCGGTAACTGCAAACGACCATAACCGGAGTGACAGCTCACAAATGTGCAACCACACACACACACACACGAGCACACACACGGGCGCGCATAGACACCACGCGTTGCACCTTTTTGGCTAGCGGATGTTTTGCTGACTGGCGGCAGCCAGTTTTGTTCAAAGGAAATGTGCGCACAGTTTTCACTTTTTTTGCTTGCATTGTTAACTGACGCGCACACACACACGCACACATGTACACACACACACACACACACACACTCGCGCACACATGTTTTTGTTTTAGTTTTATCAGCTTTGGCGTTTGTTTGCGGCAAAACGGAAATGCGATTTAAATTATTTGATTTCCGCTTTTGAGAAGCAGCCGCAACAACGCTCTGTCGCGCTGCAGCACTTGCTACCTCTCCCTCTCCCTCCTTCTCCCTCTCCCATTCTCCCTCTCTCTCTCTCTCTCAATCTTTCTCTCGCACTGATTCTCTAGCCGTGTTTTGCTGCTGAAAGCTAAGGACATTTTGCGCTGTTCTTGTTGCTGTTGCTGCTGCTGCGTTTCTTTTTTGCTATTGCGGCCATTTGCTTTGCCTCTTAATGATGGCCACTTCAGTGTTTCCGCTTGTTGGCAGCGCGTTGGGCGTGGCCAGCTAGCTGGCTGGCTGACTGGCTGGCTGGCTTGTCTTGGCATGAATGTAGCTCGTAAATTTGTTAGTTTATTAGCGCAATTTCCGTTGCTAATTAATTGCTAGGCCACACACACACACACAAACACACACACACAAACACAGAGCAGAGAGACAGTCGCTGGCTCTCAATCTATCTGCTCATCTGTAGCTCGCCCCCCATACCCCTGCCCCGTCCCCGTCCCGCTGCTGTGAGATATTAGTGACATGCAGCTGCAATTTTAAAAATGCCGGATATTTTTGTTGCTTCTAGCTCTTTAGCTATGGCAAAATTGTTGGCTTCTCCTGCGGTTTGAGCCTGCCTGCCGCTACCTCTACTTCAGCTGCTGCTACTGCTACTGCTACTGCTACTGCTACTGCTGCCTCTGGCTGCCACTCAGCTGCCTGTCCTGGCTGGATTATCCAAGCCAATTTGCTCTGCTGCATATTTCTAATTAATTAAGCTGCCTCTTGCAATGCACGTCTTATCAATGTATGTGTATACTTAGGCATGCTCTGCTCTGCCTGCCCATCGCTCTCTCTATCTCTACCTCTATCTCACTCTGTCGCCCTCTCTCTCACTTTTTCTATATTCATTTTCAATTTCCGGCTCATAAAAGAACATTAGCAAGAAGAACAACCACAAAAAAAATGTAAAAGCTTAAGATACTGTACCCACGGCTTCCGTGCCCCTGCTGAGCTGGCTGTACTTTGTACGTATGCATACACGCAAGTTAAATATACATACACATATACTTACTGACATACATACATATAAATCTACATACAGAAATGATATCTGTTAACCAAACCCTGGAATAGCATACGCTAAGTTGTTTATTATTTGCAATTATGATATGTAACAAATATTTGTTAGAATTTATTTCAAGCATTAAAAATCAACCTTTGAAAATGGGAAAATTTGAATGTATATATACTTATCCTTATACATTCGTTAATAACAACAGACTGGAGCCAGCTGCCAATCACGTCAGTCAATGTAAATAAAAAGCTGTACAGCCATCTTTTGGACTTTGAGTTTTTGTTAACTATATCAGGGCGAACATTAATGGACTTTTTGACTATAACCAAAGTATTGCATTCTCAGGTAGCTCTTTTAGTTGCGCTCTCTCACTCACGCTAGACAAGTCTTGCACATTTGAGAATCTCCTAGAAAGGCGCATATACCAACTGCAGCTAATGTTGTGTGTTCTTCTCGAGTCTCATCTGTCTAAAGCATCGCTCCTCACTAGCTCTCCCACTCACGCTCCCACCGACGCTGAACAAGTCTTGCACACTTGAGAATCTCATAGAAAGGCGCATTTAGCAACTGCAGCTATGACATTTGTTCTTCCCGAGTCTCATCTGTCTAAAGCATCGCTCTAAGTTAACTTCGTTAAAGCTCGCTGATGACTAAATTGGCGGCTGCCAAGTTACAACTTGACGAGTTAACCTGTACAGCAGACACAGAACGAGTTAAAGCTGCTAAAGTCGGGTAAAACCTCAACGACGGCACCGACAGCGACCGTCGACAAGCTATAAATTATAATTTACAAGACATGACTGCCAAACAAATGGCAGTCGTTGAGCCACTGCTGCTCCTATGAGTGTGTGTGTGTGTGTGTGTGTGTGTGAGTGACTTTGACAAGTTTTTGATGGTGTGTGCCCAGCGTGCTGCAGCGCACAGTGGAGCCAGCTCAATTGCGGGCGAGCTACAAGCAAGCCAATTAAGTTGGCGCTCAATAAAAGCTATATGAATCCTATATATTTACAGTTTTTCTTTGAAAATCAAATGATTTATGAAAATAATTGGAAATCGTTATTCCAGCTGCGGTTCCACTGTGCAGCGGCGGACGACGGCGACGTTGGCTCCTCATGTAGCCAACATTTTTCAATTAACAAACGAACGAAAAATGTATGACATGCCACATAAACACACATCCGCTCGCCCGCCCCCATACACACACACGCACACAGCTGCTCGATATGAAGAATGAGTTCACACACACACAAACACACACATACTAACACACATATCATTTTTCATAGGCGCCCATTTTTGGGGCAGCGAATCAAAGCACCAAAACGGCGCTGTCAAAGAGGAGCGCCAATGCTGTCCGTTGGGGTTACCAAAAATGGGGCTAGGCGGGGGTCGTTGGCTGGTGGTTGGGTTGGGGTTGGGCGTATGGGGGGGGGGCTATCATAGGTGTAGTTGGGGCTGGTTAGTGCTTGGCAACTAACTAACAACAATAAGTTTGGCCAGGACGAAAGCATGTGATGTACTTGTGTCATTCGTTTCCTGGCAAAATGACAAGCGAAATGTTTGCCACAAAATTTCATTTAGAAAAAGGGGTTATTAATAATATCAAATTTGACGCCAGGCGGACATTACGAAAGGGACTTCGCTCTCTCTGGGTCTGTGTGTGTGTATGAGTGTGTGTGTTTGTTGTTGTATGTATATGTCTTGCCTGTCCTCGTGGACGTTCTGTAGAACGCTAAACACCTGCTATTTTATGATTTTATTAGACACTCAACACGCCACAGTCAGACAGCCACACACATGACCCAGCTGACGAGTGTAGCTTTAGGTGAGTGTATCTTTGTGTGTGTGTGGATTTGTTTATATGAGCTACTTGCATGGAAGTGAATGTGTAACGAAGCACAGGCAGCTAGTTGGGACATAAGCCATGCACTCAAAAGAAACTAGAGAGAACAGCTATGTATGGCACGGCGAAGATTGAATACCCTTAAAAATATTGGGCAGACGGGCTTGCATATACAGAATACTGACATGGCTCACAATTGCTAAATTTTGGTGGAAATATCTTCAAAAACTGAAAAAATTTCCATACAAAATAAAAAAATTTTGAGCGATTCATATAAAGCTTTATGATATAGAAGTGCGATCTTGGCAAGACTTGGCACATTTATAAGGAGCATACTTTAAATAGTAATTGCTGGGGTTGAGCAAGATATCTTAATAAACAAACAAGTTTTTCACACAAAAACTTAACTTTCAACCGATTGTTCCTATAGCAGCTATATGATTTAGTAGTCCGATTTGGATTAGATTTTGATCATATGCAAGGAGGATAGCGAAGCTAATAAATGTCGAGTTTTGTCAAGAAATCTTGACAAATAAAATAGTTTTTCATACAAAAACTTAACTTTCAACCGATCGCTCCTCTAACAGCTCTATGATATAGAAGTCCGATATAAACAATATTTATTTAATAGGTGAACAGCATAGTATAACTCATAAAAGTCGTGTTGAGTCAAGTTATCTTGATAAGCAAAAAAGTTATTCAAACAAGAGCCCTATTTTCGACGGATCATTCTTATGGGAACTATATAATATAGTTGTTCAATCCGAGTGGATCCGACAAATACACAGCGTGCAACAGAAAGATGGACCCATGCAAAGTTTTATGATATTGATTTGTTGAAATTTATTTCTTTTCCAGCTCTAATTTTATCTTTTTGAGTGTTCGAACCTTAAACTGCACAATATGCTGATTTTTATACGAATTCTTATCAAGGAAAGATATTTTCACAAAATTACTCAAACTACTCAATTTAATGTTCCCATTAAGTGTATAATAAAATACATGCAAGCACATGCACATATAAGCTCAAGATAATTTGATGGGTTGGAGAATTCAACTTAACATAAAATCTTTACCTGTTGAACGCTTTGTCTTTTGCTTTGTAAATTATAGTAATAAGTAGAAGTTAAAGCCAACAAAACAAAAAACATATTAAGAAATAAGCAGCAAATGGGAGATGGCATCCATTTCTGCAAGTGCGTCAACTTATATGATATGGAATTAAGGCCGTAAACTCTGTCATGCCCATTAATCCCCTTTCAGTCAGGCATTTCACTTAACTTAAGACTACTTAAAAGACAAACAACAACAACAACAACAGCAGCAGTAAGCAGAACTTTCAGAACTGTAGCTCATAGAGGATGCCCACAGGCAAAATACGCACAACGCAAATGAGTATATAAAATATGCATACGAACTGAGGACCACAGACACACGCAGACGCCCATCCACGTTTATTTTAATTGATCCAGCTCACACACCAACACACACACACCCACACCCACACACTCACAAAGAATGGTGTGTGCAAGGCAAAATATTTTTAAAGGCGAAACTATTTAAATTAAATGAAAATTGAGGCAATAACAAAAACAACATGGCAAATAGCATTTGCTTGTGTCCGGTCATTTCGTGGTCAGACACCTACACACACACACGAACACACGCACACACACACATATTCACAGCGGCTCGCACAGATTGAAAACTTCAGCACTATTAAAATTAATAAGCAAAATAACAGAATTAAATTGTAGAAGTCGAAAACAAAAACAATAAACGGCGGTATTGTGGAAAATGCGGCAACTTTTGCTTAAGTGGGAACACCCTTGGGCTGGTAGGAAATAATGTGTGCCCAGGGCTGAATTGCCTTAAAATTATATTCTTATAAATAGTATATAAATATAAACGTACATATGTACTTACCTAAGAATCGCCATCTCTTGGCCGGAGGGCGACAGACTTCTATATATACACATCCCTGAAAAAAAACAATAGAAGAAAGTAGGTTGGAATAACAGTAGAAAAAAACGAGAAAAATAAAACGGGGGAGCAAGAAAAAGACAAACCGAGAAAAAGAGTGCAAGAAAGTAAGTTCGAGTGGGAAAACTTACCGAGATAAAGGTAATGAGAATTGCAAAGAAGGGCAATATATTACGGAAAAATTTAAATTGCAGAGCAACATTAAATAAACTTTGTGTGTGTTTGGTAAAGGCTCATAAATAAATAAATAAACAAATATATCTATACTTGCGGGTATAAGATAAATACTCCCAAAGATTTTTGAAAATGAGTATGAATCCGATCGGATGGACAATCAGTTAGTCAGTCAGGACAAACAGATTTATATATAGAGATAAATACATATACTAGCATATATACATACAAGCATATACATTAAATTACATAAATATAATTTTTTTTCTTTATTATTCCGTTTAGCCTTTTTTAAGATGAGCTTAGATATAGCCCCATTACACTGATTATAATGATCGATAGGTTTTAGAAAATCTTATATATATAGCACAAGATGTCTATCATTTGTTCTATAAAAGAGATTTTCTAAAAAGTATCGATCATTAAAATATCGATATATTTATATGATTTTGAAGTCGTAAATAATTCGATGCATCGTTCATTTAAAGTTCGTTCAGTTAGAAGTCGGTTTATTCTGCGAAGGCGACAGTTTTGGCACTTTTGGGACCCCGGGCTTCAGTTGCCTCATAAAAACACACGCACATACACACGCACACACTCGCACCCGCACACGCACACGCACACTCGCACACCGACACAGGCACCTTTAGAAATGTTCTGCTTGAATTTGTAATATTTGTCGCATTGGCCGCTGGGTGGCCATTTTAATTGTCAGTGCCATGGCTTACCTACGCCTGCCCCGCCCACTTTTGTGGTACATGAAAACATATTCAAAACAAACATAATAAAATGTTTTTCTTTTTTTATTCTGTTTGTTTTTCCAGCAGCCCACAGCTGATTTCCTTGGAGACAAATTAGCCAGCAGTTGACACAGAAAGAACAAAAAAAAAAACAGCCGCCAATGTTTGAGTTGCCTTTTTCCCCTTTTTTTTTTTTTTTAAAAAAACGAAAAAAAAATAATTCTATTTTTTGGGCAAACATTAATAAAGCTGCCCGGGGCGGGCAGGTCGAATGTCGTCGTTGGGAACAGTTTTGCATTTGTCTTTATTAAAGTGCCCTCCACAAATAGCCGCAGGAGCCAGAGCCGAGAACCGCACAGGGCTTTGGGCCGAAAAGGTATCTAAGTGTTGACTGCGAAAATGAAGAGGGAAGCTTGACAGAAACACGCTCAGCATATTGAAATAGCATGGGCAATCAAATTACTTCATGACTTTTATGGAAACAAACCTTTCTTTATGCTAAATAAATAATATTTGTACTTTAAATCGTATTAGGAATAAAGATTCTTGCGCCTTGGCCCTCTACTTTTTCTATGTCTGATGAAATTTCATTTAATTAATAAATCTGAAAGAATGCGAAAATTCGTATTTTCCTTCTTCATGTCAATATTAAACTTAATCTCCATTAATGAAACTGTTTTTCCTGTCTGATTGACTGACCGATTGACAGACTGGCCGACTGACTGAGGATCAAACCGTCAGGGCTAAGAAGCTAACGTTATGTTATGGAGGTGCAAGCTAAGTCAGGGTTTTGGGAAATCCCACCCGTAAAATGTGGAAAAATCGCGGAAAAGTTTCTATGAAACTGTTTTGTTTACCAACCAAACGGCTTCAAACTCCATTTTAAAGAATTTTTTTCAAATTTAAGAGTTGTTTCACGCTTTTCTAGGAATCCATCCCTTCTCGGTGTAAATTGGGATCAAAGAATAGGTGTATGAAGTTTCGGGCTCAAACTTATTTCCAATAATTATAATGAATATTCAAATACATTATATGTAAAATATAACTTTAGACGTGAAGTACGGGTGGATTTCAACTTTCCCCGAGTGGAAAATAGGCGGAAAATTTATGTCTCTAATTTGAAGCGAAAAGCTTGGACTGAATAGGTCCGGGAAAAACTAGCTGGTTTATTATATGTTATAAGGAAATTGTCAACACGCAGAGATAGTCGGGATGGTGTAGCATTTCGATATTACGTGAGTTGTAGTCCTCGATTATTACCCTATTTAGCCTGACTGATCGACTGACTGACTGAATGCTGATTAACGTACAGCAAAAGCTGTGAAGACTTTCTCTCAACTGTTTCTCAGGTATCTCTGACAAGGGCTTTTATCTGATATTATTTAACAGTTTCTTATTAGCTGAAATGCATTTTAACCAATTCGTTGCTTGCTTTAAAAGCAAAGGTAACCAAAAGCTGCGCTCAGTCAACTGACTATGCGCTGCCACAAGCACTCACCAATGCAACACACATGCTAAACCACATCTTGCCACCCCGCCTCTCCACCCCTCCCACACCCCAACCCACCTGGTTCACCTGCACCCAGCTTCACTTTACAGCGAGCGTTGGTTTCACGTGCTGTTCGCTGCGCTGATTTTGCTTTGCTTTTACGCCTTTACAGCCAACGCGGAGTAGGAGAAGGGGGCGATAGGTATTGAGGGGGCGTATGTGTGTGCATGTATGTGTGTTTGTGTGTGTGTGTGTGTGTGGAGGGCAGGTAAATGCTTAATGTTACTTCAGGTAATGTTTTGTTCTTTCAGTTAATGAAATTACCAGGCGACATTTCGCATTATGCACTCACCTTTTGTTGTTGTTCTGCAATTGTCTTGCTTGTTGTTGTAGTTGTTGTTGTTGTCGCTGTGGCTCCACACATGCGTGTCTAATATCAGTTGGGTAAAGCAATTTGATTACTTCAGCGCACGAGTCGAGCCGAGGGCTTCAAAATAAGACAGGTATTCGTAGAGCTCTTATGCTCTATGCCAACATACATGTGTGCACATGTGTGTGTGTGTGCGCGTGTGTTTGTGCATCTAAATGTAAAGCGGCGCTGGGAATTGTGTGGGCGTGGCCAGTCATGTGTTTAGCGGCCAACATCTCAAAGGCGAGCTGAAATCATATTTAAAACAGAAAAGAATACTAGAACTCCGGCCAGCCGAAAACAAAATACCCTTATTAATTAAAACTGTGACATATTAATTAAAAATAAATATTAAATTTGCATTATGATATTATTGGTTATATTGCGTGGCCTGTTATTATATATTAATATATATATTAAGCATATTAATTGAGACAATTTTTATAAGATTTTGTCCATATGCTAGGAGCAAGAACTGAACCTGTCTGACATAGAGTAACAGGATACCAGATTTCGAAATAAACAAAATATATTAGTAAAAAAAAAACGAGTCTGAGTCCCAAATTCCAAAAATGTTATTTTCCATGAACCGAACCTTAAACTGCATGAGCTGAATAAAGAACAGTCCAACGTAAACCTGAACCAAATATTATGTTTTCAAAACCTGATTTCCTATTAAATAATTGAAAATATTATTGAAATATTTGTCCGTTTTTTCAGAACTGTGAATTTGTAAGAATTTTAATAATTTATAATATTTAAAAATATTTTGATATAAACAAATAAACGAATATTTCAAATAAGGTTCTTCTTTAAGAAATAGAAGAAAATGTAAGAACCTAAGCTCACAGATGGGCAAACTTAGTTTAAGTTAAACAAAACTCTGTTTTCTACCAATAGTTATAGTTTTCTCTGGCAGATAGATATAAGGGTTAGTATTATATTGATATACGGGTGCATTTTGACATACTGAGTGCCACAAAAAGACGAATACGTTTCTTTGGAATACTCTAAAAATTAAAAGAGACAAGAAACAGGCAGACAGACAGTAAGAAATATTCAAAGCACCCTTAGTAAGGGTATACACGAGTACAAGCAACAACAACCGAAACAAAGCCAAAGCAAAGCGGCAACAACCAACTGGGAACTGGAACAGGATGGGGAAGGGGATTCAGCTTGTGCCTGGGATTGCGTTTGGGCTTGGGCTTGGGCTCCGGCTTTAGCTTCGAGTTGTGGAGGGTATCGCTGTTGCGTGGAAGACGATTTAATGCATACAAAATGATTTACACGCCGCTGGCCAAAAATAAAACCCAAGCACGTTGAAAAACTGGCAACGGAGGCGACTGCGTTCTAGCTGCCCCACAGCCCCTACCTCCCTACTCGCCGAAAAAAAAAACGCGCCCAACTGAAGCCCCCTTGAGCGCACGCATATGGATGCAGTCGCTGCGTCGCAGAGGCTGTCAACGTAGTACCCCTGGCCAACAACTGTTATCTGGCCAGGTGCGGTCTGGCCTGGTCTGGTCGGGTCTGTTCGGGTCGGGTCGGATCTGGTTTGGTCTGGTCTGGTTGGGTCTGGTTGGGTCTGTGTGTTTTTTTGTGCTTGGCTTGCATATGCTTTTGGGGTCTGCCTTCGGGCGCCACATAATCAGCAAACGCAGCAGCGCTGAAAAGTATGCTACGCGTTTGCCAGAGTACCCTTATTGCCTAGGCCTGCCAGCCAGCCTGCCAGCCTGCCATCAAGCTAAAATCTCTGATGATACGAAATCAGCATAAACAACAGTTACAACAACAACAACAGCAGCAGTAGCAACTGTAAGAATAACAACAGCCATGGGCTTAGGGGGCGACTGGCATCCAGCTCTTCCAACTCCTTCTCCGACTCTGGGTTTATGGCACAAAAGCAACTGCAAATAGGGTTAACAGCCAGTGCAATTTTCATATTACCCAGCAGCGTTCACAGCACACACCCACCCACCCCTTCCCCCCTTCTTTCTCTCTTTCTCAGTGCCCCGGCCAATGCTCCTACTTTCAACGTGTGTTGGCGGTTGAGATGCGACCTCGTGAGGAGTTCGTTGAACGGATTGCAGCTGGTTTCCAACAGATGCCAGGAGATACATTTCTCTGATGAACACGTATACAGACATATGCACACATATAAACGCAAACATATATGGACATATGTGTGCATCTATGTAGTATATGGGTAATTGTTGCAGTGGAGCACAGCTTAGCGTGTTACAACATCCACATCAAGTGCAATCGTGCGCTTAGCTCAAATATTATCAATGCACTTTTATTAGAGATGATGTTTTGATGCTTTTGGTTTGATTTTATTTGATTTTGTTGCGGTAATAACTTTGCACAATTTTGTCGAATAGAGCTGAGGAGATAGTTCTGTGAGGGGGGAGAGCTCTGGTAGCGAGTGATCGACAAGGAGGTACCCTGTATTCAGCTCCGATTCGGAGCTATATACTTTGTTATTTCTTATATCTTCGATTCTTCTTTTCTCACATTAAATTCATTTTTGAGAAAATTCGCAAAGTATTAACTTAAAATACAAAAAATTTACGCAACAATCTGTTGAAAATCGATATTAATCGGTTTTGGAGAAGTAAAAAGAGTTATCGGAAAAAAGCTAAATTTTTTTTTTCTCTTTAAGACACCAAAGGTTGTCTACAAATCAAAACACAATACATATTTATAGACAGTGTAAAATCGTTTAATCAATAAATTGAAACTAAAATGAGTGAAGCCCGCTTTG
Source organism: Drosophila montana (assembly GCF_035044405.1). Taxonomy (NCBI): domain Eukaryota; kingdom Metazoa; phylum Arthropoda; class Insecta; order Diptera; family Drosophilidae; genus Drosophila; species Drosophila montana. The sequence continues at coordinate 659,249 of NW_026996772.1, forward strand.
CCGGATCTTCTTTATTTCCATTGATATTTGATTGTTTTCAATTCCTGTTCCTGTTTCGTGCCTGGTTTTTTGATCGTTTCTTTATTTATAAGATTTCAATCATATTTGTAGAAATCCCAAAACTCGCAAAACATTTGCCGGCCATTGTCCATACGAAATGGCCAAATTAAGCTATGCCTAGTTGTCACTTCCGTCACACACATGCACACAGACACACACACACACCCGAACGCACACAGAGACAGCTTCTTATATGGAATGCTGTCTGCATTAATAACACGAAACGGCGCTCGAGGGGCCACCCCGTCAGTTGTTGGTCGGCAGGAGCGGAAATGCAAAATTGCCAAAGCCAAAATGCTTTAAAGACCATTTTGCATTGCAGCAGAAAATGCCAAGAAGCTCTATGTATGAGCTGTGCTAGCTTAAAAGCCAGTTGCCGTTGCTTTAGCAGTTGCTGTTCCTGTTATTGTTGTTGTTGTTGTTGTTGAATTTCTTTTTTGGCCAACAATGGAGCAGAGATCTGGCTGCCGGCTGCTGGGAGCAGAGACAGTCCAGAAGGAAGCGAGACGGCGCACGCCATTAAATCTCTTTAGAACTCAATTCTTATTCCCAACGCAATTTATACAACAAAACTTCACAAACACGGACAAACACACACACACACACACACACACACCGAAACACACTATACACAAGACACACCGCCACACACGCTAACAATGCTGCAAATTCACAGGCCGAGTTAAAAAAAAAAGGACAACAATAAGAAAAGACAAAGTTTGAATACCCTACAGTACATCCTGTCGCTTGGGTTTTCGTTCTGCCTGTTAATTATACTTTGTAAATAATCATAGAACAATGCTTGGTCTTACATTCATTCAGAAATTAATCAACACATCAGGTTGGACTAGCCAAATAAATATCTCTGCGCCTACTAGACCCCTAGCTTTATCTCTTAAATGTTGTCCAATAACAAAGCCGTTGTGAACTTGTTGTAATCTTTACGGGGTAAAATCTCTCGCTGTTTTTTGGTACTCGCTGCTAGGTACTCGGTACTTTGTCTCAAATTGAATGTGAGCTGTCAGAATGAGGATCTTGTCTAACCGAAAACGGCCGCAAATTTGAAATTAATCAAACGGCTTCAAATATTACGTATGCCCACTTTAAAGTGTATACAAACAGCAAAAGAATGAAAATGAAATGAAAGCGAACAGCGCAACTACAAAGCAGGGCTTGCTGTGTGCATGTGCAAGTGCAAGTGCAAGTGTGTGTGTCTGCATGTGTGTGTGTTTGTCTGCGCGTGTGTGTGTGTGTGCGGGCGGCAATAAGAACTGAGAACTGGCGTGACATATGGAGCGGAATAGAAAATAAGCACACGTCAACTGCATAACACAAACACATAGAAAACACACGACGCGACAAAGCCAAAAAAAAGCACAGAAATAAAATTGAAAAATAAAAAAAAAACGAAAAGAAGAGAAGTCGCTGCCCAGGCGGGCATTGAATGGGCCAAAGACGTCGCTGCTGGAAGAAGGGAGGCAGGCATAGGGATAGTGAGGGAGGGGGGGGGGGGGGGGCGAAGTGGGCCACTGTGGTAAGCGGTGAGTGTATAAAAATGGCGTAAAGCCGTGGAACATATTTATATTTCAGATGCACACACACACACACACACACACACACACGTGTAAAAGAGAGATAACGAAAAAAAAAAAATAGTGAATCTGTTTGATGCCGCGCGGAGACGGCAGGAGGGGTAGACAGAAGAGAAGAGTTTATGCCAGCACAATGACAATGACAACAACAACAACAACGCCAACAACATCACCGCCAAATGACAACAACATAAAGGTGCAGCAGTGCACAGCAAACAAGCGAGAGGGAGACAGAGAGAGGATGCGAGAAAATGAGACAGAGAGCGCAAATCTGGCACACACAAAGGCTAATAAAAACGACTCGCATCAGAGAACTGGACAACAGGAACAGGCGCAGCAATACAAAAGAGCCATTGCCAAAAAAAGAAAAAATAATATATATATATACATATATACATTTACCAACAAATGTATCATATATATGAAATGTGCAGCCGAACAAATGTTAACACCATAAAGTGGATAAAGGATTCAAATGAACGCAGCTATAAAATCAATTAGCGTAGTTTTTTTTTTTTGCATTTTCCAAAATTCAGTCAGCGAAACGTTGCGCCATAGTTGCTGGCTTGGAAGACAACAAAGCAAACAATATGTTGTCTCATCAAATTGAATTGCAATTCCAGTCCAACTGGAATTATTTAGAGTTTACCAAAGAGAGAGAGAGAGAGAGAGAGAGAGAGAGAGAGAGAGTTTAGCCAGAACTTGGCAAGACAGTTACAGTTAACGTGTTAAGCTGCAGATTCTGAAAAGTTTATTTCGGTTTTATTTAACCGTGGCATAGCTTACTACTCACTTCTCAGAAAAACACCAGTGTTGCCTAAAGTTTGAAGTACTATCAATTTTAAAAGACAACTGAATTGCTTTTACACAAAAAACTTTCCTACAAACTGTAAGTAGGGCAGTTCCTTTAAGGCTTAATGTTTTTTGCAGCTTGAGCAGTACGAAAATGGTAAAAATAACCGGAATATATGGAGTAAGTATTGCAAATGAAGGAACGTAATAACATTTTAAGATAGTGATACGATTTCCCGTTAAACTCGATTTAAGAAAGTTAATGAAGACAAACACTCAGTTAAAATAAGAGAGAGCTAGCTATGTCGTCTTTTCGTTGCTTATAATTCCCAAATGGTTATAGCTTCGGACTAGGAATAAGAGGCCTATCTAGTGTCATTATACATATATGTATATAGAGACAACCTGGTCACACTTAGTTTCACGCACAAGCTCGACTCCTGTTTATTCGAAAAAACTCTTACACGATCTCTCCATTTGTATCGATATATCGATTGCTAGAAAACTTTACAGAATTTCTAAAATTACTATCGGTTGTGATCATATATCGCAATGAGTTATAAAATATTTAACAGAGGTGCTTGTTTAACTTGTCGAATATATTTAAAGCGTGCCGGTTAATTTTAATTATATTTGTATATTAAACATGGCTACAATATGTACTACTACAATATCTGGTTCTTAAACACGGCTTGACCTCAAGCCGGCCAGCTTTAATTGAAAAGATATCGTAGATCAAGTTCTGGCAAATGCTTCCATTAAGACAATTGAGGATACGAGTTCGAACCCCAGGCTCTAGTTGAAAATCCCAAAGCATTAGTCAAAAGAGAGTAACTCACTGGACCCTAATAAGACAGCATGTACAACCCAACTTCCAAATTAAGCATATTACATACGGGCCCTTAGACGTTGCCTTTCGTCGTTGCTTATAATTCTCAATCACTTCTTTGCTTTTTGTCTCTTACGGCTTTAGAAGATTTAACTGAAGCACACTTTGACACGTCTCTACTGGAAGCTACAAAAACTTCACATAGTTTTAGCAGCGTATAACGATTCTAAGCACACAAACACACACACACACACACACACATGCCCATTGTCAACAATCGGCATTCGAACTGGCTGCTAGTTCACTGCACTTGTTTCTTTTGCAAAGCTTCTGTTGCTGTTATTTTGTAGCTTGTTTTCCGTTTCATTCAGCTGGCCGAACCACTGCCCACCCCTCTTTGTATTATCAGAATGCGGGGCTGAATCCTGGCCGTTCTCCATGTTGGTTGGCTGTAGCCTGGTCAGGTGCTTGGCTTTGACTTGGAGGCGGTTCGTTGCTTGTCTATCAAATGCCATCAGTTCAGCATTGCTTTGGTTTTTCTAGCACACGCCTCCACACCTCCCCCTCTCCCCTACTCCTACCGTTCAATGTGTTTGGGCCTTGTTCTTTAGCCTTATGCTGCTCTTTGTCGTTGCAATGCAAATGGGTAAAAGAGAGGTAGGGTATTATGTTTTTGTGAAAACGTTTATAATCAGCAGAAAGAAAGCATCTGATATATATATATATATATGCTGAGTTGATCTGGCCATGTCCATCTATCCGACTACAAAATTTGGGAGCTTGAAATTTGAGATATATGTATATACTTCGAACTTCCGATGTCTCCTCCTATTGCCATAGTATCGATAAATATCGATTTCTTAATCTGTTTTTTAAATCATTCAACAAACTCGATATGCAGGCTCTTGTGTACATAGATTACAAGTATTTTACTTTTTGGATACCTCAAAAATTAGGGGGAAAAGAAGCATAATTTTATACAAAGAGCCTTGCGCTGCTTTGGTAGACACGCACAATTTTGTATCATATTTGGACAGTAGACATTTCTTAAGGATCAGATTATAAGCAACAAGTTACTTACAAGACTATAAACACACAAGTTACTCAAGATCGCTTTGCTCACAGTGTGTGGGTGCAGGGTATTTTCGAGTCGGGCACAGCCAACTAGAGCGCTTCTGTTATTTTTTGCCTGCTTTGCTAGCTGACGTTGTCCTATCTACTGTCCCCTCTCTTGCTGCCAATGTTGCTGCCACTGCTGCAGCTTTTGTCGGGCGGCTGGCCGCCTTATTTATGTACATGTCGCATTGCATTGCATAGTTGAAGGGGCAGCCAAATGATTATACTGTATTCCAATGCGACGCCATGCAAAGACACCAACAGCACATACATATATATACATACAGCATATAAATATATATTTATATATATACATATTTATATAGACATAAATGTTCATAAGAAAATTGCAGCATCAAAAGAACTTTGTCTGGATTTGTTGACGAGCAGAAGAATTATTTGCTTTTCAGCAAATTGTTCCCAGATCAAAATATGAGATTCTTATTGAAGTCAGAGTTAGCTGGAAAACTGTTTCCATTGTTTGCAAACAAACAGAAAAATAGAATAAAAGCATATTTTCACCAAACAATTTAATCAGACATCAGACAACATTCAAATGTCTAAGGGCAAATGTTTGAAGACAGTTTCTTTTTTTCTTTCTCTTTATTTTTTGCCATTTAGAGCCCTTAAAACTGTGCTATGAAAATAAATACACAACTAAGTACTAAGAAGCTGACGGATTTTATATATATATAAAGTTTCCAATGAACCAGGAAAATGTTTGGGCTTTGTTAATCGAATTCAGCATTAACAATAAATAATATTTTTAGTTCTTTTATGTCTTGAATATAATATCAATATATTATTGATACAATAGGCTCGATTGGGACGAAAGACTCTTTAACAAGCACACCAAATTCTCAATTAAAGTTATATTTAAATATTATTTAACAATGAAATTACCTTACGCCTATTTTTTTTGTTCATCAATTAAGGCAAACACACTCGCATGCATAGCATTTTTTACACACACACACACGCACACATGCTGCGTGGTGGCGCCCCAGAAAAGCGCAGAGCATTAAATTAATTGTGGGAATATCTCAAGGCTGCCTTCACGAACTTTGCCTTCGTTGTGCCTGTTGTTGTTTACATTCAAGCTGGGCCAGCTGCGACTGAGGCGCGTCAACATGATTAACGTGATATTATGAAAATGTATGTGCGTCAGTGTGTGTGTGTGTAAGTGTGTAAGAGCGTGCGCATGTGTGTGTGTCATGCTCTCTGTGTAGTTTATAAGCCTCAACTGGCGCTCAGTCGGCTCAGCACTTTGCATGGCCTGTGCACGCTTTTGAATAAATGGGCGTATACGCAATACCCTGTGAGCATGCTTGAGGCGAAATCAAAATTTTGTTTCAGACTGTTTTAGGTTGGCCAAATACTTGAAACCCATGACTGTGCATTAAAAATGTACATATTATTTGAATATCTGAAATCGTTGAGCCGCATTTTCCACCATTTCCATTTAAAGGAGTTTGAACGAAGTTCCTTTAAAATGAGTCTAAGACCATTTGGTTGGTAACCAAAAAAAGTTTCTTACAAACGTTTTTCGCGATTATTCCACTCTTGCGGGTGGAACTGCCCAAACCCCGTTTTAGCGTGCAACTCCAGTACATAAGGTAAATTCAGTAAAAATTTCAGTTTCCTAGCTATTACGGCTTGGTCCTTGAGTTGATCACCAATCAGTCAACTGTCAGTAAGTCAGTCAGTCAGTCAGTCAGTCAGTTAATCAGTCAGTCAGTCAATCAGTCAGTCAACTGTCAGTCAGTCATTAGTCAGTCAGTAAGTCTCTCAGTCAGTCAGTCAGTCAGTCAATCAGCCAATCAGTCAGTCAGCCAGTCATTTGTCAATCAGTCAGTCAGTCATTTGTCAATAAGTCAGTCAACTGTCAGTCAGTCAGTTAAACAGTCAGTCAGTCAAGTAGTCAGTCAACTGTCAGTCAGTCATTAGTCAGTCAGTAAGTCTCTCAGTCAGTCAATCAGTCAGTCAATCAGTCAGTCAGTCATTTGTCAATAAGTCAATCAGTCAGTAAGTCTGTCAGTCAGAAAATCAGTCAATCAGCCAATCAGTCAGTCAGCCATTTATCAGTCAGTCAATCAATCAACCAATCAGTCAATCAGTCAACTGTCAGTCAGTCCGTCATTTGTCAATTGCTTAGCCCGGTTGCAGGGTATTTTGTGGCACGTTGGCGCCTACTTGCTTGTTTTTTATAATTAATTGACACATGTGCAGCAGCGTGGCACGCCCCTTTTTGCAAGCAGGCAGCATCGCCCATCAACACTTGGCGCATCGCATTAACTGTTATTATTATTTATTATTTTCGCTAGCTTCTTTTTGCATTCCACTTTTTTCTCTGTTTCTCAGCGATTCTTTGTTTTTGTAATTAAACTAAAGCGTCCGCTGCGTCCCGATCCTGGCCCCAATCCTGATCCTGGGCCACGGCCGCAGGCGTCCAGGCTCTGCCCGGCCGCTGTTCGGGGAATTGCCGCCAATTCATTTTGCCGCATTTTAAATGCTGAAAGTCATTTACAAAAAAGGGATCAAAAGGATATCAACAGCGTTAGCAAGGATGCATCAGCTGCGAGGCGTGTATGTATGTGTGTGCGTGAGTGTGTGTGTGTGTGTGCGTTGACTGAAAATTTATTGTTTTTGCCATTAGCGCGGCAAATGCGTCGAACAAGGAGTCGTAAACAGCGACAGAGACAGAGATGGAGACAGAGATGGAGACAGAGTTGGAAACGGCAGAGGGACAGAGACGAAGCTGGAGACAGTCGCGGAAAAGCGGCAACGTTGTTAATGCGCAAATTCATTAAGCGAATTGTGGGCAGCTGCCCCGCCCACTGCGCCCCTTTCTTTTTGTTAATTGTAAACAAATGCCAAGCGAACAAGACAATTTAAGCAGATAAAATTAATGAAAATTAAAACAAGAGGCACGCAGAAATCAGTAGAAAAAAAAAAAATAAAAAATTGTTTGTTTTACGTTTTATGAAATGCGAGGTGATTAAGACGAATAAATAAATACACTAACATGTAAACGTATTTACATGAATACCAGCGGGCATTACCCAGCTTTGCCCGGCCATTACTTTGCCAACTATTTTCCTCGCGGAAGACATTCAATTTCATTTACTTGATGGAAACTTTAAACTCCGCTAACGCAACCTTAAAGCGTGGGAAAGGGGTGTCAAAGTAATATTCAAAAGGATCCTTCGAATTGAGTTTAAAACTTAACCTAACTAATCTTTAATCCTACTCCTCCTTTCTATCTAGGTGGGGTGAAATTTTTAAAATGAAAATGTGAAAAGCTTCTCAAATGAATTTTCACTTTGTATCTAAGACCGATCAGATTTGAATCCAAAAAAAGTGAATACAACTATTTTCCGCCAATCCACAGCTGCGGGTGAAATTCCAAAATCACTGAAACTGAATGTATGTTTCATAAGTAGATCTACAAACATTAATTTGACGCCGATCGGATGTAATTAAAAAAAATGCCCTCTATCCGTTTTTCCCCAATTTTCCATACCTTGATCTTCGAAAATATGTTTGGAGCCCATCGGACGAAAATTAAAACTTCGCTCACATAACCTCGAACCAAATTATAAACCATAAATGTTTCGCCAGTTTTCCACAGTTGCAGGTGAAAGTTGAAAAATCGCTGAAACACGTATTTATAAAGTTTTTATGTATGATCTATGAATTTAAATTTGAAGCCGATCGGCGGAAACTTAAAACATCGCTCACACAACTTTTGACGCCTAATTCCACCTATCCGTTTTCCACCAATTTTCCATAGTTGCCGGTGAAATTTCCATAATAGCTAAAACACGTATTCAGTTCTTAGATAGATCTTCAAAAACAAGCTTTAAGTCGATCGGATGAAACTTCAAACGTCGCCCGCAGAACTTTTGACTCCAGTTTCCAGCCAGGTTGGGTGAAATTAGAGAAAGGTGTGAAACAACCCGAAACGGAATTTTCATGGGAATCGTTAGAAATGGGTTTCAAATGTTTGTTGTTTCAGTATGAAGATCTTTGGGTGTTGGCTAAAAACGTGCCCATATTGTTGTATTATCTTATGACTTAAGAAACATTTCGCATCAAATTAAACAGTTGGTTAGCAGTCGAAAGCAACAAGAAGCCAACTTTGTAAATCGATATGTTCTTTAACTATCGATATAATGCCATCTCTATTGGCCAGCTGCCTGTAACTTTAAATGGAGCTGTTGTTCAAGCCGCAGGCTGCTCATTAGCTACTTGTCCGGCTGGTCGTTTGTCTGGCCATTAACCAGCTACAACCATGGCTGCAGTGGCGCGAATTTCCTCCTTCCGGTCCTTCTCCTGCAGCTCCTGCGCCTCTCTGCTCCTTTGCCTTGCTTACCACGTTCACCAAAAACTTTTGCCGCTTGCTGGGCATTGTTGTCGATTTTAAAATCGACGCGTTGCCCAGATCTGCGCCTGGGTCCGGGCTGGTCCTGCTACTAGAGCAATTAAACACCCGTCGGCCTGGGAGCCCGACAAGGTGACCAACAGCCATCGAAGTTCGTTGGCGGCGACAATCAATTTACCTGCCGGCCAACCGTGTACGGGTTGGCGGCACTAAAGAGGCGCCCCGCCGGCGTCTGATAAATGAGAAAAGTTTTAATGGCGGGCGCTCAGGTCGGCTCATTGGCATTTTTACGATGTCAGCCCAGGACAGCCTAGGCCCCGGACAAATAGGCAACAAATGAGACGAGCCCGGGTTGCTTAATAGAAAAGCGCAGCGTATGCAAGATGAGTGAGCTCCTGGGCGGCAGCAGCACCCAAAACAGACCCACATTTTGCCAAGTGGGGCACTTAAAACTTTTTCGCATGCAACCATCGCTGTTGCAGCTGCAAACTATTTCTATTTTTTCTTCTCTTTTTTATGGTAGGGGGCGTCAGGCGAACAAGGGCTTTGGCCGGCAATTAAATGAACAGCAAAAGCAACAGCAACAAGCGGGCCGAGCCATCTGCTCATATGGACAACGTTTTCCTGCCCCTACACAAGCATGGACTGACTTTACATATACTCTAACCAAATCGAACAGAAGCGAGTATTAGACGAGGTATATCAGACAAATAGTTATCGAAGTATAATTTAATAACCTACCACAGAAGGTATCAACAATTACAGGATAAGAGCCCGAAACTTCAACTGTATAGTTTAACTAATCACAAAATAGAATTTATTGTTGATGTACTATTTTTTTCTCTTCTACAGCTTTTCCGAAGTTCACTTTGAAAAACTTCAACAAGTTTATTCACTGATAAGCCTCAAACAGATTTTTAAAAATCTTTGTAAGAATTCATTTAATATAGTTTTCACCCTTTTTGCAAAATCACCCACCGGGGTGGAAAAAGGGTTTTCAAGCATTTGGCAAATTCACCAGGCTGGGTGGAAGTAGGCTTTTCACACTTCACAAATCCCTTTCACAAATCGAACTGCCTGGGTGAAAACAGGTTTTTCACACTTTTTGCCAATCCACCAGTCTAGGTGGAAAATAGAAGTCAACGGGTTTATGGGCAAGGCTCTAAGTTTCGTTCGATTAGCCTTAAACTTATTTCCAAAGCTCTACGTTTGAACTTAATGAATATGTGTTTCGGCGTTTTTCGAAATTCCACCCGTAACTGTGGAAAATGGATGAAACTGTATTTAACAACCGATTGGTTACAGTTTCGCTAGCGAAGATCTCTGTGAAAATTAATTGAATTATACTGATTTTCTGTATAATAATTCCAATAGAAAAGAGAAAAGAAACTTTCTGTCCGCTCAAGAGGAGTGTGCGCCTAAAAGAGGTGACAATGTTTAATGAATTCAGAAAAAGTGCCCGCCCAAAAGGGATGTCCGCCAGCGGAGAGTTTTCACTGTAGCAGTATTTTATTATTGTAAAGCGAACTAACCATTCGAAGTCTAATAGTAAAGTATGTCGAGTACTTTCAGAAAGCTCTCCCTTTAATATTCATAATGCTCGCAAGTAAGTGTATGAAATATTGCAAACACAATGACGTTGCGGTAGGCGTCGAGCGCTGGCGACAATGCTGACTGACTGCCGCGTTTGCCGCACGCGCCGCAAACGGATAAAAAATAAAATAAAAATGAAAATAAAAAAAAAATAAAAGTCGCACACACAAAAGTGGAAAAAAGCTAAAACTATGGCGGCGTCTCTGACTGTTGACCGCAGGTGCAATTTTTGGTGACCAGCGGCAGCAACAAAAGCGTGACAAAAAACGTGACCGAAACTTTTTGTCGGGCTTGGTTAGTTTTTTTGGACAGCGAGGGGGGGGGGGGAGGTTGACTTTTGGCTTCCTCCGGTTTTGTGGCGGGCTTGTGTCCTCTGTCTGTGCTCGTGGCGGCGCCAACAAATTTCAATAAATTACAGTTACATTTGCCAAAGTCAGCGGCGGAGCAGCAGCGCGTTGTGCGTCGCGTCGCGTCGCATCGCATCGCGCTGGGTCGTCTGCGGGTCGTTCTGCTCGCTTAATGGCTCCGCCGTCAGCTTCTCGCCGCACGCTCCATGCCCCATGCCGCATGCCCCTTGCCACATTCCCACTGCCCCTTGCCGACTGCATAATTCAATTTGTGTTAAAGTTTTCTGAGTGCGTGGCACTCGCGCTGTCGCCGGCGGCCCTCGTAATGCGGCACATAATTCAAACCAAATTCCACTGGCTGCATCACAGATCCCCTACCGTCCCCCTTCCCGCCAGTCAGACCCGGCCCTCGCCGTCGTCTAAAGCAAGCCCGGATCAATGGAGGACATACTCAGTGGAATTGTGAGACGATATTAGATGCCCAAATCAAATAGCGAATCTGTGCTGTTCATTTTATCAGTGGTTTACTCTCCAACAATTTAGCAGATCACAAAGCTGCGCTTGACACTTGCCACATTAAAGTTAGGTTAGGTTGAATTAACTTGTTCTTTTTTAGAGGAAGCTTATGGAGGGTACTTTCCGGATAACAAACAGTTCTTTAAACTCTTCAAAACTTTTTTCCACTGTTCATTTTGTAATTGCCTCACTTTAATCATGTCAATCAATCAAAGTAACGCTTGAGATTGAGCTCATTAAAGTTAGGTTAGGTTGAATAAACTTTTTGGTTTATAGAGGAGTCTTATGGAGATTACTTTCTCTTAAGATTCTTAAAACCTATTGTTTCCAGTGCTCATTTCGTAACTATGCCCCATTTATCATATCAATCAATTCAAGTCTCAACTTGACACATAAATGTTAGGTTATGCTGAACAATATGTTTCCTGGTAAATATTAAGTATTTACCGATATTCGACTATAATTGACTATCTGAATTGCAGCAGAAAAAGAATAGCGAGCGAGAAGTTGAGGATATATAAGGTAAGGTTAAGTTGAAGAAATCGTTTTATTCGAAATACCTATACCTTTTTTAAGAGTGGGTAGAACCCATTGAATTAAAAGGCATTTTAAAATAAATTCCAGGTCATGACATTATTCATAAGATGCTGGTTCTTTTAGAGGCTTATCTCTTAGTTCTTTCAGACTCTTACAAATCAAATAAGCGAATGAAATAAATAAAAGCTTGCAGGAATAAGAAAATTTTAAATACAATATATTGTTAATGTGCCGAATTTAGTAATAAATAATAAAATCCCATATCCCAGTCGATTATCCCGCCCAGTTTTAGGATGTGTCAACAATATAACGTCTAATCAGCAAAAATATATTTGTCTACACATAAAAGCGAAATTACAGAAAAAAGGGCTTGCAAAAAAGTCAACGTATACTTAATATATAAACGGGGGCTTTCAAGGGAAGCAGCACTGAATAAGCTTCCACTTTTTTCTGTAAAAACATTCTGGCAACATGGCTCGATATCGCTTCCTGTTGATCTGGCAACGCCGCTATCTAGTTGAATCTATTGCATTGTCCTTTTGCCAACTAGTTTGGATCGTGGCTGCTGCAACTGAATAAATGTAACAGCTTTAGCTAAACGCGTGTGGCGCCCATAAATCAGCTGCAGCTGGACCAGGAGCAGGAGCAGAAGCAGAAGCTGGAGCTGGAGCTGGAGCTGGTTTTGACCAAACGGCAGGCAACTTTGGCAACAACTGATTACGTAGCCGGAGTCGAGACAGTAACGAAACTAACAATTTGTGGGCTAACTGTGACGATGTTGCCGATTTTACGCTACATTTGCCGCACGATTGTCGCTGATGGTTGTGGGCCAATGACCGAGGGCAAGGGGGTGTGCCCGAAGGCGGGTGGGGGGGGGTATGGGAAACGGATGCGGAAGTGGTATAACTGGAGCCAACTAGACATTGTCTGACCAGGGTGGGCTTGTTGTTGCCCATATTACATACTTGAGTGCACTTATTTATTTGCTTGTATGTCAACCTGCATGCCCGTGTGTGTATGTGTGTGTATGTGTGTGTTTGTATCTGTGTGTGTGTGTGTGTGTGTGTGTGATTGCCATTTTTCTATTTTGCGATTTCAATTTGTCTATTGTACAGCACGGAAAAGCAGACAAATTACTGAAGCAGGAGAACCCAGACTAGAGATGGGCGCGTGTCAGATTCAAACGACACGAACACGAAAAAACATTTTTTAAACACGCGAAAGATTTAACAAGTCCCTGCCCAACTCAACCCAAGTATATATGTTTTTGTGATATTTTTTAAAAATTTTTTTAAGTTAAGAAAAAAGTAAAATTTACTGCTTGATAATTTCTCAATATTTTCTTTACAATCTCTCAACATCAAATTCACTTCGACGCTCTCTCATTTCATTATTTTTTTCGACTGGCATTGGTCGGAAAACTCGGAAAACTCATAATTTATATCTGCTAATACTATTTTTACTACAGGCTGACCTAAAAAATGCTACTCTTCGTCTTGTTCAAGCTAAGGAAGCACGCACGGGCCCGACAAAAGCACGACACATGCCCATCTCTAGCGCTGACCCAAGCGGACCGCACCAGAGCAGGGCGACCCGGCGACCAACAGAGGCCAAAGGCAAAAAGGGACGCCCTGCTCCTGTTCTTGATTAACCTATTATGATCATTTGATTGCTCGATTTAATTTGCCATCGTTTTTTATTTTTATTTTTGTTTATTTCTCTTCTTCTTTTTCACTTTGTGCGAGAGAAGTTAGGCAACGGCAGGAGGAAAACTTATTCGTTTCTCATTGATGCTTTATCAAATTGAATTTCTTTGATGACTTTTTGGCCTGCACAATGTACCCTCTCTCGGACGCATTGCATTCAGACAAAGGCAACAACGACAACAAAAACTGGCCTTAAATTCATTTTCATTATAAACTTTGGCCTTTTGGCCCTTTCAGATTTGTGATGTGGCCTAATTTTGGTCAATTGAATTTTCGTTTTTATTGTTGCCAATTTTAATTGTTGTTCCTCTGCAGCTGCTGTAATTTTAATAAAATTATACACTTTTATCTGTTTGATTATGTTTCCTATTGGCTGTCATTTCCGACGATTCATTCAATTCTAGTCAATTATTATTAATTTTTGGTCAGTGGGCTTAAATTTACAACACATGCTTATACCCTATAGCCATTGGCTATGGATTAAGAGCGGGTATATTGGATTTGTGCAAAAGAAGGAAGAGATTCTTAAAATAGACGGTATACGAAATGAGCTTGAGATCCTCAGGTTTACAGAGAGCATCGATTCAGAAAATTTCACTGGGGTACAGGGTAGCTTCTAGTCGAGCAGAACTAATCAGGGCGGTCTGATTGTATCCCCAGTTTTTTTGTTCATTTTTATTCGCAAAATGTTCGTGTTGGCTATGTTTGTATTTAGCGAATGATCTGTTGGACAAGTTATCGATATGATATCAATTTGTATTCATCGTGTTATCAATATTGGCTACTGGCTGTTTATCGGCTTGTTTACCTATCGGCCATCAAAATCGTATAAAGTTATCGATAGTATATCAGCATTGGATGTTGTCTGGATATCGATTTATATACTTATCTTCTGTCAGTATTGGTCATAAGCTGGCTATCGACCTGTCTAACTATCGGCCATTTATCGGTTATCGATTTGTTAACGTTATGAATAATTAATTAATTTGAAGTGTTTTTCAAAAAACAAGGTCGAGGAGAAATGAATTAATACCGCCATATGGACCACAAATTGTACACATTTTCTTTTAATTTGTGTGTTGCAGGGTATAAAATAAATCAAAAGCTGATTAAGTGCCATTTTTCGCGCATGCATAAATTAAATTCGAATTATTGAACATCAACAACGAACGCAACAGCAACAGCAGCAGCAGCTACATCAACAACCCCTCAAAACTGTGGTCCATATTGGCTCCCATCTGGGAGCGAGAGGTGCTTCAACTAAAGTTTTGAGTGTGATAACGATATTATCACCAAAATATAATACGATCAAACTAAGAATAAATAAATATATTGATGGATTTCAAATGGGTTCGTCTTTATAGATAGAATCTTTCATCAATTTACCAGGCGAATATAAAATTAAAGAATATTACGTAAGTATTTTTAATGAGAATTTTGCAAATTAAATTAAAGCCAAGATAAAAATGGTGGGGATAAACAAGTATAGAAGATAAAATATATGTGTATATTTTATGATATATCTTTCTTGTATGTTATATTTGTGCTTGATAAGTTAAGATTATTGTTTAACTAGTTAGGTCTTTTATCCTTATATTACCATCAATAAAAAACCTTTCATATATCTGCAAAAAAAAATGTCTTAAAGATAAAGGGTGAAGCTCTTTACACAGTGATCGGACACTAATTTTATCAATACGCTTTATTTGCTGCTTGTCGCTTGTAATTCTCAACAAGTTAAAGCTTTGACGAGTAGACAAGGCAAGGAGAGCTGCGCTGCCTTTAGCTTGGGACAAACTTGTCGATTCACCCACGGATTTGAGCTGTCTGAAAACAAAGCCATTGGCATTAATTTGCTGTTAGCTGTTGCCTTTATGCCAATTTTTGTTGCCAACGGCAATTGCCATTGGGCTTTTCAATCGGCTGTTCAACATGGCGTATGCTTATCAAATTAACGAATTACGCGCTTCACAATGCCAATGACATTTCCCGTATGCGGTTGCAATAAATGATAATCGCACCAGCCAACCAAATGCCACCCACTTTAACCTACCCCCCCCCCCCCCCCCACACACACACACACGCACGCACTGCTCGGGCCGGCAAAGTGCTTCAATAATGGGCGCTGCGGCTGCATCAACCAAAAGTCGTAAATTCCGTTGGTGCCGCAGAAAAACAGAGGCAACCAACGCGGCAGCGAGTGCAACTGGCTGCTGCACAACAATGCAAACAATGCCACAAATGCACAAAATACGCCCGGTCCGTGACCAGAATCGCCACCATGTCCGCCCCCACCCCCAGGACCCTGCCACCAGCTACCCCCAAGCCGAACGGCTTGGAGCCAGGGCACGTCAGGGCCGCCGTTCGACATAATTAAAAGCGCGCGCCGTTTACGCAATTAATGAACTCTCGCCAAATTAGGCTGCGGCAGCGCGACAAGCAAATGGCCAGGACGCGGACGCGGACGCGGACGAGAACGACAATTGAACGGCACAGGATGTCCCCTCAATGACCGCCTGCGCTGCGGTTGCGGTTACCCCACATCAACCCACATCAATGGGAGCAGGCGAGGGCGCGGGCAAAAATGGCGCCCAACGTTGTTGGTGCACAAAAAACCACCGCTTTTGCCGCATTGCAGGGCTTTTGTTGCAAACGGGCAGACGACAGCCGCATTAATGGCCACCAGTAAAACAAGAGTCGCCCGAGCAACCACTCAAAACCCAACCAACCAACCGACCGCGCGCACGCCCGCCCGCCCGCCCAAGTTAACGCATCCGCCGCCTAAACATCGTCGCCAGCAGAGGGTCTGGCCAGACAGCAAAGCTCAAATCGCAGAATGCACAAGTGAATTTTAATCATAAGCTGAAAAAAAAAAAAACAAGTCGGGTGTGCCCGACTAGCAGATACCCTGAATACTCATTCTACGAGAGCCTACATCCCATGTTTGGCTAGCTCTGATAATAAGCTTGTATCGATATTTATCGATATTATGGCAATGGGAAATATTGAAAAAAGTAGCAAAAATGTATCGATATTAGAGCAATGGGAAATATTGAAAAAAGAAAAACAAATTCGTTCTGCCTTTAATACCAGATTTAAGATCGACTCAGCTTCGCGTTCTGATATATGTACACACTTTATTTACATATGCACACACTTTATGGATTCGGAAATGTCTTCTTCTTATACGTTACACATTTTATAACAAAATATTAATATTCCGCACTTGAGAATTAAAAACACTGCACCTGACCACGGTCAAGGTCGGAGTCGGGGTCAACAATTTGAATTCCACATAAATTACCCAAACAAACAAAACTGCAATAAAGTATACTCCGATTGGATACTTAGGCAAATCAAAGTGCATTGTCATGAAACCGCATCGGAAAACAATAATCAAAGAGCATTTAAAAACAAACAATTAAATCAACTAGTTAAATTAATCAATCTGGAAACAAAGATGACTCAGCAGCTTTAAGTAAATAACTTAAAACCACCCAAGGAGGCCGCAATACTCGTTGCATGCACTAAAATAAATTAATTTCCCATTGATCTGATGCATTTGCACACACACATGTATACGTACACGTAGGTACATTAATGCATATGCATATACATACGTACATACATACGTTTATACATATACAGATACATATACAGATACATACACAACCCAACTTCTGTTGATCAAACTTAACGAAAGGCGACCCAGTATTTGCATAAGTGTAAGCGAGACAAACATACTTGCCCAGCTGACATATATGTATAAGAGTACAGGAGGAGCAGGCAGAGAAGAATGCAGCAAGCTAGGCCGAAATAGCCTTCGCTATGCCTATGCACATACATATGTACATACATATGTATATGTATATGTATGCACACATTTATGCATTAACGCTTCCACGGTATTTATTATACACACAAACATGCGTTTGTATTATTTACGTATCATATGTACAGAGCCTTGCCCATCTTTTTACCTTAAAACTACTATGCACGTAGGCGGCAGAGATATGTACATACATACATATGTATGTATGTATGTACATAGACTTACAAATTAAATAAATTGCAAAATTATGCTACTTACCGTTAGCCTGCACAGTTCCATTCGCTTTAGCTGTAAAATCAAATGTTTTATGTTCACTTCACACTTTCGCCACAATAGAATAGAAACCGCTAAACCAAGCTGCAATCAAATTATTTTTTATTTTGCGTATTCACAAGTGCAGCAACTTTGCCCGGGGCCCAAAACCATAATGGGCAACTTTAAATGCCGCTGCTTAACACGCAATTCAATAATTTGTGGTCAATGTCATCAATTTAATTACAGCGCCAGGCAAAAACACACACATACATACACGCACACAGATGCACAAAGCACCGTTGGTCAACAGCCCACCCAAAGGAAAGAATGCGCGGACACGTTTGTTGTTTGATATTTTTCTTGCAATCTGTTTTTTCACTGTTTATTTTGCAGTTTCTTTTCATTCAATATCAATTCGCTTTTTCTGCACACAGAACTTTGCAATTTTACTTCACGTTTCTCCTTCTAACTTTTTCTTTACAAGCAAGCGAAAAAAAAAATTTACTTAAATACAAAAAAAAAAAAAAAAATAATAGTAATAATGTACATAGTTGGTATAAATTTACAGCATTTGCTTTTCTCTTTTTAGTTTTGTGTTTGTTTTTGTGTAGTTTATGTTTTGCTTTGCCCTACAATAGGTGAATGCCTTGGCTTAGTTGCCGTTCGAAGTCGAACATTCAGAAAAATCAATGAATGCAATAAACCGAATAGGAATAATAAAGAGAAGTCGCCGAAACTTCAGTTTAAAGCAAAATCAATTAATTAGTGCACAAACTAAGAAAACAAAAAAGAGAAGAAGAATTATATAAAATATATGACTGAGCGCGCTACACCTCACAAATGCTGCCTATTGCTTTAGTTTGCCTTCTTCTCAGTTGCCGTCGGCAGCGCTGCGGCTGCGGCTGCTGGCGTCGTCGTCGTCGCCGGCGTTGGAGTCGACGCCGGCGTCGTTGTCACTGCCTGTGAGTTGCCCGAAAGGTCCAAGTCGCTGGCGCTGTTCTGTTAAATGGTGAAAAGCAAAAAGAGATAAGAGTTGAAAATCGTTTTAAGTGGTGAAAAGGAAAAGAGATTAGAGTTGAATATCTTTTAACTGAGCTCGATGACTTAAACTGTTTCGATTTTAAATACGGGATATGAGCCGTTGGATTATCAGCTCGATATTTGCAACGTAAGTTAATATATTTGTAGTGTTTATTTTAAATTAAAATGTGATTAAAAATGCGACTTTTTGCATTTAAGTTCAAAATTAATAATTTGAACGTATAACAATTAATTCTTATTGGAATAAATGTACCGTTTTTAGTGTTAGAAAAGGCTGCTTTGAGGCAAATTATGTTGAACTTTAAAATGTATATTAATTTATATCGAGATTTTAAACTCGATAGACTATTTAAGTAATAATAGGTTTTATTAGACCTTCAACCTTCAACCCTTGTGCTCCATTTTTGAATCGTATATCGAACACTTTTTGATATGTGTGTTTAGGTTAAATAGAGCTGATATATGCAGTGAAATTTCTCTTTAAGGACACTCCTCTAGGGCGAACACTTCTCTTGAGTGTTCAAAAAGTTGCCCGACAGCCGCTGTCCGCCCAAGAGAGTTTCGACTGTATATCAAATGCAACTCCAGCCCCTTCACTCACCTTCATCTCCTTGCGCAGTTTCATGGACTTGCCCATGCTCTGCAATCGATAGCGCTCCTTGGAACGCTCGCGTATTTTCTCGGGCACCACCCACAGTGTGGTGGCCGTGTTGCCCACAAAGAGCAGCAGAAAGAGCCCGCACATGACGGACACATGCCACGGTGCATCGGGCGGATAATATGCCAGCTTGAACAGCGTCCAGGCGTTGTAGGCCTGAAAGGCGTAGCCAATGAAGAGGAACGGCAAAAGGAAACTCAAGCCGCGCCACATCCACGAATGAAAGCCCTCAATGGTAATGTCCATATTGTGGCGCTCGCCCAGAGCCTTGAGTCGATAGAGCAGACCCTTCTGGTAGCCAAACTGCAAATACTGAACAATGCCTGCAAGAAGGTCGACATATATCCCCATATATATATATATATGTATACATATATGTATACGCTCATCAAATGGGGTTTACTCACTGATGTAGACATTAAAGTACATGAACTGCAGACGAAAGAGCTGCCAGTGCTCGCCCTGGGGCCAAATGAGCAGCACGCCGGCGGCGACCGTTGAGATGAAATGATGGGCGCGCCACCAGCCCTTGATCCGGGAGCCGTTCACCTTCAGTATGGACTCGCGTATGGTCAGCGTGCAGTAGTACCAGACCAGCAGGAATATAAAGGACAGCTCCAGAGCTCTGGGCGTGGATGGGCAAACGGTTTATATGCATGTTGTCGGCGGCAATTTGTGTCTATTACTCACCTGTAGTTGAATATCAAATTGAAGAAGGCCATTATCAGTCCAATTACGTTGAGTATTAATTTAAACTTTTCATAGTCGTCTTTGTAGCGAACTTTGTCGTTTCTGTTCAAGATTGAGACGTTCACATCGCCGAGGATAATCTATGGACAGAATAATAGCAATAATGTACACACAAATTGGACCAGGAAAAGGGCCGGACAGGAGCAGGATAGTGCGGGGGGGGGGGGGGGGGGGCGAGGTAGTTAAGTTTGTTCAACAAGTGCGAGCGCAAATTGCCGTTCAACGCGAAAGTTTGTGGAAAATCCAATTTGTAAGTGTGACCAGCTTACCTGCAGGTAGCGACCAGATTTTGCCGGCAGCGATTGCTCAATTTCGTGCAGCTGCGCCTTCCGCTTCAGCGACATCTTTTGCAGATCGTCGAGCTTCTCCTTCTCCTCTCCACCAATGGGTCCTTTGTATCTGTAATTGAAATATTCCATGAAGCTTCTTTACTGCACAACCCTGAACAGAAGGGAATACCTAAAATCGGTGACAATCTGTGTCAAGTGACACGAATTGAGAACAATTAACATTTGTATACCTGAATTGCGTCCTGTGAGACAGTTGAAGGGACCTCTCCCTTCATTGGGAGAGGGGTCAAGCGGGTGACGGAAAGGTCTTTTTCTAGTTTTTCTATTCGTGATGAAATTGTGTGAAGATTAAAGTTTCACTAAATCCTCGAGAGAGTAGAAACTCGACCAATATATCTGACAAGGGGCATATTTTGGCCATTAAATACGCTAATGATATAACAGTCCGATGTTGGTAGGACTTTTTATATATGCAAGGAGCTTAGGGCATCTAATTTATGCCAAGTTAGGTTAAGATAGAGAAATCTTAAATCTTATTCCAGTGTTAACTGATCTGATCAATCTGATTTTGATCCGATTTTGATGATAATGCTAGGAGCATGCCAAGTTTGGTTACGATTTATTGAGGAACAAAGATCTTTCTCATACAACTCTTAGTTAGATGATTCCTTTATCAGCTATACGATATAGCAGTCCGATTTTGATAAGATTTTGATTATATAAAAGAAGCATTGGGGAATCTAATTTATGCCAAGTTTAGTTAAGATACCTAGAGGAACAAACACGTTCTTCAAACAAGAACAAAATTTTCGACCTATATGATATAGTAGTCAGATGTTTTTCAGATCTTGATTATATAGAAGAAGAATTGAGTAACAAATAAATGCCAAGTTTCATCTCTATATACACTGATAAACAAACATAAATGACTCAACTCTTGATACTGTTCGGGAATATATGTATATACCTTTTGTGGTATTATTTCCAGACAGGGGCTTATTAAATTAGAAGGCGTTAATATTTAAGTCATATATTGATATTTATTCAACCCCCGATTCGTACTATAGCATCCTCTGAGCCCCGTAGATATACCTGATACAATATAGTTAAGCATGTCCAATTTAAGGCACCTTAATTATGTATACTTTCAACTCGAGAAATTGAGGTAGTTGGCTTTAGTCGGGTCAATAGGTTCCATGTCGCAAATGCTGTGCTATTTGCATAAATAATATATTTATAATTTCGAATAGGTGGCCGTGGTGGAGAGGAGGGGGAGGGGGTGGGGGAGCGGTACGATGGGGCTATTCGAAAAACTGGCCAGCGACGATATCAATTATACACACGGCACACGGCAATTTTAATTTTCCCCACGTCAAAGTTCAATTTAGACATAATTGATGGTTATACACACACTCACACACACACACACACACACACACACACACAGACAGAATATATATACCATATGTACATGTATGTATTTGTTTTGGGTACATTCTTATTTTGTTGTTTATTCGCATGGCTGGCATTTTATCAATCGCTTGCATAATTCATGTTTTTATTTTTAAACATCTAATAAACGGTATACGACAAAAAAAAAGTTCGACACCTGATAAGCGACAAGCGATGATACGCGGGTAAAAGAAGAAGAGGAGTCCAAGAAGAGGCGAATACCTGCGACAATATGGGAAAAGTACTCGAATGTGTACGCTACTGATAATGGCCTTAAAGTTGGTAGTATATACATATACATACATACCTATATATAATCGGGGGGCTTGTTGTTGATATATGGCCAAATGATTTGCCAATTCCTGAAAGGTGTTATGCAAAAGGCCGGAAGTTCGGCTAAGAACAGCGACTGGAAAGTTGCCCAAATGCGTGACAATGTGTATTTGATTTTCGTATACATGGATCCGATTTATAAGCAAACATAAACTAAAAATAGTTGCATCTATTTTCTTTTGGTCCAATCATTTTGACCCGCCCCAAAGTCGCGACTGAAACGCGCGCGAACCGCGGGCAACTTAGATCCGTTCACACAATTACACACACACACACGCACACGCACACACACACACATGCTTGCTGCGCAGCTTATGCTGCGACTGTGCTTCTTCTTCCCTTCCCCAAAACCCTAGCTATGGTTAACTTCGGTATCTGTTGTCTGATTTTCATGAAATTTTCAGGGCTTCCAAGCCCAAGTCTATAACCTATAAAATGGGTTGTGTTTTTCAATTCTGCTAAGAAACGAGTTGCGTTATCCAAAATGTTGAACATGCTGGTTCTATGCATACATGACGAGAACCTATGTACATCCCAAATTTGGTTGCTCTAGCTCTGATAAGCTTCGAGATACATATATGAGAAAAACCTTATCGATAAATCGATTTTTTGATCGATTACAAGGAAATAGAGTGAGTTATTTTTGATTTTAAACAAACAAGTCTTTAATTCTTATTCGAGTCTTGCTGATTTTGGCTAATCTAAGAGGCCCTTGTTGCTAAGGCTTATAATGCTTGAGATTTATTATTAATTAATAAGGATTTTGTCTTCTAAAATAATCGATCGATAATCTTTGTTGCAAACCAAAAAAGAATGTCGGTGGTTCGGTTTGCGGGTTGAACCAGCTGCCTACCTTTAAGTTCGGGCCGTGAAACTGGTTCGCTTTAACCCATGATTACAAATTCTGTTATTACACATGATTTTTCGTAACTTTATTTGCAGAGTTGATACGCAAAACTATCGAATGCGGGGGTAGGGTTGCATTTTGCTGTACATCGCGGCGAAAACCTATTTAAATATTGCAGGTAACGTGCATTAAAACAAGCGGCTTGCGCAAACTGGGCTCAAACGATTTGCGCAAGTGGCTCGTGTTGTCTGAACGAGCCCAAAGCAATGAACTACAATTACAAGAACAGCAACAACAACAACCGGTAATTACACACTGGCACACATGCATACACACGTGCAAACAAACACACACACACACACACAACGTATTTGCATTTGTCAATTAAAATTAATTTTGCAAAAACGTGAAACGCCCTTTTAGCTATGCATTTGCAGCTTTTTACTAATAATTTTTCTACTCTTTTTTTATTGTTTAGTATTTGTGGACAATCTTTGTGCGTTAAGCAAAGCTGGCAGCCAGCTAAGCGGAAGGTCACCGAATTGGAGGCAAAGAAACATTAAAACGCGCGCGACTTAAAACGCGCAGGCAGCAAAATCCATACATATAACTGTTTAAGTGCGATTCGCTGGGCGAGTGCTTACGCTCGCAAGCGTAAGAGCGAGTGGGAAGACAGAGTGCTGCGCTGACAGCATTCGTATGTGTGCTCTTTGCTGATCATTGACACACATACATACACACACATATACATGCATGTAGCGCCAGCAAAAACTCCACAACTGTTACAACAACAGCAACATCAAACTTAACCACTTGAAGCTGGCCTTGCCTGGCTGCGCGCACAGTGGGCCGCAATTGCTTGGTATGTACACCATTTTGTTTTGCTTGGTTAAAATAACGAAAAACAAAATATAATGAACAAAATTAAAATAAAGAGCGGGAAAATTTGCCATTATCAGCTATTCACAGCAAACGTCATTATTAAATATCAAAACGATTTTTAAATTGTGATATTTAAAGAAAAGTTTACTACGTAGACACATTGTCCATTGACTTAAACCTTTTCTTCGCTCATACAAATCGTATTTGCCCCACTGTGGAACAGCTGGTCATTCAGTTAGTTTTGTTTATTTTTTTTTTTCTGTTTTGCGTGTCGCGTTTACAGTTTGCTGGCGTTTTAGTTTTCGCTTCATGCAACAGCACAGGGTCAAGGGCAGCTGGTCGGTAAAGGGAGCGAGTGTGTAGTTGGAGCTGCTGCAACTTGCCGAACGAAGAGTGGGGAGAGGGGGGGGGGGGGGGGGGGGCACTAACTGGGCAAAGGTTCGCTTTCAATATCAAAATAAACAGTTTATGACATTGGCTCTGTCCCTAAGCACACCTAACGCCAGTTCAGGAACAAAGTCTACGTGTAGTTTTTATCACTGGTTTTATCAGAAGAAACACAGCTGTAAAAGCTAATTGGAACCCGGCTACAACAACTAACTAGAAGAAATACACATACATATGTATGTATATAGTACAATTCTTGATATAGCTATACAGCTGTTGTCGCCAGTTGCTTTGGTGAGTGAGTGGTCCGAGTTGATAAGGACACCTTCCTGACTAATTGCCGCCATACATGTGTTTCACAGTTTACTGATAAGCGACAAGAAATAAGCGCTTATGCATGTGTGCGTGTGTGTGTGTGTGCGAATCCAATTGGAATACCTGGTTCGCAGCGGTAATTGATTGAGATCAAATTCCAACTTAAGAACTTCAAAGGGGGGTTGTTTATATTAGCGATGTACCGTGTATCGCGTTTATGCGGATGCGCATTTAAATTGCAAAGCGATGCAGAGTTAAATATTTCGACACGGAACCGGATACAAAATTGTTAATGGGCGAAATGTTGCAATGAACAGTTAACTGCACATTTGTTTATTTACACGTCAAAAATGACAATTTCAGAAAGAAAGAAAAATCAAATAAAATCATTATAAAGGCTAGTCAAGAAAAGTTCGTGTCACGCGCCCGTCTCTAGCTAAAACCAGCTGCAAGTCATTGCATACATGCATATCTAAGTTGATATTTACATATGTATGTACATGTGTTGATGCAGAGAATTATATAAGGGTTGGCTTTTCTGTACATACATATGTACATATACACATCTGTACCAACTTGTACATATAAAGTTATTTATATAAATGTATGTATCTGTGTGTGCTATTGTACTCACTGTCGCACAGAGGCCGTTATTTGATTCATACGATAACGTTGATGTTTGATCTCGTTGAAGCATTTCTGTTGATGCTGCTGCAGCTGTTCCAGCAGCTCCATGTAGCGTCTGTTGCATGTCTGCAAAGATAACGGACGGTGTGTTATTCGCTATTAGCAGCTGTTTCAAGGTGAAAACAGTAGCATAGACAACAACAACTCACCTCGAGTTCGGTGTATTCTCGATTTAGCTCATCCCATTCATTGCGCAGCGTCTCGATGTCCATTTTTTAATATTTGTTGTTATTTTCTTTGCCAGACGCGCTTTACACGATGTCTGTTGTATGCAACAGCTGTTTTGAGGTTAGGGTCTATGCTGGCTATGGTAAAGAGACAGAGAGAGAAAGAGAGGGGGGTTTGTTGAAGCGGTGGGTGCAACCACTTGCCGGCTGTTGTGGGGGGCCGTCACCAAAGTTACCAGCGTTCGCTGCCAAGTATTTTGGTGAAAAATCAATTTGCCGCAACGCACGCAATTCGCCACAATTTCTATTTCGCTCTTGAGCACAGCCACAGCGAATAATAATGGAAAGTGTTTGGACACAAATCCACTTAATGGGATACACTTCGGTTTAAGCACCTGGAATTGAAAATTATGCCGCGATGCTGTTGTTTTGTTTAAAAATAAATTTGAGCGGAGCAGCGACGCTTATGCCGTGCGGTAACTAAAACTGAACTAAACTGAACTGAACCAAACACCGAACACTGAATAGCGGCAGCGGCGATCCAATTGGCGGTGGTGGCGGCAGAGAGCGCGCGCGACGTTGAGGTTGATCTGTGGCAGCGTTTACTGCAGCAGTGTGCTGCCCGGCAGTTAATTTTAACTACTTAAGACTTAGTTTGGCGAC
Organism: Drosophila montana; assembly: GCF_035044405.1. NCBI lineage: Eukaryota > Metazoa > Arthropoda > Insecta > Diptera > Drosophilidae > Drosophila > Drosophila montana. The sequence continues at coordinate 685,280 of NW_026996772.1, forward strand.
GCCAATTTAGATTAGATTCAAGTTAAACACAAACACAACAAACGACGAGCTACAGCAGCCAGCCAGCCAGCCCAGCCACACACGCACTCACTCACCAAACAATATTCTGCGCTGGTTTGCCAACAACAAAACAATGCGAGAGAACAGAAGCGCCAGCAGACGCTCGCTTGTTGCGTCGTACTTCGGTTAATGTAGTTGTCTCGCTCGCTCACTCGCTTGTATTGCTATCTTGCGCTAACGTACGCACTGTGCCGTCGCCAGCGTGTTTGGCTATGGTGAGTTCGCAATTCAATGGTGAGTTGAGCCTCGCTGGTGAGTAAATAAAAGCGCGCGTTTCAAATTTATACAATTATATGTGTAGACTGAGTTTTTAATAACAGAATTTTAGTTGGGTTGTGTACATAAAAAAGGTTTAATTTTAAATGCCAGGCCTACTAACAGTAAATATAGTTTTTATTAGCAGTTTTGTGGTAAAAAAAATTAATATATGTATATTATAAAAAAAAAATTTTTATATACATATGTATATAAAAATATATGTATGCATATATAAGGATTACTCCTTGCGCCTGGCACGCAATCGCAGCGCCAGATAGGCAAACCCGCGAAAGCCAACAATCAGCAGGGCCAATCCCACATAATCGAGCGGCAAATCTTCGGCGGAGAAGTTCAGCGTTTCCAGTATAACCTTGCCGGAGCCGGGGCACGTTGTGTTCGAGGAGGTGCAACTAATTTCGCCGGGCTCCACATCGGCCCATTGATTGATAAGCAGGCCCTCGTTGGCATAACGAAACCAGGATAGATAGGACAACCATTTCAGGTAAACGGGCACCGAGCCCGAGTTGAGGAAGAAACCACCAAAAAGCAAGAATGGTATTATGACCGGTGGGCCCACCGACAATGCCATCGATGTCGAGGAGCTGGCGCAGGATATCAAGTAGCCAAACGAGGTGGACACATTGGCCACCAGTGTGACCAGCGCCAGGCAGTTGAAAAAGTGCAGCGCTCCCGGCCGCAAGCCAATCATCGGGTACGCAATTGCCGTAAAGACGAGCGGCACGGTCAGAAAGAGCGGCAGCTCGGCTATGGTCTTGCCCAGAAAGTAGGTGTCGCAGCGGTAAAGGCGACTGCGCGCCTCGCGCATAAAAACCGGCAGCTCCGACGTAAAAACCTGCAGCAGACGAAGAACAATAGACAGTTTTAGTCGCTCTTGGATTAGACGTAGTCAAGTCCAGCTACAGCTCCAGCTGCTGCACTCACATTGATGGTGGCAAACACATTCTGGAAGGTCATGTTGGTCAGGAAGAGAAATATGGCGCCGTTGATGTTCATCACGCCCACCTGCGTCAGTTGTTGGCCCAGAAAGATGAGCCCAATGAGCACGGCTACCATCTGGAATGGATAATGCACAGATTAAATGGTTTAAATGGAGCTGCGCATGGAGGGGAACTCACCGTGGTCTGTATGAGTCGCACTTTGACCAGCAGCGGCTCCTTCAGCACGGATAGCCAGGAACGCCAGAGCACGGCACGGAACTGCATAAACCACGTGGCCTTGTAGGTATACCCGTTCTCGGGCTGCTCCAGCGGCTGCGTCTGCGCCTTGGCAGCCAACAGCTGTTCCATATCCCGCGCCACTTTGCTAATGGCAAAGTTATCGCAAATCTTGGCAATGCGCTCGCGCGACTCCACCTCGCGACCTGGCACAATGGCCAGCACCTGCACATAGAAGTCGGCCGGATTATAGTTGGTCGGACACTGGGCGCCCACACTGCGGGAAAAAGAATGGAGCGAAGCAATCAATAGATGTAGCCTACAATCGACACCGAACTGCGTTCTAATATGGAGTACATGAATTCCTGTTCACGGAAAAGTTGGCGAATGGAGCGAAGCAATCAACGCATAATGTAGTTTACAATCGGAGTATATAAATTCCTGTTCACGGCAGAATGGAGCGAAGCAATCAATTAATATCCTACAATCGGCACCGAACTCCAATCTAATATGCAGTACATAAATTCCTGTTCAGCATTAAGAGTTGAAAGATCGATATCTCGGATTTATATAAAGTGAAACTTGTTGTTGCACTTTAAAAATCGATATCGATATCCGATGCATATATCATCAAAAATATCGATTACATGTTTGAATTTCTTTTTTGAGATGATCCCAAAGATACAGCTCAAGAAATTGGTCTTCGACTGGGTAAATACTAAATTTACAACTGGATTCGAGCTAGGTTGCTCGTCCTGCCGTGAGCTAAGCCACTAACCATACAACATAAACACTGGACAACTAGTACAGACGCGTTAGGTCATGCATTTTGTAGACTTCTGGTCCAAAGTCGCCTTCGTTTTTGTTCGCGTCCGAGACTCGCTTACTTGCTCAGAAAGCAAGAGAGTAAGAAATACATTTGATTTGTGCGATAGAACGGCATCGCTGTCTTTTTTCTAATGCTGCTCCCACTACAGGAAACTGCTTTGACTTACTCTCAGTGCTCTCAATGCTCTCTTACTAGTTGTCCAGTCTATATGTTGTAAGTTAGTGGCTAAGCTCATCTATAGAGGACTCGGAACTTGAGTAGCTTGTGTGAGCTTCTTCTCCGATACAGAGGAAGTCTTAAACCTTAGGCGAATACTTACTAGGAGAAGAAGTCGACTGCCTCGCTGGGTGTGCCCAGGAAGGCGACGCGTCCCTCGGCGATGAGGAGTATCTTGTCGAACAGCTCGAACAGCTCCGAGGAGGGCTGATGTATGGTCAGTATGACGGTTTTGCCCTTCTGCGACAGCTTCTTTAGCACCTGGACGACGCTGTGCGCGGTAAAAGAGTCCAGACCGGAGGTCGGCTCATCGCAAATGAGCAGCGGCGGATCGGTGAGCGCCTCCGAGGCGAACGCCAGACGCTTCCGCTCCCCGCCCGACAGCCCCTTGACGCGTCCGGGCACACCAATGATCGTGTGCTGGCACTTGGTCAGCGACAGCTCCTGGATGACCTGGTCGACGCGCGCCACACGCTGGCGATAGGTTAGCTGGCGCGGCATGCGCACCATCGCCTGGAAGATGAGATGCTCCCGTGCCGTTAGGGAGCCAATGAACAGATCATCCTGCTGCACGTAGGCGCAGCGTGCCTGCATCTCCTTGGCATCCACCGGCTGGCCATTGAGCAGGCGCACGCTCGACGGCGACACCTGCACGCCTTGCGGTGTCCGGAAGGCGAGAGCATTCAGCAGCGTGGTCTTGCCGGCCCCGGAGCTGCCCATCACAGCCAGCAACTCGCCCGGATAGGCCACGCCACAGACTGTCGAATGGAAGAACACGATTAGAGATTGGGCGATTGGCATTGGGATACTGAATACCATTCTTGAGCAGATGCTTGCGTGGCGCCGGAATATGCCGCTCGTTGCAGAAGAGTCCACGCGTTCGATTCACCAGCTGGCGCCAGCCGGAGCCCGGCTGATGCACTGCACCGAATATGTCCACATTGTGCCACGCATAGGTGAGCGTCTCTGGCAGCTGTGCATCATCGGCGCCGCTCAAGGTGCCATAGTTCTTGGCCTGGCCAAAGCTTTGGCTAATGCAGCTCTGCGCTGTGGGCCCCACGGCTGTGCCTGCCGCCGCCGCCGCCGCCGCCGCCTGCTCCCCCTGCTGTGCGAGATACGGTTGGTTTATGTGAATGAGTTTTGAGTTTGAGTTTGGTTGGCAGCCGAAAAAGGTTTTCAAAACTTTTCAATTTCGCGCGAATGCCCAACACTGGCAAGGGCTGGGGGAGGGCTGGGGGAGGGGTCGGGTCGGGTCGCGTGCTAATCCGCGTCGCCTACTTACGACCTTTTTCCGCGGCAAACTGTTTAAGTCTCATAAAAATGCCCAAAACATTATTCGGCGCCCCAACCAAAAACCCAAGTCGCGGCCATTTCGAATGTGCAAATTAGGACGCAGTCCTGGTGGGCGATTGCCCGGCGCAGCCGCTTGATCTGGGTTTCGGTTTTGGGGTCTGGGTCAATCCCGGCACGCCATTTGGAAGGTGACGCGCCGAGTGCCAAGTGAAAGTGCGAAAGTTTTGTCTTCAAATGTTCTGCCCTTTCCTTTTCTTTTTTTTTTTTATATTTATTTTCCGAGTGCACTGAATCCATTTGAATGCTTCGCTGCTCGTCTGAGTGTTTCGAGTGTCTCAGCGTCAAGTAATTGAGCAAATTGAGCATTTCGTAATTTATTTAGCATACATTGCGCATTTATTTTGCCTACATTCAACATTTTTACGAGCCCAGCAGCTAGCTGGGACGGAAAGCGCCAAGTGGAACACATTTGCAAACTCAATTTCAACTGAGCATATTCCTAGGCATATTTCTGGTTGTTTGCAAAAGTAATCACGGCTCCTAAACGATTCTTTTTTGCATTGGTACCTATTTTATGATGGCTTCTTACAAATTTATATAGACTAAACACACTCTGAATCGCACCCTTAGCCAAACTAGTTCCTAAGAAAATACAGCCCACAAGGGAAAATTACAAGAAGTGGCTGAACTAGGATACAAACTTTACTTTACTTTTTTATATAATCAGATCTGATAGATTATAAGTATTTTTAGATTTAGCTCAAATTCGCATAAGAAAACATGTTGCAAGGCGTGCTGCAAGCTGAGGCTTGTTTAAATTAAAAATGCTTTAATCTTATCAGCTAACAAGCTTTAATTAAGTTTGAAAGTAGATATGTAATATTTCTAAATAATAATATAATTAATTTATAAGTATTAAGTCTTAAAAACTTCTGAATTTACAAACTTGAAAAACGTTCAAGCCTTGCCACATCCATCTTGTTGATAGTCTATAAAGTGTATATTGTAGATATAGTATATATATTATATTAAAAAATATATATATAGTATACATATATAGTATGTATAGTATGTATTGTATATAAAGTATATATTGTATATAGTATATATTCAGTGAATTGCTTAAATAGAGCTTTTAAAATGTAACTCGAATAGACAAATTCTCGAGAGCCCCAACATGAAAGTGTATATAATCTAACTAACAAAGTCATCCGTTTATACCTAAACATGGAACTCTAAGCAAAAGTGGACACATATGGCAACTTCACATAAATAAGTAAATAAATAAATAAAATATATAATAATAAATCGTACATATAACTTGATCAAATTAGCAATATCAACGAAAGTTCTACACTATCAAGGACTTTTTTTCGGCCAAGTCTTAAGTTCTTTTAGATTGGTTCTTGAATCGCGGGACTTTTCTGCTGCTGCATTTCAATTAACAGTTGAATGATTTACTCACAAAGTTGCCAGACTTTATAATTTGTTTGCCTGCCATTCGCATATCATTAGCGGGCATTTGAGATGCTTAAATGATATGCCGTTATCTACTTAGTTAAGGCAGTTAGTTCGCCTAGCGACATCTGGCGGCCGAAACCCGTAACGCCAACGGCGTTGCCAGGCAGCTAAAAAACGCAAAGTTAAGCCAAATAAAAGGAAATAAAAAAGTAAAAAAAAGCAAGTACGTGAAATTAAATAAATATGAAATTGTGAAATACAAGCCGGGGGCCTAAGAGCTAAAGCTCTGGCGCAGTCCAACGGCTCAGCTCGGCGCAGCAGACAGGCAACAGATAATACGGCAACACACAATACGGCAACACACACTTAAGAAACGCCAAGGAAGATGAAAACAACAACAACAACAACAACAACAAAGAACACAACACAGGCAAATAAATACAGGAAAAACTTTTTAATAACATTTTTCGGCCTCATTTGTTGTGAAAACAATTTTGCTTGGGCACACACACACTCTCTCTCTCTCTCACACACACACACACACACACACACACACCGCAGCACATGCCACCCACTGTTGGCTGCCACATGTAACGGATATTAAATTTTTCGCGTCTACCTCGACGTCGCCGTCTCCAATTTCTCAAGCAAAATTGAAATGCAGCAGACAAACGGCGGGCAGCAGCAGCAGGAGCAACAGCAGGAGCAGCAGGAGAAGAAGAAGAAGCAGCCGCCGCAGGAGCAGAAGAAGAAGCAGCAGCAGAGATCAACGGACGGGACTCGAACGAGCCGGATTATTAATAGCCAGCGCGACATTTCTTGCATGGAATGAATGTCCGACTCTTTAGGGCAACACATACACACACACACACATACACACACACACACACACACACCGAACACACACATATACACACATGTACACACTCGCTCGCTTTTGCTTAATTTTGATGACTATTTATGCCACATTTTGATGATTGCGCCAGGTGAAACGCAAACGCTTTCCATAGTGCGGCCATCAGATTGACGCGGCGCCAATTAGCCCCAACCCGCGCCCACACACACCCGCTATTTACGCCCTGCTCGCAGGCCATGGAAACCCCTGAAGCAACGCTCGACTAGCTGTTGGTGTGGATGAGGGGCTGGTTGCCAAGGGAATGGAAGGGAAGACAACGACCGCAACGGACGTTGTGGGCGTGCAGCTTTGGTTTCACTCCATGGAAGCCCCACGCGTGGGTCAAACAACAAAACAACGAAGTGTGAGGAGCTGGAAGAAGGGGGGCGGTTGGTGAGTAGGGTGAGCTGGGCAAATCTTCAGTGCCGGGCTGGACATGTAGCTCAGTTCCACCAGCCCTAAAAGTAGAACCCAACCTAATCGTTGGGTTTCAATAACCTGCGAGGAGGATCTGGCAGAAGAGCATAAATAACTTGAACCCTATTTCTATGTATGTAGCAGGCAGAAGGAAGCATCTCCGATCCCATAAAGTGTATCTTGATCAGCATCAATAGCCGAGCCGATCTAGCCATGCCTGTTTATCTGTCCGTGCGTTTCGTCGTCCATCTGTCAGTCTGTTTGTCCGCATATATTAACGCGTCGTCTATAAGTGCTAGAAACCTAGAAACTTATCTCCTTCTACTGCCCGCTCAGTACGCGCTTGTTTCCGATTATCGATAACTTACCTCGTTTGCCATCAATCGATAAAAGTCGATATCGAAATATTGTTTTTTCTTAACAAATTCTTAGGTTTTAAGAGCTAGTCACCAAACTTGACATGTAGCTTCTAGAATGGTATATGCAGATCGCATTTAAAAGAAGAAGAAGGTTGAGGGTATCCCCTACTCGGGCACTCCCGACTGGCAATGTTTTTAGTAGAACAGGAAAATAGTAAATAAATTCGTTACTTAAAATATTGAAAAATATATAAAGTTTGGGTTCGCAGATCTGTAGCTTAAAAAAAAAACTGAAATCTATTCGAGTAGTAGATTCTACGAAATAGAGGTTTCAGAAAAAACAAGAACTCCTCTCAAATTGTAGAATATACAAAAGAGAGGTTTAAGAAACTAACCAGAACTCCATTTGATTTTAGGTAATAGACGTCCCAAATTAACAAATAACTGAAATATATATATATATATGACTTTCTTGTTTTTCCTTCATTTTTCTTAACAAATTTATTTTAATTTACGAAAATATGACCTAAATCATATTTTTCCATAAACTCGAACATAACGAAATCCATAAAATGTTTTTGAACTACATGAAGTTATTCAAAAGAAATTCCTCTTTAAAATGTCTTGACTTGGTTTGACATTCAGCTAGTTTTGAGTAAACTATTCAGTGAGCATATATTTGATTAAGAGCAGTGCCCTTTAGACAATAACAGACTTCCAGAGGTTCTCTTGGAATAGCTGCAAGATTCTTATTCAGATTTATACTGTTTGCATGCCTGGTCTCAAATCTTATAAGCCTGCCAAGTCAAGTACTAACACTCGAATAAACACAGACAGGTTAAGATAGCGACACTTGTCAAGTAACAGATACAGATACAAATACAGATGCAGATGCAGATGCAGATACAGATACAGATACAGATACAGCTGCTGATATAGATACGTTGAATGGACAGTCAAATAATGACCTAGATAAGAGCGGATTAAACAATATCAATAAAAAAGTAAAATAAAAAAGCAACAATAAACATGAAGCGGAAAGAATGCGAACAGAATGAAGCCTAGACAATGACAACAAGTTAACGCGTTAACAAGCATAAAGTCAAGATACAGATACACATATATTAAGATACAAGATACAGATACATACACACAGCTCGGTCATATGCTACAGCTACGACTACTCCAACGAATTGTTATGTGACACTGTGCGCAGATACTCTTAACGAAACCTAAGTACATCAACAGCAGGCAAACTTCCAGAATAATTTGGGTTTGAACCAGTCAGTGGTTCAGCTCATGATACGAACAAATGTCTTGCTTCGATGCTTGGCTTGTCAACCGGGTTTGTTGGGGCTTCTGATTTGGTTTAAGGTTCGATAGAAAAGAAAAATGGAATTCCGGATGCGAACCGATCAATCGAATTATTGTTTATCAGCAAATTATTTTTTTTATTCATTAGGAAGAACCTTTTTATGGTCTTCAAAATGTTGTTATTTATTTGTAGCATAAACCGGATCGCTTGCCAACTTAAATTAATTATAACAATGCACGCAAACTTCCAAAATTAATTTGGATTTGAACCACTCAGTGGTTCAACTCTAGTTCGATCGAATGCCTTGCCTTCGTGAACCGGGGTGATATGTGAGTACGAGTTTTGGAACAGCAGCAAGCTTAGCATCCTCCAAGCTAAGATTCTCAGAGTAACTATTGAGGCTGCTTAGTAGATCCATTCACAAACGCTGGCAGGGGATCTTAAAGTCCCCATGTGGAGCAACCTACTAAGATAACAGTCCCGCCCGTATATACATAACTATCGATATTATTCCCTATCGATCTTCCCCAACGGGAAAACAATAGTAACATTTGAAGTTAACGGTAACTATCTAATGTCCCATACTGTACAGTTAGGTTAAGATGAAAAAAAAGCATTGTATAATTTAAGAACTTGAAGAAGAATTGTCATCTTGCTCGCCTGCATTCCGAGTATACATGATAAAGCCACATGATGAGTCAGGATATTATTCAGCATTTGTTCAGAATTCATTTTATTGTTTAATGTATTGTTTTTTGTATGTGTGTGTGTATGTAACACCCCTTTGTTACATATGGAAACAAAACCCGACACTGTTTCTTTTCTATGCCAACTTGCGACTATAGATGGTTCTATAGTTGTTATTATTCATGTTGCCTCTGGATCCAATTACTTGTATTGCAACATTTGAATCACATAATGCGTGCCACTGTCCATATGTGTGTGTGTTCCTCTGTGTGTGTGTGTGTGTGTGTGTGTGCGATCATTTCGATAGTCTGTGTCATAGCTAAATCTTGCCCGATTTTGCTGATGCAATGCGGTTGCGGTTAATATGGTATGTAGGTGTTTGGTACGGTGCGGACAGAGGGGGGGGGGTGGCTTGTGTTGGCTAAAACAACTTTGTGGCCGCGTTTGGTTCTCACGCTGCCGCCTCCTAGAAGCATGCAACGCTTTTCGTTGTCGACTTACGCTGTGCAACTGCTCGGCGGAGGGATGCTTGCTGCCGCCGCGTATCAATAGCTCCTGATCCTCTTGGCCCATTTCGTAGCTTGGCTCATGCAGCACGTACACACACACTCATACACGCACGCACGCACACAAAACAAAAAACAAACAAAATCGTGTAATTACTAATTATTTTTTTTTGTTGCTTTCTCTCTTTTCGATATAATTTGTGATTTTTCGGTTCCTTTGCTACACTCTTTGCTTCGTGACGAATGCGCGGACAATACGCAACTGACGTTCAACGACTGCGCGACTGAGCGGCTGAACGGCGGCTGGCGGCGACGGCGGCCATTGACGCTGACGACGCCAGCGACGCCAGCGACGCGCTGCTTGCGGTGGCGATGAGTGAAATTTGATGAGTGCAAACAGATAAACAGCAACAACAACAACAACAAGAGCAGCAACAAATGTCTCGTCTATTTGCATGCTGATTAAAGAGCGGCGACTCGCTGCTCAACTGCTGCCCAACGGTTCGTCTCCGCTTTCATACTCCCTCACCCCGCTCGCCGCTTATCAGCCCTTGCGTTTGCACAATTCTTGTTGCTGTTGGGATTGCTTCTTCTTTTTCTCTTGAAGCGTGCTCACATTTTCTATCGATTGGCGTTGTTATCGACCACGATTTGCCACTGCTTGATCGATACTTATCGAATAAGAATGCATCAAAATGCTTTAACTACGTTTGGCATGACTAGGCTAATAAATAAAATATAAAACTTTCGTTTATTATTTCAAGTTTCATTTAATCAAATTAAATGCTCTAGGTAACTTGTACGTATGTGTTTTTATACCCTTGCAGAGGGTATTATAATTTTGTCGTGAAATGTGTAACGCATAGAAGGAGACATCTCCGACCCCATAAAGTATATCTATTCTTGATCAGTATCAACAGCCGAGTTCATATAGCCATGTCCGTCTGTCCGTCTGTCTGTTTCTATGCGAACTAGTCTCTCAGTTTTAAAGCTATCTTTATGAAACTTTGCAGAACTTCCTCTTTCTGTTGCACGCAGTTCATATGTCAAAACCAGCTGGATCAGACCACTATATCATATAGCTGCCATAGGAACGACCGGTCGAAAAGTAGGTTCTTGTATGAAAAACATTTTTGTTTATAAAGTTATCTTGACTAAACTCGGTATTTACTAGTTTTACTACGCTCCCCATATATATGCAAAATCCTATTAAGATCGGACAACTATATCATATAGCTGCCATAGGAACGATCGGTCGAAAATTAAGTTTTTGTATGGAAAATTTTTTTATTTTGTCGGGACCGAATCGCTTTAAGTAGCTCCCGAAACATCTGTGGCCAGATAGGAGGTACGTCGGGTCTGATTGGGAATGGCGTTTCCACAATCAAATTAAGCTCCCTTAGATCAGAAGGCTGCGTTTGCGTGCCGGCGTAGAGCCTTTCGACGACGGTTTTATATACCTTGCCCCAAGGATCATATTCGGCTCATTCCAACAGTTCAATGAAGCATTCTCGCTTGCTTTCTCGTATGGACTTCTTTAGCAGCTTTCTGGCCCTTTGATACCATAGTTGTTCTATGGCATAGTTGGGTTTACCTCGGGTCTACCTCGGGCTCGCTGGTTTCTCCTTCAGGTTTGGATGCAGTTTTCGTTCCCCTAGTACATGGTGGCGTCGGGTTTCCATGCTTTCATAACAGGCACCTGTTAATTGATTTGCCATTTGGGAGGCTCTACTCTCTGCGTTCGAAAGGCCACGGGGTCGAAAGTATCCGAGCGGTAAGTTTTTCGACTTAGGATTCTCGGTCTGGCTGTCGCTGTATGTGTGTATGTATGTAGGTGTGTATGTATGTATGTGTGTATGTATGTATGTGTGTGTGTATATATGTAGGTGTGTATGTATGTATGTGTGTGTGTATGTATGTATGTATGTATGTGTGTATATATGTATGTATGTATGTATGTATATATGTATGTATGTATGTATGAATGTATGTATGTATGAATGTATGAATGTATGAATGTATGAATGTATGAATGTATGAATGTATGAATGTATGAATCTATGAATGTATGTATGTATGTATGTATGTATGTATGTATGTATGTATGTATCTATGTATGTATGTATGTATGTATGTATGTATGAATGTATGAATGTATGTATGTATGTGTGTATGTATGTATGTATGTATGTATGTATGTATGTATGCATGTATGTATGTATGAATGAATGTATGTATGTACATATTGTTGTACGATCGCCTATACCAAACAGGACCTGATTTACTTTCCGCTGCGGTGCAATTTTAATAAACCGCCTATAAAATAAAGTCCTCCTCCTCGATTCTCATGAATTCAAGTAAGCCTTACAAGTTGAGTTGCCAATCTAAAAAATGTAATATCTGTTCATAGTCTAACTCAGATGTATTCTCTTCGAATGTCATTCTCTCTCTCTCCTTCTTTTTCCTTCTCTCCCTCTCTTTCTCTCTCTCTTTCTTTCTCTGAATTTTATCCAGTTTTTTTACTTTTACTTCTTTTGTTCTTTCAGTGATGTTACTTTATGGAAAATCTGGCGCCTTCCTGTGTAAATTTTTTGGGGGTAAGTCCAAATTTACATACCTGTCTGTATATATATACACTTATATAAATCTGATCGAGGTATTTTATACATATATGAACGTTAAATTATTTAGTTGGGATAACTTCATGAAAAATCGTATTCCCCTGCTCGTTTCTGCCCAGACAACTGTTTGCTGGGTATGTGGTAGTCGAGTGTACTCTTTATGTTTTTCCATGGTTTTTTTTCAATTGTGAGGTCTTCTTTTTAGATATTCCTAAAGTTGCCCGCTGGACTCGTTTGTGGGCGTTGTGCCATGCCCTCAAGCGTGTCTCTCTCTCTCTCTCTCTCTGTGTGTGTGTGTGTACTTTTCTTCTCGTTGTTGTTGTGGCACCTCTAGGGCTTCTTTCTTTGATCGCTTTGAGCTAAACTCAAACTCGAAACGACTTTTACACAAAACTAACTCAAAGCTCATAAGTAGCAGCACTTGTGGCTGTTGTTGCACTCAACGTCGTCGTCGTTGTTGTTGTTGCTGCAGCTGCTTTAAAGTGTCACAAATTTGCAGCATGTGGCGCCGTTGCCGCTGCCGCTGCCGTTGCGAGTTGCAAGTTGCCGCTTTAGGGGCCAACACACAAAATCTCTCTAGAACTTTTGCTAAGCTCTGCTGCCAGTACCCAGCCCCAGTCGGATGCCATCATTTACTCACTCAAATGCTATAAACTTTTTACACTTAACAATTTATTGTCACTCTGCTGGCGTGGACGTTGACGTCGGCGTCGGCGTCGACGTCGACGTCGTCGTTGGCGCCGGCGTCGTTGTTTGTGCCTTGCAACTTGCAGTGTAAAAGCAAAAAGTGTAAAGAAGTAACTCGAGCAAAAACGTTGAAAGTTTTGCTAACACGCTTTTACACTCTCTCCTACGCACACACACACACACACACACATACATAGAGAGAGACACACACACGCACACACACACACACACACACACACACACAGGCAGGTAGAGCGGCCATTGACTCTAGAAATCAAGTTGGGAGAGTTGTTTGCAGCTGAGTTTGTCCCCGCGTTGACGTTGACGCTGCCCCGCGCCCGTCCCCCGTCCCGCAAGCGCGTTAGCCCATGCAAATTATTGACGCGGACAGCGGCTTCAATAAATCTGCGCACGTGTGTGTGTGTGTGCCTGTTTGTGTGTGTGTGTGTGTGGCAACTTTTGGTGTGCCTTGTGCTAACTTTATGCCAAGCGCCACGCTAATCAGACAGCTTTCTAGTTCATTGCATTGAACGAGCGCCGCCACGCCCACACGCCGAGCCTTCATCTGTAAGCGTATGTACGCCCCCCACCCCGCCCCCCGTCAAGCAGCCACTCAACTGGCTGTAATTGCCAAGTAAATCAGCGCTGCCACTTGCCTTGCCCGAAAAGTATGTTCCTCACCGGGTGGCGGGCGGATCACGCGGGTCGGGCGAATGGGAATTGGAGACGGGTTTTGAGCCAGGTTTTGGGTGTAAGGAGCGGGTGGTGTGTGTGTGGGGGGGGGGGGGGTGGCTGCGTATGGCGCTTGGCTTGTGCTAAACTTTGAGAAGTTTTAAAGAGGAATGCTTCATGGGCTAGATTCATAGTTAGTTAGTTAGTTGCTGGGCCCAACTTGGTTAAGCAGGGGCGGCTGGTGTGCTCCAAAAGTTTCCAAAGCAAGGGGATCGGGTGTAAGTCGGCTATCTGCACACATACACACACACACTTACGCATGTATGTGTGTGTATTTATGGTTGGAACAAATATCGAGTAGCTGCAAGGGAAGCAGTTGTCTCCATCCCCAAATAGATCGTTAAGCAGCTAAGTTGAAAATAAATTGAGTTCAGTTTGAAGTTAGCTCAGAGATGTTTAGCATTTAAACAGAACTGTCCTAGGTCAGGTAAAGCTCTAAAGACTATGTTAATCATATTTAAAATCGCAGCGAGATTTGAACCGGCGACCTCTCCCTACAAATACCATTTATTAGCCTGTGTTGTTGAGCGAATTACAAATTGGATGAAAATAATAAAAGTATAAAAATATTTTCCCCATTTCTTTTCAAAATATCTGCTAGATATATGTATGTTAGCTATTGCTAACCTCTTCAATATATTTCTATACCCTGAACCCATTGAAAATGGGTAAAAAGGGTATTATGTATTTGTGCAAATGTATGTAACAGGCAGAAGGAAGCAGCTCCGACCCCATAAAGTATATATATTCTTGATCAGCATCAACAGCTGAGTCGATCTAGCCATGTCCGCCTGTCTGTCCGTCCGTCCGTCTGTCCGTCTGTCCGTATGTATGAACGCAAGGATATCAGAACCTATACGAGCTGGAGACTTGACATTGTGAGTGTAGGTCCTCCTAGTCCCCGCGCGGATCGGTTTTGTTTCCGATATTCGATAACTTGTCCCGTTTCCAAGTAATCGATAAAAATCGATATCGAAATCCGTTTTTTTGAGCAATTTCGGCAAATAATATGAGCTAGAATTACCAAACTTGACATGTAGCTTCTAGAATAGTATATATACATATATATCAAGTATCTTTTATTTTATACCTATCGGGGTTCAGGGTATCCCCTGGTCGGGAGCTCCCGACTAGAACATTTTACTTTTTAAATTGGTTTTCTTGCGCTTTGCATAAGAATTGTTCGTCATATCAATTCGCTGATGAATTTGCGGTCGAGCTGTTGTCTTCGCTTTGTTAAGGGCACTTTTTCGATTGCCTGTCGCGAGGGTGGCACGAAAATAAAGGGTTGCCGACAAAGTCGATGGGGCTGCGTGCCCCGCTGACTGCAATAAAACCAAATGGCAGCGGCATATTTTTCTATTAAAGCGCATCAAGCGGATGCTCAACTGTGCGATAAGGCTGGCGAGGATATGTGTGTGAAGGAAGGGGGCCGGTTGGAGAATCGCCTACGAATTTGCCGCTTACAGCACGCGCGCGTCTCATAAAACCGTATCAAAACATCCGCTGGGAGTCATAAAATTTTGCACTTTGCCCGCAGCTGCAGCGGGCGGGCCGAGACCGAGACCGAGGCTGCGGCAACTTTTGTCTTGCAGAAGACGCGGCGTATGTGTAATCTAATAAAATTTGCTGTTTATGTGGCAACAGGCCCGCTGCCAGCCATGCCTGGGCATGCCCGCCTAGCTGGCCGCAACTAGCTTCCAAGTGGCTTCCGCCTTCGACAATCGCGCAACAGTTGCCCTGCTTTATGGCCGCCCTGTTCGCCGCATTGTGGCAGCCGACCAACCAAGCTAACTGCAACTTATGAATCCAGCGTCATAACATGCGAATCTCTCTCTCTGTATGTGTGTGTGTGTGTGTGTGTGTGTGTGTGCCTGGGAGCCATAAAGCTAGATAGTTCACCTCGGCGAGACTCTCGGTTGCTTCAGGATTTTGCTTTTGAAATCAGCGCAACACATTCCACAAAACATGGCTGAAATCTTGGTTTAACTAAGAAATAGTTTTAAAGGAGTTACAATATTTAAGTTTTACAAGTCCTCGACTAGCAAATACCCTGTAAAAGTGGCTCCTGAAAATAAAAATTGATCAAGAGAGCAGAACCCTTTCGCAGCTGCAAGCCCCAGCTGCCAGCTGATCTGAATTGGAAAATAAATGAGGGCCTAAACTAAGCACAAGCAAAGCTCTAATTAAGATTCTTTAGTTTATCTTAGTGCCTAGCTTCTAGGACTAATTATTATCGTTACGTTTATTTTCACAACTTTATTAAGCCCGTTTTATTTCATTTTGCCTGACATAAAGACTCAATTAATGAGCGTAATCAAAAGTTATGTCAAAATTGAAGACGTTTATTTGATTTTGCACACTCTAGAGCTTTTTCATAAAGTCAATTCGATGTCCTCAAATCGTATTTGCAGTCGAAGAGCAGACTCATGCGTGCCTTGAATCAAAGCGAGTTTCGAAATGAAAACAAAAAATATCCCACTTAGATGAAGCCACTGAAAATGGGTAAAAAGGGTATAAGGGCTTTGTGCAAATGTATGTAACAGGCCGAAGCAAGCATAACCGACCCCATAGAGTATATATATTCATGATCAGCATCAATAGCCGAGTCGATCTAGCCATGTCCTTCTGTCAGTCGGTCCGTATCTATGAACTGAAGGATCTCAGAGCTAGAGACTTGAAATTTTGAACAGTACACAGTACGAGTTTGTTTCCGATAATCGATAACTTGCCCCGTTTCCAAGCGGCCGATTAAAATTAATATCGAAATCCTGTTTTTAAGCAAATCTCTTAGGTGTTAAGAGCTAGAGTCACCAAACTTGATATGCAAAATAGAATATAACCTAGAATAGTGTATACAAATCAAGTATCTTTCATTTTCAAGCTAACAGCGAAGTTTTTCACAAGAGTTTTAAATAACCGACCAAGCATTCCCATGTCAGCTATATGATATAGTCAACAGATCCTTAGGGTTCTGGGTTCTGACCTTATGAACCCAACTGTTGTTAATATTTATAATACTTTATTCCTTTTCCCCCTTCTCTGCAAGCACATAAAAATAAAAATAATTGTAAATGGAAATAATATTATATCTTCACATGGGGCATGAGCGAAAATATTGAAAGTTGTGAGAGATTTGTGCGCGGCAGCAGCTCAAAGCGATTAAAAATGGATTTAATATATCTGAATGGACTCTTATGGGTCACAAGACATAAGCCAACAAGCAACACAAAGCTGTCACAGCTCCCCCTCAACTGAACTCTGAACTCTCTGTCGCTCCCTCTCGCTCACCCTCTCTCTGTGTGTGTGCGTGTGTGAGTGTGTGTGTGTGTGCTCTAATTGGGGCTGGGAATAAAATAATTAAATTGCATTAAAAAATAAGTAAATATGCATATGAAAGGCGAGTTTCATCTGTGAGCCGCGAGGCGACAATGAAAACGCGCGGCTAATTAGCAAACTGACAGCGCGCACACAAAGCGGCAGAGGGACAGAGAGAGAGAGAGAGAGGGAGAGAGAGAGAGAGAGAGAGAGAAGCAGCAGCAGCTAGCGAGACTGAGAGCGGGCGAAGCTGGCTAGAGTGTGGGTGTAATATAAAGCATACGCACCGTTGGACAACCCAATGAATTATGCAAAATAGCTAACGTCACGGAGCTAAATGCTGTGGGTGGTTGGGAGGGGGAGGGGCAGGGGGGGGTTGAGCGGAAACACCAAAGGACCTGTGACACTGTGCGCTGCTTTTGTTATTAGATTTTTTAACATTTGACAAACCCAAGAGTCGCCCAACCACACCCCCCGCCACACATATGCGGGCCCGAGCAGCTAACCTGTTTGTTGGGGGAGTTAGGGATCGGGGAGGGGCGGAGTCTAAAGCCAGCCCTTGCCGCAGCTACTAATATGCCAGCTAATTTGTTATTCATGTGATTTAAGCGCGTCAAAGAAGATTAATGACTAAAGCAAACTAAACCAGACGACAAAAAAGAAAATACAACAATATTAAAAAAAACCAGCAAAAAAATGTGAAGGCAAATGAGAAGCGGCACAAAGCAAGGCGCTGGCCCAGGCCAAGGTACAATTCGATAAAGACCCAGCAGCAGATAACCAAACCGAGCACCAGGTCCCGAGTCAAGGTGGTTCTGGTCCAGGCCAAAAAAAAAAAGGTAAAGGAGCCCAGAACAAAGGCGAAAATGTCACGAGCGAGGGACTACAAAGCCAGAGCTAATTGATGGGCTGGGGCGGCGTGTGGGGCGGAGCGCAAAAGAGAGGGGTCGAAGCGGTGCCCTGTTTTGCATTTGCTGTGTGTGGTGTGTCATTTCAACATGCTAGACGGAAAGAGATAGAGAGAGAGTGTGTGAGAAAGAGGAGAGAGAGAGCGAGAGAGAGAGAGAGAGTGAGAGAGAGAGCGAGAGAGAGAGAGAGTTGAAAATAGTATAGAGAAAGAGAAAGAGAGAGATAGAAATAAAGAGAGAGGGAGAGAGAGAGAGAGACAGAGAGAGGGAAAAGAAGAGAGAGAATGCGAAGAGATTGATCAAGAGAGAAAAAGAGCAGGAGACAACACAAATATATTTTTGAAATGAACCTTTTTTTTTTAAAAATATAGCTCGGCTTTAATCAAGATTCAGCTGTTATTGGATCGCTCGAAAGTTTGGTTCCTAGTAAATCAGAATTATAATATTCTGATAAGTTCTAAAAACAAAACAGTTCTGTTCAAACTCGGTTTTCAATTTGTCCATTTCAAATCTTTTCGAAAAAAATTTGATATTTTAGAAAAATTTCGAAAGGAAATATCAAAAAATTAAATTTTTTCATTGATTGATTTTCTCATGATCTAGGAAGCTGGCCCAGATAAGCTTGATAATTTTCTATTCGCTTTTCTTTCAAATTTTCGTACAGCTCGGTACAGGAAAAAACAAGGATTTTCATGTTCGCCCGTTTGAGTACAGATTCTATATCTATGTAGCTCTGGATGTACACTTCCTTGTTTTGAGCACAATATGCAGTTGTTGCTTGTAGCGCAGCTCGCCCCTCCTCTCTCACCAATATGGGCGTGGCAGCAAGCCTCAGTTGTTATTATCTTTCGTTTAGGGAATTTTAAATTGAGTTTTGCTTGTGTTTATTAGCCCGACAATGTGGACCAAAGACGTATGAAAAATCAACAAGAGAGCGAGCGCGCACGAAATGCAACCCTGTTGGGCGATGTGTGTGTTTTGTAGCCGTTAGCTTTTGTCTGCCTACAAATTGCTTACTGCTGGGCAACCGAGCAGCTTGCAGCTCGCAGCTCGCAGCTCGCTTTGATGCGGTTGGGCGGCAAAGTTGTGAGTTGCTCCGCCGCAAATTAAAGTGCGCAAATGAAAAGTTGGAGTAAAATATATGTATATAGTGTACATAGTGTGTGTGTGTGTGTGTGTGTGTGTGTGGGGCAGCGGATGCCTGTGCCGTTGTTCTCACCGTTACGTTGCGTTGCCGTTGAAAAATAGCCTTTCAGCGGCAACTTTCCAATAAGAAAATGGCTAGGACTCTGTGCGGTTTGTGTGGAGCAACAGTTCAGAAATTGCAGCCTGCATTGAAGCTAAGCAAAACATTCTTGAAAAGCCGCTACCTGCCCCTTCCCCACACCCTCCCACAGCAGGGCTGCTTGAGAAAATGTGCGGTTTTTGCGGTTTACTTGAGAAATCTAATTAAACGAATAACAAAGCCAGCAGACAGCAGTCAGCAGTCGGGCAGTCAGGCAGGCATACAGCAGGACAATGCACACCCACAGTCCGCACACTCAGGCCCCGCCTGGAGTCTACACAACTCCCGCACCCTATTATTCTTAGCCTAAGCTAAAGCCATAACCGAACCAAAGGCAATGTCGAAAGTCAACCGAACTGACGGAATGCTAATAGGGCGCATGTACATTGCAAACGGGGGCGTGGCATCAAATGGACAAGCTGCGTCCAGGCGCCGCCTGGCTCCCAGGCGCATTTCTCGATAACAGCTAATAATATAAATATTAACAAATTTCTCTTGAAATTCTTGGCTAAGAAGAGAACAAAAATACACAGCTCAAGTGCTCGTCTCCTAGCTGCTAAGGCCGCATGGAACTCTGCTACATGACGCCCTTGAAGACATGTCCCCGGTTGTGTCTTGCATATAGAGCTTCCTCAAGCCATGTTCAGCTGTGCAGTGTCTTGAAGAGAGCTAAGAAGCACGCCATCTAAATTGCGCTCATGTCATGCAGATGGTCCTGTTGAGAAACAAAAGTTCGGTTTCTCTTCAGCGCTCTGGAAATAAAACTACTCATCAAGTGCAGTAATTTGGTCATCTGGCAACTCCATTTGCAATGCTCAAGCAAATCCAATTTGACCAAAGCATTGTTGCACGTGCTTTTAGTGATACTCGCTCTCTCGCTTTCTCTCTTGCTCCATCTCTTTCTCTCTCTCTCGATTCAGTTGAGACATATATCATTTGCACCAACTGGCACAGTCAAGAGCTCATGTTCGGGCGAGTGGGCAACTCTGGCAGTTAGGGGCAACATGCGACACTCGTTAAGCTACAGTTTGCAGCGCACGACCGCTAGGTGTCGCTTTATGGCATAGTAGTTCGACTTCGGCCTGACTCCTGGAATTTCATTTTCATTTCAAAGCGGGGGAGTTGTAAAAATGAAAATGGCGCAACAAAAACGCGAAATGAAGAATGACAACATCAAATTAGCTTCATAAAAATGTCGCTTCGTTCAGCTTGTGTGCGTGCATGTGTGTGTGGGTGGTTGGTTGTGAAACAAAACAGTTTATAAAAATGTGAGTACAAAATATTTTTATGATAAATGAGTGTAAACGAGCACGTGAAGCAACAGTCAGCGGCCATAGACATAAACGTGCTGCTGGCAACCGCATACGCACATGTCAAATCACACATACACACACACACACACGAAGACATGTGTCTGCCAGCAATTTTGGCGTCGACGTTGACATTGACGCCATTTCCGGCCGCCACAACCGAGACACGAACCAACAATGCCAGCAGCCAGAGCCAACGGCAGCAGCAGCAGCAACAGTTGTCCTTTGTCCTTGCCAGCATTGTGGCGACATGTGTCAAATGCGCGCACACACACACACACACACACACACACATACAGGCACAACCACCCCAAACGCAAATACGTTTAAACGGGAAATACATGCTTTAGAGTTTGAGATTTGATTTTAGTTGTACTCGAAATATTTCTAATAATTTATTAGAATTAAAAAAACGAATAGAGAATAGGAGGCAGATTACTGGCATGCTGATTGGGTTATTGAGTTGCCCTACAATGCTAAGCATATCCACTTAAAGGAAGCCTAGAAGCTAGCAAAGCGCTCAAGAAGCCAAAGCAACAACAAAGCTGCCCGCCTGCCCGCCTGCCTGGATGCCTGGCAATGGGGCGTGGCATGGCGTGCCAGGAGCGCGACATTTTCTATTGGTTTGGGCGTTGTTCTGTCGCGCACTTGTGCATCTCATTTTTCTAAGAGAATGGCACACACACGCACACGCACAAGGACAGCCGCAGCACAGTAAGGTTTATAAAAAGGACTTCCTCTTAGACGACGCTTTTAGCTAAATTGCGACAAAAGTGAGCAGCGGATGCGAAGCGGGCAGACAGAGAGAGAGCGCTCTTTGCTGGCGGGGCATCTGACATGCCAGCGACTAAAATAATAAAAGAACGTCAAAAGAAGCAGGCACATAAATAAACTGCCACCCCCCCGCCCCCTGTGTGTGTGTGTGTGTGTGTGATTAGGATAAATGTGCACGCGTCCAAATTGATGTGGCCTGCCTTTGTGTGCCTGCCTGTGCGCTGAAGGATAGGCTGAAGCCAAACCGGAAGCGGATATGCGCTGCAATTGTCATACGCCGTTGGCTTTTAGCTGCCACCAAAAATGAGACAGGGAGAGGGACAAAGCGAGAGAGGAAGAGCAAGGAATATGCCAAGTGCGCGCGAGTTGGGCATCTTCATAAAGCGTGTCCTTTGGCCGTGTGTTTGTCGTGTGCGTCGTTTACTTGTACATTTTTATTATTATATTTTCTTCCTCTTTTTTTTTTTCGAGCTACTCAAGCACACACAGACACAAACACACACACGCACACATGCACAGCATACGTAGCATCTGATGTTTGTCTAATTTGGCGCTACGTTATTATTAAGTGGCCTCGCACTCGATGTGACACAAAGTGTGGCACACACGAGCCCGAAATGTGGCATTTACTGGCTGAGAACCTGTCTCATATGACATTTCAATGAACCCACATGTGTACACATCTATATATATATATCTATGTGTGTGCGTGTGCATCTGTGTGTAAGTAGGTTACGAGATATTCACTTAAATGTATTAGATTGCATTCAAAGGAAAACTTCAATCGAAATATGAATTCAAGGCACAAGCACATTGATTTAGTTGAAGGCCTCAAAAGGCAAGCAAAATTTAAGAACTTTCTGGGAATGTCTATAAAAAAAATTATTAATTTAATAAATAACTATATTATTATTATTTTAATATATATTTTTATTTATTATATGCATATTATATATTTATTATTAATATAATTAATAATAAAATATACCCTTAACCTGTTGAAAATAGGTAAGCAAAAGGCAAAAGGACGCATCTGCGAGCCCATAAAGTGTATATATTCTTGATCACCATTAAAATACGCTTCGATCTCAGAGCCTATAAGATAAATAGACTTGAAATTTGGAACGTAGATCCTTCTAGTGCCCACGCTAGTCGATAACAGATAATCGATAACTTGCCCCTCTTCCAAACAATCGATACACATTCATTTCGAAATTCTGTCTCTAATCTCTCTAAGGTTTTAAAAGCTGGAGTCAGCGTATTTGACTTTAGGTTTGTAGAATATTACATATATATATATATCAAGTTTATATCTTCCCAGCCGCTTTTCTTCCCCGCAAATAACTTTGGCTAATATGGTCAACGCCTAAGATAATATTGTCTTCATCCGTCCATGTCCTTGCTTAGTTAATTTGTCCCTTGGCTAACTGTAATCACATTCATATACTGAACTAAAAACCAGCTCGGACTATGCTGGAAATTGCAAACATCATTATTATTATTTAGAGCTAATATTATGGGAACAATAATATGCGCTCGACTAGCCTTCAGGTATTTAAGGAATTCAATTTGAGTTAATTTGAGCCGAGCCCAAGATGAAATTAACTGATATTTGTTATAAATATTATACAGCATTGAAATTATTCATTCGGCAAATCAATCATGGAGGCGCCTCCACTGGCAGTGGGTGCATGCAATGATTGAATGCCGCACGTTGGATATGTGCCGTTTTCGGTTTTCGGGGCCAGTTTCAGTTTCCAGTTGCCTGCCACGCCCACTGCCAGCTGCTCCTTGTATGACAAAGCATCTGAGTATTTCCGTCTGTTTACAGTTAATTGCGGCTCAGCCGCAGTTAATCGCATGTTACGCATGCACAATGCCTGGCAGAGAGTGTCAGGTGGAGGAGTGGGCGTGGTAGTGGCGGTGCGGGCGGTGCGGGGATGGCAGTGCTGCTTGCCACTTGCCACTTGCCACTTGCCACTTGCCACTTGCCAGTAACTCCTTGGAGGCATATCAGTTACAGACAGTCAGCCGTTGCTCTGTCACGCCGTTTGTCTGTTTGCGGTTTCAATTGTCACTTGATGTGTTGTGATTATCTAATGTACATATGTGCTCGTGTGTGTGTGTGTGTGTGACCACGCCCACTTTGCCCGCTTTGATGCGGTAATTTGTGTAAATGCGCTTGTCAAATGCGCCAGATTATATTTGCTCATGTTTGACAGACATTTGATGGCAGGCGATCTGCGACTTGCTTCCTGCTCTTCCAAGCTAGCCAGCCGCATTGCGTATACGCCGCTTGGGCCAAGCGCTGGCCAATTACAATAACTTGGCTTAATGTGTTAAATTTGTGCGCTCACCTGCTGCCAGTTGCCAAAACAGCAGTAACAACAACAACAACAACAACAACAACAACAACAAGAGAAGTGTGTGCTTAGAAAGTTTTTCGACAAAAGTCAAACGAGCTTTAGAGCTCACCGGGCAGCAGGTGCGTTCGATGCTCGACAACGACAACTTTAACACTTGCCACACCGCTTGCCCCAGCACCAACCTACCCTCCCCATCCCACTTCCCACTTCCCAGCCCCCGAGAAGTGACGTTGCGTACAAATTTATAGCGCTTCTAAGTAATTGGGAGTTCTTGTGTTTTTTTTGTCTCGTCGTCTTTTTTGTGTCAATCGAACTGTTGCTGTGTCGCGCTCGGGCAAGCAGAGTTTAAACTTAAAGCTGGCTGCGCAATTGCCAATTGACCAAGCAGCTGTAATTTAAGCGCCGCGCTGGGCGGAGACAGTGCACTGGCACGCCCAGCGCCCTAGCATGTGCATATTTGCATAGCAACATGCCTCATATTCAACTAATTAGGCGAGTTTCGCAAATACATTTTCATTATTGTA
Organism: Drosophila montana; assembly: GCF_035044405.1. Taxonomy (NCBI): domain Eukaryota; kingdom Metazoa; phylum Arthropoda; class Insecta; order Diptera; family Drosophilidae; genus Drosophila; species Drosophila montana. The sequence goes on from NW_026996772.1 coordinate 709,276, forward strand.
ATTTTACACTCCAGAGCAGTAGGAGAAGGAAAAAAAAAACTGCGCCAACGAACGACCGCAAAAAACTAGGCAACGCGCTGGCAAACTTCATGCAAAGCCCGAACCTGCCCCAGTCCCAGCCCCAGCCCCAAGCCGCACGCTACGCCCAGCATTAGTCAGGGGTAGCGCGTTGCAGCGGGCACTGACACATGTAGGCCGAGGCATTTGCATATGCATACGGAAAATCTGGAGGTAAAATGCAAAAGCTACCACAGCAGCAAAAGCAGCAAAAGCAGCAAGGCGAGTTTGTCGTGCGCGGAGAGGGGCAGACGTGAGAAATGCGAACGGCGAGGATGAGGCTCCGCTGTGGCTATGTCTGCTGGTTTGGCATTTAAAAAAAAATAAATAAAAAATAGTGAATGCTTCGTAACCCTATCAAAATTGAAATACGTCAAAATTCGAAATGTTAAAGAAACCTAACAAAAAAAAAAAAAATTAATTGCATGCAAGCGCTTTAAAGTGAAGCCAGAAAAAGTGTTTGTAGAGCAGACTGAAATGCTAAGCATATGGAATCAATTGAAGCTTGTTGGAGACCTGGTAGAATTATATTAGGGCGTAGAAAGAACTCTCTGAAGTTCAGCTCACGAACTAGCTCACTGCCTTTAGATTCGGATCGTGAACCAGTTCTTACACATACTTGAGCCCAGGCTTATATATTTTCACAATTCCAATGACTGAAACGCTGACTGCTATGTAATTCTGAATAGACCGCTAGACAATACATTAGTCAGATGTTATTATAAGGATAATTTACGCTCATTGAGTGAGCCGCTTGAAAGCTGACTGCTATGAAAGCGGAAAACAACCTCTCTACTCCGATTCTACTTCTTATCCGCTGCTAGTCTCTCGCTTGCTCATTGAGTTAGCCATTTAAAAGCTGACTGATATGCACGCGAGGTAATCTCTAGAAATTAATCTACTGAGAATCTGCTGCTGACTTCACTGAATCGCATTGTGTGAGCCATTTAAAAGCTGACTGCTATGAGCGAAATAAAGAGATCACTAGGCAATGAATTAACTGATATCGCATTACATCTTCTTAACTTCTGCTGTCTTCCCACTTGCTTTCATTGTGTGAGCCATTTAAAAGCTGAGTGCTATAAGCGCACAATGAATTGAAACTCCATTGCAACGATCATTTGACTGTTGCTGACTTCTCCCTTGCCCTCATTGAGTGAGCCGCTCGAAAGCTGGCTGCTATGTACGAAATGAAGTGATTGCTAGGCAATAAATTGACAGATATCATTAGAATGATCATTAGGCGCGCTCTTTTTTTTTAGATGCTGCTGTCTTCTCACTCGCTCTCATCAAGGGAGCCCTGGAGAATGTTGTCTATGGTCGGACTAGTCGAGCAATGGCCTCAACTCCAGTTCCTGTGCCTATCCCAGTCTCCCCCTCTGTCTCTCTCTCTCCCTCAATCTTCCTCTCTCTTTCATTGTCTAACCATCCACTTATTTGATATCGCTGTGCCGCACTTTCTCCCCATTTCTCTCTCTCGCTCTCCTTCGCTGTCTCTCTCCTTAAGCCTAAGCTCAAAACCATTAACACTTGTTTCTGTCGTTTTACATGAAAAGCGGAAGCGCTTTTGTTTCTGTGCAACAAACAAGTTTCTTTGGGCCCAGAGTCAGTTGCTGCCACTGCCACTGCCGCTGCCCCTGGCCTAGTCAAGCTACAGTCCGGGTCCGGAGCCAACCACCAAAACGCCCACTCACCTAGAAACGCGAACGTTGGCGGGGAGCGGGGCTCGGGTTGGTTTTGCGGCGTATGCAGGACTTTTATTTTTTGACATGGGTATCCGTATCCTAGATTCATTTGTAGCTTCGCCTGTTTGCAGCAGCAGGCGCTCGTTTATTTGCTTGTTTTTCACTTAGACGGACCACCCTGCCCAACAGCCAGCCCGCTCCGTGCCCCTCATATCCTGCCCGATTCCAAAAAAAGAAACCGCCAGCAGTGTTAAATACTTGTACTATGTACATTATAACTCGAGCGGCTGGCATGTCAGGCAGCTGGATGAGGGTGCCGCTTGCATGTTGGCCAGAAAACTTTTCCATTCTCTGTGCGGCAAACGGCAACGGCAACGGCAACGTCAACGTCAAGGCGTGGCTGTTGCCTACATTTCAGCCCACGGGCATAACTTTGCCATTTAAAGGTGTTCACATTGCTGGCTTTGCATACGAGTGCTCCACATGGCGACCAGACGGCGTTAAAATGGATAATCTTTTCTTTTTTCCAGACAGTTACGGCTGCGAATTCAATTTTAAATAATGTTAAATGGTATTTTTTTTTCTCTACATTTTCTCTTTGACATTAAATTAAGATTTAATATCGCAAATTCAATTTTGAATAATGTTGAATCGTATTTTTTTTTGTATATTAAATTAAGATTTAACATCACATTTCATAAGCAGGCACTCGCTGGGAAACTTTCTGAACTTTTTGCAAGCGGGTGAATATTTAGTTTTTTTCTGTTTCGGGTGCCGGTTGCTCCTGGCTTTTCATTTCACCATTCCCAGACTTAAATATTCCTCGATCTCTCTCTCTCTCTCTCGCACGCTCTCTCTCACTCTCTAGCTGAGTTCATCTCCCCCAGCGTTTTTATTTACCTTTACGAGCCTTAAATATTCCTCCGTCTCTCTCGCTTGCACTGTCCCTCTCTCTCTCACTCTCTCCCTGAGTTGATTCTCTCTTCCCTTCTCTGTCTTCTTCTCTTACTCTCTTTCCAACAGCTCATTTACACTTTATCGCTTGAATAAAGTTGCTCTCAGACTTTGCTTTTGCCTTTAAAAGCTTCAGATATTCCTCCATCTCTCTCTTACCCCCACTCTTCTTCTCTCTCTCGCTCTTTCCACCTCTCCTCTCCCTTCCTCTTTATCGCTTATATTTAAACTGCATTCCCATAAATTCGCTGTGTGAACTGAACTTTTTATAAAGTTGTTCTCAGCCTTAGCTTTTACCTTAACAAGCCTTAAATATTCCTCCATCTCTCCATCTCTGTTTAACTCATCTCTCTATCCTTTTAACTCTGCCTCCCTTGCTGAAATCTGAACTGAATTTCTATAAATTCACATTTTTTTTGATAAAGAATAGAAAAGTTTTACGAGTAGCCGCAAGTTCCCCTTTCTTTTCTGGCCATCAATCTATTTATCTCAGTGTCTCACCTCTAAAAAGGGAAACTCTCAAATTGTTGACTGTTAGACTTTCCGCTCTCGCTCCGTCTCTTACGATTTGCTTCCTTTCTCTTTTATTCGTTCCCTTTCTCTTACCTTTGCCTGATTCTCAAATGTTTCGTATATCTTTTGAAGCAACCCAAAAGTCTGGTTAAATATTATATATCACTTCTCTCTCTCACTCTGCCTTCCTCTGTCTTTCTCTGCCTCTCTCTCTCTCTCTCTCTCTCCCGCTTTTTGTACTTTTCAAAAGTCTTAAGTTGCATAAATATGCTCATCTCTGGCCCTGACGCGCTTATGCGTGAATTCTGTGATGCTTTATCATGCATACATGAACTGCCACGCCCCCAAAAAAAAAAAAAAATGAATGAGCATTCATGTGGTACGTGATTCAATGAGACTAACTGCATTGGCATCTACACAGTCTGAATCCTTTCGAGCAGCGCTGCGAATGTTCTATAGGTGTTTCGCAAGTTTCTTCAACAAAATTAATTTATAAATTTATCATAAAGTCGAGACCAAAAATCCAATGCAAGCACACACATCGTTACACACACACACACAAACGCATATGTATATATGTATGTATATCGAGAATGAATCGAAGACATCGAAGAATTTTGAGTTGGGCAAAGTCATCGACGCTGACGATGCTGGACCAGGATAATATGTGGATGAGGTTGAGGATGAAGCTGAGGATCTGGAAGAGGATGTGGATGATGATGACTGCGCTTGCATAAACGAGTTTGGCCTTAAGTGTGTGTGCGTGTGTGTGTCTGTTTCTTTGGTAGTTTCGAATCAATGCGTGAGCCGCATTTTCAATGGGCTCGTCCATCCGCATCCTCCACACTCACCTTGTGCTCATCGAGCCTCGCATTTAAGTTATTTATGCAGACTCGCACATACAAAGCATGCAAAGATTCCAGCAGCAGCAGGAGCAGGAGCAGCAGCTCGACTGGGCGCCCAGCCAGCGGCAGAGATGGGAGCTGGTAGAGTCGTCTAGAGCATCTGCCCCCGGGCTGCATACAATTAGCTGCAACTGTAATTAAAGCAATTGTACCATAAATCTTTTGCCAATTTAATGGCAAATGCTCCGCTCACACCAGATGGGCTGCGGCCCACCCGAGGCGTATGTGCCAAGTAATTGTTGCCAAAAAAGAGACAAAAAAAAAAAATTAAATAAAATAAAACCAAATTAATATAAATTTAATAGTTGGCTGGCATTTATGGCCCACACAGGAAGGAGCAGGAAAAGCGAAAGACTCGGATGGTTAAGAAAAGTCATTAAATGCAACCACAAACGACCCGAAAAAATGATGCGTCGTGCTATACCCTGCATTCCATGCCAGGGCTGCCAACCGGCTTCCAACTAGTTGATCTAACAAAAATCTAAAATCATTTTTTTAATTGGAAGATATTGTTAAACAATTTGTGCGTTGTTCAACACTGCGCATACTTAAAACAAGAATTAACTAATATCGATCCAAAAAAAATTTGACAACAATTTTATGTAAATTCTAACAAAGACCTTTGAAAATATCAGTGAAGCCTTTAAAACAGTTTTCCTCAATTTTCCCAATTTAATTTATATTAAATAAGGTTGCTCTATTCAAAATTTTTTGAAATGTGAAAACCAATGCTCGAATCAATAGCTGGACTCATAGGTTAGGAAGAAAGGGTCCATGAAGCGAACCTTAAGCTAAGGCATTCGGTTTGAACCATAAACCAATTCTACGATTGGGATATATATATATTATTATTAATAATAAATTGTTTTCAAAACCCGTCTAGTCTATCGCACATCTCTTCGCCTCGTTGCTAAATTGAGATAAAATATCTTAAAATAAGATTAAGTAATTATAATTAAAATTCTTCTAGTAGGAATATCTTAATGCTAATTCAATTTCAATTTTCGATTAAAACAAATTGAATAGACTCAAAGATTTCTAAATTTATTGAAAAAAAGAAATTGTATTCTTAAGTTAAGATAAATAACTATCATAAATATTGCACTTCTTATAAGCAATAATTGAATTATTGTAGAATAATATTTTGACCAAGTGAAGTACTCTATAAATTGTTAGCTATATTTTTGATTTCAATATAAAAAAACTTCTACAAACTTATTAATATATACTAACAATATTTAAACATATTATTTACACAAGCATTTAAATGTCCAACTGCCAGCGAATATGCCCCATGCAGTTGGCAAAAAATAATTAAAAAATAAAAAATGAAATCCATTTAGTCGGCACTCATGAAGCGGCCACACTTGGCCGCCATTCAAAAGCAATTGAAATTCCAAATTAATAACCGCAGCCAGCCGACTGAAGCTGGCGAGGCAGCAGGCCAAGCGGCAAGCGCTGGCACGGAGTGGGCCTGGAGAAAACAATCAGCAGGCACATACATAAGGACAGCAGCATATGTCTAGAGTGTCTATTATAGACTGTTTGATACTGTGCCAACATCGGGGCCAGCTTCGAGTGATAGAAATGTCGGGAGCGAAGCCCAAGACAAGCGGCAAGTCCAAGTCCAAGCTGAAGCGTACTTCGCCACGTTTGTATGACCCAAGTGACTTGCCTTCGTTTATGCAGCCGCAGAAGCTGCCATGGAATGTGACGGACGAGCAGCGACATCGTCGTCCCAAGTCGGAGATTGTGCGGGAGCTGCTACGATTGCGCTCCCTGCCAGTGCGCTCCGACGATGACGAGGAGGAGCCGGATCCTGCAGCAGCAGCAGCGGCAGCAGCACAGCCCATACGCACGCTGGAACAGCTGGATGCACTGCGTCTGACGCGCCATCGCATCGAGCAGCTGCTGCACAGCACCACATTCGAGCAGGCGGTGCGCAGCTGCTTTGTGCGGCTGAACATCAACGCGATCAATGTGCTGCCCGAGTATCGCATTGCCGAGATAATGGACATCACGGAACTGCCGGAGGGCTACTATGTGGGCAAAACGCCCACCAATATTGCGCTCCAGCTGCGCTACGAGGATCTCGTGATGAAGCACGAGCTCAACGACATCTCCAACATGGCGTTCACGCGCGAGGAGTTCGACTTCTGGCACGATAACTGCATCTGCCAGGGCATCGAATGGCCCACCACGGAGCTAATCTCAAGCAAGAAGATCGAAATCTACAATGCGCTCAACAGCGAGGGCAAAATCACATCCTTGCTGAAGCAGAACGGGTTGCTGCCACTCTCGATGCCGATGCGTCCAGTGCCCAAGGGCGGGCTCCTAGAGCGTGTGGGCGGTGTCTATCCATGGAAGTTGCAGCGTCCGCCGCCGCCGCCGCCACCGCCACCGCCACCGCCCCTACCAGCACCACCAAATCCTGAACTGGATGCTGCAGCTAGCAGCGAAGGATCTGGCGAACCGACAAAGCCAGAGCCCGGCTCGGAGGAGGAGCTGGAGGCACCGCGCTCAGAGCCAATGATACCCAGCGCTTAGCCTCTTGGGCGAATCGATGGAAGTTCCTGTTTGCGCCGCTAAATTCGGAAATAAGTATATTGTTTTAGTTTTGGTTCAACAAATTTATTAAGTTGCAGCTGTAGAATACAAAAATAAAAGTCTCACAAATCAGATCAATCGAAAGTCTGATCAAACAAGTGTGGAAGAGGGAATAAATATAAAATGCCATGCAAAATCATTTTAGAATTCAAATGATCCACATACAATTTAAGTTGATATGTATATTAAGCTATACCGATTGATTGATTGACCGACTGGTGGATGCCCAATCTTCCACATCAACTCTTAATAAAGCTGAATTTTTTACACGCAAATACGCGGGGTATTGAATATTTCCACTCTTATCTGTGAAAAATTGGGGGAAAACGTTTTCTGAATCTTTTTTAAAACTAAGTAAAATTTTCACCTACTTTCGAGAGTGCATGCCAGGGGCAAAAAATGGACGGGCAACTGTCAAATATTTATAAAAATGATCAAATAAAATGTTATTCGAAACGTCATCCACTGACTGCGGCAAATCCACTTCGGTGAATACAAATGACGGCCCAAGGTGAATTTGAAAAGGAAATAACTTCGCATAAAGCCCGGCAGTGATGTTGAGTATTTTCCTACTTAGTTTTGTAAACGCACAGCATTTTGAAGCAATCATAGAAGTCGGCGAACAGGCACACACTTTTCGTGCACGTACGCAGTTCTGTTTAATTTCTCAGTTCAGTTCGATCGTAGCTCTAACAAGCAACGAGTTTAAAAATTTATATATATTTTTTTTACTTTTACCAAAAATAAAAGTCGAACTTTTGGAAAACCCCAGAGATAATTCTGGTACATTTATACAATAATATACTTATATATATATATATATATATATATATACATATGTAGATATATATATATATATTGGATTTCAAAGTTTGTCTTTGGTAAGTGCCTCAAGCAGTTTCGACTTTAGGCGTATCTGGCTAACATATGATTTCTAAATATCTTTTTTCATTCTCAGTTTAATTTGGTTAAAGAGAAGTTGCCAATCGATATGACGGATGAGGAGAATCGCACGCAAGTGGTACGCCTGTTGGGCGATATGATGAACGCCCACTCGGACGTGGTGCGGCAATCCACCGAGGAGCTGACTAGCCTCTACACGGATCCAGACAGCACGGTTCAGGTGTGCATGGTGCTCGGCAATGTTGGCAAGCTGCCGGCAATGCGCAAATGTGCCGGGCACATACTCAAGAATCGGCTGGCCCAGCCGGACGTCTGGAAGAACCTGCTGCCCAACCAGCAGAAGGAGGCCCAGGATGTGCTACTCTGCGCTTTCAAAAGTATGACCATGAACGATGATGAAAACCTGCAGCTGACGGTTGTGCGTAATGTTGGACTCGTAATGGGCCTGCTGCTGGATGCTGAGAATGCTGAGGCTGCGGCCTGGAACGATCTCATCATCGATCATGTGGAGGAGCTGTGCGTATCCAATGAAAAACTTAGCCAGCTGCTGGGCGCCATTTGCTTCAAGTTGCTCGTGAAGACATCGCCGAATATGTTCGAGAAATATTTGGTTCGTGCCAAGAACATATTCGTCCGCACTCTGGAACTGGCCAAAGAGCAGGGCGAGTTGGCCACACCGGCCACGGAACACTTGCTGTCTGGCTGGCACATGGCCATACCGCTGTTCCGCAGGCGTTCCAATGACCACGAAGAGCTGGCCGCCACATTGCCTCTGATCATGCAGATGACGCATGCCTTTGCCTATCAGCCGAATCCGAAACGCAGCTGTCGAGGATTCGATGTGCTCGAAAAGCTGAACAAGCACTTGCCGGAGCTGATGTGGCCGCATCTCAAGCTGGTGCTCGATGAGCTCTTTCTGCTGGCGAGCGACACAAATCTGAGTGATGAAATCCGTGTCCAGGCCATAATGGCCTTGAGGAACTGTGTGCGCAGCAAGCGGCGTCACATTATTCGCCTGAAAATGATGGACAAGCTGCTGATGACCCTCTATCGCCTTATGGCCATCAAGCCGGCTCTGGATGCGGATGGCGAGGAGCTGTACCTGGGCGACACGGAGGAGTCGCAGTCGCCGCTATCCGAGGCCGCCCAAACGGTGCTCTATATTGCCGCCGAATCGGACACTAATCGCGTTGCGGTGCGTGTCCTGCGCCTGATGCAGCCGCAGCTAGAGCAACAGCGGTCGGCGGTGCACCGTGTGGCCGCCCAGGTGTTTCTAGCTCTGATGGCCAAGGGATTTACAGACCTGCTGGCCGATGCCCCATTACGCAGCTTTATTTCTGCCGTCGAGACGGGCATTCATGATGTGGAGCCAATGGTGCGCAGGTCCGCGCATTTCGCGCTCGCCATTATGGCCGAGAATCTGCAGCCGGAGATTACCGTAATGGCGCCCCAAGTGCTGCCCCTGTTTTGTGAATTCTTTGATCAGATGACGCCAGAGCAGCGGTTGGCCGACCGCGAGACGGAGGCACAATCACGCATGTTCTGCACACTGGAAATTTATTGTGAGAGCCTTAAGCGGGAGGCGCTGCAGCCGCATCTGGTCGACCTAATGAAGCGGCTAATGGATGCTATGCAGCCGGAAAACAATTCCATTTCGCTGCGCCAACTGGCGTTGAGTGCCGTCGCCTCTTTGGCCAAAATATCAAAGGATTTATTTAGGCCGCACTTTGATGAGGTGCTGGCCATAACGTTGCCGCTGGTTAGGGAGACGCCCCCGGAGGAACGAATGCTGCTACGAACTCAAGCTATACAGGTTAGATTATTAATTAGCGCCCTTCAATGCGATTTTCTGATCATCCTTCCACTTACATCGCCCCTCTATGCGAATCTCATAGCCTCAATTAAGGCTCAGAAGGTTCTCTTACTCAGATGTTCACTCTCTTACAATTAAAAACCTTATTGCAGGTGGTCAACATGCTGAGCAACGTTGATTCTGAGAAATTCGCTGTGCATGCTCCGATGCTGATGGACAGCTATTTGGAGATGATGCAGCACATGACTATTGCGCAGGTCTTCACGTTCGAGATGCTCGCGATGTTGTCCAACTATGTGCCGGAACAGATTAAACTGAATTTCGGATTTCTTATAATTGGAATTTTGAGTGCAATCAAGGACGGCAAGGATAGCGATGACGACAAGGACGAAGACGGACTCGATACCGAGACTGATGCCGATGCCGATGCCGATGCAAGCGTCTGTGCCGAAGAGGACAGCATTGGCGACGGACACGGCGATCAGACGGAAGAGGGCAACACTCGAAGCATCACCAGCACCGACAGCTTAACCAATACGGCCGCACCCGATGAGGCGCTATTGTGCCTCAAGACATTGGCCGTCAACATGCCGGATACGGTAATGCCCTATATATCGGAGGCGACACGCTGTGTCTCCCCGTACACGGATTCGCAGAACGAGCTGGGCAAACGGGCTGCATTCGAGGTGCTGACAGAATTTGCCATTCTTCTCTACCGCAAGGACGACAAGGATGAGGCCAAGCGCCAGTTGAACGAACTAATGCCGGATTTGGTTGACTTTGTGGAAACGGCCAAGGAGACGGCCAATGTTGTTGGTGCCATGAACTGCATCACAAAGTTCCTCAAACTGTTTGGGTCCGAGGCTCTGGAAGGTGAGGGATTTGCCGATCTGATCATAAATATTGTGCGCAAGACCCTGCGCCGCAAGCTCAACTGTCAGTTCGATATTGGCCAGGACACGAAAATGTCCATACTGCAACAGTGGAGCCAGGCCATGCATTCCGAGATCGAGGTAATGGAGGCCGCCGGCGAGATGCTGCCCGTCTTTGGCCAATCGATGCGTCGGCGACAATTTGCCGGCCATTTTCACAGCATTAGCAATCGCTTCCTGAAGAGCCTGCGCCAGTGCAAGCCCACTGGCCAGATCACGCCGCATCTGTACTTTCTCTACAATCTCGTCTATCGCTGCATGGAGCCGCTGGGCGTCATCGCCGAGCAGTACTACGATGTGCTCTGCTATAGCGTCGTCGACTGCATGATGGACGACAAGCCGCATGTGCTTCAGTTTGCCATCAACTTGATCAACTGGATGCTCACGCATGCCCATGACAAAGAGAACCTGGATACCATCATCATGGCCACCTCACAGGTGTTTATCGATGCCCTCAATGCCAACTCGCCACTGGCCAACGAGAAGCGGGAGCAGGTTGCCGCAATTCTGGCGCGCATGATCATGAACTGCGCGTCCCTGTCCACCGAAGAGATTCTGACTTTAATCTACGGCAATCTTCCGTTTTGCCACAACTTCGATGCCTATGTCCAAGTGGTGCCTGCTCTGCGCCAACTCTACCAGCAGAAACCAGCTGTGCTGGAACCACATCTCAGCCAGACTCTGCAAGTGCTGCTCGAATCGCTCGGGAAGCATCAGCTGCCCAATGAGGTCACGCGTCAGACTGCCATCGAGCTGCTGGGTCTCATCAAGGTCGACCAGAAGTCACTTTACGATGATGTCAGCCAACAGTTTCCTGGGGCTAGTGCTTTGATCGTTTAAAAAAAAAGTATTGTGTATTTTCTAACACTGGAAAATACTAAAGAGTATAAAAAATACGAAAATGCAGTATATCTGTAGGTATTCCATTGAGAGCTGTGAAAAGAACCTGAAAAAAAAGGAATTGTAATTCAGGACGGGGTAACGGAAATTAAATAGGTTAGGCCAATTAATTACAACACGGGATCTCAATCAGTACGAACGTAGAAACACTCTACAAAATTCTGGTGCACTTACTATCGGTAAATAAAATCAAAATTTCAGTACCTGAGCAAGTTTTACTGCTGTTTGTCGTTATGAATAATCTGATTTTTAAGCATTGATAAAAAACGGTATTTCAGGTTTAATATTATATTCATTTCCTGGAAATGGGGCGAGTTATCGATTTGAAAGAACCCTAATCTGGCATGGGAACTCCGTTTTTTTGAGCGTATTTTGTGGGTAGACTGTCAAATACTCTTTTATATTTCACTTTCAAGATGCCTTCGCTCGTGTCTTCCAATATTTGGATGTCATTAAGGCCTCGAAACTTTCAGAAAGATCTGTTAATAAAAACCAGAGTTAATCAAGAGTGCGCTTCCCATAGTGTGGGGTTAGGTGCGCAGCAAGTGGCGGGTGGTTTTTTTATGATGTATAAAATGAAAACAGCTAGAAAGATTAAAACGGCAGCTCAGCGTGGATTTAGGGTGTCTACTAGTCGACTCGAGCACTCTTACTTTCCTCCTATTGAGTGTTTTTACAAGTATTTTAGCTGAAGGGATTTAGAACGAGATCAACCTTTTATACGCGCTGTCAATGCTCTAGCTCTGCAGAATATATTATATAGTTAGATGTATTTACTCGGCAATCGATCAAAGTTAAACGTCATGAAGCTATTTAAGTGGACTGCTGTTCATTTTTCTAAGCTGTCCGGTGGATAATAGCCAAATAAAACAATGCAATAAAGCGATGTTTGGGGGTGATTGATTGGGTCACAGGCCGAAATGGGCGAATGCGAAAAACATAGCGACAAATCGAATTCTCAAGCGAAGCGCTGGCGGAGGAGGAGGCGCAGACGGAGGGGAAGGCGGAGGGTTGACCCACAAGAGGGTAAATAAATATGTAAACTGTTTCAATGCAATTAGTGACAAACTGGGTTAGAAAGAGAGCCAGCAAGAATCCTGCAACAGTTGCCCAGCACAAGGAATGTAAAAAATGTCCAGCACTTCATTCCACAAGGGCCTCGGTGCTGCGGTCGGTCGGTCGGTGGGGGAGGAGGGGGTGGGGCGGTCAGGTCAGGTACTTTTGCTTGCCACATTTTGGACGGCCAATGTGATTGAAGGCCAATGTGATTGAAATTTTGGCCAAGTTACAGTGAATTGAATTGGCAGCAAATTGTCGCCAATAAGGCAGGCAAATTAAATAAAATGCAATTAGCCAACTAAATGGGCGAGGGGCGTGGCACGTGATGACAATCACACGGCTGATGAGCAATTAGAAAATACACGGTTGCGTTCTAACAGAGCGCAGAGCGGCGCAACCTTGAAGCCAGTCCCTTTTCTTGTTTGCTTCTGTTTTGGCCGCGAACAGACAGACTGGCCAATTAATTAATATTTAATTTATAGCCTGAACAGTTTGGCCAACAATTTCATTATGCTCTTGCCGACTTGTTTTCCTTTTGGGTTTCCTTTCTACGCCCTTGTCGGGGTATTATTAGTTTATCACGAAGTGTGCAACGCTTTCAACAAGGCAACTCACATAAAGTATATACATATGTTCTTGATCAGTATCAATAGTTGAGTCTATATAGCTCTATTTGTCTGTCCGTTGTTCTGTCTGTTTGTTCTCATGCCAACTAGCCTCTATATCTTATATCGTTCAAAATTGAAAAACAAAACTTGTTCTGTTCTACAAGATATGTTGCCCAAACTAGGCTCATGGATATATCTTATATATCTCGTACACATCGGAGTACTATATCATAGAGAATCGATCAATAAATGAGTTTTTGTCCTCGGCTCTTCAATATATCTTTTATATATCTATATAGGTATATATCTCATATCATATCATATCACATCGTTCTACTATATCATTTGGCTGCTATAGGAACAATCGAACAATTTTTGCCACATGTCTATAAGAGTATTTAAGCTTCGGCCTGCTGCAGATGGTCATTTTCTGCTGTTGTTTTTGGTTGTTTTTCCGCGCATTTTTTGGTTGGCCAGTTGGCCAGGCTAACAAAAATTTTGTTTCTACATACTTTGCAGAGGTTTTTCCTCTAGTTTTTTTCTTTTGTGTTTCTTGCACCATGTACTGTTATTCCGCGCTCGTCTAATTAACTTGAAATGAGTTTTTCGTTTTCCCGACTTTCATCTGCTTTTTCCCCCTTTCCATTAAGCTCTAACTTTTTTGTTGCAGCAGTGCGTGTGTGTGAGCGCTTGTATGTGTGCGTGTGTGTGTGTGTGTGTCCGACAAATGTCTTTTTTATGCTGCTGTTGTTTTTGCCTAGGCAAAATGTCACTTAATAAATTTGACGACTGTTTTATGTTGTCGCTTTGGCCCTTAAAATGAAAAAAAAAGATATATACATATATATATATAAAACACAGCAAAAACAAACCTTACAAAAAATGGAAAACCAGAAAGCAACACGCCCATTACAACACGTAGTGGCCATAAATATAAAAGGCTGTCACGCCCACAAAAGTGGGGGGGGGGGGCGTGGGCGGGGGAACGCTCATATGCAGAGGGCAATGTAGAGCCAACCTTGACCTGCGGCAGGTTAGGGTTAGGCATATATATATATGTGTGTGTAGGTGTGTGTAGGTGTTTGTGTGTATCTATGTGTGCGCTAACGGCACACGCACAATCAAGATCAAATGTGTGTGGGCAGGCTCAGGTTGCGTTTGGTAACGTCTTCTGATTTGCCATATTAATTGCGCATCAGCTCATGAGGAGCAGCGACCGCAGCAGGAGGAGACAGAAGAGGGGAGAAACAGCAGGAGATGTGCTTCTGCGCTTGGTCTACCGTACTCTGCGATCTGCAGGTGAGGTATAACAGCCTTGTCCGAACTGCTAGAAAAAGTGGGCGTGGCCGAAACTATTGTGGCTCCCATCTGAAAATTAATTTTTCTGTAAGTCTATTATATTATAAGCAGGAATAAACATAGATAAAGTGGACTTCAACTCGGCTCGCCTTGCTGTTTTACGTTGCTGGGCGCTTATAATTCTCAACGAGTTATGGCGAAAAGCTGGCAAGGTGTTTGTCAGCCCTGAGTTGAAAGCAAAATCTGCTGTTGATAACATTCTGAGGTTCTTGAGCCAGCCTGGCTTAATATAACTTAAAATAAGCCAAAATGTTTTATAAATGATGATTCTTAATGCTGCGCGCTGCTCAGCGATTCAGAAAAATCATCTGTGCCTCACTTCAGGCTCCGCGTCTTTGTGCCGTTGACATTTTCTACATTTTAATTTCTGTTATATTACAATTTTCTGTGCTCTTATTTTATTTTTTGCCTGTTTTCGGTTTGCTGCTTTTATTGGTCCATGCGGCGTATGGGTTACATGACACAAATACGAGTAAGTTCAAGTGAAAGTCACTTCCATTGCGGGCAGAGGCAGCCGCAGTAGCTCGTCGGAGCTGGTCGGAGCAGCGGGCGGAGCAGCGGGCGAGCGGCACATGTTACCAGCTTCAGTGCTGCTGCGACGGCTCAACTCGACTTTTGACATTTACAAGTGCCTGGCGGGCATCCATGGCCGGGTCCGTGGTCCGGGCGAAATACTGACGTCTGACGTTTGGCTGTTGATGTTGCGACTTTTGGTCGGATTAAATGCGCTGCTACACCTGGTGACATATCTTCGAAAACAAGCGTGCAGATGGGTGATGGCAATCAACGAACATCAAAATTCAACGTTCAACTTTACCAAACGCCAACAACGAAAACAACAACAGCAGCAGCAGCAGCAGCAGCAGCAGCAGCAGCAGCAGCAGGAGCTAGGGCATGGACATCGTATGGCAGCATCAGCATCAGTCAAAACTTTGCCAGCAACTGAATTATGTCATTTGGTGACGGGGCGCGCACAGATGCAGATGCGGTTAGCTGAGTAGCTGGGTTGGTTGGGCAGCAGTCGATAGTAATCGTTGGCTCGGTTGGCACAGCAATGGATCCGGATTTATAGGTAAATGGCGCCACATGCATACCAACATGCCTGGTTAAGACACGGCACAGTGAGGCAACATCCGCAAAAAATATTGATTTATTGTCGATAATAACGATAACACAAAAGTAATCAATGCTGATGACAAGCCGGTTATCGATATCGATATCTTACTCAATATTTTAATTAGCGGGGCAACAAAATTGTCAGTAGTTCGGTATTGCGGTTCGAACCAGCTTTGAACTAGGTGTTGGTTCAAACGTTTGGCATATAGTTTTAGTTTTGGCTTGTTTTATGTTTTGATTTGTTTGATTTTAGGACAACTGCTTAGTTGCAGTTTGAACTATTGCAGGTCAAACCCGCCTTTTGCTTCGTAAAATTGAGTCAATCGAACATAATGGATAAATTTGAATTGTCTTCTAGACAGATCAAAAATATATTTTAATATCATCATTATTTGGCATAACGATTCCCTGGATGGCACAATTGATCCTTTTGGTCCGGAAGAGTATATGTAGACGCTTGATCTGTGATTTTAGTATTGGATATTTATTATCGGAACTGTGTCAATGAATATATAGACCATTACTCTGGTACGGAGCTGTTTGCGGCACTTGATTTCATGAATTGCAATCCCAGTGTGCGACTTAGTCGCATGGCTCAACTCTAGTATCTAGGAAAGCTGGTCAATGAAGCTCCCCGCACGCTCGTGCAGCTTAAAAACGCAGGACAGGGCTTATTCTTTTATATTTGTTGTATGCTGAAAAGCAACTAGAACATATTTAATGAACGGTGTTATTAGTTATGCGCGTTCTTTACAAGGTTTTTGCAGTCAGTCTCAAAGCAGCTGCAACAGCGAATCGTTCGGGTCAAAAGCTCAAGAGTTTGAAGCATACAATTTGATACTGCTACGGAGTATTATAGAGTCGGCAAGTTCCAGCTTGGCTGCAGACTCATGATTAGTCCAGATACAAGCATATTTGCCCCAGCAGCAAGTGGCTGAAGGTAAATGTGGAGGAGGCCTTCCGGATTGCTCGGACTGGTAATCGAAATTAAAGTAGACAGCTTGGAGTATGGCTTAGTTATGCCCCATATTCAGCAGGTTAGTCTGGATTAAGGATCTGCAGCTCGCTGCTCCCGTAAGTCGCAATATTGTGCCACAGGAACAGTCGATCGATCGATTTAGTCTAATCGCTGATTCATAGTCTTTGTAACAGGAACAGAAGATATTCGCTTAGGTTTTCTATCGAAAGAGGATCGTGTACCACTGTGCAGGTGACGGCAAGCGCCTTTCCCAGCCAGTCATTACATGCCGCACATTTTCCATTTGCCATTTCGTTTTTCATGTATTTTTTTTTTGGCAATGCCGTGTGCCACTGCCTTGAATATTTTTCTTCAATTTTATTAAAATTATGGAAATGAATGAAATACTTTTATACTTATCTGCTTCCACTGGCTGCTGTTGCTGCTGCTGCTGCTACTGCTGCTGCTGCTGCTGCTGCTTGCCCCGCTGGCGTCGGCGACATCTTTTGAGCGAACGAATTTATCGAAAATTGCAGCCGTCGTTTGCCACGCCTCCGCCTCCAGTGGCAGCTACAGTAATCCCCTTTGCTGATGCGAATCCAATCGTTGCACCGAATGTTACCTGCAGCTACCTGGGCTCACGCATTCACCATGCCCAACCTCCCACTCATTTGCATGTCCAAGTTTCGGTTATGGTTCTGATGCCGACTTCGATATCCAATTCAGCTACAAATTTGCTGTTGCTAATTTTGCATTTTCCTTCACTGAAACGAAGAAAACTGTGAAGAAAAGTGGAAAACATCAGCTGGCCAACTCGCTTTTAATTGTTTTAATTGCATTTCATTTCATTTCTCTGCCTCATTGTGGGTATTTTGTTGCCGTTTCATTTCGTTACGGCCAGTTTCTTCTTCTTGGGCTATACTTAACCCACCCCTTTGCCCAGCAACTGCAGCTGTAAAAGTTGTTCAAGTTTGTTGTTCATTAGCGCACAAACTTGACACCAAAAATGGGCACTGCGCCCGCTTGTCGGGCGCCACCTGGCGCTGCATTTGGCAGGCTGTCACTAATTGCATCGGAGAGGTTACCCGTGTTTTTCTCCACCCTTTTTCAGCCCGGCTGCATTGGGAGTGCGTTTGCCACGCCCACACCCAAATGCCGGCTCCACAATTTGATTTGTCGCAATATTTTTCGCATTTTGCACATCAATCACAGCCGTTGCAGGTCCAGGTCCAGGTCCAGCTCCAGATCTAATTCGATTTAGTTTAGCTACGAAATGAAAAACTTAAATTATTTCACTTTCGCCTCAATTTCGCCAAGTGGCCGTGTTATATTATGATTCTGAGTAGCATACTTTGCGGCTGTCAAGTAAATTATTTTGACTGCTGCCTTAACAAGTTGTATATGGAGAGGGGTATTATAGAAGTATTTTATCTGGGATTAGATAATATTGTTTTTCAAATTAAATATAATAAATTAGAGCAGCATACTATATAATATTTAATGCAATATTTGCTGAGGGTTAAGATGTTTTTAAGGGTGGGAAAGGCCAAACATATTGATTAAAAGTAAGCGATGCGATTTGTCAAGGGCACGAATCAGAAACTTAAATCTGAAAAGAGCCAAAAGGATGTGCGTAGAATAGGTGGAAGACTTGATATCGATAGTTTTGGATGCATTAGAAAACTGATTTTGACTTCCAGGATCTGAGTCTACATATCAAAGCTTACATATATAAAATTTGAAATTATGCACAAATCCCTTTGGGTATGCACTAAATTTAAGTCTGTGTTTTTTTTACCCCAGCAGTATTTGAATTCCATTTAGAGTTATATTTAATGGAAATCTATCGAAATGCAGGAGAAAACATATTGTGGAACTACAAACAGCCAATGGGCATAGTTTTGGCTGACAATTAGCGCCATGGACTGCGTCTCTTTGTCCAGTGCAGATGACAGCTTAGAAAAATCACCGCCAGGTTGGGCTGGCAGAGTCCCTCACGAGCTGTGTGTGTGTGTGTGTGTGTGTGGGAGGTAGGGGTATTCAAGTTTGGAGTGGTTGCCCGCCTGTCACTAGGCAAATGTGACATATTTGCGGCACATGGCCATCTCGCTTGCACCCTGTATGCCGTATGGCAGCAGCATCATTAGTCATCTTCAAGTGGGCGTTGAGTGGAATTATGCAAAAGTTGCCTCAAAGTGACCAAAATCACGCGCACAACAACAACAACAACTACAGAGGAGAGCCACAACAATAGCTGGCATTCCACTTGAAAGTCAAAGTCAAAGCCGTGACTGTGACTGCCACACACTTTGTTACTGTAAAGTTGACGGCGGAGTGGACAGAGCCGGACCGGATTGGAGGAGCACTGGAGTGGAGGAGCCCGGCAGATTTGGAGAGCTGTTGAGCAGCGGCAGCCGGGTCCCCAAATTAATCTTATTTAATTTGAATTTTTATATAAATAATGTAGAGCTCACCGAAAAGCCGCCAAAACTTTTGTTCAAATTTTTATTATTAAATGGCTGCGGATAGCGTCCAGGGTGTGTGTGTGTGTGTGTGTGTGTGGACGAGAAGGGCGGCCTGGACCGACCAGCCATGAGCGATGAGTGGGCGGAGCACGTGCGCGGCTACTTGTGAACACTTTCCAATTTGTTGAATCCTCGCCAGCAAAACAATTTGTGGCCCCCATCCAAACACTGTAAACAACAGCACTAGAGAGAGGAGAGGGAGAGGGAGAGCGTGAGTGGGAGTGGGAGTGGAAGAGGAGCGGCACCTGCTGGCGGTATAAGCAGCGGTAACTGGTAAACTGGTGGCTGGACATGGGCTGGGCTAGGCCCATCCTGTCCAAACGTGTGTCATTCTGTGGCAACGCGGCACCAAAATGATTTATGACAAAGCATTGCGCCCGCCCGGGATCGGTTGAGTTCGCGTACATGTCCAGGGGCAGGGGGCCCAGGACCGTGACAGGGCGCCACTGCGGCATCTGGGGCAAGCAGCGAGCTAGCCGGGCCCAATCGTGCCGCATTTGTCGCATAAATGCAAAGTGTTTTAAAGTTGTTGTTGATTTTGCCAGAGCCCGACCGAGATTGAGCGAGCGTCGAGAGATGAAATATGCACACGGTTATGAACAAGACAGGGGGCGGCGAAAACAGTTCACAAAGGTGACACAAAGTTGACGAGCTTTAGATAGATGCGCAGAGCATAAAGGTTAAATTGTGATAAGCAAAACAAAAAAAAAAAACTGAAACAAATTTACCCAAGACAGCCAAAGCTCTGCTTATGCGTACCTAAATAAAGTTCCCTGCCCCCCTCCCCCGCCCGTACACAGAGAGACACGGCTGATATAAGATACTACCTATTTACTTAGGGAACTTCATCGTGGGCAAAACCCAAATTGGGCCTTAAGAAGAAAGAACAGAAATTCGCGATGGGATATGGAAATAAGCAATACTTGGTTTACGAAACAACAACGATCCAGCTTCGAATATCAGGCTAGTGTATGGACTAAGTATTATCTTGGGCTATGGTAACCATAATATCTTGTTCTTAACTATATTCCACACCAATCTCTTTATATACAAACTATTTGATCTGACTGATTGGTGATCTTCAAATTCATTTAAGGGGTGTTTCACACCTTTCGGAAAATCCATCCCTTATTGGTGCAAAATGCGCTTCGAAGATTTTTAGTTTATTTTTCGGCTTCAAGATTCTCACCACAATCCTAACATGATTCCAACTTTTGGTTTTTAAGCAGATAGATTTCAAGTATATTTTCAAATATTTCTGTAAAATTTAACTTAAGACATGCAGCAGATTTAAATTTTCCACGGACGATAACTGGATAAGGACGTTATATCTAAAACTTAAGGCATAAATCCTGCTACTAGCAAGGCCGGAGAGTACTCGCGATATGTGTATACATATGTGTGTGTGTATGTCTATATGCATGTATGTATGTGTGTATGCATGTCTGTGGGTATGTAGGTACATGTAAATTATAGTTCCCCTATAGAAGAGGCAGATTAGGTTTATTTTCCGCTGCGCTACAATTTAAATAAAACATGTCTTTTAAATTTAGCCCTCCTCGATTCTCATAAATTCAAGTAGGCCAAGCTAATTTTCATGCTTTTTCTGTTTTTTTTTTTTAGTGTTAATAAGTTGTGTTGGTTTTGTGTATAAAGGTATGTATGCATGTATGTATGTATGTATGTATGTATGTATGTATGTCTGTATGTATATATGTATGTATGTATGTATGTATGTATGTATGTATGTATGTATGTATGTATGTATATATGTATGTATGTATGTATGTATGTTTGTATGTATGTTTGTATGTATGTACATATGTATGTATATATGTATGTATATATGTACATATTGTTGAACGATCGCCTATACCAAACAGGACCTGATTTACTTTCCGCTGCGGTGCAATTTTAATAAACCGCCTATAAAATAAAGGCCTCCTCCTCGATTCTCATGAATTCAAGGGAGCCTAACAAGTTTTCATGCTTTTATTAGAAGTGTTAAGTGATAATAAGTTGAGTTGACAATCTAAAAATGTAATATCTGTTCATAGTCTAACTCAAATGTATTCTCTTCGACTGTCGTTCTCTCTCTCTCCTTCTCTCTCTCTTAATTTTATCCAGTTTTTTACTTTTACTTCTTTTGTTCTTTCAGTGATGTTTCTATATGGAAAAATTGGCGCCCTCCTGTGTACATTTTTTGGGGTAAGTACAAATTTACATAAATGTCTGTATATATATACACATATAAAAATCTGATCGAGATATTTTTTACATATATGAACGTTAAATTATTTAATGGGGATAACTTAATGAAAACCCGTATTCCCCTGCTCATTTCTGCCCAAGATAATTGTTATGTGGTAGTCGAGTGTACTCTTTATGTTTTTCGATTGTTATTTTTCAATTGTGAGGTCTTCTTTTTAGATGATATGTGTATGTTCTAATGTTGCCAGATTTATATGCCTAATTGATCTAGAGGTCAAACCATAATCATTGGCGCTGCTAAATTTAAACATGGAGACTCTTGACGGGCACATAAGATTGCAGCGTTGCCACCCTGCTACCAAAGGAGGGACAGCTCGACGCCAAGATTTTTAACAGTGAAAAACGTGACAGGCAGATAAAATTGCAGCGCTGCCACTTTGCTAGCAAAAAAATAATTACAGAAATAAAATTGACAGTTGAGCTGTCTTGTCAGCTCGTGTCGCCAAGGTATTGCCAATAAACCGAGGTGTTGCCACACTTTTCCGAACTCTTAACATTTGCCTAACAAGAGAATACTTAAAGGTAATTCAACTCTATGTGAACTAAACACATTAACTGTGACTGGAACATGAAGGCACACACTCTTAGCCATTAAATATGATTCTGATCAAATAAACATTGACTAAATGGTATATCCAAAGCTCTAGCATGTATTTAAGCTGTGGCCTTAACTAATTTGAAGATGAAGCTGACGACCAGCCCCCACGCCCGAAATGTGATAGGCCCATGAGAGCCCAAAATAAAAGCATTTTTAATTTTATTTTTATTCTGCTGACAGGTGGGCGGAGATTCATTGTCCTGGCAAGGCGGACCGATGAGCCCGAGCCGACTTTTTAATTGTATTAACACGCTAATGTAAATCGCATAATGCCCCACCCTGGGCTGCGATGAAGAGGGGGGGGGGGGCGTGTGGGTAAGAAAAGGTCTTTGGGGCTCGTCTCCAGCGTCGCTTATTTCATATTTATGTTTATATTTTCTTCAGTCACGCTTTTAAGAGCGTTGAATAAATTTTAATTGTCTTCGGATGTCGCGATGCTTTTCATTTATTTTTCGTTGCGCCCCCGGCTGGGGCATTAAAAAATATTGCAGCATAAGGTCCTGCGCGCTGCCCACCAAAAACAAAAAAACACCAAAATACAGAAAAGGTAAACATAAAAAAAAAACATATGGCCGACATTATGCGCGTACTTACACTTATACCATACGATGTTCTTTGGCCCTTGGCCCTTGGCCCTTGGCCCTTGGCCTTTGGCCGGGCAATAGTAAAAGCGAAATTAGCCGAACGCAAGAGGACAACAAATTTTCTACCTGTTGGCCATAAAATAAATTCCATTATATTGTGACAAAAAAAAATAAATAAAAAAAAAAAAAGAAAATGAAAACACAAAATGAAAGAACAGAAAACGCGCTCGTAAAAATAATAATAATAAAAGCCAAGCCAAATGACGCAGCACAAGCACAGCGAAGCCGACTACAAAGACAGGTGGGAAACAAAACACGAATACACGGTGCGAGCGGTTCCCAGAAACCGAAACGCCTCAGTAGAGCACGAATCAATATATGCAGCAACAATAATTCTGTATACATAATTGAAGTTAATATTCACACAAATAATAAATGCATTCAGGTTTATAATAAGATGTTCCAAGAAACGTCGGAATTTCGTCAATATGAACAAAGTTTGTGAGAAGTAGGTTTTTGGGAACCGCATTGAACAGTTTTGAAGTGGTAATACCATCGGACTGGTGCCAGCAAATCAGGCAACAACTATAAAAGGCCCACAGCCCGGCAGCAGCAGCAGCAGCAGCAGCAGGACGACAAAGGACATCAGACAGGCAATGCGAGCAGCAGGTGGAGCTAGCAACTAAAACAAAAAACATTCAGCGCCAAATGCCCCCTGTGAAGCACACATACCCCCGCCCCCCTGGCCATTCAAGCTGGCCCCCAACCCATGGAAGCGCGGAAATTTTTGAGCAGACAATGCCAGATGAAAAATTGTGAGGCCTAAGGGACGATAACGACAAGACTACAACTACAACGAAAAACGCTGCGAATGGTGGCGACCTTTGTTTAAATATTAACAGAATTTCATTCGGCGGTGCAGTAGACACAAACAAACACACACACACACACACACAGGCCAGCAGGTACAGTAGACACACACGCACGCAGACAAGGAACACTTTTGGCAAGGTGAAGTTTTTGCTTTTTACGATTTTTTGTTTTGTTTTCCTTATTTTTTTTTTTGTGTTATTTTAATTTTATCTGTGTCTTGGGTGAGACAAACATCGTCGCACACATAGGGTGTGCGAGTCTGTCTGTTTGTGTGTGTGTGTGTGTGCCCAGACTCCATGCACTGGACAATCATAAAGCGGCGGAACTGCCCCCATCAATTGCCAACTTCGCTCGCCAAATCTGAGCTCAGCCGCAGATTTGTTTGGCAAGCGATTTCAAGTTTGAGTAGCCGAAAATTGAACCTTGAGACGCAGAAACAATATATATTGGTTTTTCCAGGCAGGTCGAGCCTAGCTGCGAAGAATGGGTACCTAAATAAGCTGTATAGCCGAAATTGAGGTTAGAGTGAAGAGAAAAATGTAAGAGGTTTAATGAAAACAACCTTAAGTCCTTCCCAGGCCAACATTAATGCCGAGAAAAAAATAACGCTACAGCATATGATCGAATTTTAATTTTGAAAGAATTCTAGGTATATTATTAATGAGGGAAAAATATGAATGTTGCAGAATATTTTTTTTTTAATAAATGTTTACACACATACATACGTACATTTTTATTACAACACTTAACTTTTGGGAACTTAAAGCTGAACTGTTACACACACAAACAAGTATTAAATTTAACAACAGATCTCAGTAGCAATAGCATCTTGTGGAACAAATGTTCTTCTGTACAAGTGTACAAGTGTATATACATATAGTCTACTACATATTACCTAACCTACAAATGTAAAACTAACCTACAAATGTTGAGATAACCTGCAAATGTAGAGATAACCTACAAATGTAGAACTAACCTAAACATGTAAACTTATCTAAAAATGTTAAACTTATCTACAACATTTGGAGCTAACCTAGAAATGTACAGTTTTTTTTTTTCAATCGAAACAATGAATACGATCAATGTAGTCCTGAAGCCAAGCATTGAAATCTGATAAAAGCAAATTGTTTTTGAATGTCTGCTAAACTAACTAAACGAATATCTAACCAAGTTAGCAGACACCCTGTTCCAAATATAAGTGAATCCTATTGTTTCATATGATTTCATGTATTCATAAATAAATTGATAAATATATATTCGTTATTTATAATCTAAGAATAGTCGCAAGTCTAGCTGTAAGCTTAGTTAGCAGATACCCTGTTCCAATTTCTATCTTTTCTTTCTACAAAATTTTTCGCACAGAGTATCTGAAAGTCTTGCATGTTTGTGTGCTGCATGCGGCCTTCTTTAATGCCAATTGAAATGGCAAAAACTGAGTTTCGGATTTAACAAATTGACTAACTAAATGCCACAAAGTGCTCCACGAATTGGGATGATGAAGTCGATGATAATGATGCTGCAGCCAGCTGCAGGGGCATGGGCGTGGCAAAGTGAACAAGCAAGACGAGCAACATTTTCGTGTTTTCCACAAAATTTAAGCAGCACAAATGTTTGTCGAAATATAACATTTTGTTTGGCCAAAAGTCAGGTGTTGGCCACACACACACACACGTGCACACATGCACACACACACAGCTCTGATGTGGTCTGGACAGCACAGTTGGGGGCTGCTGTGTCTGATTGGGCGCAGTTTTTGCTAGTCGAGTACTTGGCATTTGTATTTAATTTTCATTTTGCATTTGAACTTTTTACTCCCAGCAACCGCTGGGCAAACATGGGCCAAAAGCTTTGGGGCGTATAAAGGCACGTAGCAACCGCATCTGTGTGTGTGTGTGTGTGTGTGTGCGAGTGTTTGGGCGTGACTGCGCTCAAAGTGGGCAGGCAGCGGTACAATTGTTGCCATGTAACAGTTTATGTGTCATAAAAAGTAGTTTCCATTGAATTTGCACAGCATGAATATGCGACAGGTGAAGCCAAGGTGAGACATGGGGCGGGGAAGTGCGCGTGTGTAAGTGTGGTGTTGAGTAGGAAGTTTGGGCTTAAGCCTGAAGCTGGGTGTAGCTGGGTAAGAGAGTAATCATCTGAGCTGCTGCAGGCTAAAACCCTAAACGACAGTTGTA
Organism: Drosophila montana; assembly: GCF_035044405.1. Classification (NCBI taxonomy): domain Eukaryota; kingdom Metazoa; phylum Arthropoda; class Insecta; order Diptera; family Drosophilidae; genus Drosophila; species Drosophila montana. The sequence goes on from NW_026996772.1 coordinate 734,676, forward strand.
CAAATTACAGGTATACATATATACGCAGGTGTGCTTGTGTGTGGGTGTGGGTGCGTGTGTTTAGCTTTAGGTGTCTGCGTGAGAAAGTTATGCCAGGCATGCAAAGCATTTCAAAATGTTAATTAAATTTTTCGTGCATTTCGAGACTAATTGGCCGCGCCAGTGAACACGTGTCAGGACATGCAGGATCGTCCATTACGCCTGTTTTACCTTTCAACTCATGCCGGCCAACCCTTAACCCTTGCCCATTCTCCTAATTTCTCCATGCTTTCTTGTCTTTTTTTTTCCTTCATTGTATTCTCTGCGAGAATTTTTGGAAATTTTCTGAAATTGATTGCAATTGCTGCAAGTCGGACTCGAACAAACTATTATCAATATGAACAACTGCTATTGTTGTTATTGTTATTGTTGCAGCTGCTATTCAATTGCCCGGCTAGCTGGTTGCAACATGATTGCAACAACTTGTAGTATTGTGGCAGCCATGCAAATGCGCATAAATTAAATGCAATTTATGCGAAAAGTTCAATGCAGTCAAGAAAATTGGGGCGCACTGCCTCTCAGCATGTGGCTCAGGGTGAAGCTTTAGTATCTTAAGGCTGATGCTGCAAGATTTTATCAACTATGCTTGGTCGTGTTTTTCAGCTGGATCGTACAAGTCGAACTGTTTCTCATATCTCATGAGCTATGTTAGCTATTGATCTGTGTGGATTGGTCGAATGTTATTTTATATATCTAGAGCACAATGCAACCGAATATATTGAACGAAACAAATGAATAAACATAAATTTAGATTCCAAAATACAAAATATAAATTCAATTCATGACTAGATTTTCCAAATGCTACTTAACATATTCCAGATGTTATTTTTCTGTGAGAGCTTTAATTATTTTAACATATCGTGGGATAAAATAATATTAAGTATACGTAAGTCAAGACTCAGTTAGTTTTTTATTTATTATTTTTCCGTACTGGAAGAAATCTCTATTGTTGCAGCCCGTAGAACACACAGCTTAGTTTTAATGAAAAAAAAAAGAATACATTGTGTATCTTACAGGTTGCTCTTCCAAAGATAGTTCCAAAGAGGAAACATTTGTAAAGCTTGCAGCATTAAATCGGTATTTTTTCGAAGTTTTTCCTTCCAATAGATCTTTTACATCGTTGGCCAAACAAACAATGGACACTCAAATTGTGTTAATCATACATTTTATAGGCCTTAAGTTTTCTAAAAAAGATTATCAAATGAAATCTGGCATGTCATGGGAAGAGCATCGAAATCTCGGCGTATCGAGACTTGATTTGTTATCAGGTTGGATTTGTAATCAATGGATTAACGACGTGGTTACAGATTTGTAAGCTTTTGAAAACGGTTGCGTAATGTCATTCTACTGCACTTTCATCCTTTTCACGCAATGTAGTGAAATTTAAGTGAATTTGAATTTCATATGTAATTGAAATCTCGCTCTGCCCATGTCTAATTACTATGAAAAGTTGTTTATCTCAAAGTGAATGTTGATTTGTGTTATATAAGCGAAGTTCTCCAACTCGAAGTGCTTAAGTTCCAGAGAGCTTTGTGCTTGAAATGCAGCAGCAAAAGTGGTGAAAGTTGGCAAGGTGAAATCCGTCTTGGTTGCCATTTTGCTCTGCGATTTTCAGCCATTTTCCACTAAAAGTTAATTATTTTTATGATCGGAAGTTTCGTTGACTTCAATTAGAGGAAGTGGAGCCGAAAGACGCAGCCCCCGACGCGGCCTTAGCTATTTGCCGCGGGCAGCGTCATTAGGCGGGCCAGGTGAGTTGGCTTTGGCCGGGGGATGGGTTCAGGTGCTTGGCTCTGGGTCATTACGAGCAATGTTGTTGTTGTTTGTGTTGCTTTTGTTGGCGCGGCCGTTGGTCAAAGGCTTTTTATTAGTTTTTCGTTTATTCGCCAGCTGCTTTAACTTTTCCGGTGTGTGGCCACCAAAGCGCCACTTTGTCGACCCCGTCTGCCAAACAGCTTGTGTAATTTCTTTATATTTGTGGCTTTTATTATACAGCCAACCCAAGTCCAAGTCCAGGTCCAAGTCCATGTCCAACTCCAGCTCCGGCTCTGGCGCTGGCTCTGGCTCCGGCTGCCTTCTCTCTTCTTGTCGCTGCCATGTTGTTTGCTTAGCTGTTGTTGGTTTTGCTAATTTTTATTTATGTTCTTAAATGTTCCCTGTCGTGCCAACGGGCCACGCATTTTTATTAATTTTATTTCAGTGTGATTATTGTGATTAGTTTGTTGGTCACCGCCCAGACGACGCGCCCTTCTTCTGCCTGAACACCTTCCTTTTGTGGCTGCTTTTCTGCTTCTTCTGCTTTTACGCTTTTCCGTTTTCTCGTTTTTCTCGCATTTCGACTTTTCCCTTTTATTTATTTGGGCGACGACTTCGGCAAAGTCATTTTCATAAATTTTGGCACAAGTTTTTGGCTGTTTTGTTTCGAGGAAATTGGCGCCCATAAAATAGGCGACGCTTAATTAAGAGAAATTTGTTGAAAAGTGGCCAATGCACAAATGTGAAGCCGACACGGCAATGCTCTTCTCTTATATCCGATTAGCTTTGTTCTTTTGGCTTACTGCATTTTGTTTGTGAGTCGAAGGATGTTTGAAAACAATCAGCGTTCAATGTTTAGTTGATTAAATAAATGAAAATATCTACTATTATTTCACACATACACAAACGCAGTCCCTTTCACACGCGCTCTCTCTCTCTCTCTCTCTCTCTCTCTCTCTCTCTTGCGAGAGTAATTCAACCCTCTCCTCTTTTTTATGCCATTTTCGTAAACGTTTTACTGACTGCACTATTGAAAAATTTGTTTATTAATTAAATATACCCTTTTATATATTTATTACCCTTTTTTATGATCACATTAATTTTTTGTAGTTGTTTTGCCTAAGTGCTCAAAATTCACTTGTTGCTTTGGGCACTGGCTGCAAATAGCTGAAATTAATAATTAATGACAAACCCTTAATTTCGTTTTGGGACTTGGCTGACTTATAGAGACCCTTAAGTTGTTAATTTTTTGCAAATTATCTGCTTGCCTGAGCGCCAAAAGGTAGCCAAGCCCTGCGTGGCCTGGCCTATCCTGGCCGAGGTGTTCATGTTCGCAAATCAGATGGGCCATTTCGCGGGTCAATCGTTTGGCTCATTGGGGGATTCCAGTGCGTTGAGGGCTTCAACAAGTTGCGGGGCAATTTGTGTGCGAGTGTGTGTGCGCACATTAGTTGTACTTAAAGTGCAAAAACATTGCGAACACTGAGCTCAGAAGCCTATTTTCAAAAGTAAATCGCCTCAATTTCCACCTATCAACATGTCTGCCATCTGCTGCCGTTTTCCCTATCCACAGACCTCATAACCGTTCCCGCTACCCAGTTTTCTATTCCTGCCCAACCTTGCAGCCCTTTTGCGTGCGTCCGTGCGTGTGTGTGTGTGTGCGTGTGCGTGTGTGTGTCTGTGTGTGTGTGCATGCTGAGTGGGTTCTTGAGTCGCACAACACTTCCGGTTGCCACTTGTGAGCTTAAAGCCTTTCAGCCTTTGAGTGTTTGTTGTGGCAATGCCTTGGCAGGCGCATTTACAGTGCAGTCAGGCCAGCCAGACAAGCACGACATCAGTTGCTGTCTGCACGCACAGCTTGAAGATACCCTGTAATTGGTGTGCCCATGTGGCACTTTTTGCAGCTGCTAAATTTAGTTTGTTGTTTGTTTAAACTGCCTGTTACATCTACATATATGCCCAGTTTGTGTGAGTGTCTGGCTACAGGGTATGCAAACAAAAAACATGACGCGTCCAACATGCTTCTGTCTTCCGCTCCGATCGCATGCGCGTGGCTACAACTAATGCTAACCACATAGTGCAACCAACAATAACAACAATAAACTAGGAAGACACACACACACACCCAAGCACACTCACAGACAGTGCATGCAGACATTGGAATATTTGCTTAGCCGTCTGCTGCAGCAAATTCAAAGACCATGTGGGTCAGCGCGAAGGGTATGGGTGGTCAGCGAAGGGCCTGAAGGGGGGTGGAGAGCTGGCTAGGGGCTGTTTGGGGTAACTGCTTAGGGCTATTTAAATGGGCATTTGCCACTCGACTACATAGTTCATATTAACTCGCAGGTTCCATTAATGCCCAAGCAAGCATATGTCTGGAGTAGTCCTTCAGCTATCGAGTGATGTAATTTCCCTGACACACACCAACACGCCTTATCAGCAGATTACACGAATGGAAGCAGTGATAATTTATCGAAATTAAATATATAACATAATCTATCCAAGTAAATAGTAGACTACATTTATAAACTTTTAACATAGCTGCAATAAAACAACAAAAATATGTTGTTTCACGATTTTTGTTCGTATCTTGGAACAACATTTATTTTAAAATATTTTAATATAGTTCTTTTTTTTTAATAAAAATATTGTTCAAGTCAAAATAAAATGAAAGGTTCCAATATTTTTTAATTTATATTTTTATGTTTAATTGTTTATTTATTTAAAAAAAAAAAACCAGTTCCAGACTTGTTTCTAAATTGTGCTCGATTTCTTGGTTAGTTTTAAGGCATTGCTGCCAGGATTTGTGGGCATATTTTTTCTCCAGATTTTTGTGCACTCTTAAGCTATTTCCACCGTGCAGGTTGAACTCGTTAGCCTTAAGCTCTCCAGGCTCGAGGCCTGAGCCTGTACCGTTGTGAAAAGTGCCCTCGCAGGCAACTCATGCGGCTGTGCTGCCTGCTGCCAAAGCCAGGCATAGGCATTCGGTGAGACGATTTGGCAAACAGTTTTCGAAACGGATTTCCGGGCCCAGGCCATATTCATTATGTGCTGACATTAGGCACGCACTCTGCCCATCCCCCCACCCGTCTCAGCCACGGTCAGGATACAAGCGACTGCAACAGGCAGCAGGTCAATCTGGACAAGGACTCAGAGCTCCAGGATAGCTAATGATGTGCTCTTAGGATTTGACATAATCGATTGCATTGAGTGCTGCTGGTTTCTTCTTGTCTCTCGATCAAGCACCTTTCGTGTAAGCCCAACAAAATCCCACACCAGTTGCCAACTCGTTTACCACGCCGTTTACTAGTATGCTCTATGCCATGGGGAGCAAAGATTTTGTTATTATGTTTATTTATTTTTGAAAGTCTGATATTCAGATATTAGAGTTTTTCATAGTTCGGGTAACTTTCTAATGCTAGATTGACATGTATAATATCTTGACTCAGTCAATTATCTGATCAAATCTGGCCTGTCTTGGGAAGAGTATTGAAATCTCGGTGTATCGAAATTTGATTTGTTATCAGGTTCGGTCTGCGCTTTCGGTTTCTTTTCCTGCTTTGTTATTTTTATTTATTTTTTTTTGCCTATCGTTCATTTTGTTTGCTGTGCGCTTCGTTTTTATTGTGGGCTTAAGCGTTTTTATGGCCAATTTGACGAATGACCCCCTTAAATGGGTTAAGCGGGAATAAGCCCGAGGCGGCCAACTAAACAACCGAATAACCTAACGCACGTTTCATCTGTGTGTGCGCGTGTGTGTGCCAGCGGGTGCGTGTGTGCGTATGTGTATGTGTGTGCGAGTTTTGGGAGGCCGATAAACGTCCTCCAGAGCGCGCCTGCCTGTGCCTAATTTATTCGTTTGTATCGCTCATAAATAAACCAAAATTGGGCAAGCGACAGAAACTTGAACTTGACTTATTGAATTTGCAAGGCAGAGACTTCTTCAATTGCGCCGAGGGTCCTGTTCTCCACCTCCGGCTCCTGCAGTGCTCCTTGTGTTCCCCTTTGAGAGCGTCGCTAGTCGACTAAAAACAATTGAGAGTTCAGTCGGGCTGCTAGACTGGCAAATACGCAGTATTAAATAGACATAGATGTTTACACTTATTGTAGATCAAATTCAGTTGCCGAATCAACTTGGACTCAAAAGGTAAGCTTAGTTAAGAAAAATCCTTAATTTTTGTTCAAGCTTAAACATACGAAATGAATTATATTTAGCTACTAGTAAAGTCTTAAGAGGAAGTTTCAAATAATGATGATATTTCGCTGGGGAAGCGGGCAACTTTGTTTTCGATACTCCAAATCTATATAGTTTTTTTTTCTAAATGGATTCTAATATATATATATACATATAATTGGGACCTTCTTAACTTGAAGCACAATCTATAACGAGCTCAGATGACTGCAGTTACTTTGGAGTTATATACCCATAGAAAAATGGAACACAAAACTCAAACAGAGGTCACCGAATTCCAAAAAATGATTACAAACTATATCCGAATAACCCAAAGCATATCTCTATCCATTCCCATTGCGTCATATGTATGAGTGTGGGATACCCCTTTTGGGCGCATTTATTGCTGCAGGGTATGCGAACACACTTACTAGGCTGCATAATCATTGCGCCCATTGCTAGTGGGCGTGGCTGGCTGCGCTGGGGACTGCCTCTAATGCGCGTCTAATGGCGCAAATAAATTTCAACTAAGGAATTTTTATAGAGAGAGCCATAAAACCAAATGGCTGCCAATGGTTGGTACCCCCTCGCCACCATGCGATGCCCCGCCCCGCCCCGCACCGCACCGCCCCGCACTCTCACGCGCGCTGGCCCGCCTGCAATGGCTGTCCGTCAGGGTGTACGTGTGCTTGTGTGTCCCTGTAATGTTAATAGCCTTAATTGAGCGTCTGTTTTGCGCCTGCCACGCCCACTTATTTGTTTATTAGCGCCCCTCGGCGGCCCACAGCATAAAAAACGTCACCGTGGAATTTTCATTTGGCTTTTGGGATAATAAAACCGAAACGTGAATCGTGAGAGCGTCAATTAAACAGGTGTGTGTGTGTGTCTCTGTGTGTGTGTGTGTGTGTGTGTGTGTGTGTGTGTGGGCGCTACGCTAAATGTGGGCGCGGTTCACGTGATGCTATTCACATTTAATACCCCATTGAGATGCCATGATGCAACTGACGATTTCCCAGTACCTCGAAGTCGCGTTTAGTTTTCCAGCGCAATAAATTCCGTTCCGAGCGCTCTTAACGATACATTTTCTCTGCACCTTTCACCTTCAGCTTAATGAGTTGTCGCCAAAGTTATGTGTGCAGATAAAGGAGCTAAATGTTGCCCAGATCTGCTGGCCAGCAAGTACTGCGCCTTACTCTGTTGCAGCTAGCTGCTTTGAGGCTAAATCGGTGGGAAATATTCAAAAAATACTTCCATTTTAACATTCGCCTTGAGTTAGGATCAGCAGACGATATCTGTGCCTCATTATAATTCTATAAAGCCAGGAACGAAAAATCGAAAATATATTTTACTATATATACAAGTAAAGATGGTTCAGATTAAAATAAATGATAATGTCAAGCTCGCTCGTCAGGAAGGAATTCGTCAAGAACATTTGTTAATAAAAAAGAATATTAAATATATGCCTTTTTAATTATTAATACTTGCAATTAGATGAGCAGACTCTAATAGTTGTTAAGTCCGCCCAAAGTCTACATGCATACTCGAATATTATATGCCTGCAGAATGTTCCATTTAAAGTTGGACACATTTTTTTTTTGTGGCCAGTTGAGGAAAATCCATTAAAATTTTTAAATGCAGTGTTGGCACTTTTTGCACTAATTTCACATGCTTATAGCTGCTATGTCTGTGTGTGTGTGCTCGCGTGTGTGTGTGTGTGTATCCGTGTGTGTGCCGTTCGGTCAGGTGTAACGACGTCGCTGGAGTATGGCGCAGCAATTTGCTAGTGAGTCAAATGGATTTGACCTTACCCACAAAGACGGAAAGAGACAGGAATACGAGCAGGGCAGGGCATGCGAACAGGGACTTAAAAGGAACTATGGACAGGGGTTGGTGGGTGGTGGGGGGAGGACAGCGTTGGGACTGTCCAGGACCAGCAGCCAAGCTACACTAATGCTTAAGCTGATTTCAACAGACACACACACACACACATACTTACACAGCGGGCAGACTTCATTTGCTGGCATGGGCGTTGGGCAGGGGGCGCGGCCAAGTGGAAGCAGCGGCAGGGCAACTGACGCTGGGCAAGTGTCACGTAATGCAGCGCGGCAAGCGCATTAACACATTTACACGAGACACAAACACACACACACACACACACACGCGCACACATCTATACAGGTATGTGTGCGTATGCACAGGGGCACAGACAGGTAAAACGGTAAACAACAAGAACAACAACAACAAAAGCAAAACTAACGGCAACAAACGCGACACGCTTAAAAATCTTTGCAACTTTCTTTTGCGCCAAAAGCAGCAAATTTCATTTAACACCCAAAGCTCCAGACATGCCAGAAAAAATACAAGCAGAGAACAGTGAGCGACAGAGTGAGAGAGTGAGAGAGAGAGAGAGCGAGAGAGAGGGCGAGCGGGAGTGCGAGAGGTAGGTAGGAGTGAATGCGAAAAGTGCATGGCCGCGAATTAAAAAGGTCATTTGGTTGCACTTTGCGCATTACACTTTTTTTTTGTGAGCGTGTGTGTGTGTGTGTGTGTGTGTGTGCGAGTTGGTCAAGGGAGCGTGTGCTGGCAAGAGCGAGACAGCTATAAAGAAAATGCTTAAGAGACAGAGATAGAAGGGGGGGGGGGGGGGGGGGTCTGGGCTGGCTGTGAAATAACTTTGAAGCGCTGGCAACGGTATTTGGCGCTGCTCCAAATGAGCAGCAGCCCAACGGCGCGTGCCGAATGCGAAAACCGTTTGCCTGGGGACTGGGCTGGTTGTGTGGGAAGCGGGCGGGGGAAGGGGGAAGGGTTCACGCGAAGGCGCTTGAAAGGTGATTGCGAAGTGCTAAAGATGCGCCAGGTATGGCAAGCAAACATTGTTGCGGAAAACTAATCCACCAAAAGAAAATCAACTGCAGTTTCAGCCTGAAAGTATGCAATGATTTAAGGACGAGGCAGTGTAAGACTCGGAAATATCACGTGCCCAGCTGTAAATTGCATCAGCACAAATTACTAATTATACATTAATATGTGGGCTACACTCACAAAGGTGCGTTAGAGTAAGACAAGGAGCATGAGAGAGGCATAAGCAAGCAAAGAGAGAGATCGCGTGCAAGAGAAAAAACAGATTGAGATCAGGTATAAAGCGTATTTTACTGTTAATATAATCCTAATAATATAAAAATGTAACCCTTTTAAGTCTTAATTGAATTCATGAGAAGCGCATAGTAGGGCCTTAGAGTAAGAACAGTGGAATTAGAGAGAGACACTAAAAATGAGAGTGAGAGAGAGAGAACAAACACAAGAGAGAAAACAAAACGCAATCAGTTATAAAGTTTGCTTACTATTATTATAAGCCTTAAAATTGGTGCATGCTACCCTGTAAGTCCTAATGGGACTCATGAGAATCGCATTGTAGGGCGCTATATAAAAACACGTTTTAATTTGCAGCGCCCTAAGGGAAGTTATTAGCAAATTGAAGTTAACTTCATGGGTTGGTATATGAAAGCGGGCATAAATCGGCCTTTCCCGCCCAACGTTCTTTCTTTCCACCCATTTTCCACAATGAATTTGCTTAAAAATGAGCTTAAAGTAGATGGAATGAAAGCGAAAGTGTTAGCACAACAATATTTTGCTTAAATCAAGATCTTTGTGCTTGTTATTCATAACCTTAAGAATTATAAAATAACGAATGAAGTAGGACTGGGCTTATGTTGGGATTGTTTGTTTTTCTCAATGTGTATTTATCTCTTTATTTTCGCACATTCAAGAAAACGGACCTTCGTTTTTACGCGAAATTAATTTTTTAATTTTTATCCTCAGTGTATGCAACCGGAAAAAAAGAAGTAGAAAGGAATCGGGCGATAAAGAGGCTTAGCGGCCAGCTGGATAGGTGTTGGCCTGCGCGAGTGCCGGCCAGATAAGGGCATTGCAATGTTATTAAACTAATTGAAAGACGATGGGCGGCAAGGCGGTCTTAACTGGCCGAGTCTCGCTGCTCCTGCTGCCGTCCGGCTAAACGTTGGCTTATCCTTATCGCTGCCGCCGCAGACCCAACAGCCGGCATCGCCGGTCGTCCCAACAACAGCAACAACAACGGCAACAAGGAGGACCTACGGAAGCCATGCAAATTGGAGCTTTTGGCCGATTTGCATTCAAAGCCAATGCGTTGACTTTTGCCGGACAAAAGGCAAAAAGGATGCCGACCAACAGCAACAGCAAATGAAAAGCAAACAATTTTCCATCCGCAAAACAAAAATTAGCCAAAGCAGCGACAATTGTTAAGCAGATGGGCTTAGCGCAACCAAAATGCCCACAATTCCAGCATGCTTATGAAATCGAAGTACTCTAAAAAAAAAAAGGAAAAACCCCATCCTGCTCTTTATCTGCCCCATGTTGCTCTGCCTCTGTCTAAATACCGTCCGTTGACAGTAATACACTCAGTTAGCTCGGGCCAAATAGAACGCAACGTTCTCAGCTTTCAAACACTTTATAGTTCTTTATTTTTTAGTGGTTCCTTTTCTGCCCAAGTGTTTGCTTTTGCCACTCGTTAACTCTCTTTGCACACACACACACGCACACACACACGCACACACATCATAATTTATTTGCGTATGTGTGCTTAGGAAAAGTGTTAAGTTGGCAACACGAAAAATGTGCGCGCCGCAAGACGTCGGTTTTTCACTTTGCTCTCCTCTTTTTGCCCGCAGCCCTCAAAAAACTGAAGCAAAATCTTACACGCAGTTGTTGAGCCAAAGGGCGTGGCTGCAGGGGCTAATGCGTGGCTAAAGGCGCACAGTGGTAAAAAGCAGACCGTCTGTGAACAAAATATTCAAAATATTTTCTTTTATGCAGCCCAAATTTGGGAATCCTTAAAATACTCTATACATATCGCATGGGGTAGCTGAATCGGGAATAAGTTTAAATACTTTTGTTTTTCATAAATTTTATTTATATGCTTTGACTTCTTTGACTTCAAACAAATGAATTTTCTATAGCTGCAAAAGTTAACCGATTTTAAGGGTGGAACTTTTTGAATCAGTTCATTTTTCAAATATGATTTATTTGTATTCATGATTTTAAAGATACTTGAAACTTGTTGAACCAGTTAAATCGTATATTTGTCATCTCACATTGCATATTTGCAGTCGCATTCAGTTACTTTTGCCACTCACTGTAAGCACTGTGCTTCAGCTGGCAATACGTTTTGCGCCACTGTGCGTTGGCTGTATTGCGGCATAAGTGGATTACCGTATTAAGTTTTTATTATTAGTCTAACTGGCGAAGGCGTCGTTGACTTTGGGCAACCCTCGCCGAGGATGAGAGCGAGGACGAGCACGAGGACGTCAACGCACTTGACGGCTAACAAGCGTGTGTGTGAGTGTGTGAGTGTGTGTGTGTGTGTGTGTGTTTGTGGGCGGCTTAAGCTTCTAACAGCTGCAAATTAAGTGAAAATAAGAAAATTAGCTTAAAATATTTGCTGCGACCCTTCAATTTCGTTTGCCAGCTTGCGGCCTGAGCGGATTAAGCTTGTCGGAGTTGTTGTTGTTGTTGCTGTTGTTGTTCTAGTTAGTGGAAGTTAATAATTAGAGAGGACAGGCTTGATATCCCAGCCCAATTCTAATCCCAATCGCAATCGCAATAGCAATTCCAATTTCAAATACTCAACCGGAGAGCCATTTAATTTGCGTGGCTGCTTAAATCTCAAGGCGTTCATTTTCTGGCCAAGGCATAACTTTCATTTATGTGGCGGCCCCAGTTCGTATATTATGCGATGTATTCTCTCTCGTTAACGCTTGCTCTCCCTCTCTCTTCCATTCACACTCTCTCATTCTACCTCTCTCTTTTGGTCTCTCTGAGTACATGTGCATATAGTATATGAGGCTCTGGCGATTGCAAAACTTTTCAACAATGGCGACAAAAGTTTCACTTCCTGTTTGTTGTTGTTGCTCCTCTGTTGCTGCCCGTTGCTATTGTTGTTGTTGTGCTTGTTGGAAAGTAGCTTTGCTTCAAGCATTGGCAATGGGAAACAACAAATGCGTTTAGCTAATGACAAATTGCCATCAAAGTTGAGTGCGAAACATGTGAAGTGCAGCCAACTTTGCCGTGCACAACAACGATGCGCACTAAAATTCCCAAACGGTTACAGCTTGCTGCAACATCAGGTTGAACCCGAAGCCCACACAAAGCAACCGACAACATACTGACCCCAGCTTGGTTATTCGCAGTTTCAATTGAGGCCATGGTCTAGCTGCTTTCGGCCCGGCTGTCATATTTCTTGGCTTTGTTTAGGGCTTCTTAAAAGGACGTCGGCAATGCAGAACTAAGCTAAGAGCCATGCAGACATTGAGAGAGCTTCAGTTTTTGGGGCCTGACCATTAGTAAACACACTCGCACATACACACACACACACTCACACACACACACTTACACACACACACACACACACTTATAGGCCTAAAGTTGTCAACTAAGCTGCTAAGTTGTCGACCGAGTGGCCATTCTTGTGCCGAGCTCTCAACAACCGGCAAACCCCTTTGTCACGTTGTCATTTGTTTGCTGCTACTCTATTAGCCGCATTTTAATTCAGTTACTTAAGTTTAGTGTGAACACAACAATTTCATACTTAAACAAACGCACACACACACGCACACAAACAGACATAAGAGTCTAGAGGGCAACGGTCAGGGTACATGCGGCGTATGCGCAATTTCCAAAAACTGCTGCTGCAATTTGAAAATTTACTTTGTTTGCTCTTATGTGTGTCTGTGTGGGTGTGTGTGAGTGTGAGTGTGTGTAATTTTCACATAGACTGTTCGTCAGTCAGTTTGCCGCATTGACCTCACATTGTCACAGCTTTTGGGCGCAGGCGGCCGCCTAGCTTGGCAGCTGGCATATAGCGGACGGGCGGTCGGCTGCTGCCACCTCGCCTACTTGCCTCATGATGCTCTGTGGTCAAAGGTAAAAAGTTTTGTCAAATTGAAAATGTTTACTGCTTCGTACTTTGCCGTTAGTTGCTGCTGGCTATGGGTCAGGGGTTAGCGACAGGGTGTCTCTGTGCGTGGGCTGCCAGTCGTTCGGGCGGCAAAAACATTTTAAATTAGATAAATTTTATCGCTACACATGAGCTGCTCACACACACACACGCATACACAGAAACTAAGACGCACAGCTGGAAAAGCTGTGGAAAGTTTTGAGAGATATTTATTACAGGACACTTCATGTGCAACTGCAGCAGCAGAGCCAGTTGCAACAGCAGCCGCAGCAGCAACATTCCCAGCAAGGACCTTCATCGCCAGGACTCGCAACAACTCCCACTCAGTATGTCTAGCCGTGTGGCATGTCAAAAGGCATTTAATTTGATTTGAAGTCTTACTCTAAAGAGTTGTTCAAGTTTATTTATTTATTTTTTCATTTTTGGCAACTTTAATGAGCACACGAATAGGCCTTTCCATAAGTACATTTTGCTGCATGCAGCTACCCAGCTCAATATTTGGCATTCGCAAATGTAATGCGATTTGCATAAAAGAGTAAACAGGTAATTACTAACTAACAGGATCTATAACTTAACCTATAAATATATTAACTAACGAAGGTGGCAACTCTGACACATGTTAAGCTGCATTTTAGTCCTAACAGGCACTCCAAGGCAACGGGTTGTATTTGGTTATCGATTTATTTATATTTAGCAATAAGTTTAACATGTTGTCAAGTGCGCGGGCTGCCACATTTCAATATAGTGCACATATGGCAGCACTGAAGCCTAACAAATCGCTTGCAAACGGTTTAAAAATAAATTTTTTTAACTAATTGAGAAGCCAACGTAATGCAGTTAGACTGTGTGCGAGGTTAGGGTGTCTGCTAGTCGAGTCGCAAGTTATCGTGCTAGCAGAGTTGCACAAATTGTTGTTGTGAATGAAAGGCCCTGCCAGCGAGCTATTTAAATGACATTTTCATGGAGCGAAAAGTGACACATGCACACACATGCACACTCCCACTCACACACACACACACACACACACACAGGGCACACACATAGATGTCAAATCAATGTCAGGCGGAAAAACCAAAATCAGCAGAATAAGCAGCGTTCTCGCGTTGGCGTTGTCGTCATTCTCCTTCTGGCCTGCATCATGGGCGTCAATCAAATGCAGAAGTTTAACAGCAATTGGCAATGGTATAAATGGATATGGGTGTGCGTGCGCGTGTGTGTGTGTGTTGGGAGCAAAGAAATTGCGTAGAAATTGCCGATGCACGGCATCAAAATAAATGGCTGGGTAACAAAATGAATCTCATACTCAACCCATGGATATGCAAATTGAAGTGCAGCGGCAAGCAAAATGAAATCAAGCGCCGTCTGCGTCTAACTGTTGCGAAATTTGCGCGTTTCGATGCGGCTGCCAACCTGTCAGGCAGGAGCTAAGCCAAGATGTGGCAACACTCGAGCAGAACTGCTCAAGTGGCAAACGGCGTGCTACCTGCCACATGCCACATGCCACATGCCACATGCCGCATGCCGCATGCTGCTAGCTGCTAGCTGCTCGCTGCTTGCTCCTTGTTGCTTGAGACAAAAACAGCGGGCGCATTGTCAGCAGAAAACTTCATCGACACGTGTGCACCGAGTGCTCAGCCAGAGGTGCACTATAAAAATGAAGAAATTATATGGCATGCTTCTGTGCGCTAGGCGACAGGCACGCAACGCCGCAAACTCATCATCAGCAGCAGCATCCAACAGCAGCAGCAGCAGCAACAACAACAACAACAGCAGCAACAGCAGCAAAAAATAACAACAACAATCTCAACAAGTAAGAGCTCTCAAGTCGGGAGTAAACGTCTAGAAGTTATCCTGAACCAAAACTTTCTTCTTCCCTTAGCCCCTTAGCTATCGAAAATGCAAAATCCGATCTATATATATCTATCTATATAAATATCCCAAATGCTTGCACATATTAAAGCACAAGGCTCTTCGACAATTTTGCAATATTTTGTAGAAAGCGAGTTAAAATATCCCTGATTCCAAGCTTCTAAGGACCACATTTTGTGTATTTAGCTCTTAAGATCTACAAGTTATGAATATCAGCATTTATCAGTAGCTTTTGTAGTTTCTGAGATCTGCGCGTTCTCGAGAAATATGTTTCTTATTCAGTCTAGCAAGCTACCTTGCCGTTACATACGTTTGCACCTGCACAATATACCCGTTTTAAGCCATTTTCATTTTCGGCGGGTTCCGGGTATAAAAATGTCGCCAGCACGTACACTTGACTCATATACTATATATGATCGGGCAGCAGGAACAGCGGAGTGGATAGTGGGGCGATGGCAAGCTGGAAAGATTATGTTGAAAGGTAAATAAAACTACTGCCAGCAAATGATAATCCCGTCTGATGAAACCCGCATGTCCTTTCAGCCAGTCATTTAATAATACAATTTTCATTTTGTGTATTTTTTTCAGTCATTTCTTTTTTGTTTCTCTCCTGTGTCTGCTTTGTGTTCATGTAAGCCAAGTGCGTTAAAATACCAGCTACAAAGGAATTCCAGTTAACAATGCGGATATATAGCTGCACAGGTGTTCTGGATTCCCATTTAGCAGGCAAACCAGCAGAGAACCTAACGATGATTGTTAGCAAAGCTTTTTTTTGGGTCATAAACAAAATGGACGCAATGAAGTACACGTGAGTTTCTGTTAAATATCTTTTATACATATATAAGTATCTATTAAATATATAACATAATATTTTACTTCATTCTCTCATATTTCATATGCAATATAGATTAAGGATCTTCCCACCATTTTATCTAATCTAAATATTTAAATATTCCATATATTTTGCTTAATTTCTGTTTAGTTTCGGGCAACAAACACAATTTTTTTGACATGCCCTGCTTTGTAAGTGCTGTCAGGTCTTCAAGGACCTGCAACATTTGGTAACTAGCTCTTGGATGGGCACTTCTTAAAGTGGGGCTTCGTAAGGACTGTAAAGCAAGTTAATGTATCCAAGCGCTATGTGGTGACAAGGCGCTGTGGCCTTGCTTGGCACCTAGACAACAAAATATGCACACCTTCAGCACAGAGGCACAAACACGCACACACACATACAGACGCGGAGCGGGCTGCCGCGAAAGAGAAAGTTAAATTAAAAATGTCAAATTGCATACATTTAGGAGCTAATGAAATAAGTTAAGCGACAACAACAACAACGACAACAAGAAGAACACGAAGGAGAAGAGGCAGACGCAGAAGAATAAGTGGAAGAAGGATAAGAAGAAGCAGTGCCCAAATCGTTTGCGCAGAGCACCGCATTAAGCACACTACACACAACACTGCACAAAGCGCCACCTACACATGCAAAACTGTCGCTCTCCCTCTCTCCCTCCCTCTACCTCTCGCTCTCGCTCACTTTGTCTTTCTATCTCACTCTGTCGCGCTGTGCGTTTCGTTTGCATTGCAATTTGAATTAATTTGACTCTTTTTTTTTATGAACTTTAAGTGTGCCAACGTCAGCAGCGCAGCGTTGCCAGATGTTTTCGCTGTTTGTTTGTATGTTTATTTATTTGTTTGTTTGCATGTTTGTCGCTAGTGCCACGTTGTGTTATTCATTTAGTTGGCATTCAGCTTGTGGCAAGTAATATGCCAACTGTCAACTGTCAACTGTGCATGTGAATGAGCTGAGTTGAGTAATGTTAATCAAAAGGCCCAAATAGCAACAGGCCACGATGAAGGCCAGTGTGGGGTTGCGTCATATGGGGGGTTATGTTGCCACCTCACTGCTTAGGCACAAAGCGATAACACATCGCCAACCAAGCAGTCAATGGAGACGCAAGATACGTGTTTATCACACAATCTCATTATCTTGTCTCTGCCCTATGTCCCAGCTGTCGCCTGCCTGGCCATCTAACCATCCTTCTATCAATCCATAACTATTCCTCTATCAATCTATCTGGCTGCTTAACTCTGCCCGCCGGCCCTGATGATGTTGATGATGGTCAACAATGCTCGTATCGTATCTAAGATGCATGCATGCATTACAAGTATGAGTTGTATATAGTATAAACATATATCTATATACATTTATGTACATACATATATACATATGTATACATATATACCATTTGTCTTAGTTCAGCTTCCTGCTAGAATGTTGTTTTTGTTATTATAATACACCGTATCCAAAGGCAGAGCGTGTATTTGACTTGCGCCGAGTGCTTGAGCGTATGGGCCAAGTTTGGTTATATATATATATAAATACATATATATATATATATAAATACATATATATACTGCGTATGCAACACACGTTTTTGATGAGTCGGTTCAGGGTTCGAACCATTGCCTCGCCCGATGATTCGGTTCGTTAACCTGTTTATCACATATGTGCACTTAGGCATTTTTTAATTTGTCATAGTTCAAATAGCAAAACGATAGCTTTGCCAAAAATAATTTCAAATACCAAATTAATAACGGTTTGAACCAAAGAGTTTCTTGAACACATACGACTCTGTTCAGGCTTGGACTTTTGAGCTCAAAGCAGCTTGCTATATAAAATATAATATAAATATATGCATATGCATATATATTAAATCAAGTTAGAGCTGGATTATAAAAAGAACTCTCTAGATCCCCGCAATTGTGGAGCTTGAATCACAAAATTGTGTATGAAAGTGGAGACCATTGGCATTTAAAGTCTCATTTGGCGCCAGGCACTCTCTAAGCTCGTCTAAGATGTTTTATAGAGTATCTCCTCGTTGTCAGCTTTTCCGCTAAGCTATTTGATGTTGCTGGCATTCGCCTTGGTTTGGGTGTTGATTGTTGTTGACTTTGATTTTTGCAATCTGTTTTCGATTTATTTTATATTTCTTCCAGTTGACTGACATTTCTGCACTGTCCGCTCGCCGAGAAGCCCACCCACATTTGCCGCATGGCGCTCAAATTCTAATTTAGTTCATTGGCTTAGATCCCAGATTCCAGTGTCCTTGTTGCTGCTGTTGCATACAATTTGAGTAAATAGCACAAAATATATTGACACATGCGGGCCGCCTTTGTGTGTGTGCGTGTGTGTGTGTGTGTGTGGCTTGTGTGTGGTATGTGACAGTCGTCACGGGCGTAGCCGATTGCACATTTAGCATTTTGTCAGCGCCCGCATTTCGTCAACGCTTCAAATTTGCAATTCCCTTTCGTATTTTCATCACAATTTTAATACCCTTCAATCGACTTCACACACAAATTCGATGAGGGCTACAATTTCTGTAGCGAATCTATTTTACTCTGGATTCTGAATGTATATAAATATATATACAAAAAATTACTTTTCGTGTGATATGAAAACTTTTGCGATTAGGGTATATGTAAGACAATTTTATTAGATAAATAATGGGACACATTCGAAAGGAGCAAATTTGATTAGCTTATTAAGTAACTCTTAAGAGCCCCTCCATTCTTTCATTCTTGTTATTTAACATACATACATAGCTCTTACTCTCAATGAGAGTTCTTCTTCACTTCTGAGAGCCTTTGCTTTGTTCTTTCGTTCTTTCATTCTAGCTCCCTCGCAGTCACTCTCTTCTGGTACCCTTTCTTCTTTCATTCTCTCTCTCACGCAGTTACTCTCTTCATTCTCGCTCTACCGCAGTAACTCTCTTCTGAGAGCCTTTCTGCTGTTGTTCTCTCATTCTCGCTCACACAACGTCACTCTATTTTGAGAGCCATTATTTTGTTTCTTCTTTCTATGGCTATACGTAAACGTTAAACAGGCGGCACAACTTGGCTGGCTGGTGGATAAATTTACTGTCAGTATTTCAAATATTTTTGATTTATGTGAAATACTTTGCATAAATATAGAGCAAGCCAAAGTCGTTAAATGATTGTCGCTCTTGTCTTATTTTGTTTTATTTTTTTTTAAATGCATCATAAGTCTCGCCGCATGGAAACGTTTATAATATGCAAATGATGGGAACTCTAGATTCTTGTTGTTATACTTGTTACTAATGTGGCTGTTATTGTTGTTGTTTGCGGTCGGTCTCCAGCGTTAGCAGGTCAAGTGCTTTTCACTGCCAGTTCTCGATAAATTTTAGCATTGAGATGTCAATCAGCTGACAAATGCTAAACCAAATTCGAAACGGAGCTGAGTAAAAGCTGGAAAAGTACGTGTGCGAATGTGTGTGTGTGTGTGTGTGTTTGTGAGTGTGTGTGTTTGTGCTTATGGGCAGTGTTAATACAAAACGCAATCAAAATCAAATCAAATGAAAATTATTTCGAGTTGAGTTGTATGATGACAACTTCATTATGTTTGCATTGCTTTGGCGTATTCTCTGTGTTTGTCCGGCAATATGACTAACAAGCGGACACACACACACAAACACACACCAAAAACCAACACCAACACCAACACCAAGGCATATAACCAAACGGGCCGCACATTAAAAGCTACCAGACGAGCCGCAAATGGAACTAATTTGATGTGTGAATAACAGCAATGAATAGAGGCAGCTTATACTATGATGATGGGGAAGGGGATGGTGGCAGAGGGGTGCGGGGCATATATATGCGTGTATTGATGTGGTATATCGGTGCCTTAAATAACAGCAAGACGAGAGCAAACGTTGCGAAGCGAGGATACAAGCACAATGCCAACATGAGGGAGCAGAGGGAGCAGTGGGCAGCAGGCGAGACAAATCGAATGATAAGCCAAGCTTGCTGGCATGAGTGTAGGTGTAGGTGTGTGTGTGTGTGTGTGTGTGTGTGTGTGTGTGTGTGTGTGTGTGTTTTGATTTTGCGATATGTGCCGCATTAATTCAATTTGATAAGAACAGGCAGACAGCTTGATGCCAGCCGAATATCATAGGAAATTCGATAAACTCGAAAATCTGTAGCACAATTTCCTCTGTCCTCTGTCCTCTCCTGATTGATGCAGTGCCATATCGACCATACAATAAGGCCAATTCATAATCAACAACAGCAACAACAGCAACAACAACAACAATAATAATAAGAGCACAATGCTGGTTGGTTGTGTAGTGATTAAAGGCCACAACAGCTGATTTTAAATCCGGTGTCAAATAAAACGAAATGAATTGTGTGAGTGCATAAAGAATGAGTGTACAGATTGAATTGAGCACAATTGCGAAAGTGCTTATGCCTTTTGCATTCAATTGCTGCTGAATGGCTCCAGCTCCGAATACAATGTAATTGATGTGTTTACATAAATGTTAATTACAACCTGCCAATGAATATACGAATCAAATGAATAGTGAGCGCATAGAAATAAATAACAAATGAAACAATTACTTTTTCACATTGCTTTTAAACAAGAATAGTTGAAGCGAGCTTGAAGAGCTTGCGAACTGAGAGTTTAATAATTTCTGCAAACATCCGCTAAGAATAACAAATGAATCAGTTGCTTATTGAATTGCGGATTGCATGAAATGAATAAAACATAATAATATGAATACATCAAGTAACTAACTGCAGTGTTTAGCAATAAATTAAATATATTTGATACATTCCCGCAGCTGCAACATGTTCAAGAATTTAACTCATATATTTCATATTACAAAAAATATGCAATATTATAAGATTGATTTGATTAAACTCTTTTAAAGGGAATACCATGCTTTTTTCAATTGTTATACGAATATGAAAACTCTTGGTTTTAAATATTTAAGCAAATAATGCAGCAAGCCAAAGGCAGCTGAAATACTGCGAAATGCGGGTACATGGAATTCATTTATAATCGTATTCACAGTATTCCCATTGACGTGAACTGCGGTGTAGTTACATATATTCAATGACATCTTATATCTGTCTCTGACCATAGACAAGGCATCGGAATGAGTTATCCTTGTGCTCATTACATTTGGATTAACATGTTAATAATATGTGTGTGGACGTGATTGTTTCCCATTGTGTGCCTGTGTGTGTGTGTGGGAGTGTGTGTGTGTGTGGGAGTGTGTGGGTGCGCTCTGCCTGCAGCCATATTGTGGTCAGCCGCACACCCACACATACACACACACAAACACAGACACACGACCAGATCAATGTGGGTAGATAGTCAGCGAGTGTTATAATTGTATGTTTGACAATCTTCATAACTGTCAATTAAATTGGCATTTGCCATGCCAAGTCGTATGTGGCCTGCACTCAGTCTAATGTAATTGTTTAACACACTGCTGCGCATTATTATAAACAAATGCCATCAGACACACACACACACACACACACACACTCGCACACTCGCTCGCATGGATGTACACACAATGGGCCATTCGGACAGCTGGACATGCAACATGATTGCCCCGATTTTATTGACTGCATTACGACTGCGTGTGTGTGTGTGTGTGCTTGTGTGTGTGTGCGTGCGTGGCACAAACAGCTTGCCAATTTGCATATGTGGCATTGCATAGGCATCTGCTTCTCAGTGAAGCTGCTGTTTTGATTTATAGACCGTTTGCTCATGTGTAGAGCCGGCGAGAGCCTAATCAATTTGTATGCCATTGAACGGAACTGCCTGAACACGAGCTTGGGCCGCATCAGTCCAGAATCTGGCATCCGAAATGTAAAATTTGGCATCACAAATTCATTCAAATTGTTTAAGAATCGCCCCCAGATGTGACACATGTACTTACTCGGACAGCTGGCAGGTGACATCCGACTTTAGCATGGGACACACAAATAATGGACTACATTATCTCAATTTTGCTCAGCTATTTACTCGCATATCTACGACATAATATGCAAATCGAAAATACCCAAAAATATGCAACAATATACTCGTATAGATATCATGAAAAGCTCTTCTCAACCGACTTGGTTTCCATGGCCTAGGAACAGCTGACTGGGATGATGGCATCCACAGAACCTAAATTCCGAAATACTCTGATACGTATTCTTTTTGTTAAAAAGTTCATTTTATTAAATTGTCTTAATTTTGTTAACTTTGGTCTAACTAATTTATATGATACAATTTATATTTTGCTGCATAGCATTTTTGCCAAGAAGAATTTGCGTTGAGCGAGGGTGTACTGTAACCGCCTAACCCAAAAGCACAAGAGGTTTAATTTTAGCTGAGCTGCAATTTAAGTAACACGTATTTTTAAATATAGCCTTCCTCCTCGATTCTCATAAGTATAAGTAAGCCTTGCAGGTTTTGCGGCTATTTGAGAAGTGTTAAGTCATAACAAGTTGTGTTGACAATCAATTAAACTTTGTAAAAGCGTCAATGTGTCTAGCCAGTATGTTTGTAAATGTGTATATGTTTGTATGCATGTATGTATGTATGTTTGTATGTATGCATATATATATATGCATGTATATATGTATACATGTATGCATACTAAAAGCACAACAGGCTTACTTTAAGCTGCGCTGCAATTTAAATAAAACACATTTTTGTAAATAGCTCTCCTCCTTGATTCTCAAAAGTAGAAAAAACCACCGCTGGTTTTCATGCTTTGAATAAAAGTGTTCAGTGATAAAACTTATGTTGGCAGATAAATAAATTCTCAGTATATGCTGTGTTCAAGGCTTGTGTGCATGTATGTATTTTTTTGTATGTTTGTAGTTTTGTATGTTTGTATGTATGTATGTATGTATGTATGTATGTATGTATGTATGTATGTATGTATGTATGTATGTATGTATGTATGTATGTATGTATGTATGTATGTATACATGGTTGCATGTATGTTTGTGTGTATACATGTTCTCCTATACCAAACACAAACCAAATATACTTTCTGCTGAGCTGCTATTTAAATAAAACGGGCCCTTTAATATAGTCCTCCTCCTCGATTCTCATAAATTCAAGTGGCCCAGGCCAACTTTCATCTTTTTCTGTGTTTTTTTTTTGAGTGATAAAGTTGTACTAGCTGCGTGTATAAACGTATGTATATATTTTTGTATGTATGCATGTACGTATGTATGTCTGTTTGTGAGTATGCATGTATGTATATTTTTATATTTTTGTATTTTTGTATGTGTGTGTGTTTGTATGCTTGTATGTTGGTATGTTAGTATGTTAGTATGTTAGTATGTTAGTATGTTAGTATGTTAGTATGTTAGTATGTTAGTATGTTAGTATGTTAGTATGTTTGTATGTTTGTATGTTTGTAAATATGTATGTATGTATGTATGTATGTATGTATGTATGTATGTATGTATGTATGTATGTATGTATGTATGTATGTATGTATGTATGACTTTATGAATGTATGTATGTATGTATGTATGCATGCATGTATGCATGTATGTATGTATGTATGTATGTATGTATGTATGTATGTATGTATGTATGTATGTATGTATGTATGTATGTATGTATGTATACATGGTTGCATGTATGTTTGTGTGTATACATGTTCTCCTATACCAAACACAAACCAAATATACTTTCCGCTGAGCTGCTATTTAAATAAAACGGGCCCTTTAATATAGTCCTCCTCCTCGATTCTCAAAAATTCAAGTGGCCCAGGCCAACTTTCATCTTTTTCTGTGTTTTTTTTTTGAGTGATAAAGTTGTACTAGCTGCGTGTATAAACGTATGTATATATTTTTGTATGTATGCATGTACGTATGTATGTCTGTTTGTGAGTATGCATGTATGTATATTTTTATATTTTTGTATTGTTGTATGTGTGTGTGTTTGTATGCTTGTATGTTGGTATGTTTGTATGTATGTATGTTTGTATGTTTGTAAATATGTATGTATGTATGTATGTATGTATGTATGTATGTATGTATGTATGTATGTATGTATGTATGCATGCATGTATGCATGTATGTATGTGTGTATGTATGTATGTATGTATACATGTATGCATGTAAGTATGCAATTTTGGCAACGATGCAATTTTAATTAAGCTGATAGTAAATATAACTCTCCTCCTCGATCTCATATTTTCAAGTAAGCCTTAAAGATTTTCCAGCCTTTTAAGAAGTGTTAAGTGGTAGCAAGTTGTGTTGGCAATCAATTAAACCTATGACTATAAAAAGGTCAGTATGTGCATGTAGACCTGCATGTTTGAATGTATGTGTGCAGTCGTATTTATGTGTGCATGTATGTACGCACGCGTACATGTGTGTATGTATGCATGTGTACATGTACGTATGCATGGGGTCATTTATGTTTGCATTTGCACATGTATGTATGTATTCATGCATGCATACATGTGCATATATGAATGAATTAGTACATATGAATGTTTACATGTGTGCATGTATGCATGTGTGTATGTACGCCAAACCCTGCAAGACTTGAAGGTATTAATAAGTTTCCCTGTTTTTTCTTTTAGATATATAGATATAGATATAGGCTGTCTTCCTCATTATGACAATACAATGATCGAGCGTATGTCTTTGACTTTTTTGGGGTAAGTACACATTTTCATATATAGTAATATATAATAAGAAATATACATATAGAACTGTGTACGGGTCATAGCCCTGCAATCTATAAGCTTATAGCTTCTAGCCTTTAAACTTGAAATAAGCTTTCACCCGAAACCGTAAGCTCTTATCATTTGTGAGCAGTGAGAGCTGCTGACATCATATGCCCTGAAAGAAGTTCAAGCGCTCGTCGTTTGTCGTTAATCAATGTCCGTCCGTGTGATGTCCCGAAAGGTGACAATGCAACATTTGGCAAGCAATCTGGCCAAAATGAGACATCCCGCCGCCTCGCCAGTCTAGTGGGTAGATAATCAGGCGAGACGAGTGTCACGCAAGGAATAAAGCATTTTGCTATCCATTTTTCTGTCTGCCGCCCACCGGCAAATGGTATTCCATTTCGGCAATGCAATCCACAAACGTAAGGGAGGCAAAGGATTTGAGGCAAAATGGCCGCAGAGGCGAAAGCATAATGCATAATTACAACAATAGCAGGCCGTAGCCAAGGACGAGCACTGAAATGAAGCGTGCCCAGCCGGGTGACTAGCTGCCAAGTGGCAAGGCCCTGGTAGGGCTGGGTGGCCGTTGCCAGGGTCTGGCAACTTTATCAGGACATCCGCTTTCAGCGATTTTTAATTGCTATTGTTACAGTTTATTGTTATATTATGGGGGCCAAGCGAATGAATGGCCAGAAAACAAAACAGAGACAGCGACAACAAAAGAACTAGACAGAGAAAGGGAGTAGGCCTAAGAGAGAGACAGAGAGAGAGACAGAGAGAGAGAGAGAGAGAGATCGAGAGATAGACCGTTTGTGCGACATGGTGAGATAGAGAAAGAAAAGCATGTTGAAATTTCATTTATTTTCCTCTGCTTTACGAATTTTTGTTAAAAATAAGTAAACAATTAGCGCATTTAAATCTAGTTGGGAGTGTGCCAGCTGCGGAAGTTGCCATATAATTATATATACAAATATATACACAGACTTTGCATAAATTATTGTGTGCACATACATATATATAGACAGATATGTTTAAATGAGTATCATACCCATTACCCTAAAGCTTAATGAGTGGACTTAGTTTCTTGTTCAGCGGAATGGCTCTTGAGAAACGCGTCACAAATGACAGCTACAAATTGATATGCACTTGTCCAGCTTTTCAACGTGAGCACATGCCCGCCTGGCTGTGTGTGTGTGTGTGGCTGTAGGTGTGCGAGTGTGTGTAGTGGCTTGTTAGGACCATCGAGTTACATGTGTAGCCCGTGGTAAGTCAACATACATATTTTCTGAGTATCTAGTCAAAAAATTTTTGATGTTTAGCTGAATTTTGAATACTCTTATTAACAAGTGGGCTACACAGAATTTAAGTGCCTATTGAAAAACAGAAAATCAATTAATTAAATTCTTGAAAATAATACAAGTTATACATTTATACTTTAAAATGAGACTAGCTCGTTACGTTGACAAAATATGCCTGTGCTTTATTTTTAAGAAATAAATGTTTTAAATGTAAATATTTAAATTTTATTTTAGATTTTTTGTTATTTTATTAAACATTCCTTTGCCCTATAAACTAAAATTAATTTTAAAATATTTGTGGAATAATATAATATAGACAGGAAAACACCTTTGCATTCCTGTAGCTATTTTCTCGTATGATTTGAACGCAAAATTAAGCACGATAATTATTCAGTTAGCTATTTATATAGCTTCGTAAGTCGTGAATTTAGTTAAAGGTACAGGATAACTCTTAAAAAAAGCTTCAGCGTAGGCCTATCGAAAAGTTAGTTACCCGACTCAAAAGTCGTTCTATAACTATAAACTTTGATATTATATTTTGTGTGAATGCATTATTGAATTGATTGTAAAGATTTCTCTATCTCGGCGCATGTGAATATTCCGAAAATATTAGGGTATAAAATATACACAGAGTGTATATGTGTGCTCGTGTGAGTGTATGTGTGTGTGTGTGCTAACATGTAGATGTATACGAGTAAATAAAAATATGCTTAACAAATATAGTGAAATGAAACAGCAAAGTGCACTTCAAAGGCTGTGGTAACAACGGGCAAGAGCCATAAGAGCCGAAAACATAAGCATAAGTGCTTTGTAGCAGCAACAGCAACAGCAGCAACAACAACAACAACAACAACAACAACAAGAGCAGCGGCGGCAAGGACTGCAAACGAGAGGACGATGCCAAGTGTGCCACTACAATAATCATAAAAGCGCAAAACAACAACAACAACAAGAATGGGTACAGAAACAACAAATGACAACAAATGCCTGAGCTGAGGATTTGGAGTTGTCGCAGTCACAAGTCTGGCCCAAACTCACACACTCGCACACACATGTGTGTACACAGACTTGTGTTGTCCTGAGCTCCTTTTTGTGGCCTCACCTGCTCCGGCTCCGGCTTCGGCTCCGGCTGTGGCTGCGGCTCCTACTTCAGCTTCCTTTAAATGCAATGCAAAAGCGGAAATAATGTATTAATCCTGTTGAGGCCATATTTTTATTGCCATTGCTTCGTGTTGCTGTACTTAGCCAAGCGGCGACCCGCCCTGCACACCACCGCCACCTCTCGTGCGCTCTGCCAGTAATAAACCACCTTAACAAATGTGTATGTGTATGTGTGTCTGTGTGTATGTGTGAGTGAGTGTTGCTTGTGAGAGCATTAACAGTTCTTCTATTTTTATGATCAACCTAATACCTATTAGGCATTTTATGGCCAGCTACTACGTACAAACATAACAACGAGTATTTTATGAAAGTAACGAGAAGCCAACTCGTTACTTGTCAGAGCTCCAGCTAATAATGCTTGTTTGTTCGTTTTGCAGCTCAGCTTACTGCAAATTTAGCTCCTTCTCAGCAATTAGTTCCAAACAAAAAACTCTTCGTTTACTCGTCATTAGTATTGATATTGAATTCTTAGCATAAAGTCCACAAAATGCTAAGAACTATTTCAACGAGTGATAACCGATGTAATTAGAAGCCAACTCGTTGCATGGCTTTACGCCGGCCTAGGTATTCCTATATTTCCTGCTTGTAATCTCAGTTGACGTGTCCTTTTTTGTGCCTACGTTCAGATCGTCGGGTCTGCACCTCACGTTGGGTCCCGCTGCTGAAATTCTCAATGTATCCATTTATCCTTTGGGCGAGTGCATACAAAGCAGCAGCATTTTAAAGCACCCTCATAAATATTGCTGCTTGGGCAGCGGCAGCGGCAACAACAGAGCAACGCGACGTTATGCGTAATTATTATTACGTATACGCCCTGTTAGCCGCATTCGTTTGCCCTGCACAATGGGCCAGAGCTATGCAAGCAGAATCACTTTTTTTCATCACCTCAGTTTGAATTATTTTCCTGCTTTTATATAGGATTCGCGAAGCTAGAGTCTAAGCATTGGGCATAGTCCTCAGCATTTTGTTAAAACAATTTAATATTAAAAATTTTTTATGGCCGTGCATATTCCTGGGTCTACCTGGGTCTACCTCAAAAGATTTTCATATCGAACTGAAATATTTTTTAAATAAATATCGGTTTATATTTTCATATAGTAAACAAATTGTAATTCCCGATTCGAACTGATCGAAATTTTTGACTTCTGCTCACTGTGCAAGGCCCCACGTCTGCTGCTGACCAGCTCTCGCATTAAAAGAACTGAGTAGGGGCGGGGCAGAGGGCGAGTGCCAAGGCGAGGGGCCAGGCTGTAAAGCGTGTCTGTCAATGGTGGCGACAATTATGCGCATGTTGCCGGCTTAAGCAGCCATTGTTCCTTTAGGTGCTTTTTCATAAATTTAAATGCAAAACATATTAAGTTTTATTGCATGGGGCTTAAGTTGTTGTTGCCGTTGTTTTGCGTTTTGTAGGGCTGATCCCACCGCATATGTCGGAAATCCACTGCGAAATTTAGTAACCCGCATGTGTTATGAACTGCGTGAGCTGCGGCAGCTGGCTGTGCGGAATAATAGAGAGGGCTGATCGCAGAGCCTTAGCTTGTCGGGCTGTAAATTTATACCCTTGCAGAGGGTATTTTAATTATATTATATGTTGCCCACTAAAGCGACTATATATAATAGCTTAAAGAAGTCCTTTATGAATGTGACACAAAGTCGTGTGTAATGTAATCCCCAACGCGTACTCCTTAGCTCAAAGAAAATCGCGCAGTAAACGATTTCAATTACATTAAAATTTGTATAACTCAAGTAAAACATTCCCGATTCTTAATGGCTCTGGGTCTGCCTCTGGCAAATAAAGCTATGCCTATTCAATTTGTTAAATTTTGGTTGCAAATGTGCCTTGAATCACAGATAGAACAAAGTTCTGAATTGAACATATCGAATGAAAGTTGCAGTAGCTGTCAGCTGTATGTTTGAAAATTGTGCTTATGTGTATTCAGAGCTCGCCAATTGTACTCACAGTTGCTCTGCAGCAAGCCCCTCAATTCTTTGAATATTTATACACTGCATATTAAATGCATTCTTCTTCGGATGCTTGCACAGACCATTGGTCATGACAGCCTCAAAATGTTGTTCCTTTCTCGCTGCCCGCTGCTCTCGGACGATGCCCCACATCGTGCTGGACTTTGATAAAAGCAAATAATAATGATACTACCTTTGGCTGTCCATGGCTTCATCTCAAGCTGTAAAAATTGCAATTTGCTGGCAAGGAAATGCTTACACATAAGCGGATGTATTCAATGATACTCGATATGGGAATGCGCTCCGCATGTGGGTCATCTCCACACACACGCATACACTCACACACGGCACACGCACACACACACATACGAATTTCGAACATGCATAGAAACGGAGCTGGCTGTTGTCATCCATTTTATTTCATATATATATATATATATATATTTCTTTTTTGCTCATGAGCAAAAACTCGATACTCAAAGTAATAAAATTTAAATTGAATGCGACCCGCAGAAATACCTTTGTGTATGCAAAAAACGTTTGCTAAATAATTTAACTCGAGCTTATCTTGAGTTTGGGTCCATTTTAGAGATTTAAGAAGTTCAGCGGTTCATTATTTGAAACTGGAACTAGTGAATGTTTTCAATCTGGTTTTCTAGTTCAATATTTGAATAGTGTTCAACTAGTTCTCTTCGCTTAAGCCAGATTATTGCTTATGCTCGTCGAATCGCAAATTTGAATACGAATTTAAATAAAAAAACAAAAAACAATATTTGACAGGTTGTGAAATAAAAAGCACCTCTGCATAAAACAGCACTAAATTATAAAATGAATGGACCACTAAATAAATTACATTCGGACACTAATTGTGGGTCGTTCTTTGGTCTGTTAGTATTATTTTTTATGCATTATGTATATCTAGTTTTTCAACTTTTTCTCATCTAAGCCCTTTTGTCAACAAATTTCCTACGCATAGTTGAAATAGTTTTGGAAATGGTTGAAAAAAGGTATTCGCCTGCAGTATATATTTAAAGGATTTGCCTTAACTTTTAATGCAGCGCCATTTGGCTGGTAGTGGGATTTATTTTGAAACAAATCAATTTAGTTAATGGCATTTGAACAAAAGTCCAGTCAATCAATGGCAGTGCTGGGCGACAAAGCTAAACAAAATGGCGGATGGCCCAAAATGGCGGCCTCATATTTTATATTTGTACCAGCAGCAACACCAGCACCAACACCAACAGCAGCAGTAGCAGTAGCAGTAGCAGTATATATTGAATTTGGGATATATAAATAAATGTATAAATGGATATGGCATTTGGATAAAACAGAGACGCGCTCGGTGGGCTGACGGTGGTTTGGTGGATTGTGGGTTTTGGGTGTCACCACCCACCACCCACCATGAATATTATTTATGTTTGCCAATATTTTCCCTTTGGACTGCATGCTCTTGACTATTTATCTAACCATTTAGCTGTTTGCAGCTTAAAAGTAAGCAAAAAGCATAGTTTTCGTATGCGAACTGCTCTTGCATAATTCAATTATAAGAAACTGGAAAACCTATGAATATACACATACAACAAAGGATAATTATATAAACTGTTAGTCTAACTGCGCCCCACATTCAAACATAAGTAACTAAATACTTGGGCTCCGACTGATTTCGAGCGAGTTTGAAATGCATTTTGCACAACAATCTGGTAGCACCGGCTAGTTTAGGTTGCCAGTCATTTTAATTAATTTAATTTAAAAGTTTTATATAAAAAATCAATCGCGTACAATTCTATCATCTATTCGCTGGGCTTCGATCGTATCCACTTGTTGTATTTCATTAATTAGCATTACACACTAAATAAAAAGCTCATTTTGTACAAGAAAAATGAGGAACGCTCTCTGTGTCTGGGTGTGTTTGTGTGTGTGTACATCTGTATCTGTGTCTGTGTGTGTGAGTGTGAGTGTGGGTGGAACGCCGCATGCTTACTTAGTTAGCTGCCCCTTGACAACGGAATTAGAGCTGGAGCTGCAGCTGGAATTGGAATTGGAGTTGGAGTTGGAACTGGAGCTGCTTGTTTCGTCCGGTTGTCGTGGTTGGCTCGTTGGTCGTGGCTTGGCTCGTTGGTTGTTGAAAATATTTAAAAATTCTTTTGTGCAGCGTTTATTTGGTTTTTTATGCTCTGCCGTAGCACTGCGCTCGTACTTGCAGCTTGCTGCTGGCGCATTTTCATTTAGTTTGCATTATGTTTTAAATGTCCGCACTTGGCGCAGGACACAGACAGAGATAGGGATGTGTGTGTGTGTAAAAGAGAGAGAGAGAGATAGAGGAAAACTTAATGAGCTTCAGCGAAACGTGTTGCGCTTTGTCCTTCTCAGCTTTTAACCCATCCTCACTACACTCCGTTTGCTGTGGGTGTGTATGTGGTTTTTCCGCCGCATTCAGCACTGCGCTCCACTAAGCAGCCAGCAGCAGCAGGAGCAGCCCGTTGACTGGCAGTGTGCAGACAGACGACACCATTGGGAAGCACTTTCATTTGCTTGCTGAGGATTTTAAAGTGCCGTCTGTGACAAACAGGCGGTGACGAGTCCTTTGCCCGTCTGCGCTTAAGTCGCCAGAGCCCTCTCACAGCAGCCAGCTTATGTCAACATGCGTGTAAACGAACTACAAGCATATCATCAAATAAATAACAAAAAATAACTTGAATACGAGTGGATTTAGGGAGCGAAACAAATTTCTATACAAGTGGAAAAGCATGGCTAAGCAGCAGAAGGAAAGGCGCACAAACAGCAGCATAGAAAAAAAAAAAACAAGGGTGAGGTAGAGAGACGTGCGCCGTGAGTCGTAGGGAAACTTGCAGTGAGAAATATCATTTTTGAATTCTGAGAATCCAAACAGAAAGATGAGTCTGTCAAAGAAAACAGCGAAAGAGAGAAACGTTTATGGAAAGCATAAGCACATATTTTTGTAGAAATACAACATTTTTAAAAAACTGGAAAACATGAAAACAAGAATTTAAGCGCCAAAGCATAGTAGAAGAAATCGGAATTAAATATAATTGATATTGGGATCGATTCGTTAAACCGAAACTTCAATAATTATGGAAGCATTAAGAGTCAATTTGATGGAAGGAGAATTATGTTACAGTAATTCACGGCAACGACTAAGCATACATTATAATAATAAATAAAAAAAAACTACAAATAATATAGAAGCAATCAAATAAATAGAGGAAAATAAAACAAAGGTTTAATTGGTCAATCAAAGGAATAGAATTTAAAAATAAAACATTTAGATGCGACAACAATTCAAAGAACTCAGAAAACATACCATTAAATCACTAATCATCGATGGAAAATAAAAATAAAATTAAAGCCAGCTAAACAATGTGGTAGCAAAAAAAAGGTACACAAATGGTAATAAAATAAAGCTCGATTCGTGAAACCGAAACTTAAAATAGTTATGAAGATATTTTGTGCACATCTACAAGGTTCTAAATAAAAAAATAAAATAAAATTTACTATGGATATAGAAGCTTTACAAGTCAAATTGTTTTCAAGTTTTGACCCAATTTCTGGCCAAATCAACGGCCCAACACACAGGGAGTCTGAAGACATTCAAAGTAAGTTTTTATTATATATACAAAACATTTAATTATTATACTTATAAACATAAAATGTAATAAATAAAACAATATATGGATTATAGGTCTAGCTGATGGCCACAGTTCCTATGGCTAGCTTATCTTTTACATCAGGCTTGCAACCTTAGTTTAAGCCTATTTGAATAAATACATATTAAATTTAGCAAAAATAGTTGGTTGTCCTTTGGAGATATGAAGTTAATTAAGAAATTTGAATAGGCTACGATCGAGATTTGGGATTTGGTCGTCTTCACAAGCTTGAAATTCGGAGGACATTGAAAGCAGTCTTTGCTCAGCTGGGCTCAGCTTGATTCTCTTGTGCTACACACACATACACACAAATAAATACACACACGCACACACACACAGACGCACGCACACAGTTAACGTAGCGGAAGTCATAAACAATTTTTATGTTTTCACATTTCAAGTGAAATTCATTTCGCGTTTTTGTTATGGCTGCTGCGCTTTATGGATTTCTTCTTCAGCTGCCGCTGCCGCTGCCGCTGTTGCTGTTGCTGTTGCCTTTTCTTACATGACCACAATATATAGCCATCCATGGGCCATATAACTGCTCGCCTGTATCTGCGAGGTGTGTGTGTGCGTGTGTGTGTGCTGTGTGCTGTTTGCTGTTTGCTGTTTGCGTGTCTGCTGTATCTGCAACAATGTACAAGTATGCTGCTGGGCGCATCTACGGCCGACTTCAAAATTGAATTCAATTGTGAGCCGAGTTGCTGCCAGCGGCAGAGTCCGAGCAGCTCAGCTGCATGGCAAATGAAGGCGTGTCATAAATTAAAATCGCTTTTACATTATACTCAGGCGGAGCTGACCATTGACACCTGCCAGCTGCAGCAGGCGAGGAGAGAGCGAGTGAAAAAAATGAAGTGTGTTAATTGCATTTAAGCCAAATGAAAAAGCGCTTAGCAGCAACAACTTTTGCCGCACAGCAATTTGCCGGCTCGCAAGTAGCTTAAAATTAACAATTTGCCACTTTTTTGCGCGCACAAGCAGATTTGCTGCTTTCCTCCAGCGCAACTTCCACTCCCACACACACACACACACGCGCGCGCACACACACACACACACTTAGCTACACTCTAGCTTCAATTCGCGCTGCAAGTGGCAACCACTTAAGGTTGGCGCATAATTTTTGCCTTCCAAATTGATGCCCGTAATGAGCTTAAATGGCTCATGACACATATTCGCCATGGCAATGCCGTTGCACGACCCCACCCCCCCCCCCACTCCGCCTCCTTGTCCACCCTCTCAGCACGACATTTGCCTACAGTTTTTCGGCAATTGGCTCGAGCTGTCGCTAGCTGCTGCCTTCAACTTGTTGTTGTCGTTGTTGATGTTGTTGCTGTTGTTGTGCTTTTTGGAGCTGCCCTTGTCGGTCCGTTTGATACGTATACAAGTCTGCATAGCCCCGCCCACAACGCCCGCTCGGCGTATCTGCTGCCGCTTTATACCTTCAGCTGCTGCCATTTAAAGCTCACATTTTTTATCGCCTGCTTTTTGCTGGCTCAACATTTGAACGGCATTAATTTGAATACCCTACACCTGGCTGGGCTATTGCCAAATTGCCAGCAAATATGTATTGTAAACTGTATTGAAATTGCCAAGCTTTAGAAATTAACTTCGAAATGCAAGGAAATAGGTTGAAAAATTAATTATGAGCAAAAAAAGATTGCAAACAACTAAAGGCTTCTGCAATTACTGAAGAGAGTTCTCTTATTTTTCGTGCCCAGCTCTTATTTGTTGAGAACTGTTCTGTATAGAACTGAATCTAGGTACATATTTGTGTGTGTAGAATATGAGATAAGAATAAAAAAGGGTCCAGCGACCGCACACAACTAATTTTCCTCCCAACAAGCTAAGCAATCGCCAATCAATAGACCTAAAAAGAATCTGATCTTTACTCTTAGCTAATGTAAAGAATATTTAATTAAATTAAATATAATTTAAAGAGACAATTTTTGATAGTCAAGCTCAGCCATTTGATTTTCTTTCGCTTCCACACTCTATTCTCTACACAGATTTAGTGCCCTGCAGTATAATTCCCAACAAGTTTATATCAAAAGTAAATTCCTGAGTAAGCAGCGATCGTCAAGGTCAGTTAGCTGGCGTATGCTTTGCCACTGCCGCAGCGGCCTCTTTTTATAGTGTATGCCATATTCGTTGCTTGAATGCGTATTCGGTGCTTCCATTCATTTTTGTTGCTCTGCACTGCGCTGGCTGCGATAAGACGATCCGCACAGTACAATGTCTGCCTTTTTTTTCACACACACACACAGACACATATTTCCTTCTAATTGGTTTGGCTGCGTTCGATTTGAAATTCGATTAAAAGTCGCGCGACACGATTACCAATTCCTGCTCCTATTCCCCGAGCCAATTACATTGGCCCGGCGATAGACACAACTCGAGACAGCAGACAATGCGTCTTATATATAGTCCGCACGAGAGCCCAGCCTCTATGGAAGGATGTTTGCATTGCTGCTGCGTATCTGCTGGCTGCTGGCTGCTGCCCGTTGGCTGCTGGATTCTGGCGAGGGCAGCTGCATTTTAGGCTTAATCGTCGTCCGCTGGCTGACAAGGATACAATTGCCATTTTCTGGTCGCCGCTTTTCGGGCTGACGGCGGGCTATTAAAAGGCCTTCGGAGGCAGCGCTGAATCTGAATACGGCTGAGCTGCTGCTGCGGCTGGTGCTGTTCGATCGGCATTAAAGCAGCCAAACACCTGGCACATTATTTCGATTTTATTCCATGGACAACGGCCACTTGCGGTCGTCCACGCGGCCGCATCGTTGCTGTAATCAATTGCATGCGGCTATTTTGGGGCCACACGGCAGCCAGCCAACAGCAACATCAACAACAACATCAACAACAACAACAACAACAACAACGAGAACAACAAGTAAATGAACGTTGCATTGGATGTTGCAACATTGTCTTGCCTCCTTAACTGAACTGGGCGGCCGCACGCTGCTGTGGAGCGTAATGAAACATTCAACGATGCAAATTGGCATAAGCTGCCGCAAAAGAACAACAAGGACATAAGTGAACCGGTTCGGTTCAGCCCAGACTGGTTCGGCATTATACGGAATTACGAAACGAGCTTGTGTGCCAGGCGTAATTGTAGAAAGTGCCTAAGAGCGCAGCTGGTTTATAGCACGTGTAATCAATATACTCAATACTTACGAAGAGCTTCCGTCAAATAATTGATTCCCACGCCAAACTGATATTCGGGGCTTGGCAGAACCAAAGGGTAAGCGGTAAGCACAAGTTGTACTCAAGTACTCAAGTGTAACAAATATACTTGTTAGACTTATGCGTTTATTTACCTCATATTACGCCCAATTATACATGTTCGAATGCTCGAAATGCATATTAGATGAAAATTAATATGCACATGGCCATATTGAGTGCATTCACTGTGCACTCATTAGTCAAAGAAGCCAAGTTTTAATTGAGCGCACGTTAACCTTCTAGCCACGGCGTAATCAAATCCAGTCCAAAGGTAAATCCGACTATGAGCGATACACAATATGGCAAATTAGTTATGTCAATCCTCAATGGCGTCGACGACGGCGTCAGCCTTGGCAGCCATTTTAATTAAATTTGTAAAAACAGCACTAACGCAGCGTGCGCGTGTATGTGTGTGTGTGTGCGTGTGTGTGTAGGTGTGTAGGTGTCGCAGAGACCGCCAGCGGGCGTCTGATGACAATGCAACGAGGTGACGGCGATTAAGCGCCCATAAATCAAGCAATGACAAGCGGAGGGAACAAGATGGCGGCGGAACGAAACGGAACGAAACGAAACGGAAACGATGCTGCCGAGGGCGATGTCGATGTCGATGGCAAAAGTTGCAGTCGCATAAATTAATCAGCGGCGTTGCCGTTGCTCGTAATCGTAACAAATTGTTATTAATTTTCTTGCTATTTTGCCAGTTTGGCTCATAATTAAAACAGCACGTGTGTGTGTGTGAACGAGTGTGAGTGTACGTGTGTGAGTGAGTGTCGTTTAAGCGATTGCAATCGACAGCAATCAATGCGTAAGCAGCGCCAAGAAATGCGCAACGGGATGTGGCATGGGGGCAACAACACGGCGCTTTAATCGGTGGCAGGAAGTGCGGCACACACACACTCATACACACACACACACACACGCACACGCTCACACGCACACATGCACGCGCGTAATTAAGATCGATTATATGCCTGCCTCGGCTGCAGAAAAACTTAAATCATTTAGAGCATGTGCTCTAAAAATAATAAAGCGATAGCCACTGATTTTTATTAACTGTCTGGCGAGAACTCTGATTCAGAGAGCCGCATGAAGCGCAGCCGGAAAGGATATAGAAGAGCTGGGTCAGGCGACAGTCGACTGCTGAAATGCCCTTGCCAAGGCAAAATAAGCGAAAGCTCAACTTAGATATTTAATTATAGCTAATATTGTGGCTCTTGTTTTAAGCAAATCATATTTCTTATAAAAAAAAGCTTAAGTTAAGTTTCATTTAACTTCCATGCAAAGGTTTTTAGTAAGAAAAACTAGTTTTGTATAATATTGGCTAATGAAGTTAGCCAAAGCAGCACCTTAAACAAACACAAGTGTTGCAAAGTGTTGTAAAGAGCGACGAACAATGTTCAATTCAAAATGAGCGATCTGGCAGCCTCGACGCACAGCACAGCGCGATTGCGCAGCGCGTTGTGACGCCACACGAACACATACATACATATGTATGTGGAGTGCAGCAAGATTCTGTGGAAATGGAAAAGTTGTGAAAAACAAACTGAGCAAGTGAACACAGCGAGAGCAGCAATAAAATCGCTTGAGTAAATACTTTTAAAATTCTTTGCAGACATGCAAGCCGCAAAGCTAACGACAAAACAATAAGGTCGCCTTTGGCAGAGTATAAACAATTGCTAGTTCCATGCGTTTGCCACATGAGACATGAGCCATGCGGATGTGCCTGTGGGTGTTGAGAGTTGGAAGTTGGGTGTTCTGGCTGCCTCTCTGGGTGGGTGTCTGTCGGTTGCGAACGTAACGACCATCATTTGTTGCAAAATGATGTATAATTTAATACCCGCAAAGCCAACTCCCAAATGGCAGTTGCTTCTCACTGTGAGCACATGTGTGTGTGTGTGTGTATGGCACTCGCATGTTGTGTGACCTCCAAAACATGCCAAAGCCAAGCAAAGTCAACGCTGGCCTCCCACACTTATCCACAGTGCACAAACACACACACACACACGCGCGCAGAGCTCTCGCTGTCCTCAGTCGTCAGCCCGCATCCGGCGTTTGCGCCGGGCACCCGGCCACGGACCACTAACGCGTCCCCAATGGGCAGCCAACAAAAACGGGCATGTGAGTGTATAAAAAAGCGTCGTAACAACAACAAGAGCGAAAAAGAACTGCCAAGTACTTGTGCATTTAGTAGGAAGCCGTCGACGACGCGTCGTCGTTCTTTGTTTGCCTGACGCTGCCGCCGCCGCTGCTGGTGCCGTGGGGCCTGGTGGGCGCTGCGAACTGAACTGGAAGCTAAAAGCTAAAAACAGAGAGCTGAGTGCCAGGAGCTGGGAGCTGGCTAACGCGCCCGGCGGTTGTTTAACTCGAGTGCTGCACATAATTCATGTGTCCACTTGCAATTTTTCGTTGCCTGTTGTTGCTCCTGCGATTCTTCTGCTTGTTTTTGTTGTTGGGCGACATTGTTATGCTGGCCGTGTTGTTAAAACGCCAAAAACAAAGCGAAGCCCAAAAGCAAACGCAAACGCAAACCCCTCGCCGCCCGCACGCCAAACAGACAACCCGAACACGAAGCCAGAAACGTGGCACAAAACGTGCGAGTTTATATGCCACTATTAGTGAGTGCTCCGCTTGTGTGTGTGTGT
This sequence comes from Drosophila montana, assembly GCF_035044405.1. Classification (NCBI taxonomy): domain Eukaryota; kingdom Metazoa; phylum Arthropoda; class Insecta; order Diptera; family Drosophilidae; genus Drosophila; species Drosophila montana. The sequence continues at coordinate 772,957 of NW_026996772.1, forward strand.
GTGTGTGTGTGTGTGTCACACGCCCGGACTCAAAATAGATTACTCAGTGTCGCGGCACTCTATCACATCAGGTCCGAGCGCCACCCAAAGCCGGCCAGAAACTTGAACTCCAAATGACTCACAGAGCAGATAATATAAGATGTTGCATGCCCCATGCCCCATGCAGCAACAGCAGCAGCAGCAGTACGTGTTGGCATTTCTTCAACCAGAGGTTTGACACATAAGCAACAACAAACAGAAAGCTCTAAATCAAAATTAAAAAACATTTTAATTATAAATACAACATAAGTAATGCCTGAAATAAATTTTAATTAAATTTTATTATATCTTATTCCACTTAAAACAATCTAGAAAAATTAATCGAAGTATCTCAAACAAAAGTTATCGATAAGGCTTGAGAAAGATATCGATGCCGATTTATGTATTAAGTTCAAATAAGAATCTGAAAATGGCAATGATGATTCGGAAAGCAGCAGCTGAGCTGGATAATGCATTCCTTACTTTATAAGTGTGTCCAATAGGAAACCCCTTTTTGATGCTTTTCTTGCCATTTTCTTATTGGAACGGTTAAATCGCGTTTGTAGCACAAGGCAACACGGCCATCAGTTTATATAATGTCTATAACAAGGGCGGCTAAAGATAATATTCAAATTGGTAAATTTCAAAATCAATGCAATATATCGATACAAAAGTTCGATAAGCCTATCAGCGGTGTTGCCAGACCGACAGAATTACCCATGTCGAGATCTTAGTATCCCATACGCACATACGTACTTTTATTTGTGTACACACACTCTTTGGATTAAACGTAAAGTATAACAGTTTTTCCGATTTTTCCAGCTGCCGGCAATACAGTAATCTCTTGTCGTGCTCATCGCCATGCAGCAGCGTTTGCCATCTACATAACTTAAGCCCTGCCTCTGCAATTTCGTCCCGGTCGGGTTGGAGGGGGGGGCGGTCCCAAAAGGACAAACGGGCGACAAACGCGAAAATAAATAAATTTCATCGCAACTCGTAGAGCGCAAGGTTATGGGTGAAGGGGGGTGGTCTCTGATTCCACAGCTGCTGCTCCGCCCACGCTGCCATCACCGACTGACTGTCAGCAGGCAATGGCCAAACAGTCAAGTGACAGCAAAGTGCATTTTCACACATGTCACACAAGCGTACCGCACTCCCCTACGCCCCGCTCTCTCTCTCTCTGTCTCACTCCCCCCCTCCCCTCCACCAGTTGTACCTCAGTGGAGTCCCTGCGTGTGGCTAGCATAATTTATGGCTTGGCGTTTATGGCTTTATAGCATGCGTTTGTCCAACGTCCCGCCGCAGCACCGCCCGCTGTTTACTAATAGGCGTCTCCATTTGCTGTGTGCCCTCGCCTGTTGACACCAACCGAACCCCGCCCCCTGCCCCCTGCCCCCTGCCCCTCCCCCGATGCAGCAATCAATAATATTTTTATATAGTGTCGCGCTTTGTCTAATACTCCGGCTGCAATATTTTCGGCTGCTGACTTTTGACTATGGCTTTTCCATTTTCTAGTTTTCCCTTTTACAGGCAATTTATGACCCCACCCACACACAGCAAACATAACGGCAAATTCTGAATAGAGTGTGACGTATTTAGTCGTGTAGTCCGGCAGCTGAGACCTGTGGCAAGCGTTAGAGATGTGCGCGTGATTAGCCACGCGACAGAAAGTGCTCGTGTTTTGGTTTGAAAACTCGTGCTTGGGTCCTGTTGAGCACAGGCTGAAGTTGAGTGCGATGCGACTTAAAAAGCACATGCAACATTGTCTTTTATATAATCGGATTATAGGAGATTGAAAAATATAAATAAAATTCAAAGTAAACATATCTTATAGGCATTCGATTTTTGAATTGGCCTTAGGTCTGGGTGTTTTTGTGCCTTATCTATTTATTAAAATCTTATAAAAATAGGAATCTGCTCCCTAAATCCAAAAAACGATCGTAATTTTAATTATTATTTTAGTTTAGTTAGAAATTATGAACGTCTATCTTGACAAAAAGGTGTCTTATTCGTTTTTCTGAATTTTATTTTCAAAGGGCATAGCAAAAGTTAAGCAACATGTTAACCCAACAATATTTTTGATTATTATTAACTTTATTATTCTTTATTGCTATCAAATATCCAGCATGCGTGTCATAGAGTTTCGTGTTGAATTCATACAAATTTAGACTTCATTTTCAAAGGGAATTTCATTTGCTGGAAATTATGTATCACTTTTTTATAAATGACATATTTGACAGACAATGAGAACAATATTAAAAAATTAATTCACGGGAGGAAAAATTTCAAAATATATTTAATATTTGATTTTAATTTAAACAAAGAATGAAAGTATAAAAATATGCTTTGTAACATCAAAAGTATTTGAGAAGAGAAGTTGATGAGAAAATACTCAAAAATAAGAATTCACAATGAATATAGCCCAGACTCAGTCCAGTCCAACTGTTCCAACTGCACATTACGAGCATTCACTGTAGTAATTTGAAGAAAATCTTTAGCAAGCTATGCAGAAGAGTTGCTCAAGCGATTACAAAACTCTTCCAAATGACACAGGCTGACAAATTTGGACATGAATGATGTTGTGCAGAGGCGCAGGCTATTAAACAAAAATGCGGCAACTTAGTGCCTTGGTAAACTATACGCTCAGTCAATTATCTAGTCAATCGCATGATAAATGGGCCTGTGTCGCAGTTGACCCGCAGAGCCCGATCCTTGGGGACGAACGGGGACAACGACTCGTCACATTAGGCGGCAGCTCTCAACGGGCTCTGGAAAAAGGTTCGTTTTGGCTGGGATTTGGATTTGAGAATCTGAATATTCGGGGTTCGGGTCGCGTTTACCCTTTTTAAGTGCCAAATTACCTTTGCGCCGGGCATGGTCACTGTTGCATCATTCGCTTGATTAATTGCTCAGCCGTTGGCGCTTGGTCACGTGTCATGTGCCACACCGAGGTCTGCAACTGCCCCACCGTCGCACCGCCGCCCCGCCGGACTCGGCCTGCTGCATAGAGATTTTTGCGCCAAATTAATGTTGACATTTATAATAAATTTACAAATTGAAAATGAACATTTGCATTTAATGCGACTCGATGGCGACTCGCCTGTCAAACAAATGCAAAATTGAAATTTGTCTCTCTGTCAGCCTGATAGCCCCCCCCCCCTCTCCACACACACACACACCCGCTCCTCTACCAGTCCCTGGGTGCTGTGCACATGCCCATAAAGGCGCAGCGAACTGGAAAATTATTTGGTCATTATGTCAATTTAGTGGGTGCGAGTGTAAAGTGACCCAATCCAAGAAGTGCCAGGACGCATTGTAAAATTAATTAAATTTGCCATTTGGTTTTGTTGTTGTTGCTGTTGTTGTTGCTGTTGTATCGCTGCTGCCATTAAACATTTATGCATATTGCATTTTCAATTGCATTTCGAACAGTTCACAAGTGAAATACTATCGCAATGATATACGGAATAAGCTCTTTAAATTGAACAGTTGCCAGCAATAAAATGCTGCCACACGATTTCCTCCAAAAACAACACACACCTACCTGTACACCTGCACACCTGCAAATGGAATGTGTGTCTCTCCCTCTCTCTCCCCGCAGCTGCTCAGTCACTTGGCCATTAGCCAATGGCAACATCCGCTTCCGTTAACAAATTCGCGCTGCATTGACGGCAATTGTCATCCCACTCGGCTCCAGTTGGCAGCATTTTGTGTCCAACTCGCAAACAGTTGCTTGAGTTTTGATCGCAGACTCAAGTCTAATATGATATGTTAGGGTAGCCGCCCAGTCGGGCCAGTTGGGCCAGTTGGGCCAGCCTATTGCCTTGCCGCATTACAGGAAAACACATTTCAATTTTCCACATGGGAAATGCTGCTCGCCGAACCAATTTATGATATCCGCTAAAGTGGCAAAAGGGGAAATAAACAAAAAAAAAACCAACTGCAAAATGGAAAAACAGTCAACAGACTTGCGGGGCGGACGCCAGGCACCACTGCAGGGGCGTGGCCGCCAAGCGCTGACAGCACATAAAAAATATACATACATACATACATATGTATATATGTATGTATGTATATAATAGGATTGACAAGAATGCGTTGCCATAATAAAAGTTTTGTTCCCGAATTTCGTATGCGCTGCAAGGAAAATGATGCAAAAATCAAAAGTTTGCAGCTTTAGCTCTTTATTTAACCAACTTATACTAATGTAATTATCGGTATTCATTGTTTTTGTAATCAAGCTGATGCGACAAATGCCCTGTCACAACTTTGATGCCTACATAATTTGAATGTCAATAATAATAATAATAATGAAAAGTTTGAGCACTGCGCATTTCATGCCAGCGAATACCTTTGGGTGCATCTATTACAGCGAAATCCCACGCTCAATATTGTTGTCGGTGTGCATAAAAAATATTGAGCAATATTTACATACATATATCGCATGCATACATTATGCGTGCGTATCTATGTGGTCACACACGTGTGTGTGTGTGTGTGTGTGTGTATGTGTTTGTGGAGCGCAAAAAACTGGCATAAATAAGTTGCAAATAAAGCGTAGCCTATTGGTAATAATTTTACAATTTATGTTTATTTACAATTACAGTTTATTTGCCAGTGCGCCACACAGAAACGAAAATATTAACATACGCCCACGCAGCCGAGCCGACCAGCTCGCAGTTGCAGCTGAATATTCGTATATGTATATTTTTATTCAATTTCGATTACCTAAAGATATATACTCTGCACTGGAGCTTACAAATTCGATTAAGAATGCGCGTCATATTCGGAAATTGTTCAACACAGCAAGAGCGCAACAAATGGGACTTTTTTTTGGCGATAACATTTTAATTTTAAAGAGCATGATTTTAAAGCTATTTATCTGTTTATTAAATGTAACTTAACATTCCATTCACTTTACATTTGCCCTATTGCTCATGTGTATATTTTCTCTGCCGGCCTGGCAACACTTGCGCTGCAGTGTTGTAAAATGGCACTTAAGCTTGGAACTCGCTTCGTACTACAACACTTGTGCATTTGTAAAGTGCATGGTGCACGTGCTGTGGTTTAGTCTAGAAAACATAAATTTTCCGCACAGGGGACGATTAAAGCCTTCACCAGGACTACAGCTGGAATAATTCACAATTGCAATCAATTCAAATCGTAGTTTGCATTATGAGTGCACCAGGCAATGTTTTGTCCAATTTCTGCGCGTAAGTGTCCAACGCTTGACTGCTCCATACCTCTAACAGCATGCCAATCCTCAATGGTAATTAGGATCTGCCAGGCCGCACTGCGTGACGAGCAGCAGCCCGAAACGGTCGCGGGAGCGCGCATGTGCACCGCCGGCATATGCGCGCAGTCTGGCAACGCCGGCGTGCGTGCAATTGTTGTGGAAGGGTAAGCGTCTGTATCGAAGTGCACAACTTGCGGACTTACGCCTTGTCTCTCTCTCTGTGTGTGTGTGTTTGTGTGTTGTTCAATTAGGCTTGATGAGCATATTGGGGAGGATACAGAGCAGGACGGATCTGAGCTCAGTATTATGAGCATTTCGAGCACACTTTCCAGCGAGCCAGAGGAACTGGGCGATCTGAGCTCGCTAAGCGATCTCGAAGATAATCAGCTGTACTCCACAAATCAAATGGCTGACCACGAATCGGAAGGGGATGTAGATGTTGACGGCCTGGGTGAGCATATGGATATGACGGCATCAATGCCCGGCTCAATTATTGAGCCAATGACTGAAGCAATGCTTGAGCCAATGTCCGAGCAACTAATCGATCAGGTGATCGAGACAATCCGTGAGCAAATGGCCGAGCAAATGCAACAGGCACAGCCACAGGTACAGCCAGAGCCACAGTCTGCGCCGCTGCCGAATATAGACTTGGGCTCCTTTAGGACGGACTGGCCAACGGTGGAGAGCATACTGCATCTGTACGAACAACGATTCGATGAGCTGGTCAGAGTTTGGGATCTGCTAAAGACAATCATTCTATTATTAACCAATCCAACGCTTGTGCCAGCCGCCGAGCCGATGACCCTGCCGCGTTCCGTGGCTGTGGCAGTGCCCGCGCTGCAGCCGCAGCCGCAGCTCCTCTCGCTGCCGCTGCCACCGAATGCCAACTTGCAGTCTATTTGGTCCGAGTGGCCGGTGATACAGAACATATTGGATCCACAGCGGAACATGAGCTGGACCGCGTACCAGCAGCAAATGGAGGAGTTCATCCACGTTGCCGAAATATTTGCCGAACTAATACAGTACGAGCTGATTGGCCATAACTTTTTATAGGTCGTTTTTTTTTCAATTTGAAAGTCCAATATTTTGTACAATTTACAGTCAATCAATTCATAATTATTTGATGCAAAGACGACCTACTTTTTATTCGCATACATTTGTACTTTCAATTGAATAATTCTTCAATAATTCTTATTGTAACTTTTTGTATTTATATTCGAGTCAATTTTTAAGAACCATTTGTAATCATATTGTATCCGTTTAATATCAATTTGTAATGAAAATATGTTTTTTTTTTTTTTTTTGCTCTTTATGTACTTTGAGTTCAACTCTGCTTTATGCCTTTTTATAGGTATTTATGGCCATTTGTAATTGATAAAATTCCAGTCGTAATTCAAAAGACTTTTTAACGAGCTTATGTAATTGAATTGAATTGAATTTCACTAAATCTGAACTTCAACGACATTTTTATGCACTCTATGCCGGTAAAATTATGAACAACGATTAAAATAAAATATGGAATTCAATAATTTACTTTTCCTTGTTGTGCGACTTGTCCGAGAGGAGTGTGTGTGTGTGTGTGTGTGGGGGGGTCACATGCGCATAATAAATGTTTATTAATTATATTTATAAACAAACGGCAATTGGGCACCATTTGTGCGCATTTTATTTATTTATGCTATTAAACATTGCGCACGCTTTTGCTGGCCATCTCCGCGCGCGGCATTAATTCAGCTTTGCATTCAACAATTTTATTATTGAATTTTAATTAATTCAACAAACAACGCACAACAAGAAATGCCAAAAACAAATAAAACATTTCTCATCTGCGCTACACGGCGCCAATTGTTCTACGCACTCGATAAATGCCTCACTTTTTGCCAAATAATCTACTTTTTATAATGTAAACATTTTGTTTATATTGTTTTGAATTTTTTGGGAAATATATTGTCATCTTTTATATTATTAAATTTAATTTAGTTAGACATCTTAATTTTTTTACTTATTATTTTCAATATAGACATTTAGTATGTCCATATTTGATTTTATTTTTCAAAATATTTAGTATGATTTCAATCAATTTAAGTTTTGGGACTATTTAGATTATTTAAAATTATATTTCTATGTACTTTAATTTGATGCATTGATAAATATCCATTTTTTTTCCATTAAAATATTTAGTTATATTTGTTTTCGAAATATTTTGTCATGCTATAAATTTTTAAACCAAATTTAGTTTAGAAATTTGAAACTGCTTACTATTTAAATTGATATTTATATATATTTTCTCTGAAACATAATTGCAACATTTACAAATTCTGTCGGCCATTTAATTTATATTTTGCACATATTTGTTTTTAATGAATTTATATTTATTGAAATTCTATTAATTTGATTTAAATAGTATTCAAATTAAAATTAAAATAATGTCTTCATCAAATTTTGTCTTCCGTCTATTGACTCATGTTTGGAATTGTACTATAAATAATATTTATATATTATTTAGGCATATTCACACTTGTTTTTATTTAAGTATATTTATAAAAATTGGTTATTTGACTTACATTTATTGCAACAATTCAATTATGTTGCTTTGATTAAGTTTTGGAGCCAAGTATTTAATATGCACTTTCGCATTTTCGCATTTTCCTGTTTTTGTTTTTTGTTTAATCTTGCGGTCCTTTGTTGCTTACAGAATAATGTTAATGATTATTATGTTCTTTTATGCCGATTTGCATTAAGCGCTTTGCGCAGCCAAGCGTGTCGGCAGAATTGATATGCCCGCGGCACGCCTTCGCCGCGCCCATAAATTGCCGTTATGGATATGTGGTAAAAAACAAGCAAACACACAAACAAACAAACTCAAAACAGCACAAAGACAAAAATCATAAAAAATGGAAGAGATACCGAACGGAGCTTGTAATGAGCGCGAGGGAGAGTGAGGGGGAGAGAGAGGGAGACAGTGCTGTAATTGATATTTACTTTATGAGCGAGCGCACACAACGAGATTGAAACTGTAAACATTCTTTACATTCATACGTCCAGTTACTACTGTTGTATATATATATGTGTGTGTGTGTGTGTGTGTGTGTGCAGTATGTATTTACTTTTATGAGTCCTGTCCAATTGGTGCGCCTCAGGGATATCAAAATTAATATAATAATTACTGCAAAAATGTTTATTAATTCGTTTTCAAAATGAATACCAAACTAGGCAGAGAGCTCGACTAGTAGATATCCTGGAGCTCCGCCTCAAGCTGACCTGTATGTAATCTGTATGTGCTCTCATAGTTGATATAAGGTAGTCTTTAGTATATATACATTTATATATAAAACTGATCTGATTTGATCTGCCTGACGCTGAAGGTGTGCAACTTTTCCAAGACAGTGTTTGGGAAATTCCATTCGTAGTTGACTTCAAATTCATTCTAAAAAACCTTTGCTCATTTAATTCATTTGGGACGTGTTTCACACTGTCCGCTGAATCCAACCCACTTGCATTTTAAAATGCTGGTCAAAGTTTGTGTGAATGATTATTTACTTTTCGGCTTCAAGCTTCACAGCACGCACTGGGCTTAAATGGCCGGAATATGTTGACTTCAATCGGCTCAAATTAACTTTCGAATATCTATACCAAATATAACTGGAGATAGTTCAAATGTGTTTTCGAAGGGCGGGAAATGGGCCTGAAAGTGATCTACGATCTAGGAAGTCTACTGCTTAAGGAATAACGAATATATTTCTTTTTCAATAATTTAAAGAATTCAGGTATATTATCAGCTATATATTTGAGTCCCAAGCTGTTGCATTTCACCACATAATGTGTGTGAGTTGGGGGTGTTGGGGGCTTGTGAATGCAGTTAACCAAAAAAGCTGTACTGCAGTAGATACGCGATGCTTAGCGGTCATTTTGCCCGCAGCATTCGCGCAGCATTCGTGCAGCTGGTGATTTTGCCTCGAAACGTGAATAATGTTGAAATTTAATTATACATAATTCAAACACAATTCGAAACGCTAAATCTGCGCTGCAAGCGCACCAGTGAACGACGAGCCAAGCCAGCAAGCCGCACTGAATTAGCACCAGCAACAGAAGCAGCATCAGCAGCATCAGCAGCATCAGTTGCAGCTGCAACATCAGCGGGCAGAGCGGTGGCAGCAACAGCGCGCCCATCATTTGCTCACACACTCTAATTAGTTAAGCGAAGCGTGCGAAGTGAGCAGCGTTTGGGAGGTCGGCGTGTGGTTGGCTGTGTGTGGGTGTGTGTGTGTGGGTGTGGGTGTGCTCCAGCGGTTGCATCTTTTGTTAGCACTCAACGTGTTGCCGGGGCAACAACGCGGGCGTAGTAAAAAATTTTTATGCGATTTTCCTTTTATTTGCACAATAATCATGACAACAACAACAACAACAACAACAGCGGCAATAAAGGAAGAGCAGCAGCAAATATAACGGCAAAAATAATGGCCATTTGCTCTGGCACGACATGCAGATAGCCTGTAGCAAGCACTGTGCTTATATGCCAAGTCAAAGCGCTTAACTAATATAACCAAAAAATGAGTGCACAAACAATTTCGATTGTGCCTTTAAGGAAATCAGTTAAAAAGCAATTCGAAGAGTTAACAAAGAGAATTAAACAGCAAATTTGCTGCATTCAACAAATATGCCTCACTTGTGTTAATTACAGGGTAGCAAATAACGCTACACGGCACTCGATTGGCCAAGCACGCTGCCTGGCACGGTTATATTTCAAAACTATGGCATGCTACGGCAGAGGGGTGTGTGTGTGTGGAGTGTGTGTGAGGAAGGGCTGTGGGCTGGGGGGTGGGGGTCAGGGTGTGCGGGTTTGGGTGTTGCTGGCTTTTTGTTGGCTGGGAATTGGATGCATGGGCATCTGCGTATCTGTATCTTTGCAACGGTAATTAAATTGCAGCTGCCTTTTGTTGCTGCCATTGCCGCAGTCGCAGTCGCTGCCGCCGTCGCTGCCACTGTCTCGGCTGCTGCCTCTCCGCATGAATCAAGCGCCCTCCTAAAAGTAGGCAATGCATTTTTTTGCTGCCTTTGGCAACGCTGCCAGCTGACTGCGCGCTGTATGTGTGTGTATGTATGCTTGGCGAATGGGCAAGCTGTGAGTTTTTTGTCAAAGTAAATCGAATTTGTAATGGCCAATTTTACACAAAAGAGCTAAGGGAAAGAGCGAGAGAGAGATTGAGAATGAAATTAATGTGAAAGAAGAGCGAAATGCTGAAGCTATGGTTTCCCACAGCTTAACGGTAGATTACGTGCGCATTTCTTAAATTCATCATAAAGAATGGGCAACCGTGTTTGAATGAATTTGCTAAAGCGTCAAGTTTTCAAGTGTGTGCGAAATGCTAATGAAAGCGATTTGAAGCAAATGTCCAGGCATTTACTGGCACACACATATACATACACATGTACACACACATACGCACAATGCATGTGCAAATGTGCATATGTAAAATTTGGCAAAATTTCCAGTGTTTATCTTGGCGAATTGCACTTGAGATTTGTACTAATGGACACAGTGAACTTATTGCCAAGCTCTGCTCATTCTCTCTCCCTCTCTTTGTCTTCCGCTAGACTTGGTCACATTGTTGGTTGGCTGCCAAATCAGTCAGGTCAATTGCCCAAGCTAGCAGCATCATTATGATAATTATCATCATCTATCTACAGTGGAAACTGGTGAAAGAAAATTTGAAAATTAAAAAAAAAGTCTCGCCTAAAGAGTTAATGCCCAGCAATGGAAATAATCAAAATTATGTTTAGCCAAAGCAGCTGCAAGGCGAGCAAATTAGAGCCAAATGCAACAAGAATGCAACAGCAGCAGAGAGACAATTCCACAGTGCAAGGATATAAGCAATGCGAGTCAAGCAAGCTTACTGCCAACATTTGAACAGTCAGACAATGTAATGCCAGCTGCGGCTAGTGGGTTGGGCAAAATGGAGCTTAGGGGCTGGCAGCAAAGAAGATGATTTTGTGGGCGAGGCTGGTAGCCACAGCTACTTAGAATTGCCGCAAGCTGTTGACAGCAGTTGGCCAACTGTAAAACCAGCAGCTGGTCAGGCCAGGGACGACAGAGAGTGACAAGAGCAGAGAGGGTAGCGGGCCGCAGCGGGGGAAAATTGCAACTCAGCTTGACTTGATCGGGCTGTAAACCAACGAGTGTTAAGCATTTTAATTGCTGGCATTAATTTAGACATGGCTGAAACACTTGATGTTGCAAGCATTATTGTTGCTTCTTGCCAATGCACCTGCAAGCAGTTTGTTAAAGCGAATACGAATACGAATACGAATACAGATACGAATACAAATACGAATATGATTACGATTACTTAAAACAATGCGTAATCAAAAGTGCATGGACATAATAAATAATTGCTGTATGCATTTATGGAGCACCCAGCTTAACGGTCCGACAGACAAAGGCGATTCGGCCGGCAGACCTTCAGACCTTCAGACCAGCAGACAGACGGACAGACGGACAGAGGGAAAGTCGGTGACTCGCAGCAGCAGCTGCTGCATTTGTCTCACATCGTTGGCATTTAATTAAAATGCATGCAATTCATGCAAAACAATTGACGGGTATACAAGTTTTCTCTCACAGGCTGGCTCGATCTAAAGATACAAATTTCGTTTAATAGATCCAAAGTAAACAATGTCTCCTGTTGTCACCATAAACGTTGGCAATATAATAATATACATGTGAACATTAATACAAATTACGGAGAATTGTCCAGCTGTAAGCTGAAGCGACTTTAGCCGGTGGCTTAGACCTATCATAATAGAGAAATAAAAGCTTTGATAGCATAGGAGAAATTAATAACTAAAACCGTCGCTACGATTAATTACTCTTTTCAAGCGCTCAAGCATTGATTGGTGTCAGCTTTTAATTATCCAGTTTGTCGGGTCATTTAAAGCGCATTTGCGATTCGGTTTGGCTTTTGCTCTATGCCTGAAAGTGCCGCAGTCATCATATTAGAACGCAATTATACAATTGCAAGGACGCAAACGCCTCGCAGCCCATTGCAGGGCCTGTTGCCTGTCGCGTGCATAATTTATTATATCACACACTCGCACACACACACACACACTTACATATATGCAGGTAGTTTGTAATATATTTACGCATGTGTGTATATTTTATATGTATACATTGTCTAAGCGCTGCCACGCCCATTGCTTGCATCGATGCATTCGGTTGGCATTTACAATTTATTACGCATACGACCTGTTGGGTGTGCTATTGAAATCGAGTTGGGCGGTGCCGCTGGCCGCTAGGTGGCGGCTGCAATACTGAGCCGATTAATATGGCCGCCCAAAAGCAGGCAACACATTTGAACAAAGCCTAAAAAGTGAAGTTGCACTAAAGCTGGCGCCAGGACGCGGCAACTTTGGCTTTTGTTCGGTCCTCGGCTAATGGCATCGCCAGCCTATAAATGTTGAGTTGTCCTTGGCTGAAAGTGCAGGGCATACTCTACCTCTGGCCCCGACGTCTGGCTGCTACAGTCAGGCGCCGGCTTCAACTCTTGCCTTGGCCAAAAAGAGTTTTTATAAAAACTTAGAATCGACAGGTTCGTGCGTCCTCTCCAACACCCTCCACTTCGCCGTCTTCGTCGGCAGCGCCTTTGTGCAACTTGACAAACTAAAATGAAAAAAGTTTCCGATGCCGTTGTGTTGCAAGCGGCGCCTTTTTCAATATCCTTTTGCCAGTTTTACCGCAGGAGTCGACAAGCGTCAAGCGGCCCAAAACGTTGCAGGCAACCCAGGGCTTGACATATTGATTTTGCCATGCCTAAGTCTGTGCCCCTGCCCCAAGAGTGTCTGGCTGAGTTTCTGAGTGTGTGTGTGTGTCTGAGTGTGTGTGTCTGTAGCGGAGGCAGGACAATAAAATTTAAGCTAGCCAAGAAAATGCTGATGCCGCTGGCAGCCAGTTAAGTGAAGTCAAGGTGAATCTGCAAATCTATGGCAACCTCTTGCAGGACCAACCTATGAGTGGGTCAGAGGAGGAGGAGGTCAAGCAGCCAGCTGCCAAAAAAATGAAACAGAAAGGGCACGAAAATTTTTAAATAATACAAATTAAAGGCGAATGGAAATTCTTCAAGCCAGAATCCTAAACACTTTAATAAATAAATTCGATAAGAATATTATGCCCAGTTTTTTATTAACCATTAACCGGACCTCAAACACACTTATAAGTATTTTTAAATATATATATTTTTATATTTATATAAACATACATATTTATAAATTTATACTTTTATATATTTATATATGTATATATTTATACATTTTATATATCAATTTATATTTCTTATATTTTTATGAAATCGTTTTGGCTTAAAATAATGTTTACCTTTTGCCATATGAAATTCATTTTGCACAACTTTTCAGCCCTTGACATTTCCTTATATAAAAAATTGATGTATTTAAATAAAGACAAAAATATGCAGATTTATATATGAAAGTTAATTTATGATAAGGTGAACATTAAATTTATTAATGCAAATCAAAAGAGATTTCAAGAGGCAAAATCTGTGGAAAACCAAGTTTATGCAAGGCATAAAATGTTTATAATCAAATATACATATTTAATACTTGAGTACATATTGACATACTATAATTTCGTTTTAGTTAGATGATTAGCTTCGGCTTGTTTGGACAGTTATATAAAACATATTTACTTACTCAAAAAGTCTTAATAGCTAGTCTAGGGTCCACTCGGCGATATCTATCTTCATAAAAACCCAACTACAGTTGTTATTGATACAACGACACGAACGAAGAGCACATTAAAGAGGAAGTTAAGGTAAGATTTATCGCTAGAAATATTTGTAGAATCATTTTGTTACAGCAGAGAGTAAGCCCTGCCTCGGTCTGCTTTGTTTTTGGAGAAGAAAAGTTCTACGAAATACCCGATCTCGGTGTGAGTTGTGGTCCGTGCTTCACTTGTAGATCGCCTATCTGCAAGCGATTCCAGAAATGTATCTTCAAAGCTGCCAATTTTAAGCATATTTTTTTTGCAATCTTAGTTCGTGATCTCCCAATGGGCTATAAGTCAGCTGTTGTTTGTGAATCTTCTACCAATAGTTGTGCTCTTTCGGCTGGCGACGCAAATGTTGACCTTTGTTGGGGTCACACGTTTCGGGGCAATCGCATGAAACCAGTTTTATATTATTATTTTGTCAGTTGGCAACGCTTTATTGGCCCGTCGCGACGCCGATCTGTTCTGGCCGCCATTAATTTTGGGCCATGACAGGCCCAAAGCAAAGAAACAGCAACAACAACGAGAATAACAACAATAAATAGCTGCAAGAAACTAAACAGCGAGCGGGTTCAACTCCCCAGCGAATCTGGTTGGCGTCTCGCCATTTATGCGTAATTTGCCAATTTACACAAATTCTTTTTTTGGCCTTATTGAATAAGTGGGCCGAAATGCCGAAAACACAAACTTTTGCGTGCCTGGGCCCGGGCTGGCAGCCTTTTGGAGGCGTCGGCGTCGGCGTCGGCGTTCCGTTTCACGTTCACGTTCACGTTCACGTTTACGGTTACGGGTTCATGAGCGCCAGACATCCTTGAACTTGCCACGGCCAGGATATCATGTTCGCATATTTTGTCTGCATTTTATTTATATAAACTGTAAGCCAAGTCGTTGACTTGTGCTTGGCCAAAGCCAACAACTCCAGCTATGACACCGGCTGTGGCAACGGCTGTGACTGCGGCTCCAACTGCGACTTGGGCTGTGGCTGCGACTGCGGCACGGGTTATCAATTGTTTCCACACACACACACACACACACACACTCTTGGGTTCACTGGCATCCACGCGGCGGACCACGCAATCAGCCATAAGTTATGCCCAGGAATTAAAAGAAAATTTAAGAGCGCCCTGAGAATGTCGCGCCTGAGATGTTTATCTGAATTTAAACTCGCTCTGCTCGCCTTGGCTTGCCTTCATTTAAGAGTTCGCGTTCGGGTTGGGTTATAGCTATGGCAACCGGGAAATGTGGCAAGAGTTTAAATACTTTTCATATATTTTTTCTATTTATATTTATTTTAATTATATATAAGTCCTATTTATTGCACATCCATTTTTCAGCACTGATTACATTAAGCTATAAATCTAGCCTTTATTTAGCGTTACGGCTGCAACCGTACTTTTTTTTTGTTAGCTTGGGCTCAACCCAAGCGACCAAATGAAGGAAATTGTATTTTTTGCTCAGGTCAACTTTTCTTTTAGCAGTTTTTACAGTTAACCGTTTATTTTTTACACATGATTTTACATACGTACATATAAATTTGGTAAAATCTTAGCAAATTTTTGATAATTGTAAAAACAAAGTTTACCATTAGGCAAAAATTATTTGTATCAATTGATGATACCCTCAATGAATTGTTTTAATTAAATATATATATATATATATTGTGCTATATATATATTTTTAATATTTATAAGGTTCCTTTTAATGTCCTTTCACAATTGAATAGTTTTGGCTGTACTTCTTTGCTTAGGCATGCAATTTTTACTTAAGTTTGATTAACTAAAAATCAAATTCAAACAAACATCTATACAAAATTCTATACATTTACACTGAAAAATGAAAAAAAAAATATGCATAAATAAATAAAGTTAATAAATATCTAATTTTGGATTTGGCGACCTTTCCATTTTATCATTATTTGTTTGGCTGGCTCGAGGTGCGGGGCTTTATTATTGCAGACAAAATGAAAACGCAATTTTGTTAGAATATAACCAATATATTTCGCCTGAAGTTCGGCAACCGTCTTTAGGGCAATTGTGTTACACGTCTGCGCTCTTTGACGTGCAGGTTGATATTTGTTAATAAATATCAATACAAAATTCTTTACATATTTAATTTCAATATTATTTATTTAAATTATAGGTATTTAGTTTCGTTTATGCTCCTTCCCACAAATTCCACTTCCCACAAACAAATCACTTGTTTTACTTTCAGCAATAAATTATTTTTTCTTAAATTTCTTTTTTATAAATCATCTGCTTAGTCATGCACATTTTCATATTTAACTTAAAAGCACTAAAAAAAAAATCACACAAATAAAAATTAAAGAAAATGTTTAAATAATTTTAAGAAATAATAAATAAATTTTTTTAAATAATTAACTTGGTTAACACACTAAAAAAAATATTTAAAAAATTGGTATAAAGTATAGTTAAAAAAAAAAAAACATTATACCCTTGTTACCTATATTCAATGGGTTCAGGGTATAAAAATATTTGTATAATTTAAATAAATATGAGAAACTATGAGTAAAATATTCTTTGAATATTCGGTTTCTCAGCAGCAGCGGAACGTTCGGCGACTGCTCCAGCCCCGTGTCAATGGCGTTGTGGCAGATCTCGCTGGGGCTCTGCTGCGCGCAGCTGACGCTGCCGACGCTGCCGCTGACGCTTGTGTATGTGACGGTGTCGCGTCTTCTGCTTCTTCTGTCTGCGCAACTTACCATTGGATCTGGTTCTAGACTTGGATGCGTTCCTGTGCCGCTTGGTGACTCGCTTCTGGGCGCCGCCGTTGTCCAGCATTTGACTTGTGGGCAGAGTGGGCGCAGGCAGATCCTCCGGATTCTCCAGATTGCGCCAGCGTCGCGTGCTGGTGCCATTGTTGGTGGTTGTTGTTGTGGTTGTCGTTGTTGTCGGGGTCGAGGTGGTGGTATAGGTGGGACTTGGCTGTGGCACCACAATTATATTATCCCTGGGCGGCTCCTGCGGAAACAGGCCGCGCCACAACATGAACTTCTTGAACAGATCTCGACCGCTGCCGTTGTCAGCTGTGGCATCGGACTGACCAGCACTGCGACCCATTGTCTGCGGCAGACGGTAGCCTGTGAAGAGAATAGGATACAATTGGCACTATCCGGCTGTATAAGTGTAGCCTATGCCGCACCAGTTCGTATTGCCCCACTGCCAGCCACGTGCAGGTGAAGCAGCAGCAGATGGTATAGGAAGAGATTGCCCAGCAGCAGCGTGACTGCTCCAGCTCCAGGTCCTGCTCCTGGTCCAGCTGCAGCTCTGGCTCGAGCTTTTGTTGGCATCGCCATCGTGTTTGGATTCTATCGCTGCGTTCTGTGCGAATGCTCGGCAGAGGAACGACTCTTTTATAGATGAGCGGGATGCAATTAAAAAGTTTCACCCGAAATCTAATTGCGGGATTGCGTGCATGACACGACGTCAACGATGGATGCCTTGACATGGTATCATTAGAAGCTTTGGGCTGGGCTATGGAGCTGCAGCGATGGCTGCCGGGCACGTAAATCAACAGAGAGTGTGTGCGAGTGTATCTATGAGTTGTTCGCACACACACACACACACACACACCACATACACAGAGTGAGTATCTGAGGCACAAGTGAAAGTTGTAGGCACAGTAAATCAAATCTAATAAACTCGACAATAAACATGCGCACATAAATCTCGGTAGGCGGCACGAACGAAAAACTGGCAAATCAAGTTGCAGGCCAAACAACTATGCACACACACACACTCACATACACTCACACACATGCACACGCATATGTACGCTCGCATTGTATCTGTGAGATACAATACTTATGGCTTGCTAAAGCAACAGCCCGAGCGTGTTGTATAAATAAATAAACGAATTTATGTTTTCACAGCCAGCCTCTGCCTTTTGTAGTTATGTGTGTGTGTGTGTGTGTGTGTGAATGTGTATGTGTAGCATATTTTTTATGCACATATTTATATTACATGACCACTTTTGCGGCCGAAGGATACGGCAGCCATATGCGGCAGATAGTGTCAGTGCGTGAGACACTCAGGCAAATAACTTTAACATAATTCACTTAAATCTTTTTGGTTTAATCTTGAAAGTGTTTCACACACACACACACACACACACACTCACAGGCACACACAGTCACCCAAGCACTAAGCGTTTCATTCACACAAACACACAGCCAGACAGACAGAGAGACAGATAGACTGACAGACGGACGGACAGACGGACAGACAGACGGACAGACAGACGGACGGACTGCAAGTCCTGACAGTCAAGTACATTGTATTCTTCACATATACCCATACAGATACACAAACACATAGACACACACATGCTTGGCCCCTTAACTGTAACTGTATCTGTATCTGCAGTAAAAATGTATCTGCTCCGTGTAGCTGTGTGTAACTTCAACTTTTGGCGCCAAAGTCAAAATGTTTTCTTGTAATTTCCGAAAGTGTTGTGTCAATAATCACCCAGACTTGATATGACCCTTAGCCCGAGGCATTCTGATTAACAAAACACAAGAAAATGAAAGAAATATTTTAGAAAATAGCTTTGAATGCATTACATAAACTCGTTTTTGGAAATGCCAACAAGAACGCCTGAGAGTTAAGTTCAAGATAAACTGGCGCCTCGAAGCAGATGCAAGTTGAGCGCAGCTCGAAAATTGCATATATCTAATCATAGCTGCCAGTTGTATATACATATATATCAAATATTTAATTTGTATATCAAATAGAAATGAGCTATAATTATTTGTATATAAGCTGGGTTTCGCATTGCAACAATTCACTTTCAACCTTTACAATTGCGCTCGTTCTACTGAAAATATTGCAAGCTGTGCACATTTTCATATAGAATATACGGGCTATA
Organism: Drosophila montana; assembly: GCF_035044405.1. Lineage (NCBI taxonomy): Eukaryota > Metazoa > Arthropoda > Insecta > Diptera > Drosophilidae > Drosophila > Drosophila montana. The sequence continues at coordinate 791,871 of NW_026996772.1, forward strand.
TTTGTTATCTATCCACAATTTGGTTAGATAAATGCACAGGCTGGCCCAAGCTATGTACTGAGAGTGATTGCTAAGCCAAGAAAAGAATTTATATATGACTGCAGGTCAACTAATTACGGGGGGAAGGGGGTCTGGCTGAATGTTGAAATAATTGTAGATATGAAAAATATTGCTTTATAATAGAGTTGTGCAGTCAAGCGTAATGCACTTTATTTGAAATGCCTTTAATAATTTTCTTCGTTTAAATTTTATAATTTATATTTTTGGCTTTTGATTCGCTGCCATTGGAAGTTATCATCAAATGTGAAGCCTGTTTTTGTTGTTGTTGCTGATTTTGTGGTTGGCTGTTTGTGATAAAATCCAATTATAACATATTCTATTAACTTAAAAGCTTCTAATATTTATTTAATTTATTATTGTGGCTTGGCTCGTTGATGTGCGTGTTGTATTTGCAAATTCGGCTGTTGTTAGTTTTCCTGTCGAATTCCAGTTGCCAATTATGATGTTGTCGTTGTTATTGTTGGTGTTGATATTGACACACACACACACACACACACACACACATTAAGACACACTCACACACACTCTACACAAGTGCTGCCATCAATTAAGATGTCTTTTGGGAGCTATGCGTCTCCGTCTTCATCTGCATCCGCATTTAAGTCATCGTCATGGCAGCTCCGCAATTGCTGCGCCCTCTTTTGAAAATAGTTGACATATTACTGCCAGACTAAATGTCTAATTGCCTGACTGACTGGCTGTCAAATTGTCTGGCACATTGCATTTATCTGAATATCCATCTCCATTTCTAAGCATATTTCAATATTCAGCTGCACTTTTCGGCTCACCCGCCAGCTCAGTCCTCCTCATCCACATAAGTTAAATTTCAATTTATTAGTACTTCTTCGTCTTATTATAATTATTGTTGTTGTTGTTGTTGTTGTTATTGGTATTGTTGCTGTTCTCTGCTCTGATTGAATTATTATGCTAGCAAATTAAATCGATCTACTTAAAATTTGAGCGTAGTGCATTATAGCATTAAGCTACACAACATCGATGCTGACCGGCACAACAGGGCGTATGCTTTATAATTTCGATTGGCCTCCGTTTATATACGGAAAACATTCGTAAACTAAGCCTCAAAGACAAATATGCAGCAGCTTAGCTAATAAGCATTCAATTTATGCTAGAGTTTGTTAACAGATTGTGGTTTTTGGTACTCAGGTTAATATGCTAAGTGGAAATCGAAGATACAAATAACTATTGGCTTCTTCAAATCTCTGCCCAGAACTGAGCCAAGCCGAGCACAATGCATCAATATAACAATGCAACAATGCACGAAGTAGACAGCGTAAAGCACATTTGTATTGCAAATATATTCCCCAAATGCTCAAGAGCCAGAAATTTCCAGTACTGTCTTTTGGTTCATGTTCATTTAAGCATAGCTTAGTAGAATCGTCTTATTATTTATTTAATTATACCCTAAACCCATTGAGAATGGGTAAAACGGGTATATTGGTCCTGTGCAAATGTCTGTAACAGGCAGCAGGAACTATATCCGACCCCATAAAGTATATATATTCTTAATAAGCATCAATAGCCGAGTCGATCTAGCCATGTCCGTCCATTCGTCCGCCTGTCTGTCTGTTCGTCTGCTCGTCTGCCCGTCCATCCGTCCGTCCGTACGTATAATTTTGATAACTTGTTCCGTTTCCAGGCAATCGATAAGAAACAATATGTAATCCTCATTTTTTGAGTAAACCTCTTTGGTTGCAATGGTCATCAAATTTGACATGAAGCTTCTGGAATTGTATATGCAGGTCAAGTATTTTTCATTTAATGGCTACAGCTAAAAAAAAAAATCAAAATTAAACTTAATATATTACTTTTCTACTGGAAGGAGTTTTGCAAATTTCTTCTGAAAATATTCCTCTAAAAAATGCAGCTAAAAATCTTTTTTTGCTCAACTAAGAAATCCCCATATTTTTTTTTTACAGATTTTGCGCTGTTTTATTTGCTTCAAAAATAATTTACATAAAAAATACAAAAAAAAATAATATTACAGAAAATTAAAATAAATTATGGTCTAGAGTTGTGAGTCGAATCAGTAAATGCAATTCCTGGCCAGTTCTTTTCCAAATCCTTGTGCGTATCGGGCACGCGCTCACAGATACTGCACACGGCGAATGTTCTTGGCGAATGTCCTCAGGGGATTCCGCATTGGGAAGCCGTCGTTGACAGCTCCTGTGGCGACTGCGGCGACACCGGGCCGTTGCCTCAAGCGCTGGCCGAAGAGCTGGAAGCGTGAGTTGTTTATCTGCTGCGCGGCATTGTTGGCTGGCTCCTCGATCCCATCGTTGGCCTCTGGCTCCGGCTCCTGTTTGTCCATGGCCAGCGTGGCGTCGTCTTCGCCCTCCCGAATGGGCACCGCTGCAGTGCTGGCCGCCAGTTGCCTGAACATGCCCATATTGAGCGGCACATAGCCGACCGCATTGTTGCCCAGGGTGACGGGCACCAGAGGCATACCAGCACCCAGACCGCCGAGACCGCCGAAACCGCCGAGACCGCTGAGACCGCCAAGACCGCTGAGAGCGGCCAGACTGTTGATGCCGCTGATGGCACTGGCACCACCAAGGGCAGCAAGGCCGGCGCCAGAGACGGCCACGTCGCCGCCATAGAGGTCCTCAGCGTTCAAGTCGATCAGCTCGTAGGGCAGACCCAGGCCCGCATCCTGAGCAGCATCCTGGCCCTGGCGCGTCTGGAAGTACTGCATCGGCATCAGCTGTGGAGCGCGGAGCAGGCCAGATCCAAGGATACGTGTGGCAGCCGCTGCGGCCGGAGTAGTCAGCAGATTGGTCACATTGTTGTTGTTAATGTTCACCGTGGTTATGTTGCGCGTTCCATCGCCGGGCGAGCTGTTGTTCTGTAGCCTGAGGAACTTCATGTGAAAGAAACGCGGCTCGTCCTGGCTGCTGCTGCGGCTGCCGGGATTGAAGTAGCGCATCTGCTGTGCCGCCGTGACGGGCGTGTTGAACAGAAGCAGCTGCTGCACCTGTGCGGGGGTCAGCTCTGCAGCGGGCAACAGATCCGCATAGTCCAGTTCCAAGGCGCCGACGCCGCCGCCGCCGCCGCTGCGATCAGCCTCTGCCGCCTGCTGGCTGCGCTGCTCCTCTGCATAAATGCTTGAAGCCAGATGCTTTGCCTGCTCCTGCTGCTGCTGCTGCTGATGCTGCTGCTGCTGATAGCGGGCGAATGCCGCACGTTGCAAGTTGGGGCGTCCGTAAGGCATTTCAAAGTACTCATCGTTCGAGTTGAATGTCGTATGCCACAGCGGCAGCCCGAACAAGGCCTCCTGCGTGGGTCCCGTGCTGGTGGCGCTTGTCTGCACACGCCGCTGCCTGCCCACATTGGCCGCCCGGCCGCTGTCCAGGCCCAGGCAGCTGAGCAGGGCCAGCGCCAACACCAAAGTACGTCCCACTTGCATTTGCATCATTTTGTTGCTCCTTGCTACTTGCTGCTTGCTGCTTGCCACTTGCTGCTTGCTGCTTGCCACTTGCTGCTTGCTGCTTGCTGCTTGTTCAGTTGATGGCTCGAAGCGCTGTCTGCTCAGTCCAGGTCGTCCGCCTGGCTTATATACTTCTTGGCCGCCAAGCCAAGCTGCTCCAGCTGGGCAGGCTAATGAGCGCCATTTATCCGGCGGTTATCGCGGCCGCTTATCAGCTGGCTGGGTCGAGCGGCCGCGGCTTTCATCGCGATAGCCCAGAGAGCTCATTAATTTTGCTTCGCGAAACTTTTGTGCGATCTTAAGCTGCTTTAATATGGCTACCAAGAACTTGACGCTAATGGCGGAGCACCTCGCACCATTGCCAGCATTTGCGAGCCGCTTATACACTTCTATATAGATGATCCTCAGCTAATTGCATCATTAATGAACAATTTATAACTGCAAAGTGCGTTGCTTATCCCCCTTTCCACCCACTCTGCGCTTTGAGACCCAATTTCTTGCAGCACTTGCTTCGTCTCCTGTCAGCTGGCAGCTGGCAGCATCTCTTTGCCTATTTGCCTGTTTGTCTGTTTAGCCGGAATAGCCAGCGATTTTTCCATTTTGCCTAGAGAAATACATAGATATGTATATTTTGTTGCACAGGCTGCAGCCGAATCCCCCTCCCCCATTCCCTTCTGCATCTACCTAACCCTCAAGCTATATGCCAACCGACAATTTTGTTATGCCATTTTCATGCAAGAGCTAACGGATCGGACTAGCGGGGGAAGGAGGGTGGGGGATAGGGTAGGCGTGTGGTTCCTTCTCTTTTATCTTACTATCTCCACCCCTCTCGCTTCCTTTCTCACTGTCTATCTCTCTTGCGCTCTCTGTTTGTCTTGGCCCAATGTGTCAAAGTCAACTTGGTAAAAAGTTTGCTTTTTATTATTTCGTTGCCTTCATCGTCGCCGTCGTTGGCACTTTTTGAACTTGCCACTTGCCGCTTGCCGCTTGCCTCTTGCCGCTCGTCGCTGCCTCCGCTTCTGCTTTCCGCTCCGCTTACGGTATACCGACCGAGCGAAAATATTATAGCATAGCATACTTTCCGGCGCTGGCCAAAATAAGTACGAAAACAGTGCTCGCTGAAATTGGGCAACGAGTGAACCCAAATAGCAAAAATATGATGGAAAAATGCTATCAAATGGTGTACGCACGACTACCGGATACCCTGTACGCCGGCTGAATTGGTTTTTGGATTCGAAAATGCTTTTGGGTAAGTTAAAGTAAAGGTAAGCTTAAACTTATTTAAGATTAATAAGTATGCTTAATCATAATTATTAAAGCAGCTTTAAGGTTTGATTAATAATATTAAAAATTATAATTATTAGTACTATTCACAACTTGACCTCGACAGCTCGGACATCTTGATTTATTAATTATTATTAATTTTATTTCAGATATGTAATAGTATGATTTTTAAAAATGTGTGCCAGCCCGATAACGATAATATCAAGTTACCCTTTCCATACTGCAGATACATTTGTCGACTGTTGGGTTGGTGCATCATGAACGTGTTGTTTGGGGGTGGGCGTGGTAAAAAAAAATACTATGCCATAATACGACTTTACCAGCGGCGTCGACTGCACTTACAAGCCGCTGCCCGCGACCATGCCCCGCCTGCCCCACACCGCCCCTCTCCTGTCTCCATCCCTCTTGTTGTTTGCGCACTTTGTGCTCGCGTTTCTTTTCTCTACTTAAACAGTTTTTTGTCGCAATAAAAATTTAAGTCGATTTTATGGGCACAAAAAGCAAGTGGAAAACCGAAGTCTCAGTCTTGAGTTTGAGTTGTGAGTTGCGAGTCCCGCGTCCTGAGTCCTGCGTCCTGAGTCCTGTGTCTGGAGTCTTGAATCGTGGCATCAGCTCTCCGAATGCAAAGCAAAGGCAGAAATTACAGTTCTCGGGCAAAAAGTTTCATTTCTCTGGCGATTTTGTTGTCTCAACTTTGCATTCATATGCAAGCGAGCGTGGGATGGGACGGGGCGGGGCACAGTGGCGGCCGCAGGCGGGCGGGGTCGTCAAAAATTGGAAGGTTTATTTAAATTTCAACTTGTTTCGAAAACGTTTAAAAAGTTTCCGCTACTAACTGACTGCTGATAACACAAAGTATCTCCGACCCAACGCCGCAATCATTCCGCTGCCATGCCCCGACAGCCCGACCGCCCGACCGCCCGACTACCCGCCCCTTTACCATCGGCGCGACGCCCCCGGGGCAAGTTGAAACAACTGGCAAAGTTGATGCGGCTTGTCCTCAGCCAGTCGAATGCTGGCAAAGGGTTGCTCGGTGCGCGGGGGTTAGGAGGGCTTGACAAAATTAGCACAAAATATTTTATTTACTTATTTTAAATGTATTTTCACATTATTTTTAAAATGTTTTCCCACATTCGCTTGTGGGAATGTGCCAGACAGGCTCCTTGGCTGGGGCTATAAATAAGATTGTGCCCTCTTAAATATAGATAAAATACGTCAGAAGGATGAGCTGACACATGTGGTGGGCGGCCAGTCAATCAAAATCCGAAAACCGCCTCCTGGATGTGGGTCACAAGCCGGGCAAGCATGGACAAGTTGCTGGCCTCTCCATGTGAAATTGATTAGCTCAGCGTTGAGCTGGCATTGTGGAGAAATATGTGTGTGAGAATACAAATGAAATATGTATTTTTGTCATCTTTCGGACCAAAAATATAACAATATATTCTACTTATTTTTGTGTAAAATTACTAATTATTGTTTAATTGTACAAATTGGTCGTCACTTAAACCAAATGCAGGACAAGATTCAACCTAAAAACGAATGCAGCCCACAAAGATGTCCGCATCAATACAGTTATATTTGTATTTTATATTCTCGTTTTATTATAAATGTATTTTAATTATAGTACAAATTTCTCACAGTCAGTTAATCAGTCAGTCAATCAGTTAATCTGTCAATCAGACAGGACAAACAGTTTAATATGAATTGATGTGAAGGCGGTTTAAGCGTGTAAATCAAATGTTATAAATAGCTCTTCTTGAAACCAGCCAAACCCTACTCCATATTCTAACCCATTCTATTCTTGTATAGGAAATAAACATGACGGCAGCCTGGCGTTAGCTGGTCTAAAATTTGGAATAGCGCGTATTAGTTGCTCAAGGTGTTGGACAACGGCAAGTTGGGTGAGCTGGCAAGTCCGTTGATCTGGCAACGCCTCTTTTTATCCTGACCATGTGCCGCTCATTAGCAGCCACTTTGGGCTTGACACTTTCAGAAGATGAAAACGCCGACGTGGACGTGCATCAGCCTGGTAATGGAGGCAATGAAGATGAAGATGTCCGCATCCAGGACAACGACAACGACATCGACGATGACGATGACGATGACGATGAGCTTGAAGCATCGTCTGTCGTCTGCCGTCTGTCGTCGCCAGCGTCAAAACGAAGTGAGTCGCAACTAATTTCAGTTTAATTTGTGTCAGTTTTTGTCTTAGCACCGCCGCTTTTCTTTTCACACTTTCCCGCTTTTCCGCTTTCCCGCCAAGACGTCGTCGTTACTTATTATCCTTTGGCTTCAACGTGCGACGTGTAAATGCTGCTAATGACGTCGTCGTCAGGACACAAAAGGCTCAACGCTGAGCGCTCGGCGCTGAGTGCCCATCGCTCAGCACTCAATGTGCTGTGCGGAATGCCTCAGCCGCTTCCCAACCAACCAACCAACCAACCGACTGACTGGCTGACTGACTGGCTGACTGTCGTTCGGTCGTTCTGTCTTTCTGTCTGTCTGGCAGCGTCTTTAATGACTTCCTTCTTTAATTTGGCGAATTTATTATTTTAATTTGCGCGCTTTACGTTTTTCGTGGCAAATTCGCTGGGCGAATTTTCGGTTTCGATTTCGATTTCATAATTAGGGCTCCAAGTTGAAGTCATTTTTGGGTTGCCAGGGGCAAAGACAAGCCCTTAAACCAGAAAGCTTCAAATCCATCTGCCTCACGATGCCATCGCATCCGCAGCTCGCAGTTCGCAGCTCGTGGCATGCGGCCCCGCAGCCCGCAGGCCCCCTCCACCCCGCATCATTCATCAGGAACATAAACCGCCAGCGTCCATGATGTTAATGCGCTTATTTTCATGTTAATTACCAACAGACAAAGCAGCTTCATCAGGGGCCATAGTTTTGGCTGGCCGAGCGACATGGTCGGCAGGGCCTTTGACGAGGACCGCCCGCTGCCAGTAGATGGCGCTTCACGTTGGCTGGCCCGCGGGCTAAGCGACCTGGTGCTCAGATTTTTGGCAGGCGATTTAAATAATTGACAGATTTTCGCATTTCGCTGAACGCCGTCGGGCGACTGTTTTTATGTATTTCTCGTTCGCCATCTTGTCAGCCGTATCGGCAGGGGGTCAATGGGTTCTTTAAACAGCTCCACATCATCTCGCTCGCTGTCTCTCTCTCTCTCTCTCGCTCTCTCTCGCTCTCTCTCTCTCTCTCTCCTCTCTCTCTCTTTCTTTTTATCTCCATGTGCATCTTAAATTTCATTCTCCACTTCTGCTTGGTACCCGCTTTGTTTTCTGCCACATTAAACTGTTTTATCTTTACGAGATTATGTCTGCTGTTTCCTCCCACTCGCTCTCTCTCTCTCTCTCTCTCGCTCTCCCGCTCCCTCTTTCTAATGTGTATGCGTATGCCAGACAAACTCTTTGCCCAAAGGATTTGTGTTTGACAAAGTTAAATGCACGCTGCGCCCAGGCACGCAGCAACAAGCCCCACATTCCCTTATCCCTGCCACTTGCCACTCTCTTCCTGGTTCTATTCCCATTTCTGCTCGCCTCCATTGTTGCCTGCTCTATTCAATATTGGTTTATTGGCCAGTTGAGCTTTTCCTCGCGATTGGAGCTGTTTAACCCGAAAGCAGCCCTAGGTTATGGCTACACCTGATAGCTAATGGTTATCAGGACGTAGAACGGCAACTGCTCGCTACGAATTGGCAACTCAAATTGTTTTAAAGAGAAATAGTATCGAATCGAATTTGAGCCTCGAATCGATATTTATCGATTTTGTTAAAATGGGGCAGTACAAAAACTAGTTTAATATTAAGAAATACTCAGTTCTGATCAAATGTGCATTTATATACTCTATAGATTCAACGCTATTCCATGGGCTAAAAATCTTCTGTCTGTAGAGTCTATCTATAGTTCCTCGGGGTCTTTCAGCATCGGGGAGGCTACACAGATTTGCTTAAATATTCAGAATGTTAAGACCCTCCCATAGCTTTTAACGGTACGAACTGGAATCAGTTATTCCGTTCCGATCACATTTGCATATGCATATATACTGTATAGTTTCTTCTGTCTGTAAAGTCCATCCATAGTTCCTTAGGTCTAAAGCATATTGATGTGTGAGACAAGCTTTGACTTAGGCTATGCTTACATATGTCTGGCAACGCTATGGCACAACTTTTGATTGCCTGGCAGCCCTGTCGACTGACTTAACCATAAATGGCAACTGCATTCGAATTTGTTTATGCATTTTATGTTGACTTTGCCACCTTTGAGTGGCTGCAGTTGCAGTTGGGCCACCTGGCGCAGCCAGCGATAAAACCCACACATACACAACGCAAAATACTATGCAACACACACAGGCACACACACACACACACACACACACACACACATACGCACAGCATCTCACAGAGGCGCTGACAATGAGCTGCAGCCCCGGCGTGCAAAAACAATGAGGTGATAAACTTGAAGGCTCAACGCACAACAGCGATGGCAACGACGGCAACGACAGCGACCCGACAGCGACGCGACGGCGACGTCGACGTTAGCGTCAACGTCAGCGTCAACGTCAACGTGGAAGTCAACGTGGCGCACATTTTGATGGCACCTTGGGGAGGCGAAGTCATAGCGAAAACAGAAGTGCAGCAGCCGTTCCTGGTCGAGATCGGGCAGAGGTATGCCAGGGGTATGTCAGGGATTGTTCCACGGATCTTTCATTGCGGGCCAGGGGTAGGTGGGTTGGGGCTGGATTGCGTGGCGGTGTGTGTGTGTGTGTATGCGTTGGTGTTGTGGGCATTCGTGTGCATGCAAACAACAAAGGAAAATCAGCAGGCGACTTGCCTTTATTGTTGTTGTTGCTGCTCTTGCAAGTTTCCATGCAGCCCCCAGACGTTGCGCGCGCGCTAGTGTGTGTGCACGTGTGTGTGAGTGTGAGTGCGAGCAAGTATTTCTTTTTCTGCTCTTTAACGTTTTTCAAAAAGAAGAAAGTTGGTTGACTTTTGAATGACTTTCTGGCGCTCGTTGGGGGGCTCACTGTAGTTGTAGTCGTAGTTGTTGCTCTTGTTGCCGATGTTGTATTTGTTTGTTTTATGTGTTAAGTGCGCTGGGCCCAAGCGCGCAAAACTCTTCTGTTTCTTGTTGCTTGTAACTGACGCTGATGCTGACATCGCAGCCCAAAAGCCATAACCCTCAACCCACTAGCCCGCAGCCCGCGGCCCGCAGCCCGCAACCCACAGCCCGCAATCAACAACTTGCAACTCGCAACCAGCAGCACGCAGCACGCAACACGCCGCCGCGTCTCCGCACACAGAGCGCACCCTCATAAAAGTGTTGAACAAAAAGTCGCATCAAGTAGAGCCGAGTCGCAAAATCTAGCTACAATTAATGTGACAAGCCGGCAGGGGCAAGTGATCTGTGGTATTACAAAAGGAACATCCTTTGTCCTGGATTGATATGTACTTTTTGAGTGTAATGCTGCCATATAGCTTAAGAATATATTTATTATTTGTAGCATAAGAAGAAACATTGAACAAATCTTTGAATAGCGTAGAGTCCAATCTGCTGCTCCAAAAAGTATGCAACACATATTTCTGCGGAACTGCTGCGGAATCGTAATTAAAAAAACCAGTGCAAGTTTTGTTGGTTAGCTTTAAGCAATTAGTTAAATGATTAATTAATTAATAAATAATTAATTTTAATTTAATTGGGTTTGCTCAAAATATGTGTCTTGTGTAGAGAAGCCTCAATCTTGACTAATATGTAGATCGACATACTACACTAGTTAACAAAATTTAATTTTTATTCTGGTAAAGGGCTGTAGTTTCTTTGATAAAAAAATGTATTTATTTATTTAGTTTTTCTTCAGAGTTTAATTAGCAGTGAGTTGCTGTATTTCACAATATTTGCGCATAGCTTACCTGATGTTAATTAGCAATATGTTTTGTGAAATAATAATACCTAACAATTTTAAAAAAAGCTAAAAGAAAGTCGCTTCCTGAAAGCCTTAAGAAAGCTGCTAAATATTGAGAATATCTTAAAGAAGATAAACGGACTTAAATAGGAAAGCATCCAGTTAATAAAAATTATATTAAAAAGCCCAAAGAATTGTACTTTGCACCCTGCAGAAACATTTTAAGATTCCCAGTCGCAGAGACATACTAGAAATGTGCTTGAAGCTGTTGAAGCTTTAAGTGCGCTTTAAGCGCACTTTAACCGAATAACAAGAATTGTGTTGACTAGCTTTGATAGCAAGCAAAGCTTTTATAGGGTATTGCTGAGTGGAATTTGTTGCACGACCGAGCTATTTTAATTACTGTTGCGGACTGTATGCTGAGCTCCCCCCTTACCCGGACGCAACACAAAGGGCATTTTTAATTTGCCAACTGGACGCTACACAAATACAAAGAGACGCAATTCCAATTGGAGTTCTAGTTGGAGACGAAATTTGAGCTTTTGGTTAACATTTTATTCGTTTGTCACTGCGTCTGATAAAGTCAAAACTGGAGCATCTAAGCGGGAAATGGGAAACCCTTGCCAAGTCCTTGCGCTGTCCTGACTAGACCTCCTCATCATCGCGGATGATACGCACTTGCTGGCGGCGGCGCTGCGGCTGCTGACGACGACGCTGCTGCTGCTGCTGACGACGACGCTGCTGCTGACGGCGGCGCTGCTGCTGCTGCTGCTGCTGCCTGTTGACCGGACGGCGCTGTCCATTGCCACGACGCTGATTGGGACGACGGCGACGCACCTGCTGGACGCGGCGGTTGCCATTGCTATTGCCATTGCGGTTGCCGTTTCCGTTGCCGTTGCGTCTGCGAATGCGACGACGGACTCCGGCGCCGTTGGCATTGACGCGGCGGCGCTGCTGCTGGCTGGCGCCGGTGGGTCGTCGACGGCGTCGACGGCGCTGCTGCTGCGTGTCCTGCTGGCCACGTGGCGCATTGGGTGTGTCGCTCGCCTGCTGCTGCTGCTGCTGCTGCTGCTGCTCTTCAGCCTGCTGATCTTCAGACGGTGCCGCTTCGGTTGCCTGCGGCTCGGCATTGAGCGGCTGCACCTCGCCCACCTTCACATTGGTCACCTGATCGCAGGGCACGTCGCTGTAGATGACCACGTTGCCATAGTTGCAGACGATCTGCTCCTCCTCGGCTCCCTCGGCCTGGCGTGGCTCGATGCGGCCTATGCCGCGCTTGTCCTCGATCTCGTAGATGTTGCCCGACTTGGTTATAAAGCCCGTCACCTGCAACGGCTTTCCATCCTGCACCGTCGACTTTGGCTGCTGCGCCTGAGTCTGTGACTGCGACTGCGGCTGTGTCGCCACCTGAGCTGCCTCCACGCTGACCGGCACCAGATGCTTCTGCTTCATGGGCGGCGCATTGATGATCATCAGCGGTTTGGTGGGCTTCGCTTCCGTTTTGGGCGCGCTGGTTGGCTTCAGCGTGGAGCTGAGCAGCGGCGCTGCCGTTGGACGCAGCTCATCCCGTGCTGCAGTCGGCCAGAGGGAAACGCAACGAATTGTCAGATTTAGTGGGTTTTGCTCGTGCCAAAGGGGATCAAAAAAATTTACCGCTCACCAGTGATAGGCCACTGGCCAGGGCCAGGACCAGGACCAGCAGCGATTCTATCCATAACATTGTCCACTTCATTGCTTGCCTTGTGTGTGCCAACTGAATCGGGAATCGAGAAGAGCCGCCACTTATATCAACTTCTTCCCACCGAAAGATCGGTGCATAAATCATTAGCTAACGGCTCTTTTAGCTTTTTGCTGCCAACTGCGAGCGCTTCTCTGCTCTTCAGCCAATCTTGAGGCTGCATAATTAGCCACATATCGGGCCCTCGGCCTCAGAGTTCAAAGCACGTCTAATGCCGGGTCGACCCATTTACGGCAGCTTGCCAAGCAGCCAACCAGCCGTAGCCGTAGCCATAGCCGCAGCCGCAGCCAGAACTCTCGGCTTTCTATTGCGCGCGTTCTGGGCAGAGTTCAATGCCTGAACTCTGGCTTCATTATCATTTTTGCCTATTTACCAATTTCTTGGCATTTTTTCTATTTATTTATTTATTTCTTTTGCTTGATTTTTTTTTGCTGTTTTTGTTTATGCAAATTAGCATTTCGGTTGATCGACTCGCGACTCCCGTCCGCGGCCAAAGCTAATTTCACAAACGTGCTTGGATCGTGAATTCTTCGACTAGTTGACCAGGTCCAAATGATGAAGCTTAATAGCCAAATCGAGCCAAAGCTGCTGCTAAATCAATATTAATGTGTGTACCTGTGCTTGGCACTACTTACATATGACTATGTTGCTGGAACTTAATTTATTTATTTATTTTCGGTTAATTTTTTCTTTTCAGAAATTGAAATTGAATATTGATATTTATTTACTGGCATTATGTGGAATGTGCATACAATTTATTTAATTATAAACTATTGTGACAAGGTCGTGTAATAAAAGGTAATTACAAAGCTTAAACACAAATGTGCTGCCAAATGAACTTTACAAGCTCACAACAAATCCGCGTTAATTATAAGAATTCAAAATTTGAAATTAAAAACCTTAAGTGACAGACAGTTTATGACATCCAATTGGCATAGTTCAATTTATTTGTGCGCCTTGATTAAATGGCAGCATGTAATAATTTATGCCACAATAAATTGAAATTCAAATTATATGTACAAATTTCTTAAAATATATAAAACTTCATTTATTTTTTAATATTCAGAATAAGAGCTGAACAACTTTAATAGCTTTGTTTTTGTTGCAGATTTGGCAGTTGATCAATATAAAAAACTTATGTTTATATATCTATATAAATAAAATATTGTCAGCTATATTGAATTGCAATTTACATGATATTTAATTATTAGTAAATATAATGATATGATATGATATGATAGAAGTATGATAGAAGCCACAAGAATGCGTTCTCCACTTGAAGCGAACAGACGTGTTTTTTTTGTGCTCTCCGTTTTGTTTTCGATTTAATAAAACACCGGCGTTTTAATTATTTATATTTTATATATTTCTACTATTCTGTTCGCCTTCTCGGTTTATTTTTTATTTATCGCGAGTGCATGCTTGTGGTCTGTGCATTTTTGTTATTTAAATATTGTTTCTTTTAAACTTGTGTTCTTGTGCATTTTTGTTTGTGCGCTTGCGCTATTTAGCTCTGTGGGTAAGCTTCTTGTTGTTGTTTGTTGTTTATGTTTAACTGCACATCGCCTCTCTGGTGTGCAAGATTTCGTGGGCAAGCAAGCAATCTATAAATAGACTACTCTCGCACTCTCGCGCTCTCTCACCTTTTTTTTTCAACTTGCGCTTTGATCTTTTTCTATCTTTTTTCGATCTTTTTGCCGCTTGTTGGTGCTCCATACGCTATTAATCTAATCTAAATAACTCTCTTTTTACATTTGGCTGTGTTATTACAGTAGAGACCCATAATAATGGACCATAAAATTGTCTGTTTTATAAAAACTTGCCAAATGCCAATTACGGCAAGTCAATCCAGCATACCTTGTTGGCTGTGTGATAATGTCGTGCATTCTAAATGTGCGGGTTACACTGGTCTTGTGGGGGATGCTGTTGCCAAACGAAATGGTTTGCACTATAGTTGCGACTCGTGTAGGGAGATTGATGGTGAAATGCGGGCGTTTATGCGTCAGACCAGGAGTGGCTTTAGGGGTCTGATTGTTGGTTTTCGTAAACTTAACGATCAGCTCACAGCCCTGGACACCCAATTTAATAGCCTTAAACTGTTAGATGAGTCTCCGGGGCCTAAAAAGCCCACTCCTTGTGATCTGCCGTTGCCTAATACCCTTCAGCCTCCGACTGCTATGCAGCAGCCTACTACACCGATTACACAGCAGCTCATCTCGTTTGTTACTCCGGTAGCTGTGAGGTCTGCTGTGGACACTGATTCTGTCCCGAAAAGTGTGACATCGGCACGAGAAAAACCAGTCGAATTATCCGTGTCGTCCGCTGTCGTGGGTGTTCCGAAAGGGCGACAGCAACAATTAAATTTACAACGGCCGCTAGAAGGCTCGTCGTCCGGACTACCGGCTGTTTTAGGTACCATAGTTAATAGTGTTCCCACTGTCCTACCTGTGGCACCTAAGCCTCTAGTCGGTGTTCCACCGAAGAGACTTATTTTTGTTTCTAGGCTTGCCCCTCACTTTTCATCAGATGATGTAAAAGCCTTTATACAGGCAAAAATTCAAGCCCCAGGTATACTGGTGGAGAAATTTAAGTTCGCTTATGAAAGGGATATTGCGTCCTTTAAAATAAGTGTTCCGCCAGAAATATTTACTGATATTTGTTGTAAAGAATTCTGGCCGGAGCACTTAATAGTAAAAGAATATAAGGCCAAAAAGAAAAATCGGACTCCGATTTCATTACCACCTGTTTCTAGTGGCGCACCAACTTTAGTTGCTGCGTCAAAAAACTAAATTCCATCTTTCGAGCTTGCCTACCAGAATGTTAGAGGTCTTAAATCTAAACTCGCTAACCTGTATTTAGACTCTCTTGCTTTCAATTTTCAAATTATCGCTTTAACTGAGACCTGGCTGAAGCCGGACATCTCAGACTCTTCCATTTTTACCTCCAAATACACCCCTCACAGATGCGATCGAGCTTCCCGTACCGGAGGAGGAGTACTCATAGCTGTCGAGTCTGCTCGTTCGTCGCAACGCATTGAACTTCCCATCTCAGAGATTGAGTTGGTGGCTGTGACGAGTTGTATTTGGTACTTTTTCTATCTTTATTACATGTTCATATATACCTCCTCTATCTAACTTGTCTACCTATCAAACCCATCTTAATGCTATTAAATCTATCTCCTCCCTACTTTCTGATGGGGACCTTTTAGTAGTTGTGACTTTAATCTTCCCGATGTCGAGTGGTCATCGCCATCAGACTCAAACTTTCTGTTGCCGTCATCGTCAAACGAGTTTATTGATGGTCTACATGAAATGTCCTTACGGCAGGTTAATTGTGTGCGCAATTCAAGGAACAGATCTCTTGATCTAATTTTCGTGTTGGATTCGTTCGACAGTGGTTGTGCACAGGATCAATCCGCTTACGCTTCCTGAAGACCCTTATCATCCAACTTTGGAAATGGGCATTGATCTACCAGCCCGAGTCCCTATTAAGGGATCGGAATTAGCTGAACGTATGCGTTGTTTCAGAAAGGCTGATTTTCATAAGCTTAATGATCTTATTCTGCAAGTCGACTGGTCCCAACTGTACAATTGTGCAGACATTGATGTTGCCTTGAAACTATTTTATGACACCTTGTACTCGATTTTTGATGTCTGCGTTCCTCTTGATTACCCAGCGAGGCCTGATAGGCCTCCCTGGTTCTCAAGTGAACTTATGAGATTAAAAACGTGAAGTCGAGGTGTTATAAAAAGTTTAAGAAATCGGGAAATCACTCTGATTTCTCCCGCTATGCAGTTGCCCGATCAAATTTTTCTACTCAAAATTCCATCTGCTATAAGATTACCTTCGCCGTTGTCGCCTCCAATTTTCTCATAATCCTAAGCAATTTTTTAACTTTGTCAATTCTAAACGAAAGACATCTATTTTGCCTTCTTCGGTTAAGTTTGCAGATGAGAGCGCGAACACTGATCCAGGCATAGCCGATCTGTTCGCAAACTTTTTTCAAACTACCTACTCCTCCTCTAGGTATAATAAAAATCAGCCTTATCCTTATCAGTTACAGAGGTCAAACTGCATCTTTAATCCCATTATTACCGAAAGTTCGCTTCTTAGCGACCTTAACACTATCAAGCCGGTTTACTCACCGGGCCCTGATGGTGTTCCTGCTTGCGTGCTTAGATACTGCGCTGCAGCATTATGTAAACCTGTTTTAAAACTTTTTGAATTGTCCGTAAACACTTCATCTTTTCCGACCATTTGGAAGGAATCATACATTATCCCTCTCCATAAGAAAGGGAGTAAGTCCGATGTCGAAAACTATAGAGGTATTTCCAAATTATCCGCTATACCTAAAGCTTTTGAGAGAATTATAACATCTCAACTGCAGCATTTATGTAGTTCTATTATTTCACCTTCCCAGCATGGGTTCGTGAAGCGCAGATCTACAACCACTAACCTTCTTGAGTTTACTTCGTTTGTAATTGATGGGTTTAAGAAAAGAAAGCAGACTGACGTCATCTATACTGATTTCAGTAAGGCTTTCGACTCTGTCAACCATTCCTTGCTGCTTCATAAATTATGCCTTCTCGGCTTCCCAGTCAATCTTTTGAACTGGATTTCAGAGTATTTGCGTAACAGAACCCAAAAGGTTCTTTTCAGAAATTCATTCTCTAAACGTATTCTGGTGACTTCCGGTGTTCCTCAAGGTAGTCATCTTGGCCCGCTACTCTTTACTCTTTTCATCAATGACCTTCCCTCGATACTGTCTCACTCTCGAGTATTAATGTATGCTGATGATGTAAAATTATGCCTTGCATATAAGGATATGGCATCATGTTATCTCTTACAAGCGGACATTGATGCGTTTCAGGCTTGGTGTCTAGCCAACCTGTTAAGCTTAAACTGCTCTAAATGTAAGGTAATGACCTTCTATAGAAGCCCTCCTCAATTGGTTTCTTACAACCTTGACAGCATACCGCTTGAGCGTGTTAATAGTACTTCTAATGAAGTTAATGATCTAGGTGTCATCCTTGATCATAAACTTAAATTCGACTCTCATGTTAATACCGTGGTCGATAAGGCCAGAATAGTTATGGGTTTCATCAAGCGATGGTCGAAGGAGTTTGACGATCCGTACACGACAAAAACACTTTATATATCTTTGGTACGACCTATTCTTGAGTATGCCTCATGTATCTGGTCACCACAATATGCTACCCATCAGGACAGAATTGAATCCGTTCAGAAACAATTCTTGTTGTTTGCCCTTAGTGGTTTAAATTGGGATCCTCGTGTGCGGTTACCGTCATACTCCAGTAGACTTCTGTTGATTAACCTTCCTTCTTTAATTAATCGTAGAACCATGCTGGGTGTAATATTTATTCATAAATTAATTACTGGTGAAATCGACTCTTCTGTGTTGACTAGCCAATTAAATTTCTCTATCCCTACTAGACTAACACGTAATTTTGTACCTTTATCGCTTCAATTTTGCTCAACTAATTATGCCTTGCATGAACCGTTCAGGGTTCTCTGTGATGACTATAACAAGCATTACAGAGTATTCTGCTCGGAAGCTTCTCTTCCTCGTATAAAGTCTTCTATTCTAAACTATTTAGCAAGTAGATAGTCCTATCTTTATTTGTAATTGTATTTGTACACATACTCGTAGTTTGTATATTTTTTTTTCTTTAATATTTTTTTTTCATATTTACTTTGCATTTCGTGTCGTACGTTACACGACTGCGCCCCTCGGTCGGTTGGGCGGGAGGTGGGATGCAGTACGTTGCATCGGGATTCGCGTTAAAAAAAAAAAAAAAGACACACAGACAGATAATCAGTTAACTATCAACTGTTCGGCCTATTATGGGCTGAAAATATTTTGTTTTGTTTTCTAAACAGAATATGCCTTAAAATTGTATATAAATTTAACATTTTCCAATAAGTCAAATTCTTTTACATTTGAATGATAAAGTTAGGAGTTGGAAACAAAAACCAAAGCCATGAACCGCCACATAAGAAATTAATAACAAGTTGGAACAGGTTCTAAATTTTTATTAATTAAAATCATTCTAGTTAGTATCAATACTTGACCTAGTATACCCTGACCTTTGTTTGAAATATTACAAGCGCCAGACACTGGAATTGAAACCCGGAAACTTGCAGGCCAGTTGCTTTAATGTGGCTTATTTATGTTATTCAAGTTTTTGCTGTAATCTGAACGAATCCCATTAATATTAATAATAGCAGCAGATCTATTTACCTGCTGGATTTACCTTTCACCAACATATGATTCATCAACTATCTTTCGCGTTTATTTTACCAATCAAAACGCAGTCAGCATTTGGGGGTGGGGTACGATATGATTCGACTGATTCGCGTTAGGCTTGGCTGGTGTCAAATTCTTCATGTTTGGCTGATCAATTAGCAGTCAAAGGTTTCATATATACATATGTATATATATGTATATTTATATACGCTCTCAACTGGGTCACTTCGCTGCCAACATCATGGAAAACTTTTGCGTTCAAATTGTTGTCATGTTTATTGTCATTAAAAAATTACAAAAAAAAAAAAACTATATAAAATATTAAAAACTGGTGTTCATTTTAGTACATGCACTAGGGTATATTTGTTTAGTGCCTCGTCTGGTCCTTCTGTTTCATTTGGTAGCTGCGCAGAGCCTCGGCGAGCTGCCTGATGCTGTCGTCGCCTTGGCGCTTCTGTTTGCGCTCCTGCTGCTTCTTGAGCTCCTTGCACATCTTCTTTAGCTTCTTGCGCTCCTTCTTTGCGGACTTCTGCTCGCTGCTGTCGTCATCCTCCTCCGAGGAGGAGGAGCTGTCCCGCTTGCGGCGCCTACGCAGCTGCTCACACTTTGCGAGCAGCTCCTTCGCCTCCGCATCTTCATCTTTGGGTGTTGTGCTCGCATCTTCTGGCTTGGCTGTGGTGGTTGTTGTCGTTGTTGTTGTTGTTGGCGTCGTTGTTGTGGCGGCAGTTGTGGACTCTTCCGACTTGGGCTTGGGTGTGGTTGTTGTTGTCGTCGTTGTGGGGCTCGTTGTAGACTCCTCCAAATTGGGCTTTGGTGTCGTCGTCGTCGTCGTCGTCGTCGCCGATGTCGTTGTGCTGCTCGAATTTTCTTCTGACTTGGGCTTTGGTGTGGTTGTTGTTGCTATTGTCGTTGTCGTACTAGCTGCACTGCTTGGACTAGGCGTTGTGCTTGTTGTTGTCGTTGTTGTCGTTGTCGATGAGCTCTCCTCGTTGTTCTGCGGATAGGCGCTGCTGGTCCAACAACAGCAGCTGGCCAGGATTAGGCAAACTACCAGCGTTTCTTTGAGCATTATCATTGTTAATTTTCCTATGGCAGTTCAATCAACACTAACCGCCCGGCCGAGCATTGCACATGTTTATATTGGTGCTTTAGCGCGCACATAACTACCCTCCCCTGGCCCACAACTTCAACCGCTAACAAAGACGTATGTGGACTGGTTTTTCAATAGACATACATACATTTGCTAACTACAAAATTTATTTGAGTTTTATGTTTATTTACGGGGATTTTGTCTGAATGCGCTACGCGAAAATTGATGGCGTCCTCCCAATTGGCAGCGATTTCTCTTCTACTTTTCCGTCTGTGTTAGTTCTACTCGAATTTTCTTTATATAAATATTAAATTAAACAGAAAAAAATATTAATTTAATTGAGTTTATTTTATGAAATATTTTTTAGAGAGCATGAATTGATGGGCTAAGCTTTTGGCTCGAGCGAGCTTTAAGTGCGATTAATTGTTGCCACGATTCGAATTAATATGAGCTTATAGTTAAAATAACGACTTACAATGCTTTAACTGTGCATAAATAAACAAGCTTTGAAAGCTTAAGCTTCAAATGATGCAATCAGCTTTTTCTTAAAGCTGAAAGCTCTTCTGTTCGCTCTCGATCCAGCCAATATGTTGCGTATATTAACCTTAACCTTTAACCTTTACGTCGTCATTTATTAGCTCTTTTGATACGTGCTTTAAGCTAAAAGCTCCTTTTTAATCTTTCGAGCTCTTGCTCTTTGGCAAAATAAATTGAAACGTTGAAAGCAAAATGAAGCTTATGACACGATCAATTGGATTGAAATATTACAATATATATTGCTTGTGAATTAAAGCACTAAGCTGGACCAAGCTGATACATTGCTTCAATTTGTTACAATGAATATTGCTTGCGGGTTAAAGCTCGATCAAGCTTTGAAACTACGTTTAAGCTTCAAACATGTTAAGTTGACTTCAAACTGGATTAATTGCCTTGCAACATAATATACAATAAATGTTGCTACCGGGTTAAAGCTCGATAAACACTTTAAGGATAATCTTTGAAAGCTTTAAGCTTGATCTATTGCTTTGTACGAATACAATTAATCTTGTTTCTGGGCTTAAGCTCTACAAACTGATCAAGCTAAAGCATTGAAAGCACATTCAAGCTTCAGACTTGATTAATTGCTTTGCAAGAATACAATAAATGTTGCTTGTAGCCAAAAGCTCGACAAACTGGTCAGGTTTTCAGCTTTGAGCGCTGTCACCTATGCCGCGCTTTGCAGGTGCTCAATTGCTGCAGTTAGATGATTTGTTTATACATAAATATGAGCGCGAGATCTCGCCTGTATTTACATTCATACTTTTTCTTCTTCTTTTGGTATTCGAATACGAGTTTGTGTGGCTGTGTGTGTTTGTTTTTGTAATTAACGCCCCGGCTTTGGGCCACGTTTGTCAGCATTAACTCGTTTTTGCTCACAAATAGATTAATACACGCTAAAAACCTTACAACGACACGAGCCTATGTTTTACCAATTTCGTTACCAAATTTATATATATGGTTATTATTGGGCGAAAATAACGAATGGCGTGTTTTATTTTTAGCTCTTGTCATCTGCTCAAATCATTTGATATTAATTGCCGGCTGCAGTGTATGCGAGCGTCGGCGTGCCATTGACGATGATTGTTATGTTGTTTTTTTGTTGTTTTGCAAAAATTGTTTGTTAATAAGCAGTTTTATATGTATGCTTGTGGCTCGGTTATATTGCCACTAATTGTTTATCAATTACAATTGTTAATTGCTTAATGCGCCTGCAAAGTAATGCGGCATTAATGTAAATTGCAACATTTTTAACATTTGGCAGACAGTGCAACACCATCCAACCAAGCCCAAGGTCTATCTCAGCCTCAGTCCATGGACAATTACTTGCTATTTTTAACCCTATGTGAATGTGTGCCTGTGTGTGTGTCAGTGTACAAATAATTGAATAAAAAGTGAGCAGAAAAACAACAAATAATTAAAAAGTGCACGTGTAGAAAGGCAAACGGAAAAAAAAGCGCAGCAAAATCCCGACGCAATCCTGATCCTCAGCCGTGAGCTGCTTGCTGGGGCGGAGGCTGGGGCTGGGGCTGGGGCTGGGGCTGGGGCTGGGCGTGGGGTCTCAGTCCAGTCGTAACCCTTCGGCAAATGCAACAATTTTAATGAAACAGAGAGAATATGTTAATTGCGTGTGAAACCGCTGCGTCGAGTTGCCAGTCGCTGCGCCTCGCTTTTATTTATTATTATAATTTTACCCCTTTTTATATTTTCCTTTCGCTCTTCTTTTTTTTTTTTAATATATGTATATATATTTAAACAGCACAAATAATGCTGCAAAAAGTGTGCAACATGTGTGTGTGTGTGTGTGTGTGTGTGTGTTTGAGGGGAGTTTGTGGCTGGCTTATCAAAGTACTAACCAGAGCTGCAGTTAGAGAAAAACAGCTTTCAGCGTAGCGCAGAGCGTAAAGTAAATTTGAATATTCGCGAGGAACTAATTCAATTATGTTAACTAGATGAATTAATTGCTGCGTTCCCAAAACAGCAGCAAGGTATCTCATATGTGCATGGTTAATAAAAATATTATTAAAATGAAACATTATATTCATTTCTAACAGATATGAGTTGTCGGATCTCAGTCTATAGAAATAGCTATAATAATTTACATTTGGCCTTGCTATTAGGCTTAACGCTGAGCTTGCAGGCAAAAACAATTTCCAATATAATTAAGTTGTGTGAAAATGTTGTTTATATGCATTATTGTTTTAGGCAGCTGCCTTAAACTACGACTAATTAAATGACCTGATGTTGCCGAAAACAATTTATTTTACT
Organism: Drosophila montana; assembly: GCF_035044405.1. Taxonomy (NCBI): domain Eukaryota; kingdom Metazoa; phylum Arthropoda; class Insecta; order Diptera; family Drosophilidae; genus Drosophila; species Drosophila montana. The sequence goes on from NW_026996772.1 coordinate 814,465, forward strand.
TGTTATCAGTAAAAAAAAAAGTGAATATTTATAATTGTTGTTTTTTTAGCATATATTTTGTATTATAATTATGCCATTAGAATGCGAATTATGCTGTAAATTATTACGTGAAATAAACTCAATAAGTTGTATGGATTTTTTTGTTGTGTAGCAAAAACATGTTGTTTTAACTTTGCATTCAATATGCTGAGCTCTGCGCTCACGGCTAAAGCTTTTCGGGAAAGTTTGTAAATTGTAATTTGGTTTATATGCATATATTTATAGTTTGTAATTTATAATAAATTGATTTTTATATTTTATAATTGGCAATTGCATTGCACATTTGCATGCACATATTAAAATGCTGCATTACCATGCATTTCATCAACTGCAAATCCTAATTTGAATTCGGATTTGTCCGCCATGTCCGATGGAGCCTGATGCAAGGGACTTATGTTAAGCGAAATGCAAAGCATTTCCGTGTGCGTGCCAGCTACTGGGTCCTTGTTGCCCGCTTGTTGCTTAATCCAAATTATCATCATAAGCGCTGCACTAATGAGCACAACTCAACATAAACAGAGAACGGCTGACGGCTGACGGGTGTTGGCCGCTGGCTGCTGGCTGTTGCCCCGCTGGCTGACATGGCTTGATGGCCAAGACAAAGTTGTCCAGCCAGCCAGACGGCAAGTTTTTGAAGTGGCATCAAGCGCTGGCAGGAGCCACGAGCAGCCACGTTGCGACTGCTGACAAGTGCATTTCCATCGGGATAATTGTATTCAAAAAAGAATTTCGCACATTTTGCGACTACTTGCGCGTATGCGTGATATGCGTCACGCATACGCCGCGTCTTCCGTGGCGTTCAACTACAGCCAACGGCTGCGAGCAGCTGAATGTCCTGGTTTCTCCTGGCCATGTGCTAAAAAGGGCCTAAACGAGCCGCCGCTCATTCAGCTTCGTGTCGTTTGTACTAAAAATTCTGAAAGCCGAGCCAATGCGGCACTGGCGCAGGCGCAGGCGCAGACAGCGGCAGCGACGGCGGCAGAGGCAGCGACGTCGCCAGCCAGCAATTGTTGTTGCCAGCTAACAGCGGCGTAACAGCGCCATAACAGCAACGGTGGGAACAGTTTCCTGGAGGGTCACTTAATTGTTCGCGGATTGGCAATGCCAGTGAAAGATGCCATACCAAATCTAAGTGTGTGTGTGTGTGTGTGTGCGTGTGTGTGCCTCTTCTACTACTTCTCATTATTATTTTTTATTTTGCCTCTTGTTTTTGGTTTGTTTAGAGCTCGTGTTGCTGCTCGGGCTTTTTATGCCACATGTCCATGTTTTTGTTTTTGTGTTTTTGCAGCATTTTGCTTTAATGCGTGTGGCATGTTTAACGGCACTTGATGATGCCAGCAACAACAACGACAGCCACAATAACAATTTCACTGCGATTTGTGCGTCGTCGGCGCCGTCTTCTCTGTCAGGTAAAAACACCCAAACGCAGGCAATGCATTTCAATTGCTCGACGGTCGTTGCACTTCATTAAACTCGACATCGACGGCTGCCAGTGCATTTTGCAGTGCTGCCTACCTGCCTGCCAGTCTCAGCATTGAACTGCGCCACGTGACCTTCGCACACACGCCAACAAACACACACACACGCACACACTTGTCTGAGCTGAAATCGTAGCCGTTGCCTGCGCATAGGACACATCACGTAGCCGTCACGTTGGCACAGAAATACAAAAAAGGAAAATATAAAAAAAAAATACCAAAAACAAAGAAAAGCATTCGCACAAAAATCTCTCGAAGTCCCCAAAGGGATTAAAGCGTTGTAATGCCTTTAGCCAGGATCGTATCAGAGATCCTTCAATAAAATATACATGTTTAAGGCAGCGTTGACTGGCTTTCTCAAGGCCCTGCTAGCTAATGATTTGCCCACAAATATTAGACTTTAGTTAAGGCTAGATAAAAGCGTTAAAATGAATAAAAATAAATATAGTTTTAAGCATAACCAATTAAATAAGCTTCGGTGTAATGTCGAAAGCCGTAAAAATGTGAGTTTATATTTAACTGTGCGAACTAAACTAGAATAAGAAGGTAGAGATGCTAAAAAAATAGCGTGTTCTTTCTAACGAGGTAATGTAACAACATAATGAGACTTCTCATATATTTGGGTAATTACAAAAATTAAAAAAATATATATTACGAATTATTTTGGATATATATCAATTGGAGATCAGCCACAAAAGTGATTTGCCAATCAAAAACAAAATCTAGCTTGTCTGACATTTGTTTATTTCAATCAGAACAAATTAAAAGAAAATTGCAAATTTATTTAACATTACATTAAATAACATAACAAAATATTTGAGCTGATCGAATAGACGTATTCATATTCTTATTGTTATTGATAAATTGCTTGTAAATATGTCAAATGAAGACTACATAGAAAGGCTTCTACAGCCTGGGGATAGTGCAAAAAACAACGAATGTGAAATTAAGAGCGAGGCAGAGAGTGCAAGGGGAGAGAGAGAGAGAAGTAGGGGGTAGCCAGGGACAGCGCAAAATGATTAGGTAATGCAATTTTCCGAGCCGTTTCAGTTCCGTTTTTTTTTTTTGGCAGATTTTCGACTGGCAGAAGCTGAACCAAGTGACCATTTCACCTGTCCATTGTTTTGTCACTTTCAACCACATCACCTGGAAGTGACTGCCAAAAAAAAGCCGAAACGAAAGAAACTAAAATAAAAAATGTACCCAGCTTTTGCCTTGTATGTGCAGTTAGCTATGAACAGTACACACACACATACACATAGACAGTCTGCAGCTGTGTGCGTGTGTGTATGTGTGTTGGTGTGTTGGTGTTGTGGCATTTTCCAGTTATTTGCAGCATGCTTATAGGCATTTGACAAAACTGTGGCCGAGGTGAGGCTGCTATTTCACGGCTGGCTACCTCCCAGTAGCAGCCCTAGTTTGCAGTTGTGTTTGGAACTGGCCGCATGTTTTGAGTTTAGTTTGAAAAGTAATCGAATGTTATAATTTCCATTAAACTGATTTCCCACGACAAATGCAAGGCAAACAAGCCGAGTCAAACCAAACTAACAGACGTTGCAATCTTGATGAAGGTGCGCGCTGGAGACTGAGGCTGATGCTGCTGTATGTTGAACGTTCGCCAGCCGTTTTGACTGGCTTGCTGGCTGGCTGGCGAATGGCCGTGTCACACTAATGTACTGCACGTCAGCTAAAAGGAATCGAAAGGCAGCCGGGCAGCCGGGCAGCCAGTTAATGGCAACATGCATAAAAAGCTGCCCGGAAAGCCACGTGGCTCTCCACGGACATGGACCTGGTCGGGGATTCAGCTTGCCTTGACTCGCCTCGACCCGGCTCGATTTGACTCCATTCGGTGCGCTTCATCTCGCAAATGAAATATAAATTAAATTAAATTCCAAAAGTGCAAGACGCTTGGCCGGCACATACATAAATCAACAGCTCAAAGTGCAGGCCAAATGTCAACCATCTCATCGATTGCCAATCGCATAATACACAACGCTCCATGCTGCATGCTGCACGCTCCACGGTTAACGCCCAACGCGCATGCCACATGCCACAAGGCACCAGGCACTTCGCACTATTCGCATTGCATACTTTGTGGCAACTGCAGCGATCAGCTGGGGCCACAGCACAAGCAGCTCACCAGGGACCCTGTCAGCGCATGATGCAGCTGCCTGATGAGCAAGTTCCGCGGCTCGCTCTGTCACCAGTTTCTAGCACTAAGTTTTAGCGCTGGACAACAATCGATAGTGGCTTTAACTGCATATATCGATTGTCCGATAGTCATGCTATCGACGCTGTTTGTTAATGTAATATATGGTCGTGGTAATGCATTTCTTTTATTATATTTTCAACTGTGCCTAAAAGCATGCAAATATGCAGAATAAAACATATTTTTGTATACAACTTAACTCGTCAAAGATTGACACTTACAGCAGTGTTGATAAACGATAAAAACAAATAGATGAAAATGTTAACGAAAAGTTTAGCAGAAACTAACTGTCCATTAGCGTGAGCACTATTGACATTTGAATTGTTATGCGATTAATATCGCATAACGCCAACGATAGCCTTACAGCAGTCTTGCAGTTAACTTTAATAATTGATAAAATACTTTAAAGCTCTTGAGTATTCACCCAGATCTGTGAACTTTGTAGAAGAAACTAAGCTATATTAGCCTTCCAAAATCCTTAGATTGCAACTGTAATAAGTTGGTAATTTGTAAAATATTAATTTAGTTAATCTGATTTAATCTAACCAATTGAAACGTAAAATGGAAAATTCAATGAAAATCTTTTATGTACCTACAAATTTTTATATTAATTTGTTTTCAATATTTATACATTTTCAGATTTTCCCTCACTTACGCATGATCGCACAACGTGCAGCTTGGCCATGAATGAGCTTTGGCCTGGCGTTGCCACCTGACGCCATTGAAGAAAACCTCCACAGGGCAAAAGCTTTCCTCAGCCGCTCAGTTGACTTGCAGCTCTGTTTTTCGGCGATCGTCGCACGGCAGTTGGCATTTGGGTAAGTTTAGTAAGTTTAGTACACAAAAAAAGTAAATAAATAAATAAAAATGCGAAGGCGCACATAAACATAAGAATAAGTAAAATAATGCCTGAGCTCGGCTGTTGTTGTGCCGGCAAGACCAATGTTTTTTCGCCGGCTCCAGCGACAAGCTAAGCGCCAGTTCTGCTCGGTCTGGACTCACTGTCACCTGCGCCTTATGCAAATCGCTAGGGACAACAACAACTACAACAACAACAACAACAATAAGAACAACAATAATAACAATTAGAATACCCGCAACAGCAGCAGTAACAAACAACTGGCAATAATTTTCACATTTCCGTTACAAATAAAAACCTATTCACTTTGCTAATATGGCCGCAGCGTTTCATCCGGTGTTGGCTGCGTTTCGGCTGCAGGTGCTTCAAAACTTTCCGCACGCAATGCAATAATTTGCCCGAAGGCCAAGGGTCGTGCAATACTCTAACTGGCGCCGCGACTGTGCAGGCTTTATGCTTGAGAGCAGTGTTGGTTAAAAAACAACTTCAACTCTAATCCACCCGCCTAACCCAACACTGTTCTGATTGGGGGCTAGTTTAAAGAACATTTAAAACTATTTTTACGTTAAATTCAACACTTTGTTGTTTCTACTTTAATGAATTTCGTATAATGATGCGAATAATGAAAATATCCAGGGTTCGGTTCACGGTTCAAACCAAATTCTCGCCATATGGTTCGGTTTGTGAGCCTGAATATCCACATATGTGTGCCAAGGCTAAGGTTCATCAAATTTCTTTATATTTTCAATATTAAATTTATCTGAAAACCAAATGCATTATATTCACATATGATTAACGTTAGCGCAATGCCAAAAGCTTAAAAGTTATGGTAGGAAAAATTGAAATTATTTACCAAACTCTTGATTGAAAAAATTTGCTCCTGTTCAGGCTGAGGTTCGGCTCTTTTTATGCAACTAATCCAGCTACAAGCTTATGCTTAATAAAAGTTTCAATATACGATATAAAAAACTAGTTAGCGACTAGTTAACTATTTAATCTCAGCCCATTTTCTCTAATCCCTAACACTTTTGAAAAACCCAATCAGCCCGATTGATTATATTTCTGTCTAAAAACGGGCTTAGGTACGCTCATTGGTCATATTATTCCTCGCATATAACTAACTTTTTTCTTTGGGGTCCTTTGTATTAAGGCCCATCTTAAGCTAGACGGCTAAAGCTGCTTTTATCGATAGCTGTGTTGCACAACAAATTAGACCGCCACTAAAGTGTGTTCAATACACATACTTCAATGAATTCTAACAATTTACTACACTAATTTATGTTAACATTTAAAGACTCGTAAATAAATGTTACTGTTGAAGCTTTTGAATGAAATCAACATATGTCTTTAAACACATCTGGCTCAGGTTATCGATAAAAGTGTTGCACAACAAAATAGACCGTCAATTAAGTTAACTTTAGTATATTCGAACAGTTAATTAACCTAATTCATGTTCACAATTGAAGCATGTAAATAAATACGTATATCTGTTTCTCTTGAATCAAGTCAATATATATCTTAATATATATCTGGGTCAGTTTTCGATAACAGTGTTGCAAAACACTAAAGAGCTGCTGTCAATGCAAACACTAAAATAAATTTTAGCACTTAATTAAATTAATTTGTGTATACATTTTGAGCATATTAATAAATGTATTTATATATTTATATATATATATCTACATATTTCTATATCATATATATACATATGTGGTGCATTTTATCGATAACAGTGTTGCACAACAAAATATACCGTCACTAAAGTACCGCTGTCAACACACACACACACACACGCACACTTTAACAAATTCTAACACTTTACTAACCCGATTCGTGCTTATATTTGGAGCGTATTAATAAATCAATGTATGTATATCTAAAACTATAATAGCTCCTCAAATCTGTATCTCCCTGTGCATATCTCTATATAAATATAAATACGTGTAGCTGCCGCAGTCAGAGCATTTTTGCGGCGACTTGTTCGCGCACATAGCTGAAGCTTTGGCCCTCACCTAACCTCTATCTATCGCATTTGTTTATATGTCAGTTAGTCAGTCAGTCAGTTGGACGTCTGGACGTTTGGACATTTGGACGGTTGGAAGGTTGGATGGTTGGATGGTTGGTCGCATTTGCAAGTCGTTAAATGCCTTTGTTGCCTCTCATTGTCGTGCTGCACACTTGCAGCTGCAACAGTTTTGCTGTTCTGCTGTTGTTGCTGTTGTTTGTTTCGTGTCGCTGGCATTGTCAATGCTTCGACTTCCTTCCGCTTTGGCTAACAAATTTGCGTCGTGCATGCAGGCCAGGCAAACATAATCATCATTATTGCTGCAATCAGCATATTTGGCAGGCTTAAACCGGCTGACTGAGCGCAACCCACCGACTGCCTGCCGCCTGCTGCCTGCTGCCGATTTGGCGTCCTGCTGCCATTCTTATTTTGTTCATCCTGCGGGACATAAAAACAACAACAACAATATATATTTATATATATAACGGGCACGGAAATATTGTAAATTTTATGCCCCTCGCTGCAACTTGAACAAGAACTCGGTTGGGTTTTAGTTGCCGTAGTCGCCATAGTTGTGGTTATGTTTAATATCTGTCATTAAAATTGTTGTTTGTGGCGCAACGTGCGCCCCTCCTGTATGTGTGTGTATTTGTGTGTGTGTGTGTCCGACTCCACTTGACTCAGCAACAGTGGCTGCAACAGGAGTACCAGCGGCAGTAGCAGCAATAAATGCATGCCCCAAAGCCCCCCTCAAGTGCGTGGGTGCTTTCACTGCGTGCCTGTGCCACTTAGGCGCATCCTGAATCCTTTTCCACTGCAGCCCCAAGTCACAACACACACACACACACACACACACAAACACTCACGGGCACACACATACTTGTGCATTATGCAAATATTGTATTGCTCGTGTGTTTCTATGGCATTGCACGATAAGAATCCATTGCGCAAAAATTAATTAGTCAATTTGCATGAAATTTATGTACAAAGCGCGAACAAACGAAACGTATTCTGATGTATTATGCACACAGGATCCATCCTGCCCCCAAATGGAAGGGGGTGCGGTGGGCATACACAGGCAACTGGCTCCCCCAGTCAAAGGGATAGTTGAGAGCTGTCGAAGGCGGTCAACAAGTTAGTTTAGTTTTGTCCTTGCTGTTGTTGCTGCATAAAGGGTTCAAAATGTCAGCTAACTGCTGAATTATGCTGAAGTGTAAGCTTACAAATTACCCACAACAACAAAATACAAAGGCATTTGAGTAACATTCAGCACAAAATGTGAAGCAAATACCTGAATTCAAATCAGTTGAAATTAATTGTAAGTGCAGCTGATGTATTTATATATACATATATCCATTTGCCGCTTATGAAATATTTAAATCCTTTCGTAATATCTCAAGTTATACCTAACATGGATATTCAAAAATTAGTTTGTAGTCCATCGAATTAAGAACCAAAAGTTGATGTAGTTTTCTGCCAGTTTCGTGCCATTGTCTGGAACTTGAACCTCATACAACCTTTGACCTGCATATTTTTATGTAAGAGCGAAAAGTGTGAAAGTTGTCTCAAAATAATTAAATGAATAAAGATTTTTGAAAATAAGCTTGAGGCCATTTACGAATGGAATTTACCAAAAAAAAACTCCTTAGACCTACAGCACATAAGAAAATTTCCGCTCTGTTTTATATATAGATATAGATACTTTCTAGCGAAAAGAGAAAACATTTGTTGAATTTGCCTAAAGTCTGTTTTTATTTTTAGCATAAAGACGAGACATGCTAAAGTACTCACTCATCAAAATTTAATATACAAATTTAAATCAAATTAATTTTAAATCCAAGTACTTATGGCACTTGAGCTGGTTATTAGCTGGGCCGTATGTGGGGCACACATGCGTGCATATATCTATTCATAGATGTATAAAATAATAGGTATTCTTTTATTGTTTCTGCTCCAAGAGTTCTGATTGCGAATCAGTTTTGAATGGGCCTTGGCTTTATTTATGTTGAAAATAGATCTAACCTGAGGGACGCAGCGCTCACATACCATATTTGATAACGGCAGCTCAAATACTTGCTGGCCTGCGAGTCACATAAATAATCAAACCGTGTGTGTGTGTGTGTGTGTGTGTGTGTGTCATGGACACATTAGGTACAAAGTTGGCTGTGATTCAGCTCTGTGGGATGTCAACGCAGCAAATAATTGAGACATTCAAAGATCACATTGAAACACACAACCCCAAGCACAACAATTACAAACAACAACAACAAATAAAAACAAACAAAAAAAAACCCAAAAAAAAGTAAAGTAAGTTAAGAGAGAGAAACATATATTGGGGCTGAGTAGCTAATTAATTTTTCCTGTCCTCTCTCTCTCTCTCTCTGTCTCTTTCACTCTCTCACGCTCTCCCTCTCTCTCTCTCTCTTTCTCTGTATCTGCGTCGCCCAGAATGGCTATGCACTGGGATGTTAAGTGCGACGGATGCGATAAGACGCACCTGATCCACTATCGGTACAAGTGCCTGCGTTGCGCCAATTACGATCTGTGCGCGATGTGCTATGAGAACAAGGTGGAGACGGGACGACATAGCAGCAATCATCCGTTCCAGTGCCTGCTGGATCGGGCCGCGCGCGAGCTGTTCTTTGCCGGCGAGGAGATACCGGATCTGTGCGCCGACAGCTTCACTTGCCCCTTCTGCGGCAAGATGGGCCACGCCGTCAAGGAGCTGGTCAAGCACGTACAGGCCAAGCATCGCGGCGACACCACGCCGGTCATCTGCCCGCTGTGCATTGCGGTGCCGTCGGCGGACACTGTGCGCATGAACAACCTGGTGAACCATGTCTCCCTCATGCACGGCACGGGCATATTGCGTATTGGCGGTGGTGCTGGCAGCACACAGGTGCGCACCACGGGCTTTGACTTGCCACCGATCGGACTGGGTCAGGCGCAAGCTCAGGGCCAGAGTCACGGTCAGGGTCAGAGTCAGGGTCAGGAGAGTGAAAACGCCAGCCATGGGCTGCGCAGCCGCAGTCCACCACCGGATCCAGCGCGTTTCGGCTTGGCCACCGGCCAATGGCCAGTGAGCCACGGTCACAGCTTGGGCAGCAGCGCATCCCAGGAGGAGGACTTTTATCCGGACTCATGGCTGCCGGAGCTAAGCTCACTCAGCGGCAGCATGCACACCATGCGGGACACCGATCTCGATCTGGGTGGCCTAGTCGACCATCCGCAGCAGCTGCGACGTGCCACGCCCCTCTCGCTGCTGCATCAGGAGCATCAAAGCCTAACCCAGCGCCTCAACCAGAACCCCTCCGAGCCGCCGCATGCCATAGAAGAGGACTTCAGTGACATCGAGCCCGATGACATTGCCGGCAACGAGCCGACCTCGTCAATTTAGTTGATCCGCCCACCGCCCCACCGTGGATCGCTGCAATTGCTTGGCTTGTTCTTTTCGAGTTTTGTTCAAAATTTATGTTTCTATTGTTACCGCAGGCAATTGTTTGGCTCACTAGCTGCCAGACACTATACGCGCTCCTTTCTCAAATAAATGATGTGCGTATTAAATTTGAAAGCTTTCGGATTACCTTCAACATCAACGATTAACCATTTCTATGATTCGATATCCGATTGATTTGTACTCCAAATCTTGACTCCAAAGAACGCATTTCATGTTTCGATATATTCAAGAATAGCTTGCATCAGTCCTTGCAAGCCCGAAAAATCTCGTTGATTCGGTTCTCCTTTAAAACCAACTCCTTTTCTTGAGGCTTGGATTGTGAACCTATTTTAGCACATACTTAAAGCCAAGTTTTAGTTCAAGCCATATATTCTTTAAATTATTATAAATGTATTATATTTTAAATTTGCAGCTGCCCGTTGTACTGAAAATATTGCAAAGCCTAAATATTTTCATATACAAGATGCGGGCTATATTGGATCTCTATCCAAGAATAGTTAGATGGATGAGGCCCAAGTTACTTATGGCTTGTAGCTGGGTCTCTCCTAACATTTTTTTTGTATTGATCCAAGCTATTTGAAAAGTAAGTTAAAATTCTGTCTTTCAATTCTCACTATTTGGGCGATCCCTTGATCAGTTACGAGCTGAGAGTTATTTGAATGGAGACAATGAATTTATTTCGAAGGGGAGTTGTATTTTGTGATACCTAAGCAAAGAACCTTTAACTTATCTGTTAATTTGTGTTATTTGCCTGTTGCTTAGGTAGCTCTAAACACTATTATCATAATGTGATTAAAATTTTATAGAAACGGGCTTCTTTTCACTTATTTTGCTGTCGAAAACTAATTACAAAAGTAAATGCCGAATACAGCAAAGTTTCATATGCGCATTTGCCTGCCTGCTCTCCCTCCCTCTTGCTCTCTCCCTCTCTCTCTCTCTCTCTCTCTCTTGTTTTGTGTCGCTATCCTTGTTCTTTTTGGAGCAGGTGTGGTGCCTAAGAGTAAGCTACGTTCTCGTCTCTGGCCAGGTTAGAGCGAAGTGTTGCACCCGAATGTCTCCGTTGCCGTAATCGGCTTAGAGGTGAAACCTTTTGTCATTATAAAAGGATTTCAAGCTTGACAACATTTCCATTTGTTGCGATTCGGCCCCCCTCCGTAGGGGGTTATTGGGGGTTAGTGTATTCAGTGCAGGTAATAGGAAGGGGGGAAGGGGGCTGGTTGCTTGTTTAACTTTTAGCTGGCTGCGTCACCGAGTCTTTGATTTTGTTCAAAGAAATTAAGATTCAAAAACCGATACGGTGTTTGTTACCAGTCCCAATTATAAGCCGGTCTTGCCCGGATCCGGCTAAGTTTCAGTCTGTAGGTAGCACCCGGTGGTGGGTCAGCCCCTCCAGGGGAACGAGCTGTGTCTGTGCGTCTGTCAGTGGCAATAAGCAGTTGAGATAAATTGCCAATCGAACTAGATAAAATGAGCTGTGTAAATAGTGGAAAGGCGCAGATAGGCCAGGTGGTGTACTCTCCTGCTTCTACTGCCCCTTCTCTAAGGCGAAACTGAACCACATCAAATCAAATCAAATCGAATCACAACAAAACAAGCAAACCACCTGCCCGCCCCACAGCCACCGGGCTTTGATCTGTGCGCTGCGTGCCTGCCCGATGGGCTGCCAGACACACAGATAGTCCAGACATGGACTTGGACATGGACACGGATGTGGATGTGGATGCGGATGAGGATGTGGTTGAGCATGCGAACGCAGCTGCCTGCAGGTCGTTATGTCTAATGAGTATTACGAGACATGCAGACGGACAAGTGTGCCAAAGCAGCAACAGGAGGACGGTTGAGGGGGCGGCCGAAAGGGTTGGGCCCTGGAGATGAGCGCGTGCGGGTCGTGAGGCTAGACGCTGTTTTCAGATGTGTTCTAGTTGCTTTAGCTAATGAGCTGCAAGAGACTCTGCAGTCGTGAGTGCTCTATAGCTCGTGCGTGAGTCATGCACGACCTGAAGACTGACAAGGAGAGGAAGGCGCGGCACCAAGTGGAAGAGTGTGAAGTCATCTGTAGCTTAGAGCTCTACATTCTGATAAGCGTAATTATCGTGTCACGCTCATATCGAAAACTCGTGAGTGAGCTCGTGAGTGTCATGACCATTGCGATGCGCGTGTGTCACGCACCTGCTGTGCTACTAAATCGACAGCTCGTGAGTGTCGTGTCACGAGCCCAGCCGAGCCAGACGCTGCTTCGGCCACGCTCCGCAATGCTACGCATTCATATGACAATAAAAATGAACGACTTTGGTTTTGGATTTTGCGACTTTGCCTTTATCGCCATCCACTCGGCAGGGGTTGGGTCGGGTTCGGTCAGCCCCCCTGTCCCCTTCCCCCACCCACCATGCACCGTGAAGAACGCTTGCACAATTTTTAATCATGGCTCGGCCTTCTCGTCGTGGTCGTGGACATTGTTTGTGCCTGTGACACATGAACATGCATGGCCAGACCATGTTCCAAGCTCAGCGGCGGGTCTGCGCTTGGGGTAAGGGCCACGGGTTACGGGAACGGGAACTGGAACAGCAACGGGAGCAGGGCAGGGCAGGACCAGGCCAGGACTAGAACCAGGACTAGGGCCGGTTTATTGTTGCCGTTTGTATGGCTTTTAGTCCTTTATCTTGTTTCTAACTCATTGGATCGCAAAAACGGTCTCGTGTTCACCTTAATTGGGGTAAACATAAGTTCTGATTGCCCGCCAGGACGGCCGCTTTTGTATACAGCTCCAGCTCCAGCTCCAGCTTGAGCATGAGCTTTAGCTTCAGGACGCATACTAAAGAGTTGCCAGCGACATTTTGCAGCTTCTTTTCATTTTTTGCTCTGCCTTTTTTACCATCTTTATTTTGTAGGCTGTTTTTTTTTCTCTTATTTTTCGGTTGCTTCTTTCTAATTGAACTTGTTCGTCCCCGTCTTCTATTAAGAAATTTGTTGGTTAAAAAGAAATCGTTGCAGCAGGAGAAGCAGAGCCATACCCAAATGGCAAAAGCTGGCTGGCCAAAAGCTAAAGCCAAGACGACAACGCTCCCAACATATCCAATTAGATTGGCAGCCAAAGGGTCGAGCGGGCGCTGGGGCTGCCGGATGTGGCGGCCTGAATGCCATTGTTGCCGGCGCAGATCACAAAAGCGAGATAAAAATTGTTGAACGTGTAATTTTTATTTATTGCATACAATTTTTAGAACAAATGACAGACAAAAGGTTGCCACACCAAGCCAGCCGCAGTCGCTGTCGCTGTCGCCGTCGACGACGCAATCGACGTCAAGTCTGGGAAGCCAAAAGGGATTGCAAAGCGGAAATTTCATTGCCTACATTTGAGCGCGCGCTCCGTAATATATGCATTTGCGATTGTGTGTCTTTGTGTGTGTGTGTGAGCGAGTGTCTGTATGAAAATTAAATTTTCTACTTCAAAAGCTAAGCGACGAGCGGACGGAAACAGTAGCCACGGACCGCATAGGCCCACACCGCAGCCAGCTCCTGCTGCAAACCAGAATTGAAAAAGCGTTTAGGACATTGTGTGTGCGCGCGTGTGTGTGCTTGTGTGTAAGGTTCAGGGTGAGCGTGAGGGCAACTAAATGATGGGGAAACTATAAAAATTTGCATAACAATAATAAAAGCAAAGGCAAAACGGCGCAAAGTCAAAGAAACGAAAGACATTTATTCATTTCTGTTCTGAAATTAGCATAAAGTAAACCACGCACACACACACACACACACAGCCATTTACAAGGCCGCATGAGTGTGGGGTGGGGGCGTGTGCGTGGGTGTTGGGGACGCTGGTTACGCACAATCAAAGCCTCAAGTTCAGGCTCTGCTCGGGCGGTGTGTCGTTTGATAAGCGTGAAAAACGTGCAAATTTTAATAAAAGCAAATGAGCCGCAAAATCATACAAAGCAACAACAGCAACAACAAAAGCAACAGCAATATTGACAACAATAGCAACGACAACAACAACAACAACAAAAACAACCGAGGGACAGGCAAATCAGAGAAAATATATGCTGCAATTTCTGTCTGCTAATGTCTCAACTTTGTCACGATGATTGTATGCACACACACACACACGTACACACACACACACACGCACGCACATTTGAGAGACAACGCGCTGTAATGTATGCTACATTTTAAGTTATTTGAGTGGGCGAAAAAAAGGTATGAATGGTAGATTGAAGGCAATATAAAAGGGATAACGACAGTTGTCAACTGCTTTGCCCAACTAAGCATCTGTATCTGCCCACTGACATATGTATTTGAATTGGCATCTGTATCTATTACAAACGAATACGACAAACTGTATTTAATTTTTAGGGCCCAATATCTGGTATTTTTTTTTTAATAGCAGCTTCAATCTAGGAGCACAAAAGTTACTTTTTACATTCGCATTCAAAATAATGCATGCCGTAAATATTTATATATACTATATGCGGGTTCTTATATCTTATATCTTATATCTTATATCTTATATCTTATATCTTATATCTTATATCTTATATCTTATATCTTATATCTTATATCTTATATCTTATATCTTATATCTTATATCTTATATCTTATATCTTATATCTTATATCTTATATCTTATATCTTATATCTTATATCTTATATCTTATATCTTATATCTTATATCTTATATCTTATATCTTATATCTTATATCTTATATCTTATATCTTATATCTTATATCTTATATCTTATATCTTATATCTTATATCTTATATCTTATATCTTATATCTTATATCTTATATCTTATATCTTATATCTTATATCTTATATCTTATATCTTATATCTTATATCTTATATCTTATATCTTATATCTTATATCTTATATCTTATATCTTATATCTTATATCTTATATCTTATATCTTATATCTTATATCTTATATCTTATATCTTATATCTTATATCTTATATCTTATATCTTATATCTTATATCTTATATCTTATATCTTATATCTTATATCTTATATCTTATATCTTATATCTTATATCTTATATCTTATATCTTATATCTTATATCTTTATATCTTATATCTTATATCTTATATCTTATATCTTATATCTTATATCTTATATCTTATATCTTATATCTTATATCTTATATCTTATATCTTATATCTTATATCTTATATCTTATATCTTATATCTTATATCTTATATCTTATATCTTATATCTTATATCTTATATCTTATATCTTATATCTTATATCTTATATCTTATATCTTATATCTTATATCTTATATCTTATATCTTATATCTTATATCTTATATCTTATATCTTATATCTTATATCTTATATCTTATATCTTATATCTTATATCTTATATCTTATATCTTATATCTTATATCTTATATCTTATATCTTATATCTTATATCTTATATCTTATATCTTATATCTTATATCTTATATCTTATATCTTATATCTTATATCTTATATCTTATATCTTATATCTTATATCTTATATCTTATATCTTATATCTTATATCTTATATCTTATATCTTATATCTTATATCTTATATCTTATATCTTATATCTTATATCTTATATCTTATATCTTATATCTTATATCTTATATCTTATATCTTATATCTTATATCTTATATCTTATATCTTATGTCTTATATCTTATATCTAATATCTTATTTCTTATATCTTTTGCCTTTTTCATTAAATCGTTATCATTCTTTTCTTAATTGCATTTCAAAGATGTCCCTTAAACTTTCGGCTAATGCTTCCAATTTGCATGGAGTGTTTCTGGCTCATCCTTGGCTCCTGCCGCGTATTGGAGCCACCTGCTCCATCTTTTAGCCGCTCAATAAATTTCATGGCTGTTGTCGTTGGCCCTTAAACAGCTCTCCTGGCAGCTGTCGCGCTTAGTGTCCTGTTCAAAAATATGTTGCATGTGTTTGTTGTTGTTGTTGCTCTTTTAGCTGCTGCTGCCGCCGGCCACGATGTCAAGGGCACAAACTAACCCGAAATAAGGCGAGGCCAGGCTGGGGCCCGGGCAAGTTTTGGTGGACACACACGCACCTTTTTTTTTTGGTTTATGTTTTCATTTTTTTTATTTTATTTTATTTTTTTTGTGTTGTTAACCCGCACATGGATCTGAAATTCTGACCCGCAGTCTTTCTGTGTGTTTTGCGGCAAGTTGTTAAATAGCACTGACACTTGCCTGGCCTCAACACCCACGTCCCACCCATTTATAAATATTTATATGCCATGTATTTCTCTTGCTCGCTCTCGCTCTCGCACTCGCTCCCGTTCCTGCTCCCGCTTTTGGCTCACTTTTTTCAGCTGTCCTTCAGCTCATAATCCTTTTTTATTGCAAATGACCACGCTAACTCGATGCTCCACACCGGCAAAGGTGGTGCCTGCTGGGCTTGGGCTGTGTGGTGGGGGGCGTGCCAGGGCAGCTGGACGCAATGGGGCACGGGGCGTGTACCGGGCGGGTCGTCAGCTCATAAGGCTCATCAACAAGTTCATTTTACGGTCAATTCATTAAAAAAGTTTTTCACTTTTTTGACCATTTTTATTACAATATTTAGTTTGTCACATCATGTCTGTTCGTCAGTATGTGTGTGTGTGTGTGTGTGTGTGTGAGTGTGTGTGTAGGTGTGGGTGTGGGTGTGGGTGGGTGTGACCCTCATTTGCTGACATTTAGTGGCAGCTTTCAACAACAATGTCAACGTCCATGCGTCATGCTAAACATTTTTGTTGCCTTTCCAGCGACTTATGCGATATTTTTCTCTCTTTTTTTCCTTTTATATTTATTTAATTTACGCCTGTCCCCTTTTTTTTTTTGTATATTTATATTTTTTTCTTTGTGGTTTGTTGTGTGCTGTGTTGGCTTTAATTTTATGATTATTGTTTTTTTTTCTTCGTGTTTTTATTTTGTTTATTTCAGCGCCCGTATTCCCTGCCGCTCCATATGCTGCCCGGAATCACTTTCCGCGCTTTCATTTGTTTTTTGTTTTGTTTTTCGTTCTGTTGTTTTTTTGGTCCGGCGCTTTTGTTCATTTCTTAAGTGGCGCTTTATAATGTTGACAGTTTTATTGGGGCGCAAAATGTTGGCCATTTCGGGCCCATTCGGCTCAGCATGTTGACGAACGGAACCGGGCATGCCCCATGGCCAGTGGCCATTAGAATCGGCATTGACAGTTTAATGGCAGTTTCTGCAAGTTGGCTAAACTATGCCTTCCGGAAATCCTAGAATTTAATCAGCCTGCGGCTGTTTATGTTGTTTTTAAAAACTCCCTCATATGGCATATTACTTTTTAATGGGTTAATTTGTTGTAATTCTTTTGCGATCTTTTTGAAATACACCAATGGCGCCTGGCACTGCCAGATAAATAGATTGACACATATGTTCCACAGTCTCTATTAAATGCGAGAATGCATAAAAATGTATTTTTAATACAGTTTTTGCTGGCAATCTCGTGTAGACAGTATCTTCATGATACACATTTATGTGCTTTTAAATAGATAATAAGAATATAATATTTTTAAGATTTTGTATTCAACTGAATATAAAGAAGAGCCTAAGCCAGCGAAATATATGTACGATATATAATACTCAATATAATACTCGAAATATAATACTAATACTCTATTGTAGTTCTTTTAAAATTCTGACTGCATTCTTTATGTTTTCAGCAACTTCTGTGGCTGACCCACTTAAGCACTTGTTCAAGGAAGCTTTGATTTGAGCCTGAACTCTTTAATCGCATAATATTGATTTTTTTTTTTACTCAAATATTATTTTTATGAAGGCAACTGCAAATTATTTCAGCATTTTCTGTAGATTGCTTCTTATCCTTCTAAAAATTATTCAATAGATCAAATTAAATTAAAGAAATGAATACATAAATAATAATTTATGGGATTATAAGAGTCGTATCGCATTAAAACTGTTTTGAATTTCCCAACTAAAATAATTGTTGGATGGTTTGCGGCTTGAAGCGAATACAAAAATATAAAATAAAATAATTATCACTGAAAAATGCGAAGCAAATCAACAACGACAACGTATCCATTTTCATTTAGGAATATCACACACATACACACACACACAGAAGCACAAACACATGTGGACGCTGGTGCATGCAACAAGCCCCTAAAGTCTGGTCGAAAAATTCTATCTAAATCAATAAATGTTGCGGCATATCGCTAAGCCAATGAATGCCACTGGGCTTACTGAAAACTTACTGCGAAGCCAACAGCAACACGAAAATTATCCGTTTTCATTGCGTTTACTCGCAGTTAAAAGATAAATGCCTGGACAGCAACTCGGCGTTGGCCATAGAAATCCCAGCGACGGCAGTTGCTTAAAACTTTCTGGTCTGTTGCTATGCGGAGAGGGGGATTGTGGCTGCGGGGTTAGCATGCTGTAGCTGCTGTGTTGCCACATGCACAACTTCATTGCCACCTCAATGCACCACCTTAACGAAGGGGCCGCCTTCTGCCGCAGACGCAAAAGTGCAGGCAAACTTTAACAAGCGACTAATATGCAGCAGCAGGGCTGTGAGGTAGGGGCATGTGGCTTGGGCTGGGGCATGCAGTTGGGGCTGGGGCTGGGGCTGGGGCGTGTCAGTTATCATATGGGAGTGCGCAAATACCCAAACTTGCAGCTGTAGCTGCGCTTCTTCTTGCTGTTGCTCGTGCGTGCCTGAATTTTTGGGTCCGTAATAACTTTTTGCGATACTTACATCACCGCAACGCTGTAAATATAATATTTTTCTATTATTAAGGCACCGATACAACCGGCTCTTTCCACAGCACCACCCACGCAACCGCAACCCCCGCAACCAGCAGCCGCTTTCATCGGCAGCACAATCAAACTAGAAGCCGTCATTTGATTTTGAGTTCGTTCGCGTTCGCGAAAACTCTCCATTTATACCCTATAGCCATAAGGATGGGTAGGCTGATAAGAGGTTATGTTTGCACGGCCACGTGAGGTATGTAGATTCGAGCATATCGTAAACAGATCAAATTTATTTTCAAATTTACCCCGACTCCCGCAATCGAATGAGAAGTCAACAAGAAAGCGCTTGATAACATTCGTGCGATAAACAAGAAAATGACTCTTTTTTTCTGGAAAGCGGAGCATTTGTCTTCGGTTATCTGAGACTTGTTTACAGGGTATCTGCACAGATAAACACTTTTCGATTGGCGCATTCTGACTTGTTAATTTTACAAAAACGCCGTCGACGACTGCCGGATGTTTAGTGCAACGTGCAGGCGCCCAAAACTTATACAGCTCGGTTATGCCAGAGTCCGCCTTTCGACGCATTCCACCCCTCCCCGCCCTGCGCCCACGTCTCACCCCCTGCCAGAGCTCTGGCGTTCAACTATAACTTTTAGTTGGCGCTGTCGTGTATTATTATTATTTTTAACATTTGTTTTTTGTGCTGCGCAAATTTGTTGCACTTAAGATTGGGAGGGGGAGTAATGGGTATGGGGCTCGGGAGCCTTAGTTATTTTGGCAAATCCATTTCCACTGGGTGTAATATAATGGCTCAACTGAAAGTCTACTTAAAGGGTTCATTAACGGTTTTTGGAGAATTCCACCAGCACAGGCGGAAAACGAATGGAAATCTAGCCACAAATTAGAAGAAGAAGATTTACGTATTTTTTAGAGTTATATCTAGACTACAATATTTAAATATACATTTTATTTATAATGATGAAATGTAACAAATAAGTGTGCCAATATACCCTTTAGGCCACTTGGAAAGAGGGTATGTTAACCAGCGACTCCGGCAACAATATAAATACAATGAGTTTTATGACTTTGCCGTGTTTCGAGATTTTATTGGTGCAATTCTCGCCGTCCGCCAGTTGAGAAAATTGCAGTTAACGGCCAAGGCGGCCAACGAGCTGAGTTAATAAGTTAAGAAGTCGCAGATCGAGAACCAGCGAAGACAGAGACGACGAGCTCGGGGCTTCAGCTTAGCTCCTCGGCTAAAGCTGCTTTAGCGATAATCATTTTGGCCAAGAATCTGCACTCTTGAGCTTGCCTGGGCCACACTAATCATCGACATGTGGCAGTTGAATGCGAGTTTCTTGCTTCTTTGCTCTGCTCAAAATTCACTTTGCTCAAAATTGTTGCAACACGTTCGTGCCGCACGCAAACTGGCACTAGAGCTAGCACAGCGGCAAAAATGTTATGCCCGTCATTAATTTTGTTGCAGTTTGCAGTTGCGTACCGGATGCTCGCCTGGCTGGCTGTGGACGGCGAGGGTCCGCGGGGGCTGCTACCTGGTACTGGGGACTGGGATTGGGGACTGGGACTGGGGCTGGGCGGTTGGGGGCTTAAGCGTCTCACTTTTGACACTCGTCTGTGGGCTCGCTTAGCGTATTAATTAACAAAAGCTGAGAGCATTATGAACGGCAGAGTTCAGAGCTCGGAGCTCGGCTGTAGAATCTTACTCGAGCGGGCTGCTGGCTGTCGCCAACTTTGTGGCTTCCACTCAAAAGGGCGGCGGCGGCGGCAGTTGGTAGCCAAAATCAAACATGGCTGGTAATTATAAGCAGGACGCTGATGCCTGTCACCATCAATGTCCAGCCAGGCTGCTGCTTAGCCGAGCTCATTTGTTTGCGATGCCTTTGATGACTTGCTGACTGACTGACTGACTGACTGACTGACCGACCGACTGACCGACCGACCGACCGACTGACCGACTGACTGACTGATTGACTGACTGACTCAGTGAGACGGCGGCGAGCTGAAGTTGATTAATGAGCACCGCGGCGACGGCTATCGATTCATTTACTTTGCGTCTCGATGTGATGTGACAAAGGCGAGCTGTAAAAAAATTAATAGAAACAAAGAAGAACGACTTTTTGCGCCACACCGAAGATTTAATACGCTTCTAGATTTTCGGGAAGAAATATGAAGCTCGTAATTGCTGAGCTTAGTTCAGATAACTCGAGAAAATGACAATTTCTCCATAATTATTAGTCCACCGATTTTCGATATGGATATAATAGGATTCTGCTATGTGGAAGAAGCGGAGCACGTATCGGCCAAGTTTATTTAAGATATGTGGGAAAACAAAAACTGGATTTTTTAGCTGTATCGTAGTCCTATTCGGCCGACTCTGACTGCCTGCAATGGATAACATAGATTCCTGTATCTAAGGAAAGCGGGCGTAAGAATAATCTACGTCTGCAACAGATCTGAGTGCAATGCCGACTACTCTAATGTCTCAGATAGTTATTATATATTCAATGGAAAAAACATTAATTTTGATATAGAGAGAGAGGGAGGGAGATTGAGAGAGAGAGGTGTAATTAAACTAAAACCTTAAATCGAAATGATCATGAAGTGCAGCTCAAGTGAGCAGCTTTATGTAAGCAGCTTTATGTAAGCAGTGCCCATTGCACACAGCTAAGCTTGAGCACTTATATAGCAGGCTAGATAAATATATATATATATATGTATGTGTGTGTGTGTGTGGGGGGGGGGGGGGGGCGGTATAGATAAACATGCATATTTAGCTGGAATATGACAAAAACATGCTATGTCCCTGCCCAGTTGCTTGCCACCTGCTGTGAAGTTCTCGTAGTCGTTGTCGTCGTCGCATTTCAACATTTTGCCGCAAGCTAATAACACTCTGTTCCTCACCTCCCCCCGCCATGCCAACACCCACTGCTAGGTGGGCGGCGGCTGTGCGTGCGTGCGTGCCTGTGTGTGGGTGTGGGTGTGTGCGTATTTGCCTTGGCAACTTCATGCTGAGGTTTCGTTTTAATAAGTTTAACAAGTTTCTTGGCATAATTTGCGGGCAAGACTTGACGTCAAAGTCGCGGCAAACGATACGAAATGTGTTGCATAAGCCAAGGCGCAACGGCGCCGCGTCGCAGCCGAGTGCTGCAGTGGCAACGTTTCTTGTTACTGTTCTTGTTGTTGTTCTTGTTGCTGCTGCATTTGTTGGCCAAGTCATCAGCAGCAGTGTCTGCAACAGGTTCAGCCAGTGGCGTCTGCTCCCAACATTCACATGGCAGGCTCACGTTGCCAGAGCCGCTTTGAAATGCAATGCGTGGAACGCTCGCAGCGCTGCACAGTGGGCCGCATTCAGTTTATTTGAGCCAAAAACTATTGTTGCCCAATTCCATTCGTTCAATACTTAAAGTGTATTTAGTTCGCTTTCTAGCTTAAAACCCTTGTTATTCCCTGAACCCATTGAAAATGGGTAAAAGGGGTATTATGTATTTGTGAAAATGTATGTAACAGGCAGAAGACAAGCATCTCCGACCCAATAAAGTATATATATTCTTGATCAGCATCAATAGCCGAGTCGATCTAGCCATGTCTGTCTGTCCGTCTGTCCGTATGTATGAACGCAAGGATCTCAGAACCTATAGGAGCTAGAGACTTAAAATTTTAGCTGTAGGCCTTCTAATGCCCGCGCAGATCGACAAACTTGACATGTAGCTTCTGGAATAATATATATATATATCAAGTATTTTTCATTTTATACCTATTGCCTGTCGGAAGAAGAGGGTTCAGGGTTACTTGTTTTCTTATTGTGTTACGATTTTTTCACGGCGATAATGTACATATATATATATAAAAGTATATATATTCTTGATTAGTATCTGTATCGCTTTGATAAAATGACATCTGCCCTAAGATAGACGTTTAATATGTGCTTTTTGACCCCACTGTGCCCAAGTTGTCGTTTTCTAATTTCAGAGCCCGGAACTGTTGAGAAATTCCACGCGGCAACATACTTTTGTTCATATCAGCAGCTCTTTGAAGTTACCCAACTCACACGCGTGCCACGCCACGCCACGCCGCGCCCCGCCTCGCCCAGCCACGCGCTGGTCTGGCCCGCCCTCGCCATAATTCAATTAAATTGGCAGCCAGAGCCGGGACCATCGCCAGAAGACTTTAAGACTTTAAGAGGTAGCCAACGCCATTGCCGCAGTAGTTCTTCAGGTGGTCGGGCGGATGACACGAGGTGCGGGCTGCTGGGGGCGGGGCAGCTGAACGCCGGCTGCCTAGAAATGGCTTTCGAGCAACAGATGGAGCGGTCGCCGAGGGGTGCAGCCAGCTCGGATTTACATGCAAACAATGACATGCATAAACAAGTAACGAACGATGATGATAACGATGCCATCTCAATCCCCCAAAATGGTGGCCAGCCGGCGAGTCCGGCACCCACTGTTCAGATGGTTCAGACATCGCAAGGTGGGCGGTGGGCAGCGACCAGTGGGCGTGCCAACGAGGGCCGGTCATCACGTTTATTCATATGCCCATAGATCTGCTCGGACACATCAACAACATGCCGCTTATCGGACGCCGCGCCCTGCTTGGGCGCTCAGATTAGTCGCATGACTGATGGCAATGGCAACAGTCACAATGCAGCCGGCTCGCAGGCATCGGCCAGATGGGGGGGCCGGGGGTAGGCGGGACGCAACCGGTGCTGACTGCCAAGACTGCTGCATATGCATTGCTGGCCAGGTTCCAGTCGGAATGCAGACAGCTCAACTAACTACCAGGCATCTGAGAGGACAGCTTATCATACTGAGAACGAGTGGGAAAGCTGGGAAGTGTGAAGGGTTCCACGTTTAAATATGAAATTCAAAGCTACAGCTTAGATCAGTAAGCTAGTTAAATCATAATCTACTGCTATTTTAGTCGGAAGTGGCCGACTAGGCGATACCCTGCTTAATTTCGTTTTCAGGGCTTAAATAGGGCATACATAAGAGTGTATATCTCAAAGTTGAAGGATCTACCTTTAAGGTAGAAGGACGTATCCAAATAGTGAAATATTTTTAATCTCTTTTAAACTATTCGTGAATATTGGTTTATCTAGCTCTCATTATAATCGAGTTAGGCTTAGAATACCATAGCTTAAAATCGATATTTGTCGATCCTAAGAAAATGCGAGGTGACATCGAAAGAGACATGATAAATTGTGTATGGTATCAGAGAATATGTAAAGATAATCAACAGCCAAGTCGAGCATTTAGTCATTGACTGTGAAAAGCATGTGGCTAAAACCGTTCAATAATTATGTCAAACCATATATAAAGCTGTCAAATGTGTCCAATTACGCATGGCATTCTGTGCTCAGGTGTCAGTGAGCGGCGCGGAATGCTGACGAGCGCAGGCAGCCAATGTTTTTATTTATTTATTTGTTGGCTTTTTTTTTTTCTTTCTTTGACGAAAAACCACAAATATGCTGCGAGCATTTAAATACGCACGTTGCATACTTTTAGGCGAATATGCAAACAATGCGTGCAACGCTCGGTGCGGCGTGTTGCAATGCCACACAGGTGAGTGTCGGCGTTGAAGGGGGAGGAGGATGACGGGGGAGGGGGAGGTGGAGGAGAGTGGGGCAAAGCATTTCACATTGCGCTGTCTCCCTCTCTTGATGTTGTTTTTGTTGTTGTGATTTTCAAATCAATTGGCAAACAAAACAACAAAAGCGCAAACACACGCGCTCGTGTGTGTGTGTGTATCTCTCTGTGTGTGTGTCCATGTGAGTTGTTGTGCTTTGGCGGCATTTACTTGGTGCAGTAACATAAATTACCACAGCAGCGACCACATGCGAGCAGCAACTGCAACGGTGACATAATAAACGGTCGCCGCTGCTGTGGCAACATTGAGTGAGACGGGCAGGAGGTGGGGCGAACGGGGGTTTTTGGTAGGCGCTCAGGTTTGGCTGGCTAAACTGGAACGGGCCGCACCGCAGACGGGACGCCGCCGCGACCAATGCAACGTTTGCGGCTTACAAATTATTTACTTAATTGCCAACGAAATGTGTCTAATGAGCCAAATTGCAATGCCAATGAATGTAACGGGAACGTGAACGTGAACGTGAACGCGAACGTGAACCAGAACGTGAATGTGCACGTGAATGTGAATGGGAATGTGAATGTGAATGTGCCTGAACGTGACTTTAAAGCCTTGTTGCAAGCCCAGCCTGTTCCCTGTTCAGGTCCTGATGCAGCTCTCGTGAGCCTAATGCAGCCCAAAGCAAGTGTGAGAGCTTTCTGCCAAAGTTCTCGACTAGAGAATACCCTGTATGAAGATCTAATGTGACCCAAGGCAAATCTGTTTTGAAGCAATTCGCAATTCGATTCAAAATATATTTTATTTTCAAAAATAATTCCAACGAATTTCGAATAGAAGTCGGTAAACCAAGCAGATTCGTTTAATAACTCACAATTAGAGAGTATTTGAAGTGCGTTGTTAATAAAAGTGTTGAAATGCGTTTATTGTTGTTTTTGGTCAGCTGGAAATAATTTCCGGTAGACAATGAAATGGAATTGGAGGACAGGGCGCGGCGGATAGAGGACGACGCTGAAATTGGCGTGTTTGCATATGTCGCAATGAGGCGTGGGATGTTGTGTGTGCGCCCGCGCGTGTGTGTGTGTGTGTGTGTGTGGGCGTGGCATATTGAACATTAGCTAAAACTCAAGTGAGCCGCGACGAATTGAAACGAATCGAGTCGGATCGAATCGAATTTCCAGCACAGCACAGGCCTTGGTTATACACGTGCGTGTGTATGTCCGTGTCCGTGTGCGTGTGCGTGTGTGTGTGTAAGCTCGTGCTGGTTTATGTCTATGTCGAGGGGGTGCAGCATTTTGCGGCGTGTTCGTGCAGTGACAGCCACAGCGACAAAGTTGATTTATCAGTTTGGTGGCCATTAATCATCACAGCGACAAGTTGGACAGCAAGCGGACCAGCTGGGGTCAACAATGTTGTTGGTGGATCCGCGCGAGGAGAACACCGGAACACACACTGGACAGCACTGGACAGCACTGGACAACACTGGACAGCACAGACAACGTAGTAGCCAGGACTTGGGCAGAGATGTCGCTTACGCTTCAGCGCGCCGAAAATTTCTTTATGGTGGCTGTTGTTTTCATTCATTGTTGTCTTTGGCTCAGCTAAAACAAAGAGGCAATGCTTAAAATAAGAGTATTAGCCAGGCGCCACCAAATAGTCCAGGCAAAACCATGTGCGAGTGGCTCTCTATATAGAGGTAATAATGCATCACCCAACACACAGCAGCCAGAAGCCAGCAGCCGGCACCTGGCTTCGATTTGTTTTGCATTAGCCACACGCGAGAGAGCGAGAGGGAGAGAGAGAGAGTGAGAGCTATCCGGGTCTTGGCTGCATTTCAATTCGCAGCACATAAACCAACAAATCGCCGATGGTGAAAGTTTTTTGCGAAGTTCTCAACCTGGCGAAATGGCGCCTCTTGCAGCAACTCCAGCTGCTTATCGAGCCCTGGCGCCGTGCTTCGCTCTGCCCCCGGTGCGATTTATCTGGGCAGCGCAGGTGACACGCAGTGCAAAATTGCCGGCCATCTATATTGGCCCAGTCATTAGAGAGGCGGCAGTTGGGGCGATAAATGTTATACGGCCAAATCGATGGCAACACATGCGATGACTGCCAGCCAGAGACTCCAGAGGCAGATCTAAACTCAGATCCAGACGCAGAGGCAGAGGCAGCGGCAGGGGCAGGGGCACAAACAGACCGAGAGGCAGAGCTCGAGGCAGGGCCACTGACAGAGCGACAGAGCATTCTGCCTTTAAAAGCTCTGCTCTGCTAAAGCTTAACTGCAAAATGAAAACAAGCCAGTAAAAGACTCGCCGGATATAGTCCTATCCCGGCATGCAGTTTAAATGCCCTTGCCGAGGGTATTCTTATCTCGGCGTGCATTGTGCAACACATTGTAAATATCATGGGATTTTATGTGCTAACCGAACTCGGAGTACTCTCTAAAATGAAGACATATTTTGGATATGATGTAATTATTATAATTTACTTAAGATCAGCAAGGTGGTCGACAAAATCCTTGACAATTCTCTGAATCTTCGGTTCAAGTGAATAGCCAGACCAGAAAAAATAAAGTCGCTGGTTCAGTTTACAGTGTGCGCAAACTCAATGCATGAAGGCTCGATTCGTGAACCTGGCTTGGCACATTCTTGAATGTGGTTTGGTTATATTATTTTATTTCACACCTGCAACAAGTGTCCCATTGGCAAGTCACATCACATAGTGCATGTGCCTCCATAGGCATACGTTCCATCCTGTGTGGGATAAGTTTTTGGTCTGGTCCCCGCTCTCCGGTCCCCGGTCTCTGGTCTCTGACTTTGTATTTGCGTTGTGTCTGGGCATAAATAGCATATGGCAATGGCTATAGCTGTAAATATCGCTATCACTCTGGCTAGATATTGTGTATATTGTGGTTAATGTGTGCTTAGTGTGTGCCTGTGTGAGTGTGTGCGTGTGTGCGTGTGTTGTGCGTGTTGTGGCGTTCGGCTGTTTACGAAGCGCAGTGCTTAACGTACCAAACGCAAAGATTCAAAGGGGGGTCACCGTGCACTCACACACACTCGCACACACACAAACACACACAAACACGCACACGCACAACACCGGAGTGGTAACTGGGGTATAGTTGTATCTGTGTGTACTTAGTGTAATTTCAGCTAATTGCTTAATCAATATAAGCACTCGCACACACACACATGTGTGCACATAGTTCAATTTTATGACAGACGCAAGGGGTTTAGGAATTGAGTAACATAAAAAGTGAGATAGCGAAAGAGAGGGAGAGAGAATGAAAAGGGAAAGGAAAAAGGTGAAAGATGGGTACTTATATCGAGAGTGAAGAGAGAGAGCGAGAGAGAGAGAGAGTGTAAAGGGAGAAAGTAAGAGATAACTAGAGATATGAGAGAGATTAAGAGAGCTAGCGAAAGAGGGAGATAGAGCGAAAGAGATAGAGAGAGAGAGCAGAGCATGATTGTGGGAAGGGCGGGGGGAATCGATAAAATTGCTGCCAATCGCAGCTAAATCCTGAGATCAGGTGAATTTGTAAGCCGCAATCCCGAATAGCTTGCGGCGAAATCCCAGCCATAGCTGCGCCTTAATTTACGCAGATCCTTGTCAAATCTTAGCTGAGTAACAATTTTTGAGCCCGCTGCCCACCAACTCCCGCCCCCGCCCCCGCCTCCGCCCCCCTCTCATGTGGTATGGCATATTGTTGTTGTTATTGTTGAGAGCTGCCCTTTTTGCTGAGTATTCCCCTCGTTTTAATATTTTTTTTTTGTTGATGATGATGCTGGGCAAGCTTTGGTCAAGCTAAGCCGCTTAAATTTGCTGTCCGCGTCAAATTGCTGCCATCAACGCAGCTTTGCGTCCAACGCCCGTGTCCGTGTCCGTGTTTGTGTCCAGCGGGCCGCTCGAGCCTAGCCCTGGGCCTGTTCGTGGACTTAGATGTCAATCCGGGCGGCGATTCCTGACACCCCAGTTAACAACAACAACAGCAAAAGGAAGACCCGCTCCGCACCGCACCGCAGCGCACCGCACCGAATGCGATCACACAAAAACCCAATTAAAAAGTTTGCATTTTTATGCCCCGGCCAATGGACGACACTAAAAATTGCTACAAAATAACGAGATTTTCAGGCAGATTGGCAAAGGGGGCGGGGGCTGGCAAGTGGGATGAGGGCCGAAAGAAAATGGGACAAGTGAAAAGCGTGCGGAAAACTGTTTGTCAAATAATTTTTCACAGCATTTGCCAAGGAATCGCAGCAGCTGCGGCAGCAAGAAAAAATTTAAAAAAAAAAAAAAAATAAATAGAATAGGAAATGCTGATACGGCAAGTCAGAGGCCTTTTGGAAGGGCGGTGGGCGTGGCCAGTCGAACAAAATATAAATACTCGAAAATACGAGTAAATGGAAATGTGACATTTACGCATTTTGCGAGCTTAGATCGAGTTAAGACCACGGCACGTAGCGCTGATGTTTGGGCGGGGAGTGAAACCGGCAGTTGGCTTGTGACAGAGGAAGAGCGAGAGGGAGAGAGAGAGCGAGGGAGCGAGAGAGAGAGAGAGAGTCGTCGCTGGCAGCTGTCGCAGAAGCAGCGAAACACATTTTCAAGTAACTTTTCGAATTTTAATTATTTCTTTCGTAACAGAACCCAAAACCCACACCACTGTCACAGTCTCTCTCTCTCTCTCTCTCTCTCACTCTCACTCTCTCTCTCTCTCTCTCTCTCTCTCGCTAGCTGTGTACTTTATTTTTACATTTTAATTAAAACGCAATTTGCACTTACTTAGAAAATCATTTCGTTTCGCTGAGTATTTATCTTCTGGCATTTGGTTTTAGCTTTGAGTTTGTTTGTTGTCCCCAACAGAATGACTGACTGACTGATTGACGGACTGACTGATTCACTGACCAGTAGCCGGTTGGCAGATGTCTGGGACTTCATCATTATCGCAGCCACAAAAACGAAAGTCAACTAAGCAAAATATCAAAATCAAATGCGAATGGCAAATGTTAAGGACGAACAGGCTGGTTGGCGGGCAGTCGGGCTGGCAGGGTCTAGCGGGTGTCATTTTGGGTATGAGTTTTGGTCACAAAATAATCACAAAAGCCAACAAATTTAATCGACACAACTTTGCAGCTATTCGAAATAACCCCAACAGTCCCAGCCCAAACCCCCAACCCCAACCAAACGCAGCCCAATCCCTGGCTTCAGGCCAGACCTAATTGTTCGTTTGCCAAAATTATGACAATGGCCGAACGGCCAAATGGCGAATGGCGAATGGCGAGTGGGGGAGGAGTTTTGGGTGTTCGACTCGTGTATTCACAGTATTCACAGGCTGCATAATTAATATCGAGCAAGTGGCGGACAAGTTTCACAATATCGAGTCGAGAGCTGGACTGGGGCTATGTCTGCATGTCTGCATGCCTGGCTGTCTAGCTGGCTGGCTGTCTGGCTGTCTGGTTGTTTGGTTGTTTGGCTGTTGTCGCAGCGAGCATAATAAAATATATTTTATCATTGATCTCTACAGCACCAGCGACCAGTGAGCAAACACAAACAGGCCCAAGGCAAACACGACAAACGCACTAAATGCGTTCCTATTCAAAATGAACGAATTATTAGCTGGCGAACGGCATGGGCAGGTCGAGTTGAAGGGTAATGGATGAGATAACTATAAAAGAGAGAGAGAGAGAGAGAGGGAGAGGAAGAGAGACAGAGTAGCATAGAGAATTTGCTTTGTCATGCACAGAAGATGTTCCTGGAAATGTCTATGCAATTTGTATAGAGGCTTCCCATGAGAGATAAGAAATGAAAAGATAAATTTGGAAGAGGGTTTTATAATTTAATCATGTAATATGTAACGCATAAAAGGACACGTCTCCGGAGCCATAAAGCACACATACTCTTGATCAGTATCAACTGCAGGGATATAGCCATGTCCGGCTGGATACATGTCCACCTTGCAAACAAGTCGCTTGTCCTGAAACTTTCGACAGTTCCGTCTATATTTGCAGTCTTATGTATATATAAGCCGGATCGGACTACTATATAGTATGCTCCTTACATAGGCGCATTATTTGATCAATTTCGGACCACTTTATCATCTAGCTGAAGTAGGAACGATCCGTTTGAATTCCGTTTGCATGATAAGTTCTTGCATTAAAAACTCTTTTTTCTTTCAAGTCATGTTTTAGTCATGTTCTTAAAATAGTATTTATTCTTCGGCATGTGGCTCTTCTCGCTTGCTTCCAATTTTATGCATCGAGATAATTCCATTTAACAATAAGAAAGTATTAAAAGTCATAAGCCGAAATATGTTAAAACTATATATTTTTCAATGGAAAAAGAATCTTTTGACTAAGCCAAAGAAGTGGAAATTTCGATAAAATAAATGACAAATAAGTGAGAATTTGGTGGTATAAATAAAAACTAACTAAGTAGTGCATTAAAAATAAACGTATATATTTCTAAAGAAAATCGTGAGTTTTTAAAGTTGAGATTTGGTCTTAATTTAAATTCAAACGCTTTTGTTTCTCCAAAAATATCTTGAGGAAACATTTTGCGAATTATAATTTTGCAATAAGCTGCCCGCTCGATGGGAGGCTTGTGTTGTGGTCTTCATTTTCACTTTTGTCACCTGGAGGACCAAATAGTCAGAATTAACAACGGGGCAGCAGCAAACCGCAATTGCTTGATTTGGGCATCGGCCTTGTGCACCACCCGCTGTTCAGTGGGTGTGGTGACTGCTGAAAGGGGGTAGGGGGTGGGGTAGGGTGGCGCACCACAGCAAGTGGCTCGACTCTGGCAAACAATTTAATTAAAATATGCATGTGCCCCCATGTGAATTGAGGTTGGGTTGAGGTTGGTTGAGGTGGTTCGTTGCGGGTTAGTTGCAACAACAAATGGCAACAACAACAACAAGAACAACAGCAACAACTAGAATTGTCGTCGTCAGCAGTTGACAAAAGTGGGCAAAGATGCCAAATTGAAACATTTGCACTGACAGTTACCCACAGCCCATAAAAAGGGACTCCGCTTGGCACCACCCCGCTGCACCACCCGCTCGCAGCAGCTACGTGCCTCCCCCGCGTCAACGCTGATGATATTGTTGCTGTTGCTGTTGTTGCTGTTGCTGTTGTGATTGCCACATAAAACTTCTTGCCACTTGCTCTACATTCAACATTCAGTGTTGTCTTTCCTCCCCTGTCGACCACCTCTCTCCCCTTCTCCCTGACCCTCCATGCTGGCCCATTTTCTCTAGCTCAATGCCGGCTGGTTTTTGCGTTTTTAATTTCGCTTTGTGACAATTTTTTGCAATTGTCAACTGGCTCGCCCCTCACTCCGTGCCACAGCCAGCTCCCCTTTGTTGCCCCCCAATCCTCGGTTTTATCCACCTTTTTGCAACAATTCTTTTTCGCGCTGCCATTTGATAAGTTTGACAGCGGCTACTCAACATCTTTGTCTGCCTGCCACGTCTGCCCTTCCTCTCTCTCGTTCGCTCTCCTTGTTTTTGCGCTGTCTGTGTGCAAATAAGCAGCGTCAGGGCGTCAAACTGAAAATAAATGAGCCAAAACGTGCGGAGCAAAGCTGCGGGTTGCACACAAAACCTGCGACTGTGGCAGGGTAAGGGGTAAGGGGGTTGCCGGCACGCGGCAAACACACAGCTTGGATACTCTGGACAGATGGTCTGGAGGCGTAGGGCGGGCTGGGCAACTGTACAGCTGTACAGCTGGGATATTGTTGCTGAAGTGAAAACAAATTAACTATCTCACGCTGAGTTTTTATGCTGCAGTTGTCCTCTCTGTCACTGAGACAAACAAAGGAGGAGACGCCCAACGACGTGTCGAGCGGGCGGTCCTAGGCGCTGGCAAGCACTTCAAGGCTCCCAGGCTGCCAAGCTTGAAGCTGAGGCAACATTGTTGCCTGGCAATACCCTACAATTGCGCTGGCCATATCCAACTTGGGCAACAGCTCGAAGGGCTGTCTTTGCGCATGTTAAATTTTGTTTGATTTTCTGTAGCATACTTTTTGGGGCGAATTTTGAACTATTTTTCTATGGCTTAAAAAGTATGCGCTGCTATTTTAACAACATGCGCACTTGACTACGTTATATTTTTGCTTAACACTGGTTATTAGAGGTCTATAAATGAGGCTGAGCTTTAAAAGTGGGTGCAATGTTAGGCTGCATAACCACATTAACCCTCAAGCGCCTTACTCTCTATACGTATCACTCAATTAATTGATAGAGTATCTTCCGTGTTCGGCTGTGTGCACGCCGATGCTCTTTCACTTTCATTTTGTTGTCTTTGTCAATTCGCTTTATCGCCGCCATTGCTGCCGTTGATGCTGTCGTTTGTTGTCATCGTCTTTGGCTTTTATTTGCGTAACAATTTCGCTTTATGCGACAGCAGCTCCTTCGTGTTGGTCAACAACTTGGCTCTCGTCCTGGATTTCAAATTTGGTGCGCTGGTCCTTGTCTTCGTCCTGGTCCTCGTCCTGATTCTGGATCTGTTTTTGCTTCTGCTTCTGTTTGTGATTCGCCGCTGCACCTGTTGATGAGCTGTAAATGAGCCCTGGACAGTTTTATGAGCGTATTTTTATGCTAATGTTGTCTGCCTTCGGTTCGGTTCGGTTCGCTTCGCTTCGCTAACTGTCGTATCCACAATCCAAACCACTTTAAGCCACTGCCACTGATGACAGTTGGACAATTTTGTCGCATAATACAAAAATATGAAGCATACGCACTGTGCGCCACACTTCCAACAACTTTCAAATATGAGTGCTCGACTATCCGCACTGCTGCTGCTAGCCCCTCTTTTGCCCAAATTCCCAGCTGCCGCAGTCGACGTTGACTCGCTAAGCCAGTTGGCACCAGTAACCATAACTTAGAAACGCAAACAAGCTGAATTTGCTGACGAGCCAAGCGACGACGACAACGACGACAACGACGACGACGACTTCAGGATTCAGGGGTGGAACCCCATCCGACTTCTCTTATGCTTCTGGCTGGCTTAGGTGCTGTGATCTTTTGGCTTGCACTGCTGCTAGCTGTTACATTTCAATTGAAAGGATTTACATTTTGTTGTTATGTTTCAGCATTTTTGTTTTACAGCTTGCTCGCTTGTTGGGGTCGTGCTCCAAAACAACCCAACGACCCAGCGACCCATAGCTCCAGCAAATTTTCTAATGTTACCCACACACAGACCCAGACCCAGAGATAGAGAGAGCGAGATGGAGGAGGATGTCATAATTGTGTGGCTTGGAAACAAAATGGTGCAGAGTAAATGTTCTGTGTGCGAGTGTCTGTCAACTGCTGGCTGTGATTGTAGTTGTCACATGCTGACTTATATAAAAAAAATAAAACGCATTCACACTCTGGAGCTGCTTAAGTGCGCTGCATGTTTGAAAATTTAATGACTTCTTATCGTTATCCGATATGACTGAAGAGCAGAAAAGGCTTTCTAAAAAGTCAAAATTAATTTCCCAAAATCAGAAAAATATATTTTAATTTCTGTAAAATAATTTTTATTTAGTTTCCCCTTTGTTTTACATAAATATATTTAATGCTTTTTAGAGAATTATTAATATTTTTTCTTTAAAGAAATATAAAACAAATACTTTCCACATTTAGGACGTCGTTTCTACCTCTTTAGACTTAGTTAATTTTATTTAAAAAAATTTGCAAATTTCCACGAAACGTGATTAATTATTCACAAACTCATGAATGTATTCAGGCACTTTTTAATGTGCGAGCTTAGAGTTAAATTCGCATTTAATTGAGCTGTGAAAGTGAATCAATTAAGTCAATTAAGCACTCATTCCACCAACAAATGCACTCACGAGTGTCGCCCCAATTTCAACCGCATAAACATTGACGTTACGCAATGCAAAACAAACTGCTGCAAGCCGCAAGAAAGTGCTCAAATGAACACATTCACATTGCATTCACCTGCTCTGCCAATAGTTGACAGTATTTATTTATAATTCGTTGAACCACAAAATATGATATGATAGGCGCTCAAGAGCATTGGGCACACCCACAGTGAATACAGAATGTTGCCCTTGCGGCAACGATTCACGTTCATTCACACTCATTTGCAGCACTCATTCACCGATTCACTCATTCGCTTATGTATTCAAACGACCGCGTGCTTAACGACCTTTTAATTGTCATGTGTCTTGTGGGTTGTGTTGTGTTATGTGGTGTGTGGCTGCTGCATTGAGTTAACTGGCAGCGCCACCTGGCGGCCAAAGGAAGACAAAGTTGTCGAATATTCACAACAAAAAGAGAGGGTGTGGGGCTGGCGGGAGTATGGGAGTATGGTACGGGTACGGTACTGAATCGTCTTTTTTAGCCAGAAATAAACTCATTTTAAATACTTTTGCAAACAATTTGTCATAATTTGGCTCATTTCGGCGGCAACACAGGACGAGGCAGCTTTTGTCATTGCAACAGATTTCGGGGGCGGCCTTGTGGCAAAAGTTTTGCGTGCGATGGGGCGTGGCCATAGGAGGGAAAAGGGAAGAGTAAAGCGGGCGGCCCCGGAAGTTGCCGCTTGCCGCTTGCCACAGCCACCCGCCGCCTCGTCTATTTGTATTGCAATGCATTGTGTGTTAAGTTCTTAAGCGCTGCCAAAAACTTGAGTCGAGGCAGACGAAGCGCTTAAAAAGTGCCGCCTATGCAGTTACACTTGCCCCCAGGGCCGAAGTGGGCGAGGTGGCGAGGGGGCGGAGGAGCAGTTGCTACTTTATTACGTGCACAAACACGACTCGAAGGCAGGCTCCACAGCTTTTTGGGGCTGTGTGCATAATTTTCTAAAGCGAAGCAACAAACAACGTTGACTGCACGCTGGCAGAGGGGGCGAGCCCCGTGGCGGGGCTAGGCGGCAGCTGGCTGAGTAACTGGGGTGGCAGCTGGAGGCGGAGTTGCCTTTTGTTGCAAAGTATTGAACCGGTGCCCGTTGAAGCAGCCGTTGCAGACAATTGCATAAGAGTCAAGATGCCGCTGGCGCGGGCCAGGCTCCTGGCCTCAACAAAGAACTCAGCCAGGGGTAAGGGCCTTGCGTGGGCTGAAACGTGCACACACAATGGCTGGCTGCCTGGCTGCCTGACAAGCGCCTCATGTCTACAAAAATTACATTTAAGTTACTAAAATTACAATACAAAATTGAAATATCTCATTTCAACATGCAGTTGCAGCAGTTCTTCATGCGTATAAAACGAAGCGCCAGAGCTGGGAGCAGGGACCAGGGAGCAGGGAGCAGTGGGGCAGGGAAATGCGAGTGGTAGGTTGCAATTACAGGGTAGTGCAGACAAGCAGACAGCAGCTAGCGAAGCCACAAAAAGGCAAATATATACATATATATATATATATGTGGATGTGTGTGTGTATGTTGGGTGAGGGGTATGTGAGCAGCGGGGGCTAACTCGAAGTCAGCCGGAGAGACAGGCACCTAACGAGCCGCATGCCGACAACGAGGCAGACAAAACTTTACAAAATTTATCAACGAGTTCTTAGAGTGTGAGTGTGTCTTCATTTCTGTGCGTGTGTGTGTGTGTGTGTGTGTTTGTGCGTGTGTGTGTGCTTTTGCATTTATGAAAATGTAATAATAACAAAAGACGCAATGCAGACGCGGCAGCAGCAAACTCAAAACAAACACAAGGAGACACTAACCGAGCAGCCCGGGCCAAGGCAGGCCAAGACAAAGGGGGCAGAGACGGGCGGCTGAGACTGAGAGGGGTTTCATAAGTATTTGTAGATAGGCAAACATATGGCTGACTGAATGCACAATGTAATGGCAGAGACGCACACACACACACACACACGAATACATATTTAGCTGCCAAAGCAATTGCAGTTGCAACTGTATCTGTGTGCACAAACATATGTGTGGCGCCCAAAAGACAACAAAACAAATATTGTAAATTTACAACTTAAAAAATTTGTCAGAACAAGTTATTATCAATTGTTCATCACAAACAAACAAACAAACAAACAGCGAAACAAAACAAAAGTATCTCACAGATACACACGCATACACACGTAGTTTAGATGCAGATACGATTGACTGGCGCCCAAGCCAAAAAGGAGCAATCGCGATTCGAGCAGCTGCTTTCATAGCGTGAAGAGAGATAGAGAGAGAGAGATAGCGAGGGGGGGGGGGGGGTCTACAAACATACCTATATATGCCATTGTCATGGCCACTTTGTTTTTCAAAACCAATAAAAGGCACATAAAAAAGCGATGGGATAAATAGACGAACGATAGAAGCTGTTGGGAAACAATAGATTTATATTTGGGATAAAAACTGAAAAGTCTTTGAACAGAACGAATTTCGGGCAAGGGTATTAAAAGCTGGGTTTCCCCAGTTCAAATGTGATATTTCAATATTTAATTGAACACAAACCAAATCTAAAACAAGTTTAGCTAGATAAAGGATAGCAAAAGCTAGACCCGCACCCGAACCATATTTGAAAAAGAAGTTGGTTTTAAATAATTTTATCAATTTAATTTTTATTTCTTTATATTCGAAAATATTTTTGCATATTTTTGTAGTTTTCAACATTGCGCTTACGAATATCATATCGAATATCTTTCAGTACTTTAGAATTATATATATTTTTACTAAAACAAATTCGGGTTTCAATTGAAATTGGGTTAAAGGTTAGGAAAAACTAGTTAGCGAATAGCTTTGATACGTGGAAAGTACTAGCTTTTGTTGGGTTTGCAGCCAGAACTACAAATAACATATAAAATATGATATAAAGCGTGGAACTCGAAAGTGAAATGTGTATATTGTATATTGATTTTATGCTAACAAAGTAACATATGGTTACGCCAGCTTAGGATTCTATTAATAATATGAAGAAGATTTATAATATAAAGAATAATATAATATACCTATAAAAATAATATGCAAACCCAAGTGCTAGTTAAGACTTTAAACATGTAGTTGTAATCATTTGCCCCAAATAAAAAAACTCGTAAAATTCTTAAGTTTCATAATCGATAGCAAAAGCCAAAAAACTGATAACATGTTTTTTATATTTATATTTTTATTTTTTTTTTTAATTACTTTTTATTAATCAAAATTAAGTCCTACTCTAATAGGGCAGTCTAGTTGCATATACTAAAAAAGTTTAAATAAAAAATAAATTAAAATGATCTTTAATAAAAATGCCAATCGACCAATCGGAACTGCATAATGCGACGTTAATTATTCTCCGATGAGATTTGAATTTTCTCTAGCATCGTAAAAAATTATAGTAATATAAATAAATAATTTATCGAACTATATACAAAACTGATGCTATACGATCAACCTAACGCAAAGCTTAAGACGAAATTGAAATACTCGTTGATCCAATCGATTACATCGAGTTTTCTATGCCCTCAATAACGATTAGCTTTTGGTATGTACACATATCGCGTCCAGGTTGTGCATCCATTTTAGAACCAGTCGCTTCGGGAATCACCTGCTCCATGTACAGCCGTTGGCTGTACCCCCTGCCCCGCCGCCGACGCCGCGGCCAGGCGCCTGTGAACGTCGCCAAAGCGAATAAAACTTCAATTAGCAGCGCAAATCAAAGTCTGAGCCCCGCTAATGCCGCCAGACAACGGCGGACAACAAAAACCCGAAACTGAAACCAAAACAGAACCAGAAACCAAAAACCGAAGCAGCGTTCAAGTGGCCGCCAAAATAAATCCATCCCCTCCTCCTCCTCCTCCTCCTCCTATGCCTGTGACTGTGCTCAGTTTCAGTATGAAAAAAAAAAACAATAAAAAAATAGAAAACAAAGTTTGAAAAAAGTTAAAGCCGCGTGTCCAGCGACGTTGCGGGCATTAAATTGATAGAGAACCAAACGCGATGGCAACATAAACAACAAAATTGTTGGTGCCAGCTAATGGCTGATAGGGATTGCAAGGGGGGAGGTCGGTTGTGGCGTTGCACGCTGCTGCGATTTTTCGCCTTTGATAGAAAAACAATTTTTCTACTCCATTTCACGCGTTCAAGGCAGCAGCAGAAGCAGCAGCAGCAGCGGCCGCAGCGGCATCGAATCAATGGGCGCATTTCAGGCGTGGCAAGGCTTAGCATAAAAATTGCTGAGGAAGGGGTTGTGGCGGGGGCTCTGGAGCTTGGGGTCGTGGTGGCAGCGTTCTCGAAGCGCTCGTCAGCGTAAAGATGCCACCAGACCGATAAACGCTAGAAATGAAATAACAATAAAAACTATTTTTTATACACATATCGAACCGAGCTAAGCTATTGCTCAAAAAAAGCAAGCTGTCCCGCTCTTTCTCTCTCCCTCACTCCCTCTCCCTCACTCCCTCTCTCTCTCTCTCTCTGTCTGTCTCTCTCACAGTTCTCGCTCGCCATGGCCGGCGAAATTTTTGCTTGTGTTTGACACAATTTGCTATTGTTGTTGTTGCATTTGTTGCTGTTGCCATAGACTGACTTTTCTTACAGTGTAGTTTTCCAGGTTTTTTGGTTTTCCTTTTAAAAAATTTGATCAATTTTTTCCGCAATAATCAAATTCATGTCCAATAAAATTGATAAGCTGATTTTGAATTCAACAATCTATCCGTTTACTGATGAACTAGCTATGGTGCTCCATGATTTTGGGCTAATTAGCATTCTGACCGACGGGATTTTTGTTCGATTTTTAATTTTTTTCCTATTCATTTACTTTTCTCCAATGCGGATAATATTATTATTGCCTATTTATTTTGAGACGGTAGGCATCTACTATATAAAGTAATATATAAAAAATAATTAACAATTTCTCATACAAAATGAAATCACTTTATTTCTCAGATATCTGACTAAAGCTCTTGAGTTGCAATGGCAATAAAGTCTCAGTCATGAAAATCGTTTTACAATATATTGGTCAAAACTTTAATTCTTCATTATTTTAAGTAAAGCAGTTTTCCCAACAAATATTATTAATATTAATACTATGTTTATTATTATTCTATATTAATACTACATTTATTTACGTATATTTCCAAGATATCTGGCTAAAGCTGTTCAATTAAAATGTCCATTATCCTCCTATTATCCCTCAACTATAATTATTTTCATTCAAAATTAAAAAAAAACCTATCAAATATTATTATTATAATTAGTATTAATATTAATATAATTAATATTATTATTATTATTATTATTATTAATATTATTATTATTATTATTATTATTATTATTATTATTATTATTATTATTATTATTATTATTATTATTATTATCATAATTATTATTATTATAATTATTATTATTATTATTATTATTATTATTATTATTATTACTATCATTATTAGTATTATTGTTATTATTATTATTATAATTATTAATATTATTATTATTATTATTATTGTTATTATTATTATTATTATTATTATTATTATTATTATTATTATTATTATTATTATTATTATTATTATTATAATTATTATTATTATTATTATTATTATTATTATTGTTCTAATTGTTATTTTTATTATTATTAATATTTTTTTTGTGTTATTATTTTGCTTATTTATAATATAAGTAGTGACGAATTGGCTACTAAGGTTTTCGATCCCGGATTCCCGATGTTCAGTTCCGCCCTTGCTTATGATTCTGCTTGGCAAAAAATTGAAAAATGCCCATTAAAGAAAGGGGCTTGAAACAGTATCCACAAATGTTCTGAATTCTGTCTTCTGCTTTCATGTTATCGGACTTGACAGAGATGCTGCTCTCAGCCGCTTGTACAGTGCTGGACATTGTTTTGGGACAAGATGCGAGAACGCTAAACAGTTTTGTCAACAAAACAGAATTTGAAATTGATGCCTCAGCGGCGGCAAATTTTTGTATTTATTTTTGTTTATTTTTATTTATTTCTTTATGACAGTTTAATGACTAATTCGAATAGTGAACATGCGAATAATGAATATCATGTGCTTAAACCCAAACTCAGCCCAACTAACGCTTCAGTTGACCTACAGCGCGTACGTTGACGCCAATGGGGAACTCAAAAGCCCACTTGGCCCTGAAAAGACCTAAACAAATGCGAACTTCCAACCGACAACTATCTAGTTGTGATGGCAGGTTTTATGGTGACGTAAAAGGTCAGTTAAACATTAAAAAAAAAACACTTAATTGGAGTCGATTTGGATTTAAATAAATTTATACAAAGCTCGAATCCTTAGGTATACACGTTTAGGTATAAATGTTAACTGGTTAATTTAAGTATAAGGGCATATTTGATCAAACCATTGACCAAGGTATTCAAAGTTATGCATAGATTCGATTCATCCAATACAACTTTTGCCAACAGGAAGACGAGCTTGTCATTCTCAAGACATTCATTTTTCAAATGAAAGTATCTTAGTGTAATAAGTCTCCTCTAGTTACTTAGAGTGTAAATATACTTGAGTCTGGGAATGCCAATATGGCTACATCGTTTATTTCTCCAAAATATGTGGATCAATTACAGTAAAACATCTTTATAATAAATAAAATGTAATTGAAGAAAGTTCTTTTTTTGTGTAAAATTTGCAATACCACAAGCTAAATAAATGAATTTGATTTATAGAGAAGTTATAAGAAATAAACATATTAAAGCATATTGAAATGTTAAATATGCTTTGGAAACATTGAAATAATTCAATTTTCTATAGAAATGTTTGGCCCAAGATCTGTTTTATTTGTATGATTAAAAAGCGTGCATACCTTTGTAATTCTTGATATGTGGGTCATTTTATGTTCTTTTCTTCAACTGCTGAAAGGACTATATTTGAATTCGGTTAATATAATTTCTATTCCTCAAAGAAAGTCGGGCAGATTTAAGCTTCAGTCAGACGAAAAAAAATCCCCGTTTCAAAGTGGCTCTAACAAAGAAAAACAAACACACACACACACACACACTCGCACGCACACACATCTGCGCGTCGTAAGCAGTTGGGCATCTGGAGGCAGTAATATGGTCATAAAAAAAATTTGATAATGTGATTGTCTTTTTATTTTTTATGAACTCATCTAGACGCAAACGAAGCTCGGCTTCAGTTTGGTGTTTTTGTTGCTGTCGCTGCTGCTGCGGCAATAGAAAACAAGTTAAACGAGAATAGCTGGAGAGGAATACAGGTAGAATCAGCAGCCACCAGGCCGGGCCGGTCTAGCCCAAAAACCTGTACGAAATTCAATTTCTTTCCAAAAAAAATGTACAATAATAATCATCCCAAGCTTCACTTCGACGGCGACGCCAACGCCAACGCCAACGCAGACGCCGCAGCCTCAGCCGCAGCCTCAGTCGGCAGCTAATCAATAAAGCGCGTTAATTATTGTTTGGTTTAAAGCTTGATTACAACACCAGCGAGGGGCTTAGAACGCCAGTGAGCGCTTAACGCAAAGCACACGCGCGTGTGTGGGGGACCCAGAAGCAAATACAAGCGAGCGAAAAAAATACAAAAAATAACCGAAAAAAAAATACAACAGCAAACAGCGAGAAAAAAAAGATACGTCGAAAACACGACAATAACAGCGCACGATAAAAGTCGCCAGCGGGCAAAAACGCGCTCATTGCGTGCGCTGTTTTCGCAACGGTAAATTAGCTAGCGCAGGAACCGCAGCACAGATCCACAGATACTGGCAACGGATATCAGATACAGATACACACAGATACACAGCTACAGATACGACGTCAGGATGAGGATGCGCCACGCATTTGCTGGATTAATTGTGTGTTGGCTGGCAGTTTGTCAACCGCAAGGTAAATATTTTTGTGCCTCGGCGCAGCGCTAACAACAATAGCAACAACAACAGCAACAACAACAAGAGGAACAGCAGCAATAACAATAGCAACAATGGCAGCACGAACAGCGGGTAGACAGGATAATGACACCAAAATACACACACCTACACACACACACACACATACGCATACACGCACACGTCTGCGTACTTTTAGGCTTTGATATTACAGCAATAATTGCAAAATTATCGCTGGATTTTGCGCCAACGTGCGCAGCATATTGACGGACGAAAAAGGACAGCAACAACAACAGCAACGAGAACAACAACAGCAAGGACAAAAAGCGCAGTCTCCAAAAGGATAATGAGCAAAGCAGCCACACAATGTGGCAGGCTGAAAAGCTCTAGCGTTAAATAGTCGCTCAAAGTCAAGTGTGATTACAACGCGCACAACATTTACTCACGCTTACAGTTTAAATAATGCGACAACAACAACAACAACAACTAAAAGCCATTTACATACGTCATATATGTATGCTATATATATATATATGACATATATATGTGTGCAAGTAGAAAGCGCCCAACGAGGCTCGACTCTCCCGCGACACATAAAATGCTGCAAGAACTGCTTGAGAATTACAACAGCAGCTCTTAAGCTGCGTCCGCAGTTTTGTTTTTTGGTTTTTTTAGTGTTTTTCAAGTGCATTTTTTCATAAGTTTATATATACTGTGTGATTCCTAAGGCAATTACATTTTATTTATTTCATTTTTTTTCTGTGATAATTACTTTGTGATAGCTAATGACAATTTTGCGTAAATGATTTGTACAGTAGTAAAGCCCTATAAAGGCTTAGCATGTGACAATATCAATCTATACTCGGAATATAACAAAGGTTTAAGAATTGTGGTTATGACTCCAAAACATGACAAGAGCCAAAATCTTATCGAATGGCATAGGACTTTTAAAGTAAAAAAGTTTTCATTTTTTGTATATAATTTT
The DNA here is from genome assembly GCF_035044405.1 of Drosophila montana. NCBI lineage: Eukaryota > Metazoa > Arthropoda > Insecta > Diptera > Drosophilidae > Drosophila > Drosophila montana. The sequence goes on from NW_026996772.1 coordinate 857,577, forward strand.
ATAATTTCTTTTCTTCTCTTATTTTCTTTTGTTTTTATCTATTTATTGATTAAGGAGAACTAAATACGTCCACTTTTTAAAAAACGTATCACATTTTTTCATTTTCGTGATAAAGAAAACTTTTTAAGCCGTTTTTAATGACAAAATTCTTTGAGTCACAACAACATAACCTTAAAAAAACTACTGTTTATATATTTTATTTATTTATTTATTTACATGTAGGATAGTTTAGTTAAAACGAACTAAACCTTCGGCTATTTACAGGAGATCTAAGTGTAATTTGAGTGCATATGTAGATGTTTTCTTATAACTAATACAATATTGTATACTGTTGGTATACGTTTCTCTCTAAATATGCTAAATATTAGTTTTCAAAGGATTTTCTATAGAATTGATTTCTGCAATTATTAAGCATATATTCCTCAGAGTGTGTGTGTGCGTCATGCACACAAATATCTAAATATTTGCGAGACAATTTAAGCTTAAAATATTTGCTTGCAGATAACATAATTGCAATACTCTATTTCAAATCATTTAGTGGAGTAAACTAAGATTCCTGGAAATACATAAAATTTGCATGAGTTTGGCTCTCTAGAGTTTCTAAAAGCAAAGCGCAGAGCACAAAACTTTGCCTAAAGTTGGGCACGGCTCAAAAAGCAAACAGCCAGCAAAATTTCAAAATAATAATAATGGAAAAAATAGCGTGCACATTAAATGATATTCAAATTAGAATCAGTCCAAAATAAAAAAACAAAAAAAAAAAAACCCCAAAAAACAAATAAAGCAGCGCGCCGAGCGATGCGTGAGGAACAAGTTTGAGGAGTTCTTTCAGCCAGTTCAGATGTTGTTCTTGTTGTTGTTTCTGTTGCTGAGGGGTGTGTGTGTGTGTGTGTGTGTGGATGGGTGGGGGGATTATAAATGCATGGAGCTTGTGATATGTTTACCTTAAATATCGCACAACAAATAACAAAGTTTCGCCAGATGGGCGAAAACTTTTGCATTTAACTTATGGTCGCATCTCAAGCTGAACTCGCACCTCACACTTTTTCCATCTCTCCTTGTCTCTTTCGCACACTTTAGCCGAGGCACAGTTCGCTCCATTCGGCCAGCCCGCTTACGGCGGACAGCCCGGCTTCTTTGGAGGCGGACGCTTTCCACGTCAGGGCTCCGCGTCCAGGGCCAACACGAATGCCTACGAGCGCCAGGTGGACCTTGGCAACAATGTGGAGTACACGCAGGGACTATCCAACTCGCGTGCGGTAACCCGGCAGAACGGGCAGCGCATCGTGTCGGACAGCGAGGCGCGCACGCGTGACGTGGATCTGGGTGGACTGCAGATTGGGAATACGTTGACGCGCACACGCACCAATGCGAATGGTGCGGTGAGCGGCGGCCTGGCCGATCAGTTCCGCATTGGCAACTTGGGCCTGGGCGCCTCCCTGTCGCCGGACAACCTGCGTCAGGGCTTCGGACTGCAGCGCGGCGCCGATGGCGATGTGCGCCTCGGCCTGGGCCTGCTCAGCCTCGATCTGGACAACAATGTGCAGAACAGCAACACGCTCGGTCAGGCGCAGGTCAATGCTCAGGGCCGCGGTGCTCGCGTCGGCTCCAACAGCAACAGCCGCACCAACAACCAGCAATTCGGTGGCGTCAATGTCAAGGAGACCTTCAGCAACTCGAATGCCTATGGACGCACCCGTTTCGGCCAGACGTCCGCCAATGCGGGCGGGTTTGGCGAGAATGCGGCCACGCGCGGCGTCAACTACGGCAACTTCGGCGGCGGCGGCTTCCGACGTCGCCGCACGCCGCAAGTCGCCTACCGCCCGCAGCAGCAGCCGCTGGCTTTCGCTGGAGGCAATCGTCGCGTGGCTCGTCCCAAGCGTCACGCCCAGTACGTGCCTTTTGGTTACCCTCAGCCCGGCTACAATAACTTTGGCTATGGCGGCTTTGGAGGTTTCGGCAATGCTGACGCCGCGGAGCGTCCGCGTCGCCAGTTCGGGCGTCCTGGCGGCTTTGGCGGATTCGGCGGCTTCGGTGGTCAGGGTGGCTTTGAACAAGGCGGCTTTGGGCAGCCGGACTACTATAATCAGGGAGGTAAGAGACGCGGCCAGGTTCACTCCTCTGGCAATGCAGGCGCCCAGGGTGGACCCGGCTTCAACCAGCAGGCGGGCAGCAATAACTTTGCCAACCAGAACGCGGACGGCTCACAGAATGCGGGCAGCAGCAGCATCGGCTCCAATCTCGCCGAGGACGGCAGCAGCGGCCAGGTGAGCTCCGCCAACACGAACCAGCAGTCGGGTCCCGGAAGTTCGACGAACGGTGCACAAAGCCAGGCGCTCAATTTCCAGGCCGGCGAGCAGCAGGCCTCCAGCTCGAATGCGAATACCAAGCACACCCAGGTGGGCAACCAGGAGACCATCGGCTCTAACAGCGGCTCCACGGCCACTAACAACAATCAGTTCGGCAGCTCTAGCAATACAGCCAACACGGACACGCAGATCGTCCGCGACGGCGACCAGGAGACGATCACATCCGGCGCCAACAGCCAGTCCATCTTCCAGGGCGGCGCTGACCAGGGCAACGCCGCTGCCAACACCGCGGCGAACATCAGCTCGCAGGTGGGCGCCGACGGCTCCGTAACGAACTCAGCCTCCAGCAGCGCCAGCGCCAGCAGCCAGAATGGCGAGTCCGCCAATGCGAACGCCAATGCCAACGCCGGCGGCAACGGCAACGGTGCCGGAGCGGGCGCCAATGCCAACGGTGGCGGCGGCAAGCGCAATCGCGGCGGCGCCGGCAATGCCAATGCCAACAGCAACGTGTTCGGCGGCTTCAATGGCGGCTTTGGCTTTGGCCGTTAGTTATGCTCAGTCAATTTAAACAGCACCACCAGCACCACCACCACAACCACCACCTTTTTGCTAAATGCTCACTCTAATATTTTGTGTTTTTTTTTTATTTTACAACGAATCACTTTAAGCACTCGAATAAAATGTATTTGTTAATTTTAAATGTTGCTGCACCAAAACGCACTCATGGGCGAGAGGTCTTTTAGTAGATGCGGGAGGGAAATGTGCACATTTTGTAATCACTGCTATTTCACGTATTTCACCTGTTTCTGCTCGTTATCGATTAATCGATAAGTATCGATTACTTTTCACTTTTGATTTGATCGATTAATTGGTAAAGATTGATTCTTCTTCTCAGATTTGATCTGTATTTTTGTAATTCAAAGTATCGATTATGTTTTCATAGTTGATATACATTTATGTTGTCGAACAGTCGATTATTTTAAATACTATATCGATTAACTGATAATTATCAATTATTTATTTCATCTTTAATCTATAATTTTCTCAATTATTTATCAAGCATTATTCTTAATATTTTATTATGGATTATTGCATTAGTTGGGAATATCGTCAATTGTGTTTTCGTGCAATTTGTTAACATTTACTTGGTGATTTTTCGCACTCGGATTTGCACATTTCTGGCTGTGAGCACGATCGATGCACAATCATTGCATACTTTGAGGCAGCCGCACTAAACCCAATATTTCCCTCTCTTTCTCACTCTCTCGCTCTCATTTTCTGTGGCCTGTGCAGTGCGCTACCGCACCCAGCAGCAGGTGCAGCTGCAGCGCTGGCGTCCGAGACCCCGGAACAGCAGCTCGGTTGGAGACAACATCGAGTATTTGTTTATAAATCGATCGTCGCGTCTGGAGGACTTGCAGCCGGTGGTGAACACTTCGATTGATGCGTTCGGGGACTACGATGTTAGCCAGCGACAAGGCCGCACGTTTAGCATCATCTCCGACTGGATCAGCAATTTGTTCGGCTCCTGCGTCACGCCTTGCACCATGGAGGCCTATCAGCAGAATCGCTGCTGCGAGACCTATGTCTTGGGACCGCCGCCGCCACCGCCACAGACGTGCTGCTTGGTGCCGGGACCGCCACAACAGTTGCCACCACCACCACCGCCGCCACCTCCGCCGCTGCTGCCGCCACGCCCGCTGCCGCCACTGCCACCGCCACCTCGCTATCCCATGCCCTATCCGCTGCCCGGGCCGGTGCTGCCCGGCAAGAATACGCCAGTCATGGTCATAGCCACGCCCATCAATTGCTGTACAGTGTGTACGTACACCTACTATGGACCGCCTCCCTGTGGTCGCTTCAACTACAACAACTACAACAACTACAACAACAATAACAACAACAACAACAACAACAGCAATGGAAACAAGCGAGTGACTATCTATGTTCCACCTCCGTACTACGGTCGTTGAGCATAGTTCGAAAATCTAGCTATTAAGAGCCTAGTGTTATGAGCCGGCACCCCGTAGATTATAGTTCAGCATCTTATTGTCTCTGTCTATCCCCTTTCTATGGTCGCCTCCAGCCTCCCCTTTGTGGCTGCTTCTGGTTCTCTGATAATCTCGAAAAGTGCTTTATGTCAGTTTTTGGCTCTCGGCCTGTCAGAAATGCGGCAAAAACAAACAAAAATAAAATAAAACACGTAACAGAGTTGGGGGCAAAGCTTGCATGCCAGACATATGGGCATGCTCCTGCTGTTGGAACTGGAACTGGAACTGGTACCGAGAACCGGCAACGTGCAGGCGCCTGCAACGAAATAAAGTTGCGCTCTGCCCTAAGCCAAACTCGGGCCTAACCAGCTTCTGTTTAAGCTGGTGCCTCTGCTCTTTTATTTCTTTGTATATAAGTAGATATCTACCGCCGAAATATCGTGTTATCTATGCTCTAAGAAATTAATAGCTTGGGCTTTGATATTTGTTTATGTTCTCTTTATTTTTTGTTTATATATAGTAAAAACACGTTTTTGTTTATTTTTCTTATTTTTATATGGATTAATATACTATATATATATTTTTTTTTATAATTTTTTGTTTATGTGAATGCTTCTGAAATTAAAATGGCAGGGCTCCAAGAATATCTTTCCAGACATGTATAGCTTTTGTTTATGTGGCGGCGTAATTGTCTTCAGATTTTGCTCAGGTCTTCTCATTTCTCTTTGTCTATTATTAAAGGTTTAATTTTCCATTTATTTTCCTACATTTATTTCTAAATTAATAATATTATGGAAAATTAACTCAGGAATTTACTAGATGTTTTGGATCATTTGTGATTTGGATTTTATATTGTAGATCATTACATTTTAGCTTGGACAAATGAAAAACTTTTAGATAATATACTTATTGGGATTCGATTAAGTTATAAAATATCGAACTAGCTTGACTAAACTGGGATCTTAATCTAAATCATTTTAAGCCGTACGAAAATTGCAAAACTTTTAGATACTTTAAGACTGAGCTTATGAATTTTTAGCAAGGATTTGTAAACCGTAATTCCTAAATATATAGCCGCATGTGCATATATCGATAAAGTTGGTATCGATACATTTGTTAGCGCATGCAGAGTTCGCTGTGCGTGTGCCGGAGCTTTGCTATCTTGCGGCCTTTTGTTGTTGTCCATTTTTGCGATATGTGTGCGCTCCTTTGTTGTGCCTTTTTGTGCCGTTGACTTTGTGTGTGTGTGCGTTGTTTTTTGTCGGCTTTATGCACGTAAGGACACTGAAATTTATAACAGCCTGTGCCCAGGCACAGGTCTCTGACAGAGTCGCTGGCTGTCTGGATGGCAGCCACAAACGACAGGCTGGGATACGAGACACGGAACATGGGACATGGGACATGGGACATGGGCACAGGCACAGGACACGTCACGTCAGCGACACAACAAAGCTGATAACTGCAGGCTCTGCGCCGCCGTCGTCGTCGTCAGATTCTGATAAGCGCTGGAGAAACAAGGTCGGCCCCACATAGAAGTCGCAGCTAGCCGGAAGCAGAGAGCCCAACACATCGCGCGCCTTTGTTCATTTCTCATAATGTTAATTTATATTCAGTTCAGTCTAAGCAAATAGCATAAAAAAAAAATAGCCGCATGCCGTGCAGTGACAGCCGGGTAGAGGAGGCGGGACACAGAGATTGTAGAGGAAAGCCAGAGCCGAAGGAGCTGCGGAAATAAATAGTTGGCACAAGCCATGGACGGTAGCCTTGGATGGGCGCCTTAGTTGTAGAATTGCTGATTGCGACGACGCGCTGGGGTGGCGGCAACGAAGCGGCGCTCGCTGAACACCTCCTGGCCGGGTGCGCCGTTATCTGTGGCCGAGTAGAGCAGGAGGGGAATCTCCTCGACGCTGGTCTTCTGCTGCTGCGCCGAGTTGCGCACGCCGGAGCGGAGCAGCTCGTTGCTGGAGAGGCGGCGAGTGCTGGGGCCGGTCGAGGCTGGTGCAGCGGCCTCCGGAGCGGGCACAGTGGCGCCCTCTAGCAGCTGGGTATCGTCGTTGTCGTTCTGCTGCAGTGGCGCATCCTCGGGCTGGGCTACGGCAATGGTGTTGCCCACTGGGGCACTGGCGCCATCCTCGGTCTGAGTATCGTCGGCAATTATGGAGCTGCCCTGGAGCAGCGCCTCAATGTTCTCCACATTGGAGAGACCGTTGATCTGGAGCTGATCGTGCAGCTCGCTCGGTATGGCAATGGCCTGGACATCCTTGTGGCCAGAAATGCCATTGGGCGTGGGAATGAATTGGACATTCTCGGGTATCTGATCGGTGGGATAAACGGGCACCAGCTCGGCCTCGTTATCGTTGCTTGACTTCAGCAGGATCAGCGAAATGGGCACGATCTTCTTGAACTTGAGCAGCACCAGCTTCTTGATGGCCACCGCGCCAGGAAAGACGCGACTTTGTGCGCCATGGGGCTTGGCAATCAGGCCGCGCTGCTGCTGCTGCTGCTGCTGGAAGCGGTGTCCAGCCACATGGCGAGCTAAGACACACACACATAGAGAGGGAGAGACGGTTTTATATGGATCCAATTGCAATATTGGCAGCTGCTACTCACCATCGCTGACGGCGGCCAGGGCCAGGCCAATGGCCAAAAGGGTAAACAGTTTGATTGCCATATCGAATGCTGCAGTCGATTCCAAACTCTGATCTGATCGCTGGTCTGTGTGTGCGTCGCTGGGTGAGAGCGTCTATACAATGGTTTGACTGTTGCCCTAGCAAAGACATTTTATACAGGGTAGCCGCTTGGGGCCACGGTTCTTGCGCGCGATTCTTTCACTCGGTAATCATAAAATCACAGACAGCACAAAAGAAATTAGGCGAAAAATTAGTGCCACCAAATAAATGAAAATGGGCAAAAGAAGAATGAGCCAGCCGTATGCCAGCCAAATGGCAAATGCCAAATTTTAATAAACTATGCAAATGTCCCTCGCTAATTTATGCAATCGCGTCGACGATGGCTTTCTGGCTGCTTTCTGGACTGATTCTCCAACTGGACTGTGGACTGCGCATGCAGCCAACAACTGCTTCGGCTTCTCGGGCCGGGCGAGTCGTTGACCACCAGCTGCATTGGCCAACCCCCTCCCGATCCCTAAGCACACGCCAATTCTCAGACAGCCAAATCTAAAGCTGAGCCCCACAGCTGAAGTGAACCGCATTGCCAATATGTCGCCGCAAATATCTGAGGCGAAAATTTGCATTTTGGGTCGTCGCCATCGGAAAGTTACCAACTATCCAGCTCGCAGCAGTTTTATCATTTTTAATTTGTAATTTTTTTGGGTCAAAAGTGAGATTTTCAAGAAGTCAAGCCAAGTTTTTGGGGCAGAACTCTAATCACGCATTTGTCAATGTTCGCCCGAACACGACCCCAATATCTATACATTTATAATGTAACATGTCAGGGTTCGACCAGCCATATCTTTGCTTTCTTATTTGCACAATATAATATATGGCTGAGTTTTGACATATTTGTTTTTCAATACGATTTTCTAGCCCACACGCGTTGCGGGAGTTCCCCTTTGCAAACGCATTTTTTATTTGTTTACAGCCTAATTTGTTATTTATTGGATTATCACACTGGAATGCTGATCAATTTTAGCGAATTATAGAAACCTCCTATGGGCTATAGATCGAGATCTAATGTCGAACTCTTGAGTTTTTCATGCCACAGTTGCCCCAAAATGATTGTTAAAAGGGAGTCCTACAAAAGAGAGGAGTGCGGCACTACAACTGACATGCTGAGATGGAGCAGGGGCTCTCTTGGTGAGCAAGAGTTGCTCCACATTTTGCATGAAAAGGAGAAAGCCCTGATCTGATCTGAAGAGACTAACATGTGGAAACACATGCTTCCCCCTATCCGAAGTAAGGGCTGGACACGCACAGGCAATAGGCATAGCTGTTTAGTCTGCCTCCAAGCGGAGCCTGCAGTCTGATGATGATATTTGACTGTATGGTGGTCGAAGTCCCCTGCTACATCACCAGAAATTAACTGATTCTTTCTGGAAATAGGATGGACTTGGCGGAGGCCCATGGCGCAAATTAAGAGGGAACCTGAACCGCCTCTTGCGATCCTTTGCGTCAAAAGATTTCGGAGTGACCAAGGAGTCAGCAAAGTGTTCACACCTTATAGATCGAGAGCAGCTGGAGACAGTTCCAACAGCCTGCTACAAGCTTAGAGGTTATTCATTGTGAGCAGAGTGCTTCAAATGAATATATTGTGTATGGTGTCTCTTAGATCTTTGCCGAGCTTTAATCTGAACCAACTCCCAATGGTGTAAGACACACATTTTTCAATACCAAAATCAATTTTTTAAGTTATTGTTATTTTATTTCGTATAATTTATAATACCTAAACAACTTTTTCTTTCATATTATATATGTATTTATCTCTATATATAAAACTGTTTGTCCTGACTGACTGACTGACTGACTGACTGACTGACTGACTGACTGACTGACTGACTGACTGACTGACTGACTGACTGACTGACTGACTGACTGACTGACTGACTGACTGACTGACTGACTGACTGACTGACTGACTGACTGATTGGTGATCAACGCACAGCCCAAACCGTAAGAGCTAGGAAGCTGAAATTTTCACTGTAGCTACCTTATGTGATGTAGGTGCACGTTAAGAGGGTTTCGGGAAATTCCACCCGCAAGTGTAGCAAAATCGCGAAAAACGTTTGTATGTAACTTTTTTGTTTACCATCCGATCGGCCTCAAACTTATTTTCAAAGATCTTTGTTCAAATTCATTTAAGGGGTGTTTCACACTTTTCGAAAAATACGTTCCTCCTTGGTGGAAATGGAGGTCAAAGATTTGGTGGGTGACGTTTTGCGCTCAAATTCATTTCCAGAGATCTATAAGAAAAATCATTTGATACGTGTTTCACACTTTTCGCAGAATTCAAACTTCTTCGGGGGGAATGCGATTTAAAGATTTTGTGGGCGAAGTTTTAAATTGTGTCCGATTTGCTTCAAACTTATTTTCAAAGCCCTACATAAGAACTTAATAAATACGTATTTCAGCGATTTGGGAAATTCCACCCGCAACAGTGGTAAATTGGCGGAAAACGGTTTTATGAAAGTTTTTGTTTACCATCCGATCAGTTTCAAAATCATTTCAAATTTTTTTGAGAACATTTTATAACATACGTACCACGGGCAAGGCCGGCTTATACCCGCTAGTATAAATATATTTTTGAATTAATATATTATATATATTATAAAAATTAATGAATTAAAATGAAAAAGTCATCATTCGAATTTATTTTACAATCTTATCGAGTCCAAATGTTTCAAGAGTCTTAACTATATACTTAAACTTTTTATAGTTATTATAGGCTAAAAAATAAATGTTTAGTTCCCATATTAGGCATAATGAAACAAAATACAATAAGTATATCATATATTGTGTAAGAAGGTAATTTATTATACAGCCATGTGATATTTGGGGAAAAGGAAGATTTATTGATGTTTTTATTTTATGTATAGCAAATTACAAAAATTATGGCACCAAGTCATAAGTTAATGAAGATAACTCGGTCTTATTTGCTTAGTTATGTTGAAAAATGCAAAACAAATTATCTTTTCATCCCCTTTTACACGCTTAACAACACTTGCCTTGAAAGCAGAAACATTCACAGTTTCAAGCGCAAAGAACTATGTCATAAATATCGAATAATATTCTGATCTGAATGATGCATATCATGTCAAATTTATTTATATTTAGTTTTAAGATTTATTTTTGCAAAGATTCGTAAAGATTTCCAAAGAATAAACAGATCAGACAAAGCATTCGTGGAATGTCTTTGATATATTGTCTGCAGACCTTATAAGCAGTTATTTATGGACTATCATTAATTTTTTTATTTTTTTATTTTATGAAACAAAGGAATAGCTTTTATGATATCGAGAAACAATTTTGGCTAAGATCGATTGTTGCTTTCTGATTGTTTTTTCTTTTTGCAGACTCCATTGATTTGGTGTTTTCGCCATATTGTTGGGCAGATAAAAATAGTTCTAGTCATTAATTTTCGACTGATCTTGGCTGATCTCAGTACTGCGTGCTGTGCTGTTCCCATTCCCAGTCTCTGGCCAGCCGGCCGGCTGCCTGTTTCTGTTATTCCTGCTTTCACTGCCGAGTACGGCCCCCAGACCACGCCCCAGAATCACAGAGTCCCAGCTGCTGCCACTGACTAACGATTCATTTGTGTTTATGTGCAAATCTGTTTCATATTTTTTTTTTTACTTTTTTTTGTTGCTTTTTTAGGCCCGTTATAGCATTAAAAAAAAATAGCCACGTCAATAATTCACGTTCTGCGAGCTGGGAATCTTCGAGTTTATTTTGGAGCTAGCCTGGCTTACAACGTGTCTGGAGAAAATATATATTCTTGGGCCATTATGCGGAACATAAACCAATTTTTAATAACTAAATTATGCAAAAAAGAACTGCGAACAGGCCGCAGATTTAAACAAAGGCGCGGCAAGACGCACGGGGTTAATTAGTTGGCTGGCCGGCCAGATTGGACCAGGGCTTGGCCAGGTCTGCACCTGGACCTGGAATCGGAAAAAGTGCTAGCCTTATGCTAATGGAAATACATAAAAAACGCATAAATACTCATTAGGCAGGTGTGTGTGGGTGTGTGTGTGTGTGTGTGTGTGTGTGTGTGTGTGTGTTTCTGCCCGTGTGTGTGTGAGTGAGTGCGAGAGTGTGTGTGCCTGCGGCCCTAGAAGAAAGTTGCGCCCCGCATATGTCGCCGTGAGGTCATTATGGGGTCAAAAGTGTTAGAAAGTTATTGGAAAGTTGAAGTTTTTTTTGTCTCTATTTCATTTTGGGAACATCATTTAAAATTCTCTTGAACTAGAACAAAGATCAGTGTCAGCATCTGCCCAATCATCAAAAGAATTAGTTCGCGGCGAACTATTCAACTTGTTTTGAATGCGAGTCGAACTGTTATTCAATTAATTAAGCTTTGATCGCTTTAGCAGCGAGCTTTTTGAAAGCTTAAAGAGCGAAAAACACCTGGAACTGAACTTGTTCGGCTTTGCAGCTGCGTGCGCTAGTTAAGCAAATTCGAATTCATTTATTGATCCATGTAGTTCCCATTAGTTATGATGTTGGGACTAGAAAATATTATTTATGTCTTTTTCTAGGAGGTAAATCAAGTCGAGAAGCGAATACTCTACAATCACCCAAGTCCCTTAAATTGGTTAATATGCACTTTTCCACATACCAAGGTAACATGTCAAAATATTCTTTTTATTTTATTTATTTTAAGCAACATGATTATAATTAGCTACCAAAGATTCAAAATAAATGTGTACCTACATATGACTTATGACTTTCTATATATACAAACAGAAAGACAAATAAGCATTCCTTCTACATTAAACATATCTTAAATGATAATAAATATGCAAAAAAATATTTGTCGTGACTAACTGACTGCCTGACTGACTAATTGACTGACTGACTGACTGACTGACTGTCTGATTGGTGATCAACGCACAGCCCAAGCCAAAGCTGAAATATATACCCTAACCTAATCTTTTGTTATGAGGGTGCACGCTATTCCATCCGCAAATTTGGAAAAACGGCGGAAAACAGTTGTAGGAAACTTTTTCGTCGATCAAATTCATTTGAGTCGTGTTTCACACTTGTTGCTAAATCCATCTCTCTTTGTTGGAAATGGGATTCGGTGCGTGACATTCTGTCCCCACTCATATAAAAGAATCTTTACAAAAATGCATTTGCGACATGTTTTACACTTTGCGCAAAATGCTCTCCTCTTGGATAAAAAAATGTCAAATTTTGCAAGTGCGAAAATATGTTTTTTCGGTTTCATTTTTATTTTCAAATGTGTGTGTTAATTATACCTTAATAATAATAATAATAATAATAATAATATTAGAAATTAATTTATAATAATAATAATTGTATAAAAATATATAAAAAAATAATACTTAGTAAATTAAATTCTAATTATTTAAACCAATTTTATTGAGCTGGTTCGCTCTTAAATAGCTTCGTAGAATTAGCTCAAATGGGATGACGAACTAGTTCCAGAAAAATGCTATACCTATGAAATGCCGCTCGCTGCTCCGTTTTCGCTGAGGTCACCCGCTGGGTCAACGCGAACGACAACCGCAGACCGTCGATCTGCGACCCGCGACTTGCGGTCAAGATACGCCAAATTAATTTACCGCCCAGCGGCGGCGGCGGCAGATGAGCAGCAGCAGAACACAAACGTAGCCGGTCTCTGGCTCGCTCGCGGACTCTGTCCCTCTCGCAGTCTCGCACTCGCACTCTCGTTCTCGCCGGCTGCGGCTCTCTTAGCCAAATTGTAGCTGGCACATAAAAAGCTCAGGTCGGCGCGCACGCTCAAACAGTTGGCCAAAAGAAACGTCTGTCTGTGGACCAAAGCAAAGCGAACGGAGGCGAGAAAAGCAAAAAAAAAAACAAAAAAAAAAAAGATAAACCAACAACAACAACAATAACAATTCCGATAGCTAAAACGATAACGATTTCCGATTACTGTGCTTGTTTGTGTGCGTGCGTGAGAGCGTGCGAGTGTGTGTGTGTAAGTGTGTGTGTGTGTGAGTCTGAAAGAATCTGTTTGTGCAATAGACGCTTCCACCCGGGCTCATAGCTGTTAATCCCGAGACATGGCCAAATTTCTGGCGCTTTGCCTGCGCCTGGGCCTAGTTCTGGTCCTGGCCGCAGCAGTGGCCCAGGCTGAGGTGAAGCCCGCAAAGGCCGCGCCCGCTGACAAGGAGCTGCCGCCGTCTCCGCCTCTGGCCATCGAGCAGTCGACGGAGTCACCCATTGCGGACATGGCGCTGATTGGTAGGCAACAGAAACCACCCAATTAACGACCACGCTCCATAGAAGACAACTAATGTCATGTGTATTACTTTTTTTTCATGTGTTCCACAATTTTTTTCTGTGTCTGTGTCTACGCGTGTCTCACTTGTGCTCTTGTGTTTGTGGCCGCAGAGGATGCGCCAGTGGTGCCCAAGCTGCCCACCGAGAAGCCGCCAGTGGCAGCTTCCGCTGATGCCACCGAAACGGTCCTCAGCTCGCCCGCCAAATCGTCGGAGCAGCCACAGCAGCAGTTGCAGGATGAGAAGGGTGCCCAGCCGCACACCGTTGCAGACTTTATCATCCATCCCTTGATTGCCTTCAAGCCCCGCCAGGCCGCGTTGGATGAGCTGCAGGCGCAGGGCAAGCAGGCAGCGCCTGCTGGCGGCTCGACCACTTCCACCTCGCCTGGCACCTGGCTGTTCGGCATGAATCCGGGTCAGGGCTTGGGCTCTTCCTTCTCGACGCTGGCGGGCTCCGTATCTGGCTGGTTCAATGATCGTCTGGCCGCCGCTGGGCAGCAGCTGCCCTCATTGCCCGGCTTGCCCGGCCTGGTCGATACGCCAGTGCGCGATGGCAGCAGCACCACAAGCACCACCACCCAGCGTCCCGATATTGTTGTCCGCCTCCAGCAGCGTCCTAACAGAAGGCGCGGCAATGGCAACATCAATGGCAATATCAATGGCAACGGCAATGCCAACCGCAATGGCAATCGTCAGGGCAATCGCCAGGGCAATCGCCAGGGTAACAACGGCAATCGCGTCCAGCGTCCCAATCGCTTTGACAATCATCTGGACTCGCTGGAGTCGGAGGAGTACGATGATGTCGATTACTTCAATGGTAATGGTAATCGCTTCGACGAGGAGTTCTACGACGAGGATGAAGAGGATGTGGATGTGGAGGACCTTGCCCACAACGACGATGACCAGTCACTGGAGCATGTCGATGACACTGATAACGAAGATGATGACGACCAGCTGGATCAGCAGTCCGCCGAACAGCAATCCGTCGAGCAGCAAACGCACAAGCAAAAGCCGAAGCAACGCCGCCGACCGGCCCAGACCCAGGTGGTGCGACGCAAGCAGACGCAGACTCTGTCGCAGTCGCAGTCGCCGGCGCAGTCGCAGCGTCGCCAGCAAGCGCAGCATGTAAGACGTGGCCATCCCGTGCAACAGCCACTGGCGGTGCTGGAGCAATCCGACGACGAGGATGAGGAGGATGATGATGATGCGGAAGTAGAGCTGGAGGATGACGACGATACCGAAAATGAGGAGCACTATGCGCCTGCCCAGTACTCGCAATCCTCGCGCAAATCTCAGGGCCAAGCTGGCTTCATCCAGAACGGCCAACAGAGCTTGATCAATCAGATACGCAGATTCACCTTCGGCCAAACTCCCGCCGAGCTGGGCAACAACCTACGCAAATCGCAGTCGAGCCAGAGCCCCTCCAGGACAGGAGGGCGCCGGCCACAGCAGACCACGCTGCTGGTTAACCGCAATGGTCAGACCGTCTATGTGGCGCCCGAGCTGCTCAACCTGAGCCCCAACTACCCAAACTACGGCTACGTCTCAGCCCCGACCAAGGTGCAGAAGCAGCAGCGCGTGCCGGCCAGTCCCTACCCGCAGCCACCGCTGACGGTGCCGCTGCGCCGCAAGGGACGTCCCACGCAGTACATAACGATACCCTGGAGCCAGCTGGGACTGGCGTCGCCCGAGCGCCAGTCGGTGGTATCGCTGGCCGAGGGCATTCAGGCCCAGCCGCTCATCCTTAACATACCCGAGAGCGCGATCAGCACGGTGCCTGTGCGCGGCTCGACGGCAGCTGGTGGCCAGAACAAGAAGAAGAAGCGCCCAACGCTGACTGCTGCGGCGGTGCCCCTGCTGGCCGATGCCTCGCTCATGGACATCTTCCAGCCACCACAAATTCCGCCATCCCGCACCGGCTCCAGCTCAAGCTCCAGCGCCAGCCCCAGCTCGAGTGCCATGCCCAAGCCCAAGCCCGTGCTGATTGCTGCCAAGCCGGTTCAGGCTGGCTCCAGTGCCGGCCTGCTGCCCACACGCATACGTCCCGCCACAATTGTGGAGAAGGCGCCCGCCATGGAGTCCGCCGAGAAGCCGCAAGCCCAGCCACAGAGCGAGCAGCAGCAGAAGACGACAGCTGAAGCCGCGTCCGCTGCCACAGCTAACATTAGCCCCGATATGCCATCGGATGCCGCTCAGGCTGCTCCGGAGCAGGAGTACATTCTCGTCGGCGAGGACAACGAGCCGGGATTCTCCCGCCATGTGCAGCCCGTCTACGGTGATGCGCGCTACGTCTCCTACGGCGACTTCCAGCCCTACTTCGATCTGCTGCACCAGAACCGACGCTTTGCGATCCGCAAGGTGGGCCGCGCCCTGGAGTCGGAGGTGCCCATGGACGCCGCTGAGGCCTCCGCGGATTCGCCCATCGTCCAAGTCTAGTTGTATAGCGAGAGCACAAACTGATTAATGAGAAACGAATGCGTAAAAGAAATGAAAGAAACAAAGAAAATTCTGAAAAATAACCCAAAAATGATTTTCAATCAACCTGAGTGCAAAAAAAATAAATTTTTTTACATTTTTTTTATTGTTGTTGTGTGTGTGTGTGCGAAAGTCAGCGAGAAAGAGAGAGAGAGAGAGAGAGCGAGAGAAGTCTGAGCCAAAGTCGAAGTCTTAGCCAAAACGATCCCAAATGACCGCAAATGCTAATCGGTGTGAACCCAACGTGAACTCCAGAACAAAAAACTACTAGAGAATACCGCATATTATGAATATATTCTTTTTTTTTTATTCTTTTTTTTTTAATGTGATTCTTGATTGCCATTCATAATTAATGCCGTTGATCGGCGTGCGTTGACCCGGCCCGAAGACTTGAATATTAATGGGGAGCGTGCGCTTTGACCGATTTAAATGGGGCTTTGACCAATTAGCCAAATAGCCAAACGAAAAGAATGATTAAGAATTCCAAATATTTTTTAGGCATCGATCGCACGAATACATAATTCAAGGAACTAGTTATTCAAGATATTCTAACGGTAGTTTCTATAAACAGTAAAAGACATTTGCATACATTTAAAGGTCAGGCAAGTCTAGAAGTTCCTGTCATATCGCTAATACGCATATCAATGGAACTGAGAACTGACAGCTGCATCTAGTTCCTAGCTTTAGCAGCTTCTTTGCAAGCAAGTTTTATAGCAGGCAGCTTTGCAACCTAATGATACTTAAGCAGCTTTCAAGTAAAAGCAATTTCTTTTGTATTTAACATGATCGCATGGTGTTGCGTAGCTGTGTAGAATTGCTTGAGTGTTGCAAGTTGCAGAGCAACCAGCTTGGGCAACTCTGCCAGTGACACGGCAGGCAGCTTTGAATAATCGATCAATTCATGCGAATACTGTACATAATTTGAAGCAGTATCAGTGAAAGCAAAGAGAACGAATAATTGCAAAGGAAATACTTGTTGATATCGGAAACTTTTCAAGATGGAAGGGAACAAATAGGAAAGGGGACTAAAAACTGTTTTTATGAAACATGTTTATTGATTCTTAATCTTTTGTACTAGACGAGGAGCCTTGAATATATTTAAGGAGATGACTTTGCCTACTGTTGAAGTAGATGCAGGCTATGCAAAAATATGTTTATATATTTTTTGATTGTCTGTAAACGTGCTGCTTAAGTATATTGAAGTTCATGGAAAAAGCCATTTTAGGATCATATTTATGTACATATGTACAGTTAGAAGAGTTTCAATACGCAGAAAGATAATTGAAGGGAAATAAGAGAAAAATGTTTAAATTATTTTTCGAGTTCAAAGCTCTTTTATTCGATTTTTGGTTAAAACGTACCGTATTTAGCAAATGTTTATTGCGTATCTCTATGGGCTTTCTATCACGGGATAATCACTTTCCACTTAGAGCAATGGCTGATGCGGCTTTGACTTCGACTAAGGTCTCGGTTGCGGTGTTGATGTCGGCACTTAACACACACACACACACACACACGCATACACACAGATACACAGGCAAATAGAACAACAATAACAACAATATATTTCAGCTTTAGCACCTGGGGGCAACTACCAGAGAAGCATTCAATCACTGGCTCCCACTTGGCGCATGATAATGTAAAATGGAACGAGAAGCTGCCGCTTGGCACTCGAGAGTTGGACATGGCCCCGGGTATTTGAGCTTGGCCGAGGCACTGCTGAAAATTTGCATAATCATGCTAAGTGCGGCAAATTGTTGGAGCAATCAATGGGACATTATTAGGCCAACATGCGAGCACTTGAGGAAGAAGCCGGCGGTTGACAACATCATTCGTCACGGACAGTTGCAAGAAGCTCAAGTTGAATGCCTGATGATAGCCTGCCCCCAAGACGACAACGATGATGATGGCGATGCTGGCGATGCTGATGCTGACGATGATGATGATGATTATGATGATTATGATGCTGACAACTGAGCGCCTCCGGGGGTTACAGCCTTTCAATTAATGATGCCATCTGGTTGGCGGGGTGAACGATCAGTTAAGTGGCAGCAGAAGCAGCGGCAGCAGCGGCAGCAAGTGGCGATCGGCGTTGGCCAAAAAATATATATGCGCCATTCGAAATTAGAAATTCGATAATAAAAGGCTCAACGCAACGATTTGGCTGCCCTAACTGTAAATACAGCCAAGAAATTCATAATTCAAATTAAATTTCTTGAAATTTGCATCTGCTTAAAGTTCAACTCTTGGCCTGTTGCCGCCACTAAGCCAAATTAGTTGCTTGATTTCACATCTAATTTCCATTCCATGTGCCAAAACACAACAACAAGCATAAAAGAAAGAACCGAACGACAACAACAACAACAACAACAACAACAGCAGCTAACAACTTTGAGCCCATTTTTGGTTGTTTTTTGTTTGCGCCGTGCATTGAACTTTCAACTTGGCAAAGTCGTCAAGCCCAAGTCCAAACCTAATATCATGTCCAAGTCTTATTCCGATTTCTCCCCGCCTTGAATCAATTTATTAGGCATTGCCACAAATGGTGGCCTCTCTGGTCCGGCTCGTCTTGTCTCGGCGCAGCTCTGTCCAGCTCTTTCAGTTTGGACATCTTTTTTGGCTGTCCATTTCAATCCATTCTGATTACCATTCACGGCATGTGTTTTGCAGTTTTGACATTTGACACCTTTGAACTTTAGATGCCGGCTGCCCTTCTCATTTCTCGAATTTGCCGAGGGGGGGGGGGGGGGTCTAAGGAGCGGCAGCTGCGGCACATTTTTATGCAAATTTCGTTAAAGAAATTTCATTCGCAGTTTTCTTCAAATTCTGTTGGGCCTGTTGTTATGCGGATTTCGCTACTGTCACCTGCGACTTTAATGATATGTGGCCCCCTTTTCAGGCAAAGCTGAAATTCAGATTTTCTAAATGATTTCTTCAACATAATAAATATGCACATACTTTACATGTTTCTTGTTTCATTTGTTGGTTTATTTTTTATTACACATTTCAGAAATTATTTTTCATATATTCACATTTTCGGCTCCTAATGGAATTCTATGTAATATTGAAAATGCAGAAACAAGAGTCTCTTTAAGCTATTTGAAGGTTTATGGATAAATAAATTATGCAAACGCAAAAAACAGAATCTGTATATGTTTATTACTATACTTTACTTTACTTGATTATTTATGCAATTTTGAGTCAAACTTATCTTATCTTAACTAGAGGATATCATTGATTTGTATTGATTGCGGGGCAATGGAAAGTAGTATCGATAATTTGAAATAAAAATGATATGTACGATACAGGCATATATACATATATCCAAATGTCCAGCTCTTGAAGTATTTGCGATCGAGGCACTCAAACTTACAGAAAAGACGATAGATATATCTATATCGATTCGGCCCCTTTATATGTACATTAGCACAAAATCATACAATATCATTTTTTACCATATATCTCTTCTTAACCTTACTCTATTTTTAACGGATCGTTACTTTAAAAGACAGAGGAAGATAGGTATAATATATTAATTGCATCGAAGATAATAATATAAGAATTACTGGAGAAGCACAAAAAATTTCAAAATATCAGAAGATCTCCATAAAAAAAATTGCTCTTAATTTAATACAATGATCTTATTTACTATTGCTTGAAGATTATTATACTTGTTTTTCAATATTCTCTATTTGGAAAATTTGAACATTTCAAAAATTCTTCGATTATTGGTAATTTTCTTAAATTGTAAAATTGATTTGGATGGACCAATTGACTTTTTTTGCTTTGGAAAATAAAATAGGACAGGCAACTAACTTTACTCAGTTAGTCGTATACTAAATATATTCAAAATAAAAAAATAATATCATTTGCTAAAGCTTCAGACAATTCTCAATTTGGTATTAAACTTATTTTCTTAAGAACTATAATCTCTATATATAAAACTGTTTGTCCTGACTGACTGACTGACTGACTGACTGACTCACTGATTGGTGATCAACGCACAGCCCAAACCGTAAGAGCTAGGAAGCTGAAATTTTCACTGTAGTCACCTTATGTGATGTAGGTGCACGTGAAGACTGGGTTTCGGGAAATTCAACCTGCAAGTGTGGAAAAATCGTGCAAAACGTTCGTATGTAACTTTTTTGTTTACCATCCGATCGGCCTCAAACTTATTTTCAAAGATCTTTGTTCAAATTCATTTGAGGCGTGTTTCACACTTTTCGAAAAATCCATTCCTCCTTGGTGGAAATGGAGGTCAAAGATTTGGTGGGTGACGTTTCGCGCTCAAATTCGTTTCCAAAGATCTATAAGAAAAATCATTTGAGACGTGTTTCACACTTTTCGCAGAATCCAAACTTTTTTTGGGTGGAATGCGACTCAAAGATTTTTTGGGCGAAGTTTTAAGTTGTGTCCGATTTGCTTCAAACTTATTTTCAAAGCTCTACATAAGAACTTAATGAATATGTATTTCAGCGATTTGGCAAATTCCACCCGCAATAGTGGTAAATTGGCGGAAAACGGTTGTATGAACGTTTTTTGGTTACCATCCGATCGGCCCCAAACTCATTTTCAAAGATCTATGTTCAAATTCATTTGAGGGGTGTTTCACACTTTTTGAAAAATCCATCCCTCCTTGGTGCAAATGGGGGTCGAAGATTTTGTGGGTGACGTTTTGTGTTCAATTTTATTTCCAAAGATCTATAAGAAAAATCATTTAAAAACGTGTTTCACATTTGTCGCAAAATCTTAACTCCTTCGGTGGAAAATGCATTTCAAAGATTTTTTTGGTGAATTTTAAGTTTTGTCCGATTTGCATAAAAGTTGTTTGATTCCCGTCCGATCAGTTTCAAAATCATTTTCAAAGCATTTTGAAAACATTGATTTTATAACATGCGTGCCAAGGGCAAGGCCAGGATATACCCGCTAGTATATAATATGGAGCTTCGATCCGGCCATATTAGATAAGTATACAGACTGTAGATGCTGGTCAACTGTTGATATATATATACATATATACCTCTTTGGGCCAGCAAACTTTCGAATGTTTTCCACCTCTGCTAATCTTTGTTGTCTTACCGAAGGTTTACTTAATTGTTGCTGCCTTTGTTAACTTCTTGATGAATACAGAGAAAAAAACGTCAAGTCTTAATCAAAGTTCGTGTTGCTTACATTCACTAATTCAAAAACACTTTCCGACACGAAAAATATTCCAAGAATAGGCTTATCATATATATGTATATATATATATATATATATATACATGTGAGCAATATATATAAATATATGTATATATATATTATATATATAAATCTTAAAGCTGTATATTAGATCGAGAGTACTCTGATGGATATTGGGGTCTGGACTTTGCGAGGCTTGAAGACGGTCGCTCTGGAAGAGGATGAAGTGGAGGTCAATGCAACGGGCGAATCGCTGCAAGCTTTCGTCTGGCCCACTGTGTCGACAGACTTCTATTTTCACATAAGCGAATTCATTGCCAATTTTATTTTCATTGTAATAACCGTGCTCATATTGAGGAAGTGCCTGATCCTGAGGATGAAGCGGACCGCGGAGCATGTCTTCTACTGCACGCTGGCGCAGATGCTGTCTGTTGCCGAGGCTTTGATGCTGCGCAACCTGCTGCTGCACACGTTCTTTGGCATGATCGGCTTTGTGGTCGGCTTCTTTGGTGTTGGCCTCCAGATCCTGCTCAAGCATAGGCGAGCTCGCGGCACAAGGCGCCACTTTCGCAGCAGCCACAGCATATTCGGCTTGGCTGGCTGCCTGCTGATGCCCGGCAGTTTCTTCACGGGAATGTGTCTGCTGATGTATCCGATGCGCAAACATTTATGCATCTCTGTACTATTCGCGCATCGGGTCTGCGGCCTCTTCTGCTTCATCATCCTGATGGCCTCGTTCATGTTCAGCTACAACACCGGCTTCATGCACCGCAACTGGGAGCAGCGTCGCATTTCGCTCTTCAAGTGCTGCACGCTAATCGCAACGATCACGGCCAGCTGCTACGAGTTCAGGTGCTTCGTAAGGGATGCCACCACTCTGATACCCAAGGCAGTATTCGAGTCAATATCCATATACGTGCGGGAGGACAAAACGAATTGAGCTGAGAGTCTGTTGAGCAAAAACAGACTAACTACAATTTCTCTGGAGCAGAAAGCATCGAGTTCTGATTACAAAAATCAGAGAGCTTGGGCTGTAGATGTACCCAAATTTTGGGGCTATAAAAATAATCATCATTTGAGACCTCTCGTTTGCTTCTTTTCTATTCATCTATGCATCTACGAGCTGTTGACTGATTCGCATGGCATACTTTCCCAGCGACCTTTGATTATTGTGGTTGGTGTCTGCATATCCATCAACTTGCTCCGATGGCCACGCCCATAACACGCCTATTCATCTTGCACATTTCGCACGCGTTTTATGCCCTGTAGGCATAAACTGAATTGATAGGGTTTCATAGCATGTCTATATATTTCATATTTAAAGCTGTTTGCCCCGATTGACCGTAAGAGCTGAATTTTGATTTGTGATATTTCACCCGCAGCTGTGGAAAATGAGTGGAAAACGATTGTATTAGACTTTCGTTTACTTTCCGTTCGAGTTCAAGCTTCTTATATATATTATTATCATTTTAAACAGGCGTCGAATCAGCATATTGTAAAAGCAACAGCGGAATATGCATAATATTTTATTCATTTTTCCGCAAGCAAATCTATATAAGGTGTTTTTTTTTTTGTGATTAAAATTCGTTTATTTACAGCTGATATACTGTTACTGTAGCTTAGCAACGTTTAATATTTAGCCAAAAGAAGAAAAGTAGGTATTGTTCAGTAGATTTTCATTTATGACACCTGAAAATAGAAATAAATAGTTGCCCACGCACTTCTGTTGTGCTGCTGAATGTAATGTATATATTATATATACATATATGAGGCAGGGAATCTGTTAGCACAACACGGCCGACCAGAGCTGCGCTAGACATGGGTTCAACTGTGGCACGACAAGTTGAAAAGTCACGAGCAGCGTGTGAAAGACTGTGGATACGGCGGCAACGCCGTCTTGCCCGGGCTGATGCCACACTTGAGTATATGACCGAGCGGCTGCGCCGTGCTCCAAGCAGTTGCCATGCGTCGCTGGCTGATGCGGCACTGGCCACTGGCCACTGGTCGGCGGCTCTGGGTGCTTGGGGTTCACGGATCTTTGATTGTATTGTCATTAGCGTGACGAGATTGGGTTCGAGTCTGGGTGCTTTTCGGCAGAGAATCGTCGTCGGTTTGCTTCTTTTTCTTTTACATTTTATTTATATTTTGTTTTGAGGTCTTGGGTTCTGTTGTGGTCAATTGGTGTTGGCTTTTGTTCCTGTTGCGGTCACTGAACTTTGATCAGCGTTTGGCCATCTTTTCACCAATTTCGGCACTTGAATTCGATATGAATTCGAAATGGATGCCGTTGCTGAAGCTGGTGCCGTTGCCCATTCCATGGGCGTAATTATGTCAATCTCTAGAGCTATCTTTGATTATACTCTTGAATGTGCGAGTGTGCGTGTGTGTGTGATGGCACCGGCTCTGTGTGAGCGGATGTCTAGAATGATTCTTTAGTCGGTTGGCAGAGTTTCGTGGTTTCGTTTCATCTGTTTTGTTTTCTATTTTTTTTGATTTTATTTCATTTTTTTTCTGTTTTGTGTGTTTGTTTGTTTCCCACTGCCCTCTGCTCGAGCCGACAGAGTTCTCGGGAGCTTTTTGCATAAAAACCTAGCGGCGTCCAGTGATTCTGTACAGTTCTTTGGAACTTTGCTTACAATTAAGTAGGACAATACGCAGCGCAGCGCCACGCACAGATTCTCCAGACAGGATCCCAGATAGTAAGCCATGTCCAAGCTAAGCGCCCTACTCGTGCTCAGCTGCCTGCTGGCCCTGGCCTTGGCTCTGCCGGGTAAGTAGCATTGGGCACCAGCTGCAGGTCTACAGCCCTGCAGCCCTGCAGCCCAGAATCCCTCCTAATTGAACCATTGCAATTGCAGAGCCACGCCTACAACAGAGACAACTGCGCCAGCAGCTGCAGCAGAAGCATCCGTATCTGTTCTTTACGGTGCCACGCGGACGCGCCAATGCTGGTGCCGTGGTGCAGGGCTTTGAGGTTGTGGAGGAGCCCGAAGATCTGGACAATGATGACGATGATGACGCTGAGTCGGACATTCCGGTGAGGCGCCTGCAGCACAATGCTGACGATGACCTCAATGATGATGATGACGATGACGACCTGGCCGACGATGATGATGATGATGATTTTGATGCGCTGCCGGCAAGGCGTGGCGTCAGCTTCGCGCGCAATGGCCACCTTGTGCTGCTCAATGGCGGCGACAATGTTGACAACGATGTCGACGACGAGCAGGACGATGACGAGGACACACACTTGCCCGTGGTGCTGGCCAAGTCGGGCTTGGGCCGCAAGCCGTCCGCCGTCAGCGGCCAACAGCTGCTGAAGAACGCCAAGCCCACGCAGATGATGGTGGCCAGAGATCAGGCTGGCGCCATCATGGTGCCCGACGGCATCATTGAGATCGAGGGCCAGAGCGTCGTCGACGAGAAGACGGGCAAGGCAGCGCTGCTGGTGCCGCGCGCCGCCCTCGATGCCATACCCGACGGCGCCGTCGTCGCCCTGATGGAGCGCTCAGCCGGCGAGTCAGATGTCGGGGAGGAGCGCGCCAATCGTGTCATCGTGCGTCGCCGCAAGACCGGCGGACGCCGCAATGTCCAGCGTCGTCGTCGTGGCGGCCGTCCAGTGCGTCGTCGCAGCGGTGGGCGCCGACGTGGCACCGGCGGCAATCGTCGTCGCAATGTCCGTGTCATCCGCCCCGGCGGCAATCGCCGACGCGCCGGCGTCCAACGTCGCCGTGGTGGCCAGATTATGCTGCAGGGCTAAGCTGGACCAGACCACAAATGACTTTCTAGTATTATAGTTAAGAGCCAAACAGGACCATAAAAGTGCGACAATTGAAAACGATTCGATGAAATAAAAATGTGATATGAAAATAATGAGACTGGTTTACTTTGAAATGTTGCTTCAACTTTGAGTACTTAAAAAATGAATTCTCTTTTATGAGTCTCTCCTGCAACGTTTTATTTAAATATTTTTTACGATTTAAGTTATAGCATAATTAATTTTGTTATTTTTCCAAATTTAAACATAGTTTTGCGCTCTGTTTTATCTTTCATATAGGCGTATTCATTAGCTGTTTTTTACACATTCTAAGAAATTCCACTGAGTCGTCGAGTTCCAAATTTTTTTTTAGTTTGCCTCTGCTCCTTTCCTTCTTTCTGTGTCTGAGCAGGTTTCGACTTGTTTATTCATAAGACTGGCGATTTTAGTTAGCGCAGAACATTTCAGGTTGATCTGACCCAAATTTCTGCCCGTCTGGCGGCCACGTAGCGTATGCGCAATATGCCAGAAATATGAACTTTTGCTCGGCCTTTGACTATAATCAATAATTATTCTTAAAGAGCTCTCAGCACGAGTCTAGCATATTCTCGCTTGTATTGAACACTGTGAAAAGATTCTGCATTTAACAAAATAAATGTAAATAAATATTATAATAATTTCTTTAAATTACATTTAGTTAATTTCTTTTTGTTTTCATATTTAATAAGCAGCTTTCCGGCAGACCAGCTCATTCAGCACATTCTATTTTAAAGGAAGGCAAATCTATTAATATAACAAATTATTACAATGTGTAATTGTATATGTATATAATAAACTAGCCGATTAACGAGAAAATAATCATTTTGTACACATGTTCAGGCAGCATATAAACATATTATAATCATAATCATATATACTATATCTAGTATTAAGAGTCTGATCCCCGAGCAGTTTATTGCTGAAATGTGCTCTATGTCAACTATAGATTTCAGATTTTTGCGATCGAGTCAAAGACATTGTTTGTGAGGCTCACCTTATATCAAATGTCTTCCTATATTCAATGCCTAATCCTCATTAGCTTACAGCACTTATTTTAAACATTTTTTACTTGAACAAGCTAATTTTACCTTTTACGTTTTTACATTAAGTGTTATTTTTTGAACCACGATTTTTAATTTATGGTATCATATTAAGACCCTGACTATTATATCTAATGCCCACTAATTTCTCAGAGAGTTCTATTATTTTATGCCCAGCACTTTTTACTTTATTCCTTCATTTATTTCATGCCCTTAACCTTATACCTAATTGTATATATATGACCTCTTAACACCTCACACCATCAAGATTATGTTTCATAGTGATCCGCTGAACTTTTTCATAGGCCAAAAAGCGTTTTATGGAAGTTTTATTTATAGACTGACGGAAAATGAGTCTTCCAAGCAAAGGTAAGGTGGTAAGGGATCTTCAGGCTGCAGGACCTATTACCAGTATATCTAACTGGGAGAAGAGGCTTTGTAGAAGAAAACAACGAAGGTTTCACATTAGTCAGCCCATCGATCTATGCCCATCGATTTCTAAATAAAGTTTAGTTTAGTTTCATCATTTTTATTACATTATGTACGCCTGCCATGTTAAAGATGCTAGGCAAAGGTATTAAGAAGTTAACTGTAATTAAAAAAGGACATATTCATAGTCATCCTATTGATAAGCTAAGAGTGTAGCTGTCTGCAAAATCAGTTGAGCAGCTGGCTAGCTGGGCTGGGAATTCAATTGGTGATTGCAAAAGGTGGCAAAGGTGGCAAAACACAACAAACGGCGGAAACTGCAACGAATGGCAGACATTGGAAGACCTAGTACAATAGAAAATTAGAAAACTATTTAAATTCTCACCTGGGGCCACAATATGGATTTACACGGTTCGTTTCGAGCACTGTTTTGTCGGCTGGCCGCTTGGCACAGTGAAGAGTTCAAATATTCTGATGCTGCGATAATCAATCATAAGAGCGGCTAGTGCGAGAGGGCGCTATAGTTGTTGGCCAATATTCTGTGGCTTGGTGTTCTGTTCTGTAAATTAGCATTAGCATAATACTTAAGACCAAAAACGGCAACTGTGGATACATTGGATACGTTGGCCTCTTCACTTTGACCTGCCCGCGGCGCTGGCGAGATTAATCACACCGTGTAGCAGGGGAATTGCCGAAATGGGCGGCTGTGCTGGGCGCGAGGAGAGGTCCGGGGGTGCGACTGTAATCCATCAACCATCCTGACCAGAACTTGGCTGATTGCTGTTCATGTTGATGGGTATATAATCGGCGTGCTCCCAGCTGCTGTCAGTCAGTGGCGAGTGCAAGCTCAGAGCCAACAAGTGCCCAGCCCCAGTCGATACTCATATACCGTCCAGTCATCCTATCAAGGAGCACAACTTCTTCAGTTCCTTTAGCCCACAATGCACTGTCTGCCACAATTGATACTGGCGCTGGCGCTATGCGCGCTGCTGTCGCCGCCAGAGGCATTCGGTAAGTTCCATCTAGCATCTGCCATGTCTTCCACATGATCTGTAATGCTTTGACCAAACGCCTTATTCACAGCCCAGCGCTATGGCTCCAACTATCGCTTGGGTCTGCGTTCCGTGGGCCGTGGCGAGCATGTCTTGCCCGAGGGTCGGTTCACCTCGTCGATTGTGAACAAGTTTAGCACACTGAAGGGCACCACCACCACAACAACCGCGGAGCCATCCACCACCCTTACACCCACCCCAACAACCACGCCCACCACAACAGGCACCACAGATACCACTTCGCCAACCAGCGACACGACGGCAACCTCACCATCAGCAACGACGACAACGGGTCGTGCCTTTGGCGATGAGGCCGATCCGCAGGTCGATGATGAGGAGGAGCCGGCCTTCAATGCAAATGCACGCGCCTACAATGACGACGTCGATGACGACGAGGAGGACGAAAGCAGCGCCGCAGGCGACGACGACGACGACAATGACGATAACGATGATGAGGATGAGGACGGCGATTACTTTGTGCTGGCCGCCGGCGCTGGAGCTGGTGCCGGTGTCGCTGCTGCTGGCAAGCCAGCGCCAGCAGCCATCAGCGCCGGAATGCCAGGCTATGTGCGTCGCCCATCGGAGCAGCAGTGGCGCCAGTTCCAGCTGGAGCAGCGCAATCGCCGGCGCATGAATCGCCTGCAGCGCGAGCACAACCAGCGCATCCGTGAGCTAGTGCGTCGCCAGCGCATCTCGCAGCGCCGCAACAGTCAGCGCCTCCAACGCATCCAGCAGCAGAATCGCAGACGCGCCGCCAAGCGCAATCGCCGGAACAAGAACCGCTCCAAGTCGCAGCGCCAGCGCCGTCGCCGCAACAATGTGGAGCGTCGCCGCCGCCAGAAGGCCCAGCGCCAGCGTCGCCGCCAGCGCCTCAGCCAGCGCCGTCGTCTGCGCCAGCTGCTCCGTCGTCGCCGTGGTCGCGGCCGCAGCGTGAGACGCGTCGTGGTTGCCTAAACCGTACCGGCTGCAGGATATGGCACACATCTGATCGAATCCATGTAACGAGCAAACGCAATGGCCGCTAAAAAGGCCCCAAAATAAATTGAATTTTTCAACAAAGATCCCAAATTCTCCAAATGATTAACGAGTCCTGCCCACATACTTAGTTGGCAAGAGCCGCTAAAACGAACACAAGATCAGTCCGCACATGATCTCAATACGAATATACCAGAACGCAGCTTTAGCTCCTTTTTCCAGACAGGATCACGTGTGCTAGATGTAACAGTCAAGTGCTTTAAAATGATGATATTGCAGGGGCTTATCCAAATACGAGTACCCAACAAATCGCAGTGCTAACTAATTTTTCTAGTGATGCGATCTATATGATCTTCATGGCCTTGCATTTTAGAAGATCTGATATGAGTTTTATTCTTATCCGGCAATTTGAAATTATCTTTTGAATTGCATTTTAGTAGATCTTCACTAAATCGTGTTCAGTTCCGTTTTATAGATCGCCACCTTAGCAAACGATTGATGCCAGTTCCTTTCTACACAACTTGTAGATTAATGATCGCATTTGAATTTAACCTAAACCTAATTTTCGTTTGGTTCCTTTTTAAATTTACAATTCTACAAAATTTCGCTTGTGATCTAGTTCCATCTTAAGTAGCTGTAACTGATCTGAAATCTTCAACTGAATTTAAATTACCTTCCACTTAGTTACTTAAATACAATGGAAGTTCTTTTCTGAATAGTTTGTGATCTGATGAGCAAAATCAAGTGATGTTTGTTTGGCAAACCATTTGCGAATTGCATTTTGCAATTGAACTAAATTCGGATCGTAGGTCTGATCAGTGCGGTTCATTGACTCTGGTTACACTTTCGCCCTTAGGCGATGTTTCTGTTTGGATTCCAGAGTTTCTGTTGGCCTGGAACAAAGGCAACGGCCATGTATGAATATGCTAATGCGCATCGATTGATTCGCAGATACAGATACAGCTATGCAAATCGCGTGTAGCGCGGATCGTGGAGCGCGAACAAGACCGAGAACGGGCTGAGGTGAGGTGTGGTGAAGCTAGGGTTATCAGGTTGTTGCGCCGGGTCAACATCAGCGTTATTTATGGGATTATGCAAAATGGCTTACAACTAGCGATCAAGCAGACTGCGCCAGTTAAGCTAGAGCCTATTTCGTTTGCTCTGCTCCGATCCGATCCGATCCGATATGCTTCTGTCGCTCTCTTTGGCATTGTAACTCTCTTGGGCATTTTAGGCCTACTAATTAGCCAAATGTTACAGACCAGGTTGTAACTGTAGGCATATAAATATGCCAGCGGTGGCCGTTGTAAGTCAGTCAGGCAGCGATACGCATCCAATAGAGATTCGCAGCAATTAGCCAAAAGAAAGAAAAAAATAACAAGTAGCCAAAGGACATGCACATGCTCAGGGGTTTACTCATCGTGGCCTGCCTGGCAGCCATTGCGCTGCAGGCTAGCGGTAAGTAGCGCCAGAGGCTGTCCCACCTGTACAGGTGTCAACTCAAGTTCCATCCAATTGCAGCCAAGCAGCAGCAGGCCAGACGTGGACATCAGCAGTATCAGCTGTTTGGACGCCAGCTGAAGGATTACGATCTGCCGGCCGAGGGACGCGTCAGTCCGACCAAGCTGGCAGCCGTGCTCAGTGCCGCGCTTGGCAACTCGAACGGCTCCTCGCCCACGCCCACAACCACCACCATAACGACCACCCCAACGACATCGACCGGCACCTCCACCACAACTACGACACCGTCGGCAACTGCGACATCACCGACATCAACAGCGTCCACCACTGGATCAGCGGCAAGGCAGGCCTTGAACGACGACGATGACGACGATGATGCCGAGGAGGAGGGACAGATCTACCAGCTGGCCAATCAATTCGATCTGGAGGACGATGATGAGGTCAATGACATCAACGATGTCGCCGCCTTTGAGGGTCATGTCATCCGCAGTGGTCAGCGCAGTCGGGATGATGCTCTGGCGCGCCAGCGCCGTCAGTTCAAACGGAAGCAGCAAGTGCAGCGTCGCCGCCAGCAGCAGGCCAAGCAGCGCCGTCGCCAGAAGCGTCGCCAACAGCAGCAGCGCCGTCGCCAACGCCAGCAGCAGCAGCGCCGTCGTCGCAACCGTCGCCGCAACATGCGCCTGATCAAGCGCTTCCGCCAGGGCGGCAACCGGAACCGTAACAGGCGCGTCATCCGCGTCCGCGCATAGGACATAACAGCATATGCAAATTGCCTGGCAACCTATTGTGAACCCTTCTCTCGAATATAATATATACTGATCAACCTATTTGCATAGTTTTATTTACGACCCGATCCTGAAGACCATAGAAGGCCGACGAGGTACCCAACCGAGGAAGTTTTTCTCCACTTCATCTCAAGTCTCCAAAAATCAGAAATTATATACTTATATTCATTTATATTATTGAAGCTCGTTGCGCGTGCTCAACATATCTGTCAGAAGGGACCGATTCTTCCTATACAGCTAAGTGATACAAAAGTCCCTTGCTGCAGATTGGTATTTGGTCAGCTAAGAAATGCAAATTGGGATCGAAATATCTTGAAAGATAAACCCGATCCGACATATTTACTGACTGCCCCTGAAAGTCGGACTTATGTAAAGTTTCTAGACGATAAAACTGAAATAGGCCGACTCGTCTGTTAAAATGGATCCACAAAATATCTTTTCATTTGTATTTGATCCTAGATCCTTAGATTTCTTCATGATAAAACTAAGTATGATGCGCTCTGTACGGGCTTGAGAAATCATTTAATGTTGCTCATACTATGATAAAGCCAATTAATATACATCTAAGAAAACTCTTGTCGGAATGGTGAATAGAATAGAGTTGGCCAGAAGAGTTTAAAAAAATATTTGACTAGAATAGTGGACTAGAACATTTAACTAGAATTCCAAGAGCTCCTTAAGGTGTTCACAGTTCCTTGCAAATCTACATAAAGTAGACTTTGCTAGATTCTCAGAAGAACGACCTTCTGTTGAAGTACAATTAGAGCCTAGTATATGTTTCTTCTTGTAAGAAAAAGGCTCTGCTTTTAATTGATCACGTAGTATTAGTCGTGAAGAAATGCCTAAAAAAAAACAAAATACTCAGTGTTGTAAATCACGAAAGGAGAGCTACTTCCAACACGATACATGCAAGTCTACAGTAAACTAGTCTAGTCTAAGTAACAGCGAAGTAGAATGGAGAGTAATTTAAGAATGTAAGTCTACAACTGTGAATACCCGAAATGTTTTTGTAATTGAAGTGACCAATTGCATATACTGAAAAAAAACATTCGGGAAAGAGTCGACTAGAATTCTGTAGGCAGATGTTCATACATATTTTAAATGTCAAACAGTTTGGAGATGGAAACGAATATGAATTGCAAATGTAATAGAAAATCAACTTGTAATATGAACATTTAGCTGTACAGTGGTCCCCCTGTATTTCTGATCTATTTATTGTCAACAGCCTGATGACAATTTCCTATTGGCGCTGTAAGAGCTGTCAGAATTGATTAGCTCTTGACACTCAGAACGCATGCATATATTAAACGAAAAGTGAAGATGTTTGATGTTAGACGTTAGCCACGTATTGTGTGGTCCGCTTGTGATATATTGTTGATTTTACGGGCGAGATCCGATTTGGATCGCAGCTGTTTTCATTGCGAACTTTGTCGCTGGGTCAATCTGGTTCATTGGAAGCGAATGGAGCGAGCGGGCAATAGAAATGTTGCCAAAAATTTATGCGAAAATTTGCAAATTTGCTAAAATGATAATGAGAATTATTAGCACCGACTAGCTGGACTAGTTGTTGTTGCCAACTGGAGCTTGGCCTCGGGTATATAACCCTGCCGGGCCGTTGGCATTGGCACAGTCAAGCAGCAATATTGCCCCAGGCAAGCAGCAAGCCGGAGCTCGCCAGGATCTAAAGAGACACACGCACGCACACACACACATATATAAATATAGGAATTACCAGAAGAATATATCATCATGAGATTTCTGGGTTGTGCACTGCTGTTGCTTACAGCAGCGGCTTTGGCCAGCGCAGCAGGTGAGTTCAGCTGAGAGCGGCGAGCGTTTGATATCAGTTGTTATATCATAATATCAATCCGCAGTTGGACGCAGCGAGGATGATGAGGCATCGCCGCAGAGGTACCGCCTGTTCAAGCGCAGCGCCGCTGCCGAGGGCAGAACCCTGTCGCAGCTGCTGTCGCTGAAGGGCGGCAACTGTCCGCCAGCGACATCTACAACCACAATAACGCCCACACCCACGACCACCACAGGCACCTCGACCACGACAACAACTCCATCGGCCACCTCATCATCGCCATCGCCATCATCGCCGGCGACATCGGCTCGTGGCTACAACGACGACGACGAGGAACTCGCTGATGAGCAGGACGTGGACGTCGACGATGATGACTATGATCTGGATCGCCTGCACGCCGACGATGATGAGTTGACCGCCTTTGAACTCAACAGCCTGACGCGCCGTGGCAGCAGCCGCCCAGTGATGGCCAGCAACCAGTTGTCCGACAGCACTCGCCTGCAAGCCTACGAGCTGCGCCGTCAGGCGGAGCAGAACAAGCTACTGCGCCAGCGCATCCAGTTCCTGCGCCGCCAGACCGCCCAGAATCGCCGTCGCGCCCAACGCGCCCGCAAGCAGCAGCGCCGCCGCAACAAGAACAATCGCCGCCGCTTGAGCCGCAGGAATCGCCGCAATCGCCGTCGCGCCAACACTCGCAATCGCATTGCCAGACGCCGCCAGAGAAGGAACCGTCGTCGCAATTAGATCAGCTACCCCAGCCAGCTTTAATAGCATGCATTGACAATCGAAGCTTCTGAAATAAATCGAATACAAAAGCATATTGTGACTCAAAGAGTGGGAAAGAGAGGCAGAGAGAGGGATAGAGAGAGAGATAGAAGAGAGATTGAAAGCTTAGTTAACTGGAAGTTAAATTCCATCCCTTCTTCTCATTCGCTTATCAACAACTTTTTTATGAAGTACAAATTTATATATACATATACATATATATGTATATATACAAGTTTGACCACTTGCTAAAGAGCTTGTTAACTTTGTATCTACGCTGCAAATTTTTAGCAGTTGGATGAAGTGCTTGTCACAGCTTTCACAGGCAACCCAATTAAGGCAGATTATGGACAATAGGTTAAAGGTTGGACAACATGTTTAAGAGCTTGTTAATTTTGTATACTCTTTGCAAATATGCAAACAATATACTGCTTGTAATAGATTTGACAGGCAGATCAATGAAACAAACTTAACTTATTATTTACAGTGTATTGCCTGAAGTGACCTCACTCTAAACAAACCGTAGGGTTTTACTAAATTTTGCAGATTATAACGAGAATCTTTAGTATTGCATTTAGTCTGCATTACTTGTCAAAGTTTTAATATTTTTTGTTTGTTGAAGCTTTATATATATGTTTTTGCATTGAGTTTTCGATGATTCGCATGTTAATATCTTCTTGTTCTTTTCGTTATCTAAATCTATTTCACTTAAGACTTTCTTATTTTTTTCTCCACTTCTAAACATGTTTCTATCTTTACCTTTAAGTCCATTCGGCTTCTGGAATTCTTAGATCTTTTGTTAATTCGAATTTGAAGAAGATTTAGGTCTTGCATGTGGAGCAAGCAACTTATATGGAAGGGACTGCAATAGCTGGTATGGTTCATATGCTATATATGGATCATAAAAGCGGCCTACCAGGTTGGAACTGAGGCTGCCCTGCGGCTGGCTGGTGCACCTTCAACCCATTTGCCTCTTATTAGAAACTCAGGTTTCGGTGCGCTGGCAACTGAATTGGTTTTCACTTTTTCTGAACAACACGAGGTGTCCAATGGCCAAACGTCGGACTTAGACATGGACTGGGATTGAGACTGAGCGTTGATGATGACAGCGACAATTGAACTGGCTGGCATGATGGGCAGGGCCAAGGGCGCGCGGCAACTTTGACGAGGGAGGGCTCATTGCCAAGTGCGCGAAACGCGCATAGAAAGCAGCCAAAGCGGCCAGCGCAACGGCTCAATGGTTGAACGCTTGACTGGCTGGGACCGGGTGCCGAGATGATAAGCAGAACGAGACTCGACAGCGATGACGGTGAAGAACTATTCGCCGGGGCCTTGATGGCATGCTCAAATAGCTGCAAGCGTTATTTTTGTCTTCTCTTTTATTTTTCTCGAAAAATTGAATTCAATTCAATTGTGAATTGCGTACATTTTCTGGATAGGCAGAGTCAAATTCCCTAGGCCATTTACAGTTAGCACCCGAGCAATGGGCAATGGAATTTGGGATTTGCGATCTGGCATTTGCATAAGTATTGATGGCATCGCACTCGCAAAGGCGGGTATAAAAGGCTTTCAATTTAGGCGATAATGTATCAAACATTGATTACCAATCAGTGCGAGCACACACGACTGGGACTCGACCTCGAACTCGGACGCAACTGCCAGCAAGTGAAATCGTCTGCTCGAAAAGTTCTCATACGCTATTCCGCTGAGTAGTTTCTGCAGCTCCAACGATGAAGCATCCAGTCGCATCCTTACTACTCCTCTCCAGCCTCATGTGCCTCATGGTGCTGGCCGAGAGGCCGTCGCACATGCTGAAGGCTCGGCGCGGCTCCTATTTTAATGAGCCCGCCCTGGCACGCTCCAACGATGCCAACGCGGCTGTGGCTCTCGATGCGAATGACGACAAGGATAAGCTGAGCGAAGCAGCCGCTGTCATTGGCGGCGCCAGCAGCAGCAGCAGCAGCAGCAGCGGCAGCATCAGTGCCACGGGCAACAAAGATGCTTCCAGCGGACGGCTGTTCCTCAAGAAGTTCCTTATGTTCAAAAATATGTTCAGCAGCAACAGTCAGCCAGTGATACCCATTATCATAACTGGAGCTGGCAGCGGCACCGCTACCTCCCCGACCACCACAGTGACATCGACGGGCTCGATTCCAACGGCCACGGGCACAGTCACCACCTCGCCGACGTCACCCACATCACCGACATCGCCCACGACGGCCACAGGTCGCGAGTATTATGGCCAGCAGGAGGACGAACAGCTGGAGGGGGATGAAGCCGCTGAGGAGGAGTCCAAGCCAGCGGGTGCCGTTGCCATGGCCGCCAATGCTGAACTGATCGACGAGCAGGCCCTCCAGGCGGCACTTGCTGCCGGCGCACAGGAGTACGAGGTGTTTACCGAGGGGGATCAGGCTGACACCGGAGCCACCGAGAGCAAGGCCAGCCAGAACAATCGCATCAATCTGCGACGCAAGGGTGCTCGCCGCGGCCAGGGCCAGATGATCAGCGTGCGCATACCGCCCCGCTACCGTCGCTACTTCAAGAACGGGCAGAAGGTCATGTTGAATACCAAGAGCCGACCCAACAAACGTCGCGTCGTCCGAAGGCGTGTGCAGAACAAGAACAAGCGCTTCAACAACCGTCGTCGCGGCGGCAAGAACAAGAACAAGAAGGGCAAGGGCAAGAACAAGAACAAGCGCCCACGCCTGCCCGTGGTCTAAGCGCGGGACAAATCGCGATCCGAGCAAGAACCCGGGTATCGACGATTCCCAATGAGCAAGACAATACACATCATTTTTTTTTTCTAATTTATTATAGCTAATCTTAAATTGAAGTCGCACTTCTTTTGGTCAAACAGAATAAATGAAATCTTTCGAAGAGTACTCGACCCACTTTTACTTCTTTCCAATTGTTGAGGCCTCTTCAACGATCGTGTTGGGGCATTCAACTGCCTCAGGCACCGAGCTATTTAAGCCGCATGCTGCTGCCGTCAGCTAAGAGAGTCCAAGATGAACCGTGCCCCGTACTGGATGCTGATAATCGTGCTGATCGCACTCGCTGCCAGGCTCAGCGCCGCGGGCTGTGCCGGCGCCACACAGAAGCTGAGACTGCGTCTGCGCACCACCCCGAATGAAGTGGCCGGCGAAGAGACCGGAGAACAGCAGCTGGATCTGAGCCAGCTGAGCGAGTCACAGCTGCAGCAGCTCATGCAGCAGCTCAACCTGGCCGATGAGTACGAAGAGGATCATCGCGGCAGCAGCCGGCCCTGGAACAAGGTGCAGCGAATCATACGGCGCCAGCTAGTGCGCATACCCAAGCGCTACCTGAAGAAGCTGCTCCGGCAGTTCGGATTGGCGCGCGCCGGCAACTATCGCAGCGGTTCGCTTCAGTGGGAGCCTGAAGTGGAGGCACAGCCTGAGCTCTATTATCTGATACCGCTGGAATAAGAGATATTATGCTTTATGATAACAGTATTAAAATATAAAACCTGAATTTATTGTGCAGTTCATCAATGTGCATAAGCAGGGGCATTGGGCAATCATCAGAAAAGGTTGATTTTACAAACCACTTTTTTTAACCCATCGATTTTTTTAATGTTTGAATGCAGATTAATAGTAGGGATCCTTACGAATTCAAAAAGGTATAACATTTCAAAATCTGACAGTATTTACCCGAGATATTCAATACAAATAATCAAAAACATTTTGATTTTCGAACCGACCCCGAATTTGAGAAAAAACGTGATGTAACCCCTTGCCATTTTGTTGATTTTGGTCAAAATTTAGATTATTATATTTTTGATGCCAATCAATAGTAGTGATCCCTACGAGTCAAAAATGGTATAAAATTCCCAAATCGGACATTATTTGGCCGAGATATTAAAAAAAATCATCAGAAAAGGTTGACTTTACAAACGAATCGGTTTTTGGTCAACCACTTTTTTTAACCCATAGATTTGTAGAATGTTTGAATGCAGATTGATAGTAGGGGTCCCTACGAATTCAAAAAGGTATAACATTTCAAAATCTGACAGTATTTACCCGAGATATTTAATAAATATCATCAAAAAAGTTTTGATTTTCGAACCGATCCCGAATTTGAGAAAAAACGTGATGATTTTGTTGATTTTAGTCAACATTTAGATTTTAATACTTTTGATGCCAATCGATCGTAGTGATCTTTACGAGTCCAAAATGGTATAAAATTCCCAAATCGGACATTATTTGGCCGAGATATTCCAAAAAATCATCAAAAAAGGTTGACTTTACAAACGAATCGGTTTTTGGTCAACCACTTTTTTTAACCAATCAATTTTTTTTTATGTTTGAATGCAAATTGATAGTAGGGATCCCTACGAATTCAAAAAGGTATAACATTTCAAAATCTGACAGTATTTATCCGAGATATTTAATAAATATCATCAAAAAAGTTTTGATTTTCGAACCGACCCCGAATTTGAGAAAAAACGTGATGTAACCCCTTGCCATTTTGTTGATTTTGGTCAAAATTTAGATTTTTCTATTTTTGATGCCAATCGATCGTAGTGATCCCTACGAGTCAAAAATGGTATAAAATTCCCAAATCGGACATTATTTGGCCGAGATATTAAAAAAAATCATCAGAAAAGGTTGACTTTACAAACGAATCAGTTTTTGGTCAACCACTTTTTTTAACCCATCGATTTTTTTTTATGTTTGAATGCAAATTGATAGTAGGGATCCCTACGAATTCAAAAAGGTATAACATTTCAAAATCTGACAGTATTTACCCGAGATATTCAATAAAAATCTTCAAAAAATATTGATTTTCGAATCATTTTTTGAGAAAAAACGTGATGTAACCGCTTGCCATTTTGTTGATTTTGGTCAAAATTTAGATTTTTATATTTTTTTTTGATGCCAATCGATAGTAGTGATCCAATCGATAGTAGTAGTCCAAAATGGTATAAAATTCCCAAACCGGACATTATTTGGCCGAGATATTCCAAAAAATCATCAAAAAAGGTTGACTGTACAAACGAATCGGTTTTTGGTCAACCACTTTTCTTAACCAATCAATTTTTTTTTATGTTTGAATGCAAATTGATAGTAGGGATCCCTACGAATTCAAAAAGGTATAACATTTCAAAATCTGACAGTATTTACCCGAGATATTCAATAAAAATCTTCAAAAAATATTGATTTTCGAATCATTTTTTGAGAAAAAACGTGATGTAACCGCTTGCCATTTTGTTGATTTTGGTCAAAATTTAGATTTTTATATTTTTTTTTGATGCCAATCGATAGTAGTGATCCAATCGATAGTAGTAGTCCAAAATGGTATAAAATTCCCAAACCGGACATTATTTGGCCGAGATATTCCAAAAAATCATCAAAAAAGGTTGACTGTACAAACGAATCGGTTTTTGGTCAACCACTTTTCTTAACCAATCAATTTTTTTTTATGTTTGAATGCAAATTGATAGTAGGGATCCCTACGAATTCAAAAAGGTATAACATTTCAAAATCTGACAGTATTTATCCGAGATATTTAATAAATATCATCAAAAAAGTTTTGATTTTCGAACCGACCCCGAATTTGAGAAAAAACGTGATGTAACCCCTTGCCATTTTGCTGATTTTGGTCAAAATTTAGATTATTATATTTTTGATGCCAATCAATAGTAGTGATCCCTACGAGTCAAAAATGGTATAAAATTCCCAAATCGGACATTATTTGGCCGAGATATTTAAAGAAATCATCAAAAAAGGTTGACTTTACAAACGTATCGGTTTTTGGTCAACCACTTTTTTTAACCCATAGATTTGTAGAATGTTTGGATGCAGATTGATAGTAGGGGTCCCTACGAATTCAAAAAGGTATAACATTTCAAAATCTGACAGTATTTACCCGAGATATTCAATAAAAATCATCAAAAACATGGATTTTTGAACCTACCCCGAATTTGAGAAAAACGTGATGTAACCCCTTGCCATTTTGTTGATTTTGGTCAAAATTTAGATTTTTATATTTTTGATGCCAATCGATCGTAGTGATCCCAACGAGTCCAAAATGGTATAAAATTCCCAAATCGGACATTATTTGGCCGAGATATTCCAAAAAATCATCAAAAAAGGTTGACTTTACAAACGAATCGGTTTTTGGTCAACCACTTTTTTTAACCAATCAATTTTTTTTTATGTTGGAATGCAAATTGATAGTAGGGATCCCTACGAATTCAAAAAGGTATAACATTTCAAAATCTGACAGTATTTATCCGAGATATTTAATAAATATCATCAAAAAAGTTTTGATTTTCGAACCGATCCCGAATTTGAGAAAAAACGTGATGTAACCCCTTGCCATTTTGTTGATTTTGGTCAAAATTTAGATTTTTATATTTTTGATGCCAATCGATCGTAGTGATCCCAACGAGTCCAAAATGGTATAAAATTCCCAAATCGGACATTATTTGGCCGAGATATTCCAAAAAATCATCAAAAAAGGTTGACTGTACAAACGAATCGGTTTTTGGTCAACCACTTTTTTTAACCCATAGATTTGTAGAATGTTTGAATGCAGATTGATAGTAGGGGTCCCTACGAATTCAAAAAGGTATAACATTTCAAAATCTGACAGTATTTATCCGAGATATTTAATAAATATCATCAAAAAAGTTTTGATTTTCGAACCGATCCCGAATTTGAGAAAAAACGTGATGTAACCCCTTGCCATTTTGTTGATTTTGGTCAAAATTTAGATTTTTATATTTTTGATGCCAATCGATCGTAGTGATCCCAACGAGTCCAAAATGGTATAAAATTCCCAAATCGGACATTATTTGGCCGAGATATTCCAAAAAATCATCAAAAAAGGTTGACTGTACAAACGAATCGGTTTTTGGTCAACCACTTTTTTTAACCCATAGATTTGTAGAATGTTTGAATGCAGATTGATAGTAGGGGTCCCTACGAATTCAAAAAGGTATAACATTTCAAAATCTGACAGTATTTACCCGATATATTCAATAAATATCATCAAAAAAGTTTTGATTTTCGAACCGACCCCGAATTTGAGAAAAAACGTGATGTAACCCCTTGCCATTTTGCTGATTTTGGTCAAAATTTAGATAATTATATTTTTGATGCCAATCAATAGTAGTGATCCCTACGAGTCAAAAATGGTATAAAATTCCCAAATCGGACATTATTTGGCCGAGATATACCAAAAAATCATCAAAAAAGGTTGACTTTACGAACGAATCGGTTTTTGGTCAACCACTTTTTTTAACCCATAGATTTGTAGAATGTTTGAATGCAGATTGATAGTAGGGGATCCTACGAATTCAAAAAGGTATAACATTTCAAAATCTGACAGTATTTACCCGAGATATTCAATAAAAATAATCAAAAACATTTTGATTTTCGAACCGACCCCGAATTTGAGAAAAACGTGATGTAACCCCTTGCCATTTTGTTGATTTTGGTCAAAATTTAGATTATTATATTTTTGATGCCAATCAATAGTAGTGATCCCTACGAGTCCAAAATGGTATAAAATTCCCAAATCGGACATTATTTGGCCGAGATATTCCAAAAAATCATCAAAAAAGGTTGACTTTACAAACGAATCGGTTTTTGGTCAACCACTTTTTTTAACCCATAGATTTGTAGAATGTTTGAATGCAGATTGATAGTAGGGGATCGTACGAATTCAAAAAGGTATAACATTTCAAAATCTGACAGTATTTACCCGAGATATTCAATAAAAATCTTCAAAAAATATTGATTTTCGAATCATTTTTTGAGAAAAAACGTGATGTAACCGCTTGCCATTTTGTTGATTTTGGTCAAAATTTAGATTTTTATATTTTTTTTTGATGCCAATCGATAGTAGTAGTCCAAAATGGTATAAAATTCCCAAACCGGACATTATTTGGCCGAGATATTCCAAAAAATCATCAAAAAAGGTTGACTTTACAAACGAATCGGTTTTTGGTCAACCACTTTTCTTAACCAATCAATTTTTTAATGTTTGAATACAGATTGATAGTAGGTATCTCTACGAATTCAAAAAGGTATAACATTTCAAAATCTGACAGTATTTATCCGAGATATTCAATAAATATCATCAAAAACATTTTGATTTTCGAACCGACCCCGAATTTGAGAAAAAACGTGATGTAACCCCTTGCCATTTTGTTGATTTTGGTCAAAATTTAGATTATTATATTTTTGATGCCAATCGATCGTAATGATCCCCACGAGTCCAAAATGGTATAAAATTCCCAAACCGGACATTATTTGGCCGAGATATTCCAAAAAATCATCAAAAAAGGTTGACTGTACAAACGAATCGGTTTTTGGTCAACCACTTTTCTTAACCAATCAATTTTTTTTTATGTTTGAATGCAAATTGATAGTAGGGATCCCTACGAATTCAAAAAGGTATAACATTTCAAAATCTGACAGTATTTATCCGAGATATTTAATAAATATCATCAAAAAAGTTTTGATTTTCGAACCGACCCCGAATTTGAGAAAAAACGTGATGTAACCCCTTGCCATTTTGTTGATT
Source organism: Drosophila montana (assembly GCF_035044405.1). Lineage (NCBI taxonomy): Eukaryota > Metazoa > Arthropoda > Insecta > Diptera > Drosophilidae > Drosophila > Drosophila montana. The sequence goes on from NW_026996772.1 coordinate 899,142, forward strand.
TTGGTCAAAATTTAGATTTTTCTATTTTTGATGCCAATCGATCGTAGTGATCCCTACGAGTCAAAAATGGTATAAAATTCCCAAATCGGACATTATTTGGCCGAGATATTAAAAAAAATCATCAGAAAAGGTTGACTTTACAAACGAATCAGTTTTTGGTCAACCACTTTTTTTAACCCATCGATTTTTTTTTATGTTTGAATGCAAATTGATAGTAGGGATCCCTACGAATTCAAAAAGGTATAACATTTCAAAATCTGACAGTATTTACCCGAGATATTCAATAAAAATCTTCAAAAAATATTGATTTTCGAATCATTTTTTGAGAAAAAACGTGATGTAACCGCTTGCCATTTTGTTGATTTTGGTCAAAATTTAGATTTTTATATTTTTTTTTGATGCCAATCGATAGTAGTGATCCAATCGATAGTAGTAGTCCAAAATGGTATAAAATTCCCAAACCGGACATTATTTGGCCGAGATATTCCAAAAAATCATCAAAAAAGGTTGACTGTACAAACGAATCGGTTTTTGGTCAACCACTTTTCTTAACCAATCAATTTTTTTTTATGTTTGAATGCAAATTGATAGTAGGGATCCCTACGAATTCAAAAAGGTATAACATTTCAAAATCTGACAGTATTTATCCGAGATATTTAATAAATATCATCAAAAAAGTTTTGATTTTCGAACCGACCCCGAATTTGAGAAAAAACGTGATGTAACCCCTTGCCATTTTGCTGATTTTGGTCAAAATTTAGATTATTATATTTTTGATGCCAATCAATAGTAGTGATCCCTACGAGTCAAAAATGGTATAAAATTCCCAAATCGGACATTATTTGGCCGAGATATTTAAAGAAATCATCAAAAAAGGTTGACTTTACAAACGAATCGGTTTTTGGTCAACCACTTTTTTTAACCCATAGATTTGTAGAATGTTTGGATGCAGATTGATAGTAGGGGTCCCTACGAATTCAAAAAGGTATAACATTTCAAAATCTGACAGTATTTACCCGAGATATTCAATAAAAATCATCAAAAACATGGATTTTTGAACCTACCCCGAATTTGAGAAAAACGTGATGTAACCCCTTGCCATTTTGCTGATTTTGGTCAAAATTTAGATTATTATATTTTTGATGCCAATCAATAGTAGTGATCCCTACGAGTCAAAAATGGTATAAAATTCCCAAATCGGACATTATTTGGCCGAGATATTTAAAGAAATCATCAAAAAAGGTTGACTTTACAAACGAATCGGTTTTTGGTCAACCACTTTTTTTAACCCATAGATTTGTAGAATGTTTGGATGCAGATTGATAGTAGGGGTCCCTACGAATTCAAAAAGGTATAACATTTCAAAATCTGACAGTATTTACCCGAGATATTCAATAAAAATCATCAACAAAAATTGATTTTCGAATCATTTTTTGAGAAAAAACGTGATGTAACCCCTTGCCATTTTGTTGATTTTGGTCAAAATTTAGATTTTTATATTTTTTTTATGCCAATCGATAGTAGTGATCCAATCGATAGTAGTAGTCCAAAATGGTATAAAATTCCCAAATCGGACATTATTTGGCCGAGATATTCCAAAAAATCATCAAAAAGGGTTGACTTTACGTGACTCCGCCGATTTAAAAATATGTAAATTATCCAATTTAAATAGAAATACAATTTTGATTGTGGCTAATTTGACATAGAAACGTTATTTCAAAAACTTAGTTATGTGTGGAACCATTTCGTTGAGTATGGAGCACGTAATATTGCAGCACAATGCGTTGCATACTTTTCGGCTTCGTTATCAAATGACATTTTGCGATCGGCAAAGCTCAGCAGTAGCAAAAGCTCCGTTAAAACTGGAATACTTTTGTTAGGCTATCTTAAATGAAGACATTTCTTAATACTGCTACCCTTACTATACTATTAATATTCAATAGTGCTGAATTCAGTTGCACTTCATGTAAGTGTAGTATATTTAACAGCTGATCGGTATATTTATATACGGGCAACTTGGCTATTTGGGCTTTGGTCACACTTGTTGCAAAAGCTGCGCTGGTGGCGTGTTGTTTACTTGCGGACAATTGTCGCTCCCTCTGTGATTAGATCCAATTACACACAGACACACACACACAGGCGCGCATCCATACCCAATCAAGAATCACGATGGCAAGCGGATTACTGGCTGGCAAAGTGGCGTTCGTGACAGGTGCGTATCAGATTTGAGGGCCAGTCGAGTGAACTTTGATCTGTGTTTCGAATTTTAGGCGCCGGTTCTGGCATTGGACGTGCCACCTGTCGCATATTGGCACGTGACGGCGCCAAGGTCATTGCCGCGGATCGCAATCTGGAGTCGGCTCAGGAGACGGCCAAGCAGCTGGGCGCCGAGCGAGCTGCCGCTGTGGAGGTGGACGTCTCGTCGGCGCAGAGCGTCCAGAGTGCGGTGGCCGCGGCGCTGGCACAGTTCAAGCAGGCGCCCAGCATTGTGGTCAACTCGGCCGGGATCACCCGTGACGGCTACCTGCTCAAGATGCCCGAGCGCGATTACGATGATGTGTACAGTGTCAACCTGAAGGGCACGTTTCTGGTGACGCAACAGTTCGCCAAGGCGATGATCGAGCAGCAGCTGACCGACTGCAGCATCGTCAATCTATCGAGCATTGTGGCGAGGCTGAACAATGTGGGCCAGGCTAACTATGCGGCCACCAAGGCGGGCGTCATCTCCTTCACGGAGGTGGCATCCAAGGAGTTCGGCAAGTTCGGCATACGCGTCAATTGCATTCTGCCCGGCTACATAGACACGCCCATGGTGGCGGTGGTGCCCGATAAGATCAAGCAGCAGGTGGTCCAGCGCTGTCCGCTGGGCCGCTTGGGCCAGCCCGAGGAGATTGCCGAGGTAATTGCCTTCCTCGCCTCCCAGAAGTCCGCCTACGTGAACGGAGCAGCCATTGAGGTCACCGGCGGCCTCAAGTGAAGCCGTAAGCTCGTGAAGCTCGGATCGCTGCCCGCCCTGAAAAAGAAGCCGTTTGCATTTATTTGTTATAGCTAAACAATTAAACCCTTTATTATTTTTAGTTAAATTTACTTGCTGATAAGCTTTTTTTGATTCAGCGATCAGCTGTTGCTAATTGCTGATTAGCGACTTGCGCCATCTAGCGGCAAGCTTTACAAGCACAGTTTGGCGCTATTCGCGCTTCAATTCAAAAACCCACTAGACTGAAGATTAATTTAATACAATTAAAATGTAGTCCCAAATAATGTGCTTTGGCAACATTTTGCCTAAAATGTATGTAGATCTTGGTAAAGTTGACCGTGAACTCTTTTTGCATATCGTATAGAAATTAAAAGATTTCAGTCTGGAACTTGACATCCGTACACTCCATACTATCCGCACTATTGCCATAGATAAATATCGATTGTAATTATAGCACGGACTGCATTTCGGTGGCATTGCGGTTGTCCCATTGTCCCAGTGCGGTCACAAAGGGAGACAGTGTCGCGTTTTTAGAGGGTGGGGTTGTGGTGCAGCCCAAGGAGCGGGAAAAGGGGATGAAAGGGGACACGGCTGCCAAAGTGTACAATATTAATATATTTCACAATTCCCCAGCTGCTAATTAACTTGGCCACACCAACACATTTACGCACATACACACGCACGCAAAACGAGCCATATATGTGTGTGTGCGTGTGTGTGTGAGCTTGTACATATGTTGGTCGGTTTGTTTGAGCACCACATTTGGGTGGGTTACGCCTGTGGTCGTGCGTGCAATTTAAATAATGAAGACATTTTATTAATTCAAGAAATTCAACTCGCCTGCCTCAAATATGAGCCACACACACACTCACACACGCACACACACTAACATACACATACGAGCAATTACACAGAACGGGTCGCCAGGACATTAAGCAACATCAGACCAAGAGCAAAAGTTTCGACTGCGGCACCAACCCCCGCTATCCCAGCCAGACCCAGTTCATGCCAATGCGGTCCACATTAAGCGCGTGTGTGTGTGTGTGTGTGTGTGTGCGGTGTGTGTGTGTAACGTTTTGCCCATTTCGTTTTTAGTGCATAGTGAAAAACAAAACATTTCCTAATCATATGGCCAAAGTCGCAACCCACCAGGCACACACACACACATTAAGCTAGAGCAGGGGAGTAGAGCGTAGGCAAGGGGCTGGCTGTCGCCCCGCACCACGCACTACGAACTCCCCGCTGCTTCCCGCTGCTGCCCGCTGCCCGCCTCGCTATAGCGTTAACAATTAACAACACAACGCACTGCGACAACGACAACCCAACGCCTGGCAGCCACTTGAGTCATAAAACAGCCCAATGGTGACCCCAATCAACCCACACTCCACACTCCACACACACACACATCCACCCAATCACACACACACACACATGCACTGTGCAAACCACTCGCCATATCTCATGTTAATGAAATCGTAACTCTTCGTGCGACTTGTGTCCGTTTTTTGTCTGCTGCGCAGCACGTTGCCGTAGCCGTTGCCTTTGTCGATGACGTGCGTCAGGCTCCAGCCAGGGGGCACGTTGTTGTCGCCGGCTCCAAGCTCGAGATGCATGCTGCAGCCACCAATTGTTCATAAAACTGCGGCTGCTGTTGCCTGTTGGGTGGTGGATGCCAGCGCACTAGGCGGGTGATTAACTCAGAACTTTGCCGGAACGTGAGCAAACCCAGCGAACAAAAAAAGTAGGAAAAGTAAAGCAAATAGTAAGCGAGCAGTCGGTTGCTACCGACTGACAGATACTCTGCACACAGCAGCCACAAAATTGCTATGGAATTGTTATTTTGCTTAGCTTCAGATCAGATTGTCAGATCTTAGACTTTTGCACAGGCAGGCAGACTGAGAGACAAAGCCAATATGCCCGCCGTCAACAGGGTATATCAGGGTATACTCAAAAGAAAAAAAAACAACACGAATTAGCACTCAAATTTTGAACTTCGAATTTCTAAACGAGCCCAAGGCGATTCGCGTTATTTTTTTTATTGAAAACTAGAAAATAACTTTTGTAAAGCAGAAAAAACTTTTTAAAATCTAGACAAATTTGAAAGGAAAATTGCGCTGAATTTCAGAAAAGTAAAAACTTTTTCATTAATACAAAAAATAAATTTTTTTAAATTGATATTTTGGTATCATTTTTGTTAAAAGAAACTTCAATTTTTTACTTTTTTCTGGAGAGTATAGAGAAAGGCGCTGCAGGAGCATTATTTACATTGCGGATAATGTGGTGTAGGCTGGGTGCGGATATCGCTGGCCTGATCCGTACACCCACACACACACGCACACATACACACACAGGTCATGCCGGCGGTGCGTGCGCCTGCAACTCACGATAGTTTCCACAACAATGTCAAGCCAATTAACACAGTAAACCGCAATTGCAACTTCCGACGACTAAGTGCACGTAGTGCTCCTATAGTTATAGCCCGACCCCAGCCACTTGCCACGCCCACTATGGGCTGGTTGGGGCCGGGGTCGGGGGCCCTGTTGGTTGGCGGCTTGAGGGTCGTTTGTGACAAAGGCAACTAATTTAGTTTAACGCGCGTCGCGCGCGCGGCCGCTAAATTTCTTGCGGATCGTGCAACGGCCGGCACTCGACCAGAAACCAGGAGCCAGGCACTCTCTCTCTGTGTGTGTGTGTGTGTGTGTGTGTATTTGTGTGCGACCCTTACGCACTCATTAAGCATTTTTAGTCGAGCTTAGCGAGCCGTTTGTTTGCATTGTCAACTGACTTTGCCTCACAGCCCACACCCCTTGCGCGCCCTTTGTTTCATGCCAGGACACACGATTCCCCCGCACATTTAAATGTACACACACACACACACACACACACACATGCGCCTGGTTGGCTTTGGTGGTGCGACGCTTTTTAATTTCACTTCTGTTTGTTTGATTTTTAGCTTTTACAGCTGACAGTTTTGTGAGGCGACAGTTGGCAGCTCTGACACCACCAGCAGCAGTCGCACCACCGTCAGCAGCCATCGGGTGGGTCAAATTAAAAATGTTGCGGCACTTTATTTGAGTTTTTGGCAGCAGCAAATGTAGCCAGTCTGACTTTGAAGTCGCCAAAATTAACTAAAAAAAAAACATAAACGAAAAAAATAAGTAAATATGAATGAATACAAATTTGAGAGCTCTGTCAAATTTTTGCAATAAATTTTTATTTATTTCTTTATGCTTTTCATATAATTTTTATATATATTTTTGTTGCTTTTGTTTTTGTTATTTTTTTTTGCTTTCTTTTGTTTATATCGTTTATTTGCTTTGTAACTGGCCTTTTGTATACATAAAACTTTTGTTCATTTTGCTTAATTACTGATAAAAATATCGACAGCTACCAAATTTAGCAATTTAATGCAATTCACTGTTCTTAATTGCTACCAAGAAGAAAAAAAATGATAAACACCAAATATATATATATATATATGTATATGTATATATTTAGTTCGATGTGTTGCCTTTGCACTTTAACTAGGCATTTCCCATATGCAATTTGTTTATATATCAAAAACTCGAACGAAGCTAAAGGCTGTCTATGCTATTAAATAGAAAAAAAAAAATGATATATATATATATATGTAGATACATGCTAAACTTAGTGTGTAAATGCGTATGTTAATGGCATACTACAGCTAGGATATATATATATATATATATATGTAAATATATATATGTATGTATATGCGGATTAATTAACGTTATACACTTAGAAGTACACTTAGCAAAATTGAACTTACGAACTTGTTGCTACTTTTTTTTCTTTCTGTTATTTTAAGTATTTTTGCTTGAAACTTGTTTGCCAGCTTATTAAGTTTTTGTTGAATTTTTGTATTTTATTCGTTTTTTGAAGATTTTCTGAGCTTAGTGCGTGGGCGTGTCATAAGTTAAGGCGACTGCTTAAAAGTTGAGTATTTAGCTGCTAACTTTTCTATTTCAAATACATTTTTTCATTGCTTAAACTCTCTACTCAAACAAAAAAAAATCTCTTAAAAATACTACTAGATTATTAAAAAAAACAAAAAAAATGCACAGCTTAAATACTATCAGGTACTTTGGCATAATTTTCTTAAGCAACACACACTGCTGCACATAAGTATGTGCACGTTTGTCTTGCAAGCACATTAAATTAACTTTTCACATGCTACTTTTACACTTCTTCCACTTAATTTTTTGTTGTTAGTTTTTGTTTTTTTTTGCTTTGCGCGCCTCTTGTTGCACTTTGAAAAAAGTGTTGCCTACATTTGAGCTGACATGGAGAGTTTCGGATATACATATAATAGAAGGATATGTAAGAGTTTTAGATAGCTTTGAGATATGAAACTGTTAAAAAGGAGAGAAAAAGTTTTTTTTTTCAAAGCATAAGCCAAGCATGTTTTTTTTTTAAATATTTTCTTTTGCACAACAAAGGCACGCAATTTGTTTTTTCTTCTATTTAATGTGTATATATATATATATATATATTTTTTTTTTTTTAATTTTTGCTTTTTTTTCAGTTAAAATGTTTGCTTTAATTTTTGCTGTGTAATAAATAATCTTTGTAAGGCGTTTCTTAACATGCAGCAAGTCTCTAAGAACTTGTAAATGCGCAACATTCTAGCTTATCCAACTATATATAGTCTATATAAATCGGGCCACTTACAACTAGCGATAGAAATTGAATTTGTTACGCCAAAGCCAAGCGGCATAGATCTGACATTCGACTAAGTTAGGCAAGAGAAAAAAATGTAGTTGCTATATATGTGTGTGTCTGTGTGTGTGTGTGTGTGTGTGTGTGTAAAATTAAAGTAAAATACTAAGTATGTCTGTAGTTAGTTATAGGTCTAGTAGTCCACCTAAAGTTAGCCTAGTTACGTGCTGCCTAATCAGACGTGGCATGAGCTCTCTTTAACCTTAAGCTATACAATGCGAATTTTTGGTTGCTAAAAAATGTTGCAGGGTCCTCCAAACTTACCCCTCGACCTGTGCCCTGTGCGACGCCCAACGATCGCCCGCTGCCCTTGAGATCAGACTTGCGAGTGGTTGCTTGGGCGGCTGCTTGGGCTGGCGCTCGGGCTGGCCTGGTGGGGCGGCACACAGTCGGGGCCGGCCACTTGGGCAGTCGGCGCTTAGACTGCCGTCGGCGGCGGCAGCAGCGAGGAATTGGACGTGCGCAAATATGGATTACCATAGATGGCGCTGTAGCGCGGATCCACGCTGAGGGCCATTGAGCTGGGCACCACCACGTGGGTGGTGGTGGCGGTGCTCTGATTGCTGCAGCTGCCATTCGGCGAGGAGCTAACCACCGAGGCGGTGGTCGACTGCAGGCTGGGCAGACCGTTCTCCTGGCGTATCTCGCGTGCTCCAATTATGCTGCCCGTCAGGCTGCCGCCGCTGCTGTTGGTCAGAAAGGTCATGGGAACGCTTTGCACCGCCGACTGTTGCTGTTGTTGTTGCTGCTGCTGCTGCTGCTGGTGATGGTGGTGCTGGTGTTGCTGTTGCTGTTGCTGCTGCAGCTGCAGCTGGTTCTGATGGTTGTTCTGCAGTATGGTGGAGCTGCCATTGGACTTGGTCGAGCAGGAGGTCAGATACTGTGGCGGCGGGCTGTAGTGTGTGCTGTAGTCGCCATAGGGCACATAGCCGCCGGATATGTCCACCTTGAGGTCGCTGTAGTTGGAGGTGCGATCGCCGGGTTCCATTTTGCAGCTGACGCCGCCGTTCTTTGTGATCTGATGTTCGCTGATGACATCCGCTGGTGGCAGCTTGGTGCGCTTCTTGCACTTGATGTATAGTGTGATGATGATGAGCACAAGGATGAGGCTGGTCACCGCCGAAATGCCGACCACAATGGTCTTCAATAGGGCGACGGTCTCTGATGAAGTGGAGCAATGGGTCAGGGGCAAGGACATACATTAATTAAATACCAAGCTGCGGCTAAAGGACTATTGTCTTATTCTAATAACTGACTAACGTCTAAAGCTTACCTTTTGGCTGCAGCTGAATCTCGGCCACATCGTTGCCATAGTCGTTGACCACGGTGCAGTTGTATTTGCCATAGTGATAGGCCTGGCTGTCGCGTATGATGAGCGTGCTCTTCACGCCGCCTGGCACCGCGTCCACCAATATCGAATAGTCGTGACCGGACTCGGAGCTGATCTCCTGGCCATTGAACGTCCACGAGACGTGGCGAGCGCGTGGCACGCTGCTGGCAAAGCACTCAATGCGCGCCGTATCGCCGACCAGGCCGTACTGGGATCGCTGCGAGCTGATGCTGGGCGAGCCCTTCAGATAGACATAGGCATCCGCCGATATCTCAGCATAGCCTGGCACATTCGCCTTGCAGTAGTAGCGTCCGGCTGTCTCGTTGCTCACGCTGAAGGTCAGATTGGAGCTGGTGCCAACGACTCGATCGCTGGGATGCTGTATCCAGACAATCTCCGGCGGCGGATTGCTGTCCACCTCGCAATTGAGCGACACAATGCTGCCAAAGTCCGCCTCCATGGACTGTGGACGCTGCTTGAAACTGGGCGCATCTGTGGATGGGGATAGTGAAGCAGTCGTTAGGACTGCCGAACAGGATCGAGCTAATGCACACTTACAGCTTATGTCCAGCGTCTCGCTGTCCTCGCTCTTGCCCACCGAATTCTGTACCTCGCATTTGACAATGGCATCATGGAACTTGCGCGTCACGTTGCGTATGACCTGCAGATGGAGATTGTGATTGCGTTTGAGATTGCGATTGCGATTGCGATTCAGTCAGAGAATGACGGCAAATTGTGGGAACGTTATGTCTTTCCGGCAGCCGCAACTGGTTCTTGTTGGGGTCTGGTCAACTCCCCAGCCCCAGTTGTAATTGCCATGACAAAATAGCTCAGCAATAGCGACCCGGCCCACCAGCATTATACAACATTTTTATCGCAGCGGCAGCAAACTTGCTCTAATTATGCGGCTCGCTGCTGGAATGTGGACGTGGCCAGGCCAGCAGCCACGTTTTTCTATTGCGCAACAACGGAAGAGATGGATCGGCGAAGGGGGCCGGTTGCCCTGCCAGTTGCTGGAGCACTTACCATCTCAGTTTTTTGACCGCCTATAATTGGCTCGTCGTTGATGTACCAGCGATAACGGACATCGCTCGGATTGGCATCAGCACGGCACTCGAGTCGCACCTGTGCATGCTCCACGATGCGCTGAACGGCCCCAATCGCTGAGCCAGAGACAGAGCCGCTGGCGCTAGCGCTACCGCTTCCAGATCCAATCACATTCACCTTGACTTTCGGCGCGTACTTCACCTGTTAAACGGAAGGTTAAACAAACAATAGAAAACGGCTAACGAAAGCAAACAATGCAAGAAATATGGGAAATAATGTAAGGGCCTAGTTCAACTTGTTGACTAGCCAAGCTGGTCTGGATGCCGAATGGAATTTGTGAGACTGAAAGTATTGTAAGGAGTGATGTGAGTGCAGGGCAGTTGCTAGTTTTCTTATTCTTATTTAGTTATTCCATCTTTATTTCTTTCACATAGCAAAAGAGCTGCGTGTGCTTCTTGGCCTTTGCATCTGGTCTGCTCATCTTCCGGTCAGCGAAAAATATTAATAATGCGTTGAACTGTCAGAGTCTGATTGGATTGAGCTACTGAGGTTAGACTAAATTGAATTCTCATTATGGTTAGCTTCAAGCTGTGCCCACTCTGTCGGGACATTTCATTAGGCACCATCCATAATTAGTTTCAAGAGCGCTTTATGAATTTGTCAGCTGGTTGAGCCCCGGCTTTCAGTCAAGAAACGGAACACAGGACTGCAAATGTGTGGGCAATTGACAGACAAGTGTGGCACTCGGCCCGGGTGTATGGTAAGACTTTATTTCTGGGGCATTTTGACAGCTGGCCGAGGTCTTCGTAAGCCCTTGCATGCTTTCACTTAACTAATAATTTACCCTTGCCCTGTGTGCCATATGCCTTATGTTGTACTATGAATTAGCCCATCACTGTCAGGCCGTGTCCAACACAGAAGCCCATTCACAACGAAAGAAAAAAAAATAAACGATTGGACTGGGCAGCACGGGCAGCACTGGGCAGCACTGGGCAGCATCACGTAATATTGATAGTTGGCTCAAGCGTTGACTGTGACGCGTCAGCGCATTGTGCTAGGCACCTAGATAAGGCCTGGTCCCATTCACTGACCAGACCGATGCTGAAATTGCAATGGAACTCTGCAACAACAGCACAGACAGCTGCACTGTTCGGTTCGGCTATGAGGCTTTGGGAATTGAATGGAATGGAATGGAATTTAAGGGGCGGATTCTCAGGGTGGCGACGCTTACCTCGACACGTATTTTGGCTGAGCGATAGGTGCGGTCTGCCGTGTTCTGTGCCTGGCACGTGAAATTCGTGTTGTGGTGCTCCTTTTTGGGTGTGAGGCGCAGCAGCGATTTCGCCGTATAGCGTCGCAGATCGGGCAGCGGTATAACCGTATACTCTATGTTATCCGTTAGTACGTTGCCCAGGCCATCAATCCATGTAATCTGTGAGGGAGAGAGAGACATGTGGCGGGTAAGTGTTAGCTCAATTGTGGGCTAGGTAGTCAGCCAGTCGTCTGGCAGTCTGTCAGTCTGGCAGTCGAACAGTCGGGCAGCCTGATATAGAAACGTTAACAGAGGCTAACTCGGCCACACGGTCTGACTGGCATCCATTGTTTGTTTGATTGGTTTCGACTGACCCCGTGTGAAAGTACGCTTTCAACATGCTGCGGTTTGGCTGCTGCCCGGACTGTCGCGTACTGCAGTCGACTATCCAGCTATGTAGCATGCATGTGTGCGTGCTATTGCTTACCTCGGCTGCGGGCTTGCCGCCTATTGACACACACTCAATCTCCACCCTGCGATCCTCGGTGGCATAGATGACATCGCCCTGCGTTATTTTGGGCGCTTCCGGCGGCACCAGCACTGTGAGACCCGCAAATGTGGAACGTATGGCCGGCTGGCCCTCTGGACCGGGACTCACTTGGCACTGATACTTGGCATCATCGTCCAGCATCACCGGATAGATGTCCAGCGAATAGTCGCCCTCCTCATCGCTGCCCACCATGCCGTAGCGCTCAAACCCACTCAGATCACGGGACGTGCCCAGGCCAAAGTCATCCTTCGTCCACTGCAGTGTGCCCTGTTTGTTGATGACGCGACAGGGCAGCGTTACCCGTGCGCCGACCACAGCCGTCTGGTCCTGCGGCTCCATGGCGAAGCGCTGGTTCTGATAGCTCGTATACAGCGATGGAGTCGCCCCAGCCGCATCCACGCCCACCAGAACCAACAGCAGCAGCGCTGCCAGCGCCAGATGCTTGTCCATGCCTCCTCGTTCTAGCTCTTTTCGCTTCGTTGTCATGATGCCAAGCTGCGAAATGGGTGGGAAAGAGAGAGCTGATTAGTCGTCGCGTTAAGTTCGCTGTGCCTGTGAATTTTGCGGTGCATCTAAAAGTATGCAATGCTTTTTTTGCTGCCTTGACATTGGCTCGGGCTCGGAAGAAAACCAAATAGAATAAAAACTAATAATATTAAATAAAATAAACAATTCGCCATTTTGTTGCACAAATTGCTTGGGGCTCTTTTCAAGTATTATTATTGCGTTTATTGTTTATTGCTGATGCTGGCGCGTGTTTTTATATTCTTTTATTTATGGTTTTTTATTTCTTATTTTTTTCTTGTCTCTGCCTGCAAGTGTACGTGCGCACAAATAAAAATATAAATATAAAAAAATGAAGCAAGAAAACCGCGAACAAACAAAGAAACGAATAACATTCAAATTAGCCAAAAGTCTATGGAGTCTGAAGTGCGCGGCGTTTACACTGGTCCGCCTGGTACGGGTACGGGCCCAGGGTTACGTTTACGACCACCGAAACATATAAACGAGGAATGTGCAAAAATGTGGCCCGGCAATTCGTAAAATGTTAAAAATGTGCGCGCGTCATAAATATAAAAAATAAAGATGCGAAATATGAAATGCGGCGTGCAATAAAAAAAGGGTTGCCAGACAGCAGGCAGACAAGCCAAGTCACGACTGCTGGATACTCTGTCTCTCCTTCTCTCTCTCTCTCTCTCTGCAGAGTAATAAGTAAGTGAGCATGTATAATCGATCTTAACCTGATCTCAGTCAAGATGCGTAAAGGTGGTTCGATATATGCTATCGGGAGAGATTGGGTGAGATAGGGTGTAAGTTTTCGTTTTTACTCAGGGAATTCCGTAAAGACTTTCCTATCGAGCAACTCTTACCAAAGCCCCGCTGTTTGAATAGTTGAGCTAAATGGCCCACAAAAGCTGGCGTTCATGCGACTAGCTCTTGAATTATGAACTATTTATATGAACTTTGGCCAAATTATTGATTTGAATATCGATCGTTGGCCTCTTACGAGCATTCGTTGAGCTTAAAAACATAATGAGTTTAACCCCAAGCCAACTACTGTGTGTGTGTTTATCGATTCAATTCTTGGGCAACGTTGCCGCACAGCGTTTAATAAATTGCAGCTGAAATAAATACCTCCATTTGTACGGATATGTGTGCATATCTAAACACATACATATACACACATATCTATAAGCACCATCTAACCAATCAGGTGGTGTGCGTGTGCACCACACGGCGCTGTCATTAAACGCTGCACTTTGGGACCGTTGATTAGCTCCCAACTGTCCAACCGGCAACGACTTCGACCCCGACCCCGACCCCGACCCCAACCCCAACCCCAACCCCGACTCCGTCTCCAAATCCGAGTTCAACTCCGACTCCTACTCCGACTTCAACAGCGACTCTGCCTTCGTCCAAGTGCCTGCCCCACCCCCCCGCCTTTCACCTGTCGGCGGTTCATTGCTTGCTGTCAGGTGCGACCTGTGCTTGAATTTTCTCACGCATTTTTTTTCTTCACATTTTCAGTATATATATTATATATATACCATATATCTTTCTATATATGTATATTCTTTGGCAAGTAAGTAGTTCGCTTCCGCCACTTGGCGTCTATTGCTTTTCAACTAATTTTGTTTTCTTGTAGTTCGCGGCTGTTATTTGTTTTTATTGCATTTATACGGAAATTGGCGCTCCTCACACACACACGCGCAGACAGAGAAAATTATAGCAGAGCATAAAAAAAAACAGAGACGACGCCATGACACCGAAGAAGAAGAAGAAGAAGCAGCAGCAGCAGCAGAAATCCATAAAACCAAAGAGCAGCCCAAAACGCACAAAGCAAAAGATTACCGCGTTTGCTTCCGTTTCAGACTAAGGGAATGGAAGAGCAACAGCGAGCGATATGAAGCAGAGAGCAGGGAGCAGGGAGCAGGGGGGAAGCAGGGTATACCCCAAGACCTGGAAATGACTTAAAATTAGAGCCATGCACTGAGTTTTCGGGCTCTCACATGAGTGTGAGTGGGAACCATCTGGACTGACCGAAAGACCGAGACGATGGCCGCTAATTAAAAGTGATTATAGACACGCTCGTTTATCGCCAGCTCCACACCGTTTGCTACTCTCTCTCTCTCTTTCTTTTTTATGTTGTACTTCTTTTTTTTCTTACGTTATGCTGGAAAATGTCGAACAGCCAGAGATTTCACTTTCAGCCACACGCGATATATGTATGTACATAAGTGTTCAGTTTATTGTCATTTGATACACGAGCATCATGTCGAATTGCAAAATACGTACTCAGTTACCAAACTCTGTAGCCGGAGGTCATATTAGCTATGTGGTCTATTTTTAATTGCACCATATGACACTTTCTCCCAGTTTTATATGTTACATCTCAATATGCTGATCAGAATGGGGAAAAAATAAGCTCTGCTTAAATTACAATAATTAATAGAACACAGTAATCTCCTCAATTTGTTTTTAACATTATTTTTTTATGGTTTTAAGCTCTAGTATTTTGTCAAAATCAAGCTTATAGAATATGTATTCAATAAAATCGATGTGTAAAATGAAAAGTTTATTGTTTTCCTGAGAATTTTCATTTAACATAAAATTGTATATTATTGTTTACTAAAACCTCCCAAAAACCAACTTGAATGTATCCAAAACATGCGTTTTAATAAGAATTTTAGCGCATATTAAATGTGTTTTTAACTGTTAATAGAGCAGTAATAATGCTGAGCTACTCGAAAAATGAAGTTTATCGTTGTTCTGTGTCACAGGTAGATTTCTTAAGAGATTTGCAAGCCGAAGAGATTCCCAAAAGCTCTTAAGACTCTGTTATTTATTATTTATTATTTGTGCCAATTAAAATTATTTCTATTTATCATGTTGAATTGTGTGTCAGATCAGCTAGCTGAGCAGGGCTTAAGGACCAATTCGAATGTGTGCACACACACTCAAACACACTGAAACACACTGAAACACACACGCATAAAATAGGTATATTAAGCTATTTATTTGATTTATGCAATTCTCATATCCGTATTTCGCATCAAAGATTCATTCCAAGCGCTGTTCGCTGTGCGCTGTTCGCATTTTATTAATTAAATATTTATTATGAGATTTTCGAATTTCGATTCACTTAATTTTTATCTGTTGTCTCTTTCCCTTTCAATCTCTCTTTCACCCGCTCTCTCTCTCTCTCTCTCGTGTGGAGACTCCACACACTGGCAATGACTGATTTGGCAGGCATGGGGTCCCCGCTTGAAACCAAAATGCCAATCATTCGACAAAAAAAACATTTCCGCTCCAAACGCTTTCCGCTCCAGTTTTCAATTTTTGCTGCCGCTTGCTGCTGCCAGTTGTCGGTTGCCCGTTGGCTGGTTGCAAGCTGAGAGTTGCCCCAACTGGCTGCAGCTACAGTAATTATTTTCAGGCGACGCTTATCACACATAAATCTCTAGTTGGCTCTGGTCAACCAATCGATGCAGCAGCAGCAGCATCGATGACTGGGGGAGCGAACAGAGCAGAGAACAGAGCGGCGGCAGCCGGGACGAGGGCAGCTTGTTTTGTCAGCGTCACTTCCCTGCCATTGGGCTTCCTTTAGTGGCAGCTGCTGCTGCTGCTGCTGCTGCTGGACACCAGACTGGCCACTGGCCACTGGCCACAAGATGGTTGCAGCTGCAGCATGCGTACAGCATCCTTTACGCAGCATGCCAAACATCTTTGCGATATTTATAGCCGACTGCAGCATTGGGGAACAGGTGCTGCGGCAACGCCCGATAGCCAGCTCCGAGCACCGAATCCCGATGCTTGACTCCAATGAAGTTATTTTTGTGATGAATGTGAGCTCTCTCAACTCAGCGCCCATCGCCCCATGCTAATTATTTTCTGCTCGACGCGCTCCGGTCGAACCAGTTTGTGGAGCCAAGCCAAGCAAAGCCAAGCCAAGCCAAGCCCCGACCCGCCTGGCCCGCTTGCATTATTATCATCTTTTAGTTATTAGATGCAAGCTGCAGCGGATGTTGAGCTTCCTTCGCTCTCAGACTTTTGTCATTTACAGTTTTGGCCTCATTGGCAGCCGGGCACCTCGACAGCGACAACGACAACGACAACGACAACGAAAGCGGCAGCGGCAGCGGCAGCGGCAGCGGCAACTAGCAATCGGTCGAGCGACCTGCCTCTCTCATAAATCAATAAAAAGCCCACCTGGTACAAATAACTTTGGAACAATTTATATATATATTGAACGCTCGCCACTGAGCCGTGGCAAAGTTTTTGCCCAGCCAGGCCAGGCGTTTGACTTGGGCCACTTTCTACGCCAATTTCTTGGCCAAGATTTAACGCCACAATTGCAGCTGCACACACAGCGTACACACATTTGTTCTGATGCAACCCATAAACCCCTCTTTTTTGTGTCCCACCTCTTGCAGGGAAGGCCAATCAATGGACTTTTACTCTTGGGGCAATGGGGATCTTAACCCTGTACCTTTTATGATGGCAGCTCAGAGAGCAGCGCGTAGTTTGACTAGCAAAACAATTAGCTTTTGTCCTTTAGACAATGAGCTGAGACACAGCGAGCACATTTCTGTTGTTTCGTGCTAGACAGCTTTTGTACGTAGCAGCGTAATATGAAAGAGAGCAAAATGATTGATGGGCCTAACAAAGTGAGAGCTTTGATGTAGAAGGATTTTGAAGAAGAGTTGTGGTTAAAGAGCGAACAAGGAGAAGGATCGAAAGAAAGAAATATTGACATAGAAAGAGATAGCGAGAGAGAGACAAAAGTAACTGATGAAAAAAGTGGCATATGTGAGAGAAGGCAAATCAAGTGAGAGTGAGAAAGAGAGAGAAGACAAATCAAGCTCAATTTTAACTGGCACATTAACCAGCAGTTAAAGCGTTAACTGTACCGTAAGCAAAAAACCAACTGCTTCTACTCAGACTTGACTTACACACACAGGCGCACACACACTCAATCACACACACACACACACACACACAGTGGCCTTTCGGGACCGGTTAACCCTTCACAAAAAAAGGGGCTACTTAAAGGACATTTGCTGAGAAAATGAAAATGGCAACGGCAAAGTGTCAGGCAGGAGGAGATGATGTGGGGAGGGTGGGAAGAGGCGCAAGGACAGATGGCAACAGATAAAAGGTAACGGATATTGGAGCAGCCCACAGTTAGGCAGAGATTAGGACAATTAAAAAAGGGAATGCTTAACAATTAAAATCAATTTGTGTCCAGTCCCAAGTGCGTATGTGTGTGCGTGCGTGTGCGTGCGTGCGTGCGTGTGTGTGTGTGTGTGTGTGTGTGTGTGTTGCACTTTGTTGTCAGTTTGTTTGCTTGAACAAATCAACTAAAAGGTAGCTGCTCCTATGCGCAAAGGGCCAAGTGGCAAAGCCAAAGCCGAGGCCCGAGCACCCGCCCGAGCCCGAGCCAGAGTCAAAGCAAAACCAACAAATCCAAACTAACTGATGGCACAGGGTGGCGCAGGGGGAGGGTGATTGTATCGAAGAGTGTAGTCAATAGAAATGTGTGGAGCACTTGGCAGGCGCCATGCAAAATGCTCCAAGGGCAACTCGTACCAGTGTCAATAAAAGGCTGAGGCCAACGGGCAAAAAATAAACTTAAATCGCCTATTAATGGTAGTCCCTAGCAGCCCAACACACACACATATAGAAACACACACTCACACACACACACACACTCACACACACACACAGCTAATGGGATTGGAGCCCCGTGGGTGGTCCTTTCAAGAGAATGGTCCCATATCTACAAGCTCAGCAAAAGTTCAGTTTCGTCCTGTGCGCAGGAAATGTGAGATAAAAAGGACCACTCACTCGCCTCTCCACAAACGTCTATGCGGTTGCAAGGCGGGAAGGGGAAGGGGGGGTTCGATCAGAATGGGGCTTTAACATTTGCCAGCTTATCGTTTTGACATTTAATCAGTTCACTTTGCGGGCCTTTTTCGTGCTGCCCCTCGATTAGCTGCCTCGACGAGCGCTCAGGTTGGTCGCTAAGCTGCTTCCTCGGGCAGCGGGCACATCATTAGCATAATTCTAACATAATTCCTGACATGCTACAACGTTCAAGCATAAAATTATTAAACAACAAAATCATATGTGGCCCCCCAAAAACTCCGCTCGATGCGCGCGTCTTAACAAGCAGAAAATCAGAAAAGACCAAAAAAAAATAAAATAAAAACCAAAGAAATTAAAAAAAAAAAAGTTGACAGCAGCAACAACGCGCAGAAGAAGAAGACAAAAAAAAAAAAAAACTGGACGCTCAACGAAAGTTGCCCAGCCACATCGAAACAGAATTTCAATCAGTAAATTGAACACCTGAACTTAACTGATTTCGTGCTGTGGGTCTGCGGCGCTGGGGAGAAGCAGCGTGCGAAGCCGAAATTGAGAAAAGAAGATGTTGCCGCCGCAACGAGAGCGCAAACACAACTACAACAACAAGAGCAGCAGCAACAGCAGCAAACCCAAGAACAACAACAATAACAAGAAGAAGAACTACAGTAGCAGCAGGAACAACAAGCTAAAGTCGAGCAGTCGGGGCGCAGCAGGAAATTAAGACAGGCACATCAAGAAGCAGAGAGAGAGAGAGAGAGAGAGAGAGAGAGAGAGAGAGAGAGAGAGTGCGAGTTCGATCCCCCAAGTCTGCTTCGCATCGAAATGACACGCAAGACAACTTGGAAATCTTCTTGCCAGCTGTCTGGTTAGCTATAGCTCCAACTCCAACTCCAACTCCAGCTCCGACTCCGAGCCCAACTCCGACTCCAACTCCATTTGCAAAGTGCTGTCAAAATCTGTGAAGAAATTCATGTTTATGGTTTTGTATTACAACAGTTTGGCCAGTTGCTTGGGCCCCTCTCCATCTCCAACTCCAGCTCCGTCTTCATCTCCATCTCCATCTCCGTATTAGACTTAAGTTTTGTATAACTTTAAGCCTTATTAACATATTTTATGCCCCGTCGATCGTTTTGTATGCTCGATGCCAGCCCAGCTCGCTCGCCCACACACAGAAACGACTAAAATACAATTTTCGAGCCACACTTTTGCCATAAGACTTTTGACGTGAAAAGGCCGTGTGGGCTGGCCAAGATCGATCCATACCAATTCATTTCGATCGCCCGTTTGCCGCACGCAAGCAGCAGCAACAATAACACCAACAACAAGTGGAGACTATGATGAAATTTTTTTTGACTGGGAAATGCCCAAGAAACTAGATTTTTAACCCTAACGGAATCCATATACTCATATTCTTCTTGGATACTCATAATATACTCGTTGCTCTTATTAGAATCGATATTATCTCACGTGAAAGTACTTAAATAAACACTTGTTCATTTATAATACTCATTTCTTAGCTCGCATACTTAAAATACTTCCATTACGAACTCTTATTAGTAGTCTCTCTCTCAATGTTATCAATTATTAAATCAGTTTCAATAAGAAATTTTAGAATCGATAATAGCTAACACGTGTGCATATGCATGTGTGATTTCATAATACTCATTTACTTATACTCATAATTCTTGTATTATCTTATACTCATTCAACGATTTATATGTCAAAACTATAGTAGCTATCTAGCGTATACTCATATTCGCATTTGAAAATACTCAAGTATTAAAGTTTTTTTATTCTCCTGAAAATGTCGTATTAGAATTGTATATTCATAATTTTCATTCAGTTGTAGCTCGTATACTCATAATACTCGTCGTACTTTGTACTCATCTACATATACTTCATGACTTATGTAATCATATATTCAAATACTCTTATACATATATTAATGCTCACACACTTGATTGCAGAATGTTACAGTTACTGAGCCTTCTACTATACCGATACACTTATAAGACAATGCAATCTGTATTCGAAACTCTTCTATTCTCAATAATACTCTTATACTCAATCTCAATCTAGAATGCAATCAATGCGCCCTCAATTGACAGATATGACATTTTTGTGTGCCTTAGACGCAGCAATAGCTGCCACATGGCTGGCTCTAGCTGCCCCAACCGTGCAGCAGCTAATTGAGTTATATACCGAAAGTCGGAGGCAAAGCCGCCGCCGGAGCCCCCCGTTGTCGAATGGCCGCATGACGCAGCATTTGGGCGCGGAAAGTGCAACCAACGGGGCGCACAGGTGAACGTACAGCCAAGAAAAAACTTTTCGAATCGAAAAGAAATACAAGCACAAATCAATTCAATAAATTTAGATATATGTACATATATATCTATATATATGCATGCATATAAAAGACTTTTTCTATACAGGTTTTATTTATATTTATTTATTTTATTTTTTTCTTCTGTTTTTTCGTTGTTTTTGGATTGGATTGGATTGGATTGGATTGAATTCGGGTTTCGGTTGCGGGGTCTCATTGTGGGGCGCCCCCTGGAAAACGTTGTGTGGATGTCGATGTCAGGCGCTGGCTGGCTTAGTTATTGGCTGGCTTAGTGCATTCAGAGTTTGGGCTAACGAATCGAATCAAAACGTGTTAGAAAAGAGCATAATAATGAACTAGCATAGACAACAACTGCAACAACAACAACAACAACAACAACAACAACTAACTGCGCGACCCACTCACGGCCGCATTCAAGTTTGAGCCTGAGTTTTTCTTTATGGTTTTTCATTTCGTTTGTGGTCGTTCAGGTTGTTCATGTGTGGGCGTGTTTGCAATAGCAAAGACCGTGCAACAACAACAACAACTCGGCCATAAGAGACACCTTCGACAACGTTGTCGCCATCGACAACGCCAGCTTCGTCCAACTAAATCCGATTATAACTAATTATTATGAGCGCCAAGCTCGAGGCACGTTGCTCGGCCACCAAGCGAACACCCCGAGAAAGAGAGAGAGAGAGAGGGGGAGAGAGAGAAAGAGTTGCCAGCTGTAGCAAAGTGCCAGAGTTGTCAGCCCCTGCGATTGCAGCAGCTCTTAATTCAATGCTGGTAACGACGATTGCCCAAGCGGCAGCTCTCCAAGGGCTTGGCGTGGGCAGAGAATGCCCCACAACGTTGTTCAGGTTGTTGTTGTTGTTCAGGTTGTTGTTGTTGCTGCTGCTGCTGCTGCTGGGTTTTTGTAGTGCACAGACGAAGCTTGTCATAAGCTGTTCTATATACGAACTTTTTTAGCCCGGGACCAGTAAAAACAAACTAAATGCAAATCTCATCTAGTTGAATCTGTCAAATTCATCATGCCCTATGTATAATTAATGTGGAACACAAAACATGTGCACTTAAATCCACATTAATCTATTTTATATTTTTATTTGGTCAGAGCATATATTGAAAAAACAAAAATATTTGCACACAAGCATTTTATTTTCAAAAAAAAAGTGTTTAATATATGCATATATATTATATAAAGCGACCTATGCAAACTTTTATGGGTGCATCCTTAAGATTGCGGGACTAGTCTATATAGAAACAGACAGACTCAGCTTTTGATAAAGACAAATAAATTTATTTTAACTATGGAATTGGAGTTTCCTTCTTCACACGCTATAACCTATAACCCAGTCGTAAAATATGGCTAGTAAAGTTGATATGAGATGAAAACGTAAACAACCCGAAGTCGATTACTTGGATTCGCAAATAATACTTTACCAATTTCTTATGCATTATATTATATCACATGTTCTGTCTTTATAATGTGTTTTATGATTTATGATATAATTACAATCGTAACTTGTGTGAAATAATCAAAAAATTTTGTTATTATAAAAAAATGACATAAAATATTGCAATACATCAAATAAATATTGCAATATATTAAATATTCTTATAATATTAAATATTCGCTTCACGTAATAGTATTCGAATTCGAAATAATCCTTTGGGTTGGGTTTTAAGAAATGTATATAAACTTGGGATATAAGATTATTTGAAATAAAGACTATTTTTCGAATATGCATATTGCATATTGAAATATACAGATTTATATATTCTACAATATACTCTACTCAACTAAATAACTTGAGATAAATAACTGAATCATGGCTGGAATTTGGTGAAGTATTCTTACTTTCCAAGGTTTTTGAGGTTTGGCTTTGAGGTTCTTTAGGGAACTCTAGGAAATCTAGAACCGGTCAACATCTTATTAGTTAATTTAATTTCATTTAATTTAGTTAACATTTGAGACATTTTGTTAGCAAACATCTTGGAGTTGTTGCATTGTCATATCAAAAACTATTGTGGCGAACTTTTTGGCCAAGTTCATCGAGTATTTGGACTTTTATTTGTTTATATGTGGAATATTTGTCAAAAAGACTTACCGTTGCCCTCAAGGCTGTGGCTGCCTCCGACTTCGACTGTGGCAGCGACTTTGTCAAAGCTGCAAGAAAAATAATAGCATATATAAAAATATATATATATATTTATATCAATATATGTATATGTATGGTATGTAGAGTTTGTGTAGAAGTCAGCTTATTAATTTAAGGTTTTCTTGTGTACGTATTAATTGTTGTTATTGTGCGCTATTGTTGTTAAATTGTTGTTGCTGCTGCTGTTTAGACCATAAACACGCACGAGTCGTGTTAGGTCGCGCCGGCTTCCGCATTTGGCCGTTGGGGCCTTTATCCTGGTACTTTGGGGGCGGGCATCACAAAATGTTTCTTAGACATATTATAGCCAGTGCTCTGCTCTGGTCTGGTCTGGTCTGGTCTGGCCTGGTCTGGTCGGGTTCGTCTAGCTGAGGCACGCATTTTTCGCATAAAATCGACATGTTTATGCAGACCTCATAATTACAAGCAGCGGGGTAGGGGGGGTTTACTAACTGATGGCCATAGTTGTTGCAGTTTTCATGTGTATTGAAAATTGATTAGTGGCCATTCTTATAGCAGACAGAGGGAATGTGTCCAAGGCAGAGCTTTAAACACACTGTCGGTTGGCTGGAGTCAAATCGGATTTAATTTCAAGCTCAATTTTATACCATATTCTATTGACATTGCTGTCCACTAAGCTTCGACCACAACTCAAAATTCCAACTGGTTTACGGATGGCCACAAAGCGCAGCTGTTGGCCCAGAACATTGGCCAATTGACCGACGACCGACGACCGGCGACCGAGACTCGAAGCAGTTGGAAAATTTCGTAGCAACAATCGCTATGCACATACATATACACATACATATACATATATCAAATAGTTCTGCCAACTCACAGAGTTCTTGTTTTATGCTGCTAATGCAAGTTTTTAATTGAATTACGCAAAAGCCGGAGACAAATGCTGAAAGATACCGACAGTCTGAATGGCCCAGACAGAGACCGAAATAACTGATGGAAATAGTTGCAATAATTTCTGCAATGTATTTTACTGCGACGCTTGCCCACCAATACTCTATGGGGTATATTAGGTTTGTATGTAAAGTTTGCAACTCTTTTCGATTTGCCTAAGAGATTTCTTGCGGTCGCCAAATAGTTGCCAACTTGCCAAGACTCGACTGCAAAAGCTTTCAGATGAGGAATTCCCCTTTTAAATACTCATTTTAAAAAGCTAAAATAATTGATGTGACGATCCTTGGAATATTCCACACGCAACTGTGGAAAATGGGTCGAAAATAATTATATAAGAATTTGTTGTTTACCAAACGATCTTTGTATTAATTTATGTGAGATGTTTTTTATACTTTTAGGAAAATTCAGCCCTTTTCTAGTGCGGGATATGAGGGTAAATCAGGGAATTTGTTTGGTAAAGTTTCGGGTTCTAGCTGAATAGACAGTACATATGGGATATGGTATTCGAGTACCCTTCTGTTTCTTGGAGTTAAACATTCGTATATCAGTCATAATAATTGCCACAAGTGGATTTGTAACGTTAGCTTGGGAGTATTTGCATTGTGGAAAAGAAAAGCCTGAAACTTATATATGGAATTGGTAAGTGTATCTCCTAGTCGGGCTGATTGCTTAAGTACTTGTGACTTGTTTACCATGCATGCACGTAACAAATTGAAAAATTGACATATTTGTGGAAGGGCGGGCGGTCGAGCCTGTAAGTAACCACAGATAGGGCTGTTCCTTCAGAGAGTCAGCCCGAGCCCGAGCCCGAGCCCGAGCCCAAGCTCCAGCCATACGGCAGACCCGCTCGCCTCCGATTGCATTTGATAAACAGCATGCCATGATTCATGAGCCAGGCTCTATTATCCTTTTGCATGCGCCAGAGCCTAACGAAAATGCATGCGGAAATGTTTGTAGCGCAGGGGCGCGACTGCGCGGGGGGGTTGGCCGCGCGGGTGGCATAAAAGTGAAATATATGCGACGTATTCATAAGAAAACATGCGATGCAATAAAAAAAAAACAACAACAAAACAAAACAACAAATGTGAAAACAAAAATACAACGAGAGGGTACAAAACGTGTAGCACGAAACCGAAGCAAACCAAATGGAATCCAAGCCCCGTTTGCTGAATGAATCAGTCCGACTCTCTGTCTATCTATAAATGTATATTTGCCTCTGTTTCCCTGTTTGTGCGTGTATGTGTGTGTGGGAGTAAAAAACGCACTCCAGGACATGGCCACGAGAGAACAGACAGCTACAAAATGGATGAACGTGGCAACAACCGTTAAGTGGTTGCCTGTTGTCCTTGTTGTACTCTGAAATGTTTTACAAACTCAACGGAAAATTGTTTAAAAAAAACACACACACACGCACACACACAGAGAAATGTAAATAAATAAATGAGAACTGAAAAAGCGGAAACTGATTGAGAGAACTGTCTGGCAAATGTGTTATAAGCTTCGCGGGCTTGTCTATTCTATTCTATTCTATTCTATTCTATTTTCTTCTCAGTCTTTTTCGGGGGGTGGCAACCCTCTGGGC
This sequence comes from Drosophila montana, assembly GCF_035044405.1. Classification (NCBI taxonomy): domain Eukaryota; kingdom Metazoa; phylum Arthropoda; class Insecta; order Diptera; family Drosophilidae; genus Drosophila; species Drosophila montana. Next base: position 924,386 of record NW_026996772.1, read on the forward strand.
GAGCCCGGCTCCGGGGTGTTCCAGCTGTCCCAGTCAGCTGGCCAATGCGCTAATTTACGCAGCAGGGGCGGGTGAGGGGCATAAGCCCGAAAAGGGGAGAACAAATATAAAAAATACATAAAATAAACAAAATAAAATAGGCATAGCAAATGAGACAAAGCCGCATGAGTCATCCTGTCACAGGGCGACATGGCGACAGGGTGACGTTGGGGTTAGAGGAGACACAATGCTGAGCTGTCAGAGGGTTGCGTTTTTTGGTTTTTTTTTTTACTACTAGTTGTGCAAGTACAAGTACAACAACAACTACACAGTTTAACTGGAACTGGAACACAAAGAAGTCGGCCAAGATAAGGAACAGCTGGCGCTGGAGCGGGCGAAGTTGCGAAGTTGCCAGGGGGCAGCAATGAGTCACACCAAAGTTTAATATGACAGCTGAAATATATGTCGGAGTTGGGATAAGTCGTGCTGTGTGGGCAATTTCGATATTAAACTAGCTAGTGTTGTGCAGCGCACAGCACTTGAGTCTCTCTACAACACTGTTAGCGTGACAAGATAGCAGAGACTGTCATTGAGTGCGGCTGTGGTTTGACTGTACGTCAATTGAGCTGATTTGACAGAAAATCTTAGGAGACAGCACACGGACGATGACGCATTGCACTCTCAATTTTAGAGATAAGAAAGTCTATTACATAAAAAAAAGCAATATGCACAATGCGCATTGAATGGGATTTATTAAAAGCTTTAAGCTGCTTTTAATAACTTGCAAAGCTTTTAATGTGCTTTATTGCTTAAAGAAATGTAGAAAAAGCTGTCGGTAAAAACAAAAGCTTAGCAAACACTGCATGCTACTCGCTTTAGTCTAAAAAAGTTCTGTAAAAGCTGTGAAAGCACATGCAAGTTTAGAGGGGGACTAATAGAAAGTGACTCAAAACTTAAATGCAAAACTGTAGTCAATTAAATTTGCTTTATTTTTTTGTATTGCAAGCTGCCAAAAATTGATCAGGTATGTCTATGGTTATATTGCTGAAGAAAACTTGTTAAGTTTTAGCCAATTTTAATGCTGAATAAGTTCTTCAAAAATATAAGTAATTATGATTAATCCAAAGCTTACAGCTCGTGCCATTTTAAATAGGATCAGCTTTACTTAAGTTTTTCAGTAATCATTCAAAAGCAATTGATTTACTAGTATGTACTTGTAAGTCATGCACCTAGTAATTGATATATATATATATTTATATAAATAAAGAAACCATTTCAAGATTAATCCTAGACCTAATAGTCCATTCAGCTAGTGTCACACATAATTGATAAATATCATATGGTATGTTATCTGAATTGCATTCTGTTGTCAGTTCCTATTTATATATATGAATATGCATATGCAGAATTGATTTATATTTCTAAAAATAAAGAAAACATATCAGGAGAAATCCTGGACCTTATAGGCCATTCAGCTAGTGTCATTTTGACTGAAATTTAGATATGCGGCACACATAATTGATAAATATCTTGTGGAATGTTATCTAAATTGCATTCACTTGGCAGTTTATATTTATATATATATTTATACATATATATATGTATGTATGCATGATTGTATATCTGGGCAGCAATTATCTGTCTGTGTGGGAATATTCCTTTGGCAAATGGCCGCCGCAGTTGGCCGCAAATATTTGCCAGTGTTTCTCGCATATCTTGTGGCCGGGCGACGCTCTCAAAGTTGGTCTTATCTAAATGCCATTCGGTTGGAGGGTACAAAGTTGCTAGCTAGATATTTAGATAGCGCATATAAGACAAGCATTTGCGGTCAAACCGGGCCACTGAACTTGCCAAGAAGTTGTGCGGAGAGTCAGTCAGAGTCAGTCAGTTAGTTGATAAAACTGTGGCAGGGCTCAAATCCACTTGGGCCAAATGTAAATATTAAATTTGCGCATAAAAATAATACGGCTAGAGATACAACGAAATGTTAAATGCTAACCGAAGCTCAAGCTCAAGTTGATGCAAATACATTGAAATATTGAAATGAAATACTGATGGGACCAAACAGCCAAAGACAAGCCTGGAGCTGGGGCACCGACTAAACCCAATCGTTGCTTGAGCTCTGCACAAGCTGGAGTGAACTCAGGCACACACACACACAGCTTGGCTTGGTGGTTGTGTTGGCAGAGGCAGGCCCGGCTATAAAAAGCTTGCCAGGACTATGAAGTGCTAGCCAAAGGTCCTGACGCAATTGACGCTCCGGCAACGCCAACGACAACGACAACGACAACGAGGTTGGAGCAAGAAAAAAAAAAAATGGAAGACGACTCCATAATAATTTTATGCGCTTCCAAAAAACTTCCGCTCAGTCATAGCGTTGTGTTTCCGGCAAGGAGCGCCACGAAGACATTTCGCACACACACACACACACACACACACCAGCACACTCGCACACACACGCACACATGCCGCCAAATTGCCATAGAATTTTTGCTTTACTTGGCCCGTCAAGCTTTTCCTTTATGTTCGCCTTCGTCGCTGGCTTGATTTTTGCCTCGTCGGACGTCTTAGAATGGCAGGGGTTGGCGGGAGGATGAGTTAAGGGATTCAGTAACTGGCAGCCGGCAACCGGCAACCGGCAACTGGCAACTGCGGGCTGGGATACTGGTTACTGGTAACTGGGTACTGGGTACTGGGTACTGGGCATGGCTTGACTGAATGAATGAATGAATGTTCAACTGTCACTTCCGTTTGCCAAGCCACCCACCACACGCGTCGGACGACGACAACAGCGACAACAGCAGCAGCAACAACAACAGCAGCAACAGCAACAGCAGCAACAGCAACAGCAACATATCAGCATACATTCTTGCTGACGCGCTTCAGCTGAAGCAGCAGCAGCAGAGGCAGGCGCTGAGCCGCAGGACGAGGCGTCGACATTGTAGTTGCTGCTGCTGCTGCTGCTCTTGTTATTGTTGCTGCTGCTTAGAGGGGGTGTATCCAGCAGAGGGGCAAGTGGAGGGGGGGGCTCGGGGCTGTGTAGCAAGCAGCGACGAGTAATGACATATTCAAACGCAGCGCGAAGTTGTCGACGGGCGAAGGCGTCAACCTGCCCCGCCCCTCACGCTTCGCCCACTCAGGCGTCTCTCTGTGTGCGAGTAGAAAGAAGTAAATGCGCACAAAAAAATACAAAAAATATACAAAAAAAAAAACACTGAAGCGTTGCCAGACATTTTGACAAAGTTGGCGACAAGGACGTACACTTGTAATAACATAAAAAGGATATTGTAAAACATTTTCATAAGTTCTGTCGCAGACGCTGCTTAGAAATCGCAAGACGACGGGCACGGCGTGGGTGCGGGGGAATGGGGAATGGGGAATGGGGGCGAGGCGTCGGTAATGGGAACTATTCACTAAACTGTGACTGAGCGTTGCCAGTAGATGCAATTTTTATAAATGGCTGTGTGCCCGTCTAATACATTGATCACTTGAGTTGCCTCACAGGAAGTTCTCAGTATCCGTACCACATAGACCCTGCCCCTCTCTCTTCCTCTCTCCCATATAGGGAAATAGGTAACAAAAAATTATGCACAAATTGTTGCATTGTGTGTACAAGTTGCGGGCCACAAATGTGAGCATGAAAGAAAATTAATTGGATGAAAGCTATCATCTATTAGAGTACAAATAAGGCGGCGGAAAAGTTAGAAAAGTGGGGAATGTACTTAACAATATTTTAAAAATTATGGAATAGCAGTAAGTAACCATGGAGGGTAATTATTAAATGGAAACTATGATATATTAGACTGCAAGTCAGCGGTTAAGCAGCTGAGAAATATTCTTGACAATAGTTAAACAATGCTCAAATGAAAGTAATTGACCATGATAGGCATTTTAAGTTAAAGTTATTAATGTTTATGCGATCGAACAGCAAGTAACCATGGAGGACATCGATTTGTATAATGAGAATATAAGATTAAGCAGCCGAAATAAATTCAGTTTGTCTTTATTGTTCTGGCAATTAGCGTAGAGAAGAGCCTAAAACAATTAAGGAATTATTTAATTTGCCACTTGAATTTCTGCCATATGCCGAAATATTCCATGTGCTTTTTTTTTTTTAAGCCCAAGCAGCTGAGCCGTAATATTCGCTGATGGTTTTGGCAAAGCTGCTGCCAACAATGGGCAAATTTTATGCCCATTTGAAATCCACATTTGGCTTTCTATTTGCCATTCGGATTTGGGCTAATTTGACAGAGTCGCTTTTATTTTATTTCTTTTTTTTCTTTTTGGGCTGGCTGCCAACCCTTAAAGCACATGCCACGAACTACACAGAGAAACACACACACACACACACACACAAGTAGTTGGGCAGCTGGCAACCCTCAAGATAGACCAAAACGGGGCACACTTCAACTTGAATGTGCTTTGGTTCAACTTTTCCATCAATGACTATTAATTGGCGTTCTGTTCGCGGGCCTCTTGGGTGGAATGGGGGTGAAGGGTGTGCGGTATTGGTGTACAACTGGACGCTCTACGTGCATTAGGGCGGCGCCATTAAAGCTCATCCGAAATGCAGGCCAATGCCTCAGGGGGGGAAGCACTGTAGAGCTGACTGCAAGCCAGAGGCCGCCCGAGCACTGCCACGCCCCTCCCCCGCTCGGCAGGCCAAGTGGGGCACTTTAGAAGTGCCGCTCATAGATTCTCATTCTCATTTTAATTTTCATGAGTTCGTTTTCATTTATATTTTCATTTTCATTTGCAGCATTTTGTTTGTTGTTGTTGTTGCTTTTATGTCCATTTCCATTTGGCATGCTCCAAAGTGCCTGCCATTTGGGGTCGTCTTCTTCTTCGTCGTCGTCGTCGTCGTCTAATGATGATAGCTTGACAAATATTTATTGCTTAAGCATTTGAGTGCAAATATTTTAATTAGTCTGGCGACAACGCAGGCAACACGCTCGTAAAAAGTACACATTGCCACATGCAGCACAATGCTGTGGCAAGCGAGGCCAGGCTGCCCAAACAAACCCCATGCTGGACATGCTGTGCTGGAACTTAATGAACTGCAAAGCGGCTTTCAATTGCCTCCAATTAACCAAATTAACAATGGACCACGTCGTCCCTACTTAACGATATGAGAACTTATTGAAGACGCAACAACAGCAGCAACAGCAGCAACAACAACAACAACAACATGTGGCAGCTGCAACACGAAATCACTGAGAATTGGAAATGGAGACGAGGCAACGTCAACCTGCAGCTTTGATCGCATCAGTTGTCAGAAATGCTGAATGACTGACAGGCCGCACGTTGCAGGGCGCGGCAGCAACATAATTTGTGGCATGCAAAGAGCTAACAAAGCGACAGCAAGGCTCATAAAAACAACAGCAGCAGCAGCAACAAAAAAAAGAAGCAAAGCAGCAAAAACTTTCGACATGCTGACGAGGACGCGTCAAAACGATCGAACGAGTGTTGCCGTCGTGTATCGAAGGGTTCCGCTTGCCACAGCCGTTGCTGCCGTTGCTGCTGCTTGTTTTTTTTTCTTCTCCATGCTGCACAATCAATACGAGTACAGTTACAACAGCAACAGTAACTTGAGCATGTTGCACTTCCGCCGGCTGTCGTTGCCAGACATTTTAGCAATTTGCAACGCCAGCAAATTGGGCCAAATTATGAGGGGCAACGAAAACTTGCTACGCCTCGGCCCGCCCGGGCTCGCTTTAATGCCCAGGTGTGGCAAGGACTGGCCGCACAGGCCAACAGCACTTCACTGCGCGGCGTTGCCCGCGGCGATGCTCCAAAATGTCTTCTGTTTAGCTCCGTTCAAGTATTTACCAAAACGCAATCTGTCGAGTCTTAAGCAATGATAATTGTTTTATATTTTCAAAATTTATTTCTTTGCTTTTCTATTTCCATCTATCGCCAGTCATAAATCATTCGAGAGCGCCGCACGGGCGGGGGGGCGCACGTGTGCAGAGACATCTCGTAGAGCATCCAACAGCCACGAAGCGGCCAAGACGGAGCCACTAATTGTGGCTGCCGAAGAACGCAACACAGCTCAGCCGAGCTAGACTCGAGCGATTGAATCAGAAACTTGAAAAAGTGTTACCCAACACAATCTACAGGCCTAGCATTTGGGGCATGATCCACTGCGGCAGGGGCAGGTGCTCAGCTGGAGCTGGAGCTGGAGCTGGAGCTGAGACTTGAGATCTTTTGAGTTGTAAGAAATCAAGTTAAATATATGTATATAAATATAAATCGCTAGATTTTGTTGCTGCCAGACTATTTAAAGATTATTATTGAATTCAAATATAGATTTGTATATAATTAATATCCATGTCTATATGAAATATGTTTATTCTCATGTGTTAAAGCTGTTTAAATATTAGGCTAGAACACACAATAACATTTAATTTAAACAAAGTAAAAATAATCAATTTATTTTGGCGCTGTCAGACAATATAGAACTATGACCTTTTGAATCAAAAGATATGCTTCGATTTATATTAAAAGCCAAGCATTCGGTTAGCTTAGTTAGATCTTTGTGTAAATCAACGTTCGCTAGCTAACTAGCAGCTTTATCTGAAAATAATTTGTTGCCGGTGCTGCCAGACTTTTCAAAAAAAAAAAAAAAACAAAAACAAAAAGAAAAATGTTTTTCCAATAACTACAGCTAACACAAAAGTAGACTCAAACTTTTCGTGTGTTTCCAGCTAATGTAGTGTACGGTAATGTAATTAAAAGTACTTTTCAGTGCTGCCAGACTGTTCAACAAAAAAAAAAAAAAAAAAACCAAACAAAATGAGAAAAACTCTATTGTGAACTGTTACAAAACTGTTACAAGTGCCGCGCCGAAGCTTTTAAGCCATTTAAAGGAAATCAAGTTTTTTTTTTGCTAAATTGTTATCGAGCATAAACTTGGCAAATTTCAGTGCACTTTGGAATTTCCTTTGAAAATTGCACTCTTCGCTAAAAGTTTTCCCCCTTTATTTATAATTTTACTTTGTTATTATTTTTGTTGTTGCTTATTTTTGGAGTTTATAAACTCTGAATTCGGAATATTTGAGCCAACTTGTCAAGCCATTCAAAGGCGTCACTAGCCGCGGCTCCATCCCAAATGTCAGCCGCAAGTGGCGGGCACAGCCCACTCACAGCAGCTCGCCAACTGATTTTTGGCTGGCGGAAAAAAAAGGCTATACAATATTTGGCGGCAACTGCAAAAGGCCAAAGTGCGCCAAGCGTATGCCTGAGGCACGCTGAGCGAGGCCAGTGCAAAGACAACAAATGTAGCGAAACGCCTTAATGCATTTAAACGCGTTGCACGCAGCTTAAGTGGAGGCGACACCGCGCGGCACTTGCAGTTGTTGCTTTCAATATTTACGCACATGTTGGGCAACAAACAGAAGAAAAAAAATGCATAATCCGTCTAAAGCGGGCGGGCAAAATTGGGGTCAAAGTAAAAGTGAGAAATGCTGCGGCTGTGCCGCGGACAGGCCAAAAGCGGTTTATGGTTTTAGCTCTACTCACATTTTCAGCTGCTGCTGCCTCTTGTTGTTGTTGCTGCCTCCTGTTGTTGTTGCGGCTGGTTGCAAGCTCAAATGGCACGGCAAAAAAATGCAAATAAACAGCTAGCAAATTTCACTGACGCGCTGACAATTATAATCATATATTTGATTGAATTAACTTTGTTGTTGTTTCGGCACTTTTTTTTTTAATGTTGCAACTTGCGGCTGCTGCGGCGCCAATGCATGCACTTCATAACTCTTGAGACTGTTGCAGTTGCATCAGATAACACACTGGTAATCCACGCCGCAGTTGTTTCTTTTCTTTTTTCGTTATTATTTTTATTTATTTTTTGCAAAAAAAAAACTTTTTTTAAGCACACTCAAAAAAAAAGAAAATTCATGTGAATATCATTTTTTTACTTGGTTTAAAAATATAAACAAACGCACGTTGGCTTTGGATAATGTTTTCGAGAGTACGAGTTGAAACGACGCTGTCGAAATCGGAATTTTGTGGTGGTTGTTGTCTTGGGTTTCGTGCTAAGTCCGCCGACACGAAACGCACGCCACGAGCTAACGAAACGCAATGCGAGCAGCAGGTGAGGGTGCAGATACAGATTCAGGCACAACTGGAGTCGAGCCGAGCGCTTGCAACGCGAACATGTTCGAACGTGTTGCGCGCTGTCATGTTAAGCCACTGTTAAACGCCTGCAGCTGCGCTGTTAAGCAGCAGTCAAAGACGAGACCGAAGAGAAAAAAACACATGAAAAGAAGACAAGTTCTTTTGATGGTGTAAAATAATGCCCATGAGTGAATGCTTATCAATCGAATGAAAATAAAAGAAATTAGACTATGAGAAAAACTCTTCCAGAAAGTTTTCAAGTTCTGGTAATTCCTCAGCTCTGTCTGAGGCAACCTTTGAGACCGAAGAGAAAAAACACATGAAAAGACAAGTTCTTTTGAGGGTGTAAAATAATGCCTATGAGTGTATGCTTATCAATCGAATTGAAATAAAAGAGAGCAGTCTATGAAAAACACTTCTGGTACTAAATAGTATTCAAATTCGGGTAATTCCTTAGTTCTGAATACAGAGATTCTAAAAAGTAGAGTAGATTTTTACTACGTACCTCTCTTGCAGCTCCTTGGTCACATTGAGCGTAAGAGTGTCCTCGATGTTCACGTTGGAAAAGTAGGTAACAATCAATACAATATTCAAATTGCTGCTGTCTGCTGTTCCTCCATGTTCACTTTAATCTTCTTTTGTTGAACACACTTCAATTTGTTACACTGAGAATTTGCTGTCCTCCATGTTAACTTTGGCATTCCCAAGCAATAAACTTTCCAAGCAGCGCTTGAGCTGCCAGCTCCAGGCTTGAGAATCACCTCCATGTTAACTTGCACCACTTGACCGAGTGACCTGCTACATTTGTGTAGCTTAGATACGATATCAGTTGGCTTATTGCTCTACTAGTTCCCAATTTCTTCTAGCTGAGCCCTGTCAAGCGACCGTCCGTGGCGAGCCGCTGATCTGGCACTTTGTTCCTGCTGTTCATCATTAAGATGATTACTGGGGTATCATTTGGCGTTGTTGGCTATAATTTAGCTGGCTTTACTCAGCTATTGCCCGGCTGTCGATTGCCACTGAGGTAGCCCCCGCTGCTGGCCCAGTCCCGGCAGCAGTTGCAGCTTAATTGTGATTTGTGGGGGGCATTCGGAGGGTTGACCAACGCGTGGGCTTTGCCCAATTGCAACTGCAACTGTTGCCCAAATTGAAGAATTCGCCTGAGGTCAATGCTGTCATGACACTCAGTGGAAATTTTAGCCTTTTTTGTCTTTTTTTTTTTTTTTGTTTTTACATCCTCTACTCACTGATAATGGGTATATTGCTTTTGTGCAAATGTATGTAACAGGTAAAAGGCGACAACTCCGAGCACATTGAATATATATATCTGATCAGCGCTGCAAGCTGAGTTGATCTGGCCAGATTCCGCTGTCTATCTGCCTGTCTCGGACACTTTAAAAGCTAAAGATTTTATATTCTTGCCTATAATACATAGAACGTGTTAATCCATTTTCGATAATTCCTCTTAAATCTTTAATATCGATAACTATCGATTATCAAATGAGGTTTCTTAAGCCTAATCCAAAGACTAGAAGAGCTACAGACACCAAAATTGGTTTGCAGCTTCACGTTTCGAGTACTTTTTATATAACTCTGTATTATGTCCCCGCTCGCCCCAATACTTAGCGTGTATAATAATTTTTTAAGGATATATTCTTTGCGTTCAGGCATTTACACACATTTGCATGCCATATATTCCTGGAAATATCATACAATTTTGTATTTGTCTCAGTGTTGCTGGGTGCAAGGTATCTTCGCGTCGATAACAGCAGGCTTATGCACTATTGCTTGCTATTTTTTATTTTGTCTTTTCGTTGAGCCGCAATCAAAGCCGCAGCTGTTGCACCCACAACTGCTGCTGCCAATGGAAGACGGCCGTCTGCCGACTCCCGACTCCCTGCTCCCGAGTCCAGACTCTGGCAAGAGCTTGGCGCTGGGACAGGCAATCAGTGTCGGCAACATCTTGCTTGAGACGCCGGCATATGGTGCGATCGTGAATAGGCGCTTGTGTCTGGCACAGGTTTTGCCAAAAAAAAAAGAGAAGAGAAGCGAAGAGCAGAGTAGAGAGAGAGAGTTAGAGGGGGGCAGGTAGAAAAGAACAGCTGAAGACGAGACGAGTCAACACTGTGGGAGCCGCTTGGGATGCGACGTGTTAATCAGTTGTCTGCATGATGCGCCGATTCTTAGATCATGCATAATTGAATCGATACACAGACTAAAGAACTGACAAACTGACGAACTGACGAGCTGACGAGCTGACGAACTGACAAACGGAATGACTGATACACTGCGATGGCAAAGATATTTTCCAAAAGACCAAAGAAAATGTTTATTTTAACTTTTTGTATGTGTGGAAAATTTATGGCACGACGCATCGCAGCGCAATTTAAACTACGCGTGTGAGTGCGAGGTGTGAGAGAGAAGTAAATAGGGAATTAGGGTGTTCCAGCGGGGTGTGAGGATGGACTCCAGAGCAGCTGATGAGCGCGCCAGCAGCTGAGTGTCGGTGCGGGGATGCGGTAAGCGGAGTGCGGGAGGGTGGAGAGAGAGAGAGAGAGAGGGGGGGGGGGGTGGGTTGTCAGTTCTCTGCAGTTCTGTTCGATTCGATTTAGTCGCCTATCCCTTGCATTGGTATCTCCAGTGATAAAGTGTCCGCCACGCTGCGCTCTATCCAATTTTCTCAGCGGAGTGCGTGTGTGTGTCTTTTTCTTTTTCTTTTTTTTTTTTTTTTGGTAATTGTCGTGTAATTTATGGTCCACGCATGGGAATATCAATGTTTTCTGGTCTAAATTTACACATACATAGTTGGATAGTTGAGCGAAGCGAGAGAGAGAGAAAGGGAGAGAGAAGCACGAAGAGAGACAGATGCGTCAGCCTTTGAATGGGGCCTGTACGATTTTGTTTCTCTTGTTTTACATTTAACGATACCACAATTGTTTATAAACAATGCACAATCGACAGCAGCGAACCAGTTGGTTCAACTATATTTGTGTCGGATAGGTCACGAGCTGAGCTCGCAATGGCGTACAGAAGGTGTTTGAATAAAACAATTTTTCGAGATTGGAAAATTCGGAAATATCTTGTCACATTTTAAATAACGTTTTTAAAGCAAAAGAGGACCAAGTTGTTCTAGGTGGAAGTAACTCCGTCTTTTAGCAAATTCTTTTCCTTATTCTGCCTTAACTTACTTTCTTAATGCTGCCTTAACTATCTTAAACAGGGTTTCGAAATGCCTACATTAATATTCGGTATTATGATTGATATATGATTGTCGCCCGATTTGCAAGGCTTATGGATCACGTGGCCAACCTTCCTGATCTCCAATTTGGGTTCAGGCGAGGGCAACCACGATATAGGAGATAGGAAAATAAAAATGTATGCTATTTTTGATCCAATACAATAGACATTTGTAAAAAATAAAAATAAATATTTGGTATCTTCAGACCCTTAAGATATTTAATTAGTTATTTTCTTTTTCACATAATAAAACTATTTCTTTTTCTTTGAATCCTTTTTAATCATTCTTTTTTTCTCTGATTTCCAAAATGTGGTTTATTCCAGCTTCCCCACTCGTCGCTGTCGTCGCTGCATTTCCTGTGGACACTTTCCAGCTAGTTCCTATCCCCACCACCCCCGCCAATAGTCATGCCCTTCTCCTTGCAAGCATTTCGACAGATTTCCCTCATTTTCCAACAGTTCGCTTTCAAGTTTGTGAGTAGTTTTTCCCGTCAAAATCGTATAGCTTACACTTGAGAATTGTTTTGTGGAATTTCCAGTTTCAGAGAACTATGTAATTTGTACGTTATGCGACTAATTTAGTTGCAACGCCCGACAGGCCCCTGGCCAGAGTCCCCGAGATACTGGAGGTGGCATCCATGTATTCTATGTTTAAAATGCGACACCCCAAAAGCAATTAGACATTCTTCTGGCTCTTGACGCCGCTCTACGCGCCGACTTTGTACCTCGAGTGCAGCTATTTTTAAGTGCTTGGCAGCGCGGAGAGCGGGGCATGCTCTTAATGAATTCAATTCCATCAAATCAAATGAAATCTAATGTAATTCCCTTTACACCCAACGCGTAGGCACTCGCAAGAGTTGCAACACTCGCCCACCACCACGCCCAGGTCCCCGTTTAGTTGACAGTTTTGCTGTTCATTAGACAGATACCCTGTGTCGGTGGTGCTGGTAATGCTGGTGGTGCTGGTGGTGGTTTGGGGCATTGCTTAGACCATGTCCATGGCAACAGCAGTCAATGTCAAAGCTATTTGCAAAACTCGTGCCGCAGTCGCTTTTGCTGTCGCCATCTCATCTCATCTCATCTCAACTCAACTCAACACTCAGCCTCCTCTCCCAATGCACTCGTATTGTTGTCAGGCAGCAGCGGATGCAACGTTGCTAAAAATATCAGCCACGTCGCTTTGGGGTGGCCAATGCGCCCAGTGCCGGTGCCGGTGCCGGTGTCTGGGCCTGGGCCTGGGCCTGGGCCGGGCTCTGCCCTCGTATTCCGGACAGCTGTATTTCATTCAGATGGTGGCGGTTGCCATTTGGCACGCTTCTTCCCCAGCAACAACAACATCAATAACAGCAACGGCAAATGAGTTGTGCCAAATTCAAGGGCGTGCAGCCCATTTTATGGCACAAAAGCCAAGACGCCGCCAATCTAAACGAATTCCATCCGATCCCATGCAATCCTATTCCCCGGCTCCCAGTCGAAGCACTCGCACTATTTTTGAACGTCCGGCCGTATCTCGTTACGCTTCCATATACCCTTATATGCACGGGGTATGTTAATTGGAATATGGTTTAGACGACAGGCGTATCAAAGAGAGGAATAATCAATAATCTTTATATATTATATACTACTTAAATAAGCGCCAAGAGATTGTACTGCAAAATTTTCCCCCTACCATTATATATATTTTCTTGAAATTTTTGATTTGGCTAAAAAGAAGATTTTGAGGTAAGCTCAGCTCAAAGCATGAATAGTTTGGGCTCATTCAAACATATCTGACAGATGCATATTTTGGGTAATGATAAAATTTAGCCCAGAACTTCTTTATGAAAATATCGAAGGTTTGCCATATTTTCAGTAGAACGGGCGGTTATAAATGAAAAATACAATTCTGTCATTTGGATTTTGTATATTTGGCAAAGGTTTGCACCTGTAAGCTGGTTCAAACTGTAATACGAATCAATGACTTTTTCTTCAGCTGGCAGCCCTGGAAATATATCTATATTCTGTACAACTTCAAAATCTCATTTCTATTTTTACTCCCTTTTCTTTCAAGTCTTTCAGATGTATTAAGCTTCGTTAGTAATTCTTCTCCAATTTTCTTACGGATAATAGATGTCAATTCAATTAGAATTTCAACAGCTAGCCTTATTTATTCTAACCCAGACTATGCCCAGTTTTGCTGGGTATTTGATAGTCAGTTAAGTTGATAGCTTGTGGCTTGGTAGGGGTTGATGGCTGCCATTTTATTATCTTCGGGCTGGAGGCCTCCTGAAAAAACCATCAGCAACGTTGTGAACGACGCCAGCGTCTCTTCCTATGTGTGTTTACTGTGAAATTTATTTTTAATTTAAACGACGCGCTGCCTGCAACTGGAGTGACTGTAGAGAAATAAAAAAAAAAGAAGAAAAATAACACGGGAAAACATTTAAACAGGATGCAGCAGCAGAGCAGCAGCAGAGCAGAGCAGAGCAGAGCATCCCCCCATTCTTTGGCTGCATCCCCATTGGCGACCAAGTCAAGTCAAGTCATGCAGCCGAGCTGAAATTGCTTAAAAATTGCCAGACAGTGCAAATATGTTTCGGGGGAGAAATGGCCCGGGGCCGCTTGCCGGGTTTCGGCTGGTTTCAGTTGCTGTTGCTGTCATTGTTGTCGTTGTTGTTGTTGTTGCTGGATCTCCGTGTACTGTTGCCAGCCTCGAGTTGACAGTGGCTGCAACAAATAGTTTGCCCCAAAAAAGAAACAAAATACGAGAATACAAAAAGCGAGAATCGCACAAAGATCAACTGCTGGCTGCCTACCAGCTAGCAGCTAGCAGCCCCCATCTGCACACCGCCGGCCCTCCGCCATCCCGCCAGCCGCTGCGGGACGTCATGGGGGCCAGCTGTCAGTCTGGGCGCATTAAAATGCAAAAGCATTTCATTTGCCGCCACGCAGACAAAATTCAAAATCAGCAAATTACGTGCCAGCGGAATGGCGGCCATGTAACTAACACTTGGCAAACTGCAACTGCAGCAGCAGCAGCGGCAGCGGGAGCGGCAACGGCAGTAGCCACCCCTGGGCGGAGGAACTTTTCCTTTTCCAATGCCATGGCCATTGACAGCCCACACAGTTTTCGTTTTCTCTCGTCTCGTTCTCTGTGCCTGTGCTGCCGCTGGAGCCGCTTAAGACGACATGTAATTATCGTTGGCAAAAAGGGAATTTGCGGAGCGAATGTCACCAACGTTGCCGGCACTGAGCCAAACAGTGACTCCATCATTCACGGCCAGTCACAGTGACTATGTTGATCAGGTTAGATATAAGAAGCTGCCTCTATCTTAAGCTAAAGTACAAAGCGAAACGAAAGTCTGATTCAAAGGAAACGACTGTTCTGTTCTGCTGCATGAACTTCGATTCCAAAGCAAATGCCTAGCCTGAGAGCAGCAATTGGAGAAGCTAAGTAGTTATCAGAGCCTTGTCAAGAAATAGAATTCTGTCTGTAAACATGTATGTAAAGTTGGATCTAATATACCTTAAGGTTAGACAATTAGAATGCGAGATTTCGGAAAAAGAAAGGGATACTTTGAGCCAAACAGTGACTCCATCATTCACGGCCATTCACACTGACTAGGTTGATCAGGTAAGCTATGAAAAGCTGCTTCTATCCTTAGCTAAAGTACAAAGCGAAACAAATGTCTGATTTCTAATCAGAGATAAGCGATGAGAGTAGCAATGAGAAAAGCGACTTAAAGAACAAGACTCTGCTCTGCTGTTTAAGCTGAGCACAGCAGCAAGAAGCAACTGAAGAAGTTAAGCAGATCTTATAGTTATCAGAGAGATCAACTCTGATTACTTCGTCTTTATCTCTCATAGACAGCTAACAAGGCACATAGCTTAAATTAGCGAATACAATAAAAACTATTTGTGTAACTTATTTGAGTGCTTCTCGCTTTGCATTGGAATGGACTTTAACACAAATCAGATTCTCGCTAAAGTCACTGGATTTTGTGCTCATCACTGTTCCGGCTGGTCGCAAAGGTGCCTCGAGCAGTGCCGCTCGAGCGAGTACGTTTGGCAACACCCTCGCCGTCTGCACGGGCTTAGAGCAGTGCTGAATTCCTCGTGACTGGCAACAGCTGCCGATGGACACCGGCAACCGTTGGCCCGGCAACCATTTGCAAGCCCAATGCCAATCGCCAGTTAATGAAGTCGGCTCCACTCTTAGTGCTTCCCCCCAGCCCCCTTTCAAGCGGGCCGCCAAACGAGGCGGGTGGATGGGTTGGCCCCTGGCCCCTGGCCCAAGTATTGGCCTGCTCGCACACGTGTTGGTATTTTTCGCTCAAACTGAAGTTTATTTAAATTTTACGCCAGCCTTTCAGTTTGTCGCCCCGTCTGTCGGCCAGTCTGTCCCGTTGTCCAACTGTCCAGCCATCCGATTACTTTCGCTGTCTAAATAATTTCGCAAAGCGGTTTCGGGTTATTTGAGCTGCGCTTTGGGGCTGCCTCAAGGTGAATGGCAAGCGACCGAGCGAACGGTAATTACTTATAAAGCTGCCACCTGCCGCCCACTGTCGCCAACCCCTGCTGCCGCCTGCTTCAACTCGAAATCGGACTCGTAGTCGGAGTCGGACCCGAACTCGAACTCGAGCTCGTGACTGGAGCAGTGACTGTCTACTCCTTGTGCGTGTGCCGGTTTATGGCACGTTTGGGAGCTGCTCGAGTCGGGGCGAGAGCTGGAGCTGTGCCAGAGGGTGGTTGGGTTGGGTTGGGGTTTGGCTTGGCTTGGCTTGGCTTAGGTTGGGGTTTGGCTGCTCTGCACTTGAGCGGCTGCTGCCCATTTGAAACAGTGAAATGTAAGTAATTAAAAATGCCAGCATTAGGTCTCGTAACGAGTTACTCGATACTCGCAGCTGGTAACTCCGCATGCCAGACAATAGTTTCTCTCCTTTCTTCTTGTGCCTTGCAAGATCTGAGCTGGGTTCACACTTGCTGATTAGGCTCAATATTGACCGGTAGCTGTTTCCATTAACGCATTCCCTTTGCCAGTCACTGTCAACAATTACGATGCGTAGGTTCGCACGCCCCTACCAAGCCCAATCCAAGCCATATCATATACCATTCCCAGTCTCAGTCTCCGTCTACGTCTCCGTCTCGGACCTCGGCCTCACTTCCATGTCGATGGGAGCATTGTTTGTTGCCGGAAATTCCTCTCGCTTTGCACTACGGCTCTGGTTGCTCTGGCTGTGCCCATCGTATATTACGTATATTATTTTTTGGCTATTTGTTTTTTCAGACACGGCTGCAGAAGAGGCTGCAAAAACGCCGAAAAGGCACGTAGCTCATTGCCGGAACAGCAAACGGAGCCGTGGCCATGGCACTTTACCACGTTGCCTGGCACTTTGCTTTCATTTCATTTCGTTTCGTTTCGTTTTCGATTTTCCATTTCTTTATGAAAATTGCTGATAATCACACAGAGCAACAGCAGCCAGCAGACAGCAGACAGCAGCCCCCCTCATGCCAAGTGCGAAGCCCAAGCACTTGCCGCAGATCACTCGATATATACTTATATTTAAAGGGCTCTGAAGTGGCAAAGGGGGCAGGGGGGAGCTGTGCGAGCATGAGGAATACAATTCTCTGGGGGCACAGCATGTGAGGCAGCGCATCGAAACTTGAGCCAATGCAAATGATTCGTTAGAAATTGCCAAACTAGTTAAAGCGCATTAAATGAAGCAAATAACTCGTGACCATTTGCAAATACCGAGCATTTGTTTCGGTACCGGAAAATGCAAGTGAAACGTTTGCCGTTTGCCGTTTGCCGTTTGCCAAGCTTTGGTTAGCCTCGTACTTCGTTTCGTTTTGAGCTAGAGCTTGAATGCAATGAATTGGGCTTTCAAATGTACTTGAAAGTACTTGTTAAGACGCAACTGATGGCAAATGCTGAGAGTGAAAATAGAAAAACTAACTTTCTTGAAGCACATTTTAATCATTGCCGAATGTCGCTATTCAAATCTCAGCAGCAAATGAGCAGCAAGAGCCAACAGAATTCAGGCAGAGACGATTTCAAGAGTTAACCCAAACAAATGAATTCGGTTCTGCATCCGAAAACGTATCCTGACTGCATCAAAAAACATGTTTAATAAATGAAATTCTCATGCCCGATGGGCTTCTGATGTGGCGTCTCGCTGCGAAGGGGCATCAACTTAAGATGACAACGTCATGGCTATGCCTGATGCTGATGATGATGATGCTGATGCTGATGATGATGCTGATGATGATGATGATGATGATGCTGCTGCTGCTGCTGCTGTTGATGCTCTGCTGCCAGCTGACAATGACAATGTTGACGTTGTCGCTGCTGCTGATGACTTTGAATGACTCAACTCGGCATCAACTGACTGCTGCCAGCCAGTGTTTGCCTTTGCTATATTGAAAACACATCGAGCTGAGAAATCAGTTCTTCCCCAGCTTGATTCCAGACCGAAACTGCGCTCTATCATTGGAGCTAAGTGTAATTATTACAAGCAGCCAGCCAGCCTGCCAGCCTGCCAGCCAGCCAGCTAGGCAGGCATTATCATTATGACTATGAGTGACTGATAAAAATAATGTACAAGTACCTCCACTCACCCCCAGTGGCCGCCCCATACCGCCCCGCCTGTCCCCCGCTGTCGCAGAGCACACATTGAAGCTCCCCCAAAACGCTTTATGTGTCCCCAAGTTTAGCTTCAGCTTCGTCTGTCGCCATCAGCCGCGTCATCAGCATCGTCTCCATCTCCAGTTCCAACTCTATCTTCATTCAGACATTATTTTCATTGAATTGCTTCATGCTCGAAAATTTATTGTTATTATTAGTTGAGCGGGGGCTGCGGGGATGCGGGGAGGCGGGGTGCGCAGTGCACAGCGGCGACACTCTTCGCACTCTTCAAGTTATTTTCATTTGGCTTGATGTGTCTCGTCTTTTTTGTATTTTCTTTTTGTTTTTTGTTTTGGTTTTTTTTTTTTGGGTTCGAGTTCGAGTTGAGTAAAAATTTATGTGAAAATTCATAATTGGATTATGGCATTTTCAGCTCTTTCAGCGGTCGTTGGCGTCGCCTTTGCCCATGCTTAAAGGGGGTCCCTCCACAGCCAGCTATCTGCATCTGCAGCGGCCCTATCTGCATCTATAGAAGTGAATGCATGCGTAGCTGTATCTCAGTCCAAGTGACAATGAACTTGAAAACCAAAAGTCTCGGCCGAATTGCTGCCTTTGTCTGTTATTATTTTTCATTTTTCATTTTTGGCTTGTTCACAAAGGCGAAAAGATTTTGAAACCTCTATTAAAAGTTTTTATAGGAGACCTTGCGAAAAGACTGTGTGTGTTTTTAAATAAATAAAACAAAAAAGTTTTAGCACCTTTGAAATATCTCAACTCTGTATATACTCCAAGAGAAAGGTATATGGAAGTTTGGCTTAAATAGCTCTCTTCTCGAGTTATGCCTATCGAAGATATCGATATCGATATGATAAGCTAAATATACAATATCAAACAATAGCTAAATGGAGACAGCTCGTTGCTCTGATCAGGATTAGATATGCCTTATGCGGTCGGCCTGTTAAGTACATTTTCACAAAACCATTTGACTGTTTTAACCTTTTTAAAAGGGTGCATGCCATAATATGTTAGCGATACGATAAGTGTAACAAGAAACGAAAACAAATTTTCATAAATAAATGAAATTTCCAACCCAAATCAATCGCATAAAAATGAAATGCGTTCGTTTTGATAAGATTTTGGAAGTGCGAACAGCCCTTGGATCGACTAAAGATGACTGGAAACACTTTAAAAATGCGCAATCTTGTCGCGATGAATGGGATTTATGCTATTCGAGTGGAATTTTCGGCGGGTTTACGTTTCTTTCCTTTTTTTTTTTTTTAGATAAAATATGCATGCGTTTAAATGCGTTACAATAAATTTTTGATTTATTTGCGACGCCAATGACTGAATTTTAAATTACGGCGATTTATTTCAGATTTATACACACATATATATATATTTATATAGTATATATATATAGTGTATATATATGAGGAATGACAACAACAAAACAGAAACAAGAGCAAAGCAGCTGCCATGCAAATTGAGTGGATGTGGATGTGAATTGGAGCCTGAATGCGATTGCGACTGTGAGTGTGAATGTGAATGTGAATGTGAATGTTAAACTGAATCTGGATGGCTCTTAGGATCTGTGTTCGGTTCAGAGTACATCTAGAATTAACAAACTCTGTTTTTTACGAGCACACTTTTTGCACAGCCCATATGCTTTTTACATACATACATATGTGCATCTGTACATATAGATAATCAAATGTAGGGTATATAAGTATTTAGGTATGCGCACTTACACGTATTTTTTGATTGCCATTTTGCAGTTATTTTGGATGTGCTTTTTGCTGTGGTCGTGTTTTCCTGCAAATGGCCAAATGAAAAATGGGAAAATGTTTTTCCATTTTTCACAGCTTCGTCGCACTTTTGTTTTCATTTGATTTAATTCGCTGCAATTCAATTTATTTGTTGTCGTTAGTTAGTTAGTTGCTCCCATTGTTGTATTTACCAACTACTTTTTGTGCGCATATGTATTTATTTTTTTCGCCTGCCACGTAACTAAGGCGCTCAAAAAAATAATGAAAGGCCGCTGGAAAATGTGGCATAACTTGAAAAAAACAAAAAAACCGTTTTTAACAATGTTTTTTTTCTTACGCGCTTCCCCCTTCCCGTCCCGAAACCCTGCACCCGAAATCGCTCGAGTGACGGCTGGCTGGTAACTTAATTAAGTCGGCTCATGTTAACCTAAGCGCAGCTTTTACTTTGGCCTGGGAAATCGCGCGACGCGGCGTCTTTAAATGAAAAGCGAGCTGCGCCAAGCGACAAAGCCAAAAAAAAAAACCAAAAAAAAACAAGTATAAACGCCAACAAATTATCAAAAGTAAAAAAAAGAAAAACAGAAAAAAAAACAAAACAAAGCGAAAGAAAAATGGGGGAAAATAGAGTCCAACTTAAATAGTGGAGGCTGGTAATTATGCCGTTTGTTTGTCGTTTGGCTGCCCTGTTCACATGCCTCAAATTGTGGGCTCTGCAATGGAAATCAGCTAAAGTGAGTGTGCCTTTGAGATTAAAGTACAAACTGTAATGCATATATCTAAGTATATATGTACATACATATATCTGCCAGTTACTAATGTTAGCTAGCTAACAGATCGCACCCGATCAAACCTGGGCATAGCAAGTGTCGCGAAGGCAAAGGTTTGAGTAAAGATGAGCATTATCATAAGTTGAGCTCTTGAAGTGAGCCTCAAAAGTCGGAAAGTATTTTAATATAGTTCCACAAGCGCTTAAGAAAGTAAAGCAACTGCTGAAGTCAGCATACGTTAGAACGGATTTGTTTGGTTTTCCGGGAAATGCTTTCTTTTCTCAACCTATGCCCACAGCTAGCTGGTGCAGATGTCAGCCAGTTCCGTTTAATCTTGTGCAATGAAGGAGCTCAGCGTGTCGGGAAAGTCAGCGTCTAGTATCCTGCTAGCCTTGAATAATATATACTAAATATGTGTAAACATCTTAAATTTGAGACAGATTTTTTTTAACAATGAGCCGTAAAACCTTACTCGAAAGTAGGAATCTGTTCCGGAAATCACAGCAGCTTCCTGGAGAAGTGTCACAGTTCTCTTAAGATTTTACATATAAAGAGGTTAAATAGATTATTTAACTTTTTTAAATAGCTGGCTAGGCTAGTACTGCCTTCTGATAGAAAAATAGAACAACCATGCACTCGGCAGGGCTTCGAACCCTGTGCTTCGCTGCCCAACTGACTAAACCACTTGCACAGCTCATCAATCGAGATCTATACAAATCATAATCATAAAATGATGATCGTAGTTGGTTCTAATTAGACTACCAACATATGCCAGGGCAAGAAGGGGATCTTGCTCCTTCGGCATGCATCCATGACATTTGTTGTCTAAATATAGAGGACCCACCACAACTGGAGCAGCTGTAAGCTGAGCTTGTGTATCACAAATCATCACCAAAAACCGAGTCTTTTCAAGCTCAAGTGCTCTCTGCCAGCCATAAGTGCTCCAGACTGTCGTAACATCGGAGGGAGAGAATCCAGAAATAGCTGCAAATCGTCTACAATTTCAGAAATGTTCGGCTGTTGAGTAATTCGTATGAAATATCGCCTGGGAATCGGTCGTGTCTCCTGCCTATGTATATGCATTTGATGGGCATTAAAGACATCTAATGAGCATCATTAGTATGTGGAAAGTCCATGTGAGAGCCCAAAAATATCAACCACAAGCGCGACCTGTGGCTGGGCAGGCAAGATAAGATACCGTTTCCAATAAACCAACAGTAGAGCTGTGTGTTGTAGATACATCTGTATCTGTAACTGTAGGTGTGTTTGCGTGTGTGTGTGTGTGTGTGTCCAGGCTGCTAATGAAGTGGAAAAAGGTTGTACGTGATCGTGCGAGCTAAAAAGGATTCGTGTGGCCAGACTTCTGTTGCCTGTCTGACTGCCAGCCCCTGCGCCGAGCCGACAAATTCCAAATTCGTAATTTTACGATCGCAGTCTCGTTGAGCTGGGCCAGCTGGCAAGTATCCCACAGCCAGAGACGTAGATGGAGATGGAGATGGAGATGGAGACGGAGACGGAACCAGCCGCCAGTTCGAATCCCGATCAGACAGCCCGTTTGACTTTGATCGAAAGTGTTGGGAGTTTCTTATTTTTCTCTCTCTCTTGTTTTTTCGGGACTGGGGGGAATATGTCAATTTGAAAGTCCAATTTTGAATGATGATCAAATGACTGTGTTTTAATCTGTGCTACACAACATGCGAGCAGTCTACGTGTGCGTGTGCGTGTGTGTGTGGGCGGGTTTACTGAACTCCACAAATGATTATATCTATTTCCATCTCGTTCTCTCTTTCTCTGTTGCTGAGCTGCTCTCTCCCTCTTTTTAGCTGGTTTAGATGCCGCCGCAATATTCTTGGCAGTTTTATGTGCGCCCATTGCTGTTGCAAGTTTATTGTTCTGTGGGTCACTTCCCAAGCCCAGCTGACATTTCCATTTGTCCCATGTGCTTGGTTTACCTACAAAAATGTTGTCGTAATTAAATAAAATTTATAATAATTTCTTATGCACTCTGTGTTTTGCTTGTGTTTCATTGTGTTTTTATTTGCGTTCCCCTTGTTTTTGTTTTCATTTTCATTTCTCAGTTTTTCCACTTTTCGATTTGTTTTTCCTCTTCTACTTTTGCTCTATTGAGGCACAGATTTTGTTCTCACAGCGTCTCGTCTCGTCTCGGGGGGGCTATTAAATAGCATGTCCACTGACCCGTTCGTAGTTTTTATACTTTTATTATTATTATTATTATTGTTACAACACACACACACACACACGCACATTTTTTGGTATTCTGTGTCATTTTCGTATTGCGTGCGTTAAAAGAAACAACAACAACAGCAACAACAGCAACAATTATAACAACAGCTAAGCGCACAATAAACACCTCAGCCTTAGACATAGTCTTTGACTCGCTCGCATTCCTCGTCTGCGTCTCGGCCCTCGTCCCCGGTCTCTTTGGCAGCTTCCGCCTCAGTTAAAAATAATGACAATTGAAACTTGGACATTCACGTATTCATGGAAGGAAATCCACAGATTACATGCACTCATTACGGCAACCATTATCCATAGCTCTCATGTATGCAGGGGAACCAGTTTCCAGCTTCTATCTTCTGTCACATAAATAATTGGATATATCTACAAAAAAATATATAATTACATTTTTATGCGTTTCTATTTGGCGCTCGACTCAAGAAAAGCTGTTAATTAAAATGACCAAAATAGTTTTATTTCGGATATTTTATGAAATACTTCTTGAAATTGGGAAGAAGGGGTCCATAACAACATTATTGATAACAGATCCTCGGAATCTAAAGATAAGGGAATTGACTGAAACAGTCTAAGAAATCTGTCGATTTTCAGAAAAAACACAAGCTATTCGAAAGCTAGATATAGGTAAGGGTATAAGGGAACTTAGCCTTATGTGTGACTTTTGTTTTATGCTAAATACTTATTTCTGTAGATCGGACATATGTACTATCTATGCATATTTTCAAGGCGAAAGCTTTGAGACTGAGAGACAAGTTCGCATGGAAACAGACAGACGGACCGTGGGACAGTCGGACATAGCTATATCAGCTCGGCTGTTGATGCTGATGTAGAATATATATGTGGTCGTAGATATCTTCTATGCGTTACACATTTCAGGACAAAATTTGAAACACCCTCTGCAAGGGTAAAAATAATTGACTCGGCTCGAATCGAAGTTAAAGGCGCGGCACGGATCGAACCCGGCAACCATTTTTGTTCGGCTTGCGGCCAAGTTGACTATTCAATATATAGAATATGTATTTATATCTTTTGAAATCTTTTACCTTCCCATTTTTCTAATATTTTAAAGTAAGCCTTCTGCATAAACATGGCAATATTTTAATATTTAAGATAGTTTAATATTTCATATGATTTTATTGTACAGAAAGTATGTCAAGCGGCATTCAGCATAAGCTAATAGTGCGTAGTTTTTATTTCTTAAGCTACAGTGGTGCCCCCCTGGGGCACACACACACACGCACACTGAGAGACAGATGAATCGCGAGGTAAATCGCTGGAATCGCACAATGGGGGTTTCACAGTCAATTGGCAACCTTGTGCTGCTTGAGAATGGTAACAGCGTTGCCACCGGGGAGCAATGCGAATAAACTGTATGGGGTGGGGAGGGCTTGGGAGGGGGGCGAGGGTGTTTGAGGGCATTAAAATTTGTGCATAATTTGTAGGCCAGGAAAAGTAGCTCAGAGCCACCAAGAGATTTGAATGCAGTAAAGTGATAATAACCTTGGCCAGAGTCGTGCCGGGAAACATGTCAGTAGCATGTGGGAAAATGATGAAAAGACCAACAGCAAAAGCGCTGTCCCTCTCTGCCTCTCTCTCTCTCTCTCTCGCTCTGTCTCTCTCTACTGCTCTCACTATCTATCCGTAGAGGCAGCCCTAGAGTCTGGGCTAATTGCAGGCGCGGATTTTGCCATCGCTCGGGTGTCAATTAAATTCACTTAGTAGGTGCGACGACGACTGTGCCACATGTGCGTCGCAGCTGCCTGCGTCTGTCCCTTGCTCTTCCTCTTCCTCTGCCTCTGCCGCTGCCGCTGTTGCTGTTGCTGGGACCGCTTTTGGTTCTGGTTTTCTGTGCGTCTCCGCCTGCTGGGCATGTCTCTGTCTCTGTCTCTGTCTCTGTTTCTTGTTTTGTTTCTGCTTCTGGTCTTTGTCAACGCAGACTGATGCGTGCTGGCGGCTGAAGATTGGTAGATTGGAAACCGGGGGGCAGCACCGCCTCAAAGGTCAGCCAGTTGTTGGGGCCAAGGCGCGCAATGTTTTTACAGAATTTATGGACGGGAACAAGTGCAGCAGTAGCAGTAACAGCAGCAGCAGCAGCAGCAACTGCAACAGCAGCAGCAGGAGGCACTTTCATGTGGCATGCCATCAATGCGCCTTATTTCATTTACTTTTCCATTATGTTCCCCTACTGGCAAAAATGCAGCCTGGAGACAATTTGTAATGCGATTAATCCGCTTGATTAGGTTCGGCTTTATCTAACAGAGCATATTGCCAACAAGCCAAACAGCCTGGAACAGCCTGCCAGCAAAAGACAAAGCAAAGTGCTCTTTCACATGTGGCTAACACGATTTCTTTTCAAAAGTATAAAAATGGAACGCAAGGTAGATCAGAAGAACGTGTATCTATATCTATATCTATATCTATATCTATATCTATATCTATATCTATATCTATATCTATATCTATATCTATATCTATATCTATATCTATATCTATATCTATATCTATATCTATATCTATATCTATATCTATATCTATATCTATATCTATATCTATATCTATATCTATATCTATATCTATATCTATATCTATCTATATCTTTTGATATGTCTATATCAATATCTATGGATATATCTTGGCTGATATGCCCAATGCTCGCCTTGAGCCAGTTTTAATCATAGCTTTGGTCTTCTCTGTGCCACGAAGAAACCTTCACAGCTGCTGCTGCTGAGAGTTGCAGCGAGTGCAGCAGCACGCACTCCTTTGGCCCTTGCAACATTTGGCCCAGCAGACGTCCCTCTAGGTTCTGTTGCTGTTGCTGTGCGTTGAAGTCTGTGAAATGTGCTGCATTTCCGGTAGCTGCCGCTGAACTGAAACTGGAATAGAGACAGAGGGAAGCGTAGAGGCACAGAGAGGCAGGGGAAGAGGCAAGAGGAGGGGCAGGTTGTGCATTAATACAAAGGCGCTGTGCGTGTTTTATGCGTGTGCGTGTGCGGTTCATTCATCTCAAATGTTGAATGTGGATCTCAGACAGAGGCACAGCCTCAGTCGCAGCCGGAGCTGTGACCGGCTGGACGTGTCTTTTGGCTTGCAATTGATTTCTTTGAATTTTTCGCTCGTTTGTTTTGTGCACATTTATTTATCTAGTTTTGTGTGAAGTCATTTTGTACCTGCCGCCTGGCTACCCCGTCGCTCGAAATATTTTTGTATCACTTGCCACAGGCGTCTGTCTTGAGTCTGCGTCTGCGTCTGCGTCTGGGCCTGGGCCTGGGTCTGGACCTGGGCCCGAGCCTGGGTCTGGCTTCCTGTGAAGCAAGCGTTTGCTGGCGCGGCTGTCAGATCCTGTGAAAATTACACACACTAAAGTGTAATTAACAAACAGAAATGAGGCTGCCGTTCGGGGATTAGACGTGCCAGCATCTTTAGCATCTTTGGGCCTATTTGTATCTGTGCCTCAGTATCTTTGTATCTGTGCCTGACTTGTCACTGTCCGTTTCCCACACGCGGCCAACAATCATAATTTGTTAGTTATACAATTTGTGAGCGAGTGCAGGTCCTTAAGCAGGGGCATTGTTCAGGGGGCGTGGCACTGCCTCATTGCGTGCGACCTTGCGCGGCAATTAACGCATCGTTGTCAGAGCTGGCGTCCGGCCCCTGCGATAGCGAGAGTCGTTCCTCAGGCTACCTGTCTCAACATTGTGCAACATTCTTATAACCCCTGGTCTCATTATCACAACAAGCCGCAACAGCAACTCGACCAAATCAAAGCGTTTTATGCCGACCAAATAGCTGCAGACAGCTCCCAGTAATTGTCCAAATGAACCAGCAAATTCGAGTGAATATGTTGATTAAAATAATTTCAAAATAATTTCGAAATAATTTCGAAAGCGCTGCAAATTTGAGCAGCTATTCTGAAGTCCATTTGCAATTGATTTCCTCTATTTTTTTGGGTAAAGATTTAAATTATTGGTTAACCAAAAATTGCTCTTTACTCTACATTCATTGCCTTTCTCTTGCTAGAGATCAGAGGGTACTGATCGATGCCAGCACACAGTAAGACAAATGAAAATCAAATACTAAAAACGTGTAAGATATAAACAAATGTAAGTCATAATATTTGCTTTGATATTCGTATACCAAAAAAAAAGGCTTGAGCCAACTTAACTTAGCTCCTGGTTGTGGTTCAAAGCGAGGCTTGACACATACTAACAAAATGTTAATAAATGAAACTATTGTGTACTTATTATTGCCCGGTTTACAGAAAATATTGAAGATATCAAATATTTTCATATACGAGATGTGGGCTAAATTTGGTCTTTGCAAAAGTTTGGCATCTACAGAATATTGGCAACCAATAGTTGGCTGTTAAAAAATTGAAATGTTGGGTTGTCTGTTCTTTTTTGGACATCTGGCTTGGCTGAGAGATAGCTTATGGTAAAACTTAGATTGTAATTCGAGGCTCGCACCGGCTTGGTTCCAACCCGACTTGCGGCTCTGATACATAACATAAGCATTTATAGATAGAGCCTTCTCACTATGAGTTCGAGTTTTCCCTCAAGAATTCCTTGATTTTTACTGTATGTACTTAACTGAAGTCAACTCTGCTGTCAACTCTAGGGCTGGACTGGTCTGGCCGTCTGCGATCATATTGGCCAACATTCAATCAGTTTCGCATTACTGTGGCGGCGATTCGGTTACAGTTACCTGAAATTCTCTACAGTCACTGTCGCCGACGTCACGTGCGCCGCAATTAGTCGGCGGGCGGACAGACTAAGCAGGACACGGAGGCGGGCTGGTTAGAGGGACAAGGTGTGCGACAGACAAGCATTTCTTCAATGGGCAGTCCATCAAGTGCAGGGGCTGGCAGTTGTTGCTGTTGTGCTTTGCATAATTTGTGCTTATCAAACAGCAGACATACACCCTCGCACACACACACACACACGCACACACACAGACACACACGCTCGAGCCAAGGGGAAAAAAAAGGTTCTACGATGACTTTCGCTTGGCTGACTCAGTGCGCCGGGCTTCGAGCTGGGGTCCGTCTCAGCGATATTCGGTACTTGGTATTTGGAATTTGGTATTTGGTATTTGGTTTTTAGTGTTCAGTATTCGGGGTGCATAGTCGGTTAGTCGCGTGCCCGGCGCAGGTGCACTGATTACCCGCGCCCGGCTGACTCATAGCCACCACCCGTCGCATTCCCGCTCTACCCTACCGCACTCCCTCTCCGCACTGCTACCCTAAATGAGAATGGCTGGGCTGGTCCCGCTCCCTGTCCGGAGCATTTGTCAACGTCACGCCGCGGCGTGGGCGACCCTCGACTCTGAACGCGACTCTGCGTTTTTAAGGATTTCTTTTCTATTTCGTATTTCGTACTCTTTTCTATTGAGTATGGCTCGGTGTTTGTTTTGAGTTGCGCTTGCTGCCTTTTTCTGCATCATTCGCTTCCGGTGGTCGCCGGCAAAGTCGACGTTGTTGTCGGTTGTCGGTTGTTGTTGTTGTTGTTGTTGTTGTTGTTGTTGTCGCAACGTGACTCACTTCACAAAGTGGGGAAACCCTTTTGCGTTTACGACTTTTGACTATTTGTTTTTGTAGTTGGATGTCGGTGGCTGTGTGCGGTCTTTGCTGCTGCTCTATAATGCCAAATACTAATTGGCCACGCCCACAATATGCAACCCTAGCCCCTCGTAGCATGGCCCAGCAACGGTGCTTAGCAGCAGCAGCAACAGCAGCAGTCTGGGCCGTCAGCCACTCGAAAGTTCGAGTACATGTCACATGGGTTGTTGCCCCAATCACACACACACACACACACACACAAAGTAAACACACACACACCCACACAATGTTAATGATACTGCACAACCAAATAAGGTGGTCAAGAGAAAGGTTTTTATCGATACTTCAAATATCGATAACAATCACACATAATCGCAAATTCTTATCGGAATCGCAAATGAAAATATAAGCTCAATTAGTTCGTACGTGGAATACAATTAAAAATATATGAATGCAAATAAAAATATTTTTACCTAAATGGAAAGAATTTAGACGTGCATTGAAAGAACAGAGTATTTCGAGTGTCAAGATCATTTAGTTGAAATTAATTTCTTGTTAAATATATATATATACACATATATATATATATAAAGCAGCTACTAATGAGTCCCGCAACGAATCCTTTGTTCACATGAGCCACCTGTGTAGGAGAGTGTAATCAGCAAAAGCTTGAAGAAATGTAAAGTCAGGCAACAGGATATGCAGAGGGCTGAGCAGGCTTAACAGGCTGAGCAGGCTGTTGGCTGCCAGCAGGATGTTGGCAGCATGCCGGGAGGATGCTGCGAGGAAGGCTGCAAGGATTCAGCGAGGATGTGGCTGCTGTGCTCAGAAAAATGCAAAGCACGCTTGATTTAGCGTCATTAAAGGGGTCGCTTGCAGCGGGGGCGAGGCAAATTGCGCTAGACAGGCTGTGGGCCGTGCGGCCAGCCACGCCCCCAGAATCTGCAGCAACAAAGGCCCAGCACACACACACACACACACACAGATACATGTGCCTGGCGGTGGCATTTTAATTGGCAGCCAGGATGACAAGAACGCCAGCATTCTATTTGGGGCAAAGACGGAAGCATATCCTGGTGGCAAGGCACTCATAATAGCCGCATGCCGTTGCATGTCCTGTGCGAGAGAGGAGTAAAGGGAGAAAGCGAGAGACGGCGGCGCAGAGCGTAGTACGGGCGTAGTATTTACCACAGCCACTGACTGACTGACTGACTGAATGAATGAATTGTGAGTTCATTCATAAAATAAATCACAGCCGCCACAAGAGCCAGCACGGGTGCTCTAGGTGTCTTGATGGCAGCGGGTTCGGGCGGGATTGGCAAAGTTGCAGCGAGATGCTGAGATAAGTTCTCAATGAAATGGATTAGTCAGCAGAACGAGGGGCTCCAGCAGCAGCAGCAGCACAAAAGCCCAACCAAGCAGGAAGTTGTTGTTGACTGGCAGATAGATGAAAGGGAGGGTGGTGGGGCGGGAGGGTAGACAGCAGGACAGGCATCCGGCAGGACTCAGCTCTCATTAACGTTGGCTGGCCAAGGTGCTAGACGAAGTTGTCACATTCTGGAGCTGTTCCTGCTCCTGCTTCTCCTGGGGTTGCTGGCGTTGAGGGTGTGCTCGGCGCCTTGTTTGTCTGCTTCATCTACGACAGCAGCAGCAGCAGCAACAACAACAACAACAGCAGCAGCAACAACAACAACAACAACAGCAGCAACAACAATTCATTCTATTTACCAGCATTTGTATGCAGAGATGCGAAAGAAAGGGGTAAGCAAAAAAAATGTTGTACACTCTATTGACAGTTCACTGCACGACACTTGACTGTTTGAGTTGGCATTCAAAACAACACCACACGCACACACACACGCACACACACACGCACACACATACAGCAACACTTTAAAGCAAACACAAACATGTCCTCGGCGGACAGCGTACTTTCTTCAGCCGCAACAAGAACCTAGAGTTTGTTAGCCAGGGAGGGGGGGACGGTGGCAAGGTGGTTGAGGGGTTATGGTAAGAAGAAGGTTGCAATTGCAGGCAAGCAGCGACACGTCGCTTTCAACAATGCAAGTTAATTAAGGCGCAATTAAACAGAGACCAAAAGCCAAGCAATGAGCTCTGCTGCATACACATATGTACGTACATAAATTTGCGAGCTACACTGAGAGAAAAACGTGCATAGAATATGCTCACTGCTCACAAGAGAGCAAAGCTCATGCACAGAGGAAACTGCAGCAGCTTATTGAATTAAGTAAAAAGCAAAATAAAACACATGTCTCGTGCTTGTTAATTTTTCAATTAACATTTTTAATCACATTTTAATCTGAGTGTAACGTCCATTTTGGACAATGGCTTTAATGAGCGGGCGCGTATACGTAGTGAACACTGTGGTGGGTTTGGCACTCTGTGGAGCTTGTTATTTCATGCGCCACATACGTCCAGCCCAAGATATGGATCTTAATGCAATCAGAGGAGCAGACAAATATGCCGTTCAAACAAAATGATGAATAAACAAACCAAACAAGTGTGCATGTTGCAGTCGGCTGCTACCGACTGCGCAATACTTGTGCACAGTTCAATAAAGGCTGAAAACAGACTTTTCGCTACATTACACTGATTTTCCACGCTGCCCTGTGAAATAGATCCGCTGGGCAAAGGTTCTTTGCAGTCTGCATGTTAATTTTGGTCAGTCTAGCTTTTTAAGTTGCAGAAGATTCAGATTTCATGATGTGCCACTCCCCGCTAAGCATATTCTCTAAGCAGCTTATCCGACTCGAATATAGAATTTTAGGCCTCCAACTTTGTTTGTGCCTATAAAGCTATATACCCTTCTGACTCTTTGAACAAGCACAGGAGCTATAAGTTAATTACATTTAAATTGCCTTCAGGTGAAATGTGATTTTAAAGGATTTCCAGATTGAAACAATCCAAAATCCACATTACACAATTCTGAGGGGCTTGGCTTTATGTTCAGTCAATCAGTGCACATACTTGAGCTGGGCTTTCACTATTTGGGAATTATAGGCACAGCTTTGGCTGCGTCTTGAATTTACAATTTTCTGTACAAATGAAATGCAAAACTTAATAAACAGCTTTATCGAAACTTCTTTGATTTCTTATTATTTAAATGTATAACAATTTTATAGCTAATCAAATTTTTGTATGTCTAAATATGAAAATAGTCGAGATATAAAATGAAAAGATATCGGTAGTAAAAATTGTAAGAAATTCAAATTAAAATTTATAGGGATATTAAAATGTTTAATCTAAACATAATATTAAATCGGCGTGGGCATTGGCAAATCGATAATCGAAATTGATACTCGCATTAATCGATAAGCTAATCAATAAACATGCTTTGGAATATCGCTCTTTTCGCTTATTATACGCAAGCTTTTTAGCCTGTGCCTGGCCTCAGAGCTGAAGATCCACGTTTTGCCAATTGCTTTGGTTTTGGGCATACCAAAGAGGATCGGAGCTGTGATGGGCGAGAACATCTGCTGTTAAAGATTAACACTAATTTATCAAATGGCCAGCCGCCTCTTGGTTGCCTTGCTGCCTGGCTGTTTGGCTGTTTGGCTGCTTGGCTGCTTGGCTGCCGGCGTGCCGCAGATTGTTGGCCACGTTTTCAGCTGGCTGGCGGCAGCCAAAGACAAGCTCTAGCTGCTGACCGCAGCATTTGGCCAGCTGAAGCCGGAGTTGGCCAAGTTCTGCATAGTCGGGGCCATAGTTTTCGTGCGAAACTTTTCAGCTGCTTGTAATTATTTATAGCACCTCCAAGGAGTGGAGCTTCTAGCCACAGCTCAGCCCCCGCACTTCAGTATAATTGTTAAGAGCTGCTTTGATTTTTGTTGCAGCAAACAGGAAAATAACAAGAAAATGCTTCTATATGCTTCTCCAACTGTGTGTGTGTGTGTGTGTGTGTGTATCTATGTAAGTGTGGCCAGCATCTGCAACTAGGGCCAGGCCGGGTAGCTGGTCAGCCCCGAAAAAAAAAAACCAGAAACCAAGGCACAAAGTTGCCAGTAAACTTTGCAACAATGAAAGTAACCAAATTGCGTAACAAAAACAAATAAACGCAGCCGGAAATAAATTCGAATCCTTGCAATGCTTTTCCATAAACTTGGCTTGCGTGCAACCAAATTTAGGTGGTAGGCGGGAGGGGGAGGGGGGGGGGGGTGCTGCCACTGGCAGGTGCATGCGTCATCGTAGAAAAGGTTAAAGTATGTGCCGCAAACTTGTAAATAATTTCGGGTTTGGCCGCACCAAAAACAAAAACAAAAATAAAACAACAAAAAAGTTGCCCAGCAACCTGTGCAAATATCAAACGTGCATCGAAGATGTGGAAAAACAGCAAACGGCTTTTCGCTTTTCGCTTGTTGTTGCTGCTGTTGCTGTTGTTGTTGTTTTGTATTTGGGAGTGGAAGCGGCAGGCAATATGCCACGCCTCCTGCCACCGCTGCCATAGTGTGCAATTAGTGGCTTTGACTTGTGTCTGCATCTGTGTTTGTGTGCAGTATATGTGCCACATGACAGGAGGTGCACTGAAATTAGTGGGCCAGCGCAGCCAGCGCAGGCAAAAAACAGAACCAAGTCGAGCTGGAAGCCTCAGTAACAGCAGCAGCAGCAGCAGCAGCAGCAGCAGCCGACCGCAGAGCAGAAATTGAGGTTGGGCCAAGTGGATGCAGTTGCCGTTGCCGTTCCCGTTCACGTTTCCGTCTCTGTTCCCTTTCCCGATACCGATACCGATACCGCTCCCGCTTCCCTTTCCCCTTCCCCTTGCAACCGATTTTGGCCAGTAAACCAGTTTTGGCGCCAAGAGCCGACAAACTTTCAATTTCGCAAACGTAGCCACAGCCACCGAAACAAAAAGGTTAAATGTGAGCTCCACCAGGCGGCCAGAGCGAAGAAATAGTAGCTTCAGGTTTAGCTACAGACCCACAGACTCCGCTGGCAGACCAAACCCAGGGGGGGGCGGGGGCGGGGTCGGGGCTGTCCGGCGACAGGCCTGACAAGCCACTGATAAGCGCCCCGTGTGTGCAAAATTCGCAATAGGTTTTTGGGTTCGGCTTTGGGTTTTTCTTTTTGTTTCTGTCTCGGTCTCAGTGTCTCTGACTGCTTGCGGTTCTGTCTTCTGATAACATTTTCCCTCGCCACGTGCAAAGGGGTATATTGGTACTTATGCTATGTGCGTCGTGAATATACCCTCTTATATGTTCACGAAATCTGTGTAGTTCTGCAAAAGCTTGGCAGTTAGACAAAAATACTGATAACCCTCTCTGCAGATCGAACAATAATATTCTTGATCAACAGGTCTGTCCGTTTATCTATGGGTCTGTAAGAACTCGGAAGCTATAGACTTGTAATATGAAATATATATTCTCCCCTACTATATCTTCTTTGATTTTCATGGTATCGATTAATATCGATTAATATCGATTTTGATATATGGTTTTGATTATAAAAGCTAGATGCACCAATCTTGGTATGTAGGCTCTCGTATGATTTATACACGATTCGATAATTTCCTTTTTTTGATACCCCGCCACTCCCCCCAAAAGTGAAAGAAAGCCTTCAAGGCAGAGCCTTGCGAATTCGTATAAGCACATGAGTAGTGCCAAGTTAGCTTTGCGTTTGGTTCAGGGTGTTTATTATTTGGGCACTTTCAAGAGATCACTAGAGCACTCCTGCTGATGTAAGCTCTGGTTATCACAACTGTGAAGAGGGTATTGCGCGGGCGTTTACGCCCGACTGCGACCCTCTTACGTGCTCTTATACGTGCTACTTTTTTTTTGCATAAGCAAAACAAATGATGTAAGAGCAGCCGACGGGCAGCGGGCAGGAGATAAGACGATGGCTTGCACAAGCCGAGAGCCTCGCCAAGGTAAGACAAATCGCGGTCAGGACGCACTAGGCAGTCGATGTGCCCGATTATATTTCTGATATGCCGAGGATTATGAAACTGCTGAACTCGTGAACTGTTCGAACAGTCGACAGAAATTATTTTTCAATTGTGCTTTTGGACAGAAACAGGTAACAGGCAGCCAAACACTTGTGCGGCGCGTGAAAAACGCGCTGAAAACGCGCTAAAAACGCGCGCGTGCGCAACAAAAATAAATAAATAAAATTGGGCGACTATTTGTTATATTTCTGATTGTGCGGCGGCAACAAAAACAACACTTGAAATTAGTCAACGTTCGAATTTGGCAAACACATCATAAATCATTTGCAATACACACACACACATGGCTCGGACTGGATGCAAATGCTGGTGATTTGTGCCTCGAACCCAAAACCAAAAGCCAAAAATTCAGGCGTCAAAGCGTCATCATCATTTTGGTGTTTGATTATTGTTGTTGTTGCTGCTGCTGCTGCTGTTGTTGTTGTTGTTGGTGGTGCTGCCTATTCTTGTTTTTGTGATAATCAAAAAGTAGACACATATTTTATGGCCACGCCATAGCATGATAATTTTTTGTTGCTTCTGCTGTGAAATATTTAAAGCTTATATTCAACACATATTTTATATGGCATTTTAAGATGACTTTAAGATATATTTTAGTGTACCATTTAAAGTAGCACAGCAATTTGTTACACTCGCCATCTCGCACGTCACATGGGTCAAGTTTTTGGGCTGAGCGCGTGTTTCTTTTCGATATGTGGGAATCATCAGGTATGCCAAGGTGTTGCTGTTACCCCTCATACTAGACACACACACACACACACGCACCATCGCATTTATGCATGGGCCTAAGAAGTGGCCAGTGCTCAGGCTGAATGCATTGCATTGTTTGCATTCAACTTGGGATTTTATATTTGCCACACAGTTTAAGAAGTATTTATGCAATAAAATTTGAAGTATTGATTTCTGATAAATGGTTAGGCTGCCTCGGTATCTCAAGGAAAGGGAAGTGGTTATATTTGTATCTTATAAATAAAGCTATTTTTGTATCTCAAGGATACTCGTGTATTACGAAGTATCTTTTGGATCTGTTTTATCTCATGGATTTACGGATTACTTTGCTAACAGTTAGTTTTGTTTCTTATAAATATTTTTGTATCTCACAGATACTTTGCCTCAAAAGAGATTTCTTGTTTCTGACGGATATTTTTGCTAGCAGTTACTTTTGTACATATCTTATAGCGACATTTGCATCTCACACATACTTAGGTATCACACAGGATCTATTGTATCTTACAGATAACTTTGCTAACAGTTACTATTCTATCTCACAGATACTTTTGCATCTGACAAATACCTTAAAATCGTACAGAGACCTTATCATATCATATATACATTTTAATATACTTTTTGTCTCACATATATATTTCTTTCTCACAGATACTTTAGTTTCATACCAAAACGATTGTGTCTTTAAAATGCATTTGTAGCTTACAGAAATGTTTTTACATATCACAGATACTTTTTATCTTCCCAAGTAGAAACAAATAAGAACGATGCAATCGGGTGCGTCCGACTGCACAATGCATGAGAAAAGCATACAGAGTTTCATCTGAGCTTAGAAAAGTAAAAAAGAAAAATATCAGTTTTTAGGAACAAGGCGAAAGTGACAATATATTTTGAAAGGAAAATATAAAAAGTATTATTCTAAATATATATAAGCTCCACGCTTTCCGTTTTAAGTCATTACGAATAAACCAATATACTCTTGGTTAACTTGCGCACATGGTATCTTGATACTCTTCCAACAGATTATCTCCTGCACGAGCTTTAATTGCGTGAAGTGAGCGGTTAAGATACTAGAGCATATTTCAGAAGCGTGTGCTTCCTTGTATTTAGATTGCATGACATAAGTTAAAGTCAAAGCTAAAGTTAAAGTAAAACTTAAAGTTTATTTAATACATTTTTATTTTCAAATATCAGAACCTCGTTTCTTGGAACACTTGTTTATCTAAGGTTTAAGGGGAGAGTAGATACACAGCTGGCATTTCATTTCGCCTTTGAAGCCTGATTTAGATAAATTGTGCTTCTTTAATTGCATCAAAGTTCTTAAGTATTTACTTTGCTTTATCTTTAACTGTGTGAACATTTTCCTCTTTCCGTTTTTACCTTAGATTAAATAACTTGAACCCGTTCTGTTTAGTTTGACTTGTTAGGTCCGCCCGTTGCCCGCACCTAAGGCCAACCTTCAACTTTATGAGCGTGCTGCCAGAATCTAAACCTGCTTAAGCTACCCTGCCAGCTGCACAGCCCCCTTGCCACCGATGCAAGGGTCGTCGCCTTTGAAGGCTGCAGCTCTTGTTTGAGCGCCAGTTGCAGCTTCCCTAAGAAAGTGCACAATTAATCTTTGGCTTAATTAGAATGCTAGCTAAGTGCTTGGACAGACAACTTGGCTTAAAAACTTTCTACGTGGACCAAATAAGAAAACTTTACCTCTGTCTTGCTTTTAGCTGCAACGCGCCAGCCGCAGATACTGGGGCGACAAGTGCAAAACATTTTGTTGCACATCATCAAGCCCAAATCAAATACTCGGTGGCAACAACAACAACCGCTGCAACAACATCAAAACACAATTGTTGAACAGTTTCAACGCTTAATGAACAACAAATTACAAGACGGCAACCGCAGCCGTTGACAACTAGCCAAATATTGAGTTTCACAAACTGCTTAGCGTTGTATACCCTGTAAGCCTCATTAGCAGAGGCTATGATGACCCACAAGACTCAGACTTGCATACTTTCTATGGGGTATGACGGGCACAGGGTATGCCATAGTCGAATACTCTCCGGCTTGCATTTGTATGGCAATTGCTGTAATAAGATCAACAGCTGCGAATGCAAATTGTGCGATTATGCGAACAGTGAATAACACCAACAACAAAAACAACAACAACAACAACAGCATCAACAAACATAAAAAAAGATACAAAAGTGCTGAATGAGAAAACAAATTTGAGTTTCACATAGTTATTCCCATTACAGTTGGGCAGCTTGTCTAAGTTTAGTCGGGTTTAGTTTGAAGTTTGCTCAGCTGAGCAAAGGCGAACAAGCAGCAGACCGAGTAGCTGCAGTCGGCAAGGGAAAGAGCAGCGGAAGAGTGTGAGAAAGTGAAAGTGCAATGGGGCAAATGCCGAGTAAAAAAATGCGCAGGCTGCAGCAACAAGGCAGGTATGCAAATAACTGGGCCAGAAGCAAAAGGCCATAAAAGAATCTAACAGCAGAAAAGGGATATGGTTAAATGCAGCCAGTTAAACCGTGAAGAATGCGAGAGAGCAGGAGAGATAACAAGCGAAGATATATTAATATTTTCTATACAAACAAATTATTTACAATTTGTATTCCTCGAACGGTTAGATGCTTAAGTTATTATATTAATAAAATCATTATAAGAATAATTATATAGAAATAATAAATGAAAAGTTATGTTTGGAAAGTATTTCAAGAGTTCCATCAGTTCGAATTTTGTGTCAGCGATTACGTTGTTACCCCTACTAAGTTGAGAAGATAAAGAAATTTCTTGAAAACTTTAAGTTAAACAAGAAAAAGATAAACTTAGATAAAACAACACCAAATGCTGCTTGCGATAAAGGTGGACTATGAAAGATACTTGATTTGTATATACTATTCTAGAAGCTATATTTAAAAATTAGTAAGTATGGCCATTAAAAGAGAGATTTGCTCAGAAAAAAGGGTGTCGAAATCGATTTTTATCGATTGCTCGGAAACAGATCAATTTATCGGTTATCGGAAACAAACTCGTACTGCGCGGGCACTAGAAGGATTTACGTTCAATGTTTCAAGCCTCTAGTTCAGAGATCGACGCGTTCCTACATACGGACAGACAGGCGGACAGACGGACGGACAGACGGACGGACATGGCTAGATCGACTCGACTATTGATGTTGATCAAGAATATATATACCTTATGTGGTCGGAGATGCTTCCTTCTGCCTGTTACATACATTCGCACAAAAACGATTGCCCTTTTTACCCATTTTGAATGGGTTCAGGGCATAAAAAGTTGCATGGTAAAATGAATTTAAAAATATTGCATAAATCATTTAAAAATATTAGTATATTATAATAGAGCACACAAAGCACACACATTTGGGGTTCATAGTGTGACCCACTTCTGAGCACCTCCAACGGCATGGCCAACCAAGTTGGGCACATAATGTGCTGTACATAAATCAGAGATAAATCAACTCACTTTCACGATATTCACGCCCTCGGCCAACGCAGAGCCAAAAGACAAATCGCAGACAAATCAGAGACGGCAAAAATTCCATTTGATTACAATGGATTAATTGATTTGCTTTATCAAATTGTTGTTCGAAATTATTTATGACGATTTTGAATTCCAATAGCCAAAAAAAGAATTAAATAAATATATATATGTATATATGAAAAAACATTCAAGCACTCAATGACAGACATTTGACCAAAAACGGCAGCAAATACGATTTTCGGAGGCGCCTACAACATAAACCAAAACAACGGGCCAAAAAAAAGCAACAACAACAACAAAAATAAAACAAAAATTGCAGTCGAACATTTTGTATTTTGTTTGCCATAAAAATCAGGTAGTTAAATAAGCAGAACAACAAATAACAACAACTCAGACAGCAGCAACAAAATTTAAATTAAATGCGCAAAAGAATATATAAAAATCGCATAAAAATTTCGAAAACGAACAAGAAATCGACCACAGATAAATATGTTTATACTTATAGATGCATATATGTATATACGGAGCTTGATTAAAGTTGAGGCTGGCGACACAATAAAAAGTGCTTAAAACTTTTTCTTCTTCTTCTTTTTCCTTTTTTAAATTAAGCATTTTGAACAGTTTGAACATTGAATAAGAAAACAACAACAACAACAACAACAACAACAACAAACAAAAAACGGCAAGTAGTGGACACGAGATATCAACAAAAAGTTGGCCAACAGCAGGCAGAATGAAGCGAATACGGCACCGAGAAGAGCCGAATGTTCTATACCCTTTATAAATATGGGTGAAATCTTAATAGAAGAGAAAATAATTAAGCTAATTCATTTGAGAGCTGGAGTAAATTTAATTAAATTTACGATTATTTTCCTAAATGTATTATAGTTAATCTATTAAAAAGACATATTATTGTTAAATATCTAATAGTCAATTTAATTTAAAAAAAAATAGTTTTATTAAATATATTGTACTTAATTTAAAATAAATTTTAATTTAAAAAAAAGCTAATAATTATTGTATATAATTGTATATAATTATTTGTAACAAAAGGAAATTTATTATTTTATAATTAGCCTTGAAGTAATAAATACAAATACAGTAATAAAATTAAATAACATTCATTTAGTGACATTTCTTCATCGACTTGTGTTAAAGCTTAGACAACTAGAGAAATTCCTTACTTATGCAATAAATAATAATTTTTTTCTATTTACACACTCAAGTTAATAAAGCATAAGCTGGTTAATATAGATAGGAATATATTAATTATTTATGGCATAGAATGCAATTTCCCATCAAGTCAAGCTATGGAAATAAAAGTTCACAGCTGCTTCTATTGGCGACGAACTTAATAATAATGTTATGATGCCCATCTGTGATTCGTATAGAGCATTTGCTATAGAGAAACTCGTTTCGAATCGAATTTTAGCTGTGCGCTGCCCATTTTATGTTTTTGTTATTGTTATTAGCATTTTTCTCTGTCATTTGCTGCTGTCAATTTGGTTGTTGTTGTTTTTTTTTTGTTGCTGCTGCTGTTGTTGTTATTGCAATAAAATCAAAACAAATCCAAAGTTATAGCCAAGAGCTGTGGGGCAGGTTTTTATCTGGCTCTTGCCGTTGTCGAAGACGCAACGCCCACGCGACCAACATTTTTTCATGTCTCGCGCTTTTTGTTAGCTGCCGCGTTGCGCATACGTCGCGTGGTCCATGCCAGCGTCGCCTTTTGATTTGGCTGCTCGATTTGAAAACA
The DNA here is from genome assembly GCF_035044405.1 of Drosophila montana. Lineage (NCBI taxonomy): Eukaryota > Metazoa > Arthropoda > Insecta > Diptera > Drosophilidae > Drosophila > Drosophila montana. The sequence goes on from NW_026996772.1 coordinate 964,603, forward strand.
TAAAGACGCACAAAACCCGTCCGTTGCCTGGCTGGCACACACACACACACACACACACACACACACGCGCGCACAACAAATAATATAAAAATAAATTCAAAGTGTTACACGACAATTCGTGCAGGTGTCATTGAGACTTGCGAATGATTTGGCGCCAGTTTATGGCATTATATGACAGTCAAACAGCACGCACAGCAACTACACATAAATATATATATACATATAAACATATATATAATAAAAGACATTGGCTATGTTAGGATTGTGCTCGTTTCTATCGCTCTCCTGGCGCTATGAAAAATCTCTTTGCATTGCATTTAAATTGATCAGTTGCAATAGTAAGGCAGCAATCAAAATATTATTTCAAAGCCAATTGGTTGTCATAGCTTTTGGATGTACATGCATGTAAATTCCAGTTTAAGTTGTGACTAACACTTTTGCCACTTCTTTGGGGAAAGTTCAACTTGTAGCCATATCTGAATATTGGCAAGACAAAGCTGATGATTATCTGTTGCCCGATACTCTGTCCAGTTAAAGCTTAACATTGTATTCAATTTTTATAATGTTGTGCAATTTGTTTATTCTTTTGCGTGCTTTTAGGTCAAACTTTGGCACATCGTAAATTATATTCGGCGAGAGCGAGAGCGAGAGCAACAAGAACAACTGCACTGAAACTTGGACGCCTTAAACAAAAACTCGTAAATTTTCATAATTGCATTGGCGGGACGACAGTCGCCACTCGCCAGTTGCCAGTTGCCAGTTGCCAGTTGGCAGACGCGTATGTCATGCGCACATCTCGCAATGGATATCGCTTTAAGGGTCGCCGCCGGATTACACTAAACACATTTCCGCCGCAGCCGGGCAACGTGTCGTATGAGTAATGTCTCGGTGCAAAAGTTGCGCCGGATGTGTAATCATTTTATCATATTACCCATGCCCGGACTCGGACAGACCCAACCATATGATGGCGCCCGAGTGGCCCACTAGCACTTGCCAGCCATACGGAGCTCTGCCTGGACCCCGGTCTGGTTGGCCAGTTTGGGGGCCAGCGGGCCACGTTTCGCTCGTTAAGTTCGTCATCATCGTCATCGTTGACGGCGACGCAAATTCAATTAAATTAAATACATGGCAACAACGCTCACTACTACCACTTAGCAAGAGGTACACTCTAGCGGGGGCAGCGGTGGGGCAAACGGGGCCAAAGACTATGTGAAAATTTTCGCACAACAAGCAACCGGGCAAAGAGCCCACTTGTCTTGCTCTTGCATTTAAATTTCCGCTGAATTGCTCTGCCTGCCTGCTTATAAATCTTAATTAATTAAAGTACACACAACACTAAGCAAAAAAACACAAAAAACCAAACACAAACAACAACAACAAACAGCGACAGACGGCGCTGAAGGGTAGTCCAAGCAAAAGCCGAACTTTAGACACTCTCCACAAAAATCAACCGACCAAAATACGCCGAATATAATACAACGGATATTACGGGTTGCTGGAGTTTCTGCATTTTGGGAATATATCTTAAAAATAAAATGGAAATTAGCGCAAACGAAACTTTTGTTTGAATTAATGAAAGTTATATGGAAATATGCGGACTTTTTGCACATTGCAGAGATATAGAAATCAGAAAATAGAATAAAGCATAAGTAGCTAGTTATATGAAGATTTAAGAATAATTTGCTTTAAGTATCAAGCACTATTATTCAGACCATATTATGGAATTACTAGACATAGGTATGGAGTATATCTCTTTAAGAATGAAGAGAACTACAAAACTTAAGGCAGAACGGAATATTTATCTAAAAATTTTGAAACTAAAATAATATTTGTTTCCCGTAGGAAAACAGTTTATGTATGGTTTGTAAAGGTGTAGGCAGCCATATACTTAGTAGGCGGCAAAATAAAATAAATGCAAGCCCTTTGCTAACCTACTGGAATCCTACTGGAATACAGCCTGTTCAGTTGGGGGCTGTCACTTGGACAACATTATTAGCCACGTGCGAGTACTGGAAGATAAGCCAGCTCTAGTGATGTCACAAAAGCGCTGACATAGCCATTATGCTTGAGGAGTAGCGCTCTAATGCCCAGCCGGCGGAAAGAATTCGTAGTGTGCCCGCATTTGGTAGCGGACCCTTCCTATGCGCAGTTTCTCCGTTTGTCAGCACCGCGTGAACCGCGACATTTGTGAGACAACCTCATTGTCATCGTCATCATCTCCAGCTCCAGCTCCAGCTTCCAGCTTCAGCTTCAGCTTTGTTGTCGCTGTCTTTCATCGGCTGATCATCAAACGGCTCGAGAACAGTTAGCAGCATTTCTTTGGGGCCGCGATTTTCGCTGCCTTTTTTGTCTTTGTCTCTTTTTGCTGTTTTTAGCTTCTAATCGAAATGATTTTGCTTAATTCATCTTAATTAGAAGCGCAGGCAAAGCTGAAGGCAAAGACAAAGTTTGCTGACCGTCAGCTCTGCTAAAGAGCAAATACAAATGAAAGACAGCGAAAATATAAAAAAACAGTGGAAAACAAAACAAGAAAGCGAAAAAGTGGAAATTATTTAAGAGCGTATCATTCGCCCGGCTATTTATTTTAATTTTCATTTTAATTTGCAAAACTGCCGTTAGTTCTGTTGGTTTTCATAACTTTAACCGTGGCTAGTTACCGCGAAAAATGAAAGACACAAGACTTGCCTCAGCTGCAGTTCTTGCCCCTCCCCCTCTCTCCCTAAGCCGAACTTGAGGTCAATCTAAACGAGCTTAATTGAGGCGTGACTTCTGCGGTTGGTCCCTCATATTAGCTGCTTTTACAATGAGTTCAATTTCTTTGCCATCAAGCAAACTATTTTCGATATTCATATTCAGTTGCAGCTATTCATATTCATTCATATATTCGTATTTAGTTAACTGTCTTCTTAGGCTCTTAAATCAAATGAGATTATTGAAAAATTGAATAAATATTGAAAATTAAGCAAATATGCTTAACTTTTTAATTCAAAAATAAAAACCCATCTATAAATAATAATCGAATAAATATAAATCATTACAAATAAAAAAAGTCTAGTCAGTCGTACTATTAATAATGCTGAACGTTGGGATTTAATTTAATATTTAATATAAATATATTGAAACAATTAATAAATTTAAAGAAAACTTATATTTTCTTGCAGTCAGACCCTTCGAGCTCAAAGTTATGAACGAAAGATAAACAAAATGCTATTGCAAAATGATTTCGAGACATTAGCAAGATGGAGCCAACAGATTATTTACCTCTCGGTCAGCAGCAACTGCAAGTATAATTTGCACAGATTTGAGCTGCCACAGCGGCTATGATTAAGACGATGACGATGACAATGACGAGGATGATAATGATGATGGTGGCAGTGACAGCGGTTGGTGGCAGCAACAAGTGCTGCACTTAATTTGCATGCAACATGCGACTGCATTGCTGCTGTGTAAACTTATCCCGTTGCCCGCTGCCCGCTGCCCGCTGCCCGCGCACCACACCCCTCAGACCACAGCCGACGCATTCGCGCAGCAGTCGCAACTCCCCCAGCGAAGATTTGCATACAACCAAAGTGAAACGAAATTGATTTGCCACTTTGCCGTTGCCGGTTTCAATTTAGCAAATGGCAACGCTCGGCTGCTCAATTATTAATTTTTGTCGCGTGCCGACAACAACAGAACGAAAAGGAACGGAACGAAATGGAACGGAATGTAATGAAACGGTACGAGGCGGAAGGTGGAACGATGACAAGGGCGAGAAGCGTTGCTCTGAACTTGAAAAATGATTGCGCATAATTGAAATCGAAATGAAGCGCAGCTTTTTTGTTAACGTCAGACATCAACAGAGGCGAGCAGGCAGCCAGGTGGGTCGAACGGACAGAAAGACAGACAGACAGACAGACAGACAGACAGTCAGGTGGAGCAGCTAACGGCAGGCTGGGAGCCCACGAGCAAATGCTAAGCGCCATGGCAGCGGGCCATAGCCACAGTTACAAAATCCTGCCCGGCAACCTGAGCCGCATCTGCAACAGCTGCTGCCACGCCAATTTGACTCGTTAGATACCCTGTAAACAGAAGGCGGCAAAGAAGTATATGTGCTGCCACTCTAAATATGCGCACCATGCTTGTCATGCTCAAGTTGAGCTACAATTTTGATGGAACTATTTGGATTGCTTTCTAATATACCCTGCAACTTGCGTGTCATAGTTCATCTCTGACTTATAGCTGAGCTAGATCTTAAGCGACATAGCCACGATATCATTTACAGGGTATCGCAGCCGCATCACCTAATTTTCGACGGATATTTATGATAAATGTGGGCGTTAAAGTTGCGTCTTTTACCAGCAGCACCTGTGCGTGTGGGCGTACGTTAACAACGGGCCGATCCGTGCGGGCTGCAGACGGGGCAGCGGGGGCTTGTGCGAACAAGGCGTGGCCGTCGTCGTGTTAGCAACCTCTAGTTAAGTATGTCAACTTTGCTGGCTCACTCAATTTGTTAGATTTGTCAGACACCAGCCGAACCAAAAATAACGTGCACGCATGTTTATCGATTGCCCAAGGATCTCCAATATCTGCAATACGGGTTCGACTATGCAGAGTCGGAGCTGGGCCAGCGCCGGCCCAACCGGAGCCAGCTGTGCCATAATTATAATAACTATTTAAGAAAAAAAAAACAAAAAAAAAGGAATAACGAAAAGCGTGAGAATTTTACGTTTGGGTTTTCCGAATGCCTTGCAATTATATAATTAATTATTTAATATAGAAGAAAATTGTCTGCGGCATGCAAGCCATCGACAGGCAATGGCCAGCTACAGCTGAGGGGCGGCGTTGCGGGTTGAGCTCTAAGCAGCTGGAAGGGGTTTGCCAGTGGTCAGTTTGGCAACCACAGAACGCCACAAGTCAGGCGATTTTAGCCATGGCAATGGGATTGAATGTGCACTTGACGAGGCGGTTTGAGTTCAGTTAACCCAACTTGTGGGTGCCTAGGGCAGTGGGAACGCCCCCAACGCCCATGAGTCGAGTGCCTCTCATTTAGGAATTGCATTCTGCTGCAAGATATTCATATACTTATCCTAATATATACATATATATATTATTCTTATATATCACTCTCACTGGAAAGTTATCGTTTATATTAAATATAATCGATTAAAGTCAATATCGATAAACATTCTCATAGTTTCATCTGACAACTACAAGCACGCCAGCATCTCTCCCTTTAAAGTTGCCTTAATAAGTTGATCTGCGGGCCAACTCTTCTGCCAGCGACTGCGTTTCATTTATAAATCTCTTAATTTATGTATTAATTTCGAATATAAACTGTATTAATCCACGACTGAAACAATTCGATAGCACATTTCACAGACTATCGCACCTCCGCAAATCTCTGCTCATGCTAAATAGAGATATTTTCGATATAAAATGTAAAAGGCCTAATTAATGCAGACATTTCACACAGGTGTATTTGGAGTGCGTATTTTCCAATATTCCAGATGCTGGCCATAATTTCCATTAGGCAAACAGCGAATGATCAATGACCCGAGTTATTCAAGTTATTATGGCCATTATGCCGAATGCTTTGCATATTTATGGACGAGGGTATCACACACGCACACGCACGCGCACACACACACGCATACACACAGTAGTTAGACAGCTGGTGGGCGTGGCACAAGTGCCCACAATGGGTAATGCATTTGGAAAAGCCACACGAATAACCGCATGAAATCACATAAATTAAAATAACTCTATTAACCTGAACAAATTTATTATTTTGACCAGAAGCATTTTTTGCACAACAAACCAAAAGTGGGCAGGGGGCGGGGCACACAACGGGTCAGCCCCATACAACACTCTGACTGCCTGTGACAATAACGACGCGCAGATGAAGGCAGATGGAGGTGGATGGGGGGGAATGGGTCGGGGTCACACTGGTCTGTGCTTTGTATTTTTGGTAAAGCAAGCGAAAATTTATTATCCTTGACTCCCGCTGCTCCCTGCTGCCTGCCAATTGTTCGCTGTTCGTTTCTGTTCCGGTGCTCCGTTAACTATGCGCCATTTAAGCACCTGCTGTGCAGCCCAAAGCTCTCACATCCTCGTGCCACAGTCAGTTCGCCTCCTCTAACCGCCCGTCCGATGTCCCACCCCACCAAAATCAGCCCGAAACCGAACTCATTCCACACGTCTATACATCATTGCGCCACAAAATGTTTATGGGAACCCCGGGCGGCGGCCGGAGCCACAAAGCGCCAGCCAGCACTCTGCCCCGCTGGCAATACCAACGAGCTTTTAATAGTTTTGTGCGCCAGTCGCTGTAATGCTTTATTTATTTTTAATCATAGAACAAATACGAGACGCCACCAGGAAAATATGGCCCGTCATTTGTACGACGATATGTGCAAACAATTGGCGCATTAAAGCCAAGCGCCGAATTCAATCATTTGAAGGTATGGCAACGAGACCGAACAGAGAAACAGTGTTTAACAACGAGCTTGGCGGCAAATAACGGGTTCGATAGCTATCGATTATTTTCAGATTAACCCTGATGAGATATGACAAGCGACAAGAATTGGCCCTAGGAAAGGGGGTTTCAAATTAAATTAAATAAATCAAATTTATGTAATATTTATTGATATTAATGCGAAGAGGAGACTTGCTCTCGGGCAAGAAATTTTCATAGAAGTGCAGGAGCTCAAGAGCTGGCCATCAATTTGTCGGGCAATATAAGGCTGTTCTCAGATAGTTATTAAAAAGTTATAACCAGAAAGTAGGGATATCTTCTAAATAAATAATGAAATCCTCATTGTTCGATATACAAATAATAAAGATACCTCAACAACAGAAATTGTGGTGTATTTGTCGAGCAACCCTCGCACATGCAACTATGAGTTAAAGAGCTACGAGTCTCTAATTTTGAAGACATTTACTGGTAATATTGGACCAATGAGCTTAGAAGTGAGCCGCGGGCTGTGCTGATGTCTGCTCAACTGGTTGACGGCTTCACTTCTCGACGTTCTAACTGGACGCTTGATTGAGGGGTTTTGGTTTTGTTTTCGGTTCTGGTTCTGTTTCTGAGGCTGAGGCTGATTCTGATTCTGGTTTTGGCTGTGGATCTCGTGCTAGCCAGGCATGAGTATGAGGCTTCGGTGAGGGCCGCAAGCGTTTGAGTGTCGCTTAGATAATCGTTGATGTTGTTATTCTTATGTCATGTAGTCATTATTGGCACTGTTGTTGTTGTTGCTGCATTTAAATAGCCATTTGATAGCTGTAACAACAGCAGCAACAGCTCATCAGCAGCATCAGCATCAGCTTCAGCATCAGCATCAGCATCAGCGTCAGAAAAACTCAGTCAGCGACTCGTTCATTATTTCAAGTCAATTAATCAATCATTTTGGTAAATGCTTAAAATGCTCTTTAACGTTCGTTTTTTTATTTTTTTTGCCATATTTCGTGTCGGCTCCAGCTGAAGGGGTGGCGGTGGGGTTGGCGAGTGGCAGGGCAGGCCCTACAGCAAAAATTATGTCAAGTTTGCTGTTAAATGGAAATGGAAATCAAAACGAGCAGCCAGACAAGCAGCTGGAGCAGCGTTGGGCCAAGGTCACATGGAAGGGCGGGCAACCAGGGGAATTTAAAAAGAACATGAGATTTTATGGAAATTGAATGAAACTAGTCGCATTGCTAAAATCAAAAATTCAGCATTATTTAGTTAACTGAATGAATAATGATTTGAATAAAAAAGGCCAAATTAAATACCGGAAGGCCGGCTACAAATGCACGATATGAAAATAAACGATACAAATTATGTGAAATATTTTGCCAATACAAATCGCAGCTCGATGCTATGATATAATTTTAAATTGGGTGCGAAACTGTTGAAATGCGATATGCCAAAAGAAGCAACAAACTGAATCAATTTGAACAAAGCTTCAATAACAATCAATAAATATGCGCAGAACTAAACAGGCAATAAAATATAAGCTGAATATTCAAATAAACAAATTAAAATATATAATATTTATCTCTGCAATTCAAATACAAATAAAAGACTAGAAGAACGTTTGAAGGTATTATAGTATGATAATATTGAAGAGCATGTTGTTATTAGCAGTAAATTTATAAAGAATCAAATTAATGTGTTTAAATTTAAACAAATTTTCAACTATAAGTTGGTTGTAAAACTAGTTCAATTTGAAATGCCAAAAGATGCAAAAATACTCAATCATTTTTAGACGGACGGACGGAGAACTGAACTTGGCTACACCAACTCGTCTGTTGATGATGATCTAGAATATATACATATATACCTTATGGGGTCGTAGATGTCTCTTTCTATGTGTTACACATTTCATAACAAAATTAAAAGACCCTCTACAAGGGCATACAAATAGTTTATGGTGTAATTTTTGTTTAGATGTTGGCGAAAATTGTATTGTGGCTTGTCAGAAAAGTTCGAGCGCCACATATACAGCTATCTAGCCAGGTCTACTTCGAACATAAAACCTGCAGCCCATGCTTGGCTATTAACTGCCAGCTGCCAGTTGTCCTGCCCCAAAAAGAGTTTTGGCTGGAGCAGGCGCCTAATCGGGGCAGAGCCCTCAAACCGCGCTTCACATTCTCATTAAGCGTCACCGCAAAAGTCACAGCAGCTGCAGCCATTTTTGCACCTCGTTGTTGTTGCTTCCGTTTCCGTTTTTGGCAACGCCAACTCCTTTGACTGCCACTTGGACTCGATTCGAGGGCGCTGCAAGTTTGCGCTTTCTAATTAAGCGACTGCGCAATCTTTTTTATTGCTGCTGTTGCGCAATTGCGCAACCGACACACTTGCCGGCAGAGACCCGCAGATACCCTCACATCGTGTGGAAAATGTTAATGGCATTTCGGGCAATTTGGAAAGTTGGCAACAGTTGGCGGCGACATCAACAACTTTGCAATCATTTTAAAATTTCAAATTTTGTTGATAGTTTCAAATTTATGCATGAGTATTCGCAGCATTTACCGCAAAGTACTCATAATACTCATAGTTGCGATAGTTGCGTACACAAGCTACAACGAATATGCCTCATACATGCCGGCATATACATATATGCACACATATGTACATATATGCACAGATGTTATTTACTGAAGAACTAGCAAAGCACACAACAGAAAACAAATTTTAATCACAACTTCCTGTACGCTGTGATTTGGAGTTTCTTTTTTCATTTATTTTTTATTTTATTTTTTTTATATTTGCTGTCTTCATAATTTGTTGTGTTTTAGCTCTTTGATTTGGTTGCCAGCTGGGCGTGGGAAAAAGCTTAAGGCGTTTTGGGTGTGCACCACGACGTCATCGAGAGGAACGAATTATGTTAGCCAGCGTCAGAGACAATGTCGAAACTAGCTGCAAATGAGCCAAAGATCCGAAGTGTTTTATAGGCCAAGGCGGGACAGGCAACTGACTAAGATGATTTTATTCTTTTATTTTTTTTATTTTTTTTTTTTGGAATTTCCGTCATTGAATATTCTGTCATTCGGTGCGAAATGTTGGCTAATACTCATAACGATTCTATGCCATACACGAGTATGGAAATGATTTCTGACCAAACTCTGAAACAGTTAATGCTCTTCTCTTGATACTCGGTTCTTGATTGTTGAGGCTTGATTCTTTGGATTCGCTTTGAACTCATTTTGAACATTCAATAGACGATCGTCCATCGTCGGGCCATAAATTATGATTTAAATATTATCAAGCTTGTTGTTTGCTTATCTTTTAATGAGAATTTCACAAACACAACATTTCGAACTGGAAATGGGGTGTTATATACCATATTCATATCTTAAACGCATCTCAAGCTTTTAAATAGATTTGATTTACATATTCGCTTGGCATTTGTAATCCGAGTGCCCCGCATAAATCGCTGTCAGATGAAAAAAAAAAAACTAAACGCTGACAGACAGAGCAACTTTGCGCCTTTCGCATGAATAGAGAGGATTGAAATGTGGCAACATAATGCGCCAAGCTGGCAGTTCTGATCCTGTTAGCTGATTGTTGTAAAGTTATCGATAAGTTGACATTTCGATACAGTCGATAGATTTCATTTGAGACGTTCGATTGAGTAAACTTACTAGAATGTGGATCATCGTATTTTTAAGCATTGCTATAATTGCAATCACAAACTGTCGAATCAGACAATTGCTTGTTGTAGATAAATAATATCGATATTACCATCGATAAATTTTTCAACACAACTATATCAGATCAGACTTGAAATCATTTTAAAGATATATTATTTGCATTTATATCAAAATCGTTTGATTAATCCAGCAAAATTGCTGCTATGGGCGCATCTTTTGCACAGTTTATCGATCAGTTTCTAATCGAGCACAAATTGAGCGCCAATTAATGTGAAATTATCAACTTGAAGACGTCTGAACATGGTAAGTGAAGATCCAGTTGTTGGTCGCGTTCACCAGCTACCAGTTAGATAATACTAAATACTCGATACTTGTGCTCTGTCGCCAGTCGAACTTGTTTTGCGCACGCGTTTAACACGCGCGCTAATTTTTCGCCTTAATTATGCGACCAAGAAACAATATCTGAATCATATCAATATTCAAATGAGCTACCCGCGGCGCCATCCGCCAAACTATTGTGGCCGCTTTTGGCCATGTGTTTTGTTTTGATTGCTCGGGCCTTTTGTATGCCAAATTTATGGGCTTGAAAAGTCTCAAGTTTTGTGAGCCAGCAACTTTACCCAAAGTCAATAACTTGCTTAAATGCGCATTCAACCTGATTAACGCACAAAACTTTAAAACGAGAATATGGTATTAACACATAGTTACAGGATGTGCGCTAGCATTTGGCATAACAGATTTTAAAAAATATATGTATTAAGTGTCTCTAGTTTATCCTACTTAACTAAAATATGAAAAAAAACATGTGAGTGCGTTATTTTTGAAAGTATTTGAGTAAAAGATACCGTAAGCTTGGCATTGCAAACATTCTAGCTTCATTCTACACACACTTTTTGCAATTTTGCTTTCCTAATTAACTTCGGTGCTTATAGTCCGATCTTTGCAACATTTAAATTTGTATAAATACTGTACCTCAATAGCCTCTTTTAACTTGTATGCCTAACTGGAGGAGGTATCCAAAAAGTAATACATTCTGGAGCTGTGTAAACTTGACGAGAGACTACATACAAAGCTTGGTACCTTTAGCTATTGGAGTCGATAGCGATACTTATCGGTTTCATAGAGTGAGTTATTGTTTTTTTTTAAAAAAGGTCAGACTTTTCTTTTGCATGACCCACATTCAAAATTGTAAGTGTCCATCGTCTCTGAGATAGACGCGTTCTTACAGACACAGGGACACGACTAGATCGAGTTGGCTAATGGTGCTGATCAGGATCAGCTGATATATCCACTTAAGGGTCTCGGAAAGGCCCCCTTCTGCCTGTTACATGCTACCGCACAAAGCCATTAGACCCAATCGTTTTTCATGGGCTTGGGGCATAAATGAAGATTTAATACGTATGCCAGATTTAGTTAATACCAAAAGAGTTTCGAGCTCCCATTGCCAATGTTTTGTACATTTTTTCGCAAATTAAACTGCAGCTCTTGTAGGTCTTAGCTAGCATTTGGCTTTGACTGAGTCAATCATCGACTCGACCTAATGCCACTTTATAGTTATAAGCAGAAGCTTTGGCAGCTCTTATCTCTGCAGCCATTCGCAGTTGCTGCCATCAAAGTTCAATATTTTCAACTCTGCTCGGTGCAAACATATTTCATATTCTATATTCAATTGCTCTGCACATTGTGCACAATTTTATTTACGATATTCACACACAACACACACACACACACACACATTACCTAATCTGCGCTTAAGCTTAGGCCAGCGATTTAAATTGATGCAACTGTGCAGTTGGAGGGTCTACGCGGGGTAGCTGTGTGGGTAGGTGTGTGTGTGTGTGTGTGTGTGTGGTTACAGAAACTGCTAGACCTCGGGTGATTGGGGGGTTACGTTGCCGGGGTCTGAGCGGATTTCGTGCATGTCGCCTGTCGGCTTTAAACGTCAACTCAATGCTGCTAAGAGGGCGGCTACTGTATTTGCCATAGTTGTCGTTGTTCTCGTTGTTATGGTTGCTGTTGTTGTTCTCGTTGTTGTTGCTGTTGTTCTTGTTGTTGTTGCTGACTAAAACTGTTGGTTAATAAATTGTTGGCTAAGCGGCGATTCTATTTTTCGCCCCAACAGCCCCTTTAACATTTTATTTATTTGTTTATTTTTCAACAAGATTCGCTTGTTTGTTGCCTTATGCATTGTTGTTGTCCGTTGTTGTTGTTGCGATTGTTGTCTGCTGTCTAATGTTCATTAAACGCTTCCGCCTTTGATGGCAATGATTTGATGATGAGCAAGATGAATTTGATGAGAGAGCACAAATACATCAAAGTCTCTCTGACAAAATTTATCACAAAGCTCGCAAGCCAAAAAAAAAAGAAACACGAGCAGAAACATGAAGAGCCACAGGAATAAAGAAAATTGAATGCTATAACACACTAATTAAAACATTTTTTACTTAATTTGAAACAAAATAAATTCATATTGAAATATACTCAGATATTTACGTACTTATATATGCACATATTTATATATTTTAATATTTAGTAATTTAAATATTTATATAATTATAAATTCATTTATTTATATAGAAATATTTTGTTATAAGTATATATATATATGGAATTATGTGCATATTTATTGGTATAGCTAATATGCCCTGTCTTCTGTGGCATCTACAAATATGCAGAGATGTAGACAGACAGCGGCAAAGGGCAATGGAAAAGTCAAAGGAAAGCGAGTAGCACAGCAGGGCACGGGGCCAACGGACTTGGGCAATTGGGCATAAATTTCTGGCACAATTACAACGCAATCAACTTAATTACATTGAATAATTAGAGATGAAGCCCACTAAGCTGAGCGGAAGCTGCTGGCGTGGAGGGGGGGAAAGGCGGTAGTGGGAGGTGGCGCAGCTCTGGCGCCAGCCGACTTACAACTGTTGCACACTGAACCGATCTGGACAGGATCGGGAGCAGCTGGAAATCGCTGCAAATGTCTGCGTGCTGCATTAAATATGGACAGCCAAATAGGGCGTAGGGGGCGTGTCACTGGGTAAACTGCAAATAAACCAACAAAAGACACAGACAAAGAGCCGGCACAGAGATCAATGAAAGGCAAATGAATAAATTAAGTATGAAAAGAGCTGGAACAAGTCAAAGACCGGAGAGAGAGTGTAAGATAGAGAGAGAGAGAGAGAGAGAGGCAGGAGCGGAGAATCGACAATTGTGTGGGTGCTTGAATTGAAATGAGGGGCAGCAAGCTGGCAATTTGCCGTATTAATATTGTAGTAGTTGTTGCTGTTGTTGTTGTTGTACTTAAATGAATAGCCATGCAAATCAAAAGGCAACCTCGTCTACCATTGAGGGACCAAATGTGCGCACACAATACAACAATAGTGTAAACAACCCATTTAACTAATAACTACCAAATGGGCTTTCCTCTTTACAGATTAATGTGAGCAGCTGAAGCCGAATTGAGGGCATATCCGAATTGGGATTGTTGATTAAAAATGCGAGCACTTGGGTTTAAATCAGAAGCTAGCCAAATTCACATTGTAAATGTTAAACACGCAATTGATTATTATTTAAAATAAACAAGAAACTAAATTGGGAATTTGCAACTAAATACTTTTGCTTTCCGACCGATTGTTCCCATGGCAGCCATAAAACACAGCATTTCAATTTCAGACAGATTTGCAGATATTTGAGATGAATTGTGATGTATGTATGTATATATAGTATTGATTATGAAAATGAATCAAATAAATAATTAGAGAAATTAATATTATTAAATTATATATATGTAATTGATAATCATTATAAAAAATAATATGTGTTTGGATAATTAAACAAAAGTTTTACAAGCTTGTGAGATTCTCGAAAACGTTGAATATGAATATGAAAATTGTATTTATTATTACTTTCTTCTATTAATTAACTATGTAATGAGGTGCATAATACGCCAAGTGCCAAGACAAGTGGTTAAAAATGAGCTGAGAATCGGCGTTAAATAGAACTCAGAATGGGGCAAAGGCTGCGTTTTAGTGGATCGTTTGTCAAATGCATTTCATTTGTGGAAAATTTGACAGTTTTACGCATTGCTTTGTACGCAGAGTCATAAAGCGGCCGTTAAACGCAGCGACAACTCTATTCAAAAGTATTGCCCCAGCTCATTTATGTGAGCGTAATCCAGGCCGCAGGGCATATGATAAAAGATTTGAACTCAAACAAAGTCGAGTCGAGGCGAGTCGAGTCGAGTCGAGTCGAGTCGAGCAGGTGCCGTAAAAAAGGGGCGAATAGACGGATGCGGTTACCGCTAAGAGTTCCCCAGCTTCGGTTGGCGGGGCAGAGTTTTAACTTCAGTTTAAGCTGTGTTAAAATTTTAACGGATTTGGAAAAGGGCGGCATCGCTCGTAAATGTCGTCCGGCGGGCCTTTGGTCATAAAGTTATTAAACAGCATCTTGCGGCTATCAAGCCTAAGATGCGATACTTGGGGTTTTATAGATGGATGGATAGATAGATGGACGCTGAGATGAATTAATGAAAAGCAGTCGAAAATATTTCCGTCTTAATTGGACGCCAGCCTTTGTGCCATAAACTTTACGAGCTCGAAACGGCAACCGAACCGGTTCGGCGTGCGCACCAAATTGGGCAACGCCAGCAACGTCAGCCGAGGCGCCAGCAGCAGCCTCCAACTGTTCAACAGCGTTCAACTGTGTTCAACTACTCAACTGTTTAACTATTCAGGCCAAAGTTTTTGCGATCCGGCCGGTTCTTGGTTCTCATGACAGCGCGCCAAAGTTGGTAGCCAGAGATTAGCTGTAACCAGAGACGCGCCAACATGCGACTAATAGAACTATTACACATTATCGAAGTGCAGCAGGAGGAGCAGCAGGGCGAAGGCCGAGAAGGGGTCAGAGGAGGTAGAGGAGGCGGAGGCGGAGGCGAGGAGGCGCTGGCTCTTGAGCGTAGGCCGTTTAACGTTCGGCATTGGCGTTCCCATGGCACCGCGTCCGTCCATGTCCACACTATACCGTCCCAGCAGCCAGCAGGCAGCAGGCAGCGAGCAGCTCCCAGCTTCAGCTCAGGTGTGGCTGGCTCTTTGTGGCCTGCGCGTGTTGAAAATTGTTAAGCACTCAACTGGAAAGTTGTCTACAGATTTATGGCCAGCCATGGAGCTGCCGCCGCTGCCGTTGCTGCCGTTGCTGCTATTGCTGCTGCGACAGTCTCATATTTGGCCGCTTGTCTGCGCCTAACTGGGCCGCGCACAGGTGTCTCTGGCAAAAACAAAATCTAGCGGGCACTACAAATTATTGTGAGAAAAATCAGCTGTATGGGAATTTGAGTCTGTCAGCAAATCTGTTGCCGTTGCCAAGCGAGCGAGCTCTGATTGATTGACAGTTTTGCCGCCATGTGGCAGCGCCTGCCACTAGCGCCAGTTGCAAGTTGCCAGTGTTGGGCAACTAAGTTGCAACAACTGAGTTTAGTGTATTGCGAAATAAACAAATTAGGGCATGACAAATTCACAACTGAATTATGAGCTTACAATTAATTGATCGATAATAGTACTTCATCGTTTCCATAAGAAAAGCAACAACAGATACACAAATGTAGATAACAATTGCAACTCATGACACAATTAAAATTTATCGATTTTTTTTTAAATATTCTAGTACTTAATCTATCAAGAAAATTTTTTTTGATACCACAATCGAAAAAAATAAAGAACCTGAATAATAATTATGACGGATTCCTTATCACTTTCGATCAAAAGTTATCGATAATTATTAATTAGGAATTTCTATAATATTTAGAGCTCTTCCCCTTTAAATGTCGATCAATGGTTTTCGATTACTTAAATAATTCAGAATTAATCGAATTAATCAAGCATCGGAATAAGAATTTTAGCTCATTTTCTTTGGCTATCGATCAATGGTTATCGACTACTTAAATATTCCACAATCGAAATATTTAAGAATCTGAATAATAATTTTGAGCCCAAGCCCATTTGCGTCCATAAAAACTATTGAATTTTTCATATACTCAAGTATCGAACTAATATTGAAAGGCTATCGATATAAACCTATTCTCATTAATTCACCGATTGCATTATGAGATCAAGGATTCAATAAACCATATAAACTGATCGGTACTAATCGATAAAAAGAAATCCACCTATTTTCCTAATCAAATATATTACTCAACCAATAGAAATCGATATATTTGCTGTCTTAGAATATCATATACTCTTGCTCCCATTCAAGATATGTGGTAGCGTTTTAGCTATCGGATATCTGATATCGATAACGCTCCCGCTTGTTGCCAGTAGTTGTCGCAGTCACTCGCTTCTAACCACATGCAATAAGCCACTTCCAGTGCCACTTTTGCCACAGCTCCCAGTTGTCAGCTGTCTGAAATTCTTGGAGAGAGCCCCCTCGTCTGTCCGCCCCCCTGCCCCCTGCCCCATGCCCGCTGTCCGCTCTGGAGCTCTTTTGAGTGCCTTGGCTTGGCATTTTTAGGGCTACATGCCGCAAAAACCGCAAGAAATCAATTCCAAGAAATTGTTTGTCTTCCGCTGCCGCGACGTGTGGACGCGTTGCTGCTTGTTGCACAGCCGCCAATTTTGATATGTATAGAAAATAAATCGACGCATTTGCCACGCTTCATTTGGCTTTGGTCTGCATCGGACATTGGCGCTAATCGGAGTCCGACTCCGAGTCCGAATCCGATTTAGATTCCGCTGCCAAGTCCGCGCTGGCCTCCGTCCGTGTGGCCGGCCGGCTACTGCCTGGCGGCTGCATTATTGATGGTTTATTAACACGGCATGAGGTGTTGAGTGCTGTCCCAGTTGGTTAGGCTTACGGCTCAAAGCTATCCAGCCTCACCCCAGCCGCTGCCCCTGCGTCTGCCCCTGTGTTCCACATATATTGAGGCGCGCTGCAATTTTGCGCGCTTGTTTTTTATTTCTATATTTTTTTTTAATCGCCGCCTTTTTGGGTTAATTTCATTGGCAACAAAAACAAAAGTAAAAGAAAACAGTATGATAATAAAACTAAAATTAAGTGGCGAAAGGAAGTGAAAAACGTTGTTCAACAGCCGCTGCAGAAGCTCAGCCTCAGTCTGGCCGTGCGATCATGATGACTCTCAGTGTTGGGTCTGACGAAAACGAAACCCAAACGAACACATTTATAAGGTGCGGAAATTCGAGGCGTGACATTAACCATTCCATGTCCAGCCAAAAGCTACCAACAAATACAAATGACCATCAACCGTTGCCCGCTAATGACGGCAAATTTTAACATTTGCCGCCCTTGTCCCCCCACTTTGTGGTGTGTGTGGTGTTGTGCGCGCGCGTGTGTGTTGTGTGTGTGTGTGTTGCTGTTGTTGTGGCAGAAACATCGCACATTAATGCCATGCTACGCTGGGGCCGGGTCAAGCATTTGAAATGCGAATGGGCAGCGACTGCAGAAATCGGCGAATATATCACATTTATGTGATTGCTATTTTGGGGCATTTAATTGTTTATTTTATTTCGGTTTTTATTTATTGATTGTGAACAAAGCGAGTGTCAACCAATAAATTTCATGCATTTTAATGCACATGATAAAAACTAAAAAAATCAAAACTTGCCGAATAACCAACCATTAATGCATTATTCAGATTCATTTTATTAGTATTATTCCAGTTATTTTGGCTTTTGGCTTAAAGCAAACAATAGATAATTATAATAGAAAGATTATATATGCAACAAACAGACAAACGAACATGTTACTTCGACCCCATGAGCCCATCGACCCCGATCATAGGACACAATGTACTCTTCTTCTTCTTCTGACTTAATATGTAACCAAGTCGAGCTCTGTGACTTTTGTGTTGAGTATATTTTATTATTTAAGATTTTAGTGAGAATATTTAAGACACATTTATCTTCACACTAATATTATTCATAATTATTATTTGTATTTGATTTATGTTGAAAATAACCAACATACAATAAAGCATAAGCATCAAAGGGTGAGAGGATTGTCTGCATAGGCAACATAGGCATAGGCTACACCTTGTCCCGCTTACGTTGCCTTAACTGGTTGGGAATTATAGGCGAGAAACAACGAATAAACGCCAAATCTAAGTCTACATTCAGTGGCTACAATAATTGCTGTATCTGTTATAATTTATATGGTCATATATAAAATCTGTATTCTAAATATTTAACGGAGATCGCAAAATAAACGCATATATAAATCTGAGCATATACAACTAGTTAAGCACTAATTACTGAGAATTTGTTCAACATAAAGTTAATTTAGCACTTAGTACAGGGACTCTTTTAAGCACTCTAACTATCTCACAGGTGTCTGAGTTGCCCGTTTATATATTTCACTAAATCACATTATGTAGACTACTTTGTGGAAGTCCTATAGATGCTTAATTAATTAAATCTCTAAAATGTTGCCGATTATATGTTGTGAAATTAAATTGTTGGAAATGCAAAAATAGCTTCGCTAAAGCAGCAGCCGGGTCAGAGGTTTGCCCTCCACTTGCCCCTCGATTGCCCAGGGCTTGGGCTTTTCTTTTGTTCGTCCGTTTAACCCTTGATCTGAGTTCGTTGGAAAATGTTGCACTAAATTATGCTAAACATTTTACAAATTGCGAAAATATTTTGTCGGTCACTTGCGGTTTTCAATTAAAATGGTTAAATTAGACACACACACACACACACACACACACACGCACGGACACACACCTGCACACACCTGCACTGATGTCCAGGTTGTCTGAGCAACTCCTGGTTACTGCGCCACAAACTAATTAAAAACAAGCGCTTGGCCACTTGAGCAGCATGTAAAATAATTTCCAGTTCATTTTTGCACACACACACACACATACGGCACACACATGGCACACACACACACGCATACACACTGGCACGTAGGCAGTGGAGCTAGTCAAGTGACTGCGGTCCCAGGCAGCTATTTATAATTACCTTGTGCGGATTCAGCTGCCAAAAACTTTTACACAGCAGCTGAAATCTAATTTGTGAACGCAGTCGCAACTCTGGCGTGTCCGCCCGCAACCTAAGCCAAAATCTAAAATCGAGCAAAAATTAAGAAAATAAACGCATTTTACATGCGTCAGGTGGGCAGCAAATAAAAATGGGCTGATTCGGTGCAGCGGTACAGTAAATACCAACTAATGTGGTCTAACCGGAAATGCTTGAGGAAGCCAGGGGCAGCGAGAAGAGAGAGGGAGAGAGAGGGCGGACTAGTGCTAATTGGCATGGTTTTTTGTCAGTTGAGCGTCAAACGGTTAATCAGTCAGTCAATCAGTCAGTCAATCAGTCAGTCAGTCAGTCAGGCAGCCAGTCTGTCAGTCAGTCTGTCAGTCAGTCAGTCAGTTGCTGCACTCAGCCACATTTCAGCATCATGTCCAATGCCCTCCAGCTGCTTGCCTTCCGTCTGCCGACTCCTGCAGCTTCACTCCGGCAACGACTGGCCAGGCTAAATGCTTCATTTATTTTATGAATAAAAGCCAAGAAGAGCTGAGTCTCAGTTGAGGCGCGCCGAGCCAAATCAAGATGAGTCTGGGACAATGGCAATGCACATGGCATATGGCGCGCCCGGCCGCCCAACCGCCCAGCCACCCACCTGAGAGCAGCCACCACCCACTCGACACACAGCTTGAAGTGTTGGCAGCGACGATGACTTCCTGTTTATCAGCGTCTGGACTCGGGCTGCTGACTCCTGCCGCTCCTTTTGCGCCGCCTCCAAGTGGCGTCCGTGCATGCTGAAGCGTCCACTTTGGTGCCATTCACACGACACGCAACAACAGCAGCAACAGCAACAACAGCAACAACAGCAACAACAGCAATAGCAGCAACAGCGGGACGCGACTGGGGCTGCGGTTGGGCCAGCCTCAAGATGCAAGAGCCAGCAACAAGGCAGCGACTTCAGCTGCCTCAATAACAACCTGAGCCACCGCAGCCCGAGCCTGATCCCTTTTCTGCGCTGTGGTTGAAATGCCTTTGCACCACACATACACACACACATACACACAGACACACAACTGAGACAGTGGTGGGGTGGACGGGGTGGCTTGCGCCTGCGAGCGTTTATGGTCTGGTTTATTTATTTTTAATAAATTTTAATGCTGAGATTGCAGAACTTTATATTCTAAGGGCCCAAGAACAAGAGCTGCTGCTGCTGCTGCTGCTGCTGCGCTGCGTGGGGTTTCTTGCCGCAAAATTATAATTTTTATGCCACATACTTAAAGATAAAATTACAAATAATTCATAATTGGGTTCACGCTGAACAGCAGCCGCAGCAGCAGCAGCCTTCAAAGAAAACCTACACCGGCAATCTGTCAGCCGGAAGCACAACTCTTTGTTGTTGTTGTTGTTGTTGCTACTCTTATAGTTGTTGTTGTTGTTGTTGTGGCTGCTGCTGGCTTTTAGAAAGTAGACTAGACTTAATGTTTTGCTTGAGCAGCTGCAGCTACAGCAGCGCCAGCAACAACAATAGAGCCAGCAAAAGAGTTTGTTACTAAAATAGGAAAAATAAATAATAATTGGAATCAAATAAATGGAAAAAGCAAAAACTTTCATCCATAAAGCCCGCTATAGCCAGGGAAATTGTTGCATAATTTGCATTGAGTTGTTATCGAAGAATCATTTAGCTTAATTTGAATTTTATGTGCTTTGGACTAAAATGCATACAACAAATGACTCCAAGGGAAACTCTCAAAGAAAAGCTACAAACTATCGACGGGTAACTTCTTCTGCGAATCCGATTCGGACAAGCTGCATCTAAGGAAAGAAAAGAGCTTCTGCCAAGATAAAACGCATAACATTGAAGGTGACAATCTTGACGTGATCTGCATTTAATCTGGTTCTCTTTACACTCAGAGAAATGACGGGTGACCAGAGCCAGATGCGCGTCTGTGCTTCAGCGTGGGCTTGTGTTTGTGAGCGGCTTAATAAATATTAAAGTTGGAAATAATAAGCTCATACGCACACGCAGAGACACATACAGAGCCACATACATTCACACACGGGGATCGCAATAAGAGCGGCAAGAAGGAGAAAAAGCATGAGAGCAGCTGCGCCAAAAAGTATGCTAGCAAAATTGTTGCTTCTTTTGCATAAATATGAATAAATTAAAATCAGAATCAACATTTTTGATATGCGCACGGGTTGAGGCCTCGCTCGCGTGGGTGCCGGAGACGGACATGGACATGGACATGGATCCGGGCATGGACATGGACATGGACATGGACATCGACATCGGCATCGACATCGACATCGACACGAACACGTACCCAAGCGCACAGACAGTGCAAAATCGAATTGGCCCGGACGGGCGGCTGGATTGTTGGGGGCGGGGCTACGGCTACGGCTACGGCAACGGCAACGAAGTGACTGACGCACTTTTTGTGGCCTGCAATTAAAAATTGCGCGCTGTTGCACATTTAATTATTGGGAATCGGCTTTCGGGTAATCATTGTTAATGGCAGCTACGCTGCATTTAATCTCAACGGTTATGCTGTTGTTGCTGCCACATGTATCCACATATATACGTACACCCCTTCCCCTCCCGCCTGTCAGAGCTGTTATTGTTTGTGCAGCCGTCGCCTTTAAGTTGTCATTGCTCATTTGCATACACATATTTATACGCAGGTCCGATATATTGACATAATTACTCCTATGGCACACCTGGCATAGCAACGCTTAATGCGGCTGGCGAGCTGCCACTTTACGCGCCAGCATTAATACGAATTACCTAACATTTTGTGCATGGATCGGTCGCAATTCACCATTAAAAAATAATTAAATCATGTGCGGAAAGGAAGTTAAAATTAAATTGTTAAAAGATAATGCTAAGGAAAGCATGTCTATTTAAATGCATAAAATATAAATAAATATACATATGTGTGAGTGCATTTAACTGGGACAACATCAATTTTGCAGCACTGTGCGCTGGCAAGCTGCAGCTGCAAGCTGTTATGCCCGGCCATGCGTAGCGCAGCGAGCGGCAGCTTTAAAAGCGACACAAATTTGCCTGTAAAAGTCAATTAAAATATTTATGCTTGGAAATTGCATAAACTAAAGCGATGAGCGTTTACGCGGCGAATGCGTGATATCAACAGAAATTGTTCACGGAATTCAAAAAGCTGCACCAGTGTGCGAGTGTGTATGTGTGTGTGTGTGTGTGTAAGAGAGCTACAACTTTGATTCAATTTTAATTTAACACAAATAAAAGTAAATATGCATTAAAGTGAATTCCATTTGGCACCAAGGCAAACAGACTGAGACAGAAAGAGAGAGAGAGAGAGAGAGAGAGAGAGAGAGCGAGAAAGAGCACAATTTGAAGAATGTAAAGCAAACTGAAAGCAAGTGACATCAAACATATTCATACATATTCAAACATAATCATATTATTATTATTGACCTGTCGTCACATTCCTTGGCACTCGCATATTTTTAAAAACTTAATTAACTGTGCAATTTTAACAAACTGTTAAAGAGCATAAACAATTTTCAACAAAATGATTGCTGCATTTTGTGTGTGTGTGTGTGTGTGTGTGTGTCACCAGCTTTGAGGCAGGTCAACGAATTAATTTTGGTCAAGGATTCCACGAATTTCTTTATTAAAATTTCAGTTGCAGTCGAGAAGGGGGCGAAGGGTTGGCGGGCGAGGCAGAGATTTCGATATCAGCTATTGGTTGACACAAGCTGCGAAGACAGGCGGATATTTTTCATTATTATTAGCAATATTCAAATATATATATATATATATTGTATATATTTGAAGAGCGCATTCAGGGCAAGAGCTCGCGCAGCGCAGCAATATAAAAATGTGTGCGTAGCAAAAAAATCGTAAAAACTGCACACGATGCACAACAAGAAGAACAACAGCACAGCTTAAAGAAGAAGAAGAAACCGATATAGTAGTATACCCGATAAAAGTAAACAAAATCGGGGCACAGAGGGCGCTGGAAAGACGCCTTTTGCCCGGCTGAATTAAAGTATCAGGCTGGAAATTTAAAACCTCTTCAATAACAACAACAATGAGCAGCAGGAGCAGGGTGACACTGCAGCTAAAGCGTCAGGGTAAGACAGCAGAGTGAGGGTGTTAAGGGAATCGGAGGGTGGGAGGAGGGGGGGGGGGGGGGGGATGGCTTGGCAGGAGCATAAAAACTCAACTGCAACCAACTGAAAAATTAAACAACAACCAAGAAAATGACGACGATGAAGCGCTCCTCCAAAAAGAACAAGGCAAGAGTATAATGTTGCAACCAGGCTGCGCGGCGGGCAGGGTCTGGGCGTGGTGCCAGCGACAGGAGACCAGGGTGCAAAGCGGGTCGTGGCATCAATGTGACGTTCAGGTTGCGGTTTCGCTGCCTCTTCCTTTTGCTCGAGAGCCTGTATCTGTGCCCCTATCTGTGCCGCTGCCGCTGTCGCTGCCACTGCCTGTGCGGCAGGTAGAGCCGTTGGCTGGCACGACCCTGACCAGCTTTCCATCAGCAGCAGCGGCTACAGAAATATTTTTAATAACGGGCCGCCGCATAAATAACATCGAAATATGAGCGTCCATCCTGGCAGCCGCCATGTCCTTGGCCAGGCAGCGTCTTTGACCATTAAGATATTGCATTGACCACGGCAGTCGTCCCCCAATCAAGTCGTCCCATCTCCCCCCTCGCCCTCCCCCGCCACCGCTTCAATAACGCACTGTACTCGAAAATATTTACATAGGGCCCGGGCGCTGGGAACCGGTTCGACAACAACGCGGCCCCACTGCTCCAGGACGACGCGCTCATGTACTACAGAGCCCTGTCAACAGGGGTGCGACATTACAATATGTCAAATCGGGCATGACCAGCCGGTGATCAGGTTTGGGACAGGCATTTGCAATATTACAAGAATCTGCTCTCTATTTGGTATTACAATTTTGGGCAAGAAACCAGAGAAACGACTAAAAACAAGAAATTTGATTCAAATTTCAATATTTTGTATGTTCTTAACTCAAAGCACGCACTTTTATATTTTTGTCAATGATGTAAGTGTATTCGATTTTATTACACCCTTATTGAGGGTATTATAATTAAGTCATGAAATGTGTAATGCATAGGAGAAATGTTTCAGAGACATCTAAGTATGCATATTCCTGTTCAGATTCAACAGATGATCTCGTATAGTCATAGTTCATCTATCATCACGGAAACTTGAATAGCTTCGTCTTTCCGTCTTTCCGGATCCTGCAACTATATCATATTGCTGGCAAGATTGGTGAAAAACTAAGTTCTTATACATATACAACATTTGTTTGGCTTTTCAAGATATCTAGGCAACTACAAGCTTTACAAAGCTTCTTAAATATGAGCAAACTTCTTATCAATATCGGACAATAGTATCATACAGCTTTATAGGAAAAATTGTTTGAAACATGCGTTTCGTCAAGATATTTGAACCAAAGTGAGCGGTTACTTACTTCACTCTGCTTCGTACATATCTGCTAAGCCGTAGCCACATATCTGGAAGGGCATTCAATATATGGCGTGCCTCAGATAACCGATTTTTCTCATTTTAAAACATGAAATGCGAACTGCAATTTCATTTAATTCTCTTCAGGCATATCATATAAATAAGCAGAGTATTTGCGGTTCGTTATAGACTAACCTAAAAAGGCTTCACAAATCAGTTTCTGTTGTTATTGTTGCGCCATTCGCTTTGCATTGAATTAATCGCCACATGACGCGGCATCCTCATCCACATCGTCATCGTCATCGTCATCATCGTCACCGTCACCGTCACCGTCACCGCCACAGTCACCCTTCAGCTACAATCGTATGTCCCGATTCGGGCTGGGGCCGCTTTGGTTTGGGCTCGAGTGCGTGTCGCTTATCAATGGAAAGTGCTGACGACAACGCAGCCCGAGGCCAAGGACCAGGACCCCTTTACGCGGCGGCATCGATGAGCGTTGGGGAACAGGAGCAGAAGCAGGAGCAGAGGCAGAGGCAGAGGCAGAGGTTGAGGCAAGAGCAGAGGCAGGGACCTGTTTATAGTTTGCGAGCAACTAAATTAAAATTATTTCAACTTGAGTGACGTTCTGTGCGAAGCTGGCAGTAACGGACCCTCAATCGAACCCTGAGCCAAAGCCCGAGCCCCGAGTTGGCAGCTCGATTCGGAGTCTGGGTCTGGTGTCTGGACACTGAAGACTGGAGTCTGCCATTATGCCTGATGCCTGATGCCCGATGCCCGACGCCCGATGCCCGACGCCCGATGCCCGATGCCAGGGCCATTAAAACAAGTTTTGTCGAGCCACTGCAGAGGGGGTTGGACTAGTGAGGATGCGGCAACGGCGGCAGCTGTGCGCAGGGAAAGCGTTTTGATTGCACTCGAAGCTGTTGTTGTCGTTGTGGTTCAATGGGATCAAATTATAAATGCTGCTGCGCGAACGTAAATAATCTCAATAAAAGCGGCCAAAAGGCGTAAGCAGAAATATAAAAATAATAATTTGAATATGTTAATAATAATAATAATAATGATAATGCTAATAACAATAATAATAATAATATAAATAATTATAATAATAAAAACATTTTTGTGCTGAGGTAATTCCTTCAGCAGCTCGCCTCTGCCGTTGCATTGTGGCATGTGGAGCTTGTATCCACTAACAACCCCCTACCAGCCATACTAAAGCCCCCCTCATCAGTCCTAACTCCACTTTGGTAAAGCTTTTGCATGGCTTCAAGGTGGGGCCTACTTCGCGCTATGCGCTATCATCTTTGGCCTGCATTCAGACAGATAACAAAAAACAAGAAACTAAATAATTATTTTAAAAAATATGAATAATCATAGTTAAAATAGCAACAACAACAACATAATGAAGCGTGGCACTAGCAAATCGAATGACACATTGAAACAAAAGGGCCAAAATGTGTAAAGTCAAACAATTAAAAACTCAATTAGCGCCATATTGAAAAGCTGCCAATCATGTGGCCCAAACACACAAACACATACACCACACGAACACATGTGTGTATATGTAATAGTGAGTATGTGTGTGTGTGTTTATAGTGCTTGTTTGTTTGCATTGTGCGCCGCAAATTGGTCAAAAGTACAAAAATATCAAAGATTGGACGGAAAACAAAAACGAGCGAGCCAACAAAAACCAAATCAAACAAAAGGCAAAGGCAAATGGCAAACCTCACAAATAGAGCGTGAAATTGACAAAAAAAAAAGAATAGAAAAAGAAAAATATACAAAATAAAAAAATAAAATGAAAGAGGCAAAAATAGCAGCAAATGCAAAATAGCACACAAATTTTTTGGGGGCAACACAAGAGCTGCAACTGCATAGATACAAATGTATCTGCATATGGGTGTCACCATGCCAAGGTAATAGTTGTCGTGTGTGTGTGTGTGTGTGTGTGTGCAGACGGAAGGATTTAGCATATGTCGGAGGCATATGGCAAGCGTTGTGAATCATAAGAGTTGCAGGGACAAAGGGGAGAGAGAAGAGATATGCACACAAATACAAATGAGCTGTAAAAGGAATCAAAATGAGTAACATGCAAAAAGACAAGCAAGGGAAAAAACGAGAAGACAGGCACACAGAAAGACAGGCCAGTTAGCTCAAGGAACAAAGTCAAGGAGGTGGAAAAAACCTGGGATTTATTTAAAGGATTGATTACTTGAGCTTAAAAGCAAAAAGGATTTAATTCAGGAACAAAATATCTTGATTTTAATATATTTTTCGGTTTGTTTTCGTTATAAAATAAAGTTCTTTTGCACTCTCCATCTTTTTGTCGTCCTCTTATTCAACTTCCCCTCTTTCTCTCTCTCATCCCTACAATTTTCCATTTAATTTTCACAAATTCATGCTTACATATCTGCAGCATGACAGAGAAAGAGAAATATTTTTAAATAGACTAACGTATTGGTAGGAACTTAATCACTTTGGCATTGATTTACTCTCAACTAAAGCATACTGTAGTCAGGAACCGCTAAACAAATGTACTTCATTTTCCAGACCCTTTCCACACTTCAAGCCAAATCCTGCACCTTTTCCGCCTTTCCGTTCAGGCACTCAAGCAGCCGTCTCATCATATGGCACAGGGCCGGGCCCAGGCCTAGGGCTAGGCTTATCATCAACATCTGCGTCAGCGACAGTGACAACTTTCTGTCTAGACTTGGCCACGCCCACTTGCTAGGCCGCCCTGTTGGATAGCCGCGCCGATGGCAGACGTCAGCAGAAAACGGAAAGGCAGTCAAATGCAATTATGAAAATTCATTTGATTTGTGTTTATGATTTTGCCAACGTCCGTTGAATGTTTAAAATTTAATTTACCATGAGGATAAAGTTAAGCAGGGGACCAGCAACAGATGAAAACGCGGCGACTAACACTTAGCACTTTGACTTGCCAGCCGCAAAAGCGCAAATCATGCCCAAGACTAAATATCTCAACCGGCAGCAATCGGTAGCCATATGGCCAAGGCGCAACAGCAACAGCAGCAGCAGCAGCAGCAGCAGCAGCTCGGAGCCATTGGCACCCCATGCAGATGAACGCAACTGTTGCAGTTACTGTTGCAGTTGCAAACGTACGTATTTTGCTTTTACTCAACTCATTGCCTCGTAATTAGTGGAAATTACTTGTGCCGCTTCCCCCAAAATACAACAGCAACACCAACAACAACACTAGCAAAAAAGCAAATAAGCGAAGACAAAAAAAAAAGTGCGACTGCAGCTCAGAGTCGCTTGTAATTACCGCAACGATCACCGAACAGCGATCAACGTCCACTGCCGCTTGCCACAGGTGCGTGGCACAAAAAAGGCGACAAGTGGCAGCCGCATCCAGCTTGCAGAATTATGAATGCTCTGCCACAACGATATAACAAGCATTTTCGCACTCTTATCAATTTTAAAGTAGATTACAATGAAAATAAATATAACATTTTAATACTCAAAATCAATAAAACAATAAAATAAATATATATATATGTATATATTAATTTAAAAGATCAAAAGATTGGATTTAAAAATATGAAATCAAAATAAATTAAATTATATAAATTTGTTATTTTCGATATTTTTTAGAATTATTTGCTATTATTATGTTTTTTTTTTATTGAATCTATTAAATATCTTTGCCTCTACGTGATTTGAAATTAGTTTTTAAATTAAAAAAATCCGGTAAAACTCAACAATTCCTTCATAGCATAAATGTTAAAATGTTACATGAATTATTTATGTTATATCGCTGTAAAATATCTATGTTAGTTTTAAAAAGTCACTGATACTATGTGAAGCGATATTTTGCTTCCTTTCATTAGGTTTCAATTGACTGAAAATAATCATATGAAAATGGATTCCTTCAGTTTAGCAAAAATTGTAGTTTCAGAATTCGCCCAGCTCACATAGTTGGATATAAAATATTTTTAAGATTGAGTTAAAGTCCTAAATGTGTTCAGTTATTTACTTATGCAGCTCACCTGGCGAGCCTTATGACCAACTTATTATGCTCTCTCTGGCTTGGAGAGCAAGTAAAATAATAATAATAAATACATCAACAAAAAATAAAAATAAATGGAGAAAAAGAAGAGGAAAAAAAACTCAACTCTGGACATGACACGGCAATTTGTGTCGCCAGCGACGGCTTGCAAAATTAATTTGTGTCCGCTGTTATTATAAACTTTTTCTGTTGTCGTTTCTGTTATTGCTGCTGCTGTTGTTGTTTCTGCTGTTATTGTTGCTGTTGTTGTTGTTGCGGCTGTTGTTGCGGTTGTTGTCGTTGTCTTTATTGAATTAAGCGTTTTTGTAACTCGATTTCAATTTGTGTCAAAAAGCCGAACGCAAATCTCTGGGAGCCACCGGCAAGGTAAATTCAGCATTCACTTCCACTTCGACTCTGCTCCGCTCGCACCTCCAACCAGCACTCCGCTGCCGACCTTGTTGCCGGCTCCACGCAGACATTTAGGGCTGGCACGCTGGACATATTGTGTGGGCGCATGGGCGTGGCACTGTTTGATTTCTGGCTATGATGACGATGACGATGGCGTCTCATTTGCACTTGACATTGACGCCGCCACTGCTGCGGTAGCTGCTGCTCGCATCAACACTTTATGCTTCATTTAATGCTGCACAGCTGGTCAGAGAAGCTGATGGAGCCGTGGCATCCCAGTTAGCGGCGTCTCGGCTCCAGTCAGCCGTGGCCAATGGCATCGCTAACGCTGCTCAATCAATCGGAAAAGTAAACAACTAGCCAGACTGCCCAGCAGTAGGGGCGGGCGGGATGGTTGACGGGGTCTGAGGTGTATCAAATGTTTACGCCAAGTGGACAAGCAATTGGGCTGCCCGCCTCTAGATCCACTCTAGAGCCGCTCTTAGCCGCTCGCCAGTTATCTAGCTCAACTTTTCTTTCCTGTTTTGTTTGCCTCCCTTTGACAAAGTTTGCCTGCAACTTGCGAGTTGTTAAACTGCAAATTCTTCTGGCACTAGCTAATTAATTAAGTTAAGAACACGAATGTCCTAGTTAGATTCTTGTTCAGGTATTAACTTAGGAGTCCCCGAAGCACTAAGTCATGTTAATATATATATTTTCGGAGATAACTCGTGGTAACGTCTGACGTAGATTCGATATTATATATAAATATGTGTAAAAAGAGACGCACTTACCCAATATTAATTGGACTCCAGTCGGGGATTTAAACACATCACTGAAAGAACAAAAGAAGAAGAGAGTTTGTTTATTATGGAACACGAGAAAAGGCCAGATAGAAAGAGAGAGAAATATTTGCACAAATTTAAGTTTGTTACCAACTAAAGCTGTTTTTACTTAACACTTATAAACAAAGATTGACAGCCCTAAGGCTAACTTGAATTAATGGGAATCGAAGAAGAGCAGGACTACCGTTACAAGTAGGTTTTACTAAATTTGTAGCACTGCAGAAAGTAAATCAGGTATACGTTTGCTTTATGTAAATACTTACTTACATACTTACATACATACATACATACATACATACATACATACATACACACATACAAACATTTATACATACATACATACATACATACACACATACAAACATTCATACATACATATATACATATATATATTATGTATTATGTAATAAAACACTTGTCACTTGTGCATACACTAAAGCATACATATAGATAAATATACGCATGCATACATTCATGTATACATCCATGGATGCATACGTATACATACGTGTGTATGTCTAGATATGTTTTGAATTGGACTGTGCGAAGAGTATAAAACACATTTCCCCATATTTTCCACATCGGGGGGTGAATTTTCCCCTGGGCCCCGTGCAATACATAAATTAACTTATGTCAATAAAATAATTGTTTCTTAGCTCTTCTGTTAGTCAGGACAAACAGTTAGAAATATATTTATAAATTATTATATATAGATATCTCCAGCACAATTTTCAATTTTCTGATATCTTCAAATCTGTCAACTTCCTCATAGATAATAACCTGCCTGTAAATCGTAACCTATGGACTGGTTTAAGAAACTTTCACTTTTCAATTTGTCATAAACGACGAAGCAAAAAATACACAAAAACCATTTCCAATCGGTACAAAAAGGCAATAATGTCATTATCTTTCATGTTTACTGTTATCTAGACTTTCCTACTTTCAAAAAGTAAACCCATTTAAACATAATAATGTCACGTAATTTTTAAATAAATAAGTTCGATGAATGGAGGGTAGAAAAATTATAATTCTGACGTTAAGGATAAATAAATATTTATATATATAATATCTCACATGATTGATTAAATATAATATTTAATGTATAAATAAATAAATAAGAAGGAAGCTCGTTTTTTCATTATTTATAAGAGTTTTATTCGAAATTCACATTAAGAGTACAAATGCTGAAATAATTCTGATTGTAAGAATGTAAAATCTTTTTTTATAAATAAATAAAATATAATATACTAATAAATAAATAATAAGAAAGAACATTTCTTAAGTTTCTTATAAGGGTCTACTTGGAAATAAACTCTTATTGAACATTTTTCTTCTATCTATCTATATTTATATAAATATAAAATATTTCTGCGCTTTGATCAAGAATCGAAATTCGAATATGGGAGCTCGTATTTATGTTTTCAGCTTAGACTTTATAGAATTTTAATTTAATTCCTAATCCAAAATCAAGTATTTACATATCTTTTTGTTGCAGGTAATGTCAAAGATTCAAGTCAAGTTTTAAAATAGGTTAAGTTAATATCAAAATCAGATATATTTTGATTTCTCCTCTGGTCAATCAGCCCTTGTCTGTCACACCTAATTTATCTGAGTGTATGTGTGTGTGTGTTCCTTTTTGGCACAGCCTGCGTGCCGCGCTGCCATTTGCAGTGGAGGCAGCGCCAATCAATTAGCCAAATTGTGCATAAATTTGCGACGCTTATCAATGTCAATATTATCATTATAGCAATAACTGCCTTTTGGGCGGGTGGGGGGCGTGTCTTGGGGCGGCTGGCAGCTCCAAATTAACACATATTTCACTTTATAGCCTAGAAATATTATTGAGAGACGTTTCGCCTTCAGCTCGAGTAGGTCCTCTTCCATCTCTTGCCGCCCTGCCGACCTGTCGCTCCGTTGCTGGCTAATACAATAAATTGCAATATCGATAAAATACACGAACGTCACGCATCGCTCACGGCTCACGACCTCTCCCCGTTCTGTCAACTGGCTCCGCCCTCGCTCCCCCTCCATCTTACTACGCTCATTAGATCGGCCTCATTTTATGGCACGTGGGCGTTCAAGTGGGCGTGCCAGAATCTGTAGCTTGTGCATAGACATAAGCACGGGCACCGCGCCATGGACATGGGCTTGGGCCAGGGGGGCTACGAAGCTCCAGGTCTGGGTCTGGGTCTTGGTCTTGGTTCTGGCTTTAGCTCTGGCTCTGGCTCTGGTTCTGCGGGGTTGTCGTGTACCGCCATGTCTGCGCAAATGGCGCAGCAAATTGAATTTCGTTTATTGATTATCCTGGCATTTTATTTTTTTCTTCCCATACATACAAACATACAAATATATATATTTGTCTTGGCTGCCGGGCTGGGACCACAGCGACTGTTACAATTTATGCAATTTATTGCCCAACAGATGTTGAATTAACTTTGCCAAGCCCTAAATAGATTTTGCGCCTGCATCCGAATCTAATATTGAGCCCGGAACACTTATAAATATAGTCATTATTGGATCGATTCGCAAGTTAAGCTGTCATTCGTTCAGCTCTGACTGGGCATATACCAAATACGCAATCCAATTGATGGACCTATGCGGCCCGTCGACCTGTACGCAAAGTGCCTGCTGCATATTTTAATAACTAAAAACATAAATAAGTGGAAAACATTGCCGCAGTTGATCCATTTTGGGCCAAGACAGTCGGCGCACTGGAGCCGGGCAGCCGGGCAGCCGGTCAGTAAGCGTAGCGACGTCTAGTTGGCCCTCTCAATCCGGTTGACTATTATAAAACCAGGGCACGTAGCCGTTGTCAATCATTATGACAACTTAACGCACTCACACACACACACACACACACACATTAGTCAGCAGCAGCTGTGTGTGCGCTCGCGTGTTTGTGTGTGTGTGTGTGTGTGTGTGGGCCATGCATCAAAGTGCCAAAGTGTGCCTAGGCCAAAAAGAAAGAAAGAAATATCCATTGCAGGGAGCAAAAAGTAAACACACACACGCACACACACGCACACACATGCAACACATATTTTAATATAATAATGATAAAAGATTTATGACAATGGGCAAATGGCTCGAGTCCAAGCAAAGCCAAGTAGCTAATGTGCATAAATTAAATAAACAAAACTCATAATACAGAAAAAAATATACAAATAAATAAAAAACAAAGAAAAATAACAAAAAGAACTTGATTTAAATAAAGTGCAGGTGTCTGGGCTGCTGCATATATAATTTATGTATATACATATATACATATATATTTATACTTATATTTATATACAAGCATTTGCATGTATATTATTTATTTATCATATGCAGCAAAAAACTAAGCCACGAAATTTGTATACCCTATCATATGGAAAAGTCTAAGGCATGTGGGACTTCCAATATGATATATATGCTCTCGAATATTATTCCCCAATACCCCACGTAAAGATCTTCATTTGTGTATACACATTTGGGAACGTAAAATTGTTAAAGATATAAATTCTTGTTTTTATCAAGTAGATCTTCTCTCCTTTTAATTATTAATTACTTTGCATAAACCATATAAGAACTAATTGGGAATAAAAAAGAAATAAATAAAATTTACAGAAATAAATAGATAATAGATAAATGTCTGTTTAAAAGTTTCACAAATGCTCATTCACAATTTACACTTGCATTAAATTTATTTCAACTAAGCCTGGCGGAAAATTCTATATATATAATGATGTAATGATCTTCATAAATGAACTAAAGGACCCTATGCCAAAGAGTGCCAAGCTTTGGGTAAAACCGAGAGCTTCACTCAGAAATGAGCAAAGTGGCGCCCACATACGCAAAGAGTTGACCATTTTATGCGGTAAAAGTTAAGTTTTATTTTTTGATAAAAAAAAAGGACAAATCCCAAAAATAGAAGAGACTTCATTAAAATGCAGAGAGAGAGAGAGAGAGCGAGAGAGAGAGCGAGAGAGAGAGTAAAAGGGAGACAGAATCGAATATGAAATTTAGTTGAGCCAAAGCATTTGACAGCCAAAAGTTTTTCGATTCACATTTAGATGCTAATGGAGATGGGAACAGTTTGGCAGGCAAGGCGCAGAAAGGTGCGGCGCTGCAAGGGGGGCGTGGCAGTGCAGCTCAAATGTAGCGAACGCTGACTGCATAATTGATAAAGCGGGAATCGAATGGCTTGGCCAGCGGCAAGAGAAAGAGACAGTGAGCGCCAGAAAGAGAGAGAGAGAGAGCGAGAGATGGAGAGACAGAGAGTGTGACAGAAGGAGTTACGACTGAGAGGTAAGGTAAGAGGGAGACAAACAGATGCAAATCGCAACAAATGCAGATAACCTTGTTAAGATGCCAATTACGAAAATTAACTTGGCCCTTGGAACGAATTTATTGATTTCGCATTGAAATTGAAATCGAAGCCAAAGCCAACGCCAAAGCCAAAGCGAAAGCTAAAGCCGCTGGCAAAGCGTCGCAGGCAATGGAAAAGCGGAAAATATAAAATGCAAAGTGTACGCGTCGCTTGGCCCTCATTGCTCAATTGGCAAGTGTGTTGCAGCAACTGCAGCAAAAAAGTGGCAAGAAATGTAACAAGCGTAAGAAAAACTTTGCACCAAAGGAAAAACCAATGCACAAGTCGAAGAAATGGAAAAAGGCGAATGGAGGTGCCAGAGACAGAGAAAGAGACAGGAACAGGGACAGGGAGAGTGACAGAGACAGAGACAGAGACAGTGAGGCAAAAAGCGGGCTAAATAGGCAGCCAGCGGAAGCAGTGAGGCAGTCAGAGACAGTTTGAAATAATTACATTGAGCTGTTGCCCAGAGCAGGGGCAGGGGCAGGGGCAGGAGCAGCGGCAGCGGCAGCTGTGGAGGTGACAAGGTGGATTGGTGGGCTGGTGGGGAGGCAGGCGCATTACCGTTGGGGCCACAGCGCAACAACAAATTGCACTTAAATGCGATGCAAAAATCGAACAAACGCTGCGAGTATTGAGCGCAGCAGGCGGCGCCGACGTCAGCGCCGACGTCAGCGCCGACGTCAGCATCGACGCAGCAAAAGTACAAATAATTTCATTATAATGTTGTCTTAGGGGGCATGTAAAAAAAAAGGGCGGAGCGGTGCGGAAGCGGGGGGAATCGAGCAGCAGGGTTAAGTAAAAAAAAGTGACACTAAAGAGGAACAGAGAACAGCAGCAAGAGACTGAGAAAGAGAGAAAGAGTGAGGGAGAGAGAGTGAGAGGGAGAGGGAGAGTTGAGGCTAGAGCGTGGGGACAAAACTGACAAAGCAATCTATAAATAGCTTTACTGGGGTGTGGTAAACGTCGGCTGGCTAGGCGGGCAGGGTGAGGCAGGGGAGGCTGGGGAAGACGCACATTGTCAGTTGCAGCAGTGGCAGCAACAGCAGCAGTGGCAGTGGCAGCAACAGCGACAGCGGCAGTGACGACAGCAGCAACGCGTATTAATTGCGACAGCAGTTCGTCAACATTCCGCAGGAGACAGGACCTGGCCCTAGCCAGAAACAGAGTCAGTGGCAGTGGCAGAGGCACGATCAGGTGCGCGGGCAGGTCGCGGCGGGCTGCTCTAGCAAAGCAGCAGCAACATAATTAAAACTGCCAACATGGCGCGTGATCAGCGGCAGCGATAAGCAGGAATTGAGACTGAGAACTGAAACAGAGACTGAGACCGAGACCGAGACCGAGACGGAGACGGCGACCAAGACTGAGAACTGAGACTTGAGACTTGAGACACAGACTGACACTGAGAACTGACACCAGTGACAAGCGATCGATGAGCGACGAAGACAGAACCAACGTGAGGTGAGATGCAAAGGCAGCTAATAGAGAATAACTAACATAGCTCAGCTTAATGAATATGTAATACATTTTATGCATCTACATGTATGATAAAAGAGCCATTATTTTGCATGGAAAGTAACGCTAAGAAAGAGACAGAAAGGGCGAGAGAGAGGGGGACAGAGATTGATCAGACACTTATATGAAGCCCAGCATTACAAGACAAAAGGGGGAGTGTAAGAAGTATCTGTGCAGATCAAAAATAGATTGATACTAGGAGGTAGGCTATGGCTTGGCTTGAATTGCTTTAAATCATATAAGAGCACATTACTGAAAGAAAAAAACAAACTAAGAGAAGAAGAAAACTGAGATAGAGAGAGAGAACAAATTATAATTAGAGATTAAGAAAGAATTAAGCATTTTGAGTTTGCCAAAACAACATAAGATCCTGTTGGCCCTACTTGAATTCATGAGAATCGCATAGAAGGGCGAGATTACAAATTTATTTTCTTTGCTTTGCAGCGCATTGGTGAAAGGTATCCAGACAGTGCGTTTGGTACAAGAGAACATACATATAGGCATACATATTTACAATCCCGACAAACAGTTAAATATATGCACATATAAAGAAAACCCAATGGGACAAAGTTGCAGGTCTTTTGTGCTGGTTTGTAGGATCTAGTTGTGAACTACTAATTAGTAGGCAAACATAGACGTACAATTCCAGATCCTTTAAGCATAATTGCAACTGCCAGTTGAAAATATTTGCATATGACAGATGCAATGCAGTGTATTTAGACGAAACAAGTTGCCGGGTTAAGCAATTGCTGGCGTATAGAATAAGTCAGGTTTGGGTGCTCTTCCGGTTTTTTTTTTAAATATATTCCAAGTAAATAACCGCATCGCAGATGGCAAAAATATGTAATTTGAAATCCCTTCATCTGTGCAAATGACGTTCATATTTGATCAAGTTTTGCATTGGCTGCGGCATGCGGAAATCACAGCCTGCAGCCAAAAGCTGGGGCAGCTGCACGCTGCACGCTGCACGCTGCATCGCACAGTTAATTGCACCTGTCGCCTACTCCTACGAGCCAAAGGTACAGCTGCCGGCACTCAGAATTCTCAACTGGCGCTACATTTGCGACCATATTTGGCGGTAGTCAGTCGTCGTTGGCGTCGTCGTCGCCCAGTGTTGGCTCTGATTGAAGCCGAGACACAAACCAAGCAAGACGCACGGCCTGCGCCTGATTATGAGGCCAGCAATTTAGCTGAAGCTGCACTCAAGCTGGGCATCAATAATAACAAGCAGCCACAGCAGCGGCAGCCGCAGCCGCTCGTCGGTGGTCCAGGGCAGCAGCCCGCGGCGCACCAGCCCAGCGAGTGCAGCCGCCGCAACTTGCAACCAGTTGTAACAAGCTGCCACATCCAAGCGGCAACTGCAGCCGGAGATGGCAATGGCCATGGCCATAGCCATGGCGATGCCGATGCCGATGAAGATGGAGATGGAGTTGAAGCTGCAGTTGGAGCTGTGGCCCTCGGTGCGCGTGGCCATCGCGTCGTGGCGTTTTATGACTTTGTTTGGCAGCGGCTGCCGCTTTGGCTTAGAAACAGGTGCACTTCATATCAAAAGACCAGGCCACAGTCAAACACTCGAAACACTTAATCAAGGCGTTGTCGTTCCCACAGTGGGTTAAGGTTGATTAACATAATTATCAAATATGTTGATATTTTGCGATCTCATTAAATATTTATAAATGAATATATAACAAAAGTATATTAAAGAATATAAATAGCCTTAAAGAATAAATAAATTTAAGTATGTATATGTTATGTAAATAGTATATATATAAATGAATTATTTTATTATTTGAAACCATTTCATTTGGTTGAGCATATTCAAGAAAAAACAATCAATAAAATATTATATACATTTTAAAAAAGAAAAATTGCCAAGACTTTGACTATATTTACTTGAGATTAAGAGATCTATTTTTTGTACTTCAGATTTGATAGTTTTTTGAAGATGTTTTAATATTCACTTCTGATATACAAAACATAAAAGCATATAAGATCTATAAAAAGTACTGTTATATTGAATATTGTGTGTTTTGTCTTTACGGGGGTTCGATCCCTAAGTTTCGTGCTCTCTATATTAATTGAGTATGCATTATATATATATTATTCTTGTTGTTATTATTATCATTACTTTACTTGTTGTTTTAATAAATATATACAAAATATCTACATGCAAATTGGTCTGATATCGTTAATTGGTTTTCATCATAGTTTCAATGGGTGCTGGACCACTGTGCGTCGCTGCCGCCTTCAACGGTTGCCCGTCTTGGCATTCACGTCTAATTACCGGGAAGTCAAATGCAGTCAACATATTGCGCTTTGATTTGCGCTGGCAGCAGCCGCTGCCATAAGCCGAAGACTCTGGGCTCGAGCTCGAGCATCGTAGGCCTGTCTTCGTGGTCATAGTTATAGTTTACTCGCCTGCCACACGATGGGAAAATGTGCGTTGTCTGTGGCAAGTGGTAGCCAAAGTGTGGAAACACGGCCAATTCTTTGCCAGGGCATCAGCTTCTGCCCCAGCCCCAGCCCCAGCCCCAGCCGCAGGTTGGGCCTGGTCAGCCATAAATCAGGCTCATTTTAATGACGCAAGCGAAATGCATCTGGAAACGTGTTCCGCTGCCCAGTTGGCCGCCAGTTGCTGCCCAGTTGCTGCCCAGTTCCAGCCCAGTTGCCTGTCGCTTGCAATTTGATTCTCTGCAGGCACTTGCTCCAGTTGCAGCAGCGAACGCCGCTGTGTGCTCCTGAGCAGCAATTAGAGTATCAATCATAGAGGCATTAACAATTGAAAAATTGTCTTTGAAAAATCGAACGGCAATTAGAATACGCAAGCGCAATTGATTGTTGTTACATTTTCATATCGCCCAACCAGCCTGGCCCACAGCCAATGATTATGGCCAATTAACATGGCCAAGAGACAAAGAGCCTCGCTATATTTCTCTACTGTCAGCAGTCGCGTTTGCCATAGGAGAAGAACACGGTTGAGATTTGCTAAGATTTGTCTTCGATTCGGGGACTGCAAACTTAACTAAATTGGTCGCTGATTTGATTCAAATACTTCGCATGCTTTTCTTATACGAAAGAATGTTAGCTGCTTTGGTCATATATCAAAAGGATAACAGAATATTATCACCTTTCTTTCTCCAAAGCCAGAGTTTGTCAATAAGAGAGCAAAGAAGAGCTTTTAAGGGGAAAGAAGCTTAGAAAGCGATAGAAAAGCGATACAGCATTGTTTACATACCCTGTACATAAATTATTAGCACACAAATGATACGCATTGATTGGAGTTCGATCTAGGGACACAAACGATTTGTCAGATTTAGCGCTTCTAGACCAAATAGAGTCAAAGCCAATTGGCCAACGCCACGTTTAGCCAGCCAGTATGCAAATCGAATCATTTGCCAATATGTGCGCGTCATCCGTGGAGTGAATCATTTGGCAAAGGCAAAGACAAAGCCAAGCTATGAACTCTTAATAAACATAATGCCCAATGCGACAAATCTGATTGAGTGGCATATACAAAAGCGGCTGCTAATTGATTTAAAGACACATTCGAACGGTCTCAACGACATTACATTAAGCTTATAAGGTGTTTACTAAGCGTCCAAAGCGAAAAAAAAAACAAACATGGAATAAAATGTAGAAAAAAAGTTGAAGCACTTTTATGGCCGCTTAGAAACGCAAATTTTATGCTAAACTTATGCAAGTCGACGGCCAAATCGATGGCCAGAATTTAGATGCGCATAGATTTTCCCAAGCGGCTTACGCCGAGTGGACTGGACTGGACTAGACTGGACTGGAGACTCCAAACAATGGAACTCTGGCACACGAGTGGATAAATGAGTCGAGTGGCATCGAAATGGGAAATGGGGAACGGAGGGGGCATGCGGCTTGGGGTATTCTTAACAGCTTCAGTTCGACCTGCTGTTAAAGTGTTGAACATTTTTAACGAGCGTTTTTTATTATTTTTATTTTATTTGTATTTGTATTTGTATTTGTATTTTTTGTTAATTTTGATGAGGCGCAGTGTAAAACTGTGTTGAGGGGAAAAAAAACCAAATGCCATCAAATCGAAACGTATTTAAATAGAAAGCACCACAAAATAACAAACAATCAAAAAAAGTACAAAAGGGCGCTCGGAATCGAACCAAAAATCTAAACAATGCGACACGTTGACCGCTCGGAATAATGCTTTACTATATATTTTTATTTATATTCTATTCTTTTTTCTTGATTTTTATGTGGTTTTTTTTGACTTGATTTTGGGCAGCTCCGTTGGCTGCGCATTCGAGTGCATTTATTGCAGGCAAATGCATTATTTATGCCATGCGTAAATGCACGTGAGTGCAGGTGGAATAGTCATAATATATAAGTATAAATATGTCAATGTGTATGCATGATCAGGTGCAGGCTTTGGGCATTTAATGGGTTTTATCTGATAATGTGTAAATATGTTAAGTTAAGAGAAGGACAGGGTATTTTAAAGTCGTGCCCTTTGCATAATCTTTTGCTTCATTATACCCTTGTAGAGGATATTATAATTTTGTCATGAAATGCGTAACGCACAAAAGGAGACATCGCCGACCCCATAAACTATCTATATTCTTGATAAGTATCTTCAGCCGAGTCGATATAGCCATGCCCGGGTTGTTCGTCTATCTGCGAACTAGACTCTCAGTTTTTAACATTTAACAGTTCCCTTTTTTTATTGCAGGCAATCCGACCGGATCGGACTACTCTATCATATAGCTGCCATAGGAAAAATCAGTCGAAAAGAATTTTTCTTGTATCGAAAACTTCTGTGTTTGCCAAGATATCTTAGCCAAACTCGGCATTAAAAGCTTCACTATGCTCTCTACAAATACGAAAAATCTTATCAACATTGGACCACTCTATCATATAGCTGTTATGGGAAATCTCGTTGGTAGAGTAGGATCTTATATGGTAAAATATTATGTTTTCCGCGATATTTTCATTAAACTTCGCATTTTCGAGCTTCACTATTCTCACATATCTACAAAAAACAAATATCTAATAGGGTATTAAATCGTCCGCATGCCCAAGATATCCTTTTTTTTATGTGGGTTATATTAGTTTTCATTGTCAAGCAGCTGCAATAAATTCATTCTAAATAAAGTAAAATAATATTATCTATATTTACAGTGCACCTTGCATAGTCTTTTGCTTAAGTTTTTATAGGCCACGAGCAATTAATGTGGGTTTTTTATGTTTTATAGCTAAGAAGCAGCAATAAATTTATTCTAAATATATGTAATTGTTTAAATAATAATGGGTGTATTAAAAAGAGGAAAAAAAAATTTAAATACTTTTTAATTTAATGTGTTTTTGGCATATTTAAGTGGCTTTTTTGCTTTTCAATAAATGTCTTTTGATTTTCTTTTGCTGGTTTTTTCTCCATTTAATTTGAATACAAATAGAGCGCCTGGCGGGGTCATGCCCCGGCTTTGACAAGCTTTTCTTATTGTTGTTGTTACTGTTGCTGTCGAACTTGGAGGTGTTTATTTTATTTTGACATCTTTTGGCCGGGCGCCTGTTAGCTTTCGCCGTTAATTAAGGTTTATGGACAAATTATGCCCACAAATTGGCAATTAAAATTAGAACGCGCACATAAATTCAAGAGTATCTAAAAATGCGCAGTTGCTGCTGTTGATGTTGTTGTTGCCGCTTTTGTTGTTGCTGTTGTCATTACGCTGACAAAATGTTGTCACTTGACTGGTTTCTCATTTTGTTGCACAACAAAAACTGCATGTCGCCGTTGATAAGCTCGAACTGGTTTTCAAGCTGACATTGACCAAAGTTGACGAAGAAGTCGAAGCTGTAGCTCATGTGGGCGTACTTGCCCAGCTTCAGCTAAGAGCATTGAAATCAAAACCAAAATCAGGCTGATAAGATTACAAAAAATATTATTGCATAATTAAAGCTCATTTGGGCCATTTTGAAAATGTTGCCAAATAAAATAAACCAGAAATAATAAAAAATAATATATAAATATATATATAGAGATATATATGTGTTACACTCTCAAATGAAAAGTATCTCGAACTTCAATCTCGAAGACAGTTTCACTTAAGTTTATCAATAGGAAATAATAGCCTTGCGGCTGCTTGAGCCTTAATTGCGTTCATGAAAATCGCATAGAAAGGCGATATTTATGTGAAAGTTAGCCAATGCAATGTACTTGCTGGCTTGCCATTTGCTTTGGTTTAAAACTGTACACGCCAGCTGTAAAAAGCATCTAATCTAATCCCAAGCGAAAGCGTCTCCATCGATATGCCAATGAATTTTTTAGTACATCTCATCAAATCTATCGCAAACCCGTTCCATGGAGCAGTTTAGGCACTTAGCCACAACTATAAGCTTCTAGTTTAATGTAACCGAACTGTAATATCGGCTCGCTATGCATAACTCGTTCCATTACAATTTTCAATGGGCTTCTGGTTCGATTTTATCCATCGAGCCGGCCGCTTTCCCAGAGAAACTTGGCTCCATTCGGCTGGCATCTATTGCTCTATTCAGGGCCGGCACATCTATAAGTCATGACAGTTTCTGGCTGGCCAAACCACCTGCTACAAATGCGTTGTCAATAATTACAACGCAAAAAATGCGAGGCGCAGCTCTCTTGTCGGCTCTCGCATTTGCCACAATCATTTACACTAAATCACTTAGGTGTACAAGTGTCTGTGGACCGCGTCGCACCGCCCCCAGACGCCCTATGTGCCCTGGCCCCCATGGCAGAACAGGGAAGCGCGGTGGGCTGTGGTGGACTATGCTAGGCGCAGTTTGTGTAACCAAGTATAAGGCCAGTTGGCTCGTAAACATTTACGCATATTGCAAATAAGCAAAATAACAGCAACAGCAACAAACATGGTCTAAAAGAACAACAACAAAAAGAAGAACGAGAAGAAGAAGGAGAATAAGAAGAGATGCTATACCAGGTCCTGGAATGGGGGCCCCACTAATTCACTTTGCTGCACGCTGATTGGCGGAGAGCGCCAGGTGGTCGCAAGTCTAATGCGACCGCCGATGCTTAATCTGCCAATTCCGCAGCCTCCCCCCTTCGTTCGGGCAGGTAACATGTTTTCCACAGCGCGCACACGCCCTTCCCCGCGCCTTCACTTGGTCTGAGGCAGGGGCAGAGGTGAGACGAGGCGAGACGAGGCGAACGCATCCTGCCAAGACTTGTGATTCTCGCTGCTCGTTTCTCGATTCTCTCGGCTCTGGGCAGCGGCGTTTCAAAGCTGTTTGACTGCTCCACTTTGGCGGCGGGCGCTCGTCCGCACGTCCCAATCCATCCATCTCGCTGTGGCCGCCGCATAAACTGGTTCACTCCCTGCTTCAACTGACTGCTGCCCCCCCCCCCCCCCCCTGCTCACCCTCCGGCTACCCTGCACCGCTGCACATGGCATAACAAGCTTTGCTTTTCGGTTTGATTTTTTGCGCACAGGTGGCTCCTTCAGCGATTGCTGTTGTTCTTGTTCTTGTTGTTGTTGTTGTTGTTGTTGTTGTTGTTGTTGTTGTTGGAGCGAGCGATCGCGCGTAATAAGCCGCGAAAACATTGTTCAGCTACGAGTATTGGCCATTCCGTTGTGCAACCCCAATCCCCCTTGCCAGTTGCCTTTGAGCGTGCGCAATCAGCAGTCAATGCTGCTGAACCGGTTCCAGCGGCACCTTGATTTCAGCGCAAGGATGCCGATCACAGCATACGATAAGCCAGCCGCCTCTCCTCCCTCCACTGCTCTCTTGGATCTCCGCTTAGCCCCTACCGCAGAGTCCAGTCAAGAGCCGCAGTCCCAGCAAAGGGGGGAACCACATCTATCTGTAGGCAAATTATGCGAGCAGCGGGCAGCAAACACTGCGAACTGAGAACAGGTGATGCTCTTGAGGGAAAGCGTTGAGTAAGTGGATGAGAATTGCAGAGGCGGGCAGAAGGCAACACGCAACAGGCAACAGGCACGGACACAGGCAAAAGCAAGGCAAAGGCACAACAGCAGCAGTCAACACTTTCGCAGGCCGTGCACAGATATAAACATTTGGCCATTAATCATTGGCCGCTTGCAACAAGAGTTGCCGCACCTTGTAGAGCTCATTATGCCAGTTAATTGAAATGTCATAGAGGACAACGCGGTATACGGTGTTACAAGGCTTACGGCGAGTTGCCATATTCAATATATATTCTCTTGATAATTAGATATGGGCGCAATCATTTAAGTGTCACAGCAAACGTTTCGCAATCAAGAAGATCTGAACCAGCTCAAGAGAGAATGTAATTATAAATGAATAAAGAATGTGTACATATCATGTGTATATATAGCCTCTCTATGTGATTTTC
Source organism: Drosophila montana (assembly GCF_035044405.1). Taxonomy (NCBI): domain Eukaryota; kingdom Metazoa; phylum Arthropoda; class Insecta; order Diptera; family Drosophilidae; genus Drosophila; species Drosophila montana. Next base: position 1,008,629 of record NW_026996772.1, read on the forward strand.
ATAAGCTCAAGTCAAGGCCTAAAGCCACGAAATTTTGTGTCACTTTGGTTCGTTTGCATTGAATGAAACGAATTGCGTTTCGCTTACTCGAACAATTATTTTTATAAAGCGATTTTTGTCTCGATCAATCAATCTTTCCCTTTCACTGTTTGTCTCTTTCTCTGTCTCTCTCTCTCTCTAGCTCGTTTCGCAATAAAGTATGTCGCGATTTTGGAACTAAAATTTCTCTCTCTCCCTTTCTCTTTCGTTTTACAATATAGTTTATTGTGACTTCACAATGGATATCTCCCTGTCTCCCTCTCTCTATCATTTATGAAATCAGTAAGCTGCAGTTTAAAATTGGAAATTCTCTCTATCTTTTTCCCTTTATCTCCATTTCACTTTCTCTCTCTCTCTCTCTCTCTCTCTCTCTCTCCCTCTGATTGTGCAATGGAATACCTTGCGGATTATTTGGGATATTTTAATGAGTCAATTGAATAGAAATTTCCATTGTTCCTCCTTATTATATCATGTTGATGCAAATGCCGTCTTGTCATAACCATAGACTGTAATATTTGAATTTGACGATTGCCGCATCAATGCGCAAGCAATTTAATGCTACGCACACACACACACACACAGACACACACACACACACGGACAGACATACACATGTGCCCTTATTTGTGGAACTACATCCGCATCCGCAGCTCTTACGTCGAATTTCGTTAGCCTTTGACTGCAGCTCCAAACTGTGCTGCATGCCACACACAAACCGCAGAAGCAGCAGCAGCAGCAGCACAAACAAGAGCGAGATGGTTCACTGAGTGAGTGAGAGGGAAAGAGAGAGAGAGAGACAGGGGAGGAGGTAAGGGGGTAAGGAGATGCTCCACTGCCAACGCCTTTGCCCTGGCCACAAAGCTTATCTTAACCCTTGGCTGGCCCAGGGTCGTGCTCATTGCGTGCATCTGCTTTTGCTTGTCTTTTAGTTCGTTTGCTTCTTCTTCTTTTTTTCTTATTATTATTTCTTTTTCTTTCATCTTCTGCTGTTGCTGTTGTTGTTGTTGTTGTCTGCTGAAAACTGCCAGCGACAAGTGGCAAAAACCTTTTGACAACTGCAACGCAGCCGGCAGCAAAATGCGATGACATTTTAATCGACAGGCAGCCGCAGCCGCAGCCTCAGCTCAACTCGAACTCCAAGTTCAGTTGCATCTTGAGCTTCAGCGTCAGCTTCTGTTTTTGTGTGTGTGCTTCTGCTTTTTCTTCAACAACTTCTGCATCATCTTTTTCTTGTAATGTGTAATAACGTTCTAGTCCAGAGAGTTCGCAATCCCTGCTGCAGACCCGCCATGTCCAATGCGAGCTGCCAGCATCGCCCTCAACAGTTGTCTGAGCCGCCTCTATTTTTTTCGGTTACAGAGTCCTCCTCATCGTTGTCGTCATCATCATCATCAGCATCAGCATCATCGTCGTCGTCGTCGTCGTCGTCGTCATCGTCATCATCTTCGACTTGTGCAACATCACTGCCTCGTCAAAACGTCAATCGGTGTAATCAAGCGTTAAGTGATTCTGCGGAAGCGCAGCATGGCCCAAGCCCAAACTTGGAGTCGATTGGTGGCTGGGCAGCAAGGGGGAACGGTTTCGGTTTGGGGTCGCCTGCAGCTTGACTGATTCCACAGAGGCAGCTGCGGCTTTATGCTTTACGTGTCGCCTCTTTTCACAGACGACCAGGTAGACTCGAGCGAAATGAATGCGATTATTGTACGGCAACTGCTTAAGATCGGCCACAAATATTATTTACTTAATCAATGAGCACAAAAGCGAAAAATATTTTCATTTTCAATTAATCATGATTACGACTCGAGTTGTGAGCAACTAACTAGCAAACATATTCACTTTAAAATACAAGCCTTCTAAAGAGAATGGGGCTTACGAATCTAGAATTTTCTTTCACATTTGATCACATTCGGCAGTTATCTAAATTTGACGTTTGGTTTCTCAGGCCTTAATCTTAAACAAAGGAAATCTTCAAGGCTCATAAGAGTAAGGGTTAGTATAAACCCTTTCCGTCGTAGTTTTGTAACAAAGCATAATTTGGCAGTAGAAGAGACAGGCGCATTGGGTTTGAACCAAGCTGGCTTGAACTCAGATAACTAATTTATTTTTTACCATAAATATAATCCTAAACTAAACCAAATGTCCAGAAAACAGACGAACTGAAACATATTTTTCTTCTAAATTGATTTGAGAAAGAGATTCAGCATCAGGGCTTGAGCAGGCATCAAATTTCTATGAAAATACATACAACTTGCATCAAAAGTCAATTATTATTTATGAATGGATGTTTTATATTAAAATGTTGAAAATATGTGAATAGGTTTTGCATAAAAACCAGACTTCATGGATGTGAAAACCCGGGTTCACGCTTGATTTTGTGCTGAAAATATGGCCTTCAGGTTTGGTCAGGTTGATCACCGAAAGTGTCAGCGAATAATTGGCAACTCATGAAGTAATTAGAAAGTTAAGACCCAAATAGCTTTAGAGAGTTCCAGCAACATTTTGAGGCAAACAAAATAGAAAAGAATTTATACCAAATACATCATCATTTAATTTGCCTAATTAATTGTGAGTAAGAGTTGAGCCCTAGTCTGGAATAAAATGGAGAAGCGTATTATTCGCCTGCAAGCAGAGAGTCAAATTCAATTAGCAATTGGCTTGACTTGTTACTTTCGCCCACATCTAACAGCGACTCAAACCCAGCCCAGCTATGGAACAATATGCCGCAATCAAAGCAATTACAATTTGTGCAACAACAGCAGCAACAACAACAAGTGGAAGAAGCGGAAGCAGAGGAAATAAGTGCTGGTTAAACCGCCAAGTTGACGACTTGGCTACTAAAATGGTCATCAAGCATGCAAATTGCTTGGATATTTTTCACTTACAACGATAGTCGAAGTCCCACTCCATACGAATTGGGCATTGAGTGCGCCAACCATGAGACACCTTATTGTATATTAGCCAGGGCAAAGGCGAATGAATGGTATCGAGTACCACACTTGACATTCTTCCAATATTCTATTAAGAAAAGGAATAAATATTCGACTTGATGTTCGACTGGCCATCCATCCGTATAAAATTTATAGTTCAGTTCGATTCAGTCTGAGAGTCCATCAATGCAATAATTTCGAAGCATCAGTTCCAACCTGTGCGCAGAGTATTTTGCAGTCGGTTCAAACTTTCGAGCTAACATTCTTTTCTTATTATTATTTTGATTAGGTAATGGCTTAGCAGCGAGCATTAGCAAAGACAAAGGGAAAATCATTATTATCAATCGATATCGATTGTGTCCAATACACATTCCAGTGGCCTGCGCGTAGTTGGCGACCAAATTTGACGAGCAGGATATGTGCTCGTCCTGTAACCGGAGCCCAAGTCAAATTTGCTGTTTAGCAGCGAACGGAGAATTTCACAACAATTGCATTGCATATTTATACGCAACGAATTGTTTTGTGGGCTCGGGCAAATGGGTTTGGCCCGTTATCCTTTTTACCTGTCATTGTTGTTGGTCTGTTTTTTACCCTGCTAAGCCAGCGATTCGATTATTGTCCGCCCTTTATTTGGATGGGCGTCGTTTTCTTATACCCTGCACCCATTGGAAATGGTTAAAAAGGGTTTAATGGCTTGTTGTCGAGAGTAACAGGCAGACCGTAACGGTAAGCACGTCCGACCATATAAAGCACATATCTATTCTTGATCAAAAAGAAGAACTGCTCGATTTGGACTGTTCGCTAAAGAATTTGAAAGCATACGTTTCTTCTCTTTGTCCCGATATATCCTTTTATTTTCATAACATCGATAAATATCGATAATAAACTATGGTTTTTTAGTATTTACACCAAACTTGGTATGTAGATTATCGTATGGTATGCACAGATTACGAATATTTCATTTCTTGGATACAAATTGGTCAAATCTTATTTTTATAGTTTTTGTGTTTGGTATGTACGCACTTTCGTATGCCATATTTAAGTTTTGAACATTTCATAAACATCACACTATAACCAACGGAGTTGATCGGGAACGCCCTTGACATTATTCCTGGTCGAAATTCATGTTAAAATAGTACCCTCAAACATCCTATATAGACATAGGTCCGAATTTCCCACCCCCATAACTCGGTCAAATCTCATCAGATTTGCACGAGGTTTGGCTCTATGTTTAAGGTTTGGCCTTTAAATCAATCTGGCATCTAAATCTGGCAACGTTATTTTGGTCGAAATTTATGTATAAATGGTACCCTCAAATATTTGTCTATATATATTTGATCTTGATCAATTTGGCATCAAAATCTGGGAACATTATTTTTGGTCGAAATTCATGTTAAAATAGTACCCTCAAATAAACTTATTAAATGGACATAGGTCCAAATTTCCCATCCCCATAACTCGGTCAAATCTCATCAGATTTTCATTTTTTGTTTAAGGTTTGGCCTTTAAATCAATTTGGCATCTAAATCTGGCAAAATTATTATTGTATAATATATAAAAATTATATATAATATGTATATATTTTAGTTGTTGTAGTATATAACTAATATTATATATATCTATCTACTTTTAAATTATATTATATATAACTCATATTCTATATTACATATATGTATCTATTTTTAAATTTAAATATATATATATATATATATATATTGCCAACTTTCAACAAAATGAGTTAATTTTTATCATATTATAAACGTATCTACATTCTAGAATAATTGAAACTATTTATTTGCTGCTCACAAATCAAACGTTTTTGGGAAACATTAAATAATTGATGTGAAGCATTTAATCAGATTTCCCAGTTGGCCAAGTTGCAATCGCCTTGAAGGCAGAACTAATTAATTGAAATATAAACAAGTCTGTCTATCGAAAATAAAAACTAAGCAAGCGAAGCTCTACGTAAGATAACAAGCGCTTGTCGTGTCTGTTGTTTTTCCATTTAATGTATTTATAAGATGTGGAGTGCATTAAATGTTCGTTTCAATTTAAATCAATTTCGCTTGCATTCCATTTAATTTTGTTGTTTTTTGTCCTCGTTGCTGTTGCGATATTGCAGAAAATTCGATTTAAATCGATTTCTTATTTTATTATGCATTCGATTGCGACTTTCGGCGCGCTTCGCCTTCAAACATAAATATCATATAAATATATATATGTATATATGTTATATATATATAGTTGCATATACATATATGTGAGAGCATATAAATATGTGCGTATATAAATATATTTCATTTATGCTCAAAGCAAATTTGACGCTGCCAAAAGCTGCCAAAAACCAATTGCAATTTTCCATGCGCCGCATGCATAAATAATACACTAACACACACACACACACACACACACGCACACAAAGGCTGCAAATAAAACAAAATTACGCATACGCCGTGTGTTGGCTATGGGAGGAGCGCGCAAGGGTTTGGCCTGTTGCTGCTGCTGTTGGGGCGGCGCTTGTTGGGGGCATGGTCGACGGACTCTGAGCTCTGGTGACATCGACTGGCAATGGCTGTGCTATGATACTCAGTTTTGTTTAATAATTTATGTGTATGCCTTGGCTGCAGCTCACACACACACACACACACACACACACACACACACACACAGGCACGCGCCCTTACAAAGAGCGAAACACATCGGTTACATATGTTTCATTTGCGCGTCTGTTTGTGTAATTTACAGTTACACAAAACCGCAAATAAAGTTGCCAACATTACGATCTATGAGGGGGTGGGGGGGTTGCAAGCTGGGGTTGGGGCCTGGCTCTGGCAATAACAACAAGAACAACAACTACAACAACGAAGAAGACAAAACGCTAAAAAGTCAACGTTTGCGGCTAAAGGGTTCAAAAGAGCAACACACAGACATGCAGCAAGCGGGCCGGGTAACAGAAGGGGTATGGTGTGGGGGATGGGGGATGGGGTATGGGGGGTACTGGGGTATTGCCATGCCATTATGACAATAATATGTCGCAGTTGAAGTTAAATTTGAAGTGCTGAACGAGTTCGTGCCGCACAAGTTACAGTTGCCGGCGCTCGTGCAATAGTTGCCCATAAATGTTGCTATTGCCCAACCCGCCACAAACCAACATCCTTGCTTACACACACACACACACACATACACGTAGACATACGCGCGCACACCGCGAAGCGATAGCAAAGTAATTGAAAGCACTCACAAAACTGAACGCCAAGTTTAAGTTTCTTCATTTATTGATTTTGTTGGAGGACTCGCTGCTGTTGTTGTTTTTGTTTTTTGTTGTTCTCCTTGCTGGTTTCCCAGTTTGTGCTGCTTGCAGCCAGCTGCCTGCATCCTGTTTACCGCTTTCTGCTTGCCAATGGGTTAATAATATCGATAGTTTTTTGATAACATCAAACAATCAGACACTGATTGCTTTATGAGCTGCAATCAATATTATCGATAACTGTCGCAAATGCGGCAATCAGTAATTATCGACAACAAGCAGGCAATATATATTTAGCGAGAAGCGATTACCTGGGCATCGATAAGTAATGTATGAAATACTATTAAGTCGAAATGCCTTTAAATGCGCTCACAGTATTAATGCGCGTTAAACATACTAATATGAATTGATATGCATATCTGTTAAAATTTATGCATTTACAAGTAAAGATATAATAAATACCCAAATATTCGCAATCTCTGTGTGACTGACTGACTGATTGGTGATCAACACACAGCCCGAACCGTAATAGCTAGGAAGCTGAAATTTTCACTGTCGTTACGTTATGTGCTGAAGGTGCACGTTAGGGCGAGATTTCGGGAAATTGCACCCGCATGTGTGGAAAAATAGCGAGAAACGTTTGTCTTAAACTTTATTGTTTACCATCCGATCGGCTTCAAGCAAATAATTCTACTCAATTTAGATATCTTGAAGAAATGCAAAAAAAAAAACTATTAAATAGAAAACTTACTTAAAACAAGTCAGAGAGTCAAGGGTGCCCGACTTAGAGATGCCCTGTTAGCAGCGCCAGGCTGCCTTCATCTATATTAGAACTTTCATTAACACACACACATACAAAGATATACAGACACACAGACACGAGCTCGCAGTTTATTTCTTTCCGTCAGTTCCAGGCCTTGGAAAATGCATTCTTTAATAACTTTCCTATTTATAGCCCAAGTCTTAAATAAGGCATCCATCGAAGTTGCTTGCTTTTAGACGCATTATACCCGTTGCTTAAACATTTACAAGGTATAAAAAGTCTCTATTGTTATTTCCCTGCCGGCAACTGCGTGCACTGTAGATAATTTAAATTTTTTTCGTAACGGCCATTTTCAGAGCCATGTCGTGAATATTGTTTAAAAAAAAAACCCCCAACTCGAGAACCCAAAAAGGCAGCCCCCAAAAGCGGGAGATGACTTTGGACTCGTTGCACTCGAGTGTGTCGTCTGTTAGCTGTGGTTGCTCGCACACACACGCACACACACACACACACACACACAAACACACAAGGAACATAAACATTTTCAATAGATTTCCGCTAACAAGATAAATAGTTGAAGCTAAGTTGCTGGCGCACTTTAAGATACAAAGGCACAACTGAAAAGCAGCAGACGTTCCCAATCGCCGCCGTGTTTGGCTGGCAACAAGAGCACCAGGACGAGCAACAGCAGCAACAACCGCAACAACAACAATAACAACAAGGAGCTAAGCAACCAAGCGAAGGCTGCTCGGATGGGGACGCTGGGAATGGTATACGGTATGGTATATGGTATATGGGTTATGGAGCTTGGGACAGGTTGGCTGCTCCTAGCCTATTATTGATATCAAATTGGAAAGTGTCTTAAGAGTAAGTGGCTTGGCGGGAGCTGAGGTATAATTTCTGATACCCTTGCAAAAGGCTAATATAACTTTATCACAGAGCATGCCACACCTTAAAGCAGGCAGGGCTGCAATAGTGACATTTTAACACATAACATGTAAGACAAGACTTTCGGGCTGCTCCCCAATTAACACATATTGCCTTATCAAACACAAAAATATGTGCAATATGTGTTATCTAAGGACAACCTGAATGTCTCGATGTTTCCTTTACGCAATATTTTAGCTAGACATAACAAGTTTTTGTGTTCGTTTTAACATCGAGCTTAAGTTGAATGAAAGACAGTCAAAACTTAAATAAGGTCGAAATTTATTTAAAAAATAGCCTATAATATTTTTAAATATATCCGAATTATTTGTAGTTTTTAGCGGCCCAAGTCTATCTACATTAAAATATATAATAATAAAAAAAAACTTATCAGAATATATTTAAAAAGAATATATATTTTTATTATTTTTTTTTTATTTTTTTTTTTTATTATTATAAAATATTTTTAAAGACGTATGTTTTACCGCTAAAAACTAAACAAAAATATGTTGTTTTCTTTTTTTAATATTAAAAACAATTTAACAAATATATATACTAGATCTTCATTTACGACTTTCTTTTATGCAACTAGATAGACAAGAAATTTGTATTCCTGGTTCAAATATTGCTTTATATATAGACTTGTATTTACATAAATATGAACTGAACCTTAGGATGGAACTAATGGAAATTATAGTCTTCCTTCAGATCGCTTTAACATATCCCACGTCTGGCACATATTTGCAAGGGTATTTGATCTGCGGTTAGCTGAGATAATTTGTTTTTTCTTGTCGTCTCCGTTGTTATTTTGCTTCTTTTTTTTGCCCGCAACAATTTCATATTTGCTATTGGCAAAAAAAAAAAGCGAGAGAAGAAGAAGAACATATATGCCATAAAATGCCAACACAGGCGTCTTTTGTATGTCTGAGTGTTTGATGAGGGTTGGGGTGGTTGGGGGGTTGGTTGGTTGCCAGAGCTTTAGGTGCTCATATTAAATATCCTGCTTAAATATCCTCCTGCTGTTTCCTATTGATTTGCCGTCTCTGTTCAATTCATTCGCCAATGGGCCACCCACTCGCCTGCTGTCCGCCACATTTTCATTTCCTATTGCAATGATTTTCCTTTTTACCGGCTATTTATTCTGCCTCAGCATTGACGTCGCCGTTGCCGTCGCCGTTGCCGTCGCTGTTAACGTCGACGTCGGCCGTGGCAATAAAAAAAAAAAAGTTCGCTTCCCATCATCATGAAGAAATTTGTAATAAAAATTCAGCAGCAAATGAGAAAAATACACACACTGACGCATGCCTGGCAACCTCCGCGCCCGCGCCCGCACCCGCGCCCGCACACGCCCCCGCGCTAACCAACGAGCCTGGCTCTCGAACACGCCATCTCTCTCGCTCACTCTTTCTAGTTTCTTTCTATACACTCGCTGCTCGCCGGCTGAGCAACGTGTCAGTTACCGTTATACGTGCAAAAACTATGCCACTGCCTTTGTCTATCTTTGGCGTTTCTTCGGATTCTGTCGCTGTATGCCAGGCCCCCAACCCCTTCGCCTTTCTGCGTCCCTCTCTCACTCACTCGTTCAATCTCTCTGTCTGTCACTGTGTGTGTGTGTGTGTGTGTGTGGGGTTTATTTAATAGTATTAGTTGATGGTACTTTTCGTTGCCCTAGGCCAGCGTTTGGGCTTTGGAGTTTGCAAGGAAGTTCGGCGCAGGATTTGCAGGTGGATAGTTAAAAGTGCTTCCTTTATAAGCCCAAAGGGAGCCATTAACATGTCTAAAAAGCGATTCCTTTTGCCTGAATATTACAGCTGCCATGGAATTCTATCTAAAATTCGGATATTCTTAGCGCTAAAGCAATGCGCGAAGGTTAATCAAAAGTTTTCTTAACGAGAGCACATAATAAAGATGAGCTGATTATGTGGAATATCTGGCTATTCTATAATACTAGAAAGTGCTTAAGTTATCTATCTATTTGGTAGTCAAATATACGTTGATATATGCATGCCCCACACATCAAAAGAAAGGGTATTACTGATTCGTTTCACTCGCCGTTTGTTGTCGCCCCTTTTTTTTTTATCGAACAGTTTTCAGCTTGACAAAATGATGACCATCTTGGCTGGCATCGGGCTGAACGTAAAAGACAAAATATTGAAAGCATTTTAACGAAAATTGCTGCTAAAGGCATTTCGATGGCATAAAAATCTCTTAACTGAAATTTAACCCCCAGCTGGGGTAGCGGGCGTTGCCCAGGCGTTCAGCATGGCCATAAATGAAAATAAAGCTTAAATTAGAGAAAAATATTGCATTCAAATAGCTATTTATACAATTTGCAATGTGACCAGAGTTGCAGCTGCAGCTCTGCCCAACCACCCTCGCGGATAGTTGGGCACACACACACACACACACACACAGAGAGTCGCACATTATGCGCATGTGAGAAATTCCGCTTAATTCTATTAAATTAGCGCTTGCCCAAATCAATGGGGGCCACCGAAAACGGAAATGAATGGCGACTTCATAGGCGAAAAGTTCTGTGAGTTTTTCTTCATTCGACAGTGGCTAACATAAAACATAGCATAGGAAATGGAGCTGGTCATGAGTCAGCCACACACACACACACACACACACACACACACACACACACACACACACACACACACACACACACACCCACACACCCACACACATATACCGAAAATACACACAGAATGCCACAAATCAACACGTAGCCATAAAAAGCCAGAACTGCTTTCCAGTCTCTAGCTATAAATAGCTAAAAGTGAATATATATATACATATTCTTATATGTATATATACTTGCCATATGTATATGAACCCTTTTTAGTAGTCAAGTCAACTTGGCAGGCGGTAAAGTGTTATTTTTCCTCCTTTTTTTAGTATTCCCTTTGCCAAACAATGTCAAGTGCCACAGCCAAGTCGAATTCCGTATGCCCTAAATGGCATCTTATGCAAATAGCTGCTACTCTAGAGATCGGGCAGTCTTTTGACTCAAAAGTCTAAGGCAAGTTAAATTCGCAGCAACTTTATGAAGACCAAGAGCATATTAGTCTGGAAGTCGTATGCACTTGGAGTTGCAGGCGTGGCTCTGGCAAAGCGTTGACAATTATGAGTTGGTTAGGGCAAGGTAGCGGCGCCTAATGACAAAACAAAGGCCTCAGCCAGACGGCAGCAATAGCAAATGCAACAACAGCAACAACAAGCGCTGACAGCTTCGAGTGTCTGCATAAAACAACAACAACAACAACAAAAGGCACAACATGCGGGCTATGAGCATAAAAATAAATAAAAGCGGAAGTGACATAAAAAAAACATGTGGCAGCATTTTCCTCAAGCTCTTTGGCTCACACACTAACACGCCCGCCACCCGCACCCCGCCCCCCGTCCCCTAAGCACACACACACACACACACACACACGCCCCTTTGGCAGCCTCTATCTTGGCCACGCACGCAATATGTGTTGCCTGCTTTTGGGCGATGCCGCACGATATCCTTTTGCCATGCTCATTCGGCTACGGCTGCGGCTGCGGCTGCGGCTACGGCTGAGCCAGTTGTCCAAGGCATGCAAAGCTTTTTTAATATGTATAGAGTACCCAGCATGCCTTTCCACCACATCCTCACCCCCCCCCCCCCACCATCCTCTCTCCCCTACGCCCAGCCACCTGCTTGGCCCACTCTCATGCTCTGTCCCTCTATAATATGCTGCCAAAAGCGCCTGCGAGACAAATATTAATAAAATATACAACTATTAGTCATTGGCTAGCTGTATGCGTATGTGTGTGTGTGTGTGTGTGTGTGTGTGTGTACTGAGGCTTGTATTTTTAATATGAGACACAAAATAAATATTCATAAAATGGCGGCCAGGCAAAGCCAGAACCAAAGACAGCAGCAAAGCCGACAACAGCCGCAAATTCGTGTTCCTCAAAACGCTTTCAACTGCGAAATTTGTAAGCAATTCGCAGTTTTCCATGGGGCCAATGCCCCATTTTATATTTTGCTCATATATCTTGGAAAATGCAAAAGTTTTCCGATTAAAAAAAAATTGCACATTTGTTTTTCCTTGGAATATTTACGCGCAGGAGCTGAAATACGTTCGATTGCGATTTTAAGAATATTCGCGTTGGTATCGCTCGCATCGCTTAACCCGCACCCGCACCCGCACCCACACCCACACCCACACCCCCTTATCCATCAGTATGCCCCCATTCCCTTGCTCGCCCGCGCCGCTCCGCCGCCCGCCTCAACTAACAATAAGACTGACGAATGTTGCGCCATAAAAATAAATACCTGCTGACATTTTTCATTGTAAATATTTTGTAGCTGCTGACGCGCGGCCAACTGACTTGGAAGTGGGCGTCGAAGGGGGCGGTGCGGTTTGTGTGTGTGTGTGCGTGGGTGTGTGTGGGAGGGTGTGTCAGCTGTGGGCGCTTGGTATGTGCGTAGTGTGTGTGTGCGTGAAAAAAAAGGTTTCCACTCTTGCCGGCCAAGGCACGCACAACATGCGCGCACACACACACACACGCACACACCACTTGGCTCTGTTGGTGGGGGTATGGGCGGAGGGGGGGTTCAGGGCGGGTTTAGACAAATGGACGTCGCAATAAACGCGTTGCTGGTGCTTCGAAGGGTGTGTGCGCTGATCAACAGCATTACGAGTATCATGCTGTCTGCCTGCCCAACATCATCATCATCATCTTCGTCACGATTATGAACATCATCACGATGATTATCGTGAATGCGCTAGTCCAAGTCCTAGTCCTAGTCCTAGTCGCAGTCCTCGTCCTTGTCCTTGCCGCTGTCATTATGGCAAACACCAACAGTAAAGTACGATGATATGTGGGCGCTGCCCGTCGGGTCTTAACTTCTGCCAGGGTCAGGCATTTATCAAGAGCAGGGCGCGTGCGGGCAGCTAAAACTATAATGCCCAGAGCCTGGCGAGAAACCAGGTTGAAAATTATGACATACTATGGAGAAAATTCTATGAAAAATACAATGTGAATATCGCATATCGATTTGCTGCGATTTGCAAAGAAAAGCATTATATGAATAAATTATTAATAATGTTTAGCATGATATTTACAAAAAACCTTAAACAGTCCTCCTGATCAATATATATACTAATAAGAGCTGGGCTCATGTCGTGTTCTCGTTCGTGACACGAACACGCAAGCCACGCAAGCACGACATGTTCATGCTCAGACTTTGGGTTTGAATCAACAAAGCATTCGATACTGATAAATATAAGGGGTACTTTGTTTTAAATCCATTTTCGGTCTCAGGTTTTTTAAGCGTATTGAAAAATGACATAAAAATAAGAAGTAAACAAGAAAATACGGATATCTGTTAAATAACCCCGTAGACGTGTATACGTAAACTTAACAACCATCCGATTGTTTTTATGGCAGCTTGATAATAAAGTAGTTCCGATATAAGACGGATTTGCGGATAAGTTGGCAAGGGGATACTCTGAACATTCTCTACCAACATCAAATGCAGCTCGCGCCAAGGGTAGGGGGGTGGGGCGGTGTCTATAAAGTGAAAGATACTTTTTCTGCATAGAAGCCACATGTCAACTTTGGTAACTTCAGCCATTACAATTCGGTATCAATTATTATCGATTGCTCTGCAAAAGTGTAAAATATCGATTCTTATCGAATACTCTGAAAAGGAGTAGGATATCGATTATTGGGAACAAGCTTGTACTGCGAGGGCACTAGCTCCTTTAGCCTCTCAGACAGACGCGCTCATACATACGGACAGAAGGACATGGCTACATCGACTCGGCTATTGATGCAGATCAAGAATATGTTTATACTTTATGGGGTTGGAGATGCTTCCTTCTGCCTGTTATATGCATTTGCACATAAACATTATACCCTTTTTATCAATTTTTGTTCGGTTCAGGTTCACGTGTACTTCGTGAGCTTGAAAACATCTATCGATAAAAATCTATCGACCATACCCAATAAAAATACATAATATGGTTCAAAACTATATGATCCCTCAAGCTGGCATTCAATAGAACTTAAAGCTGTTCTGATTCATAGATGTTGGCAAGGACTTGCTCTTTAAAGAGAAAATAATAAAAGGGGCAGAAGCGCCTGGCATGGTTGCATTTCGATAGGTTTTTCCCAAGGGCGCCGCTTGGTCCGACCGATTCATAAATTAATGATCGTTTACAATTTGTAACTGCGCGCGTTGCGAAAAGACTAATAAATAAAAATATGTTTATACATAAATATTTATTTCAGTGCAGCATGCAATTAAAACACAACAACGACAACAACAACGACAACGACAACAAAATTCAAATTTTGTTATAAAAATTCAATTGATTTATGCGACGATAAAGCAAACGCCCTCCATTAAAATCGTTAGGCTTGATGATGGTTGGTTTTTTTTTCGTATTTTCTATTTATTTTCAATTTTTTTTATTAAACGTAATGACTTTTAAATGAGACGCGTGCCGCGGCGGCTTTATGCTTCATATGGCAAGCAGGCTGGGGAGTGGGAGCGGGAGCGGGAGCGGGAGTGGGAGTGGGAGTGGGAGCAGTGGCAAGGGGGGAGGGAGGGGCTAATGAAGCCATCAAAGCGTTGCCAAAAATATTTTGGTAAATTATTATTAATAATGGCAGAAACAATTAAAGCTCGTCAGCTTCGAAATTGTGTGTGCACACATAAGTATGTGGCTGTGCGTGTGTGTGTGTGTGTGTGTGCGTGTGTGCGTGTGTGTGTGTGTGTGCATGCGGGCAGTTTGGGTTGATTTTGTGTTGCCTGCATTGGATGCCTATTAAAATTATAAAAACTTTTAAAAAGGCGCACGCGCTTTTCAATTAAAACAATTAATATGCAAACTATTTGAGCAGCATGCCAACAATATTTGAAAAACACACACACACACACACATACACACGCACGCACACACAATAGAGCATAGCCAGAAATAGAGTACACCAACTAGTGAATACCCTTTGCAGGCATTGTCAAAATTCTACTTCGTTTTAGTGAAGTTAAACGTGATATTTTGAGCAAAAGCTTTGACAAATCAAGTGACTTCATTTATATGTGCCTAGAAGAAATTAACCGGCGTTGCACGTCTCAAATAAATAATGTTGCAAATAGCTTATTTCGGGACCTCGGTCCCTAAGATTTGCGCTTTGTTTATTTGTGTAATATAACAAATCAAATCAAATAATATAAATATAAAAATTTGCAATTGAGCCGGCGACATCTCGCTTGTTAGTTCGACGCTTAGGCAACCAAACCGCAAGACGTCACGTTCACAGAGAACAAAAACGCAGTGTGCATATATTTCAAACAAACTTGAAAGTCAGACCTCGTCTTGGAGATTTTGATCAACTTTTATATACTTATATATGGCTATATATATATGTACATATATCTATATCCAGTCGCCTGCAAAGCGCAAATGCCATTGTGGTAAGTGTGTTACATGATTTATAAGGAAATGCAATTACCTTGCGCAACGCGTGAAAACGTTCTGCTGTTATATAAAATAGCTTTGAACAATGGCATTTAATCGAAATTTTGGCAAATATTTAACGAGGCAACCAATTATTATTTGGCTAGCTGCATTTTACGGGCTATTCAAAAAATTGAATTCAATTTGTGCTGGTTTAAAAAAGAAATTAAGTAAAGCTAAATTGAACATAAGAATTAAACGGAATGGATGCAAGAGTGATGACATATGATATCAGATAAAGGATATATGATATGGTATACATAAATATGATATATGTATATATAAGCTGCAAATATAGAAAAGTCGGGCTTATTTCTTAGGATTGTTTGGATTTGGTGTTATATTATGAGCGTCGGGTTTCGAAAGAGAACTTCGAGTGTTTTCTTTATATTGAACCGAACCTTAAGCCTAATTGAGGGACAAAGCATAGCCGAACCTAAGAGAGAGCCGAGATATATTTTTGAAAAATGGTATGGTTTATAGTATAAAGCGAATACAAACTAAGAATAGACTAAGACGACTTTATAAGAGGAAGAAAAGACTCCGGGCAGAATACTTTTTGCTTTAATACTATATATATAATGCTTGTTACAAGCATAGTTCTACGATTAATCAAGGACGGAAGATTAATCATCAGCAGTGTACTGGAGTATAAGGATGACCGCACTCGAGGAACCCAGTTTGCATATTCTTCTTCTTCAATTCTGTCTTGGTGTATAGAATAAATGAGCCACACTCTCGAATATATCGTACCAGAGATATATAAAGGGTCCTGGCCGAGTACGGTTCGTCAAACTCCTTTGACCATCGCTAGATGGAGCCATAACCAATTCTGGCCTTATTTATTAACAAATGTATCGCTCTCGGGTTTGCTGCTCTGAATGGGATATTGAGTGAATAAAAAGGAGTTAACATAACTCGGGAAACTATCGCCAATCCACCATAAGTAAGTGAGTTGGTTGTGCTCATAAAGACACTCGAATAAATCTGCAATAAGTATGAATTACACGGATTGAGGCTCAGCTGAGAGATGGCCGTGGCCAACGCCTTTGGCTTAATTACCAACTGGGCCTCATTAGGCCCTCACCGTGAGCCTTGCAATTTGCATGTAAACGTTTTTTTTTTTTTTAGCTTTTTTAAGCTCTTCAGCGCAGCGGGCCCGTGAGGAGCCATTATCAATTTCTTTGGCTACTGCAGCGCAAAAAAAAAGACAAGTAAATAAAGTTAAGGTAAAGAAAGGAAAAGGAAAAGGTAGGCATGAATTGAAAAGGCGAGCTGAGCCGAGACCCAGAGAGCAGAGAGAATATATAACGATTTAATTAAAAAGTTACATTAAATATGTTTTTTTTTTTTTTTTTGGTTTATTTTTTTGTGCAATTTTTGTTGTTTTTTGTTTGTCTTTTGTTGTTTTGTGATGTTTTTGTTGTTGTTGTTGTTTTTTGTTTTTTAATAAAAAGTACAACAAAACAAAGTCGCAATCACTTTTCGCATTGCCTGCCCATTGCAGCATTCTTAATTTACTTCCCAACATGCTCCCCAATCCCCCCCCCCCCCCCCTCTCTTATCTGCCACTCTCTCTCTTTCACTCTCTGTCTCTGTCCTTGTCGCTTCTCGCTGTTAAAAGGACGCAAGTTTTTACCTCAGACTAAACGGAACTCATCTGAAACGAGCCGAGCCGAACAGAGCTGCCGCTGGTCTGGGCCATATATCCGTAGCCCTGCTCATTAAGTCAGCGTTGAGTCGAGTCGAGTTGAGTCGAGTTATTCAATGGCTTCGCATGCCGACGACCTTTTGATGGGTAGCTAAGGGGCGCATCGAGGTTGCGCATCGCATCGCATCGCATCGCATTTTATTTTCATAATTTAATGTGTTCGCCTTTTGTTTTTGGCGGTGCCCAAAACACTCGACAAAAAAAAAAGCAAAACAGCCAGCAGCAACCACGTGGCGCAGGCGGCAAAATGCGCGGAAAATCTGTGCGGGCAGAAAAAAAAATACATATTACAAGAAAAAAAAATGTAGAAGAAAAAAAAGCGCAAGCAAAACAAAGCCAAAAATGGGAATTTCGGGGGAAAATGTGCGAAATGTGGCGTATGCGTGGCAGCCACAGTAATGCGCCCAACTCAACCCGAACCAGCACAGCAGCCCCTTTAGCCCACCCACATATTGTCCCGTTGAACTTTCACTTGTGCCTTAAGCAACAACAACAGCAACAACAACAACAACAGCAACAGCAACAACAACAACAACAAATTAAGCAGCGGCTGCAAAATGAGCGCCAAAACGTTTAGCGAGTTGTTTACGAGGCTGCCATTTTGTTGTTGCGGCTGCTGCTGCTGTTGTTGTTGTTGTTGTTGTTGTTGTTGCTTTCTTTCCTTTTTTACCGCTGGCTTTTCCATGTGTAAGCGGCAGCAATCCGACATCTGTTGAGTGCTATATGGCAAAGCAAAAGGAAACTTTCGCATCAGCAGCCAAGTGGGAGCCCAATTTCCAATTGAACTTTGCACCCCTCACCACCCCAACCTCCCCCCTCTCTTTTCACCGCTCTCACTCAGCTCCTACACAAGTGCATACGTATATAAATAAAATAATAAAGCAGCTCTTGCCTGGGTTTATAAATTAAGTGAGTATGCGCGGAATATGTACTCAAAGATATCCAAACATGTGCTTGGCTGACTGGAGTTTGGGTGCAGGGAGGGGGGAGGCTTTGGTTCCAGGCTAGATGTATATAGATATATATGTGCATGATTCAATAATATCACAGGCACACATATGACAGGGATAAATATTCACATCAAATGTGGTTCGATATTGAAGTTATACTGAAAAGGCCGCGCTTTGCTGCTTCTTCCCTTCCCCTTCGCTTCTTCCCAGGCACAATATGTGATAAATGCATTCCTGATTAACCCAGATATTTCCAGCTCGATCTTTATCAAGAGACTCAGGTCTTTCTAGTCCGATCTTTAGGGACTTTTGAGTGCTTCAAAATGTCGTATATGTGGTATATGCGTTCCCGATTAACTCTCGTATGCACTGTCGGGGTTTAATAATAGCGTATAAAAGTGTGTATATACCAAAGTGCAAGACTTTAAGAATACATTATTTTGTTAAGTTTTGTGCCGGAACGGGGATAGTTATCTTAAATGTGAACTATTCCTAACCAATATATACTAAGCGAGAACCAACAATACCAAGTTGCACGTATTTAGCTCTTGTAATTTCGATCTCTTTTCGATTCTTATTCTTAAACAACATAACAGCTTTAAATTCAAATATTTATCGACATTATAAGTAAGAAATAATATAAATAATAATAATACTTTTCGAGTTATTAGCTTTTGCAGAACCCTGATCAAGGATATCTATATCTATCTATATATATATATATATATATATAAAAAGCTAATAACTTGAAAAGAGATAGATATAGCAACTTCTAGTAAATGCTGTATATATTTTATGTAAAAGGCAGAAGAAAGGCTCTTCTTGGAAAAAATCAATTGTAGTAAAACTTAATTTAAAAAGAAAACAAATATTTTATAAGCTTTTATCAGCGACGAAAAACAAAAACAAGTCAAGAGAACGCACGGAAAATAAATAAAACTTCTTTTACAGCTATGCTCAATATTTACACCCTTCTCTTAAGCAATAGGCGTCCCTGTGCCCAGTTTGTATAATATTTATTGAAAAATAAATTCTCGTAAATCTCAAATATGAAATAAATTAAACATTTTCTTATATTTTTTTGGTTTTTTCATAATATTTTTTCTGGAATTTGCGTATTAAACTTGAACTCCTTTTTTTCTCAATTTACTTCTGGCTTTCATTTAAATTTCCTGCGATGCTGCAGGAAACGTTGCCAGATGTTCGAATTTTGGGAAATGCTATTTAAAGCGTGAGCTGTAAAATCGATTAGTTCGCCTAAAGATGCTTATGCTAATTGAACGATAAGTTATTTGCATACATTTTCGGTGCTAGGCATTATGGAAGTGTGTATTATCGAAGAACACGCCCCAGATAAGCAGCATACCCCCATGCCCCCGCCACCCCGCTATGGAGTCAGCCCTTGTCCAAGTTTTATACACTCGACCAAACAGCAAAAGTTCTATTTTCTTGTGTGTGTGTGTGTGTGTGTGTGTGTGTGCGTGGGTGTGTGGGGTTCCTTTTTTATGGAATTTTCTTTGTATATTTTCTTCTTGGGCGTTTATTAGATTGCTACAAGCCGCGGCTCTGGTGACTAACAAAGGAATTTTAAATTCCAATAAATCTGCCAGCTTCAATGAGTGTCGGGCACTTGAAAGCGCAATCAGTTTTGGCTCGACCTCGGCCAGGCAGGTGGGCGGGCTGTGGGGCGACATATTTGCCTGTGCATTTGCAACAGCAGGAGAACATGGCATTCGACTGACTGAAGGACTGACCGAATGCTGGCTGACTGATTGAGTGACTGATTGACTGACTGACTGACTGACTGACTGACTGATTGACTAATTCACTGACTGTTTGACTGACTGATTGACTGACTGACTGACTGAGTGATTGACAGACTGACTGATTGATTGACTGATTGATTGATTGACTGATCGACTGACTGATTGATTAACTGATTGACTGACAGACTGATTGATTGACTGACTGGCTGACAGAATGACTTACTGACTGACTGACTGAGTAATTGACAGACTGATTGACTGACTGGCTGACTGACTGAAGGACTGACCGAATGCTGGCTGACTGATTGACTGACTGACTGACTGACTAATTCACTGACTGACTAATTCACTGACTGACTGACTGACTGATTGACAGACTGACTGATTGATTGACTGATTGATTGATTGACTGATCGACTGACTGATTGATTAACTGATTGACTGACTGACTGACTGATTGATTGACTGACTGACTGACAGAATGACTTACTGACTGACTGACTGACTGACTGACTGACTGAGTAATTGACAGACTGATTCACTGACTGACTGGCTGACTGACTGATTGATTGACTGACTGACTGACAGAATGACTTACTGACTGACTGACTGAGTAATTGACAGACTGATTGACTGACTGGCTGACTGACTGACTGACTGACTGACTGTCTGATTGACTGACTTTCTTACAAGCCAACACGCAGTTTGGTGACTGAGACATTTGGGGTTTTCGTTGTTGGTGGTTGTTTTCTGTCAGATCGGGTCATAAAAAATGCGAACGTATTGAAAGCAACAAGCCAGCGGGACACCACAGCCCACCCTCCTGCTCACTTCACCACACGATGTGGCATCCCTAGCAGTTGCTGACAATACACAAATTTGATTGGCGCCACCCTAATGTGATTTCAACTGGGACTGAAGTTTGACAACAAACATTTTGGTTGGCAATTTATATGCTTTATAATTTTTATTGGTTTTACTTGGCTAAATCGATTTTAGCCCTGGCCAAAGAGCCGCACAGCCAACGAGCGCTAGGTAGCTAAGCTATGCCTCGGTCCGAGTTAACCTTAACATTCTGCCTCCATCCCTCCCATCCCCTCCCCACCCCCTGCTGGCAGGCAGGCAGGCAGCTGCCCGACGGTGTCCTTTAGAATTTCACTCTTTCGCGCGCTGTCTGCATTTCGCATTTCGCATTTCAACTGGTCGCGGCGACAACGAGGCCATTTGTTAGCCATTTTAGAGTAGAGGGCCGTAAAATAGAATTTATTATTTGAATTATAACGCGATGCTTTGCCCACAGCCCACAGCCCACAGCCCACAGCCCTAAGCCATTTGCCTGTTCGGCATTCCCAAATATGGCTTAGAACTTGGCCATTTTTGGCGGTCAGGGTTCTTCGGCTCTTTTGTCCAAGTCGCTGGGCCAACATTGCAGCGACAGTTTTTTAATTAAAGCGTCCGAAAATTTTGAAATGTATACAAAAAGAAACTTAGAGAGCATTTGAGTAAAGAGCAAAAAAATAAGGCCTTAAATATAAAAGTATTAGCCTTATGTTCCTTCAGGCTCAAAGAAATCG
Organism: Drosophila montana; assembly: GCF_035044405.1. Taxonomy (NCBI): domain Eukaryota; kingdom Metazoa; phylum Arthropoda; class Insecta; order Diptera; family Drosophilidae; genus Drosophila; species Drosophila montana. Next base: position 1,030,038 of record NW_026996772.1, read on the forward strand.
CATTGAAATTTCGAATTGATCAGATTTACTTCTACAATATGGTTTAACGGGTATATAGAGCCAAACCTCGTATTTATATCTACATATATGAACAATCGTTTAACTAAGTACAAAAAAAATAAAAGTAAAAATATCTATTAAGGTTAATAGAAAATTGTATAAGGTAAGCAAATTGTATTTTTTCTTGCTTTCTCAAGTATTTGAGCACAAGTATTTGCGAACAGCGTGTTAATCCTATGAGGTCGCAATCTTCAAGATAATATATTTCAAGACAACAGATTTTAAACTGAGAGACTAACAGGCTAACAGACAGACGGATGGATTGAGAGATGGACATAGCTATATTAACTCGGCTGCTAATGCTGATCTAGAATATATATCCTGGATGGGGTCGAAGATGTCTCCTTCTCTTTTCATGACAGAATTACCTCCACAAGGGTATAAAAATTCGGATTAAAAAAATTCTTTGGAAAAATGTTTTAAAAGAAGCTGCAAATTTGGCATGAATATTTCATTGAATAAAATAGAAATTATAAAACACAAAGCCCACCTACAACGACTTAATCATAAAAGTAATCATTAATATTAATTTTGTGCTACTAATCATATTCAAATTAATATTAATATCATATTTATATTAATATTAAAAAGGTAGTATTTAAAAACTAGTTAAACCTTTTAAATGCGATAAACATAATATTTAAAAAAATATATTTATTCATATTTCCAAAAATTAAAAGAGAATTATTTAACAATTTGGCCTTTTTAATTGAATGTTTTAGAGTTTGCACAGCTAGGCTTTTGAGTAGCTAACAGCCGCTGTTAGCGCGCGCTGTAAACTTAACAGAGTCGGCTCGAACATGTTCGCAGCGTGTTCGCTGCCAACCGAAGAGAGTTAAACGGCAACAAAAAAGAATAATGCTGGCTATGCGAACACAGCGCAAACAATATATATTAAAAACAATATTTGGAAAATGTGTTCAAATTAAAATTCGATATTTGGCTATCGGCCGATTGGCCCATTGTTATGGGGGAAACAAAGCCAGAGCAACAAACAATTAATTTGCAGCTAATACAAAATGTTTTAAACAATAATTTTGTGTTGGCGACAACAGGCACAAAATAAAAACAAATAAACGTTGTTAAATATATATTTATATATAAATACATATGTATATATGGATATGCATATAGCATGTGCTTGGCTCATTATTTGAAAATTGCATTTCGTATGCGTTGAGCGAAATTAAATTTGTAACTAAGCAAATGCTGCATATTTGATAGGGTCCCAACCCTGCCACCAGACCCCACTCCGCCCCAAATTGATGTGACTGTGCATGTGTACACTAATTAAATACACACACACACACACACACGCACACACCTGAGCTGTGTTGAAGGTGTGCATATGCAGTTACCAACCAGGCAGCCGGGCAGCCAGGCAGCCAGCAAATGTAAACACAGAGCACACACCACCCCGCTATCCCCTGGTGCCACCAGTGCGGTAGCCAGTCGCGATCCGAGCGAGGGAATCGGCAGGCAGCGAACCGAACTGCCATAGCCCAAAGTAAATTTCTTGCTAATTAAAATCCAAATATTAATTTTAAAATGCAACACACAGCAGCGTCAACCGAGAGGCAGCAGCAAATGTTTAACCAAAAAAAAAATAGAAAAAAAGACAGAGAGAAAAAGTGTTGCAGGTGACTCATGGCTCATGGTTATCGGGGCAGCAGCTGCAGCTAGAGCTTAAGCTTAAGCTGCACCCATTGATTGCCACAAATTTCACTTGCCCCAAAGGCAACCAGCCAGAGCCAACACAAAGGCAAACAGAAGCTCTGCTGACTCTAAGTACACTTCTATATAAATCTGGACTCAACGAAACTCTACGGACTGGACTCCAATTGGAGCTGAAGTGCCACACCACTTGACGCCAGCTCTACCAGGGACTGGTGGGAGCAGAACGGGGGGCCTGGAGGGACTAAGCGCATACACAACAGCTCCAAAAGCTGTCCAAACATTTGGGCATTCAGCTAAAGGTACACGAGCACGTTGAAGGCCAGCAAAGGATGTAGCCAGAGTTGCGAGCGAATTGCGAAAAATATACAAAACTATCGACTCTAAATATTATCCGCAAAGGAATTTAAAAGGAAAACCACCAGAGAGATATATAGAGATACAGAAATATGTGGCAAGTTGTGGAAACTTTCAAATGAAAAATTAATTGGATTTACGAAATCTTCAAAGATATTCGGCAAGATAATATTTGCTTATGCCTCTTAAATCTAGACTCTTCTGAACAAATCTGCTTTGAACTTGAGGAAGAACTATTTTAAAGATTGTTTTGAATGTGAAAAATAGACATTTTTAAAATAAAATTAGTTGTTTTATTTAAGATTTCCATTCTATTATAACTATTAAATAAAATGTATTAAAATACTGATAACTAAAAACTATAAAAAAAAAAATTGTAATTTTGATTGATAGGGGAAACTAATCTTTGTATTAAAAACAATAATACATAATAATATTATAAATAAAAGCAATAAAATTAATGCATATGTAAGATATAAGGACTAAGAAATGCATAAACAAATATTTAATATATATTAGATAAATATTTGTATTTTAGAAATTTAATCTTATATCTTAGAAACAAAATCTATTAACTGTACCTCTCTATATCTGTATCTGTATCTTTATCTGCATCTGTATCTGTATCTTTATCTGCATCTGTATCTGTATCTCTGCTGAATGGATGCTCTTTTTTGCTCTGCGGCTCAAGTCATATAATTTTCTTCACTTTCAATTTAAACGATGCGATAATTATAAATACAACAACAAACAAGTTGCTGGACAAGTGAGACAAGACAATACATGCATGTCACAGCGCAGATCGAACATCGAACCGCACACACACAGCCAAGCGCCAACAAGCGCGCTCTTCGATCGAGCCGCGAGGCTGGCTCTCTTAGCTATGCTCTAAGCGTGATCAATTTGGTGACTCTTTGACAACTTTGACCATAGCCAATGGGTGTGCGTCTGTCTATGCATGTGTGTGCGCGTGTGTGTGCAGTGGGAGAGTTTGTGTGTTGTGTGAGAGAATTTTATGTTTATGCTAAAAGATTTACAATTTGTGCGTGCGGAAAATGTTAATGAATTTGGTTATGGTTTTATATGCTTGCCACAAACGTGTGTGCCAGTGTGTGTGCGCGTGTGTGTGTGTGTGATGTCTTGTGGTTCTTTGGGCCCATTGTCGTGCCCATCATTCGATTTGCTATAAATTACGAGTGTATTTAAATATTATATGCTTAAGCACATAAACAGCAATATACATATATGGGTGCGTGTGTGTGTGTGTGTGTGTGTGTAGATATATGCATTGGATTGGGCCAAGTTTTTTGTATGATTTTTTTTTTCGAGGGGGGCTTGGCATGGTATTTATGGAAATTATGAACGGTGCCAAAGCGACGCCAATTGCTTGACCCAAATTAAAACATTGCGCGCTCATTGTTGTTGTTAATTGTAGAACAAACAAACAACAAACAACAAACAACACGAGAAACAACAACGCAAACAACAGCATTTGCCATGGGAACGGGCAGCCTAATGGGACCGACTGCCAACGAAATCGGATTCAGAAACTAAATCAGTTTGCAGTCTCTTTGCCAGCAAATCAATGGCAATATTTCAAAATGTCAGGCCTGGCCCGGGCACAGGTGTGAGCCACAAAACTTGAACAACGAGCCAACGAGGCAGCATCCACATCAGCAGCAGCTGCTCCATAAAACCCATTATACCCAATCATCATCAGGCAGCGGCAGCGGCAGCGGCAGCAGCAGCAGCAGCAGCAGCAGGAGGAGAGTGTCCAGCTTTTAAATCGGGATCTGGGACCCCAAACAGCTGCACTGGGAGAAACATCATGTCATGTCAACAAATAAAGATAGTCCAAAATAAAATGAATGTATTATGCATCATTTTAATATTCCTTTAATATTTCTTGACTTTATTCAAAAATAAAACTATTTATATATATAATTATATTGAATATATAATAATATATATTATATAATAATATGAAAATATTTAAAAATAAATATTTTTTGATATGATATTCAATGTCTACAGATAGCTTACGATTGTTTCTGCTGAGAATTAAGAATTCTGATTAAGAACAAAACCAAAAAAAATTACCCGAGAACCGAATAAAATAAATATATAAGTAATTGCATAAATTAAATTAAATGTAGGAAAAAGTAGAGCATAATCTCTATATATAAAACTGTTTATCCCGACTGAATATTCCGCCCGCAAGTGTGGAAAAAGCGCGGAAAACAGCTGCGTGAAACTTTTAATTTAATCATTTCAAACAATTAATGAAAAAAAAATTAATTAAAAAAGGGAGAGGGATAAAATAAATTAAATAGATTTTTATCAATTTTCTTATTATTTGAAATATTTTTGTAAAAAGTGAATTGAACGTGCAACCAACTCGTAATTTCGCTCAGTGCAGCTTGGGGAGCGCATTTTATGCAAAGAAATCACTTTTCATATATGAAAGCAACAGGACGGGGCAATGTGCAGACTTCAAGCAGGCACGAGGGCGGCGCAAAGGGGGTCGGAGCATAACTGGTTTGGCAGTAACTATAACTACAACGGGTATACGAACCACAACTGGACCGATAGGGGCGCATTTTTGCTGCAAGCCATACAAATACAACAAATGCATGCGAGAAGTTGCTGCGGTGCTTCAATTTGTTGCCACAAAAGTTGCCAGCGACAACATCAACATCAACATCACAACATCAACATGCAACATGCAACAGCAAGAAAAATAAGAAGCAGCAGCAGCAGCAGAAGAAGAAGCAGAAGCAGATGAAGCAGAGGCAGACAACCCCAGCCTTGTGGTTAGCACTGTGTGTGATTTGTATCGTTTACAGGTTGCCCCGAACCGAACACAAGTCGAACCCCAAGCCAGAGACAAAGCCAGAGACAGGCCGCGGCCGCGGCAGAGGCAGAGGCAGAGACAGAGGCAGAGACAGAGGCAGAGACAGAGGCGGGAGCAGAGGCCGGGGCAGACTCGGGCACCGCAGCGCAGCGCAGCTCACAGCGGAAGGTGTCTTTGCTCCTTGGACGCGGTGCATAATTATGCTGCAATAACAATGAGCTGTACAGCGGCGCAGGCAGCACAAAAGTTCAAAGTTGAGCCAATGCGCTAATAAGCACTCACACCCGCACCCATACACACAGGCGCGCGCGCGCGCACTGAATCGCACACACACACAGACACACATACACGCTAAGCTTGCATTCGGACAGTAGCCAGCTTTGCGGCACTTCTACTCACTCGCTCTTTATCTCACTCCCTCTCGCTCGCACTGCCCAATATCTGCTCATCTCTATCCTGCTTATGCGCGCGCCGTTCGCATGTCGTGCGCGTGCGCAAAGTTCGCTTCGAGACGTTTTTTTTTCGTGCTGTATTTCTTTCTTTATTTTCTGCTCTCTGCTTTTTTTTTTCTTTTTGGTGCGCGAAAAACGGCAGCCAACTGCCCACACGTCGCTGCCAACTTGTGTGTTGTTGTTGTTGTTGCTGTTGCAATGAAGACATCGCACAGGCGCTCCTTCATTCATGACTACCTGAACTGGCCTACCTGACTCCGACACCGCTACCGACTCCAGCTCCAACTCCGACTCCAGCTCCAGCTCCAGCTCTAACAGCGCCTCTTGACTGACAGCGAGTTGGCAACGCACGCGCATTCATGTTGCCTTTGCCTTCTGCTTCGTTTGCGGTGATATATTGATATATACATACATATGTATATGTATTGGTGTAATGTATATATGTACATATGTGCTATATGGCATTATGTTAAAAGTTGGCAATAGAACAGTCTCACAGATGGGACTGATGTTTGCTTTGTCAATAAATTCAAATACATACGTATATGAATAACGATTTTTGTTATCAGTTTACCATACCATACAATTTTTTTATTTACCGTATAAACCGTACCTCAAATCGGATTGAATCGATAAAAAACTTTCAAACTTATCTTTTTTATGCAAGATTATTTACTTCAATAATTGTTTAAACCAAAACTAACCTTTTTTTAATAATTGAAAATATTAATGGAAAATTGTTTAAATTGTTATCATTTTATTTTAGAATCCTTAATTACTATTTTTGATTCAAATCGAATTGAATCGAAAAAAAACAGCCGTATATATTTGTCAAAAAATAAAATGGTTTAGTCTTCAAGCCTGGGTTCACAGATCTGAAGTATCGAGAAGAAAATTTTTCAAACTGTGAACCGAATCTTGTCAACTTTTTGTTTTTTGCAGATTATAGTGTATATAATACATATAGAAGAAAAAAAGCTGTACCTGTACCTGTTCATGAAAGAGGAAATCGGGTTCAAGAAGCAAAACCTTTAGGCAGGAAGCTGGTTCAAATCGTAATGGGGCTCTCTTCTATTTCTAAATCTGACGACGTTCTGCTCTATGTTGGTTCCGATTATCATTAAAATCCCTCAATGCCAAATCTGCCCAGACTCTAAGTTAGTCATTTAGTGCATGATTTAGTTGAAGCTAATCTTGAAAACTGAAACAACATTTTGGGTGGTGAGTTTTTGTAAAATTGAATGTTTTGCCGATCGCCTTTCGAATCATTTAACAACCATTAACAATCTCCAACAATCAATTAGATCTGTCTGCTGCTCTTGTTAATGCTCAGATATGAGAGCTATGCGAGCTTGTAAAAAAATTGAAAATATTTGAACATTGCTGGCATACCAAGAGGCGGCCGAGTGGGTATTTTTTATTATTTATTATAATTTGTTTTTGTTTTGTGTTCAGCATATTTTAAATACTAGGTTGTAAAGAAGCCAACAGCAACAAAGGCAACAAATGGACAACTAACATGTGTAATCTTGGCGCTTAGATTGTTTTGCTTGTTAATTGTTGTTGTTGCTGTTGTTGTTGCTGTCGTCATGTTGCTGTGGCTCAACTTTCACTTGGTCGGTCATTTGGTGGTCAGCAAAAGTTTTGCCAGGTCCGACCGAGACGAGCTGAGGCCAGCTCGCCGTGAGACAAAACACTTAAATTGACAAGCCGACTCGGCGTACAGAAATCTCAATGCGGAATGCAAACGTCTCGTGTGGCATGTGGCAAGGCGGCAGAGCGGCAGGGCGGCAGGGAGGCGAGGTTTATGTGGCTTGTGGCCCAGAGAGAGCAATGGCACTCCATTAGACCAAAATGTGTTAAAACCAAATACATACAATTTGGTGCCCGCAAGTCACAAGGACAATGAAAGCGACAACAACCAAACGACAAATGACAGCAACAGCAACAGCAACAACAACAACAACAACAACAACGACAACCACAAACGACGACAACGACAACGAGAACAAGAGCAGCGCCGTTTTACGAGCACTTGCGTCATAAAAATTGTTGTAACAACAACAGAAACGCATTTGGGGCAGCCCCTAGAAGTACACGCCGCCCCGACCCGCCCCGCCCACCTCAACACACACACAGTCGCTGGGCCGCGGCTGCAGCACCACAAAAGGCGACGGCGGCGGCGGCGTCGGTGGCGGCTCTCATTTTTTTTTTATGTCAAAGTCAAAGGCCAAAAGGCACAGGCATAAAAATGCCAGGCACTGAGATAGCTCACAGTTTGCCGAGGGCTGCCACAAAAATAAGTAAAAAACACAAATTTGGGATATTACCTATCCACCAAGTACACGCCCGTGCAAAATGGAAGTCCACCCTTACCATCTTGAATTCCACTCCTATTTAAAACTATGTTTAAGGCGCGTCGAAAAAAGAGCCAAATATTGGAAGCAAAGCTTTGCGCCCATGTTAGTCGTGTGGTGAGAGTCTTGTAGCAGGAAAATTTACTTTAGTTTATTAAACATTTGAACGGCTTTTTCCAAAACGTTTCAAAAAAATTCTCTCAAAGATCTTTGTAAATGAAATGAAACCGACGATTAACTAAAATGTTGCAAATTTTCCGCCAAATTTCCACAGGTGCGGGTGGAATTTCCAAAATCGCTGAAACACGTATTGATGAAGTGTTTATTAAGGGATTTGAAAATAAGTTTAAAGCAAATCGGACAAAACTTAATACTTCGCCCAAATAATCTTTGAAACGCATTTCCACCGAGGATGCTTTGACTCGTCAAGATCGTTGGAAATCATTTTTAAACACGAAACCTCACCCATCTAATCTTTGACCCGCACTTATACGTAGGAGGAATTGATTCTCCGAAAAGTGTTAAACACCCCTCAAATAAATTCGATTAAAGATCTTTGAAAATGAGTTTGAGGCCGATCGGATGGTAAACAAAAAAGTTTTGTACAAACGTTTTTCACGATTTTTCCACACTTGGAGGTGGAATTTCCCAAAAATCCTTGCTCTTACGGTTTGGTAAGTCTGTCAGTCAGGACAAACAGTTTTATATGGAGAGATAATAATAATAGTTGCATTTACTCTCAAAAGCTAAAAATAATTTAATTTTGATCTCTTTGGGGTACTCTTGAAGCCACCCTCGTGCGCTCTGCATACGGCTGTGCCCATAAGTCGAAGCAAGTCAATCAGAAAACACAAATTCGATTAAGTTGTTTAAAAACAATTTTTATTTATTACCTACGCATTTTCATTGTCTGTCGCTGCCTTTGTCGCTGCGGTTTATCAACGATCCGCATAGCCACGCCCCCAATCCTAAATATACTACAAGAATTTGTTGATACCTTTCGGTACGTTCTCGATTCTGTTTTATTTATATTAATTTTTTTTTTTGTTTCTAAAGTCCAGGAACGGAAATGCGGTTTCTTTTGGGCATTCATTTGGAAATTAGTCGAGCGCCTGTCACTTGATAAAAAGCCGTGATAATTAGACTCGAAATGGAAACGGGATGCAACGGCGGACAGAGTCGGTAACTCGGGTAGCTAACTAATTTATACGAGCGCTCCCTCCCACCCTCGAATGCATTCATTCCACGTTCCTATTCCTTGAGCTACTTACCATATCAATCTGGCCCAGAAAATCTAAAAAAGAAAGAGGTAGAATAACGAAGACCAAATACCCTGGTAAATACCCTTGCAGTTGCTTGGCTTTGCATACATGAGAGAGATGGATGAAGGAGAAGTTGCTGACTTACGTTCAGATATCTTGAAAAACAGAAAAGTTTTCCGAGAAAGTTCATTTGTCGTCCGATTTACCTATAGTTCCTTATAATATAGTAGTCTGATATTAAAAAGATGTTGTTCAGGTCTAGAGTGTATTAAAAAGGTCTACAAAAATTAATTTGTCGCCCGATTTATCCAATAATTTCTTACGATATAGTAGTCTAATTTTGAAAAGATTTTGTTTAATATAGATGGTATCAAAAAAAAACTTGTAATATCCAAAAACATTAATTTTTCGCCCGATTTGTGATATTGAAAAGATGTTCTTCATGTCTATAGATTATTAAAAAAAACTCAAAAAATGCATTTTCACCTGATTTATCCAATAGTTCTTTAATTTTTAATTTTAATTTTTCGCCCGATTTTTGATATTGAAAAGATTTTCTTCATGTCTATAGAATATAAAAAAACTCAAAAAAATCATTTTCACCTGATTTATCGAATAGTTCCACATGATATTGTAGTCTGATATTGAAAAGATTTAACTGATATCTTAAAAGGATTAAAAACTCGTAAGTAACACGTTTGATCAAAATATCTGTAAAACAAAAAAGTTTCCCATACAAAAACCTAATCATTTCTATGGCAGCTATATGATATAGTAGCCCATTCAGCCGAATACGACATTGGACTACAAAAAAAAGCAAAAAAAAAAAAACAACAAAGATGCGAAAGTTTCGTACAGATAACTTTCAAACTGAGAGACAGACATGTGTATATCGACTCAATCAGATATACATATAAATATAAATATATATAATTGAGGGATTAAATGATTTTCTGCACTACGTGTTTGATTCGAAAATCGAACTACCCACTAGAGGTGTGTAAAAGAAAACGAGAGAAAAAAAAAAAAAACAAAACAAAGCCCGCAAATGTCCAGCAAAGGAAAACTAAATATGTCACTCAATCTACAGGGGGGCGGGTCATGGTGCGGGCTCGCTGTGCGCCGCTTTAGGGTTTAGGGTTTGAGCTAGGGTTCCGGGCCTAGTATTTTCCCAGCAACACCTCTGCCAGCACACAGTGCATGTGTGTGTGTGTGTGTGTGTGTGTGTGTGTGTGTGTGTGGCATGTGGCATGCGGCATAGAAAATTGTGTTTGAAACACGTCGTTGGCAAGATTGGAGGGTGTAGCAAATGGGGCAGCGGCCTGGACGGCCACCCCGTTGTCATTGTCATTTTACAATACGAAACATGCCTCTAATATCCTAATTGATTGGCCAAACATGAATGTAGCAACATTTTCAGGGGCTTTTAGCCGGAATGGTAAAAACTGTTGCAAATGGCCAAACGTTACGAATTTTATGCGTTTCATTCTGTTTAGTTGGCACCGGGAACAGCACCAGTCGCTGGGAGAGGGGGAGGGGGGTCGGCTCGGGTGGTTAAATGAAGTCCAATGAACGGTAGTGAGCATTTCGCCAGCGGCTCGAATAATATCCATATGTCAGGGATATTAATGGTCGGATCAATGAAACAATACAAAAGGAAAGGGAATACCCAATGGAACACCCAAAAGTTGGCGAGCTACAACAAAGGCGCAGGGCATTATACTACATATACATACATGTGTAAATAAAAATGTAGCCTCAATACAGTTACAGTTACCCGACTTTATGCAGCACGTGTGCTGCTTCTTCTTTAGTTCCACACTCTAGAAATTGGATTCCCGATTAACTTCGGTGTTCATAGTCCGATCTGTTTAAAATCTTTAGAGCTTAAATATAGCATGCAGAAGTGTGTGTATACCTATGCGCAAGGCTCTATCATTGAAGATGTGTTTCCTACATTTCTGGGGGGAATGGAAGTAGGTTTCCAAAAAGTGAAATATTCCTAAGCAGTCTAGACAATTCATAGACCTACATATCAAATTTCATGTAAATAACTCTTATAATCTTCGAGTTATGCTGAAAAAACCATGTCTCAATATCGATATTAGGAAAATGGGAGAAAAAGAAAAGAATATACTGACACACTCGCAATGCGTATGGAATAGGAGAATATATATGGTATATTTCAAATTTCAGGTCTCAATCAGACCAGAATTAATATACAGTGAAAACTGCCATGGGCGGACAGCGACAGTTGGGTAATTTTTGTAGGCTCAAGATATGACTTGATTAATAAGAAGCGAGAGTATGTTCCAAGAGTGGTGTCCGCCTAATAGGAGTGTCCGCTAGCAGAGATTTCACTATAGTTTATGGAGCTGCAGTTGCCTTCCTCTCCCTGTTACATATATCGGCATATAAAAACATTTTACCCATTTTTAATGGGTTCATTAATTAAATTAAATAAAATTATAAATAAATGTGGGCAACAATTAAAAAGTGTAGAATTTTTTAATATATAAAATTTTACTAGGGGAAAGCAGAGCTCCATTAATAAGTCTTAAGAATACACAAAGGGAAGTTGGAGATACAATTGATTTTATAGTTTAATATAATAAAATATAAGCAATAAATTTCTCTCAGTGTATTGGGTATGCAAAAAAAAAAAGAAGACGTCCAGTCTAAAGAAAAAAATCTGTAGATGACAATACATTTATCAGGGCGAAAGTGTGCCACACACAATAAAATAAAACTCAGCTGTCCCGACCCTGTTAAAAGATCACGAACACGTCCGGCACTAAGTGAGCCATGCGGGGCAACAACAACAACAGTAGCAAGAGCGACCAGAGGAAAAAACAACAGGAATAACATTATGGGCATATCATTGGAATACGGTTAAGGAATCGAAACAGAACGGAAAGGAACGGAAGTCAAGGCCGTGGCCCTTATCCTGTTGCGGCTAAATGACCCAGAGCCAACGGCAACTGATTGCCATCATCGCGGACTCCTAATGAAAATGCCGAAAAATGTGGAAGCCACATTTCTGTTGAGTCATCGAAGATGAAATTCAAACGAAACGGCAAATGCGGTACAAAGATAAACGGCACGACTCAGCAGATACCCTGTAGTCGCCGGATGCCATACCATTTGCTAGCCTCTAACTAAAGTTAGTTCTTGCAGTAAGTCTTGAAATTTGAAATTTTTGAAAATAAATTTGAAAATTTAAAGAAATACCCAGATCGTTAAAAGATCTATAAGTCTATTTATTCTATTCCCAGTTACCCATACAATACGAAGCAAAGCGAACATACCCGCCCGCAGTTAAGACTACGGGGTATAACAAGAAAAGGTTCAACGGAAATTTCAACTGTGCGTTTCGTCCGAATGCCGGCTACTTAACGACGAATGCGAATCATTTTAAATTGTGATTCATGCAATTCAGTCGAAAAGAAAGGAAAAATATCCAGAAAAAAAAAAGAAAAAAAATAAGGACAGCAACCGATTTCGGTAATCAAAACAGGAAAAGGTCACACATGGATCAGGGACTCACTCGAGCCTAATGATGAGCGCAAATAGACAGGCCAGACGGTCTGAGTGCGAGCTGGGACAATCAAAGTCGAGTGAGTAAGAGAAATGGTGCACTTGGCTCTAATAAATGGCCAGCACAATGGCCAACAGAAGGGACCCTGGCCAAAACACCCTTCCCCTCCCCATTCTCCCCCTCTGTCACGGCTTAGACGCGCTTTATAATGGCCAGCGAAGGTTTCGCCAGAGCAATTATAGCGATTCGCAAACGTAATAATTAAATGCTTGCCATGTCACACACAAGTTAAATTAAAATCAAAGTAAAAAAAAAATTAAGAAAATAAAATAAAATAATAATCGAAGCAGGCAAGAGTGCTTTAGTAAGGCGCGACTATGAGATACCCTCGAACGAGTTATACATACATACATACCCGAGAACAAACAATCACACACACACACACACACACACTCATGCTTGCTCTGCACGCTGAAGCTGTGCTGCTTCTTCTCTCAACCCCATGATTTAAGCAAAAGAGTTCCCTGGTAACTTCGGTGTTTATAGTCCGATCTTTGTCAATGTTTCAGGGAATGAATATGGCATCAAAATGTGTGCAAACACCAAAGCCCAAGCTCAAAAGGATTTTTTTGTAATCTATAGAAGGGAGCGGATGATAGGTATCCAAAAAGTGAAATAAACTAGATCTGTGTATTTTATATAACATTTGTCAAAAGGAGGAGGATGATATTGATTTTAATCGATTTCATTGATAAGAGGCAAGTTATGGATGGTTTAAAACAAAGTAGATCTGAAACCTTTTAGCTACCGAGACGGACAGACAGACAGACGGCCAAAACTGAAACGACTCACCTCGTCGTGCTGATCACGACTACATACTTTATATACTTATGGATATAGCCTTCTTTACCCATTCCCACTGGGTACAGGGTATTTCAAAATAAGCAAACTACTGACAGCAACTGGCTGGCAAGCCGCAAACCACAAGGGGCTCATATTTATGTGGCCGCAGGCGTTGTTCGGCGAGCGTTTCTTGCCGGTACTTTTTCACAAACTGATTCGCTAGAGTTGCCAGAGCTGCCAGGGTTGCCACAATTTCGAGAGTCGCAGCTGCAAGCGCTGCAGTCACTCAAAAGCCTCTAGCTGACCAGCAGCAAACTGACCTTTTGCATTAATTGCTCGCCGCACACTCTTGAGTCAATGCCAAATAGTTCGACTGACCGAGGACCGAGCCACGTTTCCATATCTATGCTTGGATATTTATATATGTATTTATATATTTGATGTTGTTGGACACACATCGTTTTAATTTGAAACGGGTTGAGCTGATTTCGTTATGTGTCATGTGGGCGTTGGGTTTTCTTGTTTTTCAACCTAGCTGCAGATATATATATAATTTTTCATTTGCCAAGCGATATCTGAAACGTCAGCGTAAGGCAGGGGCTTACCTCTTGGGCAGTTTTAAAAGGGGTTTGGAAAATGATTGGAATATATAATAGAGGTAGTAGTTAAGTATTTAGTGTGGTATTTAATTGTATAAGACAAGGCAAAGAGTTAACTAATACTTATCAATTCTTAAGCTTTAGATCAGCTTCTCAGAAACTGATCTATGTTACATTATTCACAGCAGATGTCAAATAAATAATAGCTCTATTAGCTGAAATATCTAAATTTGAACGTTCTTTCTTGTTATTTTAGCTGCAAATATCGGGTGATGCGATTAGAAATAAATGTATTCTAATAAGGTTTTCAGCTGAGATTGACACTCTTAAATAAATAATCTAAATGTTGTAAATTACATTTACATTTAAATAGCAGCTGCAGTTGCAGCAGCTGCTCGCTTTCGCTTGTCCTAATCTGAGGCCCTGCCAAACCCTCACACACTACGCCACTGTGCAATCTGAAAGATACATTACATTGTATGGCTATCTATCGCTGTCTTTCTGTCTCGTTGTCTCACTGTCTCGCTGTCTCGACGGTCTGGCATTTGTTTAGGCGTTTCGATTTTTATGTTAAACTAAAGTGAAAAATTAACATAAATTACAAGTAAACTTATGGCGCACGATTGAGTCCAAATGCAAAATGAACGCGACAACTGACGCCACTGGTCAGCCGAATGGTGGAGGGGGAGGGGGGAGGGTGGAGGGCTCTTCGGCTGCTAAGCTATTTGTTGTTGTTTTTGCTGTTGCTGTTGTTGTTGTTGTCTGGTTTCCAGTTTATTTTTTGTTGTGGTTCAATAATGGAACAGCTAAATGGCACCAATAAGCTTCTGATTTGTGTGAAGTTTTGCTCGCATTTTCAGCGCTTATGTAAATTCATATTAATAATAATAAATAATGATGTTTCTCAAGCTATTTGCCAGTTGGCCAGTTAATGTTGTTAATGGCCGTTGTTGTTGTTGTTGTTGTTGTTGTGCTCAGAAAGACCTTCAGCATTTGTGGCAAGAGTCGTTGAGTATTTGAGGCGTTGGCTGGCCATTTAATTTGAAATGATTTCAGCCTCATGGGGCCAGTTAATTTCACGTTCAACCCATGGGCAACAAGTTCCAGCTACAGCTCCAACTCCAACTCCATCTCCAACTACATCTCCAACTCCAACTCCATCTCCAACTCCATCTTCATCTCCATCTCTGCTAGCCAAATCGACTTTGAGTTTGCTTTTCCAATTTCAAGTTGCTTCATTTAATTTGCTGCTGCTGCTGCTGCTTCGGCTGCCGCTGCACCCAAAGTACGATTTTCATGCCACATCAAGTTGCTGCCGCTGCCGCTGCCGCTGCTGCTGCTGCTGCTGCCTCAGTGATTGTGTGTAGAATATCAATTACTTATGCTAAACACCTGCTGCATCGGAATGTCTGTCGGGCAACGAGCGCCGATTCTAAACCGGGCCTAAATACTCACTCTCAGCAACACACACACGCGCACACAAATAATCATGCACACACACACACACGCTCACACACACACGTGCGCGCGCTAGCTCATGCACTTATGCTAGCTAGCTCAAGTTTGTGCCTTAAGTCTTTCGTTTTTTTTTCTTGTGCTTTTTTGTTCATCACAAGTTTTTTAATGGTCTGACGTGCTGTGTCCATCAGCTTTACTGCGCGTTCTGTAACATGTACATTTAGATGGTGTTAGCAAGAAAAAAAGGTTCAATCAAAGGCCACAAATAAAAAAAATGTCCTTTTCTGCATACATATCGGTTGATATATCTAATATAAATCAGATAAGAAACTTAATGTAAACTCAGAATATAATAAAATAGTTCGTATGTTCTTGGGATATATATTAAGATAGATATATACATATATATATGTATATAAAACATAGTAAAAACAGATTTTAAAAATATCAAATTAAATTTTTGTGTTTTTCAGGGAATTTATCTTTATTTATTGATAGGCCATATAAATAAAAGGCGGCAAGAATTGTATTGGAATAAAAAATAGCTAAAAAAAATTAATAAAATTATTTGAAATAGCTTAATTTTCTTAAACTTTTTGGAAATAGTTCTTCGATATCCTTTAAATAAATAATAAAAATAAAATAGAAACATTTTCTCAAATTTTTCTCGAATGAATTTTTCATTGTTTAAGTCTTCAAATAAACAAAAATATAAAATATATATTTGCACAAATATATGCTCCTTTACCTAGTACTATTATATATGGGTATTATTAATTGTTTTACATTCTGTACATTTTTTAATTTTAATTTAAATTTGTGTGCATTTTTAGCACCTTAAACTTAGGCACAAGCGCATTTGCAGTTCGACTTCTTCGAGTCAGTTGCTTCAGCTGCTTCTCTTGTTGCTTCGCCTCGTTTTATGTTTGCTCATTCAACTGGCATCAACACGCCGTTTCGTGTAACGCAGTTGAGGCCCAGTCCCTGCTCAGCCCGGGCCCCAGCCCCAGCCCCAGTCCCAGCCTCAGCTCCAGCTCCAGCTCCAGCTCCAGCTCCAGCTCCAGCTGCAGTCTCTGTGCAAGTGCCGGGTCCAGGGTTCAGATTGAGGTCCAGTTTGAGTTTCCCCCCATCCGAAGATCTGCGGCTGTGATCGCATTCAGTCTGCGGCTGCCGTCTTCAATGAGTTTAGTTTTTGTTGTTCTCTGTGCTCTGTTCTCTGACTTTTTTAGTGGGCACTGGCAGGCAGTTAACGTAGCTGCCTGTGCTTATGAGGTCGATTTTTCTTATAGTACTCCTCCTCCCCCTCCCCCTCCCAGGCCCCTGTTCGATGTCTACCGACAAGCTAGGCTGGCAACTGCCAGCTGCCATAAATGGCTGGTATCATTTGCGGTGTTTTGTACTGTGCAAGACTTGTTACAATTAATTAACTGGCGCATCAATTAAACGCTGCAGTCTTGGCCAAGTTAGCAGGCGCCGCATTGCCAAATCCCTTGGGATAGCCCAGCAGGCAAACGGGCCGAAATGCGAGCATCGATCGGACATAATCCACAAACGATAAAAACTCAATTAATGGCCATCATAAAAGCAGCAAGCGCATTCACAACATTCACTTTGCTTTGGCGTTTGCAACTTTATCTGCCGGTGGGCGTGGCCAGCGCCAGGTGTTGCGCCCAAATCGAGCGACTCAAGAAGCATTTTTGTATTCTTATATCTTTATGGTCTTTGCAGCCGCGATAAAAAAACGTTTACTGCGCAGCAACAAAACGCATTTGATTGAAGCTACAAAATGTAAAGTTGGGGCTCTGAAATTGGAAAGCATTCAAAACAGAAACTAGAAAATGTATTCAAAATATAAAATACATTTTATATGTCTATAATATTATGTGCATATCTAGAGCTCAGAGCTGCAAATATATCTGTAAGCCCTTCTCTCTTGAATTCGGTTCTATATGACCCCGGTTTTAAGGCAAAACGATTTGAACCCGCATTTCCAATTTGTTATTATATATAAAGTGAGCCGTATCTGGATTAATTGCATAAAGCACGGCTGAAACTAAACTTGAACCCAACCATATATTTATTAAAATACTATTTTTTTTTCCTTATCGATTTTCAGCCTATCGAGCATTTAAAACATTTATCGATTCTAACTATATATCCAATAATTGATGGAATATCAGTCGCTTTGCAGCCTTGGCAGTTTGGTTGATTGATTAAATCTTCAATTAAATCAATCGAAATAATATCGATGAGCTTAAACATTAAAAGGCTAAGAAACGGTCAGATTGTCAGCTAATTCGTCTTTTCAAAAACAGAAATTTTCATCGACTCCCTCAATTCTGTTGATGATTTTCAGTCCTCACAGTTTCTTAATTAAATCTGTAATTTCATATATCATAATAGTCTAAGAAACGGCCAGATTTGTAACTTATCAGACGAAAACATTTATCGATTCTAACTTTTCCATCAATCGTTTTGCAACCCACAAAGATTCTTGATTAAATATTTAATTGAATCAATCGAAATCAGACCAATAGACAAAAGCAATTGCATGCCTAAGAAATTTCCAGATTTTCAGCTTAAGTCTTTAGACAAACGAAAACCTTTATCGATTATAAGTTTTCCTCCTGCCAGCCCTGGCAGTTTCTTGACTTAATCTTCAATTAAATCAATCGAAATAAGATTAATAGATTTAAACAATAATGTGGCTAAGAAATGGCTAGCGTACCGTCCAGATTTTTAGCTTATCCGCCTTTAAGCCAGGTTTCTTTTGGTATGACATCAAATTCCATTGCCTTAGCCGCAAGTTAGTTCTATGAAGAGCATATTTTGCCATTAAAGAACAAAACAAACGAGCTAATTAAAGAAAAAGCCGAGTGAAATAACTTATCAAATGTAATTCCGACTAAATGACTCAGTAATTGTAGGCCCAAATAAAAGTAATCCCCGAGAAAACAAACAAAAAATTGATGTAGCGCAACCAAAAAACAACTTTTTGAAGAATCAGGTTGAAAATTAAATGTGATTTGGATTTGGGTACCTTGAGAGTTAGTTGGGCAAACGAAAAACAAATGGAATAAAGTTCTCACAATTAAAATGAGCTTAAATTAAAAAGTACTTTTACAGTTTCACACTCTTGACACGCAGCAGGCTGACGGCTAGTGGGCTGTTGGGGAGAGGGGCGGGGCTTGGCCAGGTAAGGCACTCAAATTGATGGACAGTGTAACTGGAACTGGGTGAGTGGACCGAACGACTGCGGACGTGCTAGCCAAGTAAATGACTTATAATTGATATTCTAAAAACGGATAAGCATCGCTCCAAGCTGCCCCACAGTGACTGGGCAAAGAGTGGGCTCCATTGGCCCATCGCCCCATCGCTCCATCGCGCCATCGCCTTATCGCTATCATCATCATTATCATTATCATTATCATTATAATGAAATTGCCAAGTCGCTGGCAATGGCGATGTTGGCGACTGCGCGGTTGCTGTCCGCCGCATTCCATGGTATGTTGCAAATTGTTGTTATTGTGCCTGCTACCGTGTGGCAGGCGCTTTGTTGTTTGGTAATTGCCACAAGGCGCAACAACAACAACAACAGCAGCAGCAACTCAATCGCAATGCGCCCACGGACTTGCCAACGCAGTTGCGCTGACCAATTGAAAATTAACATGTCCACGAGACGCTGCCACGTATGCAAACGAGTGTTGCGTGCCCATCGTCAGCTCGAAAGGATCGTTGGGCTCTGGCTGCCGCATGACAGGTGCTGCACACGCCTCCAAGCTGCAACGGCTGCAACTGTAACTGCAACTGCAACTGCAACTGCAACTGCGTCTGCGTCTTTTTATTGTTGTCAATTTGGTGGTGATTGTTAGCTGCACGTCGCGGCCAAGCATCATTTGGTCGCAATTGGCTGACCAGCTCCGCTGGGCGGATATGCAGCAGTTGGTCGTGGCATAAAGCAGCAGCTGGTGCTCGACTCTAATAAGCGGCCAGCCAGTGCCTAGGCACAGCACGCAAAACAAAATAGAATGCCAACTGACGGTTCGCTCCACTTTAACTACACACACACATTCGCACACTCGCACACACCACGCTGCACCGCATTTGATGGCTGTGATTACGCGTTGAAATTCATGAAATGCAAATACTACGTAATACACAATCAAGAAGCTTTTATCTGCACTCTCGGCCATTGCATAACGCTGGCCATAAGTACTCCACACCTTGGAAACTATTTAAATATCAATCCTCACGCAGTATCTAACCATTTTTAGCAGGGAGACACAGGCACGATTCACAATCTGGCTGAGAGGTGGCATGGGAACAAACTTGTGTTTTTTGTCTGAATTACTTATATATATATATATATATATATATATGTATATGTATATATATTTATAGATAGACTTACCCAATTATTCACATACACACGAACGATTCTTTTATCGCCGTTGGAGACACGCTTTTTGTTTATGCACATCACTGAAAGAATAAAAGAAGTAGACAGTTGGTTAGAGTAAGATCAGAAAAAAGAAAACCAAAAGAGAGAGTGACAGAGATAGAGAGAGAGAGATAGAGATAGAGAGACAGCAAGAGAGAGAGCGAGAGAGCGATGTTGATATTGATATATGCAATAC
Source organism: Drosophila montana (assembly GCF_035044405.1). NCBI lineage: Eukaryota > Metazoa > Arthropoda > Insecta > Diptera > Drosophilidae > Drosophila > Drosophila montana. The sequence continues at coordinate 1,050,129 of NW_026996772.1, forward strand.
TTCTAATCAAAGTATAAAAACCTGAATGGGCTTACTTGAAATCGTGAGAATCGCATAGTACGGCGATATTTAAAAAAAAACAAGTTTCCTTAAATTTGTTTTTTGCAGTTCAGATGAAGGTAAAATTTGTTTTACATACATACATACATACATACATACATACATACATACATACATATTTTCATTACATACAAACATACACACATATATACATACATATACATATAAATATATGTTGTGCTATTTGTATGGCCAGAGCTGTACATACTAAATACACACAAACAAAACTAATATGCCCTTTTTCAAAATGTGAAGGGTATAAGAAGTGAAATATAGTTGGTCTGCTCCACAACAAACATTAAAAACATGCATAGCCTCGACCTTACCCGGGCGAAGTTTACGAGGTTTATTTGATTTATTTTTGCGAGACGTTTTACAGCACTGAGTCTGCAAGCTGCACCTGTCTTTATCTAACACTAGAAAGGAGTTGGTCGTATTTATTATGCACTTTAAGCACAAAAAAATAATAATAATAATAATAATAAGAAGTAATTAACTTTGATGGCTCATTAAACAAAAATAATAGAGATAGCTTTTTATAAATATCTTTATACAAATTGTGGACAAGATGTGTAGAATACTCTATTAAATTTTTCAATATACAATTCGCTTTAAATACTCAACATATTAGCTGCATTATGCTTGATATGCTGCTGCTAGCTATATAATCTACTCTAGTTATCTTAATTCTTTTGTTCTTTGGAACTAGCTCGTGGCTCAGCTCTTCAATGTTCTATGAAGGCCTTAGACGCTTTACGCAATTTTCTCACAGAATTGTTGTACAATGAGCTGAGCTCCAAAGTTAGTTAAGTCGCTTGGATTGCTAGCAGTTCCCAGACACCTCACACACACAGCCATTTACACACACACACACACACACACACACACATACTGTGTGGAAGGCCTTTGTTTCTGGCATTTGGCGGCGATAATCTGATTGGAGTGGAAGCTGTGCAAACGGCTTTTGGGGTCTAGGACGGAAGCTGACTGCTATAATTAATAATGATTTCAATTTGCATTTGCCCACCTGCAATTTAAGGCGTTTGCGCAAGCGCCAAGCGGCTTCAACGTCAACGTCAACGTCAACGTCAACGTTGGCGCCGGCGTCGACGTCGACGTCGCAGTTGACGATGCGCTGCACTGTCGGCCGCAGCTGCAAGCGTTTCGTAAAGCGCGGCAGCCTGAGCTCTGTAATTTGCTAAATAAAAAAGTGCCTGACTGGGGCTTTAACCAACTCTTAACTTGGCTTAGGTCCCAGATCTGCGCGCTTGGGAATCGGTTACGCAAGCGTTTAGGCCAACGTTAATCAGCTGTTGGCAAATCAACGCCAATCACAGCAGCGCGCCACAAAAAGACTTTGCCGTATTTAGGTGACTTTATTGGAGCAGCCAACAACAACAAGAAGAACAACAACAAGCGTCAACAAGAAGCAACAAAAGCGGTAAGCCGAAGTTCCAATGCCCTTACAGACAATTAGCAGACGGCTTGGCAGATATGCGATGAGGAGCAGGGTGAAGCTCATCATAGCTGAGTTGGGCGACCCAACTTTGATCAAGATATCTTAAAAAAACAAAAATGTTTTCCATACAAGATCCAACTTTCGAACGGTCGATCCTATGACAGCTATATGATATAGTAGTCCGATGCAGATAAGATACTGCATATATGTATGTAGTAAGCGTAGTATAACTTCCCTGTCAAGAAATCGTGAAAAATAAAACATGTTTTCATACTGGAACTTTGTTTTCGACCGATAATATCTATGGCAGCTATATGCTATAATGCTCCGATCTTGACACGATTTTGCAGACATGTAGGGAGCTTGATAAAACTGATAAGTACAAAGTTTGGTCAAGATATCTTAAAAAAGCAAAAAGCAAATACAAGCTCTTAGTTATTTCTTAAGCAGCTATATGATATAGTGCTCCGATCCGTCTGCTTCCGTCATATATACATACATATATACTAGCTACAACAGAAAGACGAACCTATGCAGATAGACTAAATCGTCTCGGCTGTTCTTACTGCTCAAGTGTAAATAAACTTAAGAGACATCTCCCACTATGCGTTACACATTTCATGACAAAGTCATAATACCCTCAAAGAAGGGTATAAGCAACGACAGCAACAACTGCCGGCAACAGACAAACGCGACAAAAGAAAGCAGCTTGCTGATGGGAAAATTAAAGCTGAGAATTGTATCATCGATGGCAGCTGCCCGACTGACAGACAGACAGACAGACAGACAGGCAGACAGAAAGTAGCATAAGCCCTAGAAAAAGTGTTGTAAAACATGCTGACAAATGACTCGCACACACACTTACAAAAACACACACACACACGCACACGTACTCGCATGCACTGCAACGAGATATGCAGCAATTATGCGCTATATTTCAGCTGCAGACATGCAACAGTTGGTTGTACAGCAGCCCCTAACCCCGCCCCCCGGCCCACTCAGCCCACTTGCATGTTGTTCGTGCTCATATTCATGACTGTCTCCAAGTGGGCGGCTGTGAGTGTTGGTCTGTGTGTGTGTGTGTGTGTGTGTGTGTGTGCATCTCCCACAACTAACTTATGTTTAGCTACAACAACAATTTATGTGCGTCGTCCACCCGGCTTGAGGTAGTTGCAGCAACTACTTTACACACACACATACACACACCCGCACACTTACTTTGCACCACATTCAGTTCCCTTTTGATGGATTTAAATAGTAAAAACTGATTTCACTTCTACCCTCGTCAAAAATGCTTTGTGGGCCACACTTGAATTGGCCAAAACATTTTTCTAGTTCTATAAATTCCATATTACACTTTTCCCAATCAGCAGCCAATTTTAGTTGGCGGGTTAATTTTTTTTTTTTTTACACACACAGAACTATTCAACTAAATTGAAAGGAAATATTTAAGTACCTAAGTTTTGAGGCCCGGGAAAATGATTGCATTTTTCCATGTGATAGGTGAATGCATAAAAAGAGCTGCCATGAAATTCATTTTTCCAAAGAAAAACACTTTAGACCCCAGGTAATCGCAGTGTACTCGACTCTACCAAATATTAATAATGATAATAAAAATAAGTTTTCAAGTACTTGGCAAAAGTTAGCAACGAATTCGCTTTTTATTTTTACTAACCATAATTAAATAACAATAAAACTATTGAATGCAACTTTTTGTTTTCGCACGAACCAATTAAATCTATGTAAAACGTGATTCGCCGATTTCACTCGGATTGGTGCAAAAGGAGGAAGACTTTAATTATTCCTACGGTCGGGTAAAAAAATAAAGTCCTAAATTTATTGATAATTACTTTCCCCGGGCAATCCCGGGTAATACTCGCTATGTACAATTTCAAATAGGCATACCCCAATTATATTGACCCAATAATTGATATTTAACCACTGTACCACGCGCTTAAAGCGAATGCAACTAGAAAAGATAAAGAACGCAGGGAGCAGATAACGGCAGATGCTTTAATTAGGCGGGAGGAAGAGTAAGAGTGTGTTGTCTCTGAATCGACTACAGTTGCATAGGAGCACAGCAAAAGGCAAACGAGAAGAACGTAAGAGAAACTTATTAACAACAACAACTATTGCGATGCGATTGAAAGATGAGCACAAACACGCAAAACTATGCGATATCAATTATTAGTAAATTTAACTGTAACAGAAAAAACGATTTACACTCGCGACAAAACAACTCTTCTCGGATCAGGAAGCGATATATTTTAATTTTTAATAATAATTAAGAATTAAAAGCGGGCTGCTTTAAAAAATTGCGTCTGTTCGCTTCTAAATGTCTTACTCTTATTTGACTACATTCACGTTTGTATGTGATATGTATGTATGTATATAGATATTAACATTTCTGTATACATATATGTATGTATGCCGGTACTCAAATATGTATGTATAAATGCATATATTCTATGCATTTCTATGTGCATGTTTGCATGCACATATATATGTATGCTTGCGCGATTATATGTATATATGAATTTATGTATGTATGTATATAAGTATGTGTGTATGAATGTGTGTATGTATGTAGGTATGTATATACGTATGTATGTATGTATGTATGTATGTATGTATGCATGTATGTATGTATGCATGTATGTATGTATGTATGCATGTATGTATGTATGTATATATGTATGTATGTATGCATGCATGTAGGTATATATGTTCGCATGTAGGGATATATGTTCGCATGTAGGTATATATGTTCGTATGTATGCACGTATCCAATTCGTTTCTATGTACAAATGGGTATATTTACTTGGCCTATTCGCTTTCAAACACCTTGTTTCAATTTGAATGTGCGTACGCATGTACGTATATATGTACGTTTGTTCCCTTTTAACAAATGCAGACAAAGTTTACTTCCCGTTGCGCTGCAAATGTAAAGCACAAGTACTTTCCAAATAATGCCCTACTATGCGATTCTCATTAATTCAAATAGGGCTTGCAAATGTTCATACTCTGATTACAAAAGAAATATAAGCTTATTAAGAGAAGTAAAAGCTAGCTACAAAGCTCATTATTGCTCTCATTACTCATGTTAATTTTCTCACCTCAATTGCACAAAAGAAAAAACTTCTGTTTGAATTAATTAAAGAAGACCAATTTAATATACAGTGAAACACAGTGGACACTCCTACTAGGTGGACACTTCTCTTGAGCGGGCAACAATTGCACGATGGTCGCTGTCCACCCAAGAGGCTTTGTACTGTATTTTGTAGTTAAAAAATAAAAAAAAATATTCTGTTTTCTCAAGAGCTCGATCCCTAAACTAAGTGCCCAGTCTAACTGCAACGAACTACGCTTCTCAATCGACTGATTGGAGCTTATTTCTTTGCGAGTAAAAAACAAATGAAATAAACATATCTTGCTACTGGAGTTGAACCGGCGACTTCTCGCTTGTCAGTCCGTCGCTCAGGCAGCTAAGCCCATCAGGCTCATGACGAAGAATACGTCTTGGTTTTCCAATGAACAACGTTTTCCAACACTTAAAGATTCGAATTTTCGAGTGCAAAGACGAATCCGTTGATTAACTTGCATTCAGTCCGTCTGGACAATCCCTTATAAATAACTAGAGTATAGCAATTTAGCCTTTAGTTTTGCGAATGTTTCAGAATTTACGAAACATTTCCAGAGAATCTCTTGCATATTATTAATTTATTCTGGAAACGGAAAGGGAACAAAAACAAACAAAAATACCTACTCCATTGTCAATGTCTATTAAGCAAATGAAAATATTTCGCCTTTGCTGAGGCGACAGACGACAAGCGACAAGCGACAGGCAACAGGCAACAGCTCGAACAGCCGGGAAACAGGGAAAAAGCTGGCTGACGCGGCGTATGCGCAACATGGCAAGCAACAAACATGACAAAGAACTTTGCAACAGAATACGGCAAACTAACAAATAGAAATGAAAAACTGACAGCATGGTCAGGCAAGGGACAGTGGTGGGGGAAGAGAGTGAGGGGGGGAATTGGTAATGGAACAAACTGGCTGAGGTCCAGCAATTTCTATTGTATTTAGTAAAAAACTAAGCGGCGCGCTCGCTTGTAACCAGCGACAGTCAAAGGGGAATTGGAGAGAGAGAGAGAGAGAGGGCACAGATGATGGTTAAGGGCAGAACTGTCAGGGCGGAGGGGGCAGGGGGCAAAGCCGAGGGCTGCTCCTTGTGCTGCGTTGCTTAGTTCCCGAAAATTGGCAAAATTTGCAAAAGTTGCTCAACGAAATAAACAACAAAATTTAACAAGAAGCTGCGCAGAAGGTGGCAAAAGGGGCAAGACAGCAGGCGGATGAGGTAGCGAGAGGAGGGTGGAAATAGAAGGAAGGGGTGGGGGCAGGGCGGAGTGCTATTTGATATGGAGCGTGGTAAGCGGTCAAAAAGTGAAGTTAGACAAGAAACACAAAACTAAATGGGGCCCGAATAGCGTCGAGTGGATGCTGGCCAAGCGGGGGATGGGGCGATGTGGCTGTAAGGGGAGAATGGGGGAGCGAGATGGTCGGGCTGCAAATATGACAAATGCATGCGGAACCAACTGCAATAGGAGAGGGGGCTGCACTTGTAGCAGGCGGGCGTGGTGCATGAAACAAATAAACCGCTGCAAACGCAGCTTTGGGCTAACACAAGTGCGGGTAGCGGGGGTGGCGAAGGGGAAGGGAAAGGGAGCGGGGTAGTGGGGAGGCAGTTGCAGGTCTTGTTGTCTTGTTGCAACGGCTGCCCCGCGTGCCGCATTTCGCTGGACAATGGCACAAAGTAATTAATTTCAATTTGTAAAGTTCAGAAAAGGCAACGCGTTGTGCACCAGCAATACACCCCCTAACCACCGCCCCTCCCCCCCTCTGGCGGACGTGTGACAAGCTGAAATAATTGCGCCGCATGCAGATAAGCGGCGCCCAACAAAGCAGCTGCCACAACAGCAGGCAGCAGCAGACAACTTAATGTGCAACGCCAGCGAGAACCTTGAGCACACTTGAAGGCGATGCATCTTAACATTGCCACCACCCCCCCACCCCCCACCCACCCTCCTCCCCCTTAACAGCACCGACTGATATAGAGTGCATATATATTTTGGTAAAGTTGTTCCAAAAGAAAAACATTTCGGTTTCAGTTTAGCTTTCGTTTCGTTTCGGCCCGTGTTCCATTTGCGTTGCGCTCTCCCATTTCGTTTCGGTTTCGCATTTTGAACTAGTTCTCGTTAGCCCCTTGGACAAAAAACCAGTGCAATAAATTAATGCAACATAAATTTACGGCCTACTGCAATGCTGCAGTGTTGCAACAACAACAAAGACAACAAAGCCAACAAAGCCAACACAACATTTGCAACATTTTCTGTTTCGCAATTTCTAAATTGGCTGCAAAATAACAATAGGAATCGCAATTTAATATGCTTCTTAAAGGGCAGCAAAGTTTGCCATATTAAGGTAAAGATACAGCTGATGAACTAGCAGATACCCTGTGCCAAGTCCAGAGCATATTAAACCTAATGTTAGGGCGTTTATTTAGTTAAAACAAATCTGAGCTTAGTTTTGAGACGCTTCAAACTTTTATCTGAAATGGAGAATGTTTCTGATGAGGATGATAAATAATAATACTTATAATAATAAAAAATAAAGATAGCCGAATACAATGGCAGATAATACTGGTTATAATCTTGTTGACACTATACAACCAATCTAGCCATTTTTTCCAGTAAGGCTGCATTTTTTATTTAAGGTAAAATTGCTTTTAACATAACACGTCTAGCCTTTTAGACTGCATTTTTATTCATGGCAAAATTGCTTTTAATTTTACCTTTACCTTTTTACCATAAATTCCCAACTACAGATCTAGCCTTTTTCTGGCTATAAAGGTAAGAACGTTTCTGTGCAAATGTATGCAACAGGTAGTAGGAAGAATCTCTAACCCCATAAAATATTTATATTCTCAATAACCGAGTCGATCTAGCCATGTCTGTCTGTCTGTCCGACCGTCCGTTCGTCCATCCGTCTGTCCGTAAGTATGAACGCAAAGATCTCAGAACCTATTAGAGCTAGAGACTTGAACCTAGGCGAGTTTATTTTCGATAATCGATAGCTTGCACAGTCTGCAAGCAATCGATAAAAATCGATATTGCAATATTGTTTGGGCGAATTTCTTATGTTTTAATGGCTAGGCACAAATTTGACATGTACCTACCTAGAATCGTGCATATCAAGTATCTTTCATTTTACAGGAAAGGGGGTTAAAAATCAGGCAACATAAAAATTCCAATGCCACAAATCTCAAGGATCGCATGATAGACACAAGTCTTTAATAATAATAAATGTACACATGCATATAGAAAAATTCTATCGAAAAAAATATGTATTAAAACAAAATTGACGGCTAAATAAAGGTTTATTAATAATAATAAATATTATATAATAACAGCATTTACTATATGCATTTATAAGCCCCTTGGAGTGGGTTCTATTAATATTAAAATTGTTTTTAATGTGTGCATTTACATTCTCTTGTGGCTCGGGCCTCTCGAGATGGTTCTTGCGCAATCTGGCTGCCCTTTCAGGCAACTATTTGGACCCTTTCAGCTGCAGGCAAAGAAGAAGTTCTTCGTCAGACCAAAGACACGCTGCTGCTCAGCCGATGAGCGACAGCGTGACTTGGGTCTGACGCAGAACAACTTCTTTGACTCGCAGCAGCAGCAGCAGCAGCAGCTTCTGGCCAGGATTAGATGCAGGCTAAGTGTCCGCCACGATAGCAGGTCCAGAGCAATGTGACATAGCCATCCATTGGACTCAACTGCAAGCCAAAGAGGCAGCTCTTAAGGTCCCATAGCTGAACATGTTAACTAAAAACTCACCCGTCACGTTTGCAGACTAGCTTAAAGACAGACTAGACTAAAATACTAGAAAGGAGTACAAATTTTCAAAATTTAGATATTTAAAACTTTGTTTCCTTCTTTTTATTTTTGAGCTGCGTAGTTTTTTTCGCTTACAACTCTTGAGTGGAAATGAATATGTCTGCTTTTAGGCCGAGTTGATTACATTTTTTTAATAGACTTTTAAAGCGTTGCCTACTAGAAGAATATTTTCTAGATTTTATACTGTCCGGACTTTCCTTTTCAAGTATTCAGTTTTTCTTGCAGCACAAGTGAACTTGATCTCTACAGTTTTATCATTTTAATCTTAGTTAAGTGATTCTTAAACTCAAACTCTGCTCAAACTCAACTTATTTATCAAAGAAACATATCTTTAAAGATTTTAAACTAACCGTTACACATACATATATGTTTAAATGATGATAGATTATCAATATTATAAGCCAATTTTTAAAAGGGATGTCAGTATGATTGGGGGATATATTGATAAATAACGAGAAAGTAAGGATATCTTGAACATCCGAAGACTTAATACCCTTTTAGACATTTCTCTTTTGCAGATATGTGAGAATAGTGAAGCTCGTAAATGTAAAGTCTGATGAAAATATCGCGAAAACCAGAATAGTTTGCCATATAAGAACCTACTTTTCGAGCGATCGCTCCTATGGCAGCTATATGATATAGTCGTCCGATGTTGGTAAGGAAAGTGAAACTTTTAAATGCCGAGTTTTCTTGATGAATAAAGAAGTTTTCCATACAAGAACCTAATTATTGACAATGATTTACAGATTGTTAATTTGTATTATAGTTATAAATATTACACCTTGTACATGTTTGACCAAAATATATTAGATCCTTACGTTGTTTAATCTTACAGTTGAACTAAAGTCTAATTGTAGTCTAAGGAATTATTTATACTATTAAGGCATATGCAATAAATTCTTGAGAAAATCAAGATATTTGTCGAAATTGTTAGGTTCGACACATTTCTAACACTTCTATGCCCCCCACCCCTAAGATATTACGCATGCCTTCCGGCATCATTATCTTTGTTTTCCCTTTTACATTCTTTTCAATTTCTCACTTTTTCAATTGGCTTTTGGCAATGAGCCCACGTTGTCCTACATCAACAATGACAGAATATGGTGCCTGGTAATATATGTGAATGGCTTGGTGCAAGGTTTTATGAGGCATGCATCTTTCTCATGCTCTCTCTACCTCGCTCCCTCTCTTTCTCTCTCTCTCTCTCACTCTCCCTTTTTTTCTCTCCCTCTCGAAGTGCGCTTCAGAATTTACAAGTTAACAGTTGCAGCCATCGGCGAGCAAAAGGAACTGAATCTGGCGCCAGCTGATGCTGATTAGACTTATGTTATTTTTATACCCTTGCAGAAGGTATCATTATTATGTAACGAAGTATGTAACACGTTAGTCCGACCATATAAAATCGTTTTAATCTTGATCAGCATCAACAGACAAGTCGATATAGTAAAGTATTCTCTTAGTCTTTCTTTTCAAGCCCATAGATCAGAAACATTCGGAAAAATTGGGTTCTTGTATGAAAAACTGGATTACTTTAACAGATATCTTAAACCAACGAAAAATCCACCCCACTTGGATAAAAGAGATTGCATGTCACAGGTAGTCAGGGCAAAGTTTTAAAAAGTTTTCGTCCGATCGGCCTCAAAGCAATCTTTAATACATAGAAACAAAATGAAATAAAAAACTGGGTGAATAAATAATATCTTCCCACGAGAAAGGCCGGGTATTACCCGCAAGTTATATCATATAGCTCCATAGTAAAATTCGTTGGCAAACAAAGATGAAACCCTGCAAGGGTATTCGGTCTTCGGCGTGTCAAGCGCAGCGTTTGTTTTTTTTTATTTTATTTTTTTATTTTTCCCTTTCTTCGTATTGCCAACAAATTGCATTGTTTTGTGTATACCCTTTGCGAAGGGTATTATAATTTGGTGAGTCTTCTTTTTGCTTTTTAACTTTGCCGCCTAATTTCCAAGCAGCAGCAGGATGCGAATGTGAATGCAGGTTTAAATGTGAAGAAAAACCAAAACGAAAACTCGACTGCTGACAGAAGAAGTTTTCTGAGAAAATTGTAGAGCAGCAACCGCTAATTAAAAATGCATTCGTCTTCTCCCCCCTTCCAAAATACAAAAAAAAAAATCAATCCCATTTTGACCGATAACTGGGCAACGTTTGCGGCTTCTGGTTTTTTTGGGATTTGGTTTGGATCTTGTTGAAAGTTTGGGTCTGGCTGGCATAAATCTTTATTATCACGGAACGACAAACGACAATGATATACCGCAAAACAGAAACAGATACAAAAACATAAACAGATACAGATACGAATACAGAAACGAAACGAAACGCGATGATGATAAATATGGGTGTACGGAATTAAGAAATAAATAAATATACAACCAATAAAGCTGAAGACATTTAGTTGGAAGATGAAATTAAACTTAATTAGATCGGGTCTGCTCTGCTGTGGCCGGTTCTCTTGATTGGGTCTAGTGACTGTGACTGTGATTGTGACCGTGAGTGTGACAGGTTCGCTTTGGCATTTATGAGTTGCTGTGATGGCATCAATCATGATGTACATAATGAAGTGCAACCAGCTAGTTTCATTTGCACTTTCAGCGCCTTTCATTAGCATTTCGCACTAATTGTCGCCCCGGCTCAATGAGAATTTCCTTCGCCGCTCATTTGATTGGATTTGCCAGGCTGGGCCCAGTGCAAACAATCAGAACTTGCAACAGCAGCAGCAGCAGCAGCAGCAGATGCTAATGAAGTCATCTCATCAGCGTGCTGCATACAAATGCGTCGCATTCGACGGCTATTTCCGTTTTTGATTTATGCTGCAAAAAGTGGCAACGAGCCCCAATGGCAGCAATCAATTGGCTATCGGCAAATCGGGTAAGGAAAATTTGTGAAATCGAAAAACAACAACTAGCAAAACGATAGCCAAGGTGCCGACAATAGCTGCCGCTGCCGACGCTGTTGTTGTTGCTGCTGCTGCTGATTGATGACACTGATTGATGATGTTTGCATGCGATGAGCTGGCACAATATTATTGCAACTAAATTCTAGCATTCTGATAAATTCTGATATGATTGAAATTGCTTCAATTTAAGCATATCAACGATTGACTTATATATGATTGAGCCCTTAGGCGACTGATTTAATGATTGATCTACACTATTACTACGCAATAGTATAAAAATAGAAAACCGAAACACATTCAAATCAAATAACTCAATCACTATTTGATTGATGCTGCTGTAAAACAAAAGATCAATCCATATAATGCTTGACTGTCTTATGATTGAACAATGTTTGTGCATGTATGTGCCAGAGTTTCCGGCTCAAGAGCTTTTTAGCATATTCACAGATTAAAGATAGCGTTGGCAAATATTTTCAAAGAATGCCGGAAACGAATCCATTTACCTGAACATTTTCATCGGAACTATCGCAATTAGCCAACATCAAAACATATTTTTGCTTTTTGTTCTATGCGCAATTTTTGTTTGCGGCTCTATCAGATCTTTGGGCAGTGCGAAAAAAAAAGGGAAGAGAAACAATGAATTAGCCGAGGCAAAGACAACAATTAACACAGTGAAACACTTGGCTACCTTCATCAAAAATGGCCCCGAAGAAAAAAAAAACAACAACAACAACAGCAACAACAAGAAGCAGCAGCTGAAAGACGTAAACAACAGCTACAAAAACAGTTGAAGCAAACAGAATGATATATAGATAGAGCGAGAGAGACATAGGTAGATGAAGAGGGAGAGAGCGCCGGGGAAAGGGTGCGAGCAGGAGAGATGAAACCAAAGATTCGCAACAAAAATCTGCTCAATCACTTTTCACTTAACCCAAACACGAGAACTTCAAGTTATCGTAAGTGAGAAACAAGGGGTAATGGGGGGGTACACAAAGACTTGGCAAATCGGTCAGAGTGAAGGCTGAACGATGCATTGGCGAGGCGGAGAGGATGGGGGAGGGTATGTGTAAAAGTGATGTGTGGGCTTTTGAACACCAAAAATACAAGAGAACAAACGACAACAGCGGCAGCAGCAGCAGCAGCAGCGCAGCAGCAGAGAAGAAGCCGAGCAAAAAGCAAAAGCAAACTTTACTTGGATGATGATGATATGCAAAAAAGCCCAAGTCGGGAGAAAAGAGCACAAGCCGTAAGATTCGGGCAATGCGAAAGCAGCAGCAACAACACATGTGCACACACGCACACACACATGGAGAGTGAATGAGAGAGAGAGAGAGAGAGAGACGTGAATTGCTTGATATTTAATTCCTACTCCAAAAAAATAATAATAAAAGCGTTGCTACGTCAGCAGCAACAGCGGCAGCAGCAGCAGCCAGGGCAACACTTGACCCAAAAAAAAAAAAAAAAAAACAGAAGAAAATACAGAAAAGTGCTTTGGCCAAAATATTTTGCAGCAGATAAAGTCAACACACGGTATGGAGTAAATTTACTGGGCTGGGCGAATGCCGAAAGTCGTGATTGATTGTGAACGAGTCACGCGAGTTGCTGGCGAAAAAGCGAATTCATCGAACATCGATAAATTTTAATTATCGATTGATGGTGCGCAAATTCCTATTATCCAAAGTTGCAATGCTTTGCTGTCTGCGTATTTAAATGAACTATCGACATCTCGATACAAAATCAAGCTATGTAACTAAATCCAAATGCAAGTCAATATTTCAAGGTAAATAAGTTCTTTTAACCAAAATTATATACTCTTATTCTTAGAGCCGGGGTTCAAAGGGTTTTGGGCTTAACATATATGATATATCTTACTAAAAGACAAACCTTTCTAGACTTTGGATATATGTATATGAAACTTAGTTACAAATAATATTGATTCATATTGGTAAATTGAATTAAACGATAACCTGTTTCAATAACTTATGTAAATACTCGATTATATAAGATCATCTTAATTCAAATACACGATAAATCGGAAGAAGTTGTTTCTTTGTTCCAACTGTTTTCTCTTTCAGCTATTGTGACTGGTAAAATTGTGAACTGTGATTGCTGCATTGCGCTGGTCACACTGTGTCAGCCTTTACCCACAAGCAAAAGGCTTTGGCCAGACTTAAATGGTCATTAAGGCTGGGTGCCATAGGAGAGAACTGCCTGGATAGCTGGAGCCATGTGACTTGACAGCTTTTTGAGGGCTAGCTGCAATTTGTTGACGATGTTGTCGATGTTTTTGTTGTTTTTATTATTGTTGTTAGGCACTTGCACTTTTTGTTTTTTTGTTTTTTGTTATGTGGATGAGGCTGGCGTTAACTTATTGGCAGTTTCAATGTGTCAGCAGCAGGTGCCACGCCCACGTTTGCTGATGATGAAAGTGCGTCAAATGGTTTTTTGATTTGCTCTTTGCGTAACTGAGCCAACTTCTGCCTGCCTGCCTGCCTGCCTGCCTGCCTGCCACTCCCACTCCCACGCCCGAAGCCAAACGAAGCTCAGTTTGTCCCCCAGCCTAATTGTGTATGCGTGTGCAGTGCTCGAGTCTTGCGTAAATTTAACAAGTTGCCACTTGAACCAAACCTAGCCAAGTCGAGCCAAGAAATACCAACAACAAAAACTACGTTAACTGGCAAAAGGCACAGTCACAGGCCGAGAACATTGGCAGGGACTGAGTTTGGGTGAAAGTCTCTCTCTCCCTCTCACTCTCTTCCTGGCAAGGATTAATTTGATTTAGATGTTGAACTGTTGCCTGTGTTGTGGACTTCACGCTTGTCATACACTTGCCAAGCTGCTTAGCGCCATTGTCATGCCATTTGCAACGCATTTGATTTACTGTGCATGAGAGAGACCTCTGCAAAATGTGTGCGAAGAAAACAATTTTCGGAATTTCAAGTATTTGTGCACAGAACGCCAACTTGAATGACTGAATATTTTATTTTCACTTCTCTTAAAACCTATTTCTATATTTTTATTCTGTTAAGTAACATAATTCTGCTAAAATAATATGACTGAAAGCCAGAATAATTTCACTTCCGTTAAGTATCATTCTGCTACTAGTATCAGGATTCGCAAGCTAGACTAAACAATTATATTTGAGTTCTGTTAAGTAACATAATTACGCTAAGAGTAACAGGGTTGCATGCAAGAATAAGTCGAAACAAAATTGTTGCTGGTTTGGTTCATGGGTTGACCTAACTCGATGTCTTTGTGTGCAGATCCTGAGCCTGTTTTTGCACCTGCATGAACACAGGACTTTGTTCAAAACACTTTTTTTTCCAAATATTAAGAAAACAATTTATTATCAGCGCCCGTAATACAGCTGTTCCTTTAAGATCAAAACATTTTTGAAAGAATTTGGTTATTGGTACACAATAAATTGGATTTCAAACTCCAATTTGGTTTTAAACAATTTTTGGGTTATCCAGTACAAGGGAACTCACTTTAATCAACCAACCATCAGCTAAATACCAGATCTTAACTTTATTGTTCCTAGCCCAAGCTTATGTAAGCTAACATAACTTAAACAGATTTATGGCAACCTTAGCAAATTATTCTGTGCACATCGGAAATATGAATTATTATTAATAACTTCAAAGCTTTAGTCAATCGATCAGTTGTTGGACAGGTACTTATATTATGAAAAAATAAAATACAAAATATATAAAGTAAGTAAGCATTGAACACAATTACAGGGGAGACTCTCTTGGGTGTACAGCGAACGTCGGGTAATTTTTGTACATTCAAGAGGATGCTTGCGGCTTAGAGAGAGTAAATGTATATGGCCTGATTTATGATGGTATGGGAGAAAATGCCGCCCTAAGAAGGGTGTTAGCTTTATAGGAGCGTACGTTGAGAGAGTTTTCACTGTAGCATGGATATGTTGCATAAAAAAGGCTCTTTAAAAGTGAAATAGTATTAAATAAATGTTAAAATAATTAAGAAACTAAATATGAAAATGAAGGACTTGCTAATGCTCAATGAAATACCTCATATCACATTTCGGTTTCGTTTATAAGTATATAAATAAAATTTTATACATTTATCATATTTAATTTATTTTATATAATATTAAATGCATTTATCTAACCATCTCATCTATAATAAATATATTATTTATTTTCAATTTTAATTTGAAAACACAATTGAATGTGTAGAAATCAATCCAATAAATGAAGCTTATATTCTAACTATAGATACCGCATGCTGTAGGGTAGATACTACATGTACATATGTAGAGCATAAGCAAGTCGGCGTAGTCTAGCAAAAACAATGAAAATAATTTTCTCAGCTCGATTTGTGTAGCTGTTGCTGCTGGTTCATTTTTCTTTCTTTTTGTTTTTTTTTTGTTTTAGAGTTGGGGGCAGGCGGCAAACAAAGTTGCCACGTTGCCGTTGACAGCTCAAAAAACACTTAAAACGCTGATTTACGTCACGTCTTAGACAGGCAGCACCCCCCGCTACCCCCTCCACCACACACACATACACACACACACACCCGCCTCACATGGCCCCGTTGATCATTACGACGCACAAATTTGGCGCATTGGCAAATTGACTTTGGGGACTGCAGGCGGCATTGGGCGGCGGGAAGGCCTGAATGCCTGCATGACGTGGCTACAAATCGATGAGGTGCCAAAGCTGGCCCAAACCCAGGCCATGGCTCCAATTAGCAGGGCTGCGAAAATCCTCAAGCCTTTCGCACGTTCACCTTACTTTTTTCCTCTCTTTTTTTCTTCTATTTTTTTATCGCTGGATTTTGTTGCTTACTTTGACAGCTGCAAATTAATTAGATTTCATTATTTTCCGCCGCTGCTGCTGCTGCTGCTGTTCGTCCGTTGATTGCTTCTAATTAACTGTACTTGAAGTTGGCGCACGCCTCAAATTTCAATCATCCATCAAGGCCAAACATGTGCGCCACATAAGCGGGGCGGGACGGCCGCGCGGTCAGTCGGCCCGGGCGGGCTGCGCGCTTCTGACCCTTTTCTTTCGCATTCAACTAGACAATGTGCTGCAATTATGTCAGCAGTCAGCATCAATCAATTAATTTCTTATCAACGCATTATTGTTTAACATATCCTTTATCAATAGTCTGAGGCGGGGTCAGCGGGTGGCCTAAGCTCGTCGTCGCTAAGTAACACAGCTGTGACCCCGCTGACCAATCAGCCCGAAAGCCGGCTAAAAAGTCATGAGTCTCAAATGCGCTTTAATCGCTGTTTACATCAAATTTAAAGGCCTTTAATTGAGGAGAGGGAATACGAGAAACTAATTTTGCAACAGAATTTGGGTAACTTTCGATAATATAATTGTTACTTTTATTGTCTATTATTGCACTTATTAATCATCATTATTTTAATTATTATTATTATTATTATTATTATTATTATTATTATATTTATTTGCAATATTATTATCAAAATTATTAATATCATTTTTATTATTATTATCTATTTGTTGTTATTTTTATTTTTATTTAGATATGTTTTATTATTTATTTTAATAATATATTTATTATTAATATTTTATTGTCATACATATGTGACCTAGTGTTGGCCAACGCTCTCCGACTTCAACAAAACTGACTATCTGGCAGCGCTGTGGCGCAGTTTTTTCTGCCAACTGTGTGGCAACACTTAACACTGATCTATAAATTAATAAAATACCCATAAGTCTATTTGTAGCATATTGTCCGTTAAAGTCACATGATTTTAATTTATTAGATCAACCAAAAACTATCATTAATTTCTTTGCAAATATTTGAAGTTGTTGTTTTTGAGGCCAAAATATGAGTGAACGAGCCTCGAAGGCAACTGTGGCATGGCCATGCTGTGTGTGCTCCATATAAGTAAAGATATATATATATATATACATATGCTTGAAATACATGTACATACATGTATGAACGTACGTATCTTGATTTTAGTAATTAACTTTAAAAGTCATATATCAATCAATCAGCAAGAATGTGTCAAGCTAGAGTCGCAGCCGAAAAACAACAAGCCAAATGGCAAAAATTGAATGGACGCCACGGGGAGACGACAACAGCCACAGTAAGCACAACAATAACATCAACAACAACAACAACAACAGCAGTCATACACTCCACTCCACTCCACTCCACTCGAATCGAGTCGCCTCGTGTTGAATCGAGACGACAAGTGTGCTAAAAAGCATTCACGAGAAGGTCGCACTTGCTGCGGAGGCCGCAAAGCTGAAAATTGGCTTCCAATTGGCCTGTGAAGCGGACGAGCGACGACTAAGTAAATCAAACGTCAAGTGACCAAAAGAAAAAAACAACAGCTAAGCAAACAGTTCTAAGCTCTGCACGAATGCGTAATACCCTGACAGATAGCCAATAATGTGGTCAAATTGATTTAGTCTATAATACCATATACATATACATATATGTATATGTATGTAAGTGCATACAAGGCCCATTCACAAAGCCGAAAGACTTGAAGTTATTGTTGGTATAGAAGGAATAGATACCCATAATAATAATAATATGCATAAATTGTATATAAATATATTAATATAAATAACATATAGATAAATTACATAAAATCATTAAAATAAATATAAAATAAATATAACTTATTTATTAATTATTCAAGAAATACTTAAGAAATGTTATATAAA
This sequence comes from Drosophila montana, assembly GCF_035044405.1. Lineage (NCBI taxonomy): Eukaryota > Metazoa > Arthropoda > Insecta > Diptera > Drosophilidae > Drosophila > Drosophila montana. The sequence goes on from NW_026996772.1 coordinate 1,068,204, forward strand.
ATACAATAGTACATTTTCCCAAATTAGGTAAAAATTTCGAGGAATTATTAAAATAAATGTAAAATTAATCTATGAATTATTCAAGAAACACTTGGGAAATGTTATCTTTAATTCTAGCCCATTTTCTCAACTAGGATAAATGCCTTAAAATACTTAAAATAAATATATATTTTATTTATTAATTTAATTTAATTTAATTAGTTAATTTAACTAAATACATTTTCAATTTATTTGTATTTGATATATGTACACAAATGTTTGCCAAACGTATACTTAAAGGCCGCATATTTAATTGATGGAACTCTATATATGTATATTACGTTCTTTCAAAATTGCCACATAATCTTCTTATAGAAATTGCTTTTCAAATGGAATCTTAAGAATGTCATATCGAAGAACTTTCCAAAAAGTACTCGTTGGCTGCAGCTTAAAAGAAAGAGCAGCTGTCTTTGGCACGCCGACGATGAAATACCCTTAAAAAGTGATTTTTTATACAAGCTTTACTTCATTACGATTGTTGTTATAAGATATAAGATACATATAATATATATAATAAAGTGCGGAAATATATCGGAAAAGTAGATATAAAAACAATTTTTTAAATTTTTTTTTAATAAACTAAACCCCGGATAGGATATCTTCTTCACGTCGAAGATTTAATAATCAATAATAATTTAAATAATAAACTATTTAATTTGGCTTAAAATAACAAATGAAAACTTTCTCCAATATAACTTCTAGTTACACCTGTTACAAAAATGTCAATGAGAGCAATATGCCCATTCGGGCCGGGGAAAAAGTAGAAGCTTAATAATAAAATCAAACGCGTCACGGCAATTAAAATTAGCGCTGGCCAAGCTCAAAACCAGGCTCAAACTCAATAAAAAAAAAACAGAACAAAACAAAAAATTAAATAAAACAAATAAATAACCAAATGACCGAATAACTTGAAACGCTTGAATTTTGTGGCATGTCGATTGAGCATTTCGCAATGTTGGCCGAGTCAATTTTTTGTGCTTGTGCCTGATAAATGACAGAGGCGGCCATTTATTAACCTTAACTACAATTATGGCTGCTGACCGCACGCTGACCACAGGCAGGATCAGGCACAGGCGCAGGCCGAGAGGCATCTGGCTGTGGCAACGGCTCCAACTCTCTGGCTGAGGTACTCTGCATGCCAAATGCGAGCATTAACTGCCATTAGTTGTGGGCTCTCTGTGTACTAGTGTGTGTGTGTGTGTGTGTGTGTGTGTGTGATGCGAAGACTGTGGCAGCTGATGATGCGGCATGCGGCTCAAACTTTTCCACTTTGCAACTATTTCAAAAGTAAAACGAAACTTGGCCAACCCGCTCTGCCTCCGCCGCCGTCGTCGTCGCCGTCGCCGCCTTCCTCCTGCGCGCTGTCAACGCTTTTTGGTGCCAGCAACTGACGTCGATTTCCAATGCGATTCATGTCTGCTGACCCAATGCCCCTGCCCCTGCTGCTGCCACTGCCCGACCGCTGACTGGTGGCTGGTGCCTGCTGCATGATTTATGATTTTGCCAAAAGTATTTCTGTGGCCAGAAGCCTCGAGCGGGCCGGCGTTCAAAGTTGTCTGCTCAAATCATTTTAATTGAAAAAAATTACACATGAGCGGAGTCAAAATAAAAGGAAAAAAAACGTAGCAAATGGCCGAGCAAAGGCAAGCGCATAACGAATCACAAATGCTCTATCGCTCGAAAAGAATTAAGTTCAAGTGTGCTTGGATTTTTTTTTACGCCTGACAGCAAGCTCTACAAACGTTTTCGCTGGTTCGGTTCACAGCTGGAACCAGTGTGTCGGTTCGGTTCGTGTGAGGTCAATACAGTCGAATAGGGTTACACACATATATGCATACATATATTCTTGTTAGGAACCCACATACCAAAGTATGCATATCTAGATTTTGCAGTCTCTAAGTTACTCGAGGTCATAAGGGCAAAGAGGGGCGTGCACATATATTAGTTAGCACATAATTAGCCTTTAATTTTATTAATTTAGATTGATATGATAAAAATTAATACAAATATTAATAAATATCATAATAGTCTGATAATATAATAATATTTATAATATTTATTATATAAAAAATAATAATAATAATAATTATAATCGTAATAATCATCACATTATTAATGTTAATAATAATAATTAAAATAATATTAATAATACTCATAATAATAATGGTTATTTATTAACAAAACTTAGCTAAGCGCAAATCGCATATGACCAACATTTGGAAAGGGCAAAAAAATGTATCCAATGAGTTCACGTGTATATCTCTGTCCATATGTGTGTGTGTGTGTGCACTATACAGGAGCCAAGCTTATGCCCTTCAGCTGGGCAAGGTTCAGAAGTGGGCTTGGCTATGCCCTGGGTGTGGGTATCGCCCAGTGCCCAGTGCCCAGTGCCCGGTCTCCGGTCTCAGAGCCTGGGCCTGGCACGTTCACTAGCTACCGGAAATGTCCATTCACTTGCATATTAACAAAGTTCCGCACAGGCAGCGACGTCGACGCTGCTCGGACTGCTTGCATATACTTGGCAGTACTTAATAAACTCCCGGGACACACACAGCCAGAGAGTGGGAGAGAGAGAGAGAGAAAGAGAGAGTGAGAGGGAAGCGAGTGAAAATGACGAGCAGACGGACAGACTAAGAGCCACAAACATATGTGTGCGTGTGTTCGTGTGTGTGTGTGTGTGTGTGTGTGTGAGTGTGGCTAGGGAACAGGCCAACTAAGTTGCTGGTACATCATATGGAGACGATGTCAGGGAGGGGGGGTGGCCGGTGCGGTGCGACGGCAATGCAAGTCACAGTGGCCTTTAGAGTGGCCTTTCCATAGCATACAACTGTGCGACCGCCTGTGGTGCTGTGGCTTTGGCTCAACTTAACTGAAACAGGAAAGTATTTCGAAGGCACCGGAAGCCGGAAGCAAGCAATAATTCAAATGAATTTCAAATCAAATCATTACAAAACATTTACAAAGTATGCGCAGCAAGCTGCACAAAACCGCAGGAATCTTCAAAGCCAACCCAAACCAGCGCCTGCCCCCCCCCCCCTGAACTTGCATGCCAACAAATAGCCTTGAGCCTTCAGCCTGTCGCCTCGAGCCTTCAGCCTGTCGCCTCGAGCCTTGCGCCTCGAGCCTTGCGCCTCGAGCCACTGCCTCCAACTGTGCCTAGCTGCAGCAGGTGGCCGACGACGCTGTGGCGCAGTGATTAATTTCTATTATTATGACACTGATTAGGGCCACTTACAGGCTCATTACAGTCATGAGCAGCACGAGGCACACACACACCCGCACACCACACACACACACAGACACACACACACAAACTGGACACCAGCTATGGCTACCGCTTCTCGTGCATTTATCAAGTCATTGGCCGCCACATGGAACGGCCGTTTGTCTTGCACTTGACCAGGCCAGACCCAGCCAAGACAACTAAATCAACAGGCAACTGCAGCAGGAACTTGCCCCAGCAGAGTCGCCGGCACCGGCGCCGACACCGGCGCCGGCAGCGGCAGCGGCACGTGCCCCACAAGGTGTCCTGGCCATTAAAGTGGCAGCTTGGAAATTTAGTTTGTGCTTCAAAGTGCCGAATGTATTTGTACGATTGCAGCCCTTAAAACACGCAATTGTTAAAGTTCGGTTCACGGCGCGAACCAAGACCTAACTTTCAGGTTCGGTTCGTAAGCCTGGTTTTACTTTAAACCATGTTTTGTTACATTTCTTTGTTGATTTTCATTTTAAAATTTTATTTTTTAAATACTTAATACTATTTTTTATCGTAGCACATTAAAAATGTTTTAAATAATACTTTCAAGTATGCATCCCAATCTGGCAAAATTATTTTTGGTCAAAATTAATGTTAAAATCGTACCCTCAAATATCCTATATAGACATAGGTAAAATTTCCCACTTCCTTGCCTCGGTCAAAACTCAACCGATTTTCATAAAGTTATAATTTTTGTTCGTGGTTTGCCCTCTTAATCAATTTGGCATCAAAAACTGAGAACATGATTCTTGGTCAAAATGCATGTGAATATGGTACCCTCAAATATCCTATATAGGCATAAGTCAAAATTTCCCACCCCCATAACTCAGTCAACTCTCATCCGATTTTCACGGGGTCTGGCTCTTTGTTGATGGTTTGGTCTCTTTATCAATCAAAATCTGAGAACATGATTTTTAGTCAAAATTTCTATTCATGGCCTCGTGATCAATATGGCATCTAAATTTGGCAACATTATTCTTGTTTTTAGGTTTTTCCGATTTACATCAAACTTATTTTTAAAGCTCTACATAAAAACTTAATGAATACGTGTTTCAGCGATTTGGGAAATTTCGTCCGCAACAGTGGGTAATTGGCGGAAGACGGTTGTATAAAAGGTTTTTGTTTACTGTTCGATCGGTTTCAAAGTCATTTTCAAAGATCTTTGAGAGAATTTATTTTATAGGTACCACAGGCAAGGCCGGGGTAGAACCGGCTAGTATATATATATATACTATTCAGACAGCTACATAAAAAATTTGGTGATTCTAGCTCTTATTACTTACGAGATTTGCTTATAAACAGTTTTTCGATAGGGGCAAGGTTTCGATTATCGGAAACAGCTCTCTAGCTCTTATAGGTTCTGAGATCCTTGCGTTCATACATACGGACGGATGGACGGACGGACAGGCAGACGGATATGAGTAGATAGACTCAACTATTGATGCTAATCAAGAATATTTATACTTTATGGGGTCGGAGATGCTTCCATCTGCCTACTACATAAATTTGCACACATATATTACACCCTCTTTACCCATTTTCAATGGGCAAGGGTATAAAAATAATAAAATAAAATCAAGGCTATAAAACTTGACAACAAGTTTTATTGGTTTGGTTTACGGTTCGAACCACGAAATTGATTTGAATCAAACCAACTTTGAGTTACGATTCATTGTCAATACAAATTAGAAAGCCGAGCGCGAACCGGTTCGATTTAAAACCGTTTATGAATCGTTTTGTTGCAAAGTTTAATTGAGTAACAAAATTCATTGAATAAATAAATAATTTAATTTATAATTAAAAAAAAATGTTGTTAAAAAAAAATATGCTGTTTTAAAAAAAAAGGAAGGCTGGCTGTCTGATTGGTCGCTGCTCAGCCGCGATTGGGACGGACCACAACCACCTGGGGCCGCTTCTTGCCGTTCTTGTTGCCCTTGCGACGGCGGCGTCTGCCGTTCGAGTTCTTGTTGACACGTCGTCGCCGTTGCTGAACGACGCGTCGCCGATTGCTGTTGCCCGCTGGACGGGTGCGCTGTGCGACCGCCTGGCCAATGATCTGTGGCAGCAAATTGTTGACGGGCGTGGAGCCGTAGATCGCCTGATTGAGTGCAGCTTGTGTGTTGCTGACGCCCGTGTTCGTGGGCGATGTATTGCCATTGCCCAGACTCACATAGATGGCATTGTTGGCAGCGGTATTGCTGCTGCCTGTACCCGTGCCTGTCAAAGTGCCCAGGCCGAGGCCAGTCCCAGTGCCGGTGCCAGTGCCAGTGATGGTGCCCGTACCCGTACCCGTGGCCGTGCCCGTGCCCGTCACACCGTTTGTGCTGGTCGGACGCAACTGCTCGAGCATGTCCTGCTTGTTGGTTATGTAGCTATTGAGGGCCGCGTTAAGGCCGTTATTGCCGCTGACACCATTCGTATTGCTGTTCAAGCCGGAGGCCAGAAAACGCAGCTGTCCATTCTCGTTGCCATCCTTGACATAGAGTCCGGCGAGGCGGGACTGGTCGGCGGCGGCCGACGAGAGCAGCATCTGGGCTGACAGCAGTGCTAGCAGAGTCCAAAGGTAAACAGCTCGAATCATTGTGTGCCTGCTGCTGACGATGACTGTTGGCCTGGCCCAGCGACTCGTTGGCTTTTATAGCCGTCAATGATATGCAAAAAGCATATCAGCTGCGGCTTTGTGCGGGCTCAATTGATGAAGTTCACGCTTTCTTCGCATTGATTCTATGCTGAATTATTGCAAATACTCAATATCATTGCCAGATTTTGGTTTACGCATTAGAAAGCCGCACACGCCCTGCAGCCAAATTTTCAAAACTGAGCCGTTCGCTTTCTAAGCGTGTCAAGTACATAATCTACTCGCATTGTTTGCTCAAGATCCACAGCTGCCGATCACACCGCTCAGCATAGCCCCCTTTACTCAACTGCTACTCAACTCGGTTCAGCAATCATGAGTTCAAGTGCCGCCTTCTCAGCCACTCGGCACAGATGAAAATGAAAACTGGGCATAGGCCATTGGGGTATTCCCAGTTCCCTGCAAAGCTGAACTATAATTAGTGACAAAAAATGCACTCTCTGCTCTACTTCCCCACAACCTAGTCCCTTGTCTGGTTTACTGTAGACTTGCAAAGATCGTGTTGTAAAATAGACTCCCTCGGCAATTTCCAACACTGACTTTGCTATATTTCAGTCATTTTGTTAAGAAATATACCAGATCAACGGTCAGAATGAAGAAGGAAGAGTCGCATTTTAAAAAAATCTCGATATGCTCAATTTGACTTGATAAGCAAACGAAAACAGAACGAAGAAGAATATAGTAAGCTCTGCAGAGAATATGTCAAAGTCTTCTTTATACAGTGAAAACTGTCTTGAGCGGAAAGCGTATGTCGAGTAATGTTTGTCCGCTCAAGAGGAGTGTTCCCAACTAAAAGAAAATTAATGAATATGGCCTAATTCAAATTGTTTTAAGAGAAAGTGTCCGCCCAAAAGGGGTGTCCGCCTAATATAAGTTTACTTAAGGAGAGTTTTCACTATATATTTGCCGATTTTTCATATTATTTTTATAATTACTACTATTGTTACTATTATTAATATCTTAACGCAGACAAAAGTTGAAAGCGCACAGCCCGAATAGGGTCTTACTTAGGAATAATATGAAAGCCTTTCCCGAAGCGGAGATGGGCCTCATAAAGGAGCCCCACTCATACCGACGTCATGGCGACGTCATCTGCCCCCGCAGCCAAGGAAATTAAAATTATATTATTTATTTATTATTATAGTATAGCATACTATTATGGTATTCTATAGTATAGTTTATTATTATAGTAGTATATAATATATATGTATATAACATAGGATATAGTTAACAATAATCAATCTTCTTCTTAATCTTCTTTTATATAGCATTAGTCATCATGGCATACGGGGCTCAAACCCTTTTCAGCTGAAAAGGCTGGGACAACTGGTTTTTAAAACTTTCTCAAATACTTCAAGTAAATATTAACCACTATTTTCAGTTTATAAACAATAAACTGAAGTACCCAAAAACTTATTAAGCTCCGATTAGTGGGCTTTATCCGAGCGACTGTTTCTTAATGGAAGTGACTTATTCCATGTAAATAGGTTGTGATTCAATTAAATGAAATGAATGTAAGAGAGAAAAGAAAAACCTAGCGCTGTCTAAGCGCTGCAGTTCACAATTAACTCTTTGAATTCAATCAAAAAAGCAATCGCAAATGTCAAGTGATATTCAGAGCGGAGCGAAATTACTTTTCCAAATGGGGGTCGGTGGCAGCCATCAAACTTATCGCCCCAGGCAGTTAAAAGCCTTTTGGATAAATTTCAGTTTGATAGCTGTATGCAATATAACGTGCATCTAATTAAATTGAGTGCCTGCCACTGACACTGAGCCCTGCTGCAATTTTCGGCAGCCTGTGGCCCACTGTGCAGGCGGGCCACGGGCTGAGGCGGCAAGAACAAGGTGCGCCTAAGTCGGCGAAAACGACAGTTTGCTGACTGCCGGGGGCGGGGCTGTTGAAATAAATTTCACTTACGCCAACGCACAGTGCACACACGCGCACACTAGACACACCAGACACACACACACACACACACACACACACACACACTCGCTACTCACATGCGGTGCGTCGTTTACTTGGCAATGCAATTACGGCCGCTAACCGCGCGTGAAAATAGCAACAGAGCAGTTACAACAACAGCAACTGTCACAGCAACAACAGCAATGAGTGGCACTTAACTGGTCAAATGTGCCCGACTAGCAGTTACCCTGCAGTCACCGACAAGCAGCCAGTTCAAACTTAGCCACACGTTATGAGCAATGTGCTCTCATAGTCCGACCTTTTTGAAATTGCATTGCCCTAAACTTTATTTATATACCAAAGCACAAGGAGATCGCTTTAAGAATTAGTTGTTTTTCAAGGTTCAGGAAGATGGGGGTGGTCTTGTCCTAAAAATGTCATGTTCCTCTTCTGTATATAGTTTAAAAGAGCCCACATACCAAATTTGGTATGTGGCTTATAGGTTTCATAATCTTCGAGCTATGCGTGAAAAGCCAAGTCTCAAAATCAATATTAATCGATATTATGCAGTTGTAAGAAACAATTACAAAATGGTTATGCATAGGAAGAAAGGAGAATATATGTACATTATATTTCTATTTCCTAGTCAGTCAGACAGACGGAGAGACATGCACATCAATAGAATTCACGTGAGCTTCTGCTGTAGCGATCATAAGATCCTACTAAAAGATTTTTTTAAGCGTCAATCAGTGCCCCGTTTGGAACATCAATTCCGCAGGTAACAATCAAAGACACAACTGTTTGGTTGTACCTTCCACCTTGGCTTTGGCAAAAGGCCTATCTGAGAACTCTTCCGATCTATGGATCAAAGCACCCGGTTGCAACTCCACTTCAAGCACTTAGGTAGTAAGCCACAGCCCCCTCGAAATACCCCGAAGGGCCGACAACAAAAACCAGAACGGAACAAGATCCGTAAGCTCCTGATTAGCCGTACTAACACATAATAAGCCCCTGGTCAGAGACAGACGAAGCTGATTAACTCGACTCGACTCAGCTCGTCGTGCTGATCGAGAATCTATATACACCATGGTAGGTGCATTCTGCTGCGCGTTACATACACTTGCTGACAAACATAATGCCTATTTAGCCATTTTCGATGGCTGCAGGGTATGGCAACAAGAAGAACAAGCATCGTTGCCGTCAACGCTGCTGCCACTGCTGAGCGGCTTAAAGCGACGCAATGACAATTAACAACAGGCGACAAAAACCGAGGCAAACGAAGACGCCGCCGCGCCTGGCATTGCCCAGCGCAGCGCGCTATCAAAGACAGCGTTGAGGAAATGCGACCCAAACGGCAGGACGCCCAGCTGGCAGGATGGCAATAGCAATAGCAGCAGCAGAACAACAGCAGCAGCAGCAGCCTTACGCATATTAACAGGCTTGCATTTTTCGCAGCTCGAGCTTTTCCGGCGCCAAAATGCAATGCAAAACGTTAAACGAAAACCGCACGCACTTCATTTCCACGTGCAATGGCAGTGCAAATGTGTTTGGGCAATACAATGCCAGTCAAAGTTTTTGCCACATCTACCTCAACAGCTAACATGCAGCACAGGCTAACCTACGTCCCGACTCCCGGCCCAACTCCCCGCACAGCCGCTGCAGCGACAAAACAAAAAGCAGTTTGGCCAAATGGGAAAATTGCAAGGAATTTTAAGTGAAATTCCATGACATTTTAATGGGGCTGCGATTGGGCACACACTCAAACGCAGGCGCCAAATGTTTTGTGCAACGCGAACGAGCATTGCAAGGGGGCAGGGGTGGGGGGTGGGTGGGCAGGGCAGGGCACGACTGCCACATGACAGCGCCTGATCCTCTTTATCTGGTCATAGGTAGCTGCAACGCTTTCAATTTATATCGCCACGTAGCCAAAAACCAGGTTATGTGCATAAAAAAATAAAATATAACCGAAGCGAACCGAAAGAATTTAGAGCTTTTGCCTTCTATTTATTCAATTCAAATATATCGCAAGTACTTGCCAAGCTTTTTAAATACACAAACACAGCTCAGCAAGCAACTCAAAACTTGCAAGTAATTTTTTGGAACTTGCTCCCTTTTTGGGGGGTTTTAATGGGTTAAGCAACATAAGGCTATATCTTCTCAATCAGGAACGCGTCAATCTCGAAAACTACAAGCGCTAGTTAGCAGAGGAATTTGAAATAAACAAGCGCGTTACGATATCTTTCACCATTTCCTTAATATCGATCAATATCGATTTTGTGCCAGGCACACCAGCTTAGCATATAGATTCTTGTTTGTATATGCAGATGTAGAAGAGTTCACTTCCGAAGTGGATCGTCCCCAAGTCTACTTTGATTAGCTTAAAACCATCCGAACGTACACTCCTCCCAGGCGGACACTACCGCTTGGGCGGACATTTGCGCTCAAGCTGTTTTGCATCAGATAAGACCCGCTCTTACTCTATAAGGCGGACACCCCTCTTGACGGCCGCCTAAGAGGTTTTCACTGCAATAAATGTGGCCAATATAGTTTCAAGTTTCAAAAAATTCAATTGGAGTTTTGAAAAATGCAAAAATTTCATTGACATAAAGCTTAAAGATTGTTTTCTTTTTCAAAGCTGGCCACACTTAAGTGTCTTGTCTTCAGTCACAGCGCATCGGTGATTGTCAGCATGGCACGTGATATCAATGCAGCGGAAGTGTTTTTAGTTGAGGCTGTGGGGGTTGTCAGGCAGCCAAAAATAGTCACGAATATGTAACGAATCTATGCTTAGAGATCAATAATCGCTCCCAGCAGGGCCCCCCGTTGCAGGTAAGCCCCCGCCAGATTGAAAAATGTTGCAAGCCAAAGTCATAAAAAGGTGGCGTTTAGAAGAGGGGCGCGTACTGAGGGCTGCTCCCCCACATCAAATGACAAACAGACGCAGCAAATAAATAACAAGAATCAGGGCATGGGCGTGTGAGAATGGGAGGTGGAGGGGGTGGGGTCTTAGCTTACCACTTAAGTCGCTGGCATTTGCAGGGCCTGCGGGCGACAAATTAACACACACACACACAGACAGCCAGGGGGAGGAACAGGAAGCGCCTGCTTGCCGAGCTAAGCAGATGAGCACTCGATCTATTTTCAGAGAAGACACGCACACATTTTGGGGTACAATAGCAAGAGCATCCGAGAGGGGCCAGAGACAAGGTTGAGCGATCAGTTGCACGCCAGCCCCTCGCCAAAGAGCTCACCATGTCGCACCTTTATTAATTGCAGCCGACGTTGATGCAGACACGCCCAGACGAGCGTTTGACATGTTTAATGCGAAAATATAAAAATGGAAAAATCATCGCAGACCCCTCTCTGCAATTTGGGGGCGAGAATTCTATTTTTGGTTGGCCAATAGAGCGCAGCTATGGCGCGACGTTGACATAGGCTGGAAATTCTTTTCAACTGCATCTATTTTGGTTGCCCTAGCAACAGATTCCGTTCCTTAAATAATCGGATGCAGTCCCCGATTGCCGAATGCCAGCAGCCAGCAGACAGCAGACGGCAGACAGTAGACAGTAGACAGCTGACGCCACACAGGCCACAAGTCCAAAAGTCCAAGATCCCCGTGCAAAGTCTGAGCGAGAAATGCAAATGCAAGCATATATAGCATCTACATATATATCTACCATATGCATGTCCATGTCTGCGCCTTTGTCTGGCTGATCGTACTCGTCTGTCAGTTCAAAATAAAACATTCCATTGCCGCGACTTGCCTGCATTAACAACATCTTGGCGGAAAGAATCGTATATGGCGGAGCTACATACATATACATAGCTTAAGCTAAGCGCAGTTGATGCTATGCGAGCAAATAATCTGCCATGCATATATAGCATCTATATATCTACCACATGCATGTCCATGTCTGCGCCTTTGTCTGGGTGATTGTACTCGCGTGTCAGATCAAAATAAAACAGTCCACTTTTGCTGCATTAGCAACATCTTGTGGGAAGGAATCATATAAGGCGGAGCTAAGCGCCTATTTACACGTATTTTCCATGCGAAGATCGGATTTGGTATGACAATCTTGAAGTCTAAGCCGAAAATCGCATCGAATAAATGCACCAAAATAGGTACTTTATGTATGCAATGGTACAGTGACACTTTTTGTTACGATATGGTACTTTTTCCACTAATATTCTGTATATATATTAAAATAATTGCTTTGATTTTGAATAATATTTTGTATATTTTCTTTTAAATATTTACGTTTTTCACTTGTTTCCCAAAAAAAAAATAGATTTTAAACTACTTGGTACTTGGTACCTTTTCATCGTTTTTGGTACATTTTCATGTAGTCTTTAGTACAAAACATATTTATCACGTGTCAACCGAGGTGATTATTGCAAGTTATGTTCAACTGATATCTAACTTGTTTTTAAAATCAAGGCTGCAAAATGGATTTGAACCGGTTCGGAATTTCTATTTACTTTTTCCAATATGTACCCAGACCTTAACCAAAACAGTTGCCCAAAAATCAGTCGAAACGAACCGGATCAAGTATTTTACAATTTCTTTAAATATTTAAAAAAAATTAAAAAAAAAAAATTAAAATATTTATAGGTGAGGATAATGAAGCTCGTAAAAGCTCGTCAAATTTTGACGAAAATATCTTAGAAAACAGAATAATTTTCCATACAAGAACCTAGTTTTCGACCGATCGTTCATATGGCAGCTATATGATATAGTCGTCCGATCTGGCCGGTTCCGACATACGTATGTACTGCCTGCAACGGAAATTCAAGATTAATAGCTATAAAACTGAGAGACTAATTCGCATAGAAACAGACGGACAACCGGACTCGTATGTTGATGCTGATCTAGAATATATGTATATAGTACTTCATGGGATCGGAGATTTCTTTTTCTATGCGTTACACTTTTCACGACAATATTATAACAGCTTCTACGAGGGTATAAAATTACGAGTCGTCTACAAAATGGTCATTATTTAAGCAAAGTAAATATAAATATGAATTATTTTTCAGGTCCAGCATATTCACAAAAATAAAGATAATTTTTAGAATAATAATTTTGCATATCAAGGCTTTATCCCACCTACAGTCGGCGATTACTTCACGTGCAAGTAATCAGTTCGGAGTTGTGGCATCTGTACGCGGCAGATGCAGCTGCCACTTGTGGCAATTGCAATTGAAATGACAAATGCTTTATTTTGGGACAATGTTGGGCTCGCCCACCTAGGCGTGCTTAGCTGAGACCATAATTTAGCGCAAGCTTATGGGCGAGACCAAAACATCCAAAACATGAAAATCAAATTTCCAGGATACTTGGTAACTGTTTCAACTTGAGGCAAGGGACAAAAAAGAAAGTAGACCCAAACACTTTTTGGCAATTAGTGCAGTGCATCCTGGGTCCTGTGTCCCATGTCCTTTTGCCATCGTCATCCTCGTCGTCATCCTCGTCGTTGTCGTTGTCGTTGCCGTTGATGGATGCGGATGCACTTGAGGGCGTGCCCGACTCGACTCGACTCGTCCAGCCCAGCCCAGCCCAGCCCGGCCAACGTCCACTTGAGCTGGCATCTAATTTAATGGGCGCCAAAAATGAAGGCCACTCGCATGTGGTCATCAAATGCGAGTTTTATGTAAATGTCCTGCACTCAAGTGCCAAGCCCAAGCACTTATCCTTTAAGATGCTCGTCAAGTGCCCCTCTTGCGTTTTTTTTTTTTCGTTTTTCAGCACAAAAACCCAAATGAGTTAAGGGCGCTCGCACTTGACTTTCCTTTACGTATTTTTTTGTACTCTACTTCTATCTTTTTTTCCTGTTTTTTTCTTTTTTTTTAATGTCTCGTATTACACAGGCGGTCAGGAAACGCACAAAAGGATAATGACAGGCGCTGGCTGCATTTCGTTACTTACATGTCAAGCGTGCAGATCGCTGAGATTTGTTTTGTTCGTGAGCCAAGTTTCGGGGCATCGATTTCAGTGCTTCATCTTTGTATACCCTGCGACTGCACCAAATGCATAATGGGGCATTTAAGAGTTATACGAAAGCATGTCACAGTCATCTGTGTGCCTCCTTGGCTAAGACGTTCTTGTTCAGCATATCGAAGCGAGTGGATCTCATCTTGTCTGCGAGGATTATTGGAGCTGGGTTGACCAAAATTTGTATTTAAGCATATGCTTATATATTACGTAAATACGTAAATCACAATAGTTTTTCTCATATACATATATCAACTTTAATATATATATATAGATATAGGAACGTCTTGCCTTTCGATTTGTGAAACTTATTTTCAACATTTATAAGCCCAGGTTCAAACCTTGGTTCTCATTTTTTAGTATTTAATTTATTTATTTAATTTTAATTTTATTTAATTTAATATTTCATTTCTTATTATTTTTTTACTATCGAAATAAGTTTAATTTCATAAAATTGTTTAACTTAAGGTAATGAAGAATTCCATGTTTGAAAATGGTTCAATTATAAACCCGTTCCTAACCTTGTTTTTGATTGTTTAAAATTTTGAAAATGTAGAATATCATTTCTCAAATCGATAAATATCGATATTCACGTTCATTTCGTAGTGTGAGTTATTCTGGCAAACTGTGTTTGAAAACGTTTCAATTATAAACCCGTTTTTAACCCTGTTATCGATTACTTAAAATTTCGAATATCGTTTTCCAAATCGATAAATATGTTAATGTTCAGGCTGATTACGTATTTCGGATTAGCACCTCAGCATTTTATTTGTATTATGAGGATATTTTCGTATGACATCAAAAATAATAAACTGTTATTCAGTGTTTGAAACGGTTCAATTATATTGATCTTGATGATTAATATTGATTGTCTTAAATATAAAATATTTTTTACCAAATCGATAAATTTCATATTTTTGATAAGCATCTTGACAATTTGATTGTCTATGAGTAGACTCCACCATTTTATAGGGTATCTGCTAGTCGCACAGATTAAAGTCGATTTATTTCCACTAATATTTTCGGTATTTTTTGTAGCTCTATTTTCTTGTTGCCGTAATTTGAGTCGTAACTTTGTGCACGTTGTGCTCTTGTTAGCATCGCTTGGCCTCATTTCGCCTTTTTTTGTTTTTTTTTGCCCTCGAGCCTCGGATTTCCTTTGAATTGGCGCCGGTCTCGGCTCTGGCAGCCAGCGATTATTGTTTATTTGTTTGTTTTGTCAACATTTGGTCGTCATAAGCGAGTTTCATTTTCATTTATTTCTATTTATTTTTTATTTTTTGAAGTTGTCTACGGTTACGCACCGATTTTCCAATGAAAGTTTCCGTTTCTGTTTTTATATGGAAAGTCTTAAAGTGATCCCTCTCCCTCTGTCTCGCTCGCTCGCACTGCCCGCTCGATAGGAAATGCAACTCAATCAAATACGCTTAAGATGCCAAGTTGGCAACTTGTGTGGCTTTTCTCACACATTTTTCACGCTAAACCGTGGACGAGGTGACCCGACGCGTCCAAGTCCGAGTTGGAAAACGGCGACTCCATCGGACGCTCGTTGTGTGTGGCTTTTGCTTTATTGGCTTAGCCCGCCCGCTGGGCGGCCCTTCATTTGTCATGGGCCACATCCGTTGCGCTCTGTGGCTGCCGTTGTAGTTGTTGTTGTTGTTCTTGCTGTTGTTGTTGTTGTTCTTGCTGCTGTTCTTGTGGTTGTTGTTGCGTAATGAATTTGTTTTACCCAAATTGAGTCAAAAGAAAAAACTACCGTGTCTCAGTTTTCATTTCTTTTCGTTTTTTTTTAATTTTGTTTTCATTTTTGTTTTTTTTTTTTATAGCAGCGCTGCATGTGGCGGGCGTCATCATTGGGTTTTCTTTTGATTTTCATCAATGTGAGCCGTGGAAAACTGAAGAGGGCGCGTAATTGATTTGTGCCTCAGGCTTTCCAGGTAAACAAATATCATTTTTTGTGTAGAAGAAATTTTTGCCAAGAAATTGTACAATGTTGTAGAAACTTCTATGAACTAGTGGAAAGTATTGGAAAGTATCATTTTCAATGTTGCAAGCTTAACAGGTATACTCGAAAATAGCAGTTTTATGGAGACTAGTGTAGACTAGTGAAGTGTATTAGATAGCAAATGTTACAGGGTATTTTCGAATATCTAGAAATGGTACAGTGTTGTGGAGACTTGTATAGACTAGTGAAGAGTGTTGAAAAGTAGCATTTTAAATGTTGTAGAGACTTGTGTGGACTAGTGGAAAGTGTTGGAAAGCAAGCTTTACAGTGCTGTAGACTTTCCATGTATCAGAGTTCCTCCTTGAAGAGACTTGCGACTAGACTTGTAAGTCCAGTGAAGAAGCTTGGTAAGTTGCAATAAGAATTTTTAGTTGTGTAAAGTGCTGTGGAGCCTTGTGTCGAAGCATTTAAAACTTGAAAAGTAGCATCAAAACTATTTGCATATTAAAGAAAAGTTATTTTTTCATAAATTATGAACACTTCAGATTTGTGGAGACTTTAATATATCGAGCTATGGAGAGTAGCACTTTAAGAACTTCTTACACTAATTTTCTTAAGAAGACAATAGAGCTTTGAAGAATTGCATTTTAAGAGCTAAAATATATAAACAATAGCATGAAGAGGCGAATGTATTAGTATTCGAGTTTTGAATCGAATAGAGTGGAGTTGTGAAAAAGTGCCAACTGGGCGTGACAGTCAATGACACCAAGAGACCACTCATGCAAGTTGCCCTCTCTGTTGGCGCCAGTTTTGACACATTGAAGATAGCCAAATTGATCATTGTCAGCAGCGAAGCGATGACATCGCCATCGCCATGAACAATCGTCATAAGCTGCGCCGTAAAAACGCCCTCAAAAAACAATGAAAAACTAATAAGAATGCTTAAGTTGTTGTTGCCGGACCAAGAGATGCCCTGTACAAACATATCAAATGAATAATTTCGTTGTTTAAAGTTCGATCATTGGCATATATTCAAGGCTAGCATATGGCAACCAAAAGTATGTATATACCAACGCCGCCAAAAATTCTTATTTATTGAAGAGTATGAAGTGCGAGGTGAGAGTTTGCGATTGAATTATTCTATTCTAAATTCTACTACTATATTTTGTGTCAAAAAATCGAATCGCAAAATCTATGTTTATCGATTTCTTCAAGTTTCGTTGATACGGAGTTAAATATTAGTTAAATATGAGGAGCTACGTCCCAAAATCCAAGTGAAGACTATATATACTTTAAATGTTCAGCGATGACAGTGACATACATTCTCACAAAATCATAAAGCCCACTTTTGATTGAGGGTACAGGGTATAAATAGAGAGAAACAACAAAAATTAAAAAAAAAAAAATAATAATATGTATATGTTCGGAACGCCGAAGTTTTAATACCCTTATAGACATATCCGGACTGTTTTGCTGATATGTGAGAATAGTGAACCCCGTCAATGCTGAGTTAGAAAATATCGCGGACAACAGAATACTTTGCCAAAGAAAAGCCTACTTTTCGACTGATCGTTTCTAAGGCAGTTATATGATAGGGCTCGGTGTCGCCTTCTATGCGTTACACATTTCATGACTAAGCTACTATACACTCTATACACTCTATACAAAATTGTAAAGAAATTGAAACAAAAAAACCCAAATAGCTCGCAACAATCGGGAACTGGTGGGCAGCTAATTTGGAGCGCAGATTTGGTAATTTGCTGTGGGACTGCATTGTTTTTTAATATATTTTTTTGTTTTTTGAGTTCTTTTGCCTTATGTGCAAATTAAGTTTTATTAATTTAATTTTTTAACGAGCTGTGATCGGCTCGAAGATTTATGCGGCACTGTGTCGATCGTAATGCTGATGATGCCGGCATCGGCATCGGCGTCGGTGTCGGCGTCCACGTTGGTTGCCCCAAATTTATTGAGACATTTTACTTTTGGAATTTCTACGGTCGCCGTCTGCCAACTATTTAATTCGAATTTCGTTCGTAGAAGGCTTTGTAATGATCTCTGATGAGGTGTTTATGAGCATGGTCAGGCATTTTGCATTAGTCATGCCCATTGTGGCGTCTTCATGGGGGCGTTGACTGTGTCGGGTTGTCGGTCTGTTGGTCATCTTATGCCGATTGTCGGCATTGCTTTGTTTTCTGTTTGCCCATCTAAGGCAGTCATTAGAAACTGGGAAACCGCTTCAATTTGCCACGCCTGCGGGCAAATGAAATCGAAAACATTCGAAATTCATGCACCCAAGCTCAACTAACTGCCATTTCCTGGCCCTACTTACTGACGGCTACGTGAGCATTAATGGCTTTTTAGTAAGTATATTTCTCATATACAAAATAACAAAATTTGGAGCTAAGTTATATTCATTCTAACCCTCTTTGGTAGATTATTCCTTAAGTAATTTATATATTTATTCGAATAAATCAATGAGATCTTAGGCTTAAAAATCATATTCTTGTTAGTATGAATTTGTGCTCGTTTCTTGGGATCAAATTTGGTGAAAATCTGTTTTAAACCATTGAACATATAATTAAAATAATATATTTAATTAATCTTAGGATCTTTACAAAAAAATACCTTGAATAAAAAACAAAGCAACTAATCCGCACTTTTTTAAAAAATTTTGTCTACAACTCTGACAAAGTTCTTCCCATAACTTATTAAAAATTTAAATAAATATCAAAAGCCCAAATTTCAATGGTATAAGTTGTGCATGTGCAGATGTCCAACCCCTTTGAACTTGGCATTGCGAATAATTTTTTGCCATGAACCGAACCACAAGCCAAAGCATTTCTCCAAAAACTCGAAAGCCAAACCAATTCATATATAAATACTTCAAAATAGTTCTATTCAAAGTAAATAATCTGTCAGACGGATTCAGCATAAACACATTGACCTCATCCATAAGAATTATCTAAGCATATTTGATTTGTATGGAGATAAATTATATATAAAAATGTTTCAATTGTTTCAATGAGTTTTTGAAGTGTATGACAAAACCAGAGTTTGAATCAAAGACTGGAATTATTGATTCAAACTCTGAATTCAAAAATATATGAATTTAAGTAAAACTTAGTCGGAGGAATCAGGGGTTCGAGCTCGAGCCCCTTATGCCATGATGGCCAGTGCTTTATAAATCAAGTAAGAGGGCTCTAGTCGGGAGTGCCTGACTAGGGGATACCCTGAACCTTCGTCTGCCAACAGCAAATGCTGCTGTTTTACTCTAGCCTTAGAATCCAAGGGATTTGCAGTCCTGGTACGTACATAAATTAAATAATTACAAATTAATCCGAGTCTGTAAAATAAAACCTGCTACAACATACATGTATGTATGTGGATGAATGTATGCACATATGTATATATGTAAATATGAAAACATATTTGTAATATGTATTATGAGCAGCGGCCTTCAACCTTTGCCAAGTGCAAATGTAAACCACTTAGCGGCTCTCGTAGGCACTCTTAAACGTTGCATTGGTGGTGCGAAGTGGCGTGGTGTGGTTTGGTATAGTGCGTGGTGCGGAAATCAAACAATGCCATTAGGCTAATAATTGCTGCTCGTTATTGTTGTAATTGTGGCCGTTGGCCGTTGGCCGTCGCCCATTGCCGGGCACACAAAATGTATTAATTAAGCTATTTATCTAAACTAATGCGAGCATTTAGTAGCCAAGACAGCAGCAAATTGCACTCATTAGCCAACTGGGTCTAGCACTAGAATCGACTACGGCTCCATCTCTGTCCACGTCTCTGTGTCTGTCTCCGGCATTGGCACTGCCACTGGCTCCTTGTCGCCCCGACGCTCCAATTCGATGAGCCAATCGTTTTTCTTCAGCCCTACTCCGATGCGTTGATAGATAATTGCGTTGGATAAGTAGAATCCGTCGACCGTCGACCGTCGACCGTCGTCTGTGTAGCTGGTGGCCAGCAGCTTCAGCTTGGCTTAGTGTGTGTGCCTGTGTTTGCGTGACAGGCCGCTGAGGAATGTTAGAGCCAATTGAAGATATCGTCACTTCAGTGCGATCAGCCTCGACCCAACGGTCAAGTTCTACATCATCATTAAAAGCTTCGCTGGCTTCGAACTGCCAACTGCCACTGAAACTGGGCTTCGGCTTCGGTCTGGGTTTGGGTTTGGGTTTAGGGGAGCAGCAGCAGCAGCAGCAGCAGCAGCAGCTTATCGTCTGCCGCATCATTAGCTTGATTATTATTATCAATGAGCACATCGACAATGCCGACGTTCTGCCACATTGATTAAAAACAACAACAACAGAAAACATAACCGCAGGGAGCTTGCCCTGGCATTTGCCTATGCTTGTATGACACTTGCTGAAATCTACACCTGAATAATAGCTTTATTTCTGAAAAATATTTATAAATTTTAAAACGGTAATTTTAATAAAACCTTCAATTTTCAATTGAAGTTGATCAATTGATAAAATTTATAACGGCTTTTCAGGCGCTCCTCTTATTGCTGCAGAGTTGTTTTGAGTGTTGCGAAACGCTTACAGTTTTCTTTGATTTTATTAGGATCTCGTATCAAACTAAATGTAAATCAGTCAGTGAGAAATTTAATCTGTTTTGTCGAGTTTAGTGTTAAAAAAGACTGACATGTGATCGCAATGTACTGGTTCCTCTTTTATATTAATACCATTTAAGTGATAAAGAATATATGCAAATAAATCCTTCTCGATAATCGTTCGAGTAAAATATTGTACTGTTGGAAAAGACTGCAAATAGCGTGTTGGCAAAAACTGCCAATTGCGAGTGATTGTTATATTTTGGTTATCTTTTATATTAATAGCATTTAAATTTATTTTTGTGAAGTGCTGGAAAGGTATTTTTGTAGTGTTGGAAAATAGTTCAAATACTACAGTTTGTAGTTTTGATAAAAACTGCAAATTGTGTGTTGAGAAAGAGTGTCAATAGCGCGAGCTCGCTATATTTTACTTTTTAATTTATATTAATAACATTTAAATAAATTTTTTGCAGTGCTGAAAAGGAGTTCGAAAAGTCTGCCTAAAGCAAATGTTCGTTGTATTCTGTTTTCTGTTTTTAGAGTTAAGTTTTGTAGTGTTGGAAAAGAGTTCAAATTGTGCGTTGAAAAAGACTGCCTTTAACAAATAATCGTTACATTTCACTTTCACTTTTATATTCGTGATGAAGATTCTGAGATAATAAATATATATATCTCAGTTGCTTGATCGTGTTAATTGTTTTAGTTTTGGAAAATACGTTAAATAGTGTATTGGCAAAGACTGACATAAGCGAATATTCGTAATATTTTGCTTTCTCTTTGAGCTTAACGATGAAGAATAAAATCTCAGTAAATTGTTGTAATGTTGGATAAGCGTTAAAATAGTGTGTACAGCATATTTCACCGTATATCTTGGATAAATCCAATATTTGAGTTAAATCTAAGCTCGTGTCATTCGGGAATAAAAAATTTATTGCAACCTGTGATTAAAACACTTTTCGACGGATCTGTTGGGGCAATCAAAGTATCTCAATTTGGTTTCAGTGTTGAGATATGCTTTTACTCCTGTATTTTTTTGTCGATACCTAAGATCTTCTCGATCGATACAAAGCGTGCTGTGAGCTCGGTCAGCGTGACAAATTAGTTAGTGCCGGGATTGTTTTTTCGTTTTTTTTGTTTTGTTTTTCGAATGCACGCTAATGAATATGATTAGCATAATGAGATGTGCGGGGCGAAAGGAGAAGATCGATGCAAGCAGCAGGCTGGAGGCTCTGCAGCTGCCAGCTGTTGCTCAGTCTTCGCGTTGACTTTTGTTGTTTTTTGTTTTTAATGACGGCCCCCTGCCCGCAGTCCTGCACTTACACGTTATCATAAACGTAATAAAAGACCGCATATGCTCCACTGCCAGGTGGGTTGGGGTAGCGCGGGGAAGCTGTGAAGGCAGCCGGCGGCGAACATAGCGAAATGAGCTCATATATTAACACGCACCCCCCTCCACCAACTGTCCCGAAACTCCGAATGTAAGACCCATTCCCCGAGCAGCCAACACGTAACCACAACATCATCAAGAGGACACACACCCCCAATTAAACTAAGCATTCCACCCCATCTCCCCAAAGAAAAACAACAACAGCCACAACAATAAAAAGCCACAAAAACTGTCACCAGGCACCATGTTTGACAGATGGACTGGCTCCAGCTCCAGCAGCAGCTCAGCTGGATGGATAGCTGAAGTGAATGGAGCTCATCTAATTTCTGATATCTGTTCTCGTTGACGAGTCGACATTGAACAGCCCGGCATCCTAGCATCCCGGCATCTGGACATACTCGTTGCCAGGTCTGGATCCCATCTGGTTCAGTTTTTGGAATCAGATATGTGAGCCATGCTGTTGACCACATTGACCACAATTGGAATGCAATTCTAATGTGTGTGCCTGGTGAAACATTAAAGACCAACCAACCAAAAAGGAGACAACAATACGGAGTCAATCCACAGACCACAAATTGAATGAGCCAAACGGAAAGTGCTTACAATATTGTCAAATTTATAGAATCTGAGCAATACACATACAGACTCTGATTCTTAACCGGAAATGCCTAGCATTATATAAAGTCTAATTATGGGCACATAGAGATCCGGCCAAGGCCTTGATTTTGTGAACAGGAAATGTCATAAAGCTTAACCCCGACATTTAATTCTTTTCGTTTTTCATATTTGCTTGGCATATGATCGCATCATAAAATTTTATATTTAGACTCCAAATATGCTCTAAATCTTAGAGTCAAGGAAGTGAGCATTAAAATAAGATCATAAAACATAAGTTTGATGGGTTTTTAATCGTGTATGAATGGAAACGGTTATGAAATGATTTTTAATTGCGGATATAATACGGCGGATGATTTAAACTTTGACACATAAGAAGAAGTTAAGGAAAATTGTTCGAAATATATGCTATATAGATTGTTTAAATTAGTTGTCAATTGTTTATTATTATTATAATATTTCATTTAAATTTAGTTTAGACTAAACAGTTCACTAAACACATTTGTCATTATTATAATTCTTTATAATGCACATTATTTTAATATATATTAGACATATTGCAGCTCTATTTATCTTCTCTAGAAGCCCAAGTTCCTCCCTGAAAACTGAAACACCCCTTGGTTTAATGTTTCTCCTCCTAGAATTCTCTTCTAAAATGTTCTATCTATAACATATATACATACATACATGTATATAATGATAAACCACCTGATCTGTGTTCCAAAAAGTATTTAGAAGATCCCTTAAATCATATTGTGCCCACTGTCGTAAATATCGTCGAATTCACCCTATAAGAATATTGGGCAAAACTTCAATTTTCTGTCGATCAATTTTAAACTTATTTTCAAAGCTCTACATAAAAATCAATTGATAGGCTTTTTAACAATTTTGGCAGATCTAGCGAGAAAAATGTTAAATCTTATTGAATTAAAAAGACCTCGAATGGGCAAAATAAAATAGTTGCGACTTAAACTTTGGACTGTGCATAAAGGCATAAGGCGATGACTTTCCCAGTTGATCTGGAGAAATTTGAATGCACGTTTTCAAAAATGTGACAGGCAGCTTACAAATCATTTTACCTTTGTGGCAGTCTCATCGAGTTGATAAAACACAATCGACTTGATGATATAATCGATAAATTAGAACTAAACTTTGAACAGGTAAGAAACAAGATCAGTGCTCGGATCCCGTCAAAATTGTGCAATCATTTAAATTATAATAAGACCTTTTTGTAATAAATAAGATATGCAAGTGAAGTAAGTCTTGGGCTAATAATAGATATTTAACCACTGTATGCGAATGCAAGTAATAAAGATAAAGAACGCAAGCAACAACAAGAACAAACGGGTCTCAGCCGCGGAGAGCAGATAACAGCAGATGGGTAAATCAGGCGGGACGAAGGGCAAGAGTGTGTTGTCTGTTAATCGACTACAGCTGCATACGAGCACAGCAAAAGGCAAAAGCGCAAAAGGGCAACAAAAAGCTAAGACAAACGAGAGGAACGTAAGAGAAACTTACCAACAACAACAACTATTGCGATGCGATTGAAAGATGAGCACAAACACGCGAAACTATGTATGCGAAATCAAAAATTAATAAACTTAACTGTAACAGAAAAAACGATTTGCACAAAAACAGATTTATTTTAATTTTAAGTAATAATTTAGATTTAAACGTCGATTGCTTTTACTTCTTCTTACTTTTACTCTTACTCTTCTTTGAGTGCATATACATACATATGTTTGTATGTAGGTATGTTTGTACATATGTGTGTATGTATACATACATATATGTATGCATGCATATATCCAAAGTGTTTCTATGAGCAAATGTAGATATGAATTTAGCTATATATATATGTACTATGTAAGAATAGATATGAATGCCTATGTGTATGTATGTATGTATGTATGCTTTTATGCATTTATGAAAGTATGTATGTATGTATTTTTGCATGCTTGTATATTTGAACGTAATAATGTGAGCATCCAAATGTGTATGTACGCATACATATGCATGCATGCATCCAATGCGTGTGTGAATATTGTGATTTTTTTGGGTAAGTACATATGTACATATGTGTGTATGTTATAAATCAAAGTATATTTCATATAATGTACTCTGGGCTTTTGCATAACTTTGGGGACCGTATCGGAGACAACAGCAGACACACATGGAGATCAACTGGATTCCGTCTCTAATGACAGCTTACATGAGCTGACTCAATGGATCAAAGAAGAGAGTCCTGCGCGCCCAATTTGCGGCGACTGGGAGTTTTGCTTGGGGCAGAGTTGGGGGCGCAACATGTACATATGTATGTATGTATGTATGTATGTATGTATGTATATAGTATGTAAATGGGTCTCAGGGCAATCGGGCGTGTAAGAGCCTTGATTTTGGATGGTGTAGTCAAAAGCAGCTGTTCTTGCGGATAATAACTGGGAAATATTCCATATCGAAATTTGTAGCGCCTTTTATCGTTGGCAACTTTGAAAAGTTAGTCACTTGGCTGGCACAGTGGCACGCCCACCAATTTCAACGCCCACTGTGCCGGTGCTTTCACGTAATTTTTCATAAACATAAAAGTTGCCGCTACGTGTAGCTGCCGGCGGTGGGTGGTGCTTCGGTGGGTGGTTCTGGGTGATGCTGGTTGGTCGCCTATGGGTTTTGCATGTGGCAGGAGAAACCACAGACTGTGGCCCTCCTGCATATTGTATTTGTATTTTGTGATTTTAATGCGGCATTTTGTGGCAAGCTGTGTGTGTGGTGTGTGTGGGTGTATCGTTACCTCTCTCTCTCTCTCTCCCACTCTCTCTCTCTGTCTCTGTTAGCTCTCGACATTAGCAGCGAACGCAAAAACATTTTATGACATAATTTTGTTGTTGTTTTTGAAAAAGGTGAACGGCTTTTTTCTCTCAAGCCCGCACACACACACACATACACACATACACAGAGAGAGAGGCAGCATCCACACGAAGACAATCCACACATATGACTACTGCGAACTCTGCCATCAATGACCCAGCAGCAACAGTAGCTGCCCGCCCCCGCGAACGCCTCCAATTTGCATACTCGCACTAACAAGGTAAGGTAAGAGCCCCGACTCGGTTCTGCCGCCTTTCGGCTCATATGGCGCATTGTGCGTTCCACAGTGAATTGTAATTACAGCAATGTATGTAACCTAATGACACGCCCCGTGCGCCCATGCCCATGAAACGAAGCAACATGTTCCCATTCCGCGTGCCACACACGCTTCGCGCTCCGCGCTCCTATTTCCCCATTTGCCCCTTATGAGTAAGTGGCAAATGTTGTAGATGAAAGCACAAAAAACAAAAACAAAAGCCTAGCAATAGGTGGGCGGATGGCGCGGGGGCGGGTGCCGAGTTGTAGCATTGTCATCTTTGGGCGTAGCGACGATTACATGCTCTAAAACAACACTTTCCTATCTATAAGTCGTATTTAAATAAAATATTTTTTGTGCTCGAAATAAGTTTTCTTTTCTCATGTTAAGAACTTTCTACTTAAAATAAACATTTTATTCCTGATTCCTCAAATACTTGATTTACGACCAAATATAAATCGAAATGTGCTTCAGATTTTAAGCATATGTCAAGTTAAGAATTTTGTGCTTAAAATAAAATTTGTGTGCTTGATTGTAGGCACAATTTAAGCTAAGAATTTGATGCTTAAATAAAAAGATAATACTTGATTTACGAACATATATAGAACGAATTGTGCTTAAAATCTTAAGCATATATCAAGTTAAGAATTTTGTTCATAAAATAAAAATTTTGTTCTTGATTAACGAGCATTTCTATTGTCTGTTATTGTGCTTAAGATCTTAAGTATTTTTCGACTCAATTTAAAAAACCTTATTTATTCTATCACTTTTTGCCCTTCTTCATATGTATTTAATTAATTTTATTATTTAATTCAATCTTTATCTTTTCTTTAAGTTAATTTTTGATTTTTAAATAAAGTTATCAAAACATTATTTTTAATTGTATTTAATATTTATATTATCTTAGTCGAAAATCATATAAAAACCAAAGAGTTCACAGTAGGCTAAACATTTCAACCCATCAAATTTGTTTAGGTCTAATTGAACTAAAGACTCACTAGTTCAAAGCTAAACTTAAGATTTAAGAGTCTTTTTTTTTAAAGAACTTTTAATTTTTTAAGTGCTAATAGACATAAACTATTGAGCTTTTAATACATACAATCAAAAATAGCATACCTTTTTGGTGGTTCCGTTCAGAGCACTATTCCAAACTAGTTCCGACTTAATGAACCTGTAAAAAAGAATCAGTAAGAATATTTACCATATGAATTTGTTGTAAATAATTTAGCTGATAAAAATATGTCTTTATTCAGAAAATAAAAATACTTGAAAGCCAGTCGCAAAAGGCGGCTGGTTCACAAGGCGGTATCCAAGCGGATGGGCGTGCCAAGATAGCCGCATCAACTAGTTAGTTAATATCTGGAAATAATTAAATGAAACACAAGAAGATGTTTGATAATTAAAAAACCCAAAATTAGTTTAGATGGGCGCTCATCTTGTTAATAAAGACTATGACTGGCATTAATAAACGCATCATTATATGCGCGCACGCACACACACTCATTAAAAGCTCCAAGTGCGTAGAGACGCGTGTGTGTGTGTGTGTGTGCATGTGTGTGTTTGTGTTTGTGTGTGTTTATTTGTGTTATTGTGCGTGGGCGTGAAAAACGCCTCTCAGCCGCGCCAATTCCAGGTGTAATATTTCAGTGTGTGCGGTTCTGTGTGTGTGTGTGTGTGTGTGTGCAAATTTATATTTGTGCTTAGCTTAGTGGCTGGCAGGCAACAACAACAACAACAAGTTGAGGCGGCAGCAGCAGCAGCAGCAGCAGCCAGGCAAGTTGGCAACTGATGCCGCTTGGCTGCTGCAATAAATAGCTGAGTCGAGTTATGGCGGCCGCCTGGCGTGGCACGTGGCAGGAGGCAGGCGGCAGGCGGCAGGAGCGGCAGCTGTGGCACAAGCACAGCCAGTGGGTGTATTATCTTTGGAATTTATTACCAACAAATGTTATTTCTAGAACGTTAGACACACTTGCAGCCGGAGTCGGAGTCGGCGTCGGCAGGCGCCGGCGTCTCATCAACGCCTTCATTAGGCACCAAGTGGCTTAGCGAGAGAGAGAAAGAGAGAGAGAGAGAGAGAGAGCACAATGCCCAACTAGCCCCACACGGCCCCAACCAAACACCAAAAACTCAGCGCAGAAAAACATCATTAAATTTACGAGACTTGCTTGTGCTGGAGCACAATACAAAGCCAGCTGACTCTCAAGGAGCTGCTCGATAACAGCCTACGAACAGGACACCAACAGATGTTGGAGGCCAATGCGATTAGATGTTACTTTAGGCACGTTCCCAAAACAGACAAGACAAACCACAAAGTGAAGCCAAAAATGATAGAGAAAGTTTATAATGCAATTTAACCTACTGCACAACTACTAATTGCCTATTATGATAATTATGTAACAAAATATTTAATGCATTAATAGAAGCAACTCCGATGTCATTAGTTATATTGTGTGGGAAGATCTTGTTAGATAAGCTGTTTAAGCGGCACAGTCTTCTAGAGAAGATGCTGGTTCAAATCCTTTTAATCATATATCCTAGAATGCTAATTATACTATAAACAATAATGATAAAAATACTGAAAAAATTAATAAATATTAGCTATACATCTATTGTGATCTATTTGCTTCTTTACAAACTAGTTTCTCTCTCTTATAGTCGCATTCGCTCTGGGTTGCACATATATCAAGGGCAAAGATATTTCATTTTCGGCATCTCAAATATTCTACTTATTCCACGAAAGTTAAAGTTCTCTAGACTTAAATTGAGTGCAACAATTTACCAACGGAAATGCTGTCAAGCTGTCAAAAACGACCTAACTATAGACTGGAGTCGAAATTCTCATTCGGACTAGTTCACTAGTCCTGAACATATCGTATAATCACGTAAATAATATATATTTTATATAAATATAAAAATATCACAAATTTGCTTAAGCAAAACACTAGGTAAAAAAGTCCAAAGATGTCCACAGGTAAGTGTAGTTAATCGAAAAGGAAAGGTGTGTGGATAGAGAAGGGCCTTAGATGACAGTGATATTAAAAGGATTATTGAAATTTGTACTTCGATATTCCCTGCTTCTAATCATATTCCCCAAAAATTAAGCAGATGACACAGATGAAGATGAATTGACTTATGTTAACTATGATACGGCTAGATCTCTGCCTGGCATAGCTAAACGCCCATCGGCCTACTCAACCCTAAAGACGCTGAGGGAGAAAAGAGAAAAGAAATATAAGAAAAAAGTGAATAGCCAACGATTAGCTCCACACTAATTTATGCCTGTTTAAAGCAATTTTAACTTAGGATAAGTCGAAGAAAGCACTAAAGGTCACCGTGGCCACACAGACCGAAAAATATATGGAAATATTATGGCTGGAGGAGTTGATAACCAATTCGAGCAGGGAGAAGAATGCATTGAGTCCCAAGTGCGAGTACGATAGCTTTGTGTCCGAGCAGCTATCATCGATATTGTTCTCCCTATCGGTTGCCTGCGGATTTCTGATCGATTTCGACGCATTGCTGGGCATTGTCGAGTTCTTCAACCTGAGAATGTAATCACAAAATTGTAGTTCTGATTCGTTTTTTTTTTTTAGTTCGGCTTTTTGTGTGTTCAAAACGCGCGAGTGCGGCGAGCAAGATACGTACATATTCGATTTTAATGACCCGACCCATAAAGTTCAGCTCATTTGATTTCATGTCAATTGTCTTGCAAAATGATCGAAATAAATATAAAACGCAAGTAAAGGAATTGAAATGCAAATAAAGTTTTATTAACTTGCGCCCGAGCTGTGGTCTGCACGAGTTTCCCGGTTAACAGTTCTCCGACTTTGCCAGGCTGCAGAGGAGCCTCTCACTCCCCCACTCACTCGCTCCCCATCCCCCACTCCACTGAAGAGGAGCAGGCGGTGGATGGGTGGTGGGCTGTGCGTTTAGGGTGCGTTAAATGTTAACACGAAACACGAAGCGAAGCGCAAAGTTTCGTGCCCAACGGAAAGCCATTAAGGCGAAGGCGTCATAAAAAATGTTTAATTCATTTAATGAATTTTCATTAAGACAACTGTAACCACAATAACTGAGCAGATAAAAACAAATATGTGTGTGCATATACTCATAACAAGTTAAAGCCAACTGACGTTCGATGAGTCGCCAAAAGATTGCGGCATACATAATGCAGCAGCATTTGGTCAGACCGGTTAAATATGTGCCAATGCCATAAAAGATCGCTAAGCGATTGTTTTCAGCATTATCGATATTTTCATGGCATTATATAATGTCTTTAAAACTCATATAATAAAGTTTCTATGAATAAACTAGTAAAATAAAACCCGAACGACTTGATTTTATGACTGCGAACGATTTAAAAACCCCCCAACTAAAATACCGTAGCTATCGATATCGACGGTGGAAACAATCGATAGTGCCTACCAATGTAAAGATAATTCTTAATACACCCTAACATTGCTTCTACAGCATATCGATAATATCGACAGTGACAACTTAACTATCGGTATTATCGATATCGATTCCATCATATAGAGAATGTATAATAGCCCTTACCTTAAGTTTTGCAACCTATGTATAATATCGACAGTGAAAACTAAACTATCGTTTTAATGGATATCGACCGTCAACACTATCGATACATCTTAACAATTCAACGAGAATAATAATACAACTCCCCTTGGCTCCTGCGACTAATCGATATTATCGACAATGACAACTTAACTATCCTTATTATCAATATAAACCTTCAAAACTATCGATAGTTCCCTACCGTTTTTTATTCTTATGACTTATCGATAGTATCGATAGTTACAACATTCGATTTTTAATGCCTTTAAATGTTGCCAATTTGGTAAATTTTGGAGTACAACGGATAAATGACATATTAGCTCGCTGGAATAGCAATCAAAGCTATCGATAGTGCCAACTATCGCCACCTATCGTGTGGAGTCGTTTCGTAGCGCTTGTCTACAGATGTGTACAGACGCCAAAGCAAGCACTTAACAGATTCGAGCTCCCAACGTCAACGCTTTTATCGCTTCCACTTAAAAAGTCGCGCCCTTCTCGGTGCTTCTCATTGCCAGCGTTCCCCTCGTTCGTATGAATACTTTAAATAGATTCCTCTTGCCTGGCTACGAGGGGTTAGCATTTGGATTCATTTGAATTGCAACGCTGCATTGCAGCAGAAATCGCCGCCCCCAACGAGTTTCCGGCCTAGAATGCTGCGGATTGGCACGCGCCGTTTCTCGTTGTTGTTGTTGTTGTTGTTATTATTATTATTTTATTTTTTATTATATCTTACTTTATGGCATTAAATATATTCATATTTTTTAGTGGCGCATTTACCAGTGGAATTCACTTGAAGTGCAGCTCGCTCAATTTCCTGGAACAATTTGCTGTACGTTGCCCATTAAGAGTGGAGCCGTGGGGTGAGAATAAGAGAACCTTAGGATGTCCGAACGTCAGGAGTTCGGCTTATGGTGACGACTCTCGAGGGCTGGGCTGACAAATATTGACGCCACAATTCAAATGCTTGACAAAAAGGCAAAAAAAAAAAAATAGTGGAAAAATTATAAAGAAAAAGCTAAATGTCCAGGCCAAGGCAAATAGTCGCAACGCAAAGTGTGCAACAGTAAACTGAGAGAGCGGAACGGCAAAAAGGAAAAGCAAAGTAGGAAATTATGATATCATCTTTATGACGCCATTATGGTTTTAGCACGTGTGTGTTTGCGTGAGTTTGTGAGTGTGTGTGTGTGTGTGTGGGTGTGTGTGTGTGCGTCTCACCCTTCAGTCTATATGCTATCACTAACAAGCCCCAGCCATCTGCCCCGCTGCGTCTATAACCCAAGGCTGTCATGGCGAACTGTTGTAAATGTCAAAGACCGGAAAAGGCAACACACACACACACACACACACCAAGCTAGAGAAGAATGCAACAGTTTTGAGAGGCAACATGTCAACAACTGTCCTCAGTGTGTCCATGTCAATGTCTGTGAGAGTGAAGTTCTAAAATCTGGAAATCATCGTTTAAGCTCTCGCATAAAGTGTGGCCAGTGCATTTAACTAGAGCTGGGTATGTGTCGTGCTTTTTCAACGTGACACGACGGGCCGCTTTCTATTCTATTCTACGGAAACCTAAGCAAACACGCAGAGCCCGGGCTTTCAAGTAAAGAGGGAGAAATATCAGGGAGAAATACCAAATCAAATCGAGTCGATAGTTTCAGCTAAGAACTTTTAGCACGACTTTATCGTGTTTAACAAATAAGAACGCAATCCTCTGTAGCCCTTAGCTACTATAATACTTTTGTATTGTATTCTTCTTCTCATTTTCAGCCCAATATAAGTTCCATTAAGCTAATGCTTAGATGCATTCAATATTGGCAGTTTAATGTTGAATAAAATCGATGCTTATTGTCCGATCTTCATGAAGATCATAAATATGACAAACAAATGTATACATAACCCAAATCACAAGGCTCTAATATTTAAAAACGAGTATTTTCTCAATTTTGGACAAAATTGGGGGAACTATCCAAAAACAGAATTATTCCTAGGCTATGCATACAATACGAAGGCCAACATATCAAATTTCATGCCCGAGTTATGCTTAAGAAACCAATGCCCAATTTCGATTCTTATCGATATTATGGATATACGTCAAGATATCGAATAGAAATGATAAAACCTTGTTGTGGTAAATAGCAGAATATATATGTATGTTTAAAATTGTAAGTCTCTAGCTCCATTAGTTGACAAGATCGACGCGTTCATACAAACGGATATGCAGACAGACAGTCAGACAGTCAGTCAGACAGACAGACAGACAGACAGACATGACTAGATCGGATTAACTATTGATGTTGATCAAGAATATACTATAATATACTACGTATACTATACGAGAGTCTACATAGCAAGTTTGGTGTATCTAGCTCTGATCCATTAAAACCTACATATATCTCAAAATCGATATTTATCGGTATTATGAATGGGAGTATATTGAAGAAAATGAAAATCTGGTTCTGCGTTGGCTATGGGAGACAATATATTTTAAATTTCGCGCTCATTCAGGCGGGCCGACAGACAAGGACATGGCTACATCGAGAATATATATATATATATATACACTTCACGGGGTCGCACGTGACTTCCTCTGCCTGTTAAATAAATTTGTCATTTTCAATGGGTCGGATATAAAAATAGAATCTTTGAGAGACAAATAAAAGCAAATGAACATTCGACATAAATTATGAAAAGCGAATAATTGTAAATTTTCTTTTCCCGACCGTGTTTAGCTGGACAGTGCTTTGTTAAAGTTTTTTCGTGCGTGTTCGTGCTCTTCGTGCCTTAAGAAGCCGGCCCGCGTACATCTCTACTATATATGTATCTGTCCATCAGAGTCTATAAGCAACTCGCATAGCTCAATACATTTATTATGGACTTACATCGAACACAGACCAGTTGATATTATGCCAACAAATATTTGTTGAGGCAAACGATTTGTGGACTCATTGGAGAAACAAAAACTGAACTAAAATTTCGACAATTTCTTGCACTTTTCGCAAATGCTCAAGAGCACATCCAAATTCAATACGATGACAGCGACAACCAGAACCAAATAGAATGTGGTACGAATATGCCTTCCAGTAAAATAATCGTACCAGATGCAGCCGCAGACACGACTCCGCGGCACCATCGGACGCAGTGAGCCCATCAATTCGTGCATCCAGAGCATTACAATCGAGCTGTCCGTCTGCGTGGACATGTTGACCATTTCTGATTCCATCTCCAAATTCTCCTGCTAAGTGGGGCATTAGGTTTTTAGCTTCCATGCGATTCGGTCGGGCAGCGAACTTACGGCTAGCTGCATGCGTCTAGCTTTCTTCTCTTTGTTCTGCTTTAGCAATTGCAGGGATGTGAAACCATGTGGTCGTCTAGCTATGCCCGGCATAGATCTAGTTGTCTCTTGCCTGGCCGTGCCCCCGGTATACGCATCGTTGTCTGCGGGGGAGGCAGAAAACAGGTGAAACCCGAGAGAAAGCCCAACATTTTTAAACTTTCTATTAGAGATATAAGGGCTTGGAGTCAGATACAAACATAGAAAATTTCACAGAGAATTTGACAGAATGTATCTATATATCTATATAATACAGTGTTTCAATAGAGAATGTCAAGATTACCTGAGAACAAAAGCTATCGGCTATATGACATAGTGATCCGATCCGTTCGATTTCGATAAAGATGCTGATCGAAACAAAAAGTCGGAACTGTCAGAAATTTGCGACTAGCTGACATACAGACGGACAGACTATATCAGCCCAGCTTAGTGGCTACTGATCGAGAATATATAAACTTAATATCATATTATTTCTCGCCTTACAGTGGCTTACGCTTACCCGAGTACATCATTTGGCTTCTTTAGTCTGTGAATATGAATTTATAAAATAAATGCTTTGCTTTTGGCTCAAGACAATTTTACGGAATAGATATATGTGAATACTTTTCTATAGTTGGCGATTTGTATTCAACTAGAGAAGTTGGTCGACTGAGGCTCAATGTTCGTCACAGTTTGGAAAGTTATTTCCATGGCTTGACAACAATTACGAAACAACTTGATAGAAAGATAAATGAGTATATGCACTGATCGACTAGGTGTATGCTCTATAAACAGCGCTAGGTAGTCCATCGTATGATATAATAATTTTTAAACTTTCTTTTCAAGTTTTACATAATTTAATTTAAGTTTTCCTTACCTATTCATAAATCTTCTCGCCATACAGCCCATAAAAAAAGCTGGAGCGAATGCCTAAGAATATGCTGCACTTATGTTGTCCATTGATACATTCTAAATATTCAGCTCTGGCCTGAGCTGCTGTTTAGCATAAGACTATTTGTGAGGAAATTAAAATTTGATGAATTATTTATATGGCCCATCATGACATATGCAGGAAAAGCCGAGGAGCAAAGAAAGGCAAAGATTTTCGTTAAAACTGATATGAATAAGCGATTGCAATTAGTTTAATTTCGAACTGTAATAGCTCCTAATGTCTGAAAACCCATTTGTGCTGCACACATGAAACATAATTAAATCATATGCAGAGTAGTCGCCGGGTTGAAGTGTAGTCACAGCTGGCAACCCTGTCGACGCCATTTGGCTGAGGAAATGGGTTGAATGCGGTGCAGGAAAACTGTAGGAAAATGGGTTTGCAGCAGCTCGCACACGCAAATGAATCGAAATGCAACTGAAATATTGAGATTGGCATTTGTTGCAAGTTGAAAGTCGACGGCAGTTGTTGCCGATGCGGGGGCAGGGGGCACTTAGTCGCTATCTGTTGGCCCGGCGAACTTCTCAATCTTGGGCAGAGCAAATCAAATTAACGCTCTTTCGGAAAATGTGAAAAACTGTGCTTCTCTCAATTAATAATAAATATAAAATAACAACAACACGCTTGACAATGCACTTGATCTATAGAAATTGTCAAGAAATTGTCCAAGAATTTGTACTATATATTTATGTATATATATAGAGTATTTATCAGTCTACCATATCATGCCTTGGCTTCCTTAAGTTCTTGATAACTCTTTAAGTTGTTGCATTGCTTTCAGCTGCGGTTGTTCTTTATTCATTTGTATATTGTTTTCACAGTAGATCAAGTATCATCGAATTTTGAACCTATTTTGACTCATTAATTCTTATAAAATAAGGAACATTCCTGGTAGCGTAGCTGTCTTAAACTACTTTACTCTTTCACTATCTCAACTGCAATATGCATAAGACGCCTGTAAACATTAATTAAACTTTGTGAAAATCGCATAGAGAGGCGATATTTGACGCAGACAGCAGAAAAGCTGGTCACACTCACTATACAGATGCGACATTTAAGCTGAAGTCTGTGCTTTAAAAACTTTTTCCCGCAATTTCTGTTAACCAAATTTGTAATTCAAATGCCGTAAACTGAGCCACGCCCCTGGCAGCGTCGCGCGTATCTAATTAAACGTGAAAAGCCTTGACCTTTGAACCAAGTTAAAGATAAACAAAAAAGGCAAAAGAAAGCAGAAAACAAACAAAGTGGCGCCGCAGCCGCCAAATATTGAAGGGGCGGCAAATCGAAGACAGGAAGTGAAATATTTGCGTTGACAACGCTCGCACAATATGTTTTTACATGTGTTCGGGTCTGTTCAACTGTGTGGCACAACATAGCCGTGTGGCAGCCCCTACACCAAGTTCAGCTCAAGGGTTGGCGCTGGGACAAAGGGGTGGGGGGGCGGCTGGGGCGAGCGGAGGATGGGGTTAGGCATCGAGTTGTTGTTTCAAATGGCGTTATTGTTGCTGTTACAATTGTTCGTAAACGCAATTTCATTTGGCCTGCACACTGCGATGTTGCTAAAACTCACGATGATAATGATGATGATGATGTTGTGGATGATGTGGATGATGATGATAATATGGAAGACTCCCCCACTTGAATAGCACATACGAGTGCTGCAGCTGGAGTGTGAATCATTTCCGTTTGAATTTGGTTCATTGCATGATTTTCACATTAAACGCGAGTCGTGGCAGCAATGCCAAAGCAGGGAACGAGGTGTAGGTGTGAGTGTGGGGGGAATGCGGTGGCAGGGGCGGGGGCGGTATAGTTTACTCAGTCAGCTCCTTGGGCTGCTGACTCCTGGAGCTGCGCTTGGCTGACTGTCTGCTCGAGCCCTGGTCGCGCTCTTCTGCTTGATTGTGTTTTCCTTAACTTATTTTCAAGCGCAATTATTGACGTGTGCCCCTCCAATAATAATAACAATGACAGCAGCAGCAGCAGCAGCAGCAATAATAGCAAATGATGATAATGATGTTGCTGCTGCTGCTGCTGATGATGATGATGATGATGATGATGTTGCTGATGTTAAAGTTTTCTGTATTGATATTTTAGCTGTATTTCTTGGCGAAATGCTTTGCGCTCGAACGGCTTAAACAGCTTTATAATTGGCCTCGCACTGGCGGAAAAGGAAGCGCTCATCAAGTCCCTTAACAACAACATTTACACATACGCACACACACACAGGTACACACACACGCACACGCATGCACACCCTCACATGTCTATAATAACAGCATTTACTTATTATTCAAGCTGCGAGCAGAACTCGAAACTGAAACTGAAAATGGAATTGGAACTCGAACTGGAACTGGGCCGGGTTCGAAGTCGGCGTCACGGCCGAAGACGCAGCCGGGAATAGGAAGGGGCAAGGGAGCGGGCACGGGCACGGGCAGGGGAACGGGGACACGGGGACACGGGTGTCTAAATAAAAGTATCAACAACGAAACTCAATTTGAAACAAAAACAACAGCGACAAAAGCGAAATCGCGTTTTATACAAAGAATAAAAACAACAACAAAAACAAATGTAAATACAAATACAAATCTATATATATACATATGCACAAATACACAAATAAGTGCCACAACAGGCGCTAAAACATAAATACACAGAAAAAAAACAACAGCAGGAACTAAAATATTTAAAAATTTTCTATTGAAGTGCACGAAACAAACAAAAAATGAATAAACCACAATTTTCTTAAGCCGAAACTTGAATGCCCTGACATTCACAATCTATTTTAAAATAAAATAAAACAAAATAATAATAATTATGACGAAACTTTAACATCCGGTCCTAAATTAGGTATAAAAAAAAAAAAAAAAACAAACATATTAAATCAAATAACAATAATTATTCCCAGACTTCAAAAATTCAAATATATTAAAAAAAAAAAATAAAAATAAAACAATATTTTTTATGGCTAAAATTAAAATCTTACAAAAAAAATATACAAGAAATCCTCTGTTTTTATTTAAATTCTTTGTGCTGTTTTTGCTGTTATACTGTATATAATATAAATATATGTATATGAAATATACTCACTTGACTAACTTTTAAAAGAAAACTGCCTGGAAAATCGAAATACATAGGTAAAATTCGAAGACAGCACTAAAAATCAAGTGGCTATGCATACAATAATTTTAATTTCGACATACATAGCACTATAACTATATTATACATATGAATATAGTAACACGATTTTGCTAATTCCATATAACTGAAGATCCCGTTAATTATGCCTATAGCGACGAAATACCTCATTCCGCCACTTTATAGGTACCCTAAATGTTCAGATATATCAGCATTGTGACACCACATATCTGATACGAAAATCAACAAGACCCTCTGCTTAGGATGTGTAAAAAAACCTCTTAAAAAGAGAAATGAAAATGAACTGGGGAAATAACTCAAGAAAAAACGGAAGCGCAAAGCGTTTCCGATTAGTTCCCTTATTTTTCATTCTTTTCTTTTTTTGGGAAAGAATTTAGCCAGTTATTTAGCGTTTGTTACCGTGGGCTCAGGTGCGCCAAAAAGGTTAAACGAACAAATGTGCTGCTTTTTATTTGAAATTGTATTTTTTTTGTATTTTTTAGCTTCATTTAAATACCTTCAAATGGGCATAACTAACTATATTTCCCTCTTTCGCTCTGTCTGTCTCTCTCTCTCTCTCTATCTCTTTGTATATCTCCCCGATCCTACTTCCCACCAGACTTCTCGCAACCTTCTTTGCTTTCTTACTATTATTATTATTATTCTTAATGCGCTGCATTTGCTGAACGCTTTCGTCCCACTGTGCTCTCTGATCGTCAACGGCGCTTGTATCGTTGTCGGCTGTCAACGATGCTCGCAGGCCGCAGCCAGAACAACAAGATGAACAAGAACAAGAACAACAACTGCAGTAGCAGCGAACAACTGTAATCATAACACCGTTAAAGAGGCAGAACATAAACAAAAGCAGCAACAACAACAACGACAGCGCCGCATCGTAAAATACGCCCAAAAAAAAAAAAAAAACAATTAAATGCAGCGAACGCTTAAGAGGAGCAGCTGAACGACGTCCATATACCCTATTAAACACGTTGTAGCGTGTGTGTGTTTGTGTCTGTGTGTGCTGATAAAGCTTATGTAAAGCTGTAAAAAAAATAAGTATGTATTTCTTTTTGGGTTTTTTTTGCTTTTTCAAAACATTTTTCAACAATTTTCAATGATGTGAGGCAATAAAAGAAGTTTTGTTAATTTAAAAACTAATATACCCGCTTTCTAGGAAATAAATTCTTGCAGTCAACATCGTGCGTTCCACAATTTTGAAGTGCAGCAATTAGAGCACACGCTAACGATCTCGCTCTCATTACCCACCTCGACCCCTCCCCCTGGTCTATACTCGGCGCGCGCTCTTTCGCTCTCTTTTTTTCGTCGGATCGGTAGCGCCCACCCAACATTGAAAGAGGCACGTTTCACTGGAAGCAGCATTCGCTGGCGGCTTTACGCGCTTCCGCTAGCGACAGGGCGCGGAAACAGCCGCCACGCAACGTTGTCATCAATTGAAGGCCGAACGCCAATCTCTCAATCGCTCTCTCCCACTGTTGCATCCTGTCTCCCTCACTCCCACACTTGGCTGGCTTATCGTTTCGGCTCATTGGCATTTGAAGCGTCTCGTGTTTCCGTCTTCGTTTCTGTCTTCGTCTTCGTCTTCGTCAATGCTGCTGCTAAGTAAGTAATCCCAATCCCCTGTGCCCAATCTCTGGCAAAATGCACATAAATTCGTTTTTAGGCGCTGGACCGATCACACCAAGCACACACACACACACACACACACCGCAGACACAGACACGCACACGCACACGCACACGGCATGCACGTGTGTTGTGTGTTCTTGCCATTCTCTTGGTTTCATTCCCATTCATTCAATGCTTCATTGCTGTGGTAATTGCTTCCAAATGCTTAAATGCTTTTATTGTTGCTGCTGTTTGCTGTTGTTGTTGTTGTTGTTGTTGCCGCTGCCTCAATTTCAATCTGCGGCAGTTGCCTCGTCTGCCACTCAGTTTCAGTTTCTTTCAAGTTGTTGTTGTTGTTCCATGTCCAACATGTGTCGTCGTCATTGATTTGTCGTTGATGGGCGGCTCTTGTTGCTGCCAACGAAAAGGGAATGGGAAATGGGGAAATAGGGAATGCTGGCAAGATAGGCTGGGGATAGGCTGGGTATTGGGCATTTGGTAGGTGAGGCGTTTTGGGGGGGGGCGGCATGTGGCACGGTCGCTGCAACGACTACGTCCAAGAAAACTATTGACATTTGCCTGTCACAACGCCGCATCCGCCACACATATGCCGCATGGCAAGCCATTCATATCGAGTGGTGGATTGAGTGGGGAGTGGGGAGGGGGGAGGGGGAGGGGAGGTGCGACCCTCGTGATTTTTAGGGGGGCGTTGCTCGTAAATTTTGTTTGGGGGCCCCTCAAACAATTTGGGCATGAAAACAATTTGCACATGGAAGGCTGTGGGTAACAGACACGCATGAGGGGCAACTTGTAGCTGGCATAGAGGGTGAAGAGGGGCGGGGGAGGGGGGGGGGAGGTGTCTGAGGTAACTGAGATGTGCAGAGCTGGGCCAACTTGCATTCTGGGCCACTCGAAGCGTTTTAATTATGAGGCGGCAACTGTTTGCCGTTGTTATTGTTGTTTTGTTTTCTCTCTTTCTCATTGTTGTTGCTGCTGCTGCTGTTGTTGTTGTCAGCTTGTGCTTTCGTTCTTTGTTCTTCGCTGTTCGCTTCTTCTCTCTTTTTTTTTTTATTGTAATATCTTTGCTCTCAGCACATTGTGCCAATTTTTGCATGCGCATTTTATTCAAATTTTTAACCTCATTCACAATCAGTAAATTTGTTTAACAGCAACAATCTCAAGTTGCATTGTCAATAGTTCCTCGAACCGATTTGAGGGCGTCTCCATGTGCTGTGTCACGGTTGTGTGAATCAGTCACTTCCAGTTGAGAGAAACTCGCCGCGATCGTTCGCCTCGACTGTGACTGATCACAGGGAGTCACAGTCTAGACAGATGCCTGACAACTCTAGAGTATATTAATCACTGTGATATCCCAGTAAACTCTAGAGAGTACGATAAAGGTGAATCACTGTGATCACAGTAAGTGCTTATGATCACAATCAGTCACCGCCGTGAGATATATCACCATTTATAAAAGTGAAACACTTTGATCAGAGTAAGTACAAATGATCACAGGTTGTCACAGCCGTGGAAAAACTAGAGTCTACGGTCAATGTGAATCTAAGTATATCAGTGAATACAGCATATGAATCACTGAATCACTGATGGAATGATCACAGTAAGTGCGAACGATCACAGGAGCTCCAGAGTATATGATAAAATTGAATCCCTGTTCTAGTGATCACGGTAAGCACAAATGATCAAAGGGAACTCTAGAATATATGATAGGCACTCTCATAGTTAGGATCATAGTAGATCACAGTTTGAGTCATTACCTGGAAGCTTTATATATACTCTAATATGATCCCAGTTAGTGTGAATAATCACAGGGCGTCAAACCCCTAAATGAACCCTGGACACACTTGTGTCTATGCTCACAGTGGATCACTGTTTAAGTGATCACAGGAAGTCAATGAAATACCGGAGAGAATAACATACCGGAGTGCTTGATCACAGTAAGCTCGAATGATCACAGGGCGTCACAGCCATGAATGCTCTCTTGGAACTCTCATGTGTAGGATCATAGTGTGTCACTGTTTAAGTGATCACAGCAAATGTGAGGAAGTGTATCCACAGTCGTGAATGGTCACAGGGCGTTTGTTTAAAGAATTAATATTTGGCTTGAACATCAGTCATTGTTTTATTTATTTTTTTTAAATTTTCGAAAGAAAACGAAAATATTTGTAATTAAAGCATAAAAGTCTATAACTACGGCTCAGAGAAAAGCCAGACGAATAGCATAATTTTAAAGAAATGCTGAGTGGGACTGTTCCATTAAGAAAAACACAAAAAATAATTATAAAAAACAGTAAATAATATAACAATTAAATTATATGCTAGCATTGAGGCCTTCAGCTCAGTTTTTGTAATTTTGTTTTATATTCAGCGCAAGTTTTGTGCTGTGTTCTTTATTTTAGTGTACTTTTTAACCGTTACTGACGCAGCTAATCCATAGTCAATAAGTTAAGTATTTAACTGGTCAGAAGAAGACTTCTCCAAGTGTGACCCTAATGGATTTCAGCTTGAGTCAACTGTTCCCGTCTCGCTGTGCCAGTTGCATGCAGTTTGTGTGCCAGGCACCATTCCCATATAACACTTTCACAGCGGGCGATCGACCATCGATGGGCGCCCCCCCCCCCCTTCCCCTCTTCTCGTTCTCTCTGACCCACCTCCTCCACCACAATGTAGTAGAGGGGAGCTGCTGCCGCCGCTGTTGCTGTCACTTTGGTAGCTTCCGGCTGCTGTTTGCTGCATCTGCTGCCCACCAATCAAGAGCGAATG
This sequence comes from Drosophila montana, assembly GCF_035044405.1. Taxonomy (NCBI): domain Eukaryota; kingdom Metazoa; phylum Arthropoda; class Insecta; order Diptera; family Drosophilidae; genus Drosophila; species Drosophila montana. Next base: position 1,110,030 of record NW_026996772.1, read on the forward strand.
CGTGGGTGTGTGAAACAGGGGAGCTGTGAGGTAGACGGCGGGGCATGGGCTAATTTATGCTTGTATATAATATCACTTAAGCCTGCCCGCGCTGCTGGTTGATATTTATAAAGAGACGCTGTTAGGGGCCAGCGCAGCGCTTATGTTATCCTTAACAGACGCAGCGACTGCAAACAAGCTGCCGTTGGCGTCAGCCAGCCAACAACGAGCCCGAGCGTCCGAGAGCCCGAGAGGCCCGGAGCACGAGAGCACGAGGGCACGAAGACAACGACCTGGTTTTGCAAAAGGAATCGTCCCGTTCGCTGTTATCGTTCGTTAGTCGCTTCGTCTCGCTTCGTGTTCGCTTTTTAGTACACACTGAGAGCGACAATGCGACAGCGTCGTTTCTTTCTTATTTTTTGTTGTTGTTTTTGTTTTAGTAACAGCAGCAGCAGCAGCAGCAGCAACGAATGCGCGCACGCGACGGCAATGCTGGGAACAGTTTTCTGCAATGCGCTACGCGTGCCAACGCCTGTTGCTGTTAACGCTGGCGTCGCTGTTGCTGTCGCTGCCGCTGCCGCTGCCGCTGCCTCTGTCGCTGGCATGCCGAAACTCGCTCTTGGACGCGGCAGCAAAGCGCGTGAAACATGTTTTAGTACGTGTTCCGCCGTGTTAGCAAACAGTCGTGTCGCCCCAACGAGCCCAACGGACACGCTGTGTTGTGACTGTGACTCCGACTCCGACTAGCGACTGTTAAACATCGTTTGTGGACGCCCGGAAAACTATAGCCGGACGGCCAGCAGCAGCAGTAAAACGACAACAGAGCGTCGCGTACCGTCAACCCCGCCACTTCCGTCAGTTGGTCACAAATCGAAAAACACGTTAAATACTTGAGAGTAATTATACAAATCGGTAAATATATATATATATATATATATATATATAGACATATATGTATATATGATATATGGAAATGTGGCTAAAACGGTCTCAAAGCAAATCTCGACGCGTTTTTGTTGCCATTTTTTTTGCAAGTGCTGGTTTTTGTTGTCGTAGGTTCAAATAACTAAAGTTTACAAACAAAGCCCCTGTCCCCACCAAAAATAAAAAAATTATAATAATAATTAAATATATAAATATTATATATGCCAGCAGGATTCTATACAAAGTGAATTTTCTTGCAATTTCAAAGTCAATTTTGGTGCAATTATTTAGCGTGATAAAAGCTAAGAAACATATCTGTTTTTTTGTTCTTGTGTGTGTGTGTGTGCGTGTGCGTGTGTGTGTGTTTGTGCAGCTTCCTGTGCAACCGGTCCGCGGGCTCTGGCTCTGGCTCCGGCTCTGGCTCTGGCCCAGGCGACAAGTAACAAGCTGCCACAAGACGCAGCAGCTCGCGCTGCACCTGCAACACGCAAAAATAATACAACAACAAAATCTCAAATAAAAGCAGCCACAAAAAAAAATTGTATTTAAAAAAAAAACCGAGCGCAGAAAAACCCGTTTTTTGCGGAAAGCTGCTAAACTCGAACAGGCAACAAAACAAGCCGCAGGCAGGCCCAAGGCCGCAACAACAACAACAACAACAACACCAACAACAACAACACTAACAGCAAAGACGACAACGAAGACACACAACAAAAGCCACAACAACAACAAGAAAATTGTGTCTTGTGCGCGCATTTTTCCTGCTGCAACTTTGCTGGCGCTTTTCACGCTGCTGCTGCCCAAATTGTGGACATTTTCTTTATGGTAAGTTATTTATATTTAAGACAGACTTAAGTGGCAGTCCGCAGCGAGTGGTGCTTAAAGCCTGGGCAGCGCGGGGCGGCGGCAAGAGGCAGGCTATTAGTTAAGCGCTGCGATGCGCTGCGCTGAAAAGTATGCTACACTTTTTTTCAGCTGCCGCAAGCTGTGCATGTGTGTGTGTGTGTGTGTGTTTTCTTTTGTTGTTTATCAATTGCAGCTGTCAATTAATACATCAGCTATAACTAATTTGAACTCCCCTCACATTTGCATGCATTTTAATGAAATTATATTTAAGCTGCCCAACAAAGGGTTAAACAGCTCAGCAGCAGCTTCCAACTCAAATTATCCTATTAGCCTACTGAGCATGTGTCCAATAGGAATATAGCAGTGTGTGCGCGTGTGTGTGCGTGTGTTTGCGCGTGTGTGTGTCTGCATATTTGTGTGTGTGCAATTGATTGTTATGCTCAGCCGATTGGTGTTAATTTCTGATGCACTCCAATTGAACTCGAAGCTGTTGATGCAGCTTGATAATCTGATTGGACTCTAATGAGATTAGATGCAGCTGACGTACTCCAAGTGCATTTACCAATTGGCTTCCACATGCTGCTCGTAGTTCTAATTAGAATGTGTGCACTTTTTTTGGGGGGGAAATTCATAAAGCGAAATTTGGAACATTTTCAAAAATATACAAGCTAAATTGCCAATTGGACTAACTTTTCTGGTTGGATTTCTATGATGGTGCAGTATTTATGCTGACAAATGCAAAGTAATATAATTAAAAAATAATTTATTAATTTAACCAATAATTTTATATAGCCTTTAGTCCAATTGGAACTAACTGTTGTAAATTGAGCCCAAGTCTGAGAAGAATCTTACTATTTATTCAAAATTGAGAGCTTCAGTTAAAAGCTCCGCTCTATTTAAATATCTTATTGCAAATCTGATTTCTAGATAATAGCAAGAATATTTAACTTTCAGCCTTGCAAAGATAAATATAAAGAAATATCTACCTTAAGATAATTTGCATATTCAAGTGAAATAACTTAAGTACATATCTTAAGATAATTCATATATTCAAATGAATTATCTTTAGGTAACTATCTTAAGATAGTTCGTATATGAAGTCACTATCTATATATAAGATAATTCGCATATTCAAGAGAATTATGTTAAGTACAAATCTTAAGATAGTTCGTATATTCATGAGAATAAACTTAAGTTAAATGCAGAACAGCTTCTTGTTCTAGTTAACAAATACCCTACATATATCTAATTGGCATAAACAGAGAGTTGCATTTCTTATAGATTTGATTTGCCACTCATGGCAAAAGTATGTCAGCTTATTTGTGGAACTCTGCACTTTTTGCCAAAAGCGAAACAAAGCTTTTCAAAAATTTTCCATCTGCCAAGTTGGCTGGCTCGTGCGTCGGCTTAGACGAACGTGTTGCGTTTAGACACATTTTTGCAGCAAGTTTCTCGCCGTGCTGCAAAATCGAATGCTGCAATTTGCGCCCCAATCGAATTGGCCAACTTTTATATTTTGCATTTCAAATTTTTTTTCTCTTTTTTCCTTTTGGCCAATTGTCTATGACAAAGTTGGTTTTTGTTACTGCTGCTGCTGCTGCTGCTGCTGCTGCTTTTGGCTGTGGTTGTTGTTGTTGGCCCAATAGAAAGCCCCGCTGCCAATCAAATTTGCGTGTCTTATCCGCCACCGCCCACGCCTGCGCCACCCCCCCCCCCTCCACCCCTCTGGCTTTTAACTATGCGCGCACAGAATGTGGCTTAGACCACAACAAAGCAGCGCTGCCTGGTTAAAAGGGGGGCAGTGGGCGTGGCGGCAGCTAGAGCAAAACAAAAAAAAAACAACCAACTACGAAATATTTTTTTTATTTTGTTTTTAAAAGCACTGAAAATGCCTTTCAAGTGCGCTCGCAGCTGGCACACATTTAATAGACAGATTCGCCAGATATATGTATATATGCACATATCTTTATATATATGTGTGTATATATGTATATAGTTAAAGCTTCTCTAAATGTTTTTGTGCATCGACAAGTTTTATAAACTCAAAAGCATCCAATTGCCTTTAGGCCAAACTAAAACCGATCAACCACAGTTGATGGTGTAAACATCGCATTACACTGACTGACAGATACCCTATGCCTAGTATAAGCGCCCACAAAGCATTTGGCTTAGAGCTTTTATTGAGTCGGATGTTGCAAGTAGTTGTGGCAACAATTGTTTTTTGGCCACATCCCCAAATCTTTGGCCAGCAAATTTCTGGCACACAACTGTAGGGTATTGGGCAGCCTATTAAATTATTTATTTAAGTAGGTGCTTAAGAGTGATCTATAAGGCATTCTAAATATTTGATAATTACAAATATGTCATATTATTATTAGTAGATATAACAAACAATTTACGAAAAATCAAACAAGCTTGAGTATATAAAAAATTAAGAAACTTCCGAGTGCTTAAAAAAATGTGCCACATTTGCACTTCATAATCGCAATACCGCGGAACACTGGAATGTGAAACGCGCGGCATGGAATGAGGGAACGCGATGGCAAGCGGAACGTGCACAAACTTTTCTAATCAAATTAACAGAGAATTTTAATCTGTTGCGTCTGTCTGTCAGTTGTTGTTGTTGTTGTTGGTAGCTGGGCAACAACAATAAGTGAAAATTATCAAAGTCAATTATGTAGCAACATAAACCAAGTGCGCAAAAGAAGCTAGCACACACACACGCACACACACACACACACACACACACACGCACGCACAGGCAGACTAGCAAAGCATAAATAATGCTCATCATTTGTTGCTATATTTGGCCAAGCAGCGCGAATGGCAAAACTTTTGCCATAGCCGCAACGATTTAAAGTGCGCCACACACACATACGCATAGCACACACTCTCACACACACACACACACACACACACACACACATGCCAGCTGACCTTGGAGTCCTTGCGATCTGTCGGTTTGAGCGTTGAGCATCGCCATTTGCCGCTGGCATCATATTTATTTATATAAATACAAACGCAAAAAGTTCCTGCATAAAACTGAATTACCGGAAATTGGCCAAAAGCAGCAGCAGCAACAACAACAACAACAGCAAAACGAAATGCGAACAGCATAAAGTAGGTGGCCAAAAAGTTTTTACCTACTTTTCGCTCGTCTGCCTTGCTCTCTCCCTCTCGCTCACCCTCTCCCTCTCTCTCTCTCTCTTGCTTGCTATACACTTGCAGCGGCTAGCACACTTTCGACACGTAATATGTAACGCATTGCAGAATATGTCTTCGGGGATACAAAAACACACACACACATATACACACACATATATATTTACTTAATCAGAACAAGCTGCGCCTGGTTATGCTAATAAGAAACAAAACGACATTCATACACATACAAACATATATATGTACATGGTGTATTTGACGCTTGCATGTCCGTCCGCCAGAGTATTTAAACTTTGCCATTGCAAATATAACGGCACTTGTCTTGTTTTTTTTATATGTTTTTGATTTTGCCATTTTATTTTTTTTTTTCTTTTGCTGTTTATTTTTATTATTTTATATTCGGTATTCGGGCGTAAATAGACAAAAAACACACAAACTAAAGGCGCAGCGTGTGAAGCAAATAAAAGGCAAGAAACTAGCGCAAAAAACTTTTGTCAAAGCGGCCAGCCAAGCAGACGTCAGCTCAACGACTGAGACAGACAGACCGAGGCAGGCAGACAGACAGCGTGAGCGAGAGTGAGCGAGTGAGCACAGCATAGAAGTAGAAGAAGAAATGGAATGGCCAAGATGGCCTGGCACAACAATGCAATGCTAACTAACAGCGCGAGGCTGAGCAAAAGGCGCATTAAAGCAGCGACAAAGAGCTAAACGAGTGAGTCAGTGAGTGAGAGAGAGAGAGAGAGAGAGAGAGAGAGAGAGGGGAGACAGAGCGTTCGAGCGTGCCTAACGAAAGGGAGTTGCAAAAGAGAACCGAAAAAGAGAACGCCAGGCAGGCTAACAGTTGATTGTAAAGACAGTTCCACTTGAAGCCTTACACCACCCTTACCCGCCCCCACCACCCCTCTCCCGACACCAAAGACGGACCAGCACAAAAAAAAGGTAGCATTGCTACAGTTGAGGGCAGCCTCAAAGGCAAACGGCTAGCGACAGGAATGTGTGAGGGCGGTGCGGGGGGAGGTTGGTTGCTTGGTTGTCTTACATAAAATTGCAATTTCTTAAATTTGGTCAAAATGTACGTGTTAACATTTCAATAGACAAAAGTTTACTTTTGAGAGCACAAGCTAAACAAAATAAATGTTTTGATATGCCTGGAAAATATGCATAAATATTTGAGCGCAAATAAACAATAGACAGACAGACCTGAAGATGCCACGCATTTTAATTATTTATTTTGGCAAATAGATAGTCAAAGAAATTAAGAGATCAGTTTTCTTTTTAAATTTTAAAAAATACATTCAAGAAGTAAATTTAGGAAAAATATATTATTATTGAAAACTTCAGCTAAGAACATATTTAATTTAAAATATTTAGTATGTTTTTTAGTCTTTTTTTCTCAAATGAAATATAGGTTATATAAGCTGAAGTTAGGTTATGTATGGTTGGGTTAGGTTAGGTTAGGTTAGGTTAGGTAAGGTTAGGATAGGTTAGGTTAGGATAGGTAAGGTTAAGATAGGTAACATTAAGTTAGGTTATGTAAGCTTGAGTTAGGATAGGTTGGGTAAGGTACAGTTAAGTTGGGTTATGTAAGGTTAAGTTAGGTTAGGTACGCTTCAAATACAAATATCATGTAATATTTACTGATAAGTTATTCCACAAGCCATTAAATATTATTAAGCTAGAACAATTTAAGCAATTCAAAATAAATTTATAATAAATATGCGTTAAAAATTATTCTTGAAATGTGTCTCTGCCCAAAAATATTTATACATTTATTTTGTTTTTACATATTTAAATAATTTTCACACTGCTAAGCATTGCAATCTAAGCTGTATTTGGTAAATTCCTAAGTGTGTGATTGTGTTTAAACAACCGTGAAATACATGTGCGTAAATATGAATATGTTTATTTACATTAAAACTGAGTTCGAAATGTTTGAGTATTTAATTAAATGAAGTGCTTTGTTGCTGCCAAAGCCAAAGCCAAGGATCTGGCTCTTGGCCGGGCCAACTAACTATCGCATTCTCTAGTCAAATAAGCTGCTGCATACTCAAATTTAAGTCTTAAGCTGCTCACTTGAGCTGCAAGTCGCAAATCTTGAGATATATATACGAGTTTATATATGTATGTTAGAGTATAGTATGCTATAAAAGAGCACTTGCCCCATGCAGCTGCCCCCACCAGATCCAGCTCGAGTTGAGTTTTATGAAGTTTTAGCTGAAGTAGACAATGTCCCCGGGTCCAGGCTGACCAAAACTTTCGCCTAACTAAGCGACCATATATATATATATGAGCATATATATATATATGTTTATATATATATACCTTGTAGCTGTTGCAGTTTGTAGGTCACGGACTCGGGGTTGCAAGCTTTGCTGCTGTATAGGCGCGTTGGCCATATAAACAATGTCAAACCAAGCAAACCAACAACACGACGACAAACTTTTCTAATCTAAAAAAGCACAAAGCCAAACATACAGCTATAGAAACCGAACAACAACAACAAGAACAAGTATAAAAGTAAAAAAAAATGAAGTGTTAAAAACAGCGGATGAAAGAGACAGCAAGCAAAGCCAGTATAAAATAAAATTATGCCATTAAATTTTCATGTCAATTTCAAACAAAAATATCAGAGCCAAAAAAACAGCACGAGCAAAGATTCAACAACAAACGACTACGTTTAGCCGACGTTACAATACCCTGATAGAAATAACAACCAATCACAACTATAGACAAAAAAGTAGTCGTTCAATCAGTCAGTCAATCAATCAATCAATTAATTAATTAGTTAGTTTGTCAGCCAGCCGTCAGTCAGTCAGTCTGTCAATCAGTAAGTTAATCAGTGACTCAATTCTTCAATCAATAGCTCAGTCAATCAGTGAGTTAATCAGTCAGTCAACCAGTCAGTCGTTCAGTCACTCAGCCAGTCATTCAATCAATCAGGCAATCAGCCAGTCAGTCAGTCAGCTAGTCAGTCAATCAGTCTATCAGTCATTCAGTTAGTCAATCAGTAAGTCAATCCGTCACTCAATCCGCAAGTCAGTCTTTCCTTCAGTCAGTCAGGACAAAGATGAATGATATATGAATGATATAGATGTACAGATGCATGAATAAATGATAGATAGATATAGATGTATGAATAAGGAATGATAAAAGGGAAAATCTCTGAAATGCTGTGTTGCATGCTTGATTGGTTAGCGGCAATGCCCTTCATCAGCAGTGTATGAGTACTTAGGAAAAATGCGCAGCTCGGCAAATGCTGCTGTCGCATTGTGAGCGAACAGTTGTAGGCGTACGTGGGCGGAGGGCAGTGACACGCCCACTTTGCTAGTAAGGCAGGTGTCAAAAGCAAACGGCAATTAAATTGAGCGCCAAAGATGAAGGAACAAAGCAAAGGAGTATAGATACATATACATATATATGTACGTATGTATGATATGTATGTATCTATATGTAAATATATATATATATATGTGTGTGTGTGTGTGTGTGTGTGTGTGTGTGTGTGCGTGTGTGTTATGCAGCACACTAATGTAAATCAGTTGGGAATGCAAAATGATATTCCGCATTCTGCCATAAACATATGTGTGTGCATAGTTTCTCACGCACACACACACACACACTTACGCACACACGTCGAGCGACTTAGTAGCTTTCCACGTGTTATTATGTCCAAGACCTTGTGATTGATTATTATGCTAAGTGTTTATGTTTGGTTATTTGATAGATGGAAAAGTAGCTGTGCGTATAGAGACTGAGATTGGGGGAAATTTGAGTGGCGGCAATTAGCTGTTAATGAAAGAGCTGAAAATAAATTTGATATGAAGTTAATTGATCCATATATGCCAAGCGCTTAATCATATTTGTTGCCATGGAAAGAAAACCCATAAGTGGACGACAAACGATATGTAATTAAAGGCGAGGTGACAAAGCAACGACAAAAGTAAAGGGTAAAATGTGTGTGAAGTACAGCTGAATGTCAATATTTATCGATTAACGAGTAGCTTAACTTGCTAATAGATAAAGAAAGATATCGCCCGATAAGCGTTTTCTAAAGTATTCAGTAGCTAAATAAAAGAAAGATTATCGTTCGATTAGTATTTCCCCAACTATCGAGTAGCTAAATTTGTTAATAGTTACCAGAATATATCATTCGATAAGCATTTCCCAAACTATCGAGTAGCTAAACTTTATAGATAAAGCTTAACTGTTGCATTGATAAAAATATCGATCGATAAGCATTTCCCAAACTATCGACTAGCTAAACTTTTGCATAGATAAAGATATCTTTTAATAAATATTACCTAATTTATCGAGTTTGCCAATCATTTCCCAAATTATCGACTAGCCAAACTTGTCATAGATAAATAAAGACATCGTTCGATAGGCATTTACTAAATTATCGAGTTCGATAAGCACTTTCTAAGTTCCTTCCGAGTTAAGTCGAACGAGTTTGTCTGTGAATTGCCGCTGCTTTCTGGGACATCTAGAAAGTTCCAATTTACTAAAATTCTCGCCTATCGATAACTATTTCGATAACATCGATAAATATCGATTTGGAAACAAGGCGAATATAAGAGCTAGCCATAGCAAATTTAGTATGAAGACTCTTGTGTGGCATACGCAAACTGAGGATAAAACACTCTTCGCATACATCTGTATTCATGTTGTGCTGAAGAAGATGCTTGGTAAAAATGTAAGACCCGACAAATTGGGAAGTTAGTTGGGCATTAGGCAGCATTTTCAGGTGCTTCAATTTTCTGGGTTTTCAGAAAGCATTTTGCATTCACAATTCGTGTTGTTGTTGCTGTTGTTGTTGTTGCTGTTGCATTGGCAATCACAATGCCTGCCTCGTCAGCATCGAGGCAAATGTGAACCAATGCAGCTGGCAAATTTTTTATAAGTTCCGCCCCAAACGAGGGCAGCCAATGCCACACCCCCAACGCCCCTGCCGCTGCACTCTGTGCAGATAATACAGATAGAATAGCATAACTATGGGCGCATTTTACCATTGTTGCACGTTGAAGGGTGGGGGGAAACGGGGGGGGGGGGGTTGGCTGCTTGAGGCAGCAAATTTCAAGCGGTTTCGGTAGTGACCTATAACCAACCCCCGCCCCCGCAGCCATGCCTGAGCCCAATCTAACGCCATGCCCCCGCATCTGGAGAGCGAGAACATTTTTGTGCTTCGCATCGTCTGATTTCTTTTGCGCTGCGCATTCGAATGACCTGCTCAATGTAGCACGCCCCCCTTCCAGTCTTAACAGCGCCCATCCACCCACACACTCGCATACAGACTCGCACACACTACTTAATAATTCAATTCATAGGCTCAGTCACGGGCTGAGCGTCGCATTTGCAGTCGCAGTCACGAATACCAAAAATGTTCGTTGCTGCCACAATCGCGCACTGGTCGCATCCTTGCCGCCGCTTGGGGCACAGACTCCAGACGGCCAGTTGCCGCCGCCAGGTTGGCTGTCCGCCTCGCCGCACTCAGGAAGTCGAGCTGCTGTTGTTGTTGCTTTTATTTTGGCCAAGAGCTGCGCACGCTTGGCTATTTCACCTGAGTGGGGCAGCCAAGGAAGCAAAACAAAAGCAGCAACAAAAAAAATCCACAACGAAATTGAGCAAAATATTTGTTGACTTTTATGTTGGATTTTTTCTTATTTTATTTTATTTGTTTTTTTTTTTTTGTTGTTGTTGTTGCTGTTTGCCTTCATTTGCATATAAAATTTTTATGCTGCGCCCGAGCGCGTTTATTTGCTTTAGCTTTGGCCAACGTACGGACTGAACTGCAGCCGCTATCAGCTGCCCCCCCCCCCCCCCTTCCCGTACCCCTCTTAGGTGTTCGCCCAACCGCTTGCTTGTTGCGCAACGCACACGCTGGGCTCGACGGACTTGCCACATTCATTTTGCGGTCATGTCTAATACAAATAAACGTGCCACACACATACACACACACACACACACACACACAGCGCAGTCGTACTTTAGGCCACGTTTGATGTTTCTGCAGGCAGCGACTCAATTTTCGGCCCGGCTCATGTTTTATTTTGCGCACATTATGGCAAATCATTTTATTTGATGTAAATAGCACGAAAGAATAACAAATACAAATAAAAAAACAAATAAAATCTTTAATGTCTTACAGGAAAGCAGATCCTAACTATTAGATCAATTGTATTAAGGTTCTTCTTCCTTTTAGATCTACAGAAATTTGTATGAACATAGAAGCAAATATAAATAGGCCAAACTGCCTCTTACTCTTAATCTCACTCTCTCCCGTTCTCTCTCTCTCTCTCTCTCGCTCTCTCCCTCCCTCTCTCTCTCTCTCTCTCTCTCTCTCTCTCTCTCTCTCTCTCTCTCTCTCTCTCTCTCTCTCTCTCTCTCTCTCTCTCTCTCTCTCTCTCTCTCTCTCTCTCCCTCTCTCTCCCTCTCTCTCTCTCTCTCTCTCTCTCTCTCTCTCTCTCTCTCTCTCTCTTTCTTTCTCTCTCTCTCTCCCTCTCTCTCTCTCCCTCTCTCTCTCTCCCTCTCTCTCTCTCCCTCTCTCTCTCCCTCTCTCTCTCTTTCTCTCTCTGTCTCTCTCTCTCTCTCTCCCTCTTCCTCTCTGTCTGTCTCTCTCTCCCCCACTCTCTCTCCCACACTCCCACACTTACTCCTTCCCTCATTCTCTCTCTTCTCTCCCTCTCACATTCCATTCCCTCTCGTATGCGATCGTTCTCACTTGCCTTTTTCCTCAAGCTCTCTTACTCGCTATAACTCCTTCTATCCGCTCCCTCCCTACACTCTCTCCCTTTCCCCATAAAAAGCACAAATGAAATTCATGAAAATCGCATAGAAAGGCGTTATGTGCAAGCATGTGCATGAGCGTGTCGACCAATCATTTTGCAAGCACTTTATATTGCGCGCTTATCAAAATACTTGTCATTGCTAAAGTTGTGTTATTTTGTGGTTATTTTAAGGGATGGCAAACTCGCTAAAGAATGTAATTACCCAACGTTTTCCGCATTCCAAGACCACCCAAAAAGAAGGAAAATGACTGCCCGCATCATCACATGCAGCCATTTAATTGGCTTATCACAAAGTGCTGCATACTTTGCGGCGCACAGAGTTTGATGAGTGTAAAGGCGTGTGGGTGTGTGTGTGTGTGTGCGCTTTTATTTATTTTTGGTGCTCTCGAGCCGCAAATCAAATTGCATGTGCACACAGCTTAACTAAGCCGCAACCAGCCACGCCCATGGCGATGGCCCAGCCGTGTGCGGGGCGGGGCGTCAAATGCGCCGCGCCTAAGCCATCAAAAAAGCGGGGTATTCGGTTTTACAACGTTAAGCAAATTAAATTTTGGCAACAAGGAAAAAAAAGCTGTTAAATGCTGGCAGCACACACACACACACACACAGCTATAAACGCCTAAACACATGTACACACGCACACACACACACACACACACACACACACTTAGCCATGTTAATTTAGTTATGCTTAAGTATTAAAAAGAGATTTTTGAGCTCATTGAGTCAAAAAACTTTGCGAGGCCGCAGCTTAAAAACTTTGCCACACAGCAAGGCAGACACACACAGAGAGAAAGAGCGACAGCGAGAGAGAGAGAGAGAGAGGACAGAGAGAGTGAAAGAGAAAGAGAGAGTCTTTCAGTCGCTGTCGTGAGGGCGTGCAGCTAGCTCAAACTATTTGGGAAATTTGTTTTAAGTTTGATTTAAATGATAACCAGCAGCCAAGCAACTTAAAACAGCTCTCTGTCTCTATCTCTCTCTCTCTCTCTCTCTCTCTTTGTCCCGCTCTCCCTCTTTCTCTTCCTCTCACTCTTGCTGCTGCTTTTTGGCAAATTAGTTGCCTGCATGGGCGCTGGCATTAAAATACTCATGCCTAGGCGAGAGCTGGTTGCAAATGTGCCAATTTTTAGACAGATTTTAACTGAGCCAACGTCAGTCTGACATACATTCATCCATTCAGTCAGTCACTCATTCATTCACTCATTCACTCATTCATTCATTCATTTATTCATTCATTCTTTCGCATAGTCGAGAGCTTGTGGTACGAGTTGAGTCTGCTTTTAAATCAATTTAAGCGCTTACAGACAGTTGAACCTTTTGTGCTCAACAATACAAAGCACTCACACACACACATGCACACACATACACACACACAGCCAACATAGATGTGCGCGTGAGCAGCTATGGTAGTCCTGCAATCGAAGCTTAGCTTGGCTTATTTATCGATCTTTTTTTTTTAACGCTTAAGCTTAAATATAAATTAAACTGTAGTTATTTAATTTATTTAATTTATATATATTATTTGTAATAATAATGATAATAATAATAATAATAATGTAATCGATAAATTTATCTGTTTGTATTTTTTTATATTTTATTCAAATTCATATATTTTGCGTATAAACTTGTAATTTTGTGCAATAAACAATACGAATTATTGTTGCATTAAGCAAAACGAATAATGGTATAAAATACATTTTTAACAACAAAACTTGAATCGATAACTTTATAAATTTATCGATAAGTGAAAAGTGAAAATAATATAAAATAGCTACACATCAAGCGGTATTGATTTCTATCGATTCTTGGAAGAAACACAGCCATGCAGATTTATCGATTGAACGTATTCTGTTAAATCGACTGTTTAAACTTAGAAATAAATTATGTAAAAAAAAATCAATTGCTTAAATGTAAGCACAATCGTTAAGTCTATAACTTAAGTGCAGAATTTAAGCACACAATCGTGGACACGAGCTCTCAGCTGTGTTCTGTGCTAATCCGGAGCATGTTGTGAAAACGCCACTTATCAACACTGCCCTAGTGGTCAATTTGAAACCGAAAAGGCTTCTCAGAACTGGTTTTTAGTGGAAATACCACTTACCATAACTGATTTAGTAGTAATTATGAAACCTTAAAGTCTCCTCAGAACTGTGCTTTGCTGAAAATGCCACTTATCAACACTGCTTCGGAAAATAATTCTCAGATCTGTTTTTGTTTGAATGGAAATGCCACTTGGCAACACTGCCTTAGTTTTCATTATGAAACCCAAAAGACTTCTCAGAACTGTTTTTATTTCAAGTAAACATACCACTTACCAACACTGCCAGCTTGCCATTAAACTTTAAAGGTTTCTAAGAACTGTTTTCACATTCTCTTTGATGCGCTTGGTAATTGAGGACGTTGCGCGCAGCAACAGCATTTTTGATACACACATTTTCTTTGGAACACCGAATTTTAGATAATTTCTATGAACGGTGCCTGCAGCAGCCCCCGGCTTAAGCCGAAGCGTTGCCCGCAGACGATGAACATCGTGAATGTCTGCTCACGAGCACATCTTTAAGAGACCAAAAAAAAAATAAATAAAAAAAAGAAAGAACAGAAAAAAGGGAAAATTTATGCAGACACTTAAATATGCCATAAAAATTATTATTTGAATTTCGCATCAATTCCTTGACATTTATTTTGGCTGGTCTTTCGGCTAAAAAGTTGGTCAGCAGCTGCTCGCTATGCACATGTGTGCGTGTATGCGTGTGTGTGTGTAAAATGGGGGCGTTTTTATTTTGTATGTTGTTTGTTAGTTTGCGGCTTTCAGTAGTTGTTTATAAATTCATATTCATTCGCAATCAGGGTCTGACTTTATTTTATTTTTACAAGCCGTAAACAAAAAAATGGTAGAATAAAAATCATTTAGTATGTATAAATAAAATGCATAAGCACACAAATACAACTACATGTGTGGGTATGTGAAGGCAGGCAGCTTCGCTTTCTGGGTAAGGGTATTCAAATTCTGTTGCGAAATGTGTAATAGGTAACTACATATATATATATATTTATAGTATATATATCAAGATATCTTGGTAAACAAAAAAGTTTTCCAAGCAAGAACTTAATGTTTGACCGATCGTTCCTATGGTAGCTACATATATGATATAGTAGTCCGATGTTAATTAGATTTGGCGTATTTCAGTATAATGAAACTATTAAATGCCGAGCTTGGTCAAGATATCTAGAATGACAAAACAAACTCGACTGTTGATGCTGATTCAGAATATATATCATCTATTGGTTCGGAGATGTCTTCTTCTATGCGTTACACATTTCATAAAAAAATACTTATAATACCCTTCACAAGGGTATAAAAAACTGTTGTGTGCAACACTTTTCTTAAGGCTTTGCGTAGCCTATGTAAATACCCAACACTTCCGACTTCGATAGCTGATAATGTTGTTAACTCTTTTTTTTAATGTTGTTTTATTATTGTTACTGCGCTGTGGGCCACAATATATGTTGTGTATAAACTATATGCAAACTCATTAAAACAAGCGACAACAACAACAACTGCACAACACGGGGCGAAGTTTATTTTTAAAAAACAACAACAAACCAAAACTAATTTTGTTGCAGGGCGTTAAACTCAATTCATAACAACAATTAAAGCAACAAAAATCGAAATGGCAAATGAAATTGTTGACATGCGTGTAGATCCATTATTATTGTTGTTGTTGTTGTTGTTGTTGTGGCAGTGGGCACCCGCAACAACAAAATAATTAAAATGCAAATCAAATGCCACAACGAAAAAAAAAACATAAATAAATAATTGCAACAACAAAAGCGCGAATGTGTCAAGATATATAACATATAAACAACAACAACAACAACAAAGGCAAACAAATGTAAAAATTAATAAAAAAAAAAAAAAAAACGAGAAGCTCACGCATTTAAGCAAATAAATGTTTTTCAATTTGTTGCGCGCTGGGCGTGGCAGCGGGCGCACGCCTGATGCTGTAATAAGCAGCGGCAGCAACAACTGTAGCAACCGGAAATGCGCCATTGTTAACGGCTCGCCGCCTGCCGCCTGCTGCATGCTGCATGCCGCATGCCGCATGCTGCCTGCCGCCTGGTGGCTGCGTCCATTTGAGCTGTCGCATAAGCGCGCTTAATATTTTACATGGCCACAGCAATAAAAACTCTATTATTATAAATATTTAACAATTGTGACAATTGTTGTTGGTACGCGACACGCTTAACGCTCATTGTCCTTGTTATCCTGCGCGGCAGCCAACAGCCGTTATTCCGGCATAGCACGGCACAGCACGGCCGGACACCCGGATCCCGAACTACGGACTCGAACCCGTAGCCAAACGCAGCTCGCCTTTGTGCAACGTGCAATGCGTGCAGCAGCTGCAATTTTTACGCTACACGCTCGTTGCGATTTAAAGGAGTTAATGTGACACTATGCAACACTGTCGCACGCACACAGACCAATTTGTACCTAGTTTTATTTACCTGGCTGCGTACTCGTTTACATTTCCAACAACAGCTATAAACGATTCCAAGAATAGACGCAACTATTTATTAAAAATGCGTCTCAGTTTCGCAGAGCTTTACATGGGAGCCGGCTAAGCATGTGAAAACAGTGTTGAACAACAAAATGGTGTTTATTTTGGACACATGATCCTAAATATCGCCTGCTTATGTGAACACCGACTTGTTAGGCTCTTTGTGTGATGTATGTATATTGATATATCCTCGTTTACATTCAAAAATCGAAGGCTTACTAACTTTCGTTAGTGTTAACCAACACTGCTCGCTGTTATACAAAGCTGTTTGACGAGTTCTTAACAGTTACTTTAACTGCCTGATAGTTTTTTTTTACTTCCAAGCTGCTCAGCACTTAGTTTAGGCTATGTAAATCCTACTATATATATAAATCTTACTAAACTATAAAGCCCACTATATATATTTATATATATCTATTTACTATAACATATAGCTCTATAGATACAGATTGTTCTGTTGATCATTAGGTCTTATGAGCTTCACTTTTCTCCCAGCATATACTAGCATTAGGTCGAACT
Source organism: Drosophila montana (assembly GCF_035044405.1). NCBI lineage: Eukaryota > Metazoa > Arthropoda > Insecta > Diptera > Drosophilidae > Drosophila > Drosophila montana. The sequence continues at coordinate 1,126,804 of NW_026996772.1, forward strand.
ACTATAAAATATAGATCCTATAGGAACAATCGGTCGCAAATAGAGCCTGGCTATAAACGTTATAGCCAAAATACATGCAATGGAGCTTGAGTATTGCAATGGAGCTGAACACGAAGGGAAACCAGATTTTCCTTCTGATTTTCATTCCAGGCACCATTTCGGGATGTGTGCATGGGTGTGTGTGTGTGTGTGCGTATTTTTGGCAGTGCATAAAATGCGACACGGAGCCCAAAATTGAATTTAATGTGCGTGCATTAATTGCATAGTCAACGCAGTTGCACGCTGCGATTTGCAATGCACACCGCCGCATCTCGCGTCCCGCGTCCCGCATCCCGCATGCCGCATGCCCCCAGGCCAGAGGACAACAGCTGCCACCTAACGCGTTGCATTGCCGTATGCATTATGCAAAATGACGGCAGATTATTTTTGTGCGGCTCATCAGCGTCGAATGCAATTTGGCAACTGCCTCCTGGACCACAAGTGAGTGGCGAGTGGCAAGTGGCAAGTGGCAAGCGGCAAGCGGCAAGTGGCCAGTGGCAAGTGGCGAGTGGCAAGTGGTGACTTGTGACTTTTGCCGTGGCCAACTGAACTAACTGAATTGTTTGGGCTGGCCTTGGTCCTGTTGATGCTGCTGCTGATGATGATTAATATGCATGGTGACAGCGCACAGGATGCGGAAAGGGAGCTGAGCAGGGGGGAGAGGGCGGAGAGGGGGGGCCCAGCGGAACGCATCAAATTGAAAACCCCATAAAACACTCAATTTATTTAAATTGCATGTGATTGACAATCGAACGCCCGCCCTCTGCTCTCATTGTAGCAATAACAAATTTCGCTGTCTCTTCCTTTTTTTTTTTCATTTTATTTTTATTGTCCGGATTGGTAGGGCGCGGGGAGGGGGGGGGGAGGTGCTGCTGATTAGCCAACCAGGACACGTAACGCGTGGCAAAGCAAAAGGCGACAACAATAAAAATTGAATATGAATGAGAGAGAAACGCAGGCAAAGATCAATGCAATAATCAAAGTCGCACCGTCAAATACTCTACCAAATAATTAGTTCTTATTAGCAAAGTGCTTTTTATAGATGCAACTCGTCTTGATTGGATGAATAAGTAAATATTAGTAATAATAATAAAAATAATAATAATAATAATAATGATAATAATAATGATAACAATGATAATAATAATAATAATGTTAATAATAATAACAATAATAATAACAATAATAATAATAATAATAATAATAATAATAATAATAATAATAATAATAATAATAATAATAATAAAAATAATAATAATAATGATAATAATAATAGCAATAATAATAGTATGAATATTATCAATAATAATGATAATAATAATAATGATAACAATGATAATAACAGTAATAATAATGGTGATAAAATTAATAATAAAAAAATAAAATAAATATAAAATAATATATATATATTTATATATCTGGCATATTATACTTATAGATACCCAATAATATCCCATGTATTTTGTTCTATGAAAATATCCATATATAAACTATTATATATATAAAAGAGTATAGATATTCAGTAGATATCAATTCTTGGCCGAGCTCAAGACATAGCTGAATGTGCTTGCTTTTGAGCGGGATCTTCTTTGTGTGCGAGTGGTTGGGCACACGGAAAAGGGGGGCGTATTGGCGGCAGCATCATCCGACCAGTTCCTCTGATGCGCTCTCGCATTTGTCATAAACATAACTCAGCAATTGCCCACGCCCCGATGCGCCCACGTACGCCCATCAATTGTCGTTTTTATCAGCGTTCCATGTCGCGTTCATAATTTTTTGGCTTCTGAACGCTGCGCAACGTGGCGCACTGCAGTTCGTTGGCGTTGCGGGGCGGCGCGGAGCAGAGCGGGGCGCGTGTTCCGGCGCACATTCGGTATTCCGTATAGCATATTCCGTATATTCCGTATTTCGTATTATTGACGCGCGTCTCCTGCTGCCGTCGCTGCTTAGTCAGCGTAACGCCGGCGCCGCGTTGCTGCTAGCGTCGCGCTGTTGCCGTTGGCAGCGCCGCATTAAAATTTTAAAATGCGTGCGCAATTTTTTTTTGTTATTTTTTGTTCAGCTTTTTTTTTTTGCCTTCTGCTTTCATTTTGCGCTCTGCTTGCCTTTAGCTCTGCTGTTTGCGCTCTGCCCGCTGCTTGTTACGTATTACGCCTTCACTTTGTTGTTGCTGTTAATTTTGTTATTGTTGTTGGCGCAACAGTCGAATGGCCGGCAGAAGCATTGCACACGCACACACGCGCACACAAATAGCGCACAGCGACGCCTTCAACTTAAAGCTTTAAAATATTTACCGTACAATCGCAAGCTTCCGTGGGTAATTAAAGCTCCTCGGCTGCTGCGGCGCTGCCGTTGCTGTTGGTCACGAGACGAATGATGGGTGGAAGGGAGTGCGAGGGGGGAGCCGTTGGCGGTCGCTGCGTTGCTTGCAAAGCTTCAAGTTAAATACCAAATGCTCAACACTGTTGCTTGTTTGTATTGCCTGTACGTGTGTGTGTGTGCGTGTGCGTGTGCTCGCGCGTGTTTGCGCTTGTGTGTGTGTGTGTGTGTGTGTGGGCGCAAAAGTAAAAGCCAAACGAACACAACTTCAAAGCTTGGCAGTTTTGTTTTTGTTTCATTTGTTGTATTTGCAGTACGTATAAAGCCAAGGCAAAAGATCAGACAGTAAGATATATGTATGTATGTATATGTACGTATAGACTTTTGTGTGATGTGTGTATAAACGGAGCTGATAGCAAATGTCAAAAGCAGGCAATGATTATGTGAACCTTTGCGAGCGTCTCCTTTGGTAACATTATTAACAATCAGCATTAGAATAAAAAATAAATACATAACAAAATAAACCGAATCAGTAGCCCCTGAACGGAACTTCAATTAAAACAAAAGCAAACAATTTGTAGTAAAAATTAGATTTTCCATATCTTAAAATTATTTTTAGTGTCTGAACGAGCGAAAATACTATTCTAAGCTATCTTATTAGATAAAACGGAATCAATTTGGCAATAAACTAAATAATTTAATTGAAAATTGGCTTAAATGAAAGAAACTGAATCTTAAACGAAAACCATGGCTCATGAATTAAATGCATGAACCGAACTTGAACGCTAGACATTGCTTCGAACTGTAAACCGGAACCAAAAATAATTATATTCAATTAACTGTATTAATCAATCAATCAAATATATTGCTATTACTGGCTGTTCCATTTTATATATTTATTTTGTAATATTTTAATTTAAAATATTTGATGAGCCTTAGTTAGATAATGTGAAATCTTGCTCTTAATGCTCGAGATTTAGAAAAAGTCAACTTTTCGCTTGTCTTTCAAATTTTAACATATTCAGCATTGAATTTTCTTGCTGGTTCGACTCAAAACAAATAGAATGATAAATAAATATTTCCATTTAATGAGTTTGTTAAAGGATAGTCAAAATTTGAGATTTCCAACGAACAATCTTTTATTTCAACTCGAAAGTAGGAAAGTTTTCTATTTAGTGCAATGTTTTTTTCTAACTATATGTTTGATATGCCTTCGATTTGTTTGCCCATGTCTAAATATCAATATATCAATTTTAATACATTTTCTATGTAACATGAAATATAGTATTTTTTGTTATTTTCTTTGGGTAAGTGTAAGCAAAATGTTTGTAACTATGAGATACATATTACGGCATATGCATTTGCAGTTTGTTGGTTTTGCTATTAAATGCATTCATAACTATTCATTTGCAGTGTTTTATTGCTTGTTCTTCTAATTTTTTGCCTAACTGTCAACAGCAAAAATTGAGCGAGCATGAAAATTTCATTGCCTGCTTTTAGGCCGGCCTCGGCTAGCTACAAAGCGAATAATGCACATGCTCACACACACACACAGCACAACATTTTTAGCAATGCTACAGTACACACACACACACACACATATATATATGTACACGGAGGCACACACACATGCAATGCACAGCCCTTAAAGGGTTGATAAAAGCCAGCAAGCAAGCAAACGAACACACAAGCACACACACACAGGCACACACACACACAGACGCACACACAGAGCGAGAGCTCGCCAACAAACAAACAGAAAAGAGCTAACCGGAGCCGTTCCGGGCGCAGCCAACGGAGGCGCATAAATTTGTCGAGCAATCCAAAAAGCATGTGCCTGCCGCCTGGCTACTTTTGTTGCCCCAGCACATGGAGGCTGGCTGCCATTCCACAGCGAAGGGCAGCAAGAGATAGTGGGGGAGAGAGTGTGAGACGCCGAGGCCGTGAGAGAGAGAGAGAGAGAGAGAGGGAGAGAGGCGGAGCATGTTGCTCTATTTGTCAGCTCGTGAAACAATCATAACTTCCTCTGCCGCTTGGCTAGTTTTTTCTTTTTTTGGGCAGCAGCCAGAGCTCCAGCTGCCCTCAGACACGCATCTAACACGCCGAGCAACGTATTGCGTGCTGCATACATTTGTTAGGCTATTTGGACACGACCCTCAACCCGAACATCAACCCCACCGACCCACCGCCACCCACTAAATCCCCAACTACTCGACCCCTTTCAGCTGCACTTCTGTGAAAAATTCATTGAATCATGCGAGCAGACAGACCAGAATCGAGCAGCTAGATAGCAACAGCGGCAAACATTTTGGCTTACAGAATACGCCAGGCTCCGTCTGCCCATACCAACACCACCCCCCCCCTCCCCCCTCCATCACGTCACTTAAAATTGCTAGCCAACATTACCAATGATTCAGTTGGCATCTGCTGCCCAATGTGCCGGCAGCTCGTGCGTGCCTTGTGCATTACTTTGGCTGTTGAAATATTGCGTATACGCAACGCATTTGCGTGCCTCGCCAGAATTCTCTGGGCGACAACACGACAGCGGCAGCGACAACAAAACTAACGACACTGGCACGCCGCCGCCTTATCAGCTAACAATGGTGGGGAGAGGAGAGGGACAGGAGGGGGGGGGGGGGAGGGCGTGCCACAAACAATTTTGATTTCCTTGCCATGGTTTCAATTATTAATGAGCCACAGATACATAAAATTACTTTGCTAGCGCTCTGGACATGGCTTCTTTTGTGTGTGTGTGTGTGTGTGTGTGTGTGTGTGTGTGTGTGTATGTGTGTGTAGTGAAACGAGGGGATGGAGGGGGGGGGGGGGGGCTAAGTACATTGTTTATGCTAGCGGCAGCCACAGTACAGATGTCTAAAGTGGGCTTAGCACGCGACCACACATAAAATATTGGGCGAAACACTTGGAATGAAAACATTCCAAGCTTAATAAATTTTTTTTTTTTAATAAACTATATTGCTGAAAATGTCGCCAAATATAACTAACATTTACTACAATGATTCAGTTTATATAAATCTTCTAAAAAAACAAAACGTTAAAATAAAATGAAAATAATAAATCACGCATTTTAAAAATCCCATTTCCACGCATTTTACGCCCGCGGGAAAATCGAAAATTATTCCTTCAATCAGTCAGTTAGTCAATCCGTCAGTTAGTTAGTCAGTCAGTCAATCAGTCAATCAATCAATCCATCAGTTGGTCAATGACTAATTAATGAGTCAGCCAATCAGTGGCCAATCAAAGACTTAATCAGCCAATTAGTCAGTCAATCAGTAAACAATCAATCAGTCATTCAATCAGCCAATTAGTAAGTCAACCAGTTAAAGAAGAAAAAATGGAAAAGAGTAGCATACAAATTTTGCTGGCTGTAAAACATTTTATTATATTTTATATTGCATTTTACTTACATACATATATGTACATAAATTTATATAAATAAAATTGAATATAAAATATAACAAAATATCTGATATCAAGCATTTTAGCATAAAAAATGCCTTGGTAAATAAATCTGAAATTTTGTTGCTGCGCTTTTCCAGTGATGTCTATTAGGAAAATGCCGCTTAAATGCGAACATAAAAATTAATAATTCATTTCGCAGCGAAACTTTTGTGACGCCCAGCGGCCGTTTGTTTTGGCATTTATATTCATCAAAATATTTTCATTGCCTTATTTTTCCACACGTTCTTTTTGTCCCGTTGCCTGCCTCCGTCGACCTCTCTCTCGCCCCCTCTCTCTCTCTCTCTGTCTATCTCTCTGTCTATCTCTGTCTCTGTCTTGCTCGGTGCGTAGCTCTTTCGGTGCTGCGCTGGAAGCCGACGTGACATAATTAGCTAGGCGTGGCTCAGTGGGCGTATAATATTAATTTCCACTTAAATGAAAAATTATGCTCAATTTCAGTCAAATTTATGGAGCAACAATAACAACAACAACAACAATGAAAAATACTGCATCTCCTAGGGCCTGAGCAAATAAATTTTTTGCACATAAATCTCGAAGCGCTAATAACAATAACAATAATAATCATCAGCCGGAATGGCTAAGGGCGACGACAAACATTTATGATATTAGCCAGGCCCACACAATCCGTGAGGTGGGTTGGGGGAGGAGGAGGAGGGGGAATTTGCTAGGTAGGAAAGTTGGGTAGGTTATGTAATGCACGGCTATCGTTAGGCGATTAAAATTTTGTCATTAATTACATGCATAGTGGCGTAATATTTCACAGCTTCACAGTCTCCGTGAGTGTATGTGCGTATGTGTGTATGTGTATGTGTGAGAGTGGCTGTGTGTGTGTGTGCGCCTGCCTATACGAGCTGTTAATGTGCTGGGATTAGTGCATTTAGAAATGCATTTAAATCACTTACATGACATTAAAACGATTTCGAGTTGTGATATGAATAGCAAATGAATGTTCAGTTCGCAAACGAATGCATTCGTTTTATGCCTATTGAACAAATTTAATTTAGCCTATATCCAATAACAGTTAACTGAATATTGCATTTTTTTTATACATACATACATACATACATATATATTTATATATATGAAATGCAATCATTTGATATTCATTCAACGTTTGCTTCAGGTCGTATCTAAACATCATTTAAAATGAATACAAAATGCGAATGCACTCAACAGCCGCATGCATTATTCAGCGACATTTTAGCAATGATTCATTTTGGATTCAGTTGAAAAACTTTGAAAAAGTACCTGAGTGCGAGCGAGAGGTGCATAGTTGCACAAATCGTGCGCTTTGTTTGCAAGCCTTAAGCATGGCTTCCAGCTTTCCAGTGCTTCGTTGGAATTAATTTTTTTCGTTTGTTGTGTCTCCTTCCTTTAATCGTCTGGTTAGGTTTTCTCCTGTGCCGTTTAGTGAATATTTACACGCACGTTTTATGTACACTTATTTATATTAATTGCGAATTATTTAAAACAACATTTATATAAAACTGCACTAATTAGCGCATGCCACAATCGCACACAAAAAAAAACCGTAAGCTGTTACGTCATGCGCAGAACTCAACTTTGCTGCGCTCACGCATGCATAGAACTAAATTTGTGCCGAAGTATGATTTATTGAACACAAAAATGCCCATGTACATATATTTGGCACGTCGCTACATAGATACCCTTACTTATAATGTGTGTATACAGTATTAAGAAAAACCTATTTAAATAATTGTGCCATAACAGTTAATAGTTGCCTAGCAAATAGATAATTATATTTTTCTACTCTGCTGACATTTATCAATAATTATTATGCACATAAGAACTTTAATGGTCTGCACTGAGCAAAAGTTAAGCCACGCTTTTTTGGGAAAGGGTGCTTTGCTGGAGTAATAAACTGAAATGCCTGCAAGATGAACGCGAGATTGAGAAGAATAGGATATAACTGTCACATTGCTTGGCACAGGCATAGCAATGAGCAAGAAAAGTGCAGCTGCTACGATCGTAGATGGTAGCATACAACAAAACGAGACAGCAGACTGCATTTGTTTTCGTCTGCAAATTCGTCGACGCTGATCGCATTAGGCTTATTGTTATTTGTGACGTCCTCCCGTGACCAGCTGCCCGCACAATTCAACACAGCTCCCCGCACGTATGTACATATAACACTCCACTTACAGGAATTCGCTGGTAGGTGTATTACATAATTGCAGTGTGAAAATCATTTCACACTTTATACACTTACACGCCCTTCGACCCCGCCCTCCTGCTTTCGGATAACAGTGTATTTGCCTGCCATAATTTTTGTCTAAAAAATTACAATTTTCCGCTGTTTTTGCAGTTTTCAACCGTTTTTGTTCATTAGTTCTCTTTTGTATTTTGTTTTTATACTCTACGCATTGGGCATAGGTAAAGAAGGGTATCGTGGCTTGTGTGATTTTATGTAACAGGCAGAATTTGGCATCTTCTGCACCATGGAGTATGTATGCATGTGTGTGTATGTATGTGTATGTATGTTTGTCTATTCTATATCAGGCCGTCCAGCTGCCTGTGTGAGTGTTTCTTGATGGCAGCTCGGCGCAGGGTATCTTCTAGCCGTTCGCTCCTAGCTATGTTTTGCTTTGGTATTTTGCATGGCTGCATTTTAGGTTTTCGTTTTCTGTTTTCACAATTGGCGACGGCAATTGAAATACATTTTTGGTTTATTCATGTGTTCGTTTAGTTGTTGTAATTGTTGGATTGTCAATTGCTTTGGCAGTTATTTGAAGTATGGTTAATTGTTGTTTTTTCTTTTTTTATTACCAACCCAAATGGAATTACATTTATAAACATTGATTTTAACACACAATTTAATTTCTTTTTCTCATTGCAGGTGAGTTTGCGCTGAATTTGTGGTGTTATCGAAATCTAAAAGGTATTTGCAATTGATATGTGCAATTAATGAGAACGCTTAAATATCTGAAATAACAAAGTGCTACTTAAATTAGTAATGACAGATTTAAGGTTTAATGGTGAAATTTAGTTTTTTTCAGTATTCAGTATTTTTATTTAAATATGTAGCTGTATAATTGTGAAGCAACTGTAACATGAGAGCACAGCTTGGCATTTATAGCATCGCTCCTCGTCTGCTCCTTGACCTGGCCGAGGGAATACTCTTTGGGGCGCTTTGCTCCAGTATGCCGCTGGCTCAGTAATGGCAAATCATATTTATTATTATGAGTCAAATGCAGTGTGGGTGGAATTTTAATTAAAGTGCCACGCCCAGCGGGCACAAACTAATAGAGGACCAGCGCATAAAAAACGATTTTATGAAAAACACTCTGCTCGTCCGGTCGAGGATCGGGGGGCGTTGGGGCATTGGGCGACTGGATGACTGTCAAATCCGAACGAAAATTCCATTCGAGTCATCAACTTGGCATATTTTTTGTTGCACATTTCATTCTACTGCAGGTTTTTATGGCATGGCCTTTCAAAAACATTCAACACACAATGCTTAGCCGACCCACCACACTTGGTGGTCGGGGGAGGTTCTCAATGAAGGTTTTTCTGGCTTAATGCGTTCCTAATTGAAAGTTGCAAAATTCCAGGTGAAAATGCGAAAACTGTGCGCGGCAAACCGCAAATAATAAGAAGAAGCGAAAGCAAAAGGAAACAGCAAAAGCAAAACTGACAAAAGCAGCAGAGGAATCAAGCAGCAGCAGGCAGTAGCAGAGGCATTGAAAGCCTATGGCATTCCGTTCTATTGAGTGGAAAAATGCCAAGGCAAAGCAAAAAACCTAACAAAAACAACAACAACAGCACAGCAAGTGCAATAAGTGTACGGTTCTCTCTCACTCTCTGTATTTAGCTCGTTCTCGCGCTCAATGTTCTCTTTACATGCGTGCGGGCTGCGATGTGTGTCTGTGTGTGTGTGTGTGTGTGTGTGTGTGCCTCTTACAGAGAGCAAAGCAATGGCATGCTTAGAAGAAGCACAAGTTGAAGAAGAAGAAGACATACGGCACTCGTTTCGATTCTTTGCTCTGCCTTTGTTTGCTGCCTTTGGCCGAGTGTGTGTGCGGCTTATCTTCAGCAAATGCAGGTCAGTTGATGGCGATTTGGTCGAGGGACGGGAGGAGTAGGCAGATGCCGAGGCAAAGTGTAGCAGGTGCTTAGTCCATTTCTTTTTTCTTGTGTCTGTTTGTTTGGTTTGCTTGCTCTCAAGGTTAAGTACGAATTAGCCTGGGCATTTAATTAAGTGGGCGTGCGACTTTTGGGCTGGCGAAACATCAGGCTCCCGCTCTGTGCATCCCGCTCACACGCGCTAGCTCCTATCTATGGCTGTGCTCGCTAGCCGAGCGATGATAATCGAACAATGGTGCATAGCCAAACTGTGGCAGCTACTAAATCGAAATTGATTGCGGCAAATGACCCCAAAAAAAACACACACACACACAGTCAGACAGACAGACACGCACTCGTTGGCTGCTCGTTCGAGGAGGAGCGCAGGTTAGCCGCACGCATAGTGAGTCTTCTCGGCCATTTTGTTGGTTTTTGCGGTTTCCGGTTCCAGCTACACATATTGTATGTATTTATTGCCTTTAGCCAAGCGAAACAAAGCAAAGTGAAGCAAAACATTCGCATCAATTATTAAGCCGATTTTGCACGTGTAAATCGCGTTCGAGCATTTTCAACGCTCGTTTAAACCAAACAAAAAGCCGAACTAAATAACAAAACTAATTAGTTGTCAGCGACACGTCAGCCATTGAGCTTGGCACGCAGTGGGCTTCAAGGACACCATAGGGGCATAAGCACGGGCTCCACATTCATGCATACATATATGTAGCTGCTATTGTTCGCCGAACTGTCACCATTTCAGGCAGTTGACAGCACAATCAGATCCATCCGGAAGCGAGCCATATAGGGCCTGAATATCAAAATTACAAATTGCACTGTGCGGCTAAACAAGTTAATTGATTCAGAATTGAATAACATTAAAATTCGATAGTTTTCAAAATATGAGTAACCATTTTTGGGAGCACAGCAAAAGCGCAAAGCAAACCGAATAATTCCAACGATTTACAATAAAACGCAATTGGCAATGGAAAATGTCAGTTACGTTAGCTCTTAGCGTGCCCCTGTTCGATTACACATTGATTTTGCAAAATTGTACTCGATATTTTGCACCTACATACATATACCAAAGCAGAGTTCCACTTGCAGACAGATATTAAAACGCAGCTTTTGATATTTGATTACAGCCAATGCGGATTCAACTTCGACAATTTCGTTTGAAACTGCTTTCCGGTTTTCAATTTCACCTAGTTTCCGATATTGAGCCTATCACTTTCTTGTTTTGAAATTTTATTTTTATATATATAATTATATATAAGTATAGTATATATTTATATATAAGTATAGCATAGTTATATAGTTAATCGCTTTGTAAGCTTTCAATATTGGGGAGAAAATCTCTGTTGGAAGAATCGGTAAGGGGGCGGACCAGGGGAGAGCTTCGGGGCTGTTGTCTGAAAGATCTAAGGCCAAGGTTTTGATATTGACTTTGTAAACTTGAGAGCGATAAAAGACTATTTCACTTCCACCGAAATTAAACATCTAATAAAAGTGTTACGGATGCCCAATAATTAAACTGTTTCGGCTTTAAAATCTATAAATAACAGACATGGCAAAGTGACAGACGCGACTGTCGCAATTTGTGTCCTATTATTGTCGGACAGCGCCCAATTGATTTTCTTTTTTCTTGTCAGCTTGTTTAAACCATCTTGCTCTTCAGTTTTTCTAGACATTTTCAACAGTTTCCCTTTTACAACGGCTGCTAATTTAGCAATTTACTGTTGACACAACTGGTTGTTGTTGTTGTTGTTGTTGCTATTGGGGTGGGGGGAGGGCGCCAATCAGCTAAGCTCATTATTGGCCCCCCACCCTGCCGTTAACTTTCAATTCCCACCTTCCACCTCGCACGTCCACTGGCAGTTGACAGAAACTTTTCAATTGTCATAATTATTCAAAATGCCAACGAGATTCTCGCCAAATGTTCGCTAATTGCGCGTCGAATGATTTGCTGGCAAAGCCAGAGTTGGGGGTGGGGGATTGGTGGGCGAGTAGGCGTGGCAGACAACGTTTAACCTTTTGGCTTGTTACCATACTTTCTGCCCGACAGCTGTTTCGGCCCAACAGCAGCACTCAGACTGAGCCTGTGCGTCGCACGGGCGACCGATTGTCGAGCAGCTCTCGAAATAGACCAAAAAAATGTGGCCAACTGAAGTGCGTCTGCCATTGATTAATGGGCCTGGTCGGTGAGACGGGCCATCGACGTGCTTATAGACGGGCGGTGTGCAGCATCTCGCTTTGTCTTTTGGAATTCCCACTGTTGTTGTTGTTGTTGTTGTTGTTGTCGTTGTCGTTGTCCTGGCAGTCGATGTCATGCCAAGAATTTTTTTCCTTATGGCTGCGACACACTGAGACAAAAGCCAAGCGGTTACTTTGCAGATTTTCTTTGCCATGCTGCCAGCGGATCATTCGCTGTGCCTGCTCTTGTTTTATATATACCCTGTAAATTGAAGTTGTGGAATATAGTACATACATATAATAGATACTTTCTTGCTGCCACTAAATGTGGTATATGGGTTGTACTTAAATACTTTGCTCCAGCACTAGATTCATATTTATTTATTCAAATAAATTTAGGTTTTAATGGGCAATCTGTTATACGTGGAAGGAAACGGAAGGGCGAGTTTCAGGGCATGTCTTTTGCTTAAGCGTCGCTCTGTGAGTCTGTTGTCTAAACGAACTGCAATAGAAAACATAAAAGAAACGATTCGAACCAGCTTGCTGCCACATGCAGAGCGGGCCGTTGCCTCTCCAGCCCGGCCTTGTTGTTTAGAGGGTATGATCAAGTCGCGCATGCTCTCACCTGCACGTGCATTCCAGCCTGGCTGCTCTTTTTGTCATTGCCCCGTGGTACTGAAATATGCAACAGCAAACGCTGAGGAATCTGCGGGGCCGGCTGTGGCACGCTTTTGGGGCTGCAGCCAAAGGTAGCTGCCAATTTATTTTGCATTTTCCTTCACGCTTTTGCTTTTTGCCGACATTTCCTTCTTTTTTATCGCGGCATGTGTGTTTGCAAGTGTGTGTGTGTATGTGTGTATGTGTGTGTGTGTGCTGTTACATTTTGTCGCTGCATAAATCGCATTGATACGTTTAAAAGTTTTGCTTTGTTCAGTGGCCCCGGGCCACGTTTTATGGCCAAAGGCAGCTGGGGACTGGCTACGCCCGGACTCCATCTAAAGGCTGGCGCACGTGATGTGCCCAAAAATGCGCCATATTGGGGCGTGGCACACATCAGCCACATGCAGCCAAGACGTGCCAGCAGCAAGCAGCATCCACCAAGCCGCCGCATCAAGCGCCTGCTCAGCCTTAATGACACATTGAAGTTTTTCGGCAAAATGCATGTGCAGGCTGCAGCATATACCGATTTATATATTTATATGTATGTATATGCATATATGCACATAAGTAGCATACTATATGCCCATATAAGTTCTAAGTGTGCCCAGGTATATGCAAGAAGAAGCTGACGACTTGAGCGAGATGAACGTCAGTACCGAAGACGCTCCGCTTCGCACAATGTTGAAGGCGCTTAGCTAAATATAGAATATTTTTGGTGTCCGAAGAGAGAAGCGAGTGAGAAGTGCAAACAGAGCCAAGCTAGCGAAGTCAAGTAGCGATTTCAGAGACAAAATGCGGGAGAGACAAAAAAAAATTGAGAAAGAAGTTAAGTGAGAAGTAAAGCATGAGAAGTTAAGAAAAGTAAATTTAAGTAACGTGATGCTATAAACAGGGCAAGCGAGAAGCGCAATTGGGAGTAAAACGAAACGAAAATAAAAGCAAAAAGAAGCGAAATTAAGAAGTGAAGCGAGAAGCGAAGTATTGCGCAAAACGAATCGAAAAGCAAAATCTTAAGAAAGCGAGAAGCCTTATAAAAGCTATGCCCAGGATAAGCAAAGAAAGAAGTGCGGAAAAAAACGAAATAAGCGGCAAAGCAAGAAGCTTCGAGGAAATGCCACAAAGAAATTGAGAAGCTGTTGGCACGGCGAATTGATTAAAGCATGTACGTAGCAGAAATATGCATGTGTGTCACACACACACACAAACACACACGCACACACATATTTTGAGTCATTACTAAACACTATTTTTTGTTGAGAAACTTTTAACTTCTCGGTAGAAGTGATATTTACCTTGCTTAATTTCATATTTTCCCTATGCTGGCAGACATTATTTAGTTAATGCTTTTTTAAACAACTTCCTGTTTTGTTTTTCTTCTCGAACCAAATTTGACATATGTCCACGCTTTCCCACAGTAGCTTTATAACTCCACGAACTGACTAAAGTCAACAAACTACTTTTAACTCCTCTCTGTCTCTCTCTCTCTCTCTTTATCTCCCTCTCTCTTGCGCTTTCAGTCTCGTTTTCTCTCTCTCTCGTTAAAGTTTTCTTGCTTTTCCGCGCCAGCCGTATTACGATTGACTGCCAAAAGCGCATAATTCAACTTGTTTTTAGCTTAGCAGAGTGTATGTGTGAGCGTGTGTGTCTGTGTGTGTGTGTGTGTGCGCGTGTGTGTCTGTGTGTGCACTTGTGCCCAAGTCTTGTTGTTGGTGGTTTATTTTTATGACTCACGCACTTTTGCGGCTTCCGGCTGGCCATCAAAATGGAGCCATCAACACCTGCTCTTGCCGTCCAGTGCTGTGTAACGCAAATATTTCAGCGTAAATATTTTCGGGGCGAACGTTCGAAGTTCGCTTTGAGTTATGGCTGCAGTCGCAAACTCAATTTGAATAAATTGCTGGAAACAAAACAAAACACACACACACACACACACACATGCCCACCAAGTGGATAAAAGAAGCAGAAAAAAATAAAGTAAATAAAAAATAAAATAAAAATATAAAGCGAAGTGTAGAAACAAAGAGCAACCCATAAACCCGAGAAGTCTATCGAGGCCGCCAGAAGTTCGGCGCGCGCGCCTTTTAAACGAAATTTACAGAAAGCAATACAAAACTTTTTTACAATTTTCAGCGTTTCTCAGAAGTTGTGGTGGGCTCTGTGGGTCTGGTGTGGGGGTGTGCGTAGGGCTCCGGTTCGAGTTCAAATTTTGGGTAACTGGCAACTGGCAACTGGCAACTGAAATCCTGCATGTGTGAAGAATCAAGACGCATAAATTGCCAGCTGGCGGCCCAGCACTAGAGGCGGCAGCCGCCTTGCTTGCTTACGGCTTTTAAGCTTATTTACTGCTTATATATTTTAACACCAAAAACCCCGGCCCCTGCCAAAAAACCGCCGCCCACTCGCAGCAAACAACAACAACAAGCGCGATTACACCATTTTCATTTCTTTATTTTTTTTCGGCAGCACTTCCGGCCCAACATGACAAATGGCTGCAAATCGTCTTCCTTTCGCGACCGACGCGTTGACAACAAAATGGCGATTGCCTTGAGTGTTGGCCGGAGGGGGGAGAGCGTGGTGAGGGGTGGAGGTTGGCCACGAAGTCGGAGGCTGTATATAATTTTTTTTATCGACATTTTTCATTATTTATTTATTTAGCACATCTTGCAAGCGCTCATATTTGAAAAGTTTTCAAGATTCTGAGACAAAAACATTAAGTGTATATAAACGCAAAAGAAATTTGCGCTCACATTTCGTTCTTAAAAAATCAACTACAGCTCAGCTTTAGATGCTCATGAAGTTCCATTAAATATATTTAAGCAAAAAGTGCCAAAACAATCTTGGCTAAATTTATATATTGGGGTCCATTATACCAATATACAGAATACTTAAGTTTAAATCATCATCAAAATACATGCATTTGCCTTTTACTTAAAGCAAAACACACGCATTTCATACAGCATTTACCAACACTGCCCAGTATTCTAAATATTCATGGCTTTTGATTAAACTTTCTACTAATGTCAAACATAAATGCGCTGAGCAATAAAATTTATCTAGATAACAGCAATCGCACAACTACACAAAATAAACTTAAAGTCAAACACTCGAATTTAAAATAGCCTTAACCAACACTGACTGACATTTAGTTAGCCACCAATGCATAATTCATGGATTTTGCTCAAACTTTCTTCTAAAACGAAATGTATATTTGAGCTGAGCATTAAATAAACTTAAAGCAAACATACACGCTGCATATAGCGTTTAGCAACACTTCAACTTTCATAGCTTTTGCTTAAACTTTCTACTTGAGCCACACATATCTGAGCTGTCCGTTGAAAGTGCCAACAATCAGATCACTTAAGAAAATAAACTAGAACCAAACACACACACACATTGCATATAGCATTTACCAACACTGCCCGTCACTCCTACTAAATGCATAATCCACAGCTTTTCCGTAAGCATTTTAATCATGCGAAACATATCTGAATTTGGTTTTAAGCTTAACTAAATTAACCCTAAATCTAAAACGCGCATATACTGCATATAGCATTTACCAACACTGGCCAGCATTTAGTTAGCCGCTAATGCATAATTCATGGCCACAAGCTTCCCGCGTTGTCACTTTAATAATATCGCCCCCAAGTGTTTATTTATTTATGCACTTTTGTCGTCATTTAACAAACAAAAAAAGAGTGTTTAAAAATAAAATAACATTTTCCATCATCACACGCCAAAGTTGTCCGTTTATTTTTTTTTTTTAGATTTTTCAATTTCATTTAGTTGATTTTTTTGTTTTATTTCCACCGTTAAAAGTTTCGCCGGGCAACTTGGAAAATGATTGTTGCCAACTTAATTGTCGCAATTAAGTTACGGCCCGGGCCAAGTCGGGACGACGCGACGCGACACGACGCGACGCGACGCGACACGACCCTGGCTGGCCAGAACTTGACGGCCTGGCCCATTGTTCGGCACTTGACGTCTTGCGTTTGTTCTATAAATGTTTTAAACATTTTAATTAGTTTTAATAAACGCTTCGTCGTCAAAAATCATTTGAAGTGCCTGACAGTCGACGCTGTCCCAGCCCCTGTTCCGGCCCCAGTCCCTGCCCCCGGCCACGTGGCTAAATGCTCTCTAGCCATCAGCATAATACACATCAAGTGCAGGCCAAGTCGGGGCAGTCCAGTCCAGTCGAGTCCAGTCCAGACTCGTTGCTCGCCTGTCCTCTTCCATTCCGTCGTGTCCCGCTCCGCCCACACGCTTGACAATGAATTCGTGTCCGGGTCGTACACGCTTTTGTGAGAGAGTTGGCAGCTGCTGCTGCGGCCTCTTATGTGTGCTTACCGCAGGGCTCTGCCGTCCACCTATGCCCCAAGATCTGACCCTACCCCCTCCCTGGCCGCACAACCACAATGCCACACACACACACACACACACACACGGACACGCACAGTGCTGCGGCCAACCGGGCGTATGCGTAATATGTTTAGTTGGCGTTCCCTGGCGGCGGGCTGGCTGGCTGGCTGCGGGCCGCGGTCGCTGCGGTCGCGCAAGCTTCCGCATGAACTTAGCGGTTCACTAACAAACCAACCAACTCCTATCTACTATTTCCTGCACCACCAAGCACCGCCCCGATTTGCCTTGGGTCTTCGGCCCTTTGGTCCTTTCTTGTTGCGCCGTCGGTCGCGTGTCGCCAGTGCATTGTTTTTATGTACTCTGGTCACATGTGCGGCCAGACGCGGGCGTAGCGTGCCTCTGATTGTGTCTTGTGGCAAAGTGGCAGCTGCCACAATGTAAGGGGTTATGGCTTCAAAGGATCTGGCCCCGCTTATACATGCATACATACATATACATATGTGATGTATATACGAATTCCTAATGCCAATTAGGATATCTTGGTCGCGTTTCATATCAAGTCGTTCGCTTAGATTTTAGCATGCTTCATTTATGAGTGCCTAATGGTAGAAATATATATGATAGACCTCTTTTTGTATTCATGGATCATCAAGTCGTTGGCATTTTCTACCAGCCAGTGTTGTCAAACTAGCTAGATAGTTGTGTCAGCTAATAGCTTTATCTTGCAGAAAGAAAAAGACTTCCAATTAAACAATTAACAGCTGAGAAGCTCTTGTTGTCTCGCTCTAACCACTCTGTCGCTTTCTTTTCTTGTTGCCGCTTTCAGCTAGTGTCATTGGCATTCAAAAATAATTGCTTTCAATAATGTCAATAAAAAAAAATACTTAAAAAAATACTTAAAAACTTTGCATGCTCCGAGGCGATCATATTTTATTGTTGCCTTTAAGAGCATTGCATATTGATTTTTATATTTTTTTTTTTTGTTAAACTTTTCTTTTGCGCTGCTTGCCAAATGCCATTAAATGCATTCGTCTCCTTCGCGCTCTCTCTCTCTCTCTCTGTCTTTGTCTTTTTGTATATTTGCTCGGTCTGGCGTTTAATGTGCTGTTTGATAAAAAGTTTTCCGGCTGCAAAGGCGACTCGCATAATATTTCAATAATTTATTGATTAGTTATCTTTGGCGCGCGCCTTCAATCAATTTAAATGCATTTTGTCCTTGCGCATGAGTGGACGCCGCTTGACTGCAAGGACAACAACAGCAACAACAACAACAACAACAACAACAACAACAACAACAACAACAACAACTAGGACAACGGCGACGTTGTCGACGTTATTGGAAATGCAGTAAATAATAAAGTGCAGAGGCATGTCCTCGTATATAAGGCACACACACACACACATCGCATCGCATCGCATCGCATATCGGATGGAAAATATAGATTGAGAGCATGGGATAGGGGTGCAGGGCTAGGGTCGGGCGGGTCAGGCGCCCGCTGCCGATACATGGCTCCATGCAAGCTTATGCAAATGTCGCGTCGCGATATGCAAACACAAAAAAAAAAAAGAAGAAAAACTACAAAAAAAAAACAAAGAAAAAGAAAGGCAAAAAATAAAGCAAAGATAAAGGTAAATTGTGCACTTGAAAAGCGACGGAATCGATGGAAGCCAACGCCGTGATTGCCATAGCATTTGATGGAGACAAAAGGATAACTGAGGAAACCGGTGTGAAGGAGATAGACAGCCAGCCAGACAGGCAATAGCCAGCGGCGGCCCAAAAGCGGATCGATTTACACTCAAAATTGCTAGACAAAACCAATCGCAAAAGTCCCAAAGTAGTCGCGAGAGATTTCGTTTGAGTCGAACAGCTTTTTTAGGTTGGAAGTTTTACGCATAGATCAAAGCAAATAAATTCAGTATATTGCAACGATAGCTACCTAAGGCGGCTGAAAAGCGATCGATAGTGTCATCACTAGCATTTTTATCGATTTTTCCGATAATAGAACTTTTTCCTTTATGAAATACTTTTCTTTTCCTCCAAATGTACCTAATCAACAATCTGCACTCAAAATATTGCACGACACTCATCTAAGGCAGCTAAAACTCGATCGATAGTTTCACCACTAGCGGATTTATCGATTGTTACGCTAATAGTAATTTTTCTCTTATGATATACTCTCTTTTTCCCTAAAATTCACCTCATCGCTCAATATATTGCAATAAAAGCCATCGAAGGCAGCTTAAAAACTATCGTTAGTAATCGATAACTAAAAAATTGATCGATTGTACAGCTAACAGAACCTTAATCCTTATAGCTATTGGCAAAGCAAATACGCTGAAGCATGCGATAAAAATGCGCTAAAATTGTATCGATTATACCGCTAGCATAATTTTTTCATCATAACAATTAGCAAAGCAAATACTCTCAAGATAGCTATCTAAGGCAGCTGAAAAAACTATCGATCTTATCGTCACTAACAGATTTATCGATTCTAACGCTAACAAAACTTTTTCCCTTCAAATTTACCCAATTAAAAACGCTCAAGATATTGCAACGTTAGCTATCGAATGCAAGTAACAAACCATTGAATCTATTTTTAATAAAATATTGATAATAATGTTAAAAGGAAGGCACGATACCGATTGAATATATCGATATGTGACTATCGATATAAGTATATATATAGGACTTTTTAATATATTGTGATTTATTATTGCATATCGTTAGGCTTTCGTGTTCGTAGTCGTGTTCTTCGTGCTTTGTGCCAAGCACGAGCAGGCACGAACTTTTATTATTAAGCACGACAGCACGTTGAACAGCCTCGTGTCACGATACTCAAACGACAAACACGACAACAATTAAAGCCTAGCAAATTGTAGCAAAAGATAAACAATAGAGAAAAAGAGTTTAGCACCATTTAGTGCACATTGTAGCCATTTGTTATTATTATTGTTGCTGTTGTTGTTGTTGTTGTCATTATTATTGTTATGCAGCTTGTTTTTTGTTGTTGTTCGTTGTTATTGCTGCTAAATTGACTTAACTGCAACAGCAGCAGCAGAAGCAATAACAACCACAAGAACATCGCATGCATTAGAAATGCTTTCCGTAGCACCTAACTAAACCTGGCTAACAGCCCCTCCGCCGCCATATTCCGCTGCTGCCGCTCAACTGAGAGCCTCCCTTCAAACTCAATGGCAGTAAATGGACTTGGTAAACGTTTTGCCATAGTCGACGTATAACCCTTTTTGGATCCCAGTATTGTTATAGTTGTTGTTCTACCTTCATTGGCAACTTTGTGCCCGTTATTGATCCACACACACACACACACACACGCACATTCGCACACACACACACATCACATTCAGGCTATTTGAGAGGCAAGGCACACCTTCGCTCATGTGTGTGTGAGTGTGTACAAGTTGTAAGGGCATGCCTAATATGGGTCTTTATTTAATTTAATGCAATTTTGTGTTGCTTTATAGCAGCCACAGGAAAAGCAACAACAATGCCCCAACATGAAAGAGTTAGGGCCAAAAATGCTGCCAAATAGACAAAACATAAATTTGCTTTGAGTATTTTGGTTTATATGCGAGCACACACAGACACACACACACACACCCACGCATTCATGATTGCGTTAGCTCTTACGCAAGCATTTGCAGTTAGCAATTCTGCTTTGCCCCACATTCGTTAAAGTTTTACTGGCAGCGAACGCTTAAATTAGCTTTTAATAGTTTGGTTTATATGCGAGCACAGACACAATTACGCTTGCCTCATCTCTCACAGGAGCATTTGTAGTTTTGAGTTCTGCTTTGTGTCGCATTCGTAAACGTTTTACTGGCAGCAAACGCTTAATATGCAGCAATGCCATATAGTCCTACTGTGAGCTTAGTTTTATTTCTTTTGTTTTATGTTATACAATTAATATTCGTCAACGTTTCACTGGCGGCTCAGCTATCTAATCTAGTTTGATTTCGTTTTTTACCTTTTTGCTGAGTAGAAATACCTCGAATGCGGTACAATTTTTTGTATATGGCAATGGGCCGCACTAAAAGAAATACAAAACAACGCAAACTGCAAAAACTTTAAACGTTTTTAAAAATGTGTAGCGAAGCAGCTAAGCGAATGGGTGGAGTTGTTTGGAGTAACCATGTTGCATGTGTATATGTGTATATACATATGTGTGTGTGTGTGTGTGTGTGTGTGTGTGCGTGTCTATTCATGTGCAACAAGGCGCCATCTGCCTAACAGCAGGACGAAGGCACTGGGAGTCAGCTCCAAGGCGGACATGTGTTCCTCGTTTTTTGCAGCTGCATGTGAAACCCAACACATGTGGAGGAGTAGCTGCCTCCTGTGCTCGGTGCATAATAAACAATTTCTTTTTTAAACACAAGCCTCACACATACACACACACACACACACACACACAGCTGTAGCAGTAGCAGTAGCTGTAGCTGTAGCTGTAGCTGTAAGAGAAGATACGAGCATGAATGAGGGCGCGCAGTCAGCGTTGAATGAATCATTCACGCAGAAATGAATACAAACGAGCCAAACGCATACTTGTTCATATGTAGCCGCACTCTATACAGATATATATATATATATATACATATGGACGTGAGCATAGTTAAATCAGTGATATTCTGAAATGAATCAATGAATGAAGAACATTGTAATTGAGTTATGTGCGCATGGCCAACAGAATGCATATGAATCGATGCATACGAAACGAAACATACAAAATAAAAATAAAAAAAGAAAAAAAATATTTTAATACACATATTCGAATGCACTCACTGCCAGCGAGTTAATTCGAAATGCTTGAATGCACTCGAACATGTAGTCATATCAAGTAGTCAACATTTTGAATAATTTACGAGTTTCTAAGCGAGTAATTGTACTTCGAATGCATTCAAAAAACAAATGTAAATGAAAAGAAATTTGTAAAAGGTTTAAATGAAATCTTGGGGAATTCGAATCTCTTGCCATCATGAATATTTCCCAGCACCCATATACTCCTTTTCGCTCTGTGTACAGAGTATAAAGTGAGCATTTATTTTACATAATTTCCAGCATTTGCAAAACATTTTGGAATGCCCGCATAAATTCGCTTAGAGTATTTTGAATGCAAATTTAATTAAATAAAACTCAAAATGCATAAATTTAATAATTAAAAAAATAGTCAAAAGTAAATAAAGCTATTTTTGGAATGGTTAACTAATGAATACACAAATGTAAACATTTTTCAACACGACCAAAAATGTTAATTAAAAAAAAACCAACTCTAAATCCTAGCTGTTAATAACAAACTTAACATTCGTTAGTGAGTGTATTATGAGTGCATTGTGAGTGTTTTGTGAATACTTGGCGTGTTGTTTTTAGCATTCTTTCGTTGTATTCAATTTTCAGTCTACCGTTGCTGTTGCCTTCTATTTATTATTTTTTTGTATGCATATGACGCTCGCCTAAACAACAGCGGGCCCCCTGCCGAACCGCCCCCCCCCCCCTCCCCTTGCTGCCACCTTCGTAGGGCAGGCTGGCTTTTGTGCTGTGCCGGCGAGCAATTAAATCGATAATAACGCGACCGCCCGGGCCTCAGTCTGAAGCGTAAGCCTGAAGCCCCGAGTCCCGAAGCACCCAAAGTCTACCTAATTGCGGATGACATGAAATTGTTTGCGCTATAACAATAAAGCAGACCGCGGTCGACTGCGACGCCAACGGCGACGCTGACGGCGACGCTGACTGCGACGGCTAACACACATGCACTAAGTGTGTAACAACAACAACAACAACAAGCTCAGCTTTTGGCCTTCGCTGACCCAAAGTGCGAGCTGACAAATATTTGCTGTAGATGGCGCTTAGGTGCAAGGTTTATGTTTGTGAATGCATTCGATAAGAATCATTTTAGGTGAGCTAATAACCATTGTGATCTAGCCAACACGATATCGGCCAACCATGGCCAACCCCACCCCACACCCCCCCCCCCCCCTCCCTCCTATCGCTCTTGACAAATAGCTTCCCGGCAGCGTTTAATGTATTTTCACTAATTATTTTTCAGCTAATTTGAGTTGAGTTAATTGAATTAGTTAGCCAAAAATTAATTATGCTTAGGCGTGTTTTACTCTGTAGATACCCTATAATTGTAGACTTTTAATTTTGAAGAAAGTTTTTCATATTTTTTCAACTTTTGATTGAGTTTTATTAATCAAATTTCGTCAAAACATTTCCATTAGGCGATTTTCAAGTAAAAGAGTAACTGACTGGCAAATACCCTGTATTGACTAATGATTGTTTGTGTGTGTTTAAAATGCCAGACATGTAGTTACCCTGTAGCCTAATTAAAAAAAAAGCTTAAAAAAGTCCATAAATACCCTGTACTATTATATTATAATCTATTTTATTTTTCAGCTCTCATCATTTCGTTTGCTTTTAATCTTAAGACTTTTTTGCGTGTCCAAAATGCACGACTGTTAGTTACCCTGTAGCAATGCGACTTTTGATGAAAAAAGTTGTAAGAGAAAAAGCACTATTCAGAGCTACCCTGTAATAATTGTCAACAATTTTGAGCTATTTTCACGTTATTTTTGTTTTTTGGCTTTTTACGTGCAATTAGTAAAATGTTGTTTGGTTTGTTTTTAATCGAGAATGTTTGCGACGTCAGCTTCCTTTGGCCGCTTTTCTCATTTCCCTTGGCACGC
This sequence comes from Drosophila montana, assembly GCF_035044405.1. NCBI lineage: Eukaryota > Metazoa > Arthropoda > Insecta > Diptera > Drosophilidae > Drosophila > Drosophila montana. The sequence continues at coordinate 1,150,627 of NW_026996772.1, forward strand.
ATGCCCCCTACCCCACCTCCCGCCCCTTCGACAACCATGCCCCTGGGCGCCCGGACTAGATGTGGTGAGGCAGCGGAAGAGCCGTCAGCGTTAGCTGCGTTTTCTTTTGTTTATTGTAATTGCAGACATTGTCAACATTGTTGTTGTTGTTGTTGTTGTTGTAGCTGAAAGGTAGCTAATGCTGTTGCCCCTGTTGCTGTTGTTGTTGTTGTAGTGGCAACGCACGTGCGGAAAATGCTGCCGCAAAGGCAAATGCGGCAACGGAAAAACTGAAACACATGGCACGAAAACGCTAATGACACACAAACAAACACACACTTGTACGTGTACGTGTGCGTGTGTGCGTGTGTGCGTGTGTGTGTGTGTGCGTGTGTGTGTGCGTGTGTGTGTGTGTGCTCTCTGCTGGGGGGCTCGGGTGCTTGTCATGTGTTTATTATCCTTTGGCAGCGGAAGTTTACAACAAAGTTGAAGGCAAAACCGCAGCACGTTGAGCGACAAAAGATGCTGCCACGCCCAGTTGCCGCCCATACACCTAAATACACAATGTGTAGATGTGTTGATGTTGTGCTTGTGTGTGCCAGCTCGTCGTTGCACTGAATAAACAATTAGAAAATCGCATAAACGCCCCATTAAATGTTCTTTTCACTCTTTTCCAAAAAAAAAACAACCGAAAGAAAAAACCCAAGAAATTCTAATCAAATTTACCAAGATGGTTTTGTTGTTGTTGTTGTTGTTGTTGCTGTTGTTGTTGTGGCCATAAATTAGCAGCGCCTGCCACATGACGCTGACAAGATGTTGGGCGTGTTGGGCTTTGGGGGCGGCTTCAGGGTTTGGGCGTGACCCAATAAATTCATCAGCCCGCTTCAGCGGCTGCGGCTCAAATCAGCAGCAGCAGCAGCAGCAGCAGAAGAAGAAGAAGAAATATAAACGCTTTACTGGGCGCTGCGGCTAAATATTTAAGGCGGCGGCATGCCCACTGCGGGCCAGGCACACGGCCTTTTAATTGAATATTAATAACAAAATCCTGCATATTATATAAGCAGAAGCGCCCCATGTAAAGGATCAGCAAAGCGCAGGTCCTTGACGGTTAATATATGCGCATGTCTCTGTGTGCGTGTGTGTGTGTGTGTGTGTGTGTGTGTGCGTGTGCGGGAGCTGCCATTGTATTTGTGCGCCGGCGAGTTAGCGAGGTCCTGCCACAGTGTCCTGGCATGTCAAACGTTAATATAATCAATGGTAACTCAACTCGATTCAACTCGATTCAACTCGATTCAACTTGATTCAATGCGATTCCATGCGATTCAATTCGCCTCAACTCACTTCGCATTGCAAATGCCACCAAATGTGCGGCACAAACTCAATTATCGGGCTGTCTCCTCCGGTGGCGCCTCAAATGGCCATCTGAGGATTAGATTAAACATGTTCGCTTACGTATCCATACGCAGCTATGGTATTTTAAAAGTCTTGAGCAATATTTGAAAGAATTAATTAGACTTTAACTTTATTACTATTTATGTATACATATATCATATTTCTGATCATTGTAAGACACGATCTCAGAGATAGCAACAGCCAGAGCCAGGAAAATTGGTGTGCTATCATTTTGTGTATATTTTAAGATATGCCAATTTCTTTTGGTTAATTCTATTATAATTTAGGTTTATATAGTCATTTCCATGCTAATCTATACGATCTCATATACTATAATAGCTAGAACCCTGAAAATTGGTATACTATCACATATTAGCAAGAGTTTTCTGGTTAATCTTAGATATGCTAATGCCTATTAGTAAATTCTATTATAATTCCGATTTTCTCTTTAGTCTCTTGCACACATCAGCTCATCCCTACGATCTCTGATTCTCTAATAGCTAGAGCCATAATCTTTGGTATGCTCTCAAATATTAGCAAAAGTTTACTGCCTATCCAAAAAATTCACAACTTGTTGCAAATTCTATTATAATTTAGGTATTCCTTGACCTATCCGTATGGCCATTCGCATGCTCATCTCTACGAGCTCAGTTCCTATCAAAGCTAGAGCCATAAAATGTTGTATTCTATGAAATGTCAGCTTTAGTTTCGTCTTTCACTTGTTTGATAAGTTTTGTATCTGTAGATAAAGATTACTTACGTACTGCTCGATCCAGTGGCAGGGCGACATGGGATCTTTGGGATTGGAATAAACAGATTGACTTCAAGTTAGAACATTTAGGCAGCTATGCTAGTTAATTCAGCTTAATCGTTCAAAATCTTCAGGTTTGCCAAAAGGAAATCTTCAAAAAACGGCTCTCGAAGAAAATGGTTCTATGTGAATACATGGAACCGAGTTCAGAAGGTATTATAAATTGATCGTCGGCCCCTCAGTCTCTCCGTCTCTCTGTTTCTATGCCAACTAGTCCCTCAGTTTTGTTGAATAATTAAATGTAAATTCCGTTGACTATGAAAAGTTGACTTAACGCAAGGATAATGCCATAAATGAAAGCTGTATCTGTTGACAGTCAACTTCCATATTATTATGGTCTAAAATGTAGGACAGCCATTAAAAGGCAATTCCAGATGAAGCGGCCAACACGCAACACGAGACACCAAATGGGAACAGTGAAAACTGGCATGGGAATGGAAATGGGAATGGGAATGGGAAAGGAAACCCATTGAGCCATTGAGGCCATGTAGTGGTTCAGTAAACTAGCCAAAAGACCCAAATAGTAGAGGGGGGGGGGGGGGGGTGAAAAAAAAAAACGCAAAAGTTATGTGTGTGTATAAAATCATGTCGAGTCATTTCCTGCTGGAGAACTTTCCACCGCACAGGACCTAAAGAGACCTAAAGACCAAAAAACCGAATAGAAAAATAGAAAAATAGAAAAAAAAAAAAACAAAACAAAACCAAACAAAACTAAAATAAATATGAATAAAAATAAAATGAAATAGTCCGCTCTAGGCATGGCATTTAATGCTCATAAAAATTGTATTATAATTTTAAATAATTTAGACGAGCATATTGCCAGGGGCGCAGACTGAGCGGAGGGGGTAGGGAGGGGGCCGTCCGCTGGCTAGCTATCAGACGACGGTCATGCAGGAGCCCCGACCCAGACCCGCTGCCAGGGCCGGCACGCACACACACACACACACACACTGGCCGGCACGCACACACACATGGCAAAAGTGCAAACGCCGTAAATCATGGCCCAGGTAAACACACAAAACGCAAAACGAAGGAAACGCAACAGAAAAGAGTAGCAAAAAAATAAAAAAAAAAAACAAAAAAAAAAAAAACAAAACGTGCGAAGCAACAACGAAAATGAAATAAAGGCAAGAGCCAAAACTGTGTAAAGTTTGTAGCTGGCAATTGTGTGGGTACGTTAAGCGTTTGCAAGGGGAGTGGGGAGGGGGGAGGGGGTGGGGAGGTAGATTGCCCTCTGTTCGCTGCTGCAGCGCGTTTTGCACGCGTTTCGGGCGCGACTCCTGCAGCAAAAGGCGCTAACTTGATGGAATCGTTAGCATTACCGTTAGACGAGACAGTTAACACCGCAGCAACATATGGTGTGTGTGTGTGAGAGAGAGTAAGAGAGAGAGAGAGCAAGAGAGAGAGAGGGAGAGAAGCACCAAATCAAGCCATGAAAAATGATGGCCATAGATAGCCAAGTTTGTAGCGCTCGCCACGTACGTACATAGTTTGTGCCGTCAGAGCCCACCCCAAAGGAGAAATCCCCCCGAGCATGCATTAGAAATGTACCGCAACACAAATAACCATATTATTACGTATAGATTACATACACATACATACATACATGCCTCTGTGTGTGTAAGTGATGAGTAACTATTTACCTAAGCTATAAATACCGTTGTTTACTTTGACCTTTGGCCAAGATACTATTATATAGAATTTGGATTTATGACTCAGTATTAAAATAAGTTAAGCAAAATGCGACTTAAGCCTCGAGAACCCCCCTTACCATAGACCTTATAGGCTATCGCATTCGGAAATATATAGAAAAAAAAGGGTATTAAATGTTCGCTCCTCGTTCTTCTTGTTATTTATTAGCATTAAAGTTATGTTGAGAGCATATGTATGTATATAAACATGTGCTTATAGTGCGTGCAAAATAAAAGAGCGAAAAAAAAAAACACAAATGCCAAGGTCAGACCACATAGCGCCACACACAGTCGAAATGAGTGCTGAGCTGATGAGGACTGAGAGTGCGAGTGTGTGTGAGTGTGCATGGGTGTGATGTAGATGCACACAAAATCGCTGCCTATATGCAAGAGCATTTGTGCAACAACAACAAGAAGAACAAGAACAGCAACAAGAACAACAAGAAAAAGCGCGCGAGCCCGAATATGTTTCAATTTCACAGCTGCAGCGAGGGCTACCATTTACAGTAACAGTTACATTTACGGGTTACAGTTATGGTAGCAGCCGACGCGCTGACTGCCTGCAGTTGATTGCTTGCCTGACACTCACACACACACACACACTAACACACACAATATCACGCACACTCATATGCGGAGCTAAGCCTTGTGCAGTGATTTTTTAGCCGTTTTTTTCTCTTATTTATTTTTTGTTGGTTTTGCCGCTGTCGCTTGTGTGTTTGCCGCTGCTTTTCACAAATTTCACGCATTTCTTTTTTCTTCAATTTGGTTAAACTTGACCCACAAAAGTTGTCGCCCGGCCGCAATTTGCCTAAAAATATGCAACGAGCTGTGCAACGGCAACGGCGGCAGCTGTTAATGAATATTCCATGTTCTGTGGCTTAAATTGGCCGACATTTTGCCAGAGCTGGCAGCGGTCGTGCTCAATTAAAAATGAACTGCAACTAATTGCATTTGCTGGTAGTTAATTAATTAATCAACTGTCAAATAAGGCGAGAAATAAAAGTGTGAAGAGAATTTGAAAGATAAAAATAAATTCAATTAAATGATCAGTGTGCACTGCTTGCAGTGAGCAATTCAAATGCACAGCTTTCACACTGCTTACGCTGCTGAATAACAGCAATGTGAGTGGTTGCGTGTATAGCCGTGTGTACTGCTTGTAAGTGCACTGCTTCGTATTTATGTGTGAATATAACAGTTAGCAGTGCCGCTGTAAGCCGATTGTTACAGTTCGCTGGTTTGTGCGTCGACTAAGCAAAGACACACACCTATAACCATTGTGAATAGTGTATTTAGAAGGTTTGAAACTAAATATATAATTATCAATGCATCTAAAACTGTATGACCTGAGCGATTTTTTGATTGACTGATTGATGATCTATGCAGCGCCCAAACCTTGAGAGCTAGAAAGCTGAAATTTTGAATTGAAAAAAATGTTGGAAACTCAAAAACTGATGAGGTTTTTATTTTTTCCCTCTTTTTGCAGCACGTCTGAAATCAGTTGCAACGTGTAGAATGAAGATGATGCGTGGCAGTCGTGTCAGTCGTGTCAGTCGCCGGTTGCTGTTGCCGCCACTGGCGACCGTGCTGCTGCTGCTGCTGCTGGTCGTGCTGCCCGGCGGCATTATGGCCAAGTCGAAGAACAAGAACAAATCCAATCAGAATACACACTACGGCGACTCCGGCGGCGGCGGCGGCAGCAGCAGCAGCAGCAGCGATGACAACGGCAACGGCAATGGCAACGGCAACAAGCTGAAGGGGCACGGCGATGGCGGCCAGCATTTTGCGATGGAGCCGCAGGATCAGACGGCCGTGGTTGGGTCGAGGGTGACGCTGCCATGTCGCGTCATGGGCAAGGTGGGCGCACTGCAATGGACCAAGGATGACTTCGGACTCGGCCAGCATCGCAATCTGAGCGGCTTCGAGCGCTACTCGATGGTCGGCAGCGACGAGGAGGGCGACTTTTCGCTGGACATATACCCGCTGATGCTGGACGACGATGCCAAGTATCAGTGCCAGGTGGGGCCGGGTCCCCAGGGCGAGCGCGGCATACGTTCACGTTTTGCCAATCTGACCGTGCTGGTGCCGCCGGAGGCGCCAAAAATCCAACAGGGCGACTATCTGGTCACCACAGAGGATCGCGAAATTGAGCTCGAATGCATCTCGGCTGGCGGCAAGCCGGCCGCCGAAATCACCTGGATCGACGGGCTGGGCAATGTCCTTACCGCCGAGAGCTTCTTCGAGCCGATGGCCGATTCGCGGCGCGTCAATACCAGATCGGTGCTGAAGCTGGCGCCCAAAAAGAAATATCACAATACGACGATCACGTGCCAGGCGCAGAACACGGCCGATCGCACCTATCGCTCCGCCAAGGTGCTGCTGGAGGTCAAGTATGCGCCCAAGGTGTCCGTTTCGGTTGTGGGCGGCGCCTTGGCCGGCGGCCGTATACCCGAGGGCGCCGAGGTCATACTCAGCTGCCAGGCGGACGCCAATCCGCCGGAGGTCAGCTATCGTTGGTTCATCAACGATGAGCTCATCACCGGCGACTTTACCACCAAAATGGTATGTCATCAAACATATTTGCCATGCCCCATTTTCTTTACGGCTCTAATCCGTCTGCTTATCCCGTCCAGATTATTCACAATGTGACACGCAAATATCACGATGCCATTGTCAAGTGCGAGGTGGTCAATGCCGTGGGCAAAAGCGAGGAGAGCGAAACCCTCGACATAAGCTGTAAGTACGGCCGGAAACGGAAACGGAACCGGAACCGAAAACTAAACATTGCTTCACTTTACAGTTGGACCCGTTTTCCGTCAACGTCCGGTCAGCAAGGAGGCGGATCTGGGCGCCACAGTCACCATGCGCTGCGAGGTGTCGGGCAATCCCACGCCCGAGATCGAATGGATCAACGAGAACTCGGATCAGGTAAGGATCAATTTATAGCCAAACTGTAGACAAGCTAACTAGAACCATGTCCACTCGCTCTCAGGTCGTTGGACGCGCACCGGAGCTGAAGCTGAAGGTGAGCAGCGAGACAGCCGGCCGCTACTTCTGCAAGGCGGTGGTGAACGGCTTCCCGGAGATTGGCGCCGAGGCGACCGTCTATGTGAAGCGTGCGCCGATCATCACCTCGCACAAGGTGCAGTTCGGCGCCGTTGGCAGCCGGGCCAAGATCGATTGTCTGGCCTTCAGCATACCCAAGGCGGAGCATATACTGTGGTCCTTTGAGGGCAAGCTGATCAACATGAGCAGCGCCGATCCCGACATCTATATATTCGAGGAGCATCATCTGCCGGAGGGCGTCCGCGCCGCGCTCATCATCACGGAGAGCCGCTCCACGCACTATGGCAAATACAATTGCACGATCATCAACTCGTACGGCGGGGATTCGTTGATCATCACATTGGTGCCGGAGCCGGGCAGCATACCCGTGCCGCTTGTCGTCATGGGCTCCATGTCGCTGGTGGCCATTGTCCTGATGGTCATGATGATTGTGATTGTCTACAGGAAGCGGCGCAGGCGCAAGAAGCCGATGCCCGCCGACGTTATACCGGAGGCATCGCGCGGCGGCGACAAGCTGAACGAGCTGAAGAGCGAGCTGCGCGCCAAGGCGTACGATGTGGAATATTCGGAGGCCGGCAGCGACGGCCTGGCCATCAATCTCACCCAGACATGTCCGATGCCGGATGTCCAGATGAAGGGCGCCACTCTCGGCGTACCGCTGGCCGGGCCCGTTAAGTTCGACGAGCGCTTCTCCGGCGACTACAGCGAGCGCTACAATCGCCAGTGCCACATCAAGAATCTCAAGAACCAGCCGGAGCAGGCCTACAAGGAGACCACCAGCAACGGCTATGCGCCCTACTTTGAGTACGCGCTCGACTACAGTCCGCCCGCTGACAGTGGCAAGGCCAAGGGCGCCGCCGGTGGCATAAACTCGGCCACGCTGCCACACTTTGCGGCCAATGCGACCGGCGCTGCCACCGGCGCTGCCACCGCCAAAGCCGGGGGCGTGCCCCTCAGCGGTGGGGCCAGTTTGCCGCGCAACCAGCGCCACGAGCTCCACCACAATCACCAACAGCATCACCAACAGCATCACCAACAGCATCAGCATCAGCATCAGCAGCAGCAGCAGCAGCTAAAACAGCCACAGACATCGCAGGCTAACGGTTTTCTGGGTAAGTTCATAAGAACTAGTTCGCAAGGGGTAGTTCAATGCTGGCTCTCCAGCAAACATTACAACTAGTACGCCTAATTGTCAATCCACTTCCATTTGAAGTTCCACTGATTCCAGTTCATGAACTAGCTCAACACAAAAGTGAACTAGCACAAGTTCATGAACTAATTCTAACTAGACACAAATTTTAAAGTTGATTTTATTTGTAATTCATTTGAACTCCACAAGAATCCAGAATCTGCTTCAGTTTTTGAATGAACTAGTTCATAGAACTAGAACTGCTCATGAATCAGTTCATAAATCGAGTATCTAATAACCTAAACGAAACAGACAATAAATAACTGTTTATTTAATTAATTTTAGTTTGAACAGCAAATGAACTAGTTCGTTTTAGCTAGACACAAATTTAAAAGTTGATTTTATTTGAAATTCATTTGAACTCCACAAGAATCCAGAATCTGTTTCAGTTTTTAAATGAACTAGTTCATAGAACTAGAGCTACTCATGAACCAGTTCATAAATCGAGTATCTAATAACCTACAAGAAACACACAACAAATATGTTGTTAGTTAATTAACTTTAGCTTGAACAGAAAATGAACTAGTTCATTTTAGCTAGAATTGTATTAAAAATTCATATAAACTCCACAGGAGTCTAGAATCTGCTTTAGTTGTTCACAGAACTAGCTCATGAAGCAGTTCATAAATCGAGTATCTAATAACTTGAAATAAATACAGAACATATATGTGGTTACTTAATTAATTTAAGCTTGAATAGCAAATGAACTACTTCTTTAAACGACTATCTAATAAATGTCTCTCTCTCTCTCTCTCTCTCTCTCTCTCTCTCTGTGTGTCTCTCTTCCCCTTTAGGCCAACCACTGCTGCAGAACGGCATCGACAGTCGCTTTAGCGCCATCTACGGCAATCCCTATTTGCGCACAAACTCATCCATATTGCCACCGCTGCCACCGCCGAGCACCGCCAATCCAGCGGCCACGCCCGCCCCACCGCCCTACCATGCCGCCCGGCATGCCAACAGCAATGGCGGCCTCAAGCACTTCGGGGCCGGCGGCTACGGTGCGGCCGCCAGCATCAGCGTTGCCGGAGCAGCGGGCAGCGCTGTCGGCGGCGGCGTCGGCGGCGGCGGCGGCGGGCCGGGCAGCGTCAGCGGCAGCAGCTCAAATTTGACGGCCAGCAGCAATACGCTGGCGGCCACGCCTCTCACACAGCCATCGCTATGCGGCCCGTTGGGCGTGGCCGGGATGGGGGCACAGCAGAGTGCACAGAGTCCCTCCGGCCAGTTCATATTGCCCACAAATGGCAAGGGCGTAACACAGAAGGGGCCGCTGGCCACGCATGTCTAAGCAGTACGCCGGAACCAGCCGGTAGGCAAGAGGAACCCAAAACGGAACCGGAACCGGAACCGAAATCGAAATCGAAGCAGCAGCAGCAGAAGCCGAAAATGGAACCGGAACCGGAACCGGAACCGGAAACGCAGCTAATTAACGAGTATAACGCATATTTATTCAATTTGTATTCGTATTCGTATTCGTATTCGTATTCGTATTCGTATTGTCTAGACTCTAGATACTAGGGAACTAAGCGAGATAGAGAGTGTGAGTGTGTGTTTTTTTTTTCTCGAAAAGAATTTCGATTATATATAAAAACCGTATTGTGATTTATAGCGTTAATTATTTTATGGAAACTCGACAAAATAAAAATGCAGCCCAGCCAAGGCAAATATATATATATATATACATATAGATATATATATATATATATGTATATCTATCTAGTGAAAATTTTAAGCCGTTTGTTATTCTATTCGAGCGCTGAAACTGATGAGAAACAAAATTATAACATTAAAAGGAAACGTATCGAAAAAAGAAACTTTAAAAGTTCATTTTAACAACAAAATAAACCAGAGAATTGCAAAACTTTTCACAAAAACAAAATACAAATAAAGAAATATTTCAAATGAATATAGCAAAAGAAAAAAAATATATATATAAAATATGATGCCTGTAGTTAGTTCCAAGTAAAACGCAACAGCAGCAACATTTTCTAAGCCAAAATCTATTCAATTTTAGACTTAAATACAACTGCTAAACGGACTAGAGCAAATGCTAGTATAGCTTCAAAGAAAACCTAAAAAACAGAATAGAAATAAAAAAACACCCGATCAAGCGGCTGCGCGTCCTTTTAACGAACTAGTTCATATGACAAAAAAAAAAAAACCAACGACAATTCGCTCCAATTAAAACTCTTTTTCCTTTCGAAACTTATTTAACAAAATTGATTGAGAAGTGCTTTTAAATGTTTTAATAACTTGTAGTGCCGCCCACATATCATTAAAAAAAAAAAAAAAAAAAAAACCAATATATATATACTATATATATATATATACACTATATGAGGCCAGCTTGATCGGATGGCACAGCGTCAATGTGAAAACTTCAATTTTTTTTGTCCTAGCAACTAAGGCAAACAACTTTAAATTATGTACTTAAATGTAAAGTAAAAACTTTGAAAAATGATTAAAAAAGTAACAAAAAAACAAAGTAATACTAATAAGTAAAACATATTTGAAATATATATGTATTATGTGTATGTGTATATTGCTCGTATATATGTAGCGCATATGTATGTGTGTATGTAAGCCAGCTGGTTCAACGCTTAACTTAATTAACTAACTAGTTGTAATGTACTTAAATTCATAAATACTCAAACACAAATCGATATACCATATATATCTATACACATATATATACATATATATATATTAATGAGAGTGTAGTACACTGCGAGAAATTTTTTTTGTCTGCATAGTAAAAATACATTTAAAAAATAAGCAAAAGAAATTAATTTAAGACATCAAAAGAATTTTAAAACGTAAACTAGTAAACGAAATTAAACAAAGCTTAGAACAATTTGTAAAACACATTTGAGAGATCTACCAAAAAAGCAAAGAAGAAGAAGATGAAGCAAATGTTGCAGAAGAAGATGATATGTTTATTATGAAAACTCGAAAACCAAATACAACTGAAAACTGATTGTAAAACCATAAAGCGATAGAAATTTTTTGAACGAAATGCTGCCTTATGATTCCTTGTGAAATTTGTTGGATTTTTAGACAAACCTATCTGTGTGTGTTTAAGCCAACAACTAATTATACATTTTTTTTTTTATTTATTTATTTCTTTTTAAATATAATATATATATACATACGTATGAGTATAGTGAATGAAAATCGCTTTAAACGTTTTCTTCTTAACGTATTTTTTAAAACTAGACGAAGTTGCTTTTTTCGATTTTGTTGTGCTATTTGCAGAGCTTTTATGTTAGTTCATAAGAAAGTCATAGAGAATAAAAAAATAAAAAATGAAAAAAAAAAACAAAAACAAAAGAAAACTTTTGGGTAAATGTCAAGCGATTCAATTAAATGTTCAATTAAATGCAAAAACAAAATACAAAGTAACGAAAGGAAATTACATAAAAAAAATAAAAATAAAAAAATTAAAAAAAAAAAAACAAAACGAAAAAATCCTATTAAGCCAAGTAAATATGATAATTATATATTATATGTGAAATGCATGTGCAAGAAAATGAAAGAAAACGGAAGAATGAAGAAAACCGAGTAAAGCGAATAGCAAAATGTTGAAAGAGCAGCAAAAGGCAAGAAGAACTAAGCAAAGTGTGAAATTTCGTGTAATATGGAAATTAATTCAATTAAAACTAAGTCAAAAAACTCAAATTAGTTGAAATAAAAATCGAAAATGAAACCAAAAATTCAACATTTCTCATATTTTCAATAAAAACAATTATTATACTCCACGAATTGGCCCTAATATGCATATAGATGGCATATAATTAATGATCTCAACAAATCTGCAGAGGAATAAAGACCCGTTGCTCATTTTTCCAATTTAAGCGCATTTTTTTAAATGCATAATTCCAAAATCCGTACAAACGATAAATGTTTTCACTTTAAAGGCAGGACGCGACGTGTTATCGACTTATCGATTGGCCGCCGTCAATCGGCAAAAGCAACCTGACTATGCGCGTAGTTTGCCAGAGCGCCTTCGTGGGGCAATAAAGAAAAACAAGTATTTAATTTTTGCAGCCATTTTGAAATTGGAAAGAAATAACGACACAGCCAACAACAAGAATGCAAGCAAGTCGTCAGTCCAGCAGCGACGCAGGCGCAGTAGCTGAGAGCGCGCACATTGATGAGAGCAATCGGCTCTCTCAAGGAGCACAACATTGTAGAGCTCAGCTCGCTCAGACAGCAATGCACCTTAACTATGATTATGCTCTGAGTTAAGTGTTTCCCTATAACATGATATCAAATGTGCTCATTTATTTAGTAAAATATGTAAAAAAAAGTTGAAATAAATCTGAACACAACATGCATAAATATTTGTGACATATGCTGCAGGCGAAACATAAAAATTGCCTCTATTCGTAACATCAACTTTTGATAACTGGCATATGCGAGTGTCCAAGCCACTCTATCAGTCTGAATTCGCTCGCTCTCTTTATTTCGCTTGGTGGGCATTCGCCTTGCCATGATCACGGCTCACTGTGGTATGTTTCAAAGAGAGAGCGCGCGCGTGAGAGCAAGAGAGAGCCGGCTGGTTGTCGTTGTCTTTTTCGGGGGTTCAGACAAGCGACGCTCGTGAGCGCGGCTCAAAGTGTTGCGAGTCGTGAAACGAAACGGATATCGAGGCGGACAGTTTGCAGCAATTGAAAATTGCAATTGCATGGGATTTCAATTAAATGCTATTTTATTTTTTTTGAGTGCCTCCTCTCAACTGTGTATTTGTGCGTGTCTGTAGTAGTGTAAAGGCGACGTAAATTTAACTCGCACCGCAGGCAAAAGAAACGAAACGAAAACAACAACAACAACAACTAGAGGCAACAACAATATGGCGTTTAATACCGCCGCATGCAAAAATTGCAGCATGCGAATGCGGCATATAAAATAAAAATCGCTTTCGGGATCGGTATCGTCGGTCACGTTATCGAAATATTCAATATTCTTTTTTTGTTGTTTTTTTCCACTTGGTGGTCTGTGTCTGTGTCCGTGTCAGTGCAAACAAATAAATCAAGCTAAAGGAAAATAAGCGCAAAAAAGCACAGAAACCACAACGCGACTCCCCTACGCCTGTTTGTGTATGTGTGTGTGTGTTTCGCCGTGTACGTGTATTAACCCGTGTACGTGTGTGTGTGTGTATGTGAGAAAGGAAGCAAACCGTTTTGCCATCGCCGTCTTTGTCTTTCGTCTCTTTGAATATCATCGCCTGAGTTGAATTCAAAGTTTGTTGCGGTTGCGCGTGGAAATGTCGCCGTTGTCAGCGTCGACGTCGGCGTCGCTGCATACAACAAACGGCAACGCGCGGCACTTAATTGTTCTACTCGCCTGGCTGCAAAATACATAATAATAAAAGAAGAGAAGAAGAAGAAGAAAAAAACAACCAGCCGCAGAAACAAAAATTTAATTAAAAAAACCAAAAGTCAAAGTGAGACAACAACAAACTCCACACAAAATTACTGCACATACATCAGCAACAGCAACAACAACAACTACAACGACAAGCGAGCAAAAAAAAAAACTCAAAAGCATAAAACGCAAATCTTAAACTGGATTACAATGCAGTTGCAGCGCAGCAGACGTCGCTGTCGCGCACACAGAATTTGGATTAACGAAATGCTAGCGGGCGTCGCGCTGCTGCTGCCGCTGCTGGCGCTAGCTAATTTCAGCAGCGCCCAGGCGACGGGTAAGTGTGAAAAAAACAATGAATAAAATACAAAAAAAAAACTTTATTTTTGCATGCATATTGATTGAGTCTGCATTTTCGTGTTCTGTTCGTTTCCCTTTCTATTTGCCTCTCTGTGTTCCTTTTTGCCTTGCTGTACGCTGCTCGCTCCTGCCTGCCTGCCTGCCAGCCAGCCAGCCAGTTCGGACAGGTGGTCGCTCTCTGGCACTACGCTCTCCCGCTCTCTTTTTTCAGCGCACTCTCCCGCTCAGATTTTTGTGCGCACACACACTGCCTGCGCACCTTTAACTTCTTATATGCTACGGCACAGCCGCAGCCTTTCGTTTCGTTATATTCCATTTTTTTTTTACCATACATACACATGTAGTTTGTATGCCAGTTGACACTGTTATACAAGCGTTCGTATGTTTCTTCTGTCAACTTCCTGTAGCTTGTCGTGGACTCCCCGTCCCCAATCATAATTAGGCTCACTTGTCAAACTTTTGTGTACTACTATTTACACAGCACATAAACACACACACGCACACAAAGGCAGCAGAAGACGCAGCGCATGGCTCTTGTGTAGCGTATCCAGACTTCATGCAAGCCAAAAGAAAACCCAATATTTGCATATAAGCCGTCGCTGCTGGGGCTCGGCTCTTGTCTAATCATTGTGTCAACACACTCGTCTCCGTTTTAGGTCCCTTATGCTTGCTGGAGTGTGTGTGTGCGTGTGTACTTAGGCGTAGGTGTAGTTGTACCTCTGGTACTCTCATTGCCTTTACACATTTCAACTTTCCGGGAATTTAAAAAAAGAACGCGTTTTTTTTTTTTAGTTGGAACCCCTTAGACTGCATCGGAAATAATTAGCTTTTTTATTAGTATTTACTTTTGGCCATGTCTTATGAATACCGAACATGCGTCCAACTGATCTGGCCAGAGCTGACATTGTACACAAGATATGTTCGAATTCGAATGCTGAATTTCATCCCAAACAAATAGATAAAATGACCTTTGTTCATTGATAGAAACTCCATTTAAAATGTTTACAAACGGTCAATAAAAGCAAAGATTGAGAAGAGAACTTGTGAAAAATGTGGTATTTAATTCAAATATCGGGCATTAAGAATGTCTACTTTAAAATATACGATAATAATTCAAAATTATGAATTATGGAGTGTACAAAAATATATTCGATTTTTTAGAGTAAGCGCTTATATTATTATTATAACATTTTCCACTTATACTATGCGACTATCCAATTTCTGAAATTTACAATTAATGGCCAAAAAAAGTAAATAAAATGTTTATAATATTCGAGCACTGCAATTATGTAAAAATTAATGCAAATATATAGAAAATTCTAGCATTAAAACTTATACGTTTTATACGATCAGCAATAGATTTTTTGCAAGATTTCCAGATACAAATTTATTGAAGATCGATTTAACTGAATATAGATTGAAAATTTCTTATATCAATTCGTATGCAAACTAAATATAATAATATATTAAGGCAATATTTATCTAATTTTTTAATCAATATCATATACAGTTATTATGTTAACTTAAGCAAACGAACATCAAAATATATGGAAATATATTTATCAAAATATATTTTTTATTTAATTATATATATTTATCAAATCATATCGAAATATTTGCATCGAAATATATTTTGAAAAAGTTCCCAAACTCCCTAAATATATACAGGATATGTGAGTACAGTATAAGTTCTCTCTCTCTCTCATCTAACGCTATTTATGTTATGGAATATTCAAATATTTATATACATACATATCTATCTATGTATATATATATATATATAGATATATAGACTAGCTTAAATGCCTGCCTGCTGTGGATAATTAAGGACAGATCTAACGGCCTGCGTGTGCGTGACTTGCAATAATTTCGAAAGAGCAAAGTCAAGAAATTGTATTTTAGGGTGCGCTCAGGATAAGCGCAGAAACAGAGAGGTAGAGAGAGAGAGAGACAGACAGAGGAGTGAAGTGAAGTGGAGTAGAGAATACAGCACAGCGAAGGCAGACAGGAAATACTCATGCAGCATGGGGCATAGACACAGAGCTGGCTAAAAGTGCAGGCACAGCGAGAATGCGCGACATTGAAACAACAACCAAAGGCAACAAAGAAATGAAGAGAGAATCTCGATAACTTGTTTCCAGTCTAGGTAGAGAGTGGTTAGCCATGCATATATATTGCTCTCTCTCTCCTTTGCTCCTCTCTTGCTCGCACTCGCTTTGGCCTTATCCGTAATTTGATCTGTGCGCAAACAGTAAAAAGGACGCGCCTGTGCAATATGCTTAGGGGTTGCACTCCCGTCGCGTCTCCCTCTGGCGAGGCGAGTCTCCCTTCCTTTGCCCTGGCTGACAGCAGCTGTCGTTTTTTCGTTCCTTTTGCGTTTGCTACGGTGGTTGCTGCCGCTGCCGCTGCTGCTGCTGCGCTGCTGCTACTGCATATAAAAACCGTTACAACACCGCACGGGGCTCCACATGCGGCGGGGGTTGGGGGAGCTGTTCGGAGCCTGTCAGCTGCAATCGCAGCTCTGCTCAGTTGACTGATCCCCTCTCCAGAAAATAAAAAGAAGGCGTGGCTCAATGCCAGGGCGTAAATTACGGTAATGCATGAAAATGTTAGAGATGCTGTTTTTTTTTGTGCTTAAATGTCAATATATCCATGCATATACACATGCATACATATATATATATATATATATATACACACACACACAATATCTGAAATGAATGGGAAAGTTGAGCTGTAACTTTTTTAAGCCAACCTCTTTTTATTTATTTTTTTTTTTGCCTCCAGCAAGCGCCGCTAATTTGTCGCTGGCATTTAATGGGCCTTAATGGAGAGCGCAGCCGATATGAAAAATGTACAAGTATTTGCATATGTCATAGTTTGAAGGGTAGAGGGGCGGGGGGTACGGCATATGCATGCTATAAAGAGGAAACGAGTCTAGGAAGCTTACTTGCAAAAAAAAAAACCTAAAAAAAGAGCAAATGAGTTGGGAACTTCAGCCCAATGCAGTTTTTGCTCGTTTTTATTAACAGAGCTGTCAACTGTTTTGTCTGTTGGGCATAACTGAAAAACGCTTTACAACACTCTAAATAGCATTTATGTATGTATATCATAATCTATGCGACAGTTTTGTATGAGACCTTGTACATAGTGCTATGTAAACAATATTTCTGAAGCTAAATTGGTTTAAAGCTAATCGGTTGAAAAATAAAATGGTTTAATGAATCGGTTTTTTAATATTTGAATAATTATTACAAGGTATATATAGTACTTATAAGGTATCCACCATTGTGGTAGGAATTATCAAAAACCCAACGCTGAGCGCAAATTTTGAAAATTTTGTTAACATCTATAATCGACATTTTCAATGTACTCAATATTCGAAATCTATAAACTTAACTATTAAGCTTTTTCTTAGTTTTCTTTTTTTTAACGCTTGAATTTTCAAAAACCCTTTCAAAGGGTATAACGTTTCTTCTATCTCCTATGTTTAGATGATATGATAGGAAATTTGGACATGAAAGTTACAGTAAAAATAAAATTAAGGGTTTTAAATTTCATTGTAATATAAGGAGTCTAGACATAAGATAGAATGGGAAATTAGGATATGAAAGTTCCAGTTTAAGCTAAACAGGTATTTGAGTTCTTAGGAAAAAGAAGGATATGGATTTGAACTAGCAAAAAGGGCATCCAAGTATATATATATATATCTTTTTTCTATAAACATAATTATTAATATGAAATAGGTCTGGGCATAAGAAAGAAGCATTAATTAATATACTTGAGTAAAGACTGTAAAATGCAAGTACTATAATTATTACCATACCTGTATAGAACTATATCATATACATATTATAAAAATCTGAATTTGACCCAAATACATAAAACTTGATGTAAAAGTGCTGAGGCCTTCAGGATTCTTTCAATAAGTCGACACGAAATAAACTGTCTTCCGGCGATAAACCACAGACAGGCACAATGTCAATTTGTGTGAAAGTCTTGACGTCTTTTTGGCATTACCCGAAAGCGAGGGCCAAGCGGACATATCGCATGATCGCTTATATAGAAGAACGAGCACTTATCGGCCATTTGCTGTCACATTTATTAATTAATCGATGCCGCCTTTTGGCCAACTTTCTCAGCACTTGAGCGATTGGTAACTTAAGACTTCATTAAAATAAACTTTTAAAAAAAATTTCTGATGCGTTAAATCTGAAACAAATACGCTTTCAAGGGGAAGAAGAACAAGCGGCAGCAGAAAGCAGATACGAGTAACCCAAAAAAAAAACTTTAATAAAGTGCAGCAGTTGGTCGGAGTCGAAAAGCTTAGCTGGCCGAATATTAAATACCCTAAAGACGTTTAGGATATCTGAGGAAACAATCCCGATGTTAACACAAGCTTCAATCGATTGTCTGCTTAATAACTATATCATATTATGACTTGGCCTTCAATACAGCTTAGCCATAAAAAAAAAATATACCCTTTATAATCGAAATCTTGCCTTCAAGGGATTAGCCCTTGCCCTCGGCAAGGGTATTTTTAGTGTAAAGCAGAAAACAAACCCGTTTAAAGGCCCGCTTACATATTGATTATAATGCTCTGTTACTTGATACCACCTTCAGAGAGATGATCATCATCAAGATGTTGTTGTTGTTGTTGTCGCTGTTGAGGTTGCGGAGCAGTTCCGTTTAGCGAACGATCCTGTTTTTCGATTCGCACACACACACACACACACACCCACAGACATCATGGCCAACGAAAAGACAGATTGAGAGAATCAGCGATGCAGAGAGTAAGAGACTGCCAATGTTTTTAATACCCTGTACACTAAATGAAAATGGGTGTATGGGTAGGTGCAACTTTTTTCGATATGTCAATGCAGCTGTGTAGGAAGTTATTCGATTTCTTACGTATTGCCGATATGTCTAGATGAATCTTCCCTCAATTTGCATAAACTAGACACAACTTTTTTGAAAATATTAAGTTATTTTTTGAATTATTAAATTATAACGTAAAGTTCTTAGATCTAGAAGTCTGCTTTCCTATAACAAGTTTTGTAAACAGAGTAATTGTTTAGTAAAATCTTTCTTAAAATTTAATATTATTGTTTAATAAAAAGAGGGAATACAATAGGTGAAAAAGAACCAATATAATACTTTTTTTTATATTTTTGTTAATCTTTAAATTAAAACGTTCATCTCTAGGATCCTAATCTCTGTTTTCCTTTAACCAGTTTTGTAAATAGGGAGAAAAATACAGATGCCGCTCGAAATTAGAACTTCCATCAATTTGAAGTGAGTAGATATATTAAAAAAAAAAAAATGTTTTCGACGTCTTGAGCCCAAAATTGGTTGTTTTCTGTTTCTAGAAACTTTTGTATGTAGAATTTTATAAAAGCCCTATAAAAATATTTGCCCAGAAACCATCAAATGTAAAATATAATTTGTTTATATTTATATTTATATCAAACATAATTTGTTTACATTTAACTAGACATTGGAATTAGTCGCAACTTAGAGTCAAGTTTATCTAAATCGGAAGCATTCTAATTAGCGAGTTACCACTGTACTTCGCAGTTGGAAGTTTTCGACTTCAACGTTTAGACGTGCTTTTTTATGACTATTTGGTTTTTCGTGTGGTTTTTTTGAACCTGGGCAGGTAGAATTAAGCGGCGCTCCGGAAATCACAGAGAGACTGTGAAATAATGTCGCTGCTGCTGACGGATGCTTTCCCATCGGCTATGGTCCTAAAGCTGAAGACTCGATTGGACATATTGGACATTGCATAAACATGACTCTTTCTGTCATTGTTCCCATCATCAACAAAAGCAGCAGCAGCAGCAGCATCAAAGTTGAAGCCAAAGTTAAAGTTGCCTTGGCCATAGAAGAGTTGGCCCGAACAACTTTCCAAGGCGGCTGCCGCTGCTGGGAAAATGCCGCAAATGGTTGAACAAAACTGTTTGGCATCAGTTGATCATCAGTTTGATCAGTTGGCTGCATGTTGCTTGCCCAGCTCAATTTGGCTTAAACTAATTATGAAAGCAGGCAGTCCGTCCAGGCTGGCCGCCAGTTGGGCTTAAAGCGTAATTAAATCTCTGAAAAACATCAACGATTAGGCCAAAGCAGTTGCAGTCTGTTTATTGACTTTTAATGATGGCCAGGCGAATTAGTGCGCACACACACACACACACACACACGGACACCAGCTGCCCCTGCTATACCCTGTAAACCCCGGCTAGACCACAGTTTGCCTCACTTTAAGTTAACTCTTTGCCTCAATCGAGTCTTGGCCAACGACTTGCGTCTTCTACTTCTTGCCTGACTGCTGCTGGTTTAATGAGTTTTCTTTATGGCCAGGGCGCAGCACACACACACACACACAGCGAGAGACTCTCTCACACATACACACACACATTTATGCTGCTTGATACGCACTGACCGAACAAGTTTTTTCATTTTAGTTGTTTCTTCCTCGTCTTTGGGTCTGCTTTTCTGCTTTACTGTTTTCTCCTTTCTGCTTTGTGTGTCTTATTCTTATAACCACTTCATGGCCTGGGCCCGGCTTGGGTCCAAAAAGGCTGACAACCTCGAGCCAGCGAGAACAAATGAACGGGCCAAACTCAGCCGTCTCAGCCGTCTGTGCTCTTGCCTCTTTGCCACTTTGCCTCTCGGCTCGACTCAATTTTTATAGATATTACCCAAAGTGTCTTGTCTTGAGTCTTAAGTCTTGTGTCTTGTGTCTTGGCCAGGGCCAGGCCCAAGCCCAGGCGTTTGCGTTGCACGCGATGTTCGAGCGAGACGAACAGCATACATACATACATTATGGGGCGGCTATCTCTTTTCTGCATAGCTCTAGCCTCAGCTCATTCAGAGCTGGACATGGAAATTCTTTCTAACAACAAAATGTGGCAAAGGCGAAAAAGTCAGCGAGGCAGCTATGCGTGCGTGCGTGTGTGTGTGTGTGTGTGTGTGTGTGTACAATGACAATCATCATTATATACACTTGAACAACTGATCGAAATGCAGCGCATATTGCCTAGAAAGAACTCTTCTTCTTAATGCCCCTCAGCCATGTCTTCCACTTGGTGTCGTCTCTCAGGCTGAAACTGAAATCGACGCGTCTCGACTCGACTCTTGCTTGGGTGTCAGAATCTGTCCATCTCTGCTGCTTTCCTGCTGGCATTCCATAAGTAGATCAGCCCAAGATCAGCAACGCATTCTCAAAAGGCAAACGCATAGATAAAGTGCTTAGACCATGCTCGGAGCATATCAAATGCAGTTGATGTCTTTGAATATGTCTAGAGTTCAAGCTTGTACGAAAGAAAGATCAAGGGGCACACTGAGCAACAATTTGACTGAGCTCAACAAATAGCTTAAATATAACTTGGGAAAATAGAATATGATGCAAATGAAAGCAGTTCAATAAATATGATAAAGAGTCAGCTTGAAAAACAGTTGAGGCATATTTCAGAGAACATGTGCCGGAAGGAGTTGTCCAATAATAAGATATTCAAATATAAATTGATCGATCAGAAAGGAAGAAAAGCATCAAATAGATCACATAACTTAAAACTAACAGAAAATGACGAGCATGCGGATTACATTGGATAAAAGTTGTGCTGAGAGTTCAAATACAAATAAAATATACCTATCAGAAATACCTGCCATCGAACGCGATCTCCGTCTAACAAAGCTCGCAGATCAGATAAACTTCTAACGGTCAGAGACCGACGCCATCAGAGAGAGAGAGGCGCCCCCAACGGTTACACCCCGGCGACCTATCTACGAGGCGAATCATAACCTGACAGTATTACGTTTTATGTCCTCCTTGCCCTTCATTGCAAATATTCCATCTTGGTAGAGATCATCACTCAGATATACCTAGATTGATAAAATCTAGTTTTATATATTTTACGCGCCTTGTTGATCTTAAGAGCCAGTTGAACTCTGATAAATAGTTATGAAAATATTATTATATGGCTAAGAAATTCGTTGACCGGAAATAAAACTTTGAAAGATATATGTGTATTGATTACGAATACTTGAATAATAATAATACTTGCGAACAGCAATTGCGGAAGAAGTAAAAAATATCTTTAAAAATATCTGTAAAAATCTATATCTATATAGCCAGTTATCTGTTTACGTTTACTCATGACGATCACTTGACCGCATAGAAAAATATCGTGCTGTAGCATTTCATTTAAGCAGCTTGAAACTAATTAATGCATACGCTAACGATCATTAAATGCTCTCTCGACGACCGAAGGCGATCATTAGAGTATCTTTTGAATTCATTTGGTTAACTGCCCGCCCGAGCGAGATATCAAAATGCATTCAAATGGCAGCTGCTCAACGAGGCACTCAACACACAAGTTTATGGAGTCGAATTCTAGTTTATAGCTGCACGAATTTACATATACATATATGTAAGTATATATGTGTCTGTGTGTGTGCATTTATAGGTGTGTGTATTTGCATATTGAGGCCCTTTGCTCACTTAGCGAGCTGCTGGCTAACTCTCTCTCTCTCTCCCCCCCTCGCCTCTCCCTCGCCCTGCTGCGGCTTACAACAAGTGGCGCCACCGTTTTACCAACTTTTTACTTTGTATCTGGCTTAAACAATTAGCAAAGGCGACAAACATACATTTAATTTTTGGATAAAGCACATGAAACCGAAAAGCCAAAGACCCTAAATCCGTGTATGTCTATACAAAAACAACTTAGAAGTGCTCGCATAAAAGATACCCTGTATTCACAATACAGGATATCACAAATTAAGTAAACCCTTGTCAGTCTTTATAGGCTACCTGTATGAAAAGCTTCAGCTCTAAGATTCAATATACTACGACTAATGCTTCAGAAACCCAGTTTTGCAATCGACATTTATCGATTTTGTGCGGACTCACGTCTTCTCCTAAGATGGCAGTCTGTTGCATAGACAAGCTCAACTTGATGATACCCCTTTTTAAACATTTTGTACGGGGTATTAAAAAAAAAAAGAAAAACAAACTTAACTAAACATTCACACGATGTTGCTTTCTTGTTGTTGTTGTTTTTGTTGTCTGCCGGAAGTGTTAAATGCTTCACTTTATTTAAAGTACACACAGCGACAATGACAGAGCGGGCGAGGGAGAGAGGGAGAGCGTGCGAGCGATAGAGACAGAGCATGGCATAATATCGCTCATATGCCACATTATTAATATGGATTTTAAACTTCAACCCTTTTAATACAGCTGTGTGTGGTTCTGAGTGTGTATATGGGTTGTGTGTGTGTTATGTATGTGTGTGTGTGTTATGTGTGTGTGTGCGCCTGCGCAGCCATTTACGACTCCGTTGGCTTTGGCGCGCATTTGGACGAGCTGATGAGGGTGTCTTCTGTTGTGCTCATGCGCTCTCTTTCTCTCTCTGTCTCCCGCTCCCTCCCTCTCTCTATTTACCTCTCTCTCTCTCTCTGTCTCATTCTAGTTTTGTTCCCACGTTGCCCGGCTATCACATAGTCATCACCTTCTCCCTGCCCCTCTCTCATTTGTGCAACTCGCTGCCCTTTGGCAGGGGTTGCTGCCACTTCTGCCGCTGCCGCTGCTGCTGCTGCTGCTTTCTCTTGGGGGTTGGGGGTGTCAATGTCTCTGCTGCAGCGCAAAGTGTCGCATATGGTTTCAAGTGCACTTCAATTACCAATCGAGGCGAAAAGCAAAACCCAAATTCTCGCACAGCTTACCAACAACTTTGCAGCTGGCACATTTGGCTCATTTGCCTCATTGTTGTTGTTGTTGTTGTTGTTGTTGTTGTTGTTGTTGTTGTTGTTGTTGTTGTTATCATGCGCTCAATTACGTAGCATTCGGTGAGGGTGCGTAGGGTAGGTCTGGCACTCGAACGCACACACACACACGCAGATCAATGCCACATGATTTCTGATCGAAGTAAGTTGCATTAACCCCCGAGTTTATGTGATGCGCAAACGTGCAAAGCCTTAGAAATAATTCTTGGACATTAATACGCAATATTTCATTAATTAAATATAATTACAAATATATTCAAATAGTACACATTTTTGTGTGTAGTTATAGAGCTTGGAAATATTTTATTTGTATTTCAACTTCAAAGTTGTGTTTGCTTTGTTCGCTTTATCTTGCACATTTCATTTATTGCTCAAATATCTAATTCTAATCATTATGCAGCAAAATATTTACAAAAAACCCTAAAGAATAAGAAGAAGCAGGCAGACCACAAAAACCACAACATCCTCCCAATTCCAAACCCAAACCGAACGTCGCTCCAGCGATGATCCAATTACTAGTATTCCGAGTACTCCGCCAACTGACAGATAGTAACCCACCCGGACGAATGATTACCGACTTCAAGTGAACGGGGAGGGGGAGGGAGGGTTTAGTTGCATTTGGAACGTCTTGGGCGGCTTTGTTATCTCTCTCGCGAGTGGCTTGACTGTGGCCTATTAATCTATCAGAGCTGAAGACGTTGCGACGCGTCGGGTAAATTATAGAAATGGAGGCGACAGACGTAGACCGCAAGAATTCCATGCTCTTGTACACTGCGACAAGTAGCCTTTAAAAAGAAGACTACGAAATGCCGCAGATGAAATACCCTAACATATATGGCATATATGTGTGTACGATGAATTTGTTATCGTTGCGATAGAAGTAGTTTCTATGGCAGATATTGTAATCCGATCTTGGTTAGATTAGAAGATTTTAGGTTTGAATGAAAAAACAATTTCCTCCTTTCGACAGATCGCACAATGCTGCAGCTTCTTCTGATTGAATATATGTATGCATATTTAAATTATTGCAGCAGCCAGCTTGAATACCCTGACAAAATTGAAATACCCATCGGTTAGGGTATTTAGGAAATCTGTATAGAAAACGAACCGAACCGAACCGAACTGAACCGTCGCGTCGTAACGTTTACTCGTGTGCTGTTGATGGGGCTCGTTCGGTTCGGTTCCCACACTCGGTGTTCAGTTGTTTGGGTCTTGTTTTTTTTTTCTTTTACGACTTTTCTATGCTGCGCTTCGTCTGCAGAGAGACTGAGCAAGAGAGAGAGAGAGAGAGTGAGTGTGAGTGTGAGAGAGAGAGGGGGGAGACCACTTGGAGCTACTTTTTCATTAACACTTTACAATCTTTCCGCATTTTGCTGCCACCGCAGTCACCGCTAGACCCCACACACCCCCCTCTACAGCACTCCACCTCCTCTAACCCCCCCTCCCTCCTTATTACAACGTTCACGTTGTTGGACGCCTCTGCAAGCCGAGTGGCTTTCGTGTTGTTGTTCGTCTTTCGTTTTCTATTTGCTATTACACATTATTTATGGGGCGACTATTTATTTTTATTTAGCTTTTCATTGTTGTGGCTGCCACCTCCACGCTTTGGCAGCCGCCCCATCGGCCCCCTACCCCCGTCCAACTCAGCGCCCCCGCAACAATTTGTCAGCACTTGTGAGCAACACAGATGCCGCCGCAGCCGAAGCCGCCGCCTGTGAATTGTTTGAAGAGCTTATTGGCGTCGCCTCAGACTTATCAGAATCCAGAAAGAGGGGTAGAGACAAAGAGGGGGGGGGGGGTGGGGTCAGAAGCTGCAACATTTGCGTCGCAATTTTCCATCTGAAGTTTTATCAGCATGCCAATTGCAAAGCAGACAATCCGAGCTGATCCTCAGCTAAAGTTTACAGCCGATAGCTGGGTTAAAGCGTCTCTCAAATAAGGCCGATCGCAGCTAAATTGCAAACTGCAGCGATTAATAATATGCATTTTAAATATAAAAAACTTTAACTTAAAACTCAGCTATGAAGATCGCCAACTAATGCCAACTTTGTAGAGCTGCTTGGGCTATCGGCTGCTTAAAATTCTAATATTATATATAGCTTATATAATTATCCTTTATTTTTATTTTTGGGTGATCTATACACAAGTACTCTACATTTTTCATCTTATTTTTTGTGCGATCTTTGGCTAGAAGAATTCTTAAGTTACATATATAAAACGATCATAGGCAAGAATTCTTAGATGATTCCCTGGATGATCTATGTACATATGTATATGCGATTATCTGGGCACAATCATACATATATTACGATCATATATTAAGATAATCTTGAGCTGCATAGAAATTGTTTTTTTGTGGAGCTCTTTCGACTGGAAAATGTCGACTAAATATGAAAAATATTTTGAATAATTTTAACATCAAAGCCGTTCCAGCATTTAAGTTAAGTTCACTTTTTATTTTTAAACGAATGAAGAGCGGGATAAAAGATTGTCCGAATAATTAGGTATGTAGATCGCCAACAGACGAGACAACTATTTTTATATTCCACTAACTTTTGAATATAACTGATTAGCTTAAATTCGAACTAAGCTGTGTATATTTTAGGGTAAATTAACTTTAAAATACATTTCGATCTTAAAATGTATTTAGATTTCTTCAATTAGCCAAGCAACTAACTTGCGTACGCCCTAAAAACGAATAGTTTTTAGTTTCTTCTTCACTAAAAAAACGTTTTACGTATTATGACGAAATTCCTTCTAAAATTCTCTGACATTTGTACATGTAGAAACATGCATAGTTTTATTGAGCCTCGGACGCGAATATACATATGTATGTACATACATATGTTTGTATATATTTCTAGTTTAGATAAAGCCTGAGAACTCGGGCATATCGAAGTTTCGGTAGTAGAATTTATGACGCTCGATTCAAGCTTCTTGAGATTGTGGCACACGAAGAGGATCGTTTCCTTGTAAATATTACATAAAAAAAAGCATATACACTTGCATTTTGCAAATGTTGTTGTTATTGTTGTTGTTGCCCCCTTAGCCCCCCCTTAAAGATAAAACTGGGTCTTGGGGCTGAGCATTTTGCATTGTCTTGCCAAACTGCGACTTGATTGAATGCGAATTGAACGAAAATGCATTTTATGCGATGTCCAACGAGTTTTTGATATGCTAATAAATTCTTTTAAATATGCCATGCATTTTATTTAGTTTTTCCTAATAGTTTAATTGACAAGAAATATATTCTAATAAACCAAAAAAAATTAATATTTGCTTGTCAAAGATTTGCTTAGCATAACTGTGACTCAAATAACTAGGCTTTCACACTCGCATCCATAAAGTACAGTAGCTGTTCGCTAATTGGCACACTTTGCTTTCGGAGGCGTTTCTAATTCTCAGTTCTTTCATTATGAAAGGGGCTTAAAAGGGTATATTGGTTCTGTGCAAATGTATGTAACAGGCAGAAGGAAGCATCTCCGACCCCATAAAGTATATACATATATTCTTGATCAGCATCAATAGCTGAGTCGATCAAGCCATTTCCGCCTGTTCGTCCATTTGTCCGTCCGTCTTTCCGTAGATCCTCCGACAGTCGAAACCTTGCCCCGTTTCCAGTAATCGATATCCTGCTTTTGAGCAAATCTCTTAGGTCTAAAAGTCTAGAGTCAATAAATTTGACATGTAGCTTATAGAATAGTTTATACAGATCTACTATCTTTCATTTTATAGCAATCCCCTCCCTACCCAGTGTTGCATTTGGTGTGGGTAGAAGAAAGTTCGGGGTATCCCCTAGTCGTGCAATTTTTGAATATATGTAGGTTTTATGCGTTTAGTTGGACTAATATATAATTTGATATGTGCAATATAATGACTGTACAATTAAAGCAATACCATTTTATAAACCCCCCTCTCCCCTTTTCGCTTCAACCAGAGTATGTTGTGTGGGTAATGCGGTTTTTTGGGAGGGGGCCTCTCGGTGGCTCCATATAACAGTTTATTATTATTTTGTTGTAAAATAAATTGTTATTTTATGATGTTTGTCGTTTTGCTTTATAACTGCGCTCTGCGGTTTTTTGATAGTTTCATTTATATATGTATATATAATATGTTAAATATTTCTATGTGCTTGTATATACACATATATTAATTGTTTATATGTATTTATATTGCGCGCCTTTGCACGCTGGAGAAAAGCGTGAGAAATTTTTGGCCGTGGTTTTGTTTTTGTTTTTTGGGTTGTTTGTTGTAGCTTTTATGTGTTTTTTTCTTGTTGTTGTTGCTATTTTACTTGTCGCTGTCGAAGTTGTTGCTGTGTTTTGGCTTTTTTGCCTTTGTTTTAGTTTTAGTTTCGCCGCTGTTGTTGCTGTTGTTGTTGTTATTGTTGCTGTTGCTGCTGTTGCTTATTATGCTGATAGCGTTTTTGGGTGGCTTTTGTTTGTTATTTGCTCAGTGTGTGTGTGTGAGTGTGTCTGTGTGTGTGTGGCAGCGGCGAAAAATTTAAATTCGATAAGCGCCATTTATAACGGCCACTGACATTTGCTTGCAACCCCAGCCATACACACACACACACACACACACACACCCACACACACACACACACACACACACACACTAACCCCGCCAAATGGGCGACAGTTTATCACACAGCTGACAAAACACGGAGCTGACGTTTCGGCGCACTAACTGGCCCACAAACAGAAAGACAATATTCAAAATGTTTATTAACAATTAAAAAAATATCACGGAAAACAGAATATTTTGCCATACTTTTCGACCAATCCAAAGGGATTTTGCATAGTGAAACTTTCAAATTCCGAGTATGATCAATATTTTGATAGGCAAATTTAAACGAAGAAGGAAATTTCCCGAAAAAGAATACCCTGTAATACTTTTTGTGATCATCACAGAGAAGCCAGTGCTGTTCAAACCAGGCTTAATTAGCGGACAAATATTTGAGGGCGAGAGGGATAAGAGATCTAGTTGGGTGCAGAGTAGTTTAGTTAGTTAGTCAAGTTGATTAAGCCAGTGTTTAACTTGTGAATAGATATTAAACCAAAGTACGGTTATTTAAAGAGCAAAGTTTGATCATCAGGACGCGACTTCTGCGTGAGCTCAAGTACAATATTATTGGCATTAATTCAATTATGTTACAACTTAAGCCTAGCTATGTGCAGCTGCCACAACGCGAGCAATTAGCCGCTCATTTGTCTAAATAACACGTCGAATCGCATGAGTGGGCGGTGGCTGGAGGGGGGGGGGGGGACTCTCTGACTAGTGTAAGTGGGCTGGCAACACGTTACACTTGCTTGCATCGCCAAGCGTCCGACTAAACGCCCGTGCAAAAGGCCCAAGCAAGTGCGCCAACAGATTTGTATAGCACTTTTCATTGTGCGGTAAATCACACGCAATAAAAAAACTTACCTTATAAAAATCAAAACATAAAAAAAGTATATGTAAAAGCGTTTCACGCTCTGTCGATGAAGCGTTGAATGGCCCAGCGTGGCCTGTTAATTCATTAAAGCCAAACTGGCCACGCCCACAGCGGCAAACCAAACAGATTACAAAGCTTGCCCGAAATTAAAAAAAAAGAAACAAATAGTAGAAGTAGAAAAAAAATGCGGAGAAGTTGACAGTTTTTTTTTCAGCTGCAGCTGGCCAAGTGACTCACGGCCGCACGCTGGAGAAGAGGGGCGGGGCGCAACTGAGCAGCAGTCACAAATTAGTTCACAGTAGCTAGTAAACAAATTAAAACTAGCTGCTTAAGTAGTTGATTAATTTGGTGTTAGAAAAGGATACAACAGAATGCTTTGGATGAAAATCTGGAACCAGCTTTGATTATTTATTGTAGGAAATTAAGCTTAAAACTTGATTTTCTTCTACTGAAACTGAAGAATTAAGATTTATTTTTTCCATACATATGTATAATCATTTTAAAACTTCTGAACTGAGCTTTATCTTTTTTAATGTACGAAATAATGAAGCTTGATTTCGATTCACAATTAGTCATTTGAAAGCTTCTGAACTAAAGCTTTGTTTATTTAGTGTAGAAAATTTCGCTTAAAGCTTGATTTCTACTAGACAATTAATCCTATAAAATAATCACTTGAAAACATTTAAAAGTTTCTAAGCTGAGCTCTGTGGATTTATTGCAAAAACTCAAGCATACAGCTTTTTTTTGGTTCCCTTTTTTGCCTCGTGTCATATGTTTTTTGATGAAAGCTCAGCTAAAAGCGCACATTTAAAATGAAATATTACTTGATCAGGCTTTCAAGATAATAATGCAAATAATATTCGGCGTGTTTGTTCTTTTTGCTCTCAAGAACCGCACCTTAACAATGCGAATGAAACATTTTACTGGTCTTTTTTTTATATTTTTTCTCTTTTTTATTTTTTTATGCTGTACTAATTGAGGTCAATTAGTTTATACACACACACACACACACACAGATGTGCAGACAGGCACTGCGCAGCTGGCTACATAATGTGTTGCAAAAAATTAAGACAATCAACAATGTATAGCAACATGCTGCTGTGTATCTGTGCGACAACATGTTGCTGCTCCCGCTCCCGCTGCTGCTGCTGCTGCTGCTGTGTTCGCATAAAATAAAATAATTTCGCAATATAATGCATACGCCGCGTATGACTCAGGCTCGAAATTTCGCTGGGCCAAGATTTATGCCGGGCTTATTTGCCTTCTTTTTTTTTTTTTTTTTCTTGTGTGTCTGGCCCATCGATCATTCAAATGCGAAATTTATGTTTACGTATTCGCGACAATTTCGTGTTGCATTTCGAATGCCAAGCGGCGCACAGTGAAACAAAAAATTGTTGGCTAGCACATGCATATCCATATCTATATATGTATATACATAAATGTATGAACATATATATATATACATATTGGAGGGGGGCGTCAAGTGCTGCCAAAGTTTATGATATATTTCTTTAGCTGCCTTTTTGTCGTTACTTTTATTTTTGCGCTCGTTGCGAAGACAAAGCTATTTATTTATTGTGCTGGGCAATCAAAACTTATTGTCGCCTGTTGTCTGCTGCCAGTCCCCCTCCCGCCTCAACCCCCCGTGTCACCCTCTAGAGTAAGTGCTCGCTGGATGTGCCGCTGTCGTGGCAGGAAATCGCCACACGCCCAATTAGCAAACATTGGGGCGATTTGGCGCGCGGCACGTTTGTTTAATTTGTGTGTCAACTTTTTTCAATGAAATACGTACATATAAGCATATTCTCGGTTTTGTCGTGTCTTCTTCTTTGCTGCCAGCAGCAAATTGCACAAGTTTTTTTTTACTTTTCGAAGCGCCCCTTCTCGCTGTTGGCCAGTTTAAGTGCACTGAACCTTATTTATTGTTGTTGTTGTTGTTTGTGTTCTTCTTCTTATACTTGTTGCGTTTTGCTGAACGTTGTTGTCAACGCTCTGCGTCGGCTTTGACATGCCGGCCATGCCATGCGCCTAGTCCCCACACGTCCCCCCAACAACAACAACCCAATGAGCGCATAGAGCAGGGAAATACGAAACTCTTGCCTTTTGGGCCAAACACTCTAGACATGCCAGAATTGCATTTTAATGTCTATATAATACATATGTGCATTTGTTGATATCAATTGAAATATTCTAAATAAATATACAAAGACTTGCAATTGATATTTGTGAGATTTTCGAATGTATATTTTGAATATAAAATGTTGATGTTGGCTAACTTTTCAGGTCCTTTCAAGAGGCGTAACTTGAACCAATTTATCTAACATTTTAAACATGCAGATATACATATATTTTAAATATAATCCTAAATTGTTATTTTAAGCACAGTTACAAATTCTATATTTGCTGATATTTCAAATATAAAGAAGTAGTTAAAATATCGATTAAAACATTGTGAAGTGTTGCGATATATATATATACATATGTATATACATCGATATTTTTCTTTAATTTATTCCTCTATATTTGATCTTATCTCAATCACAGCATATGCTATAATTGATAATATTGTTGTTGATATTCAAGAATACAAATAAAATAGTTGAAAAATTTAAAAAAAAATATTGATAAAACGTTTTGATGGACTATAAAATGTTGAAATACTGTAATATAATATGAATCGTATTCTAATCAATTTTTGTTTTATATTTACAGAAACCGGCACCTCTTTGGCCATTTCCTGCACCACATTGGGCTGCAAAAATGGCGGCACATGCATCACACAAACGAATGGCAAATCCTACTGCGCGTAAGTAAATCCCAACCAAACACACATACATGTATGTAAATATAGAAAGCCAGCGGAAGGAAGCGTTCATTAATTAAGCCCAGTTTACAGCGTTTCTGCTTCTGAGAGGCCCGTCAATTAATGCTAATTTATGCGGCAACAGCAGAGCGGCAAAGGGGCAAGGCGGGGCAGGGCAGAAGCAGGGCTGGGCTGTCAAATATATTGGCCATGAACTTGAATTGATTTTCTCAATTATTAGCATAAGTTTTGGGCTGCTTGACAGCAGCAATTTGCATATGTCAATCAATTGCGGTCATTCCAAGGACACACGCAAAAAAAAAAACAAATTGAAATTGAGGCTCTGGCATCAATGCGCATTGACATTTCTTGGCCCGCAAAACAAAACAGGCCAAACGTATGAAGAATTCGCCTGAAATACGTCTAGACAATGAGAGTAAAAAAACGACAGCCGAAAGGATTGAAACTGAGCTGAAATTCAATTTCCTTTATGGCAGACAAAAGCGCAGCGCCCGCACAAAAGACTCAGGAGCCAGACGAAGCGCGACTCGGCTTCGTGCCTCTGCCCGGTTTTACTGATTATGATTAAATTATCAGGCTCCTTTTCACTGCTAGTGCTTGCAACATTTTGTTTTGCCTCTATTTTGTGGCAATGCATTTGGTTTTTTCTTTTCTGTTTTTCTGCTCTTTGTCATTTTTGTCGGTCTGCTTTTGTAATAAATCACATGCGAATGCGGCTCAAACAAATGTGGCACGTACGCAACGCATAACTTGAGCTGAGTTATGATATGGTTGCGACGCGTTATACGCGGCGCGTACTTGTTTTCAATTTTGACAGACTCTGTCAAAATTTTACGAGTCTGCGAACATGGCATAATTAAAAGAAAAGAAAAAAAGAAGAAATAAAAAACCAAACCCAGGGCGTGCATTGTGCTCGAAAGCGTTTGAACATCGATTGCATTGCCAAGCAGCTAGCCCTCACACACACTCTCTCTCTCTCTCTCTCTCTCGCTGTCTTTCTCTAGCGACTGCCATGATCAGCTTTCAGTGATCTTTGTATGATCTAACGCACGATTGAGGGCGCTTTCGTTGAGCACTTTAAAAGAAGCTCATGTATTTGTTAGCCCATCGAAAGCTAATTCCGCTTTTCAAGCCCATCTCTGACAGATCAAAGCGTTACGACTGATCTTCATTGGCTGCTGCTTAACAATTTCTTGCCGTTAAATTCATTAATTAGCCCACATTTACTTATTTATGTCATTATTTAAATCAGAGCTGATCTTATGCACTTCTGTGCCCTGATCAGTAATTAAGCTGAGTTTAAGTGAGTTAGTCTTGTTTACCAGCCGTTGTTTAACCTGTTCTCTGCCGTTTGACATATTCTAAAACTGATCTGATCAAGCGCTGATCTTTATTGACTTTAACTGGGCTTTTCATTAACACAGTGTGCTCTCGTTCTTAACAAAAGTCCCTGTTGAGCGATCGTGAGTGATCTGTACAGCTTGCAATCAACGGTAGCCACCGAACTTCTTTGTCTTCCTCTTCTTCTACTAGTCGTATCTCGTTTTGGCCAAATATTTTGCTATCACTATCTTTAGCTGGCAATTACATAAAAGCGCTTTAGCTTTTAGCCTAAAAATGCGACCGCGTTTTATTTTTATTTTATTTTGTTTTTTTTTTTTTTTGCTTGCCGTTGTCGTTGGTTTTACGACATTTTCTCTGGACTCGGACTGAAACGATCGTTGCTGATGATCAAGCCATGTGGCAGTACATTTGCCTCGTCTCTTTGACTCTTGTGGCTGCCTCTGATCATCAACGGCACGATCGGGCCAGTAGAAACTGCTCCATTGCAGTCTTTACATATGTAAGTGATCTGCTGCGCGCGCTCTCTCTCTCCCTCTCTCGCTCTCTCTCTGGGGCGCATGCTCTTTCTCTGTCTCAATGTGCGATAACATCGCTTGAACTTTGTCAGCCATTGAGTCGGAAACAGTAACTGTAGCTTAGGCTGCCAGCTAAGGCTTGAGCTATTAGATATATATGCACTTATACCCTTGCATTGGGTATTATTATTAGTTCACTATATCTGCGATCAATAGATCATGTGTGTATATATGTATATATCCTAGCCATATAGTATTCTCTTTTTCTGCAGGCAGCACATATCAAATTGTAGTTCAGACCAAATCGATATATTAGAATTTGTTCACTATATCTGTCATCCATAAATCAAATATGTATTTATATACATATCTGCCAGTTATCCGAGAACCTTTTTTTTTCCTGCAGGCAGCACATATGACAATGTAGTTCAGAATTCTCCCCCAAAATTGTCTTTTCTTATGGCAACAATTTATCTTAAGATTCGCATGCTGTATAGACTATAGGGTATTTGATCTTTAGCATCTACCGAAAAAATGTCTACTATTTATACTTTTTTTTTTTGGCCAATCCTCGTCTGGCTGCACTGTGGCACACATTTACCACATTTTGTCTTGATTCCGAATTGGTGCACAGAGAGCTCTCAATGATTATTTTGCAAATTTGCAAAAATTTCACGAGCTTTTGTGCCAAACTGTGTTTAAGTTTTGCCGTTTACCGATCAGCTCGATACGATCACAGCCTGAACAGACCAATCTGGCCTCCTAGTAGCTCAGCCTGACGCTGTGCTCCGTACTCCGCACTCTGTGCTCTGTGCTCTGTTAGGTTGTTTGTTTAATTGACTTGATTGCCCGAGTTGATGGCCTGTGCAGGACACGACGTGACGTTTGCAGATCGCACAGCCGTTTATGTCAGCGATACGCTTTGATTGGCTCTCCGCCTGCTACAGCCAACAAGTCGCGTTTCTATATATATCTATATACATATGTATATGTGTATACCATGTCAAATGTCATGTTTTGAGTCCATTTTGGGACGCATGCATCGCCCACTGCGCTGCCTGCCGCCTCCTCGCCTCCGACAATTATGCACTTGAGCACAGAACAACAATGAATTTGATTTATAAACAATAAAACTTGCGGCTGCTAACTGTTGTTCAATTGATAAAAAGAGAAAAAACAAACCTCTGCGCTCTAGCCATCAATTGTTTCTACTATTATTCCAACCTTTTTTTTATTGTGTGTCCAACCTTTTTCTTTTTATTTCGCTTGCGGTTTATGACATGTTAATGAGCAGCTCCCACCAAAAATAAAAGAAAAATATAAAAAACGTTAAAGAAGCAGCAAAAAATTGACTTGGCCAAAGCAAATGCGGCATATTGAAAATTTCGCTTTGAAGTGCGAGCGATCAACAATCACCCAAAAAAATGAATACAAAAAATGAGGGGGAAAAAAAAAGAGAGAAGAGAAACAACAAAAAGAACTCATACTGCGTGATGATGAGCCTGATGTTCATCATGTTGCCGATGAGTCATTCGCCCGGGCCACATTATCTGCATAAATATTTGCCAACAGAAATTTGTTTGGTAATTTGAAAACTTGTGAGAGAATTCATGAAACGCAGCCACGTTGCACTTTTCGAATATTTTGTTTGTCAATTGAAAAAAACGGCTGGCATCGAAGGCAGACGAGCCGCTCGATTTGTATTTCAATAGCTCTGGGTTATTTTTTACTTCTGTTGCATGTGGAAATGCTGGGCATAGTTTTTTTTCTTTCTTATAGAGCATAACATTTAGCTTGGCATAGCTTTTTTTGCCTGCTTGAGTTCTCTTTTTGTATGAGTTTCACATGGCACAGAGTAGGCAAAACATATTTGAATTATTCAATATAAACAGCTAGAATTGTTGGGGTTTGAAGACATATAATATATCTCTAAATCAGTGGGCCAATCAGTGGGCCCAGCTCGTATAAAATAGTCAACAATAGACGTTACCTTCGATTATTTCAAAATGTTTTTCAATGGGCTTAATTTGCAACTATTTTGATCTCTCTTAACAATAAAAAAAAATGCCAGGATAATCACTTTTACGAATAAATATTTAAAATATTAAAAAAAATATTTTATTTATATTTCCATTTCCATCTTATTTATATAAACATAATATTCACAACATTTCCCACAAATCAATTCTATAAAATGTTAATCATATGAGCAAAGTATTGTTAACATTTCTTAAATATTTATTCTATAAAATATTTTCTTTATGTTTCCATTATATTTACAATATCAACAACATTTCCTTAATTCTATAAAATTTTATTTATATCAACATAACGTTAACAGCATTGACTTAAAAATAATTCTACAACATTTTATTTAACAAATATTGAATATATTTGATGGATTTATTGCTTGTATTTTGTTATACATCTATCTAAGCTCGCTGCTGGGATTATTTTACAGTTGCCCAATTTGGGATCGGGCTGCTGCTGCAAAAAGTGCTTATTAAGTGACGTTTACACAGTGACAGTTCACAAAGCACAGTCACTGAATTGCTGACCCGAAACAAAGCACAAGAATAGAAAGAAAAAACCTAAAGAACAGCAGCGGCAACAAGAACAACAAAGAACAAAGCAAGGCGAAAAGAATTTTGTGCGCTTATTTTATTTTTTGTTGTTGCTGGTAAGCCCGGGGCAAGTTCGTTGCCTAAGTCATTCGTTTTGTATTGTGCAGCTAAGTTCATTGTTTCATGCACAGCGCGAGCGAGAGAGGCACAGAGAGCGAGGGAGAGAGAGGCATGTGGAGTGTTTGTGTGTATTGCTTAATGCCCATGCTTGTATATTTCCATTTAATTTCATTTCCCCACATGACCAGAGCCACCGTGGTAGAAGAAGAAGACGAACAACAACAACTTTAGTTTTTATTTCAACTCTCGGCTCACACGCTTTGCACTTGAAATGTTCTTTCCTTTGCTTTCCTTTGCCTCTTGTGTGTATGTGTGTGTGTGTGTGTATGTGTGTGTGCGTGTCTGTCTGTGTGTTCAGTTTAGCTCTTTTGCTGTTTACCTGTAGCCGGCCTTCTTAGCCGCAACGCCGCGCCCTGCCCTGCCTTGCCTTACCCTGATCTGGCCCTTACCTTACCTGTTGTTGCCCTGCGCACAAAAAGTGAAAAATTTTCAAGCTCTCCGTGCAATTACTTTAATTAACTCATCATTAAGCACGACAGCAGCAGCAACAAACTGTGAGGCGCTCCGTGTGTGTGTGTGTGTGTGTGTGTGTGCGTGTGTGTATATCTAATGCTCAAACATGGCTGGTCAAAAGGAAATGACAATGAAAATGCCCAAGCACAAAAGTCAAAAGCAAATGCCGCGCTAATCTCTTAAGCGTCTCACAGCCAACAAACTGGCAGCTTTTTATGGTCCAGTTACAGTTAGCAGAGCTGCTGCTGCTGCTGCTGATGATGATGACACATTTAGAGAGCGTCAGCTGGCGGCCATTTTGTGCTGGCGCATCCTTCGATTTTTATCAGCAGGGCCAGGCCGCAGCTTCAGTTCCCCAAAGTCTGCCCCTGAGACGAAACTTGTTTGCAACCTGCTTTGATTGCTTTTCTGTGTTGCTGCTGCGACTGCTGCTGCGGCTGTTGCTGCTGCTGCTGCTGCTGTTGCTATAAGAAATCAGCAGCTCCTCCCCAGCCAGCCCCAGTTAGCCGCAGTCGCAGTCGCAGTCAGTTGCCCATACCCAACAGCGTTCGGCTCCCCGCCTGAGCGTAGCGAATATTTATTGTGCATTCCGCTTGCATTTTACATTCTTACCTTATACAGCAGCAGCGGCAGCAATGGCCATAAATTGTTGCTCCACACACACACACACACACCTGAACCGGAATGACCAATACGCAACCCTTTTGCTCTTCATTTTGCGCGCCCTTTTTTGCGGCCAAGGCGTTGGCGTACAAAATTCCTTTAGCCCGGATTTTTTTTTTTATATATTTTTTTTTTTTGGCTTTCAAGTCGCCTGATTTCATTTCATTTAATTTCGTTGCGTCGCGTCTGTTGCCCGTCAAATTAAAACATTTTATTGAAACTCAATTATCGTATATTGCGAATTCTCACGACTCACGCGAGGACGATGAGCTGCAAGAGCTGCGCCACAATCAACAATTTTAATTATGACTCTCTGTATCTGTTGCCGAGTCTCGGTCTCGAGTCGGAAAGTGGCAGCATTACGTAAATCTAGCATTGTTTTTGGGCCCATGTCATAATAAACCAGACGCCGCCACATGAGCCACATGAGCCACATGTTGACAGCTGCCATAATTCCCATGCCCTGCCTGTATTATGGCCATGTTGCAGAGTCTCTCTTGTGGTTTATTGCATTGCTTCGTTTATTATTATTGTGGGTTTTGTTTTCTGTTTTTTGGGTGAGACGACAATAGTTATTTATTTTTCTAATTAGTCTAAGATACATTTGCATGAAATCTACAAATAAAATTATATAAGAATCTATCATTAGTAGTTGCTGTATCTGTGCATACCAAATTTTATGATCTTCACTCCGCTGTTAGCTGAGTTCACATGGGCTGCAGTAAAGCGAACTATACGAAATCTACGATTGTCTTCAGCAAGAACTGCATACTCGAGATATTTTTTATTCAAGCTTCTTTTTTTAGAGAGTTGAAAAAACAAAGTGGAATTAGTAGTTAATCAAGTTGTCAAATTTGACATGCAGTTTCTCTGCATGATGCTTCACTTCTTTGGATAAGTTGCTGTCAAAAAATTGATTAGCTTAATGCTAATCCATCCAAATTTAGGTATGATTTTCGATGAGTCGATTAAATTTGTCTGCATTATAATTAACTTCATTGTAAATCATGAAGACATGAAGACTTATCACAAACATATACAAATACGGTTTAAAAACTTGTGAGTTTAAGCTGATATTGCCAAACGAAAGCGTCTTTTAGATGAGTCGATTAAAATATTGCTGCGTTGTAAATAACTATTTACATTGTAAATATTTGACACGAAGGGTTATCGATAACATCCACAAATTCGGCTTAATAGCTTGAAAGCTTAAATTAATGTTTCAAAACTAGGCGATTTTTTAGATGAGTCGATTAATGTGTCAACATTATAATTAACTTCATTGTAAATTGTTGACATGAAGATCTATCGAAAACTTGAAGGTTTAAGCTAATGCTTCAAAATTAATCTTATTTAAGATCAAATGATTAAAGTGTTTCTGCAGTGTAATTAAACATGTAGATTGTAACTATTTGACATGCACACTTATTGATATGTTATGATAATGTTGCGCAATACGCCAAGTGTGTTGACAATTGATGCATTGTGAATAAAGGTCGTTGTTGCTGCCGCTGCTGCTGCATACCTGTGAAGCATTTGCCTGTAAAAAATGCATTTCTTACCTGCGCACGCGCAGCAGACAAAAGCAAAAGAAACGAAACGACATGAAATGAAATGAAATGAAAACGCACAGCTGAAAAGGCGGCTTGGCATGTAACTCAAGCGATAGATGGATGTATAGATGCTTGGACAGATGGATGGCTGTATGGATAGACAGCTAAAGGCGGAAAGAAATTTGGTGTAAAATTTGTTGCTCAGCCGTGGGGTCACGCATTTTGTTGGTCACCCGACAATAAAGAAAACGAAAGAAGCAGAGAGAAACGGGTCCGAGCCACGACTCTGAGCTCTGCCCAAAGCTGAAAAGTTATAGCCGAATTTTGAGTTTGAGCTAAACAAATACATAAATGC
Source organism: Drosophila montana (assembly GCF_035044405.1). NCBI lineage: Eukaryota > Metazoa > Arthropoda > Insecta > Diptera > Drosophilidae > Drosophila > Drosophila montana. Next base: position 1,190,150 of record NW_026996772.1, read on the forward strand.
CCGGGGTGAAATGCAATGAGGCGAATTGAGATAGAGATATGTACAGATTGAGAATGAGACAGACAAAGAGAAAGAGCCAGAGCTAGATACTGACGGAGTAGAGCTATATGAAGGGAGAGTAACTCAACTCAAAATGGCACATTGACATAGTACGACAACAACAACAAATACAGCAACAACTACAACAAAGAGTCGACAACTCGGTTCTCTTTATTTTTCTGTCTGTCTGTGCATGTTGCACCTGCCCAGTTTTAGGTGCTGTTCGTCCGCCCTGCCCCTGCCCCTGCCGCTGTCCTGTCTCGTCGTCTGGTATTGTTGGCTTTTCACGTGAAAAATATGCACAACCGCCATGGCATGTTGGTAATGTGAGAAGTGTGCGCTGTTTACCCAAAAAAAAAAAAAAAAAAAAAAACCGAACAAAACTAAACCGAAGAAAGACAACAACAAAAAGCATCTAAGAACTTTTGCTCGACGTTTTTCGTTCGTTTGTCTCTCTGTTTATCGTGTCTTTGGTTTATGTTTTTCCTTTTTCTGCCCAACCTATGGGATATAACCAACTCTTATTTATATTCTTCTTGGTTTTTCTGGCCAGAAAGCAAAGCTTAAGCGGGAGCTAAGAGTTAGCATGTACCTACAAAACATGATTAGATTGTCAACAGTGCATATTTTTTTTTAGAATTCTGGATAGAGGTCAAGTGCTCATCAACTGATCTAGTTATAAAAGCTAATTTGGTCGAATAAGGCAGAGATTACAATTGATTGAAATGGGGCACAACATAGTTTACGTTTATGTACAAAAATATTTCAACTCAAAACCTCTGAATTTGTAAATAGAACATAATATATTTTTGTTACAAATATACATACAAGAATTTATCCTGACTGCGAGACTTATTCGTGCTCAACGCAAAGGCCAAGCCGTACGAGCTAGAGACTGAACTTTTTATAGATTGGATCGAAAGTGAGCGCTACGATAGGAAAATTCCTCCTCCAAATAGGGAAATAAGTGTCTAAGCATCGAATTAAACCCATTTAGTTGTTTTATTTGCAAAGCAAAAAGCAACAACAATGTTAAATGTGCCAAATATAAAATACGATCAAATTAATTAAAATTTATAGGAATGAGCGTAAGGGGTTAGCTGAAGAGGGCTTATTGTGGGTGTCCCCCACATCCATGCATATAGAGGCGTAGTGAAAACTTAGATTGAGAAAACGCACGCAATAAATACGAGAAGTTTACAGCTAATGTATAAATAAAATTGTTAATTTGAATATAAAATAAGCTGATATGGAGATACAACTAATTGGGTCTTAGGGCAAACGACTAATAAAAGAAACAACAAAAATATTTTTAATTTAACAAAAATTTATAAATACAAATAATTCTGTGTAAGTTGGGTTCGGCTTATAGCCATAAACTAAACTTATATGGGGCCATATGCATTAAATGTATATAAAAAAAGTTAAAATATGCTCAACGTAAACTTGAGCTTGAGCTGAAGCTCAAGAAATGCAGTGAAAACTTTCCCAACAGGCGGACACCTCTCTTTTCTCGCTAACCAATATGCCACACCCATTTGCCCTCTTTTGGGCGGGCAAATATGGACTGACAGAAGGCTTCACTGTACTTATATTTACTGTGTGCTGACGTGAGTGTTATGCAGACAAAAACAAATATAATAGAGAAATAAAGATTTCGATTAATGTAATTCCCCGAAAAGATTAATGCATGGTTATCTCGAAACTCAGCTTTAGCGTGTGCAACTGATTTGATAACCTAATGGTAGCTGTTATGTGTCTCGCAGAGATAACCCGCAGAATTTCATCTAATTTAGCAAAATATTATGCCTTCGGTTAAACAACTAATTAGCATAGGGAATGATCTTTGTCTGACTCTGAGCGAAATGAATGACGTTGCCTTGTTTGGCTGTGAGTGCAACAGACCAAGAGTTCGACTGATCGAATACACAAAGCACGCACTTGTCACACACAAACAACAACAACAACAACAGCTGCAACAAATGCAACTACAACTGCTGCAAGCTCATCAGCAGAAGCGTAGCCGCGAGGCAAGAGCTCAAGCTTGCCACAGAGATCAATATCATGCTGCATGGCAGCAGCGGCAGCAGCAGCATCAACATCAACATGATTGCTTTTTGCCTTTTGCCAAATAAAAAGAAAATTATGCTTTAATTGGGCGCTTTTGTCAACCAGCCTGGCCAAGCCAAGCAAAGCCAAGCCAAGCCAGGCCAGGCCGGGCCAGGCCGAGCCGAGCCGAGCCTTTAATTGCAACTTGGCTCAAGACATTGACAGCGATGTTAACTGGGCGATAAGCATTTTTCGGCACTGCTCCGCTCAGCTCTCTCTCTCTCTCTCTCTCTCTCTGTTTCTGCCCCCAGCGTCTACGTTAGCGCCTGTTTTTTGTTTTTCCCCCAGGCTCTCTCTCCTCCACATACATTGTCGTCCGTCGGATCTTGATATGTGTTAGCTCAACAGAATACATTGCCAGCTGCCCGGCTAGCGTGTGAATTGCATTGCTCTGCAGAAATTAGATACCCAGGGCGCATTACAACAACAACAGCAGCAACGACAACAATAACAACAACAACTAACCAGCTAACCAGCAGCTAACTAGGCGTTGTACTTACCTGCTCACATACTTGGGCCGCTGCATTTGTAGATCTGCAGCCGCGAGACGCAGAAGCCATAGACCAGGCCAGCGACCAGAGACCAGAGCAAAGATGACTGATCATCGGGCAAAGACATTAAATCATCCTCTGGTTATGGATACTAACTTTAACTGCTGCACATTCGATAGCCTCCAGTTGCTACTGCTGCGGTTACGCTCGTGAGAAGCTCTATCTCTAGCTGAAACTTTATAAAGTTATGATTATGAACATTTCTCTCCGGCGACCGCAAATTGAAATCGCCAGCGACAGCGACAACGATTGAGACTGAACATGCCAAATAGATTTTTCTCACACAAGGCTAACCATTTTTTTTCGTATTATTTGTTGGCGTGTGCAGTGAGATATCATAAAGATCGTGATGTTTGATGATTTGATGTGAACGTGACGTTGGGTTATTACAAATCCAGACAAATTCACCACACATACATAAGACTTAGTTACAGCCATAAGAAGTTGTCTGATCTATTTCTGAGTATTTTCTCAAAACTCACCACAGTTCGTTGAAACTCACCACTGTCGTACAAACTCACCACGCTAAAAATGCGGTTAAAATTATTGTAGTTGCATGATTTTCAACTCTAAACAAAACTCACCACAGGCGATAAGAACTCACCACGTCTGTGAAATGGCTCAGAGCAGAGACGTGACTCACGCTGCTATCACGCGCCCATCTCTAGCCAGGCTTAAACACACCCTGTCCACGCTGCCGCTGGATACTTTGGTTTATTTGCCAATGCGAGTCACGTTTTCATTTATTTTTCTTCGTTTTGTATTTTTTCTTTAATTTTTTCTTTTTGTTGTCTGTATTTTTTTTTTTTTTTCGTATTCTCTCGCGTTTCATTTGAAAAACGGCAGAGCCAAGGCACAACATGAAACAAGTTAACAACTGGGCAAGCGGGCAAAACTCTCAACACCAGCCGCAGCTTAACTTGGCTCAACTCAACTGGCTCGTGTATAATTTATATTACATTAATTTTGTCGATGTTGTCGGTGAAAAACGCCTGACACCTCTCTCATTTGAATGGTAGTCCGCTGGCGGCCTTATCAGCCGCATCGCCACTGGCCGGCCGCTTGGTTTGTTTCCCTCTTGTTGCGGTTCGCCTTTAATCCACCAACTGCAGCAGTAGCAGCAGCAGCAGCAGCAGCAGCGGCAGTCAAACATCGATTTCTCAAGGCAACAACAACATGTTGCTAACTGTTTTGCCTACCGCCATTTAATTTTCTCGAACAGCTTCGATTACGATCAACAATCGACACACACACACACACACACACACACACGCTTGCGCTCGATCGCACACTCAAAGTGAGGTTAGGCTGGGCATTTTGTGAGGTTATGTGTGTTACAAATTAATGCTAAATCTAAAGCATTTTCACACACTTGTAACGGTAAGTGCGCCAGCGCCAAAGAAAAGCCAGTCCCGAACCAGTCTTCTCTCTCGATGTTGGCTAACGCAGAAGTCGCCTTAATGATTATTCATTGCCTCGTATTGCTTTTAGCTCTTGCTAGCTGCTGCTGCTGCTGCTGCTGCTGCTGCTTCTTCTTCTTCTTCAGCTTTGTGGTTGTTGTTGTTGTTGATGCTGCGGCAATGCGTGTAATTTTCTCATTGCTTTGTATAGCTGGCTTTGACTTTGGCTTCGATGAAAATTTAATATGCAATCAAGATCGCGCACAAATTACCGTACATAAAAATTGTTTTCTCAAGGGAAAACAACAATGTGCAAGTTGTCGTTCGACTTTAGCTCCAACTCGGGGCGTAATCATCATCAGCAACAGCAGCAGCCAAGTCATTGTCATCGTCATCGTCATCGTCATCGTCATCGTCATCGTCATTGGCAATCGAAGTGCGCTTCGGTGTTGCATTTGCTGCCTGCAATTACTTTGCTAATTTGTTGTTGTTTTTCCTTTTGCTGATGTTGTTGGTGTGCACACACAGGCCATATTGTGCATACTTAAACGCGCGCATTGATATTTGACCGACTCTCAAGCTGTATTAAGGATACGGAACCCTAGCTCTTCTAGCTCTTTGTCGCACTGAAAGAGAGCATTGTTGTGCAAATGCAAAGATCAACTATTTACTCTACTAAGCTTAGCTGATGTGAGTAGTGCAAGGGTTTGTAACATTCCACCCGCAACTGTGGAGAATAGGCAGATTACAGTTGTAAACCACTTCTTTTTTACCATTCCATCTGCAACTGTGGAAAATAGGTGGAATAGGGTTGTATACAACTTTTGTGCTTACCAAGCCAAAGAGCTTCAAAATAGTTGTTAAACACAATATCAAAAAAATGATTAAATGAGTGTTTCTTCGATTTTGGAAAATTTAACCTAGTTTTAATAAAAATGGACGCAAAGAATAAACATGTTTCAAGCAAGGCCCAAAAGTACCCATTACTTATAAAATATATATAAGTTTTCTTGTTCAAATCATTCAAATTTGTATTAAAAAAATTTTTTTTTCGGCAAAATTAAATTTGCATATTTTAGTCCCGTTCACTAAGTAAATATAACATTTTATTTCTATATCTCAGTTCCATTTAAAAATTAAAAATACATTTTCGCGACTGATTTAAAACTTCGATAAATGATCAAACTATCGATAAATAAAGTACTTGCTATAATCGATAAATTACCAAACTATCGATAAATAAATTGCTTGCTAACGTAATTAAATTTCATATCACACACATAAAGTTGAGCTAAATGCATCGTTAAAAGCTATAGAAATTCTTGTTTATGTCCTTTACATCGATTTTATAGATAGAGAAATTCTTGTTTATGTCTTGTACATGCATTTTTCTGCAAGTGTAACGCTGTCGAGGCTGCTGTCGCTGGCTGTGAGAGCCAGTTGGTAGCTGCTTTGCCTGTTGGCTTTGCTCCGTAAGCGGAAATGAGGCAACTTTGTCAGTTTGTCAGCCGCTTTAACACTTTGCCGCTTATCGATGGACACAAATCTGCCGCCGCAAAATCTGATTGCCACTGACCAGTGTCCGCTCTGGAGCGAGTTCATAAACTATATACTAGTATTATAAGCGCATACATTAGATGAACATTTGAGTGCATCGGAATTTGCAATCACACACAAACACACACACACACACACACACACAGAGATACTTTATCTATATCTGCTTTGCATCTATTTCAGTTGCGATACACGCTATGTTGGCGACAACTGTGAACATCGGAACCCCTGCCTGACGGGCCATGGACGCTGCCAGAATGGCGGCACCTGTCAGGTGGCCTTTCGGAATGGCCGGCCTGGCATCTCGTGCCTGTGCCCGCTCGGCTTTGAGGAGTCGCTCTGCGAGATTGCGGTGGCGAATGCTTGTGACCAGGCGCGCTGCTTCAACGGCGGCACCTGCCAGCTGAAGACGCTTCAGGAGTACAGCTGCATCTGTGCCAATGGCTATACGGGTAAGTTTTTTTTCGACAACTTGGCTATCAATCCGATTTTTAATCTCTTGCCCATAATGTTTGTTTCGCCCGCCAGGCGATCACTGCCAGACACAGAATCTGTGCGCCAGCTCACCCTGTCGCAATGGCGGCACCTGTTCCGCTTTAGCCGGCAGCAGCAGATTCAGCTGTAACTGTCCGCCTGGCTTTACGGGTCACACATGTTCCGAGGATGTGGAGGAGTGCCAATCGAATCCTTGTCAATACGGCGGGACCTGTGTCAACACGCACGGCTCCTATCAGTAAGTAGATCACAAAACTAGATTAAATGTATTAATGATTATTTCTCGCTCGATCGCTGATCCATTGTGAATCGTATTATGCTCTTAGAGATCTTTTTATGAAGACAATCAATTCAAATGAAGCTTAGACTAGGATCATGTGTACCAAGGTTCCGGTTTTAAGCTGGGCTCATCCGATTTCGTTTGTGCTTGCAGCCAGTTTTGGCATCATCTGTTTAAGCATCACTTTCAGCCAGTGTCATTGATATATTTGGTTCATAACTCAGCGCATGACAAGTGCAAATTTGGCTGCTTGTTCGACAAAAGATCAGACACGTTCCGATTGTACAAGGGAGAGGGAGCGAGAGAGGGAAGGCGGAAAGGAGAGGAGAATCGGGCTTAGAGTATATCAAAGAAAACAAATCGTCGCATTTGCATATTTATCTAATTTATCGAAAAACCGTTTGCGGCTGTGTGCCAAATTAATGACTATTTAAAACTAATAATTTATAAAATCGAATTCGGGTCTTTATTGTTCGCCGGACACGAAACATTTTCGGACCGAATTCGCATTAGCATAGAGAGGCGATTAAAATAGTTTATTGATTTTGGCCAAAACACAAAAACAAATTGGCAATTGGACCAAGTTTCCACTCTAATTAAAATATACAACAACTATTGAATTTAATCAGCCACACACACATTCACATTCACACACACTCGCACACACACACGCACACAACAGTTGCATTCAAATAGAAGAAACGTCGCAACTAACTGAAATTTCCGGCGCTTTGTTTAGTAGCTCAACTCAACTGGTTCGCGCCGTCCGACATGTAAATTAAATTATTTCATTGGCAACATTTGCATTTTTAATTCGTAGCACACACAAATTACCAGATACCCTAAGCCAAAGCTAAACGAACGCTTGGGGGAGGCGTCCCCGAATTAATCACTGTGCAGGCGGCCGCTAATGACTGCCAGATACACTGTACGCAATTTAATTAAGAGCTCAGAACAGGCGGAAGGAAATGGAAGTGGCAAGGAAATCAACAAGAAATTTGCCAGTTGTCGTATATTCTGATTCTGATTTAATTATTTAAGCCGAATTGTAAAAGTTTCCACCTAAATATTCATAATCTTTATAAGCTTGCGCTTAGCGAGATTTTAGAACTGAATCCCACTTCCAAGTTCGGCAAATCGAGCATCAAAGTTGCATTCATGTTGAACAGAACTGGTTCAAACCCATATAAATTCAGTCAAACGGGCTATATAAAAGTTAAAATATTACAAATTCAATTGCTTCATTCAAGTTTTGAAAATATAGGACCAAAAACTGGGTTAGGAAATATGATAAACCAGACTCACGAACCGTGCTTGAATCCAGAAAGTTGTCTTGAACCAGGAACTACTAAATTTGCGAACCAAAAACTGGGCTGATTGTTGTGACAAAAAATCAAAAATTGATTTGAACCGTGAACCGAATCACCCGCTTTTTGGTTGTTGCTTGCAGTCCTGCTGAAAACTAATATGCCACTTTACATTTAATAAACAGGGCATATCAATTGAATTCAAAATACATTTGAACTTAAAACCTCTTTTATTTGATGTGAAAAGAACCAGGTTCACATATCTGGAATGGGTTTGCACCGTGAACCGCTTTTTTAGCACGCCTGCTGCAAACTAATATACCTCTCTTTGACTTTCATAAACAGTGTATAGAAATCGAATTAGAAACTCATTCGAGCTGAAAAGTGCGATGTGAACATGTGTTTTACTGTGTTTGCTTTTTTTTTCCTTCTTTTTTTGTTGCCATTTGTATAATGACCCGATGATTTGACTTTTGGTTTGTAATTAGCATAAACCTATGGAGAAGGTTCGATCTTGTATATTGCCACTAAATGACAATTTGTAAGTTGTGGCCAGGCAGGCATTATACCATAGTATGCCCCGCCATCTACATAGAGGTTGCCCAGTAAGGGCGGGGAGGGCCACCCCATAAATTGCAATCATTCGAAATGCGCCCAACGTATCCGCCCGTTAAGTAGCCAATTTAAAGTCTCTGCCAACGATTAACTGAAATATTAATTCCTGTATTCTTTTTTTATCAATGAAACACTTAGATCAGTTTAAATAGCAGCCACTGTTTGCGGCATTCGTTCGATCGATTCGCATAATATTCACATTGACTTGCCGATTTTATTTTGTTTATGCTTAAATAAAGCGTTATGGAAATTGCTTTTTTTGTTCACTTAAATAAAATCGTTAATTTAGTGGACAGCGATACATGATACACCCGTAAGCTTAGTCATGCCAAAGCGCATGAATATGAATAGGTTTGCATATGAATAGACAAGCAATTACATATATATAAACATTTGGCCATAAGCCAAATAAATATTCTTAAGCTGTCATTTGACTAGATTTAGTGCTGCAAACAAGCAAAATCTGTGAAAGAGGACTGAAACTGAGCGTGTATGTGAGTGTATTCATGAATAACAATTGAGTATGCTTATGAATATGTGAATAAATAGTGCACTTGTGCATTTATGTACTCATATTCATATGTATGTACGTACCAACCAAATGAGTGTATTCATGAATAACAAGTGAGTTTATTTATGAATATGTGAATAAGGAGTACATTTTTGCATTTATGTACTTTTATTCATATGTACGTACAAACCAAATGAGTGTATTCATGAATAATAATTGAATTTATTTATGAATATGTTATTCAAAAGTGAATGCATACATCTCTTTACTCATATATATTCATATGTACGCATAAAACAAATAAAAGTAAAAGTATGAATAACAAGTGAGTGTATTTATGAATATGTAAATAAATCGTGTATGTATGCATTGATTCTTTATGAGCTTGTATGAATATATATGTACATATAAAGCAAATGAGAGTATTCATGAATAACAAGTGAGTGTATTCATGAATGTATGAATATTAAGTTGTTAGAAAATAAAATGAAAAGTGTCTGTTCATCTTAGTTGATGTTTGAGAGAGACTATTTATGCGAATAAAAAGTGAGTGTATTCATGAATACATTTGCCAAAATGACACAAAGTGCATCAAATGTCGCCGCAACTACTCCATGCCATGGTCAAGAATATACTCTCGAAGCGATCCAAAGCAAGTATCACTCACGCGATGAGTGCACTCACCGCCGGACTTAATGATCCACCGCAGATCAGTCATGGCGTTGTGGTGGGTCCCCGCACTGTTCGCAGTTCTTGTGTCTACCGCATTTAGTAGACCGCCGAAACCAACAGATCCCACCGATCCTCAGCCCCGGCATGATCAACGCCTTGGGCCATTGGCCCGCTGAGTTTCACATGTCAATCAAAAATCAATTTTGAATTTCGTTCGTTAGTTTTGCCCAAAGCGAAGGTGAAGCAATTTGCGATGTGTAATTTGGTCAGCAGCAGGCCAGAGAGGACGGTGCCTCAAAGGGGCTGCAATTGGCAGAGGGGTGGGGGGATCGGTTCATTGGCCAGCCGCACAGGTCCCCAAAGAGCATTGCGGCACTCGAGGCCTGTTGCCTATTTAAGCATTTGTTGGCTTTTAATTGTTTAATTTAATTAAATGCGCTTAATGGCCATAATTAGCGGCCATCTTCAGACGCAATGCGGCTAAGACAGTGGGCGGGGGGCGGCGGCTCCCTTTTACGGTGCCAATGAGAACCAGTTTAAACAGACCACAGTTCTCGGTTCTTAAGAATCGTTGCAGTTTTCCAAGACTTTATTTTGTGAGGTATAATGCCCAAAATCAATGAACACACTGGCAGACCATAGAGAGAGAGTGGACAATATTAATAATAATAATACTATAAAGAAAAAAAACAATGGTAAAAATATAGTGTACAAATGTATCTATAGATATATACATATGTATATAAATTGTATGTATATAAAAAACTAGCTGGCAACATTGTTGTACATATTGGCTTTTATTGTTGCGGCCCTGTGTACCCAGCCCCAAGGAACCGGTTAATGCCACCAACTCTGAGCAAATGTGGCAGACAGTTCAACTAAGAGAGCGCAAGAGCGAGAGAGAGAGTGGGAGAGCGAGAGAGCGGGAGAGCGGGAAAGGGAGAGCGTAAATGAGTGAAGAGAGCAACGTTTGCGATCATGCTTTTGACTAGAGCTGGCGGGAGAGCAATCGTAGACCAGCAGCTGGACAAGGCGCATGCCATGTCCATCACAAGACACATTTCGCTCGAACGGAAGTTGCACGTTTCACGTTGCACGCTGCACGCTGCACGTTGCACGTTGCAATTAACTAACATTCGGAGGCCATGCAACCGCCTGCTAATTGCCATTCGTACATCATTCTAACAGTTCTACTTCTATGCCACTTCACCCTTTCCAGATGCATGTGCCCGGCTGGCTACACTGGCAAGGATTGCGATACCAAGTACAAGCCCTGCTCGCCGTCTCCCTGTCAAAACGGCGGCACATGCCGCGCCAACGGACTTACCTACGATTGCAAATGTCCACGTGGTAAGTGAAATGCTCAAATAATTATTCTATTTCTTAAGTTATATTTGTTGTCGTGAAGTTGAACAGTTTATAAATTTATCGAAAGTGTTATCGATAGGTTTACAGTTATGCTGTGTAGAGTAAATCATTTATAAGCAAATAGAAATTTTTATTGTCCAAAGCATTCATTTTCAGAAATAATATTCGCTAAATTCTCTCTGATATGAAATTAATAAAACGTTTTGAGGAAATATTTTAGTTAAATCATAAAAAATATTCGAAATTGAATATAGTTTTTGAAAAGTTTTTGAAATACGTGTGCGTAGAATACTTCAGTTGAGTTTATAGCAATTCGTTCATTGTATCCAAGCTAAGCAAAGCATGTTTCATTTTCAAACGTACCCCTGTGAGGTTAGAGCAGACATTAGCTAGGCTTGTTCCATTCCCATTTCCGTAAGATAGGCAAAACATGTTTCATTTTCAATCGTATACTTGTTTATGTTAGAGCAGACATTTAGCTTGGCTTGTTCCATTCCCATTTCCGTAAGATAGGCAAAACATGTTTCATTTTCAGTCGTACCCTTGTGAGGTTAGATTAGACAATTAACTAGACATTTTCCATTTGCATTTCCGCAAGCTAAGCAACGCATGTATAATTTTCAATCATACCTATGTGAGGTTAGAGCGGCATTTAACAAGGCATGTTTCATTTCCATTTCTGCACATTTAGCACAATAATCGATATCATTTGCTCTTATCGACGCCGTTTTGAAAGCAAGTGTCAATGGTTTAAATGAATGTCAAAGCCCCCTTTAGTGCTCCCCCGCCCCCCCTTGACCCCTCGCGCACAGCTGGAGTCAATTGTCGCGCATTCAATTTAGACATGTAAATTGCGAACATTTACATTTTACATATTTATGATGGCATTCGTGTGTGTGTGTGTGTGTGTGTGTGTTTGTGCAATGTTCATTTAATTCACTTCAATTAAAATGAATTGCATTGTAGTGTGTAGTGCGAATGGGGGGCGAATGCCAGCAAAAGTGCAGCGGACGGGCAGAGTTGGTGGGAGTGGCCTTTATTTTAATTGCGCCCAATCAAAAATTCTAATGAGCTGGCCGTGTGAAAGTGTGACCATAGGCGGCAATTGAAGTGGACCAAGCCAATAATGAAACGGACCAGGAATTTCGAGATGCAGACAAAAAGAAGGAAAAAAAATACAAGAAACAACTTGGAAAATGCAATAATGCAATGGAAAATGTTATAACGCCTTTTGTGCCAGTGTTGAGCAACAGAAATTACAACAGCAACAACGACAACAACAACGACAACTTTAACAGGCCAGTCACACAAACAAAAAATTACAACAACACGACACGAAGCGCCCTGTGGACATCACGTTGGTAGCGCGGGAGATGCCAGTGGGAATTGTTGCTGCAAGGAGGCGGAGAGGGGGCGGAGTTGCACTCATTATGCAAAACGGGCGGCACAAACCGACATAACAAAAGCAGCGCACAGTCGTTCAACTTGTTTCCCAGCACAGGCAGAAACCCTCCCCCATCCTCCACAGCCCGCCAGCAGCAGGACTGAGGAGCAGCGAGTCGACGACGAGTCAGTCAAAGGCATCAAAATCGAGCGCCTGGCTTAATTTGCTCTGCCGGGGCAAGCAAATTACAAATAAATCAGCCACGGCTCAGTCAACGGCAATGGACCATGGACGATGCTTGCTGGACACTGCCTTGTTGGGATGCTTAAGCACAGTTACGCCCTAAGGAGGTCATGCACAATGGAAAACGATGCACACAATGAGAGTGGAGGAGAAGATCAAGCTGGGCTGCCCATGATCCGCTCTGTGCTGCCCGAAATGGGATGCGTTTTCTTTGGGGTAAAAGTTGCTGCAACTGATGAATGATGAATGATGAATAATGCCAGCCAACTGGTTAATGGACTGGACATAATGCACGGGGGGCAGCGGCGGATTTGGGAGCGCGCTTGACTCTCAAGTCAAAGCTAGCAAACGAGTTTGGCCCCGCGTGGGCAGCCGCGCTTCTCAGCCTGGGCCACAGCTCGTGGCTCGTGGCGAGTCATGACTCAGAAGAATCTCGCACAGACACACACATTTTTTCGATAACAGTCGTGGCATTTATCGATTTTTAAATTATGATTGCAAATGCTTTAAAATCCGTTAGCCGTAAATGGAAACATAACGTGCATGTGCCAATTCCAAACGTTCCCTAGCTTTCTAAAAAACATACATACATATCTGTTGTGCGCTTATCAACACTGTCGCTTTTAACGATTATGATAAGAATGCATCATAAGAAAAGTGTTGCTATTTTCGTAGCTGTTCCCTTGCCTTGTCAATGGCAAACTTTCTAAACAGCAGACATTTTTTAAACATTTAAATTTTGTACGGAATTCGGAACGGCGCTTTTATGTTAACATTAATTGCTTGGCAACATTGTTGCTAGGCCTTTAGTTTTGTCACAGGTCGTCGATTGACCCAACGGACCAACAACTCATGCAAATTGTTGCAACCAATTGACTTAAATGGGCACACACATACACACATACACTCATACGCACATATAAGAGGGTGGGCTGCATAATTTGAGCGTGCAGCGTATCTTCGTTTGCAACGTTTCATTAAATTTGCTCGCGGTTTGAGAGTCACTGGAGCAGCTGCTGTCTAGAGTTCAAAGTGCCACTAAGTGACTGGGTAACGCTGATGGTTGTGTGGCATGAAGCGCGAACATGAAACATGTGTGCAACAGATCAGCAGATGCACGCTGTTGTTGCTACTGTTGTTGCTGTTGCTGCTGCTGCCCTGCCTTGGTTTATTTTTAAAAGTATGCATTGAAAATGCCACTCTCCAGTCTCCAGTCTCCATCCCAGGCCCAGGCAACAAGTTGCAGTCCCCCAACCAAGTACACACACACACTCACACACACAAATATAAGATCACAATAATAATAAAAGAAAAATGCCCACAAAAAAAAGATTAAGAAAAAACTGTGCACAGCAACAACAAAATCGATCAGCCCAGCGGCAGCAGCAACAACAACAACAACAGGCAATGACAATAACTGGGCTGGGACAACAAGCTCCAAGCGTACATACACATAAACATATGCATATACATGTATAAAGGTGTATATGTGTGTGTGTGTGTGTTTTAGGCCCTTCTTTTAAGACCAAAACGAAGCGAAACCGACCAAGCAAGAAAAGCCATTAAAAAAAAGCTGTGGGCGAGCAGAGCCAAGAGCCGCAAAGAGCGCGCGAAGCTTCCATTGCATGCACACACACACACACTCAGCAGACAGAGATCGCGAGCATGTATGGCTGAAGTGTCGGGTATAGGAATGGAGGGGGGGAGGGGGGAGGGGCCAACATAAAGTGCGATTTAATTCCTCGAATGAAGCACAAAGTAAAGCGCAATGTACAAAGTCGAAGTCCGAAGCGTAGCTAAACACACATATACACACACACACACACACACACACGCACACAGCATAAAAGCAGTAGAAAACTCGATCGAGCCGAGCGACGAGGCGTGCCGAGTACCGACTGCCCAAACGAGAGCCGAAGCTAGCGCGCAGCATAAGCAGCATTTATGCATTGTTGTTGTTGGTTTTGTTGCTGTGGTTCTGTTTGTGTTGTGGATAAATAGGGAAGCGAACGAGCGAACGAGCGAGCGCGCTCGTGGACGACGCTCGTTGCGCTCGTTTGCTTGGCGCGCATTCAGATAGCTGCCTGGCCAGATATGAGACCGTGGGAAAGAACAACCAAAGACGTGTTGTACACACACACACACACAAACACACACACACCCATGCATACATACATACATACATATCCATATGTATGCGCATGCGAGCGTCTGTTTTATTTCTTTACATTTTGTTTGCTCATTCGCTTCGCATGCGCAGCGGCGCGCAGTTTTTTTCTTTCGCTTTGCTGCTGCTGTCGCTGTCTTTTTATATGTCTATATGTATATGGTGTTTGTATGTATGAACATATCGCCGCAGGCGCAACCCACCAGAGAGCGCGCGCAGCCGTACTGCGAGAGCTCTACTTGCAGAGCGAGATAGCTAGCATAAGGGAGCGACTGAGCGCCGGCTGTTGTTCTCGACTTACCTGTGTGCGCGCTCTCAACGCTCTCATCCCTCAATCCAGCTCGTTTTGAGTGCTCGACGCTGAGACTCCATCTGGCTGCCAAAACATGTGCAACACAGCTGCATACGCCGCCGAACAAATACATATACATACATACATACATACATTATGAACACATGTATGTATGGACATATTTTAAGCGTTGTCTGCGCTTTGTGCGCCTTCTTCGCATTGCCTGGCAACCACTTTTTGTTCGTGCCCTGGCCAGTTGTTGTTGTTGTGAACGTTTTCGTTTATTGAAGCATTTTATGATGCTGTGTTGTTGTCCATAAATCTGTTTATGCACTTCATTGAGCACATACATATGTACACATGTATGTACACACTTGCATGCGTACACATACATATGTACATATGTATGTATGCATATGTACACATGTTCACTTGCAGTGTGACCGTTTAGCGAACCAATCAAACTGTCGGTATTTTAGGTATAACGATTGAATTCAAAAATAATTTTTAAGATTTATGATTACCTTCGTTGTTCTCTATATTCTCCAAGCCCAATTATGTATATTCTTGCCCCAATAAATCGTACATAGCATTCGATCATGAATTCTTCATTTCGCCATTTCAAAAACGTCTCAGTAAATTTTTGATATATTCAAAAATTGGCTTCAATATTGATTGAAGAATTTCGATCCAAATTAAATAGCTAAATCATGTTGAACCTCATGAATTTATTCCGCATTCCTTTGATGAATGATCAAACATAACCACAAATTAGTGGACGAAAATTGGAATACTTCCGTCCAATAATTCACTCTGTTTAGAATCTAAGTGCGCTTAAAATGTCTTATATATATATATACATATAGTATCAGGGAATTCTATGAACATATGTATGTACATATATTCAAATATTTATAAAAAAAAAAAAAGAAAAAAAAAAGAAGATTAAGTATTCCTGGTTAAGAACCTTTTTTTAATAAAAACCCTAAAACCCCTAAACTTGGGAACTTATCCGAATTGTTAAAAAGAAAATACCCCGTATATTTTGGGATCAATTTGGTATTATCAATAGATATTAGTATATTCAGCTAAATGCAAATCTAATCGAAATTCGTCAAACAATTTCCTTGTTCATTTTCAGGTTTCGAGGGCAAGAACTGCGATCAGAACATCGACGATTGCCCGGGAAATCTGTGCCAGAACGGCGGCACCTGTGTGGACGGCATCAATGACTATCGCTGCAACTGTCCGCCCAATTTTACGGGTCGCTACTGCGACGTGGATGTGGACGAGTGTGCGCTGCGTCCGTCCGTCTGCCAGAACGGAGCGACCTGCACGAACACCCACGGCACCTACAGCTGCATCTGTGTAAACGGCTGGGCCGGCAGCGACTGCAGCGAGAACATTGACGATTGTGTCCAGGCGGCGTGCTTTGATGGCGCCACGTGCATCGATGGCGTGGGCAGCTTCTATTGCCGCTGCACGGCGGGCAAGACGGGTCTGTTGTGCCACCTGGACGATGCGTGCACCTCGAATCCCTGCCATTCGGATGCCATATGCGATACCAGTCCGATAAATGGCTCCTATGCGTGCTCCTGCGCCACCGGCTACAAGGGCGTCGACTGTTCCGAGGATATTGATGAGTGCGATCAGGGTTCGCCGTGCGAGCACAATGGGATCTGTGTGAATACGCCGGGCTCGTTTATGTGCAACTGCTCGCAGGGATTCACCGGACCGCGCTGCGAGACGAACATCAACGAATGCGAATCACATCCGTGCCAGAACGAGGGCAGCTGCCTGGACGATCCGGGCACCTTTCGTTGCGTCTGCATGCCCGGCTTTACGGGCACCCAGTGCGAAATCGATATCGATGAGTGCCAGTCGAGTCCCTGCCTGAACGACGGCATCTGCCACGACAAGATCAACGGCTTTAAGTGCAGCTGTGCGCTCGGCTTTACGGGCACACGCTGCCAGATCAACATCGACGACTGCCAATCGCAGCCGTGCCGGAACAATGGTATCTGCCACGACTGCATCGCCGGCTACAGCTGCGAGTGTCCGCCGGGCTATACGGGGACCAGCTGCGAGATCAATATCAACGACTGCGACTCGAGTCCGTGCCATCGGGGCAAGTGCATCGATGGCGACAACAGCTTCAAGTGCCTGTGCGATCCCGGCTTTACGGGCTATCTCTGCCAGAAACAGATCAACGAATGCGAATCGAATCCCTGCCAATTTGGCGGACACTGCGTCGACCGTGTGGGCAGCTATCTGTGCCACTGTCTGCCCGGCACCAGCGGCAAGAACTGCGAGATTAACGTGAACGAATGCCACAGCAATCCGTGCAACAATGGAGCCAGCTGCATCGACGGCATCAACTCGTACAGCTGCAGCTGTGTGCCCGGCTTCACGGGCCAGCACTGTGAGCTCAATGTGGATGAGTGCGCCAGCAATCCCTGTGCCAACAATGGCGTCTGCATGGATCTGGTCAATGGTTACAAGTGCGAGTGTCCGCGCGGCTTCTACGACGCCCGCTGCCTGAGCGATGTCGACGAGTGCGCCTCGAGTCCCTGTGTCAACGATGGCCGCTGCGAGGACGGCATCAACGAGTTCATCTGCCACTGTCCGCCCGGCTATACGGGCAAGCGCTGCGAACTGGACATTGACGAGTGCGCCAGCAATCCCTGCCAGCATGGCGGCAGCTGTTTCGACAAGCTGAACGCCTTCAGCTGCCAGTGCATGCCGGGCTATACGGGTCACAAGTGCGAGACGAATATCGATGACTGCTTGAGCAATCCGTGCGCCAATGGCGGCACCTGCATCGACAAGGTCAATGGCTACAAGTGCGTCTGCAAGGTGCCCTATACGGGCCTCAATTGCGAGAGCCAGCTGGATCCGTGCGCGAGCAATCGCTGTCGCAACGAGGCCAAGTGCACGCCCAGTCCCAATTTCCTGGACTTCTCGTGCACCTGCAAGCTGGGCTACACGGGACGCTACTGTGACGAGGATATCGATGAGTGCGCCTTTAGTTCGCCGTGTCGCAACGGCGCCAGCTGCCTGAATGTGCCCGGCTCGTATCGCTGCCTGTGCACCAAGGGCTACGAGGGCCGGGACTGTGCCATCAATACGGACGACTGCGCCTCGTTTCCCTGCCAGAATGGCGGCACATGCCTGGACGGCATTGGCGACTATTCGTGCCTCTGTGTCGACGGCTTCGATGGCAAGCACTGCGAGACGGATATCAACGAATGCCTAAGCATGCCCTGCCAGAATGGGGCCACCTGCCGGCAGTATGTGAACAGCTATACGTGCACCTGTCCGCTCGGTTTTAGCGGCATCGATTGCCAGACGAACGATGAGGACTGCACGGAGAGCTCCTGCCTAAATGGCGGCAGCTGTGTGGACGGCATCAATGGCTACAACTGCAGCTGCCTGCCGGACTATAGCGGCGCCAATTGTCAATATAAGCTAAACAAATGCGATTCGGCGCCCTGCCTCAATGGCGGCACCTGTCACGAGCAGCGCGACGAGTACACCTGCCATTGCCCCAGCGGGTTTACGGGCAAACAGTGCTCCGATTACGTGGACTGGTGTGCCCAGTCGCCGTGCGAGAACGGCGCCAGTTGCAGCCAGCTAAAGCATCAATTCAATTGCAAGTGCGCCGCCGGCTGGACGGGCAAGCTGTGCGATGTCCAGATGATCAGCTGCCAGGATGCGGCCCAGCGCAAGGGGCTGAGCGTGAAGCAGTTGTGCAATAACGGTACCTGCAAGAATCACGGCAACAGCCACGTCTGCTACTGCAGCCAGGGCTATGCGGGCAGCTATTGCCAGCAGGATATCGATGAGTGCGCCTCGCAGCCCTGCCAGAATGGCGGCACCTGTCGCGATCTGGTTGGCGCCTATCAGTGCAGCTGCCGGCAGGGCTTCCAGGGCCAGAACTGTGAGCTAAATATCGATGACTGTGCACCGAATCCCTGCCAGAATGGCGGCACCTGTCACGATCTTGTGCACGGCTATAGCTGCAGCTGTCCGCCGGGCACCAAGGGCATGCTCTGCGAACTGAACCATGACGACTGCAAGCCGGGCGCCTGTCACAACAATGGCAGCTGCATCGATCGCGTTGGCGGCTTCGAGTGCGCCTGTCCGCCCGGCTTTGTCGGCGCACGCTGCGAGGGCGACATCAACGAATGCCTCAGCAATCCGTGCTCCAATGCCGGCACCCTCGACTGCGTCCAGCTGGTCAACAACTATCACTGCAATTGCCGGCCGGGTCACATGGGACGACACTGCGAGCACAAGGTCAACTTTTGCGCCAAGTCGCCGTGCCAGAATGGCGGCGTCTGCAGCACCAAGCAGAGCGGACATCATTGCGTCTGCGCCGACGGCTACTATGGCAAGAACTGTGAGTTTAGCGGCCAGGATTGCGACTCGAATCCGTGCCGGGCGGGCAACTGTATCATCGAGGACGCCGGCGGCTATCGCTGCGAATGCAGTCGCGGCACAGCCGGACAGCACTGCGAGATCGATACGCTGGACGAATGCCAGCCGAATCCGTGCCTGCAGGGCGCCGCCTGTGACAATCTGCTGGGCGACTACGACTGCCTCTGTCCGAGCAAATGGACCGGCAAGCGCTGCGAGATCTATGATGCCAGCTATGCCGGCTGGTCGGGCGTCAGCTCTGGCGGAGGCAGCGGCGGCGGCGGCTCCTCCTCCTCCTCCTCTGGCAGCTCCATGAACATGGGCAACGGACCGAATGCTGCTGGCGGCATCGGCGGCGGCGGCATCGGCGGCGGCGGCGGTGGTGGCATCTATGCCGCTGATCTGGATCAGCAGCGGGCGCTGTGCGAGAAGCGCGGCTGTCCCGAGAAGCAGAGCAACGGCGTCTGCGATTCCGAATGCAATACGTATGCGTGCAATTTCGATGGCAACGACTGCTCGCTGGGCATCAATCCGTGGGCCAATTGCACGGCGCGCGAATGCTGGCGCGTCTTCATGGACGGCCAATGCAATCAGGACTGCAACAATGCCGCCTGCCTGTACGACGGCCGCGACTGCGAACAGAAGCTGAAGCGATGTGCGTCCATCTACGATGCCTACTGCCAGAAGCATTATGGCGATGGCTATTGCGACTATGGCTGCAACAATGCCGAGTGCAGCTGGGATGGTCTGGATTGCGAGAAATCGGAGCAATCCGCCCAGCTGGCCGAGGGCGCCATGTCCGTGGTGATGCTCATGGATATGCGACAATTTCGGGCAGAGCAGGCGCAATTCTTGCGCGAAATGAGCCACGTGCTGCGCACCACGGTGCGCGTCAAAAAGGATGCCCTCGGCAATGACATGATCTTCAGCTGGAAGGGCGCCTCGCGCATGCCCGACATACAGGACACCGAATTTGGACGCAAGCACAAGATCCTGTATACCGAACGCAACGGCCAGACGGGCATACAAATCTATCTGGAGATCGACAATCGCAAATGTACCGAATGCTTCAATCGGGCCACCGAGGCGGCCGAATTTTTGGCCGCGTCCGCCGCAAAGCACACGTTCACCAATCGATATCCCATCTACAGTGTGCGCGGCGTGCAGAGTCCCGGCGAGGGCGATGGCACCGAGTCGCCGGCGAATGTCAAGTTCGTGATAATGGGCATTGTCCTGGTCGTGATCGCGCTGGTCTTCTTTGGCATTATGCTGGGCACACAGCGTAAGCGTGCCCATGGCGTCACCTGGTTCCCGGAGGGCTTTCGTGCGCCCGCCGCGGCCGTTATGTCGCGTCGCCGTCGCGATCCCCACGGCCAGGAGATGCGCAACCTGAACAAGCAAGTCGGCCTGGCCCAGGCCCAGGCGCATCAGCTTGCCGGCGGCGTCGGCAGCGGCGGTGTCGGCGGCGGCAGTCACTGGTCGGACGATGAGTCCGATATGCCGCAACCGAAGCGCCAACGTGCGGATCAGCTTAACAGTGGCGGACTGTCCGGCCTGGGCGGCTTGGGCGGCGGCGTCGGCGGCGGCGGCAGCGTCGCCGGGCTGACGAGCGTCGGCTATGCCAGCGACCATACGATGATTAGCGAATACGAGGAGGCCGATCCGCGTGTCTGGTCGCAGGCGCATCTCGATGTGGCCGATGTGCGCGCCATTATGACGCCGCCGGCGCATCAGGATGGCGGCAAGCACGATGTGGATGCACGCGGTCCGTGCGGCCTGACGCCGCTCATGATTGCCGCTGTGCGCGGCGGCGGCCTGGATAGCGGCGAGGATATTGAGAACAACGAGGACAGCACTGCCCAGGTGATATCCGATCTGCTGGCGCAGGGCGCCGAACTGAACGCGACCATGGACAAGACCGGCGAGACGTCATTGCATTTGGCGGCACGCTATGCCCGCGCGGATGCGGCCAAGCGGCTGCTCGATGCCGGCGCCGATGCCAATTGCCAGGACAATACGGGCCGGACTCCATTGCATGCGGCTGTTGCCGCCGATGCGATGGGCGTCTTTCAGATCCTGTTGCGCAATCGGGCAACCAATTTGAATGCACGCATGCATGATGGCACCACGCCCCTAATACTGGCCGCCCGTCTAGCGATCGAGGGCATGGTCGAGGATCTGATCACAGCCGATGCGGACATCAATGCGGCCGATAACTCGGGCAAAACGGCGCTCCATTGGGCCGCCGCCGTCAACAACACGGAAGCGGTAAATATATTGCTTATGCATCACGCGAATCGCGATGCCCAGGACGACAAGGATGAGACGCCGCTGTTTCTGGCCGCACGCGAGGGCAGCTACGAGGCCTGCAAGGCGCTGCTCGATAACTTTGCCAATCGCGAGATTACCGATCACATGGACCGCCTGCCACGTGACGTGGCCAGCGAGCGGCTGCATCATGATATTGTCCGGCTGCTGGACGAGCATGTGCCGCGCTCACCGCAAATGATTAGCATGACGCCGCAGGCAATGATCGGATCACCGCCGCCTGGCCAACAGCCGCAGCTCATCACACAGCCGACGGTCATATCGGCCGGCGGCGGGGCCGGCAAACAGAGCAGCCAGGCGGCCAAGCAGAAGGCCGCCAAGAAGGCCAAGCTTATCGAGGGCAACAGTCCGGACAATGCGCTGGATGCCTCTGCTGGCAACATGGCCAGTCTGCGGCGCAAGGCCAGCTCAAAAAAGGCCAACAACAACAATCACAACAACAACAACAACAACAATGGCAACAGCAACGCAGCCTCAAAAAAGGCCATGAACGGTTTGAATGCAGCCCAGCTGCTGACTTCGTCGGCGATCGCACTGGCGACCAACAACTGCACGGATCTGGACTCGCCGCCGCCGCCAACAATAGCAACAGCCGGCGGCGGCGGCGGGGGCAGCGGCAACGGGCAACTGGTGAATCTGCCGAGCCCCTACGACACCAGCTCCATGTACTCGAATGCAATGGCAGCGCCGCCCAACAACAACAACAACAACAACAGCAACAACAACGGCACCAAACAGCCGCCGAGCTATGAGGACTGCATCAAGGTGAGTCTACGGCAAAGCTTATTCAAAGTAAACCAAAATGAGAACAGTCGAGTCGGTACAGTCAAACCCGTCCGTGCATCCTCCCAACTGGCCGTCCGCCTCAATCTCAGCTTCTCGCAGTTCTTCAATTGCTCTTGCTTATATCCACCTAACGTTTACCACAGTATCATATTAACTGTCTGGAGCATATCTCGAGAACTTAAAGAGCCAGAGCCACCAACTTTGGAATGCAGCTACGCAGTATTCCACTTCTTAAGGTCTTCCCAGCAAATTGATAATAATCAAACCATTTTACGAGTTAAAAGCCCTAAGCTGATTGTCTTTAAATTTTGCATTAGTTCCTCTATATTATATATATATTTTATTCATTATGTTTACTTTTTTCTTTGAATAGAACGCACAGTCGCTGCAATCGCTGCCGGCGAACAGCCTGGACATGATTAAGCTGGACAACTATGGCTATTCGATGGGCTCGCCATTTCAGCAGGAAATGCTGAACGGCCAGGCGCTGGGCCTGAGCGGCGGACGCAGCACCAATACGCTATGCGGCCTGGTCAACGGCGCGCCCAACGGCGGTCACGAGCAGGGCCTCAGTCCGCCCTACTCGAATCAGTCGCCGCCGCACTCGGTGCAGAGCAGCTTGGCGCTATCGCCGCACGCCTATTTGGGTGAGTACCGCAGCTCTGGCTAGCTTCGATTCAATTTAACATGTATCTGTATATTTTTTTTAGGCTCACCATCGCCGGCCAAGTCGCGGCCCAGTTTGCCCACATCGCCGACACACATTCAGGCCATGCGACATGCCACACAGCAGAAGCAATTCGGCAGCAATCTGAACAGTCTGCTCGGCGGCGGCAATGGCTCCATGGGGCCGCAGAGCTCGCCGGTTAGCCTGGGCATCATATCGCCGACGGGCAGCGATATGGGCATCATGCTGGCGCCCCAGTCCTCCAATAATGCAAAAAGCAGTGCAATAATGCAAACGTTGTCCCCGCAAATGCAGCAGCAACAGCAGCAACAGCAACAGCAGCAGCAACAACAACAGCAGCAGCAGCAGCAGCAGCAACAACAACAGCAGCAGCAGCAGCAACAGCAGCAACAACAGCAGCAGCAGCAGCAGCAGCAGCAACAAGCAATTGGAGGCCTTGAGTTCGGTTCAGCCGGTTTGGACTTGAATGGATTTTGTGGATCTCCGGGTAAGCGCTATACGCTCCAAGAAATTATTGCCAGCTTAACTAATTCTGATTTGGCTTTGCAGACTCATTTCACTCGGGTCAAATGAATCCGCCCTCGATACAAAGTTCAATGTCGGGCTCGTCGCCATCGACCAACATGTTGTCGCCATCGTCGCAGCACAATCAGGCCTTCTATCAGTACCTAACGCCGCCCAGCCAACATTCGGGTGGACATACGCCGCAGCATCTGGTCCAGACGCTGGATAGCTATCCGACGCCATCGCCAGAATCGCCGGGACATTGGTCATCATCGTCGCCGCGCAGCAATTCGGATTGGTCGGAGGGCGTACAATCGCCGGCGGCCAACAATCTGTATATCTCGGGCGGCCATCAGGCCAACAAGGGCTCCGAGGCCATTTACATTTGACATAAGCGCACCTAGACGCAGCCGGAGCACAGCATGGCGACGACCAGCAGACGTTAAAGGTGTGGGCACTCAAAGTGCGCAGGCACCAGCCAGACAGACAGCCAGACAGACAGACAGACAGACGGACAGACAGCCAACTAGCTAGCGAGCTAGTTTTTGACTTTTAAACAACAACTCCTCTCCTCATCCAAAAAAACGACCTCACCCACAACACCTTCTAATTTTTTTTGACTAGCCCCTAAGCTTTAATTTAAAACCGGAAAAACAAAACAAACAAAAAACAACAACACATAATTATTGTATTATTGTATTATTGTAGTAATTTAAATGTTTAACTCTAATATTTGTTGTACAGTGCGCGTTGACATCGCATATATCGCATGCATATGCCAGATATATAAACACACATATCTATATATAAATTTATATATAGAGATTAAGCTAGTAAGCAGTTTGCAAGAGTTTTTTCTTTTTTTTTTTTATATATATATATATATATATCACATACCCAAACCTAAAAGTTGATCGCAGTTTTTCGATGAAAGTAAATGAAATAAATAATTTCATATTTATTTGCAAATGTCGCGTAACATTCGCTGCTTCCAGTAAACAATTAAAATTAGCGCAAATTATTTTTATTATGGACTATTTAACATGTACGTGTATTTTGTAATTGTAATTTCTAATTGTAATTTGTATTTTGTATTTGTATTTGTATTTGTAAAATGCGTGCTGGCCAAACGGCAAACGCACTTAAGCATTGAAAGCGAAAACAAGCAAAAACTTATAAGAAAATATCATCAATAGTTCTTAGCGTCGACTACGTTTAATTATTAAGTTTAAAAAACAAAAATGAACAAAATGGAAAAAAAAAACGAAAACAAACAAATTTTTTAAACTAATTGCATAATTATTAAATGTTTAGCTGTTAGTTTGGAAACTGAAGTGCTTATATAAACAAAATTGTTAGCTATATATACAATACGAACGAAACATTCTGCAAGCCTATATCATATATTATTTTTTTTGATATATACACTTTTATGTAATTCTACATAAAGCGCTATATTAAGTTTAAATTGTAAAAAGATTCTCATAACTGTTTGAATTAAGTTGATGACGCAACAAATTACAACTTTCCGCACACAAACTTTATAATATATATATCTATATATATCTATATATATATATATATATCTATATATTGGTAAACAATTAAATGCGCCAAGTTTTTTTTTTTAACTTAGACAAGGTACGGCTTAAGTTTTTAACGATAAACCGATTTATATAAATAAATATATGTATTTTTTCAAAAAATATGCAACAACATTTTTGTAATCGCGTTAATCACGAATCACATTTTCATTCTATTTTTTATTTAATTTTTTTTTTTTTTTAGTTGTTTTGCTACGCTTTTTCTTAATCTTAATGTGTAAATTGTACAATTTTTTGTTGTCCTAACTTAAACAGCGAACGAAACATGCAAATGCAAATTTTTTTGACATAATAAACATATAAAATAATTATTTTAAAAACAAATGCTTATGGATTTATGTATATATTTTGTATGTAACTTACAAAAGAAATCATTTATAACAGAGTTATATACTTATATTTGGGAAAGATCTGTGTAGTTGGACAGACCTATATTAGTATATATTTATATATACATCAATAACTTTTGAGAAGAAAAAAAAGGAAGTTTTATATTTTGTTTAAATATAAAAACATTATAACAAAATTCAGAGAGGGTGCTGGTTCGAATCCCAGCTTTGTTTCCTAGCTCCTAACATTCAAGAAGCGCAAAGGCAAAAGTTTTATATTATGAAAATATAAAAAACCTTGCAAAAAATCGTACGAGGGTGGTGGCTCGAATCCAAGGCTGTTTGTCTTATCTTCTAACTCTTAGGAAACAGCAGCAACAGATTTATATTGAAGCGCAGAAGTAAAACGTTTTTTATTATGTAAATATAAAAACATGCGTAAAATGGAGCAACGAGGGTGCAGGTGCGAATCCCAGGTGTTGTGTCCAAGCTCCTTACTTTAAATAAGCGCAAAAGTATGCTTTATATTACGAAAATATAAATATTGCAAAAAATTGAACTAGCGCGTTGGTTCGAATTACCCACAGTTGCCAGGGATACCTAAAATGAAAGGTTTTGGCTTTGGCTTTTAACAATAACAATCAAAAGGCAAAAGATTTCGGTGTTTGGCATATTTTATTTCCTTAAAATGTGATCTTATCTTACAATTTTTGAAATTACAGGCATAATTGGTGGCAAATGTGCTTTTACCTAAGCAGAGCAGATATAAAGTGCATTAGGAACGGGCTTATCCATCATCTTTTGGGAGGTGCAAGCATTTCCCACGGAGCTTTCTATTGCAGTCTTGGATGAGAGAAGGCGTGGCCAGCTAGGCACAGCCATAGAGGAACCATCTGGGCAAGTTTTTTCATGTATAGTACCTCCAGCTGGACATTGCTCTGGCTGGCCTCCAAGCGCATAACCAGCTCCTATCACAGCCTTTGGAGGAGCAGGTGGCAGGGTATGTTCTTTTAAATTCCTCACTGAATAAACTAAACGAAACTGAATACATTTCAACACATATATATTTTCTTTAGGCTTTATAATCAACTTGTGTTATTATTATTTTTGGTATTTGTTGACAAGACATTCTTTAATAATATTAAAAAAAAAAAAAACAGGAGTTTTATATATATTGATTATGTTTAAAGGCAACCGAAGGATAGCCTCAAGTAAAATTTCCGTTCGAAATCTTTATCGACCCGCTTAAATAACTCCCCATATCCCCCCACAGGCCAGGAAATCAATATCAATCAGACATACACATACATATATCACTCACACTCTTGGGTTTATTTTATGTTAATTATATGTGTGTGTGTACATAGCCGCACTGTATGTGTTTTGTTGAATTAGCAATTTTTGTTAAGCGTTAATTGTTTTGTGTAGGGTGGGACAATGTCTGGAATGTTTACTGTGCGCATTAATTGTGCCACTAGTGTAGTCATATGTTCGTCGTCGAAATCACACACACACACACACGCAGGCAAAAAAAAAAATATGAGAAAAAGAAAACAATAGAAAAAATCTACAGGAATTTAGATAAGTTTCTTGGACTCCGCACTTGTCTCCGAAGTAATTGGCGTTTGTTTTGTTGTGCAGGAAGCGTCAGGGCCGTTGGCAGAGATAGATTCAGCTGCAGTCTGCTGCACTTCCTCAGCGCCAGAGGTGGCGCCCTCGGCAGCTGGTGGGTTCTTCTCCTTGTTGCCACCGGGCACAAAGGGGCAGACGCCGCCCTTGCATTCGAAGGGGAATTCCGGTCCGGCTTTGATCACATTGCCCTGTGCATCCTTTTTCTCCCACGGATTCCAGTAGCGCAGTAGAATTGGCTGCACGAACTTGTGCCAGATGTACAGCAGCAGCGGGATGATGAAACAGGGCACGCAAACCATCTTGCGAGTGGGTGCAGGTAATTGGTTATGGAATGCAAAGGCCTATAAATCGATCAAAACATCAATTCAGTGTTAATTAGTGCAACTCACCTTGTTAACACTTGTGTGGTCTTCTTCTATCTTTTGATTTGGAATCAATGTGACCAAGTACGCTGAGGCAGTAAGTCGACAAATTACGCGCTACAAACAAAACCGATATGAATAATAATATCCACAAATAGATGCGAACAAATTTATAGAAACTCATTTATATAAAAATTGGCAAGAAAAGAAAAGAAAACAAAAGATAATTATATTAACTCAATGCTACTTAACTATACTTTAAGCTAACCTAGTCCCGGCTTCAAAAATATATAATATCCTACAGCTAAAGACTTGATTAGAAACAATATACTGCTTTTGCCAGACTCAAACCTGAACTGACTATATAAAGTTCTACAGCTTTTAAGCTGCTAAAATTGATTGCACAGCCTACTGTGATATAAAAACACAATGAGTTCGCAATAAAATTAGCAAAATCAAGATCACTTTGATTAGCTTTAAAAATTCAAATAATATTGATTTAAAATCCAGCCATTGGTGGCAGCTATATTCCTTGACGATTTTGCAGCTGCAGCATATCTTTTTATTAAATTAAATATATTCATCGAAAATTCAAAACAATGCAGCAGAGTGACCAGTTTACCATTGAGCACTTGTGACGTCACGAGCTATTAAAATATGGCTGCTGCTTAATATGCAAAACAAAGTTTATCATAAGATAATCAATTATTGTCCATACTGATTCTTTGTTGTTTCATTTATCTGCTTTCTTTTTAAATAAAAAATTAAAAAGTTAACATCACTCATAAATGCATCGAAAATTGCCAGCAAATGCGCTAAACAAAATACCAAAAAAAATACCAACAGCTATCGATAATAGTATTTTTTCGCAAACATCAAACTTTTTCGATTTTATGTCAATATTTAAGCCTTTATTGTAGTCACGCGTGGAAAATTTTGCTAAATTCATTTTAAGCTCAGCCCAACAATGGACAACGATAAGGCAAACCCGCCTTGCAGCAATATTCACGACCCGCCTGCAGATTCGTATTCACCCACTGATTGTGGCAGTTCTTGATGAACAAGTAGGCACGCTCCTTGTGGCAATTGTGTCCCAGCGTGGCGCACACAATGTTCGCCGAGTTCGGCAAATGCTGCACAATCTGGAAAGATGGAAAGCGGCTAAAGATAATCAAATCTGGGCGCATCTTTTGGCAATTGGCACTCACCGCCTCGAGGCACTTGGTCTGGCACTGCTTGCGTCCGATGGCATTGCACGGATACATGCGGTCCATTTCATTGTGAATGAGCGGCGTCTCGGGCAAACCGTTTTGTATCTGCGAGGAGAGGAAGACGCCGCAGGTGCAGGGCACCGGCTGATTTAAGTGATCGCCAGGCGTTGGCGGCAATGGCAACGTGTTGTCCGGGCTAGCCGGCGTGCTGCTGCCCGCCTCTAGCTCCGGCTCCGGCTCCAGCTCCGTATTGCTGCTGGGCGTCGTACTGCTTAGCATCCCATTGCCGCTGCTCTCCGTCTCCGGCTCCGTCACCGTCTCCGTCTGCGTCTCCAGCTTGACTAAGCTCTCCGTGGTAGTTGCTCTGGGCGTGCTATTGATGATAAACTCCACAGGCGCCGCGCCTGTGCTGCTTGTGGCGGGACTGTTGGTCGTGCGCTGCCTAAAGCGCTGCTCCTTCACGTAGCTCAGCTTGCCGTGGAGCGGCTTCTTGTAGGCTATCTTGCTGGCCGCCACCAGCTGCTCCCAGGCCACGGCCGCCAGCAGCACCAGCACCACCAGGGACGCCCTCAAACACTTGTTGCATGCTGCAAGTCATCCGGGAGATTAGTTCCTGCCACGCTGCTGCACAAGCTGCACAACTCACCCATCTCGATCTGTTGTCTCGACTCGTCGTTGACTTCTGTTTGCCAATCGTTTGGCTCCGGCGCATTTTATGCTGCGTTTACGACAACGTCTGCACTTTTTTGTTGGACTGACCCCCAAACAGCTAGCTGCGCGCTTCCATAAAGTTCAAGTTTAGGCGCAGCTGCGTCAACTGTTTCTGGCATTGCGTCTATCTGGATTTTGGGTCAAGGCACTCGGAATAGCCGCGTTGCACAAATCCAGTTTCTGGGAATGGAATCTCACAGTTTCATTTCTTTCATTCATCAACTTGTTGCGCGCTTCCCGGGTAAATATGCCGCTCTATATGACTCATAGCTATGTTGTTTAAGCAATTCTTAACCAAACCCATATGCTGAAAAGGGTTAAAAGTATATACATTCTTGATCAGCATCAAATCATAATCCGTCTGTCCGCTTGCATGCATTAACCCGTCTGTGCCAGCGAATATGAAAGCTTGTTAGTATTTTTTTTTATTTATTTCAAATCATCGATAACTCTTCATGAAATCAATAGGAATCGATACCAATATGCGGTTTTTTGAATGCGCTGTTTTTTTTTTATCGCGCTTAATTTTAACATAGATTGCGTTTAGAGCAGCACAGACAGTGCGTAGGGTACGCAGCTTGTGTTTGTGTGTGTGTGCCAGCCGATCGGTATTTATTTTTTTTAGTGACTGTATAATCCGCAGTTCTCGTTATTATAAATAAGTATAGATAATAATACGTGCATATGTGGGCAATTCAGTTTTGAAGTAACAAAACTTGATCTGACAATTATATATTGGTTTTTTTTGTCAATGACAAACAGCCATACATATGTGAACAAAATTTAAAAGATGAAATTGTAAAATTAAATTTTAAATTTGGCGCGCGCTTTTTTTGTACAATGCACGTTGCCAACTATTTCGAATGGCATCGCACGCAGCAATAGTTGCTACCGATATATCGCACGAAAAAAATACCGCACAAAAAACACCAAGCACAGATTAGCAGCGCGATGTATGTGTGTGACCGCATTCTCGAAACGATAAATTGCCGGGCGGCGTTTTTAGTGTTGTTGCTGTTGTTAGCCAATTAAACCAATTTGTGGGGCGATAAGACGGCTGTAAAACGTCGAATTAAGCTAATCAAATCGACGTAAACTTATCGCAGCGACACACAAAGTAACCAGAAAGGCCGCCGTCACCAATTGGAATAGCAGCAACAGCAACAGCCACTGAAAAAGCACAATGCCGCAATACGTACCAATACAGGGCTACAAACAGCTGGAGGATGCGCTCAAAGTGCACGCGAAGAGCAATTGCCTCATCTATATGTATTTCTTTGGGGAGAAGGACAGCAAGGGTCGCAGCTGGTGTCCCGACTGTGTGGAGGGTGAGTGCGTTTAAGATCGTGCTAATAGCCATATATACATATATGCACATATATATTCATGCTGATAAGTCTGCGCACAGTTGAGGAGCTTGTGGAAACGGCGTTTCGTGAAAATGCCCATCCCAATGCGCTGATATACACCGTGGACGTGGGCAATCGCGACGCCTGGAAGGATCGCAGCGACAACAACAAGTTCCGTTTGCCGCCCTACTCGCTCAGCGTGATACCCTCGCTGTTGCGCTGGAACAGTCCCGAGCGCTTAGAGGGCGATCAGCTGTTGAAGCCCCAGCTGCTGGAGCTGTTCTTTAATGAGGCCAAGTCGCAGAGCGCCACCGGGAAGACGGTACCATGCAAATAGTCTGATAAGCGCATTTCTGTAATTAACTGCTTGCTAGAGGTGTGCATGCGAGTGTGTGCGTGTGGGTGTGCGCGAGAGAGTCTGCATCTGTGTGTGTGTGTGAGAGAGCGCAATAAACACGCTGTTGAGTTAAACTCAACAGCAAAATAAAAAAAAAAAAACTCAACTGAAGTCGAGTCGAACTCAATTGCTTGAGATTGCACTCAATTTCGAGGGGCTCGCTTAATAACAGCAACAGCAGCACCAACAGCAGCAGCAGCAGCGACGCCAGCAGCAGCAGCAGCACCAGCCAGCGTTAGCAGCCGCAACCTGGCCGCCTCGACGACGTCGGCGTTTTATTAGCACGCACGTCGTCGGGCAGGACGAATCGTATGGCGCGTCGTCAACAGCAGCAGCAGCAGCAGCAGCAGCAGCAGTGGCAGTGGCAGTGGCAGCAGCAACGGTAAACACTAGAGCGCTTGCTGCCCGTTGCTCGGTTTGGGTTTCGTTTACGGTTTCGGTTCCACTTCCAATTCGTTTCGTTTTGTAAGTGACGCGTCGTTCTGTTTACATGCTTACCGTTATTATCGCAGCATTGTTGCTTGTCAGACCCGCGTACCGTTGTCCGTGCCCGTGCCCGTGCCAATTACTGTGCGTGAGTTCGCGCTCTACAAACAAATAATGTGCATAAAAACAAGCAACAGCCATTAAATATTAGCCAAATCAAATGTAGGTAAAAGGGCTAAAAACACACACACACACACACACAGCGAGTGTGTGTAAAGGGTTGCCGGGTGTGTGTGGATGGAGTAACTGAAGCTCTTGCGGTTAGTTGCGGCAGATTTGCACGAAAGCAGCTTAAACCCTTTTTAAGAGCCGCCAGCGACCCGCACCCCAAACTGGACTCAGCTGTCTGTTGGGGGTGGGGGGTTGGCAGGTGCACAGGTTTTCGGTAGCTATTTGTTTGTTACATTTTATTGGATGAAATTTAGCTGAGTTGTGCTTAGCGGCGAGCCGTCCACATATACCGGCAATAACTGTTGCGCTTTGGCCGAGAGCTCAAGCTCCTTTCAGGCACCCTTCGGCCCACCAATAACCTTCTTTTAAAGACTTAATGCCACATATAGTTTTTTTTTGTGTTTTTTTTTGTCCATGTGCAAATAAATAACACTCGTTCATTTGGCGGCGTGGTGCTAATAAAAGTCTGCGTGTTGTCAAAAAAAAAAATAATAATAATAAAAAATATTTGAGCAAAGTTGGAAGCACATCAACAACAACAAAAAGTAGCATAAATTAAATTAAATCGACAAATACGCTAACGATCGGATGACTTTCTGGTCGTGCTGTGACAAACTCGAGTTGCCCTTGAATATCATTATGTACCGACGGGAACGACTTGTCACGGAAATGATCAAAAACTAGATGGTTTTTTATCGTTTAGCAGATTTAGTTTTACGCCTAACTTTAACTAGTTCACAGCTTACTGTAATTGTAACCAAATTAAATGTTAAAAAAAAGCCATCAAAAGACATCATAAAAAAAGGGTAACAAAATTTTAATCTTCCATTTTTATTTTTATTAAGATATTAAGTCATGTGTTTTCCGATTGAATTATTTAGTTATTGATATTCAAGGATTCTGCTTGTGCTTACAAGTATACGCAATACGAATGAGTATATTCAATAGGAACAAATATATTCAATACGAATGAGTATACTCAATTCGATTGAATACATTCAATACGAATTAGTGTACTCAATAGCAACGAGTATATTCAAATCGAATGAGTATATTCAAAACTAATGAGTATATTCAAATCGAATGAGTATATTCAAAACTAATGAGCATATTCAACGCTAATGAGTATATTCAATACGAATAAGTATATATATAATATGAATAAGTGTACTCAATAGCATAAGTATATTCAATTCGAATGAGTATATTCAGTTTTAATGCGTATATTCAACACTCATGAGTATATTCAATAGCAATTGGTATAATCAATACGATTGATTTTTTTCAATACCAATGAGTATATTCAATAATAATGAATACAGTCAATAGCTATTGGTATATGCAATGCGAATGAGTATACTCAATCCCAAAGAGCATACTCAATATACTCGAATGTTGCTTAACGAAGCACCATACGATTTTTGATTAAATTTTTATATAGACCTTTCAGTTATCGAATCACCTTGATTTATCTTGGGCAACAATTTGCACCCCTTCCACACACACACACACACACACACACACACACACACACACACACACACACACACATACACTTACACACGCACACCCAAAAAATCTGGTAATAGTTCGACTTGCTGTCAACATAGCTTTCGCATTCCAATTTTTAGCCCCTGACATCTTTTTGGCTCATTTGAAAAATCATAAAATATTGAAAGAGAAAAAAAAGAATTTTCAAACGAAATCTATTCGCTTGCCATTTCTTAAGTTGTCTTGCGTCTTGTTTTTGTTGTTGTTGCTGTTGTCGCAGTTTCTTTCAATTTATTTATTAATTTATTTTTTCGCATTCGTTTGTCAATTAAAAACTAAAAATTCTTAATGAGCCACGTAACAGGCCGGACAGGCAATGGACTTGGGATTGGGTTTAGCCGATGGTGATCGTCCATTGGGTGCAGGGGTCTGGGTGGCGGTAGTTCCGGGGTACACACAGTGAGGCCTCTTAATGCGCCAAAAGCAGCGAAATGTCATTAAAGAGCTAATAAAAATTTGAAAAACGAAGAATAAATTATATTAAAGATTTCAAAAATAGCGCACACTTCTGCTTATACAGATGGGTTACTTATAAAGCCCAATCCAACCGCACACACCACCTCACACCCTAAATTCCACACACACACACACACACACACACACACACACATAGACAACCCCCGCCGCCGACCGCGGAACCAAAGTCGGCAAAATGGATGCATAGATATACATACATAGATGGGAATGGATATAGATTTAGTCGTGCATGCGCCAGCCTGATATTGGATTTGCGAGATCATTCCAATGCTCGACTTGTTGTTGTTGTTGCTGTTGTTGTTGTTGTTGTCGTTGTTGTTGTTTTAGATCGCTCAACGCGCTGTTGATTAGCATCGCGTTTTACACACGCGCGCGGCCGCAGTGCAGCTGTGTGTGTGTACGTGCGATTTATAGTGTCATCCAAAATCATAATTTATTAATAATTTCTATACCCACACACACACACACACACACACACACATATGCAGCAGGTGTGGGTGTGCTCACATACATACATATGTATCTACATGTGTGCACATTTGTATCTGTATCTATAACGCTGGCCGAGTAGCTGCGAGCTTTGTATATTTTTTTTATTTAATTGACGCATTTAGTTCACAACAACAACAACAACAACAACAACAGAAGAATATTCAGTGCATATATCAACAATATGTGCCTAGAGTATACATGTGTCTCTCTCTCTGTGTGTGTGTGTGTGTGTGTGTATCGCAGAAAACAACAAATGAGACTGCAAATCAAAAATTCACATCTGATAGATGAACGCTTCCCAAAATTAGCGAGCAGAAGATTATGAATTTGCAGCTGCTGTTCAATTTTTTACGCTTGCCCAACATATCTACGGCTCTTATCTGGCCTGAAGTTGAGAGATCTGCAACATTCGAAATGGTGTACAAGCAGAGAGAGAGAGAGAGAGAGAGAGAGAGAAGGAGAGAGAGAGAGACCGAGAGGGAGGTAGAAAGAGAAAGAGAGGGGCAGATAGAGAAAGGGAGAAAGAGTGGAGAACAGAGAGAGAAAGAGAGAGAGGACGAGAAATAGAAAAAGGGAGAAAGAGTGGGAATAAGAGAGAGAGAGAGCGAGAGAGGAAGAGGAAAAGAGAAAGGGAGAAAGAGAGAAAGAGAGGGAAACAGAGAGTAATAAAGAGAGCGAGAGAGAGAGAGAGAGAGATCGAGAGAGAAAGATAGCGAGATCCAGAGGGAGAGAGAGAGAAAATTAGAAAAAGAGCGACTTCAACTTCCTTTAAAATTGCATTACCATCGGAGTAGAGAGAGAGAATATGAATATAAAAGTATATATACTTAATGAATGATAATACAAAAATAAATACAGAAAGAAAAATGCAGAACTAACTAACAGTTACGGTAACAGTAGTCACTCGCAAATATTAACTTTTAGAGATTGAAAACTTCATATTCTCAATATATTTTATTTTTTCAATTTCAATCAGTAATACATTCGAAACTTAAGATTCGGCGTATAAATAAAATGGGAACTTTCCGTTATTGAAGTCTTTGTATATTTTTCAAATTTGTTTGAGACATTTTTGATTATTTTTATTTAATTACATTCAAACACTAAAACATGTTACTTTCGAAAACTTTTTGAAAATTAAAACGTAGTGTACAAAAAACATAAAGAAAAGGTTACGCCTTTTGCATAGAAATTGAATTTGAACGATTTGGCAACGCTATCTTTTATTTCGTAAAAAGTATTTTTCACAAGCACATAGAAGCTTTTTTCTTAAGTTTTTGCTCAGCTTGCGGTCTATACTCCAGAATTTAAAAAATCCAAATAGGGGGAAAAAAAAACTATGAACTAAGCTCGTATTAAAATTGCGCGATTTTTTTCTAACGACATTTCTCTTAGAAATTCGTATTAAAATGAGGGCTGAAAATCCGGCAGCTGGTTCGGTTCATGGTTCAAACTAACTCCCTGCCCATAGGTTCTTTCGTTGTCTTCCCAAACATCAGTAGCCAAACGCTTTTTCAAAATCAATACAGTTTAATTAGGATTTAGGTTCAGATGTTATGATTTGGCTTAAGTTTCGGTTCATAGCAAGAAATGTTTTGAGGTTCCAGGCTGGAACTGGTTCGCCTACTGATTTGGTTTCGGTTCATAGTAAAAAGGTTAATTTGGTTTCGAGCTGGAACTGGTTCGACAACTGATTTGATTTAAGTTTCGGTTTATACAAACAAGTTAATTGGCGTTCCGTGCTGAAAATAGTTCGAAACTTGATTTGGCTTAAATTTCGGTTAATAGCAAAAAGTAAATGTTGGTTCCGGGCTTAAACTGTTTCAATTCAAAACTAGTTTGCAGCCTCCGAATAGATCTATTCAAAAGTGGGCCGATAATAATTGGTTTTCAATTAATATACTCGATAGCCGACAGTCGATAGCCGATAATCGAAAGCCGATAGTCGATAGCCGATAGTCGATGCACGATTTTAGGCACTGGGACAGTAGGCGGCTCTTATCGCTGCTCTCTAATAACCGGGGACGGCCATCACGTTATCACAGCCGCAAAACTTTGCGCTGTTGGTGGCTGCTCTCTGATAAGCAGCCCGCCAGACGAACCAAATGCCGACACAGTCAACAGCAACAGTAACAGCAACAAGAACAAGCCAAACAAACAAATGAAGTCGACGCCGACGCCGATGCCGACGGCGAAGTCAACGACGACGTCGACGTCGACGTCGATGTTATTGTCGCTAATGACGACACATGCGGCTCGCGTCCATTTCGCCAATTGCTCGGACTGTGACTGTGGGGGCGGGGCGGACGGCGGGGCCGCGATGCGCTATTTGAAAATCGTTAACAACGTCAATGGCAGCAGCAACAGCAGCGCCGGCAGCGCCGGCAGCGACAGCGGCAGAGACAACTATGCCGACGTTGTTATCGCAGTTACAGTTCGCAGTTGAGTTGCGACGGCAACGCAGTTGTCTCCACATTGCGATTGGATCGACCACCGGAGCGGTACGGTTCGGTGCGGTTAGTTTGCTTGTTTGGCTGCCGACGTCAGCGTTGTGGTTGTCGTTGTTGTCATTGTTGTTGTTGTTGTTGTTGTTATTGCTGTGACAACGACAGTCGCAGTCGCAGTCGCGCTTCACTTTAATTGTAATTATAATAACAAACAACAACAGCAGCAATATTGGCAAACATCGATCAATTTCGTTCCAAAAAAAATATTGATGATCGTTGCGTGCCGCTGTCTAAAAGGCAACGCGTACAGCAACAACCACAGCATACACACACACACACACACACACACACACACACACACACATGCAGACACTCAACTCATACAAATGCACTCAATATCAGAGCGTGATCAACATCAGCGCAAAAATCAGCAGCAGCAGCAGCAGCAGCAGCAGCAGCAGCAGCAGCAGCAGCAGCAGCAGCAGCAGCGGCAGGCACGAAGTGTAGGGCACATAAACGAAAGATGTGGCGGGGGAGGGTTTAGGGGGTTACAGGCAGCAAAGGAATTGTCTCCCAAAAGGATTGATGCACTCTACAACTATTTCA
The DNA here is from genome assembly GCF_035044405.1 of Drosophila montana. Classification (NCBI taxonomy): domain Eukaryota; kingdom Metazoa; phylum Arthropoda; class Insecta; order Diptera; family Drosophilidae; genus Drosophila; species Drosophila montana. The sequence continues at coordinate 1,227,690 of NW_026996772.1, forward strand.
ACAGGCGGGCTATTTGTGTTTAGCTATTTCTTTAAATTTTCGCCTCTTTGCGTGAGAAATTTAAATTTATCCCAACTAACTTGCAGTCCACATCCGAAAATACATACATACATATTTTCCGAAAAGTGTGAAAAACGTTTACAATGAATTTCCACATAGATCACTGTGAACGAGTTTAAAGCCGAACGAAGGGTAAACAAATAAGTTGCTAGCAAACGTTTTTTCGCAAAAGCAATTCACACTTTTGGGTGGAATTTTGGCAAATTACATTAATTATAATATGAGATGCTTAGCATTTACAGCTACGAAGAAAAATATTTTTTTTTTTAGCAAATAATATAGCACGTTATTTGCTAAAAAAAAAATATTGATCTTCGTAGCTGTAAATGCTGTAAATGCCCAAATGCCCAATGATCCCTCATTCTTGATTTTTTATTCAATTATATTTGTTCATCATACAGCTTAAGTTGAATATAGCTATATTTGGGTTCATGTAACACAAATCAAAAATATGCTACATAGGATTTAGCTTAGTTATGGGCTTAGTATTAAGTTTTTATTTTCGGCGTGTTATACAAAACGATCTAACAACTAAAAATAAGCATACAGACTAAACCAATCCATCAAAGCGGGAACAATAATTAGTATTTGAGCTGATTTTTGCAAGTGTCGTAAATCTTAAACGCGTTTTCTTTAATAAAGAATGAACCAACAATCATTTGGGAGACTGCTTTAAAATTTTAAATGCCAATCAAGCTGATTTTCATTTTAGTTAACTACTTAGTTAACAAAACCATATTTTTGAGTTGCTTCTAACAAGTACTCACTATTCTATTTATAGTTTCTGTCAATTATCATATTTTATTTTCATATTATTTCATTGCATTGCAGGGCATTCAACTGTCGACCTAACTAAAACCGAATTTAGATTTGAATCGGAATCCGAATTCCGCATCGTAACGGAACCGTTGATCGTTTCAATTTGATGCGACGACGACGTCGACGTCAGCCGACGATGTTGTTGCTTCTCCGTGTTGTTTCTGCGGTTCGGTTCAGTTCGTTTCGGTTCGGTTCGGTTCTGTTTCTCATTTCAATTTTATTAATTTGCGTGTGTGATTAAAAATCGCGTTCGTGTGTTCGGGGCGCATGTTCATAATACACAAGGCACACACATACGCATACATATACACATATACATATGTACATATACGTGAACATATGCTGTGTCTGCGTCTGCTTCTGATTCTGTTGTCTCAATGGGTTTTCTATTTCCAATTCAGTTTCCAATTCGTGCGGGCCGTACCAGACGAGACCACACCAGTGGCTAATTCAGTCCATTTTGCCGTCGCGTTCTGCTTCAGCGATTCTTGAGCGATCGCAGCTCAGTTTTGATTAGTGCACCCCTCCCCCCCATTACCCCCCACTCGTTCATAGGATTAGAAGATTTGCTCTGCAAGCCGACAAACTAAATACATACATATGTATGTATGTATGTACATAAATAAAAAAATTAAAAAGTAAAAACGCGCGCGATCGCTGATTGATTTTGATTGCGAATAACGCTTGGGTGTATGCATGTGTGTGTGTGTGTGTTTGTGTGTGGCCCAGTCATTGGCTGATAAGCGCGCATAATTTCTCCAAGCAAACGCTGATTGAAAATATATGTATATTTATACATATATATTTTTGTTGTCATTTTTTCTTATATTTTTTTACTGTGTGCTGTGTTAAAAAAATAAAATAAGAAGAAGAGAAACGTAAAAAAGTTATCAGAAATCAATGCGATAAGCGGTTAAAGCGGGCATCGCAGCAGCACCAACAACAACGGCAGCAGCAGCAGCAGCAGCAGCAGCATTTACGGTAGCAGCGCCGCAACTGATAAACAACGACCGAGGTGAGTTAAAGCTTTGAGTTGAACTCAACGCTGAGTTGCTAGGTTGAGTTGAGTTTGTTTTGAATTGAGTTGAGTTGCGTTTCCTGCGGCGCCTGCGCCAGCTGAGCGATGATGACGTCGCCGCCAAGGAAGGCAGCCAAAAGCGCAAAGCGGTCGCTGGGCAATTTACAAGAGAACGAATCGAGCGCAGCAACAACTACAACTACAATGACAACAACAGTTACAGCCGCAGCCACATCTACAGTTACAGCTACAGTTACGGCAGCAGCCAGTAGGCAAACAAACAACAACAAAGCGCCTGACAGCAGCACCACCAGCAGCAGCAGCACCAGCAGCAGCAGCGGCAGCGGCGTTAATGTTCCAAAGCATCCGCTCTGAAAATCAGTGCAGGCAACCGCAGCGTCGTCCTAGGCCATGTGCGGCTAACATTGTTTTGTTGCCTTGGCTGCAAAAGAATTTAAAACAAATTCAAAAAAAAAATTAAAATAAAAATAAAATAAAATAAAGCGAATCGAGGAAAGGCAAAGCGAGGAAAGAATAAAGGCATTAAATAAATAAATGCTCTTCAACTGACATTTTTTTTTTTCGGTGTTTGTTTTATTAATTTTTTTTTATATTTTTGTTGTGTGTGCGCGTAAAATATGTGAAAAATGAAAATAAAATAAAAACGTTGCGTTTTAAATTATGACCGGGCCAAATATGAAATGATAATAAAATCAAGAAATTCATAAAGCTGCAAATAATAATTATTAACATAAATATATATAGACACGCACACATATGCACAAAAATTCAACAAATTATATGTGTATATATTTAAATAAAAAGCGGTGTGCAAAAATTGATGCGAAGGCAGCAGGCGATACGCAACAACAAATACTACGACAGCAACAACAGTAATATTTGTTTTTATTGCGGCTGCTGCCGCCGATGATGATAATGAAAGACATGATGATGTTGTTGCCGATGATGATGAAGCAGTGCAGCAACAACAAACGCAGCTAAGAACGGCTCTCCACAGCAAAAGGTAAGTGACCTCCTTGTACACCAACACCATTACACAATTTCACCATTACACCATTACACCGTTATGCCGTTATGCCGTTACACCAATACACCAACAACAACTGGCAGCCAAAAACGAAAGCAATTAACGTTTTCGAGCTGCCTTTTTTTTGTTTTTTTGCCACTAGAGCGGCAACAAAAATTTCATTGCATACGCACAGGGGCCGGCAGCTGCTGTTCGCGGCCAGCTCCTGTCCATTGAGCAACAACTACAACAACAACAACAACAACTAGAGCAATACGTCTTACAGCAGCAAACAGCAGAAGGCAGAATCAAAAACTGTCGGCAAACATTTTATTGAATTTTATTGTTGTTGCTGCCAGCACAAGCAATGCGCCTGCGTTGAGCCAAAATGTTTCAAGCTCAGATGTTGCTCAGCTCTGCTTATGTGACGGACAGTGAGCGTGAGAGAGAGTGAGGGAGGGAGGGAGGGAGGGAGGGAGAGAGAGATACAGAGAGAGAGTGAGCGCAAGAGAGCTTTGAGTCAAGTTGCCTGCGAATTGACCTGACCCTCGCTCTGCTTAGTCACAGCATGCGCTTCCTTCTGTCACTGTTTCAGCAAAATCACGATATTTGCAAAATATTTATTTCGTAGATTGTTATCAATCGATAATCGCAAAAAGTTTTGCTTTCAGAGATTATTTGAGTTTGCAAAATGTTCTATTTTTGTAGGATTTTTTTTTTTATTTTACTTACAACAGAAATGATGGGCTAGATTGGCAGGCTTTTATTTTAATTTAATTCAATTATATTTCTTTAGTTAAATTCTTTATTGAAAATTGTTACAAAATAGAAAAGGTTTTAGGTTTCACATAATGCTATATTTCGCTAGGAAAGTGAAAAACGGGGCTTGAAAATATTTGTATTATATATTTGATTAATTTTTTGTTATATCTGATTAATATTTTTTTATTTTATAAGCTACAATTTTAAAAATATTAAAAAACATTGCCAAGCTAAACTCTTTATTTTTCATTTCTATAAATTTCTCACCATTTTTTTTAACTTTTATGGTCTAAAAAACCATTTCACAAATTTCGTTAAACATGACAACGTTAAATTTCCTTTTTTTTTTAATCAATTTTAGTTAAAAGCTATAAAAAATACGGCCCTCAGTTAATGCGACCGTGATTTTTATTTAAAAAATGCTCAGTCACTGTTTTTTTTTTTTTTTGCTAACTGTAAAGAAAAAAACGGTGACTACTTGCGGCAGATTCTTATTTGGCACGTGTGCTTCCGCAGGCACAGTTGCTTGCACGCCCCCTGCTCTCATTCCCCCTGCTCTCTGTAGTTAAATCAAGCTCATGTTGAGTTGAGTGCAAAGTTGAGATAAACTTTGAGCAGCTGTTTTCGAATTGAGCGCCTTTTGTGCAGCTACTCAGAAGTTATCAGCCTGCTGCTCAAATAACCCAATATAGCTGAGTGCTCTACTCATACCGACACGCACTTTCTTTCCCACACGCACACACACGTACACACACACTTACACACACTCGTATGCGTAGCCCGGCATCTTTTCGTTTCATTTTTGGTTGTTTTCTTTTTTTTTTGCGCTCACTTTATGACCGCGTTTTACGATGCTTTTGCCAGTCATTGTCGTTTTGCCTTCCACTTTCGTTCTTGTCTTGCCTTTTTATGTCATTCTGCGTCTTTGTTGCCTTCCGCCATACATTTGCTTCGGCTGTTTTGTCTTAAGCAATAACATACTCCCCCCCACATTCAGCCGCCCCCCGCAGATATCGGCCGCCCCACTAATAACAATCGAATATAAAGCGCAGCGGCAGCAACAACAAATTGGCGCCATTAATTGTAATCAACTGAGATACCTGAAAAGCTTAGCCCTGAGCCGAACATGTTTATGCGTGTCTGCCTTTTGTCTTAATATTATTTGTTGTGCTCCGAGCTGTTAGTTCGACAAACGTTTTCACTGGTTCGGTTCACGTGTCAAACTGGTTCGGTTCATCTTTACGGTCTTCACGGTTCGGCGGAAGAGCAGCTTATCGTTAGGGTGTGTTTATTTTTGGTTATAAAATAAGTTGGTATTAAACGAAGAAATTTTTAAAAGAACAAAACACCTTAATAATAAATTAAGTTCAATTTTAATCTTTCAAAGAAAATTTGTGTGATTTTCTAAAAATTTTACATGTATTTCATTATAAATTGTTAAAATTTCTTATAAATACATATTTTAGATACTTTTTCTCAAAGTCATGAGCAATATTTCAATATTTCTTAGGAACATTTTATGCTATAGTTTTTAAAATTTTGACTGGTGTGTATCGAGGACACATTAAGTTTTGATCTACAGCTTCGTTATCTAGAAAAAGTAACTCCAGACGTGCTTATGATTCTTGCGCACAAAGTATTATGCAAAAATCATAGCGCAATATATTTAAAAGTACAACATGTTCTCCCCCTACGAACATTAACTACCGTACTAACAACTTGTCCTTCAGGCTACTTAGATTTATGCGACTTTTCACGCCCTACCATTGTTCCGTTGCAATTTATGTGAGTGTATATATTTATATATATATATTTTTTTTTTAAATTCGTAACTGCTTTGTTGGAACATAACTCAGATAGACGCACCCCAGCGAGGTCCTGGCTGGCAAACTCATGGGGGGGTAAGAAGCAGAGAAAGATGTTGCCGAAAAGTTTTGTTGTTGTTGTTTTTGTTGCTTTTTTCTCGTTTTTTTTTTGTTTTAAGAAAGTTATTATTGCTTTAATTTCGTGAGTCAGTTGAGTTGAATGCGAGGCAAAGTTGGTTTTTTGGGGGTCGTCCTGATTTGTCGTCTCTTGGTTCTTGCTCGCCTTTTCGCGCGCTCTCTTTCTATCCCTTGCAGCGGGTATTATGATTTTGTCTCGAAATGTGTCACGCATAGGTGGAGACATAGAAGGAGTATATATATTCTGGATCCGTTTCAACAGCCGTCTGTCCGTCTGTCTGTTTCTATGCGAACTAGTCCCTCAGTTTGAAAGCAATTGTCATGAAACTTTGCATATGTATGTCCCTCTTTCTGTTGCACGCATTCCATATGTCGGAAATCTGAAATCTGAATCTGACCACTATATCATATAGCTGCCATAGGAACGATCGGTCGAAAGTGAGGTTCTTTTTGGTTTCCAAGAGATCTTAACCATAATCGGCATTAACTATTTTGCCTTGGCTTTTTAGATACGAGCAAAGCAGTATGACAACGTGCGGTCTGCAAGGGTATTAAATCTTCGGCGTGCCGTTTTTCTTGTTCGTTATATTTCTTGTTGTTGTGTTAAATTAAAAAGTTGTTGGCAACAAAGTTGCCGTTTTGCATTAGAAGCAGGCAGGGCGACAACAACGGTGACAGGAACAACAACAACAGCAGCAGCAACAACAACAACAACAGCAACAACAACATCAACAACAACAACAAGAGCAGCAACAACAATAACAACAACAATATCGACATATGTATGTATGTGTCTTGGCAAATCCGTGCACTACTCGATACTTGTTCGTCTGCCCAAGCTGCCCCGCCTCGTTGTCCGCCGTTTGTTGTTGTTGCTGTTGTTGTTGTTGTTGTTGTTGCCTCCTCAAGTTTAATATGTTCCCCAAGGGCCTCATTAGTGGCGCCCCCCGCCAGCAGCTGCCACCTAATATAAAACATTTGCTTTGCACTATTTGGCGTCGTCGCTTTTGGCCTGATTTTGGTTTCTGTTCTGCTTTTTTTTTACTCCTTGATTTTTGGCCCTCTCTCTCGCCTCTCCCCCAAAAAAAAAGTTATACGAATTGAGATTAAGGTTTTACTAACTTTAAGAGGAGGGTTTAATGAGCCTATTATTATTATTATTATTATTATTATTATCATTATTATTATGGGTCTTATTCAGATAGAGCCTGACCGAGGTTTGGCAATGTTGCGTTCCTTTGGTTAATAAATTATGTGGAAATTGTGTGAAAATTAAAAGCCTTACATTTTATTTGATGCCAAATTATTTTGCATGCGAATATATTGAAAGCAATTTGTGGTATTTGTTGTAAGACTTTTGCCTAAGCTGCAAGATGCTTGCCTAAAAGATTTATCTTATGGCTTTTAAACTAAACGAATTCATTGTTTAACAATTAAAACACACACCATTAAAAAAATAAATCGAAATTGTGTTAAGGTATTCAGAATCACAGCTTTCACGCGTATTTTTCACGTTGCGACGTCCTCTACAAAGTTGCGCACGACTCGTGCTGGGACAAAGACAAACAACAGCAGCAGCAGCAACAACAACAACAACAACAACAACGGCAACAACGACAGCAACAACAACGAGAAGAACGTCAAGAACGCCAAGAGCTACGTAAAGTCAAAGTTTGCGAGTGGCCTAAAGTAATATTAATGGGCATGGCAGTTCATTGTTTAAATTACCGCCCCTTTATACCCGCCCTACCCCCTTGCCATACGCAACCGCACATACTACTCTATCGCCCCTGCCACGCCCCAGAGTGCCAGCCTGCCTGCCTACCCTGCCTTGGCTTATTAGAAGAGAATGCCGAGCAGCCTATACAAACATCAACAGCCAACAGGCAACAGCAGCAGAAGCAACAACAGCAACAACAGCAACAACAACAACAACAACAACAATTATAAGCTGACTGAATGGAGCAGCACTCAGCAATTATTTGCATACAACCGAGCGAGACAGAGAGAACGCAGTGTATGCCTCTACGTATGTGTGTGTGCGAGTGTGTGTGTGCGTGTGTGCGAAGAACGCGTGAAAATTTTGAAAATGCGCGCTCCCTCCCTTAAATGAAAACAATTTAATGCGCCAAAGGCAAGACTGTCGGAGCTTGCAATACCCTGTAAAAAGTCAGCTCAATATGTTAGCCAATAATATATTTTAATATGAAACTACTGAACGGGCAAGTTCTTTGATCATAAATTCAACTATTTACCAAATTTAACACAAATATGGACCGAGTATTCAGAGAGTTTATGATCTTATAGTAATCATATTTTGATTAAATGAATATGAATATGAAATTTAATAATTTGTTAAAGCAATAATATGTAAATGTATTGAATTAATATTTGTTCTGATAGTAAAAATAAAACGAACCATCGTTAGGCGTGCGGCTCAGGGTTATAAGATAACAGGTTCATGAACTAGTTCCAAGCCCGAACAGAAGCATTCACTATGTTTCTTAGGCTTGCAGCTTTAATAGGAACGCACATTCTAAATTTAATTGATATCGCTTTATTTCGATATATTTAATGCAAATTTTGAAAATGAAGATGCACAGTTCTTACACAGTTCCTACGATTGCGTCTCTTTCTATACCTTATACTACTACGACTCATTTTTTTTGTGTACAGGGTATTAAAATCGAGCTAAGAAAACACAGAACAAACTGCTTATTATTATTATGAAAACGTCGTGGCAGTGTCAAAATGCCAGCTGTAGCGCATACGGGGGGGGGACCAAACCACTGGAAGGACACTCACAGGCGAGGGGCATGGGGCATAGGCGGCAAATATGCGCTGCTGCGGCATTCTAAATGGGCTGGGGAGTGGGCCTCTGTGAGGTTTCTGGTTCTTGTTTTTGCTGCGCACATTTCTGAAGTTCTTAGCGCCACGCAAACCGCAGCAGCCGAAGGAGCAGCAGCAGCAGCAGCAGCAGCAGCAGGCCAGAAGGCATTTGGTGCTATTTGTCCAGGCTTGGACTGGCATTTTAAGTGATTTAATGTTTGGCTTTTGCTTGCCGAATTGCTGACGATGGGCGTCATGGATGCTGGGGCATGGTCTTGTTGGGTGGTGGGTGGTGGGTTGTATTTGGAGGTTGGTGGGGATGGTCGAAATTACTGGTGAATGTTGCGCAAATTCAGCATAAATCTATTCACAAACAAACTTGCATAAGCTGGACAGCGAGAGCGACAGGCAGAGAGAGAGAGAGAGAGAGAGAGAGAGAGAGGAGGGGGGGGGGGGGACTGAGCGGAACAGAAAGAGACGAGGGACAGCGTAATACTTACGAAATTTATGCTACAGGTGTTGCCACGCATCTGTTGGCCCCCTCCTCTGCCATCAAGGACGTGGACGGCAACGCGTCTCCTGTTACCCGCAATTTAATGCGCTTACGTTCACATATAACTTGATTCCAGCGGGGCAGGGTATACCCGCCTCCCGCCTTCCGCTGGCCGCTGGCCAACATGGCGTATGCGCATCAATTAGCAGCAGCCAGCGACAATGTGTCTGATCATTTGATACCGCCAACCCACACATCACAATCTTGGCTATGGTCAACATGTATGTGGTTGACAAAGCCAACATAAACCTCAAGTTACGCAAGTTTCCGCACGGTTCGGCCAATTGAGCACCTGAGCAAGACGTTCGCCCTAATTGCCACACGTAACTGTTCTATTGGGGGAACTTTAATTGATTGCATGCATACAGATATACATATATCTGCATTTATTCTCTTGCTAATCGTTCTTATCATTTTATAGCATTTTAATGGCATGACTAATAGCTTAGCTATCTTTTAATTAATGATGCTCTGTTAAACTGTTAACAGAGATATTACATACATAAATGTGAATGTCATTTTAACAGCTGTTAAGAAATTAACAGAAACTAAACAGATAGGGAAGTCAAATTTAATATCGATGCCGGTCGAGATTTTGGAAATGAGAGATGAACCGATTTTCATAAGGTTTGACTTTTTATCCGAGGTTTGACCCCTTGATCAATTTGGCAAAGAAATCTGGCAACATTTTTTGCTCAAAATGTATGTAAAAATGTTACCCTCGAATGTCCTATATAGACATAGGTCGAAATTTCCCACCCCCATAACTCGGTTAAACCTCATCCGATTTCCACGAGGGCTGGCTCTATGTTCATGGTTTGGCCTCTAAATCAATTGGCATCAAAATCAGGCAACATTATTCTTGATCAAAATTCAACTAAAAATGAATTTCGAATGTCCTATATACCATATTGGCATAAGCCAAAATTTCCTACCCCCATAACTCGGTTAGATCTCATCCGATTGTCACGAGGTTTGGCTCTTTGTTTATTTATTTTATACGTACCACGGGCAAGGCCAGGGTATATCCGATGGTATGCATATATTTTTTAAAAGTGTATTATTCTATATTATATTATATTATCTTACTAATCGTTCTGTGTACCATGTATAGGGTATAGAAACTAGTTATTGTTAAATATTACCTATGCCAATTTGATAGACCCCTTTCATAGTGGTGTCGAGAACCGTAAATTTTCTGGAAGATATAATTATAAATTTCAATTTATAAATTATTTACCTGACATATTAAAAGCACAGGCTACCGCATTTTGCATTTGTATCTAGTGCTTAAAAGTAGTCTGCACTTTATCCATTTATTTTCTATTTGTAGTTTGGTTGTAGGAGTCAATGTATGTGCATGTAATATCTGGTTGTTCGCCTTTCCCGTAATTGATTTATCAAAGTTTGCACCTGCAATATGCTTAGCTAAAAGCGCTTGTGTACTCACATAGCTTTTGGCCATTCATATTCGAATGCGCTTGAATTACATTCGGTTTATTGACAGTTGCAGTTTCTATTTGCGCATGCAAGTGTTGCAATTCGGAGTGTTATACAACACTGGCTATGTATTTTGCAAGCCGAAGGCTCTTTACTCACTGTCCGGTGTGCAATTAATGTTGGCCATCCATTTTGCAGCGTGGGCGTGGCACCTACATGCGACAAATTGCGCAGACAGGCGAACGCAACAGGAGCTGCAACCAATTTCGTAGCGTGTGTCTCGCCCACAGACACACTTGAAATGTGAAATGTGAGCACTTGGAATGCCGTTGGCCAGTTTCGATAACAAAGTTATTGGACCAACTAGTCAACAGGCCAACTTGCCCCAACAGCAACAGAAAAAACAACAACAATGCAAATAACAGTGCTACGACTGCTTCACTCGTCCCTCGATAGCCTGTCGTACTGAACATTCGAATGTCCTTCTAGACATACATTCAAATGGAAAAAAAAAAACTCATACACACATTCCGATAACTGCGCACTTTACACAACGGCTGTGCTTCTTCTACGCTCAGCAGCACACTGTGAAGCATTCCTGGGTAACTCGGGAGTTTACTGTCCGATCTTTCTGAACTTTCCAGATCTTAAATATGGCATCCAAAAGTGTTTATATACCAAAGCCACATACTTGGTCTGTGAATATGAGAGATTTTTAAACTTGATCTGTGAGGGAATGGGGGTGGGTGTACAGTCATCAAAAAATTTAAATATTGAGTATTTCGACGATGTCAAATTTGGTGGCTCCAGATCTTATAAGTGAAAAATTCTCAAATCAAGGTTTTTGATATCGATTTTTATCGATTTCTTGGGGCAAGTTATCGATGTTTTGATACAAACTTGATCTGCGATCTGAGGAAATGGAAGGAGTTTTCTTCTTAAAGCCTCTAAAAACGAAATCTAAAAATCGATACTAATCGATTTGGTGGATACTTATCGTAAGTTATCGATGATTTTAAATAACCTTAATTCGGGCGGATAAAGTTATCTGAGATCACACAGGCCCACAGACAGACAGACTTGGCTAGATTCACGCTGCTGACCAAAAACAAATCTCTGCCGGTTACATTAATGTGTCGTTATGTCCTCTTGTTTGGCAAATTCCAATGGGTACAGGGTATAACCATTGTCATATCGTACGCACAGGCCACACCCACTTCAGACGCCCCGGCAATGTTGTGAGCCGGCCTCTTGCCATTGCCGTTGTCCTGTCGCCATGCCAGCTATCGTGGCCATGCCCATTGCTTGGGCGCTCGCCACTTTTGGCTTTTGTGCTGACAACGTCTAATTTCAATTTATTTAGCTTTCAATGACAACGCACAAAACGCTGAGTGCATTTGCTATGGATAGTATGGGGTCGGACGAGTCAGCGGGAACGGGGCTGGGCGAGTTCTAAGGCTAATTTCGATGTTGATGTCGATGTCTGCCGCCAGCCTCTGCTGAGCGCGCACTTTTCAAGGATTCTTCTTCAGGGTTGTGCTCTGTATGTGGTTGTGTGCGTACGTGTGTGTGTGCGTGTGTGTGCGTGTGTGTGCGTGTGTGTGCGTGTGGGCTTCAAGTCAGCAGAAAAGCTGGCAAGTCAGTAAGCCAACAAAAAACTTCCCAGCACCACTTTGGCCCTGGTCCTGGCCAAAATCAACAAGTGAAAATGCAAATGTGATTATTTATTAAGCGCTTTAAATAATTCTGCTTCGGCTGGCTTTCCTTTGAGTTTGTCTTGCTTTCTGCAACTGTCTCCGTCTCCGACTCTGTTTCTGTCTCTGTCTCTGTCTCTGTCTTTGCTTTGATTTACATTTGGCTGGCTGCGGGTTGGGTTCCTGTTGTGGAGGGCAACAGGTTACAGGTGAACAACGGGCGACAAAATGGAAATTCATAGCAGGGCCAATTGAAAATTCAACAGCAAAATGCAAAATGTTTTGTAATTGCCGACGCGTGGCTTTTGTCTGTCCCCCCCGTTATTATCTCAGCCCCCGCGTGTCCCGCCTGGCGTGGCTTGATTAAACGTCAATAGGATTAAAGCATTTCTGGCATTGTCCGCTTTAGTTGCCGCGCATAATTTGGCTTCCAAGGAAGCTCCAAAAAATATAAATTAAAATAAGAAATTGGAAAAAAAAACACACACCAGACCTTGTTGTGAACGGAATTTTAAATGCTCTTTGCTAATATAAATATATTGAAATTGTGTATTTTGGGCTAACAAAAATTTCCACTCGCCAAGTTACCAAAAGTCTTTCAACTTTCATAACTTTGTTAGAACTTTGCCGGTTTGCATACGAAATGCCATGGCTTGGCGCTCTGGCCAAATGCTGCTTCATTAAGGTAACTGCTAGCTTAACTGCACATAAATTTATCCGCGCGGTAAAGTGACTGTTAAAATTGTTTGGGCATGACAAATTGTTAGTTAGATATTAATGTTTCAATTCGATTTGTTGTCTGCGAAGGAATCTATTCTAATTTCGTAAGACAGTTATTTGGAGGAGTGGCGGAGTTGTGAGCGGACTCGAACCAGCTTGCTGCCTTAAGTTGTGGTTCGAGAAGATAGTTTCTCACGTTCTTTTGGTTCAAACATTGGCTCATTTATATATGTGTATCTATATATCGAATCAGTTCAAACTCTTTTTATGTTTAACTTGAGGCATGTTTGCCTACGCACCTTTGCAACGAATATATTATGAAATACAAGTACTCACAAAGAATAATTTAAATCAAAATCAATCAATCAACTTTAGGCTTAAGAATCAATCCAATGAGACAGTCAATGTGCCCTTTTTGTATGGTGTATTTTAATGAGGGCTTTTTTATGTTGGCGCCTGTGCTTCGGCATGCAAATTAATTTAAAACAATTTCTTTTGCTGGTTACTGGCAAACTAATACCCGAAGTGGATGCTGCTGATGGAATGCCACGAACACCGCCCCCCGACCCCGCCCCCGCCCCCGCTCCGGCCTGTATATATTTTAATATTTTCGTGGGCCGCAAGGCAGGTGAGCCGCGCTCTGTAGCTGTGGCCAAATAAGCATCATTAAGCGCTTAGCAGGCGCCTCAAGTGGTATGAAAAGTATGCCGGCATCTTGACTGTCTGTCCGTCATCCTACTCTGGCAGCTGAAAGGCCCATCCCAAGGGCTGTGTGCGAAAAATGATTTTTCAAAATCTCAATGTTGTCATTGTACCGAAAATGGGCGACAGCTGCAGCCGCCGGGCGATTTCATTTAGACGCCATCTCAACTTACCAAAGCTGCTCTTAAAACTGCCTCGCACACGTAAACGTAGACGTGGGCGTGAACATGGACGTGAACGTGGACTGAGTGAGTAAATGGAGAAAGCACCGGGATACGTTTACAGAAAAGCAAAAACGTGTCGAGGCAAAAATTTGGCAAGGTGTTTGTAACGCAAATGAAGCAGAAAGCAAGGTGTGAATGGTAAATGCGTAAGAAAGGACTGCTAACATGCATATATATACACACACACACACACACACACACGCACACGGACACGGACACGCACTCACCCATACTTAAACTGCCACATGGACAGCCCGTACCCGTTGCCCATAATGTGCGTTAATAAAGATGGATCGGATATCGGGGCAAAAGGCTTTGCTGCTGCGCATGGAGCCCACGAGCCTACAAAGTCTCCACGGCGACTGCAATTTAATGTAGCCCACACAAGTGCTCAGGCAAGAGACTTCAAAAACCACAAGTGCTTGCCTACAAGTCAAGAGATTCGAATGCAACCCTTGAATTGCACTCTCAGCAAACATTCGCAGAGGATAGGGCATTACAGCAGCAAAGAGAGTATAAGTAGTTGACTGCGTGTGTGTCTATGGCGAACATCTAGAGCCTTGGGCGAGACTTAGGCTAGATAGGGAATAAAATTGTTTTGGCAACTTACATTTTCAAAGCGCAATCGAGTAAATATGCATATGCTTTAGTATTTGATTGCCAAAGGGGTTTTCAATCGAGCTGAATCAAGCCCGATAAATTATTTTCAACCATGTCACGAGCCTTAAATCGAAATAAAAGTTGAACCAGAGAATATTTTCTTCGTAAATGGAATCGTTTTGAAATAAGAAACGTTCAAGGCAAGCCTAAGGTAAGGGTGCTGGTTCAAATCTTGAGCCAAAACACAAATTTTCTATTTTTTTTTATTTCGGTTTGAGCTCTCAGATAAATAAACAGAGCTGGTTCAAATCGTGAACCGAAGAAGACACAATTATTATTATTATTGTTTTAGCTTGAACTCTCATATAAATAAGCAAAATGCTGGTTCAAATCGTAGGCCAAATCAATGAAAAGTTTCTGTTTTTTTTTCGGTTTGAGCTCTAATATAAAATGGCAACTGCTAAAAGCTGGTTTCAAGCGTGAACCGAATCAACTATATTACATATTTTTTTTAGGTTTGAGCTCTGATATAAATAAGCAAAAAGCTGGTTCAAATCGTGACTCAAGCCACTGAAAACTTTTTTTTCGGTGTGAAATAAACAAGCAACTGATAAAAGTTGGTTCAAATCGTGAACTGAACCAACGGCAATCTTCTTTTTTTCTTACCGGTTTGAGCTTTTATATAAACGAATAAAAAGTTGGTTCAAATTGTGAGCCTAGTCAATGTCAACTTCCTCCTTTGTTAGTTTAAGCTCTGATATAAAATAAAAACCGATAAAAGCTGGTTCAAATCGTGAACAGAACCAACGACAATTATTATAATTATTATTATTGTTTGACTATTTCGGACTATATTCATCATTTTATATATAGCAATTAATTTATTTGGTTCAAGTCTTATAATCGCTATTAGTAAAGAGGATGCAGATGTAGATTCAGTCAGTTAAAACACCCAAAAACAAACGTTTCGCTTGAAATCGCAAAAGTATGTGAAAATGTGAGCACCACTGATGATTATTTATATAGTTTGCATTCACTTGAAATTTGTGATCAGCATTTGTTGATGCCACATGTCTGTAGCTGCAGGCTCTTGTTAGCTTATTTGTACACATCTGCATCCAATTAGTTGCTATGGTCATGTGTTAAATAAATTGGCATTAGTTTAATTGCCAATAAACTAGTGGGGATGGACAGAAGCGGGGGCCAAACACGTTGACGCCGGGCACAGCGAACGATACACTCGTGTTATGGCTTATAAATTTCCAAATGAAATTACAGAAATTGAATTAACCAATTACATTGATGAGTTCGGACAGGGGGGGAAAGCAACCCCCAAAAACTGTGGATGGGTTTCGTGCAGGTTGCCTTATTGTAAACGGTTCCATTTTGGCCCTGAATAGAAAATATGGCAAGGTGAATTACGACCGGGCAGGTGTGTGCACTTGTATTAATACAATAAATGTCTGACACTTAATGTAATATATTTTCGTGCATTATCTAGAAATATGAACTTTTTTCTACTCCTATACACCAAGAGGTCGATCTTTGCGGCCTGAAAGAATAAAGTAATGAAATATGAAGAATATAAAATGCTTGCCATTTATTTGAATACGCATTATTTCTTGAGAGGCGACACTGAAAAAAATTAAGTATAAATGCGAGAAATTCTCAAATGACGCTTGAGCCGGAAAACGTTTTGCAGTGATAAATATGCAATTGATTAAGTTATTAATTCATTTGCATTCACATTAAAATCAATTTGATATATAGACAATATTTGTCGCAGTGTAAATGTACAGAGTGTGTGTGTGCGTTTGTTCAATGTGCTTGCTCTGTGCCCTCGGCTTTATAAATGTTGCGCACTTTGCTCTGCATATAGTTTCGGAATAAACGCGTGTGTGTATGCATGAATGAATGAATGAATATGAGTGAGTGCGGGGAACGGACGAGCTCGGAGTACCCATTGTCCCCGTTCGCGCGATAAAGCCAGCCCGTCTAGCTGTCAATCTGGCTCAGCTTGTGCTAACATGACGGAAGGCGTCCCTAAGCCTCGCATTGCCATGGCAATTTATGCCGCAACAGTTGGATAAATTACGTAAGGACCTGACCTCACGTTAAGCTCCACCCCAGGCAATACCAATATCTAGCCGCATTTCCATTTCCATTCCCCCCCTTCACCTCTGCTCCCCATCTCGTTTTGTATTTGGGTATATTGAATCTGTCTTCTATTTTGTTGTGGTGTGTACACAAAGCGACCCGCAGGCGGTTCGTTAAGCTTTTTCTGATTCAAATGTTGGCCATACACACGACATATTTACACAGATATATTTAGATATATATATATATATGTGTGTGTGTGTGTGCATATATTGTCAGCTTTATATGTATTGTCAATTATGAAAGTCAGTTTGTCCTTGCTCTTTATGCGCAGCACTTCCTGCTAGCTGTCTGCTGCTCTTGGTCTGCAATTTATGACAATTTCATTTACACACAGCTTGAACTAAGCCGCATTTAGCTGCAACACCTTTTTCCTGATGCCCTCCCCCTCTCTTGCCGCCCCCTTGCCGCCTCTGCAGCTGCAGCAATTAGCAATTCAATCTGCCAGAAAAGGTGTCAACAGCAAACAGCTGCCAAAGGATGTCCAGAGTGGCGCATAAATGTTGAGCCCATAAAATGTTGTGCATTTTATTTTTTTTTAATTTTCCCCTTTCCCAAGCTGTGCACTAACGTAAATTGAAATGCGGCGCAAATGGTTTTAATTGCATTTCAGTTGCACAAATAAATTAATACTTGTATGGACTGCTAAGCCCAATACGAAGCAAACTCATTTTATGTTCTAATCACAGCGATTAAAGTTAATCAACGAATGGAATTTGCACTTGTGCAAAGGAAATCAAACTTTAATTTTCCCAAATCAGCTTAAATCTTAACAAGGTATGCCCATTGTACCCATTGAATGTGGACAAAAAGGGGCATATTGACTTTGTGGAAATGTGTATGTAATAAGAATTCCTCTCAGATAAGAAGATAGTATAATAAAAATTATATGAAAAATTGACTTATAAAAACAGAAATTGTCTTAATTACATTTTTGTTGCGAAGTTGAAGGCTGAAACCTGGTACAGGGTACCACTAGAACGGGTGTACTCGACTAGAGATTTTGTGAAAATGTGTGTAATAGGAATTCCCTTTAGATTATAAGATAATAATAATAAAAACAGAAATGTGCTCAATTTGATTTGTCATATTTTATAGCCAAGTTAAAGTAGCTGAAATTGGGTACAGGGTATTACCAGAATGGCGAACTTGACTAGAGATTTTGTGGAAATTTATCTATTAAAAAAACCCTTCAGATTATAAGATAATATGATACAATCTATATAGAAAATGGACTTATAAAAACATAAGTTGACAAATTTCAATTGGTGACAGTTTATAGCCTAGTTAAAGTGGTTGCAAGCAGGTACAGGGTATCACCATAACGGTTATAGTTGACTAGAGATTTTGTGGAAATGCATCTATTAGGAATTCCTTTTAGAATTTAAGATAATGTGATAAAAAATGGTAAACAAAAATGACTCAATAAAAAAGGATTTTGGCACAATTCAAATTTGCATAGTTTGTAGCCAAGCTAGAATAGCCGCAATCAGTCGCAGGGTATGTCCAGAACGAGTGCACTCGACTAAAGCAAGCTTTCATTTGGGCTTGTGGCAAATACAGCAAAGCCTTTGAGCCTCATGCTGGGTACTTCAGCCCCTGTCAAAGACAGCTTCTTCATAATTTATGCATGATTTGATACATATCTATGGTATAAACGATATAAAGTACCTGAATAAATCTGAAAATCGTTTGTTTCTAATGGATCTGCCAATTGTGCTCTTCATTGAATTGACAAGCATTGGCACAGAGAAGAGGGTCGAGTGTGGAGAGTGCCGAATGATATACAAATGGATCGTAAATCTATCAACGGCCGTGTTTTTGGGCAGTTTAAATGGGTTGGAGGGCGGCGTGTGGCGGTGGCGGAGCGTTTGCTTGTCAATTGGTTTGGTCACGCCCACAACCAATTTTCAGTGCCATAAACTTCAATACAAACACAAGCAGACATGCACGCACACATATGTGTGTATTTCAACAACAATTTAGCAAGCTGTGTACGTTTAACAAAAATTAGCGGCCTCAAGTTAATTAAAAAATTCTCGGGACATGCAACAAGTTGACGGCTAGCCATGACGCACGAGAATCGCGGCGGTCGCATCTATTGATAGAATTTATGATTGCCATTGAAAATGTTGAAATTATGAAAGCGCAAGTGAGTGTGTGTGTGTCTATGCCCGTGTGTGTGTGTGTGTGTGTGTATCTCTGTGAATATGAAAACTATTCACGGCGACGGCCTTTCTTTGTCATGCAACGTTAATTTATTGAAAACACGTTGCCAGACGCCAATAAATGAAGCATAAATTCAAAATACGACAATGGCAACAGATATACGTATATTAAAATATGTATTATACATAAACTTTATGTATACAAGATGAGATTACCCGGCGCTGCACGGCAGCAGCAATGAATACATAAAACGAATACAGCATTGTACTTGACAACACAAAAGAAACATTTTAATTCTTATTCAAACTCGTTCATTTTGCATTTCTTTGTTTTGTTGTTGTGAAAGTGCTGTTCGATTTGAACCGGCAACCTCGCGCTTGTTAGTCCAACGTCGCGTTGGCAAGGCACATAAGCTGCGCTCTTTTAGCCATTGCTCACAAGCGAGCCCACAGCTAGCTTCAGATGAAATTTCAGTTGCCTAGTCCCTGCCATTTTGGCTCTGCATTGCCCCCCAATCAGTCAGTCAGTCAGTCAGTCAGTCAATCACTGTGCACAAATTCTTTAATATATACTATATAGATATATGTATACTGAGCTGAACATTAGCATGTATCTTATAGTTGCTCAAATGCTTTGCTCGGCCCACCCTTAAGAATTTTCTCGATTGCATCGTTAAGGCGTTCCCATGTGTAACGTTTTCTCTATATATATTTTTTTATTTTAGAGGTCATGTGCCGTCAAGTTCCATAAATGTTGCCGTAATCGTACGCAAACCTAAATGCCAGATAGTTTTTTGCGGCTCCTTAAAGTTGCCACTGGCAACTGAAGGCAAATGAAATTGAAAAGCCATTTAAGGCCGCTTCAATGGAGCCCGAGATGGCGCAAGGTTCTTGGGTGAGTTGGGGGCGACAGGAAGTGACCCTCTAGCTAAGCGGTCTGCGGCTGATATAATATAAATAATATATATATATATACAATATGTATATATATATTTGTGCTTTGTAACTGCATTGAATGGGATGCTTGAGAGCGAGTCCATTGTCAAGTAGTTTTGCAGGGCAGATGTTTCCTTTGCAGCGAGCGTAAATAGCACTGGCCGATTAAAGTCAAGAGTTTAACGCAACAAAAGTGAACAACGCTGGTAGAATATCTTTTGTCTGGCTGCGATTTAGCCAGATTGTGAGCCATTATTAACATGCACTTGATATTGAAAGCAAGTATTTCGCCTTCAATTGATACACGGCTTTCATATATGTATATACATGTACATAGTTTTAATTGGAAATTTAGTAAGCCGTAAGCTTTGGTTATTATGGCAATTAAAGAGAGTGTTCACAATTTTCCTATTTCAAGGACGACATTGACATTTACAAGCTTTTATAGTCGACATTTACAATATTTAACAATTTGTGCCTGACAGTAAATAAAAATTGATGACTGGAAATTGTCAGATTTATTAAAAAGAGTTCTGAGAATACTGCAGAGCAGTTGAGCTAATTGAAAATAATTCACGATAAATTTATTACATTGATTTCTTTTTGTTTTGAATTTAAAAATATATCTTTTTTTATCTTATATAAGTCGAGCTTATATACCTTTAAATAAGTCAAGCTGTTTCTAGTGTCGCTATGTTTACGTTGCTGTTGAGTTAAGGTAGTGGAACAATATTTATCCTCAGGACGAATTTATTACAATGATATCTGTTTAAGGCTTTCGTTTTGAATGGTAGGGCAATATCTGAAAGAATTCAAGCTGCAATCAAGCTATTTCTACACGACTTCAGTGCTGTTCTGTTCATTTTGAAATTAAGTTAAAGATATTTTATCTTTACGTCAAATTTATTAGAGTGATAGCTATTTTCATGCCTTTAGTTTTAAATTCGAAAACAGAATCTTGCAATAAGCCAAGCTGCAACAATCTTTTTATACACAACTACAAAATCGCTTTGTTTACTTTGCGATGAAGTGACGAAGAGTAATTAATCCTTAGGATAAATTTATTACAATGTTGATTTATAAATGCAAATTATTAAAACGTGCAAAACTGCAGCCGAACTGTTTGTATACGACAACAGCGTCGCTCCGATCAATTAACAATGGAGTTGAGGAATTGGAATACAATTTATCCTCAAGATAAATTTATTACAATGATGTCTGTCCTCATGCCTTCCGTTTTCAATTGGAAAAGCGTATCTGAAAATAAGTCAAGCTCTTTCTACATGACTTTTGCTTGGAAATATATTTCAATGACCCTACAAATGAAAGCATTTAAACCTCTTGAGATTAGATCAAGCACTTAAGTTAAGCAAATTTGCTTATTTCACATTTGCCTCAAGTTGCAGATGGTCATTATTTCAATTTGCAATTGAGTCAAATGACAAACGCCGTCTATAAAGTTCTCCACTCTATCATGGGGTCTCTTGAGGCTCACATCACGACACGCAATGTGACAGCATGGCAATGTGGGGCAACTGGACGGAACGCTTTCGGAGGGGGGCGGGGCGGGGTGTGGCAATTGCATTTAATTGCGAGCCCCAATGCAATTAGTCAAAAGCCATGCGGCAACAGCAACAACCAGTTAACGGAATGCAACACGCGAGCACTTGAAATGTTCTCATAAGCAGCCATGTAATGTGACATCATGTATCCCTTCAAGCGTGTTTTGCTACGCTAAATTGGCTTGGTCAGCAAAAGTTGATGAGCGAGCGAACCATCCAACCATCCAGCCATTCGACCATTCGACCAGCAACTGCGCACCACTTATCCCGTGCGCTGGCCAACGCATATTCAATAATAATCCCTCCTCTGGCATTAGCTACAAATGGTATTCGCTTCTCAGTCTAGCACTCGGCGGTTTCCCTCTAACTCTTCGCTGTCTCGCTCGCTCAGGTTTCCTCTTCTTTATTTTTTTTACGTATACGTACGCTTAATATCGGAGACAAAGCCCCGCAATATTTTTTCATATGAATACGAAAGCAGCAAACACTACAGCGCAGTAAATACTCGCTAAGAGCAAATGGTAGCAAAACAAAATTGTCTTAAATTAAGTTATATTCATACACATTCATGATCAATCTTTACTTGTGCGAAAATCATGCAATCAAATATGAAATAAATTAAAAATCCAAATTTCTCACAGAGACTGCGTATAAATTCCACAGAATACGATTTTAATCGGAATGTTTGTTGTGCAATTTATTAGGAGCTCAGCTCTTAAGTGTCCACTTCATGCGATGAAAGCCAGTTTCAAGTGGTTGCATTTAACGGCTTGTAGCACTTAAGCAGTGAGCACTGTAAAAGCTATCTGCTCAAGCGTTCAATTTGTTTTGGCCTTAAACGCGGCGAATGCGAAGTTTTTCAATGTCGGCGACGGCTTCTTCTTGTTTGAGTTGCGAAAAAATGTAACATTGAAACCACAAAAATGAGTTTATACGCGACACACGACACACGACATTCGACTCGACACTCACATTCGCACGCACACACACACACACACACACACACACACATTCACGCACACATACAAACGTGTGTGTGTGTGTGTGTGTGTGTGATCCTGCTCCTCCAGCAGCTGCTTAGTTAACTGTGCAAATATTGGGCACGGCCAGGACCGTAGCTAAAAGTAAACAAGATTTTACCAATCCCTGCTGATGCGCTGACGACTACCCACGGGCTACAAAAACCCACACACACGCACACACATGTGTGTGCGCTTCTCTGTGTGTGTTTGTTCAGAATGTGTGGACTTGGAATTGGTTAAACGAACAGGTTATGGGGCATAAATATTTTTAAAACTCTTTGAAAACACATTTACTTTTCAATATTTTCGTCTATGCGCTGAAGATATTGATTAAATTAGGAATAACTTTAAACGGGTTTGATTTAAGCATTGACTTGTGGTAAAAACTAATTGAAAATAACCGCTACGAACCGGTTCGAATTCAGCTGCTCTGCTAATATCATAAAGTTGTTTATTCTGGCAGGAGTTGTTTAATATATATCGGAATATATATTCTATATATGCCAAATATGTATAAGCGCGATCTAAACAAAAACCTTTAAGGTTATTATTAATGAAAATTTAAATTACAATTTGAGCCCCATTTCAAGTAGGGTGTCCTAAGTTTTGACATGAGTTTTGCTGAAAAACTATTTTAATGGATTTTAGAACATTTGAAAAGCCTGAAATAACTTAGGAGAACACATTCTCTGAGATGGGATCGCTTGATGGAATTTATAAGAAATAAGAGTTGAAGTAATCTTCCTGAGTGTAACTCAGTGTCTGAGTTTGGGCGTAATTAGGAACACAAACTTTTAGAGCCTAAACTGATTACATTTATTTGAAAACTTCAGTTTCATTAAAACGAAAAACATTTTTGATATGCCAATCCCTTCGCCTGTTTTGGCCTTCTGCTCGCAACACAATCTGTTTTATATTATTAAAAGAATGGATTTTTCTCTTCAAGACAAGATATTCGGAATACCAACCCCTTTATATTATGTCCAAACATTATGCTAGCTGCTCTTAATTGAGCTACTTGTGTTTAAATAACTTTTCTGATTTTTCTCTGCTTGTTTTGCCCAATGACTACCCGGCGTAATGCTAGCTCCTTCTGTTATGAATTGCTTAGCGTGCATTAAATTTGAATTTTCGCAAATTGAGGACACGTCTTGTAGACGCTCGAGGAGTGCAGCCTGTGGTTAGAATTTGTTATTGGACTGAAAATCCAGTTTAGGATTTGTTATTACAAAAGTCAGAACATGCTGCTCTGACAGCTGCAGCCGCAACGTGCCACAGCATATAAAAACAGTGCAGCGCGATGCGCATAAAGTGTATGGGGCGAGCGTGTGGGCGTGGCAAACACAATTTTGCTATTAGAGAAAAGGATTTTATTGCAATTAGAAAATGCACTTTGTGCGCGCCGTAAGCCGCGACAAGGAAAGCACCGCCGGAGAGGTGGGTGTGCCTGTGTCTGTGTGTGTGTGTGTTTGTGTGTGTGTGTGTGTGTGTGTGTGTGTGTGTGTGTGTGTGTGTGTGTGTGTGGGAGGGGGAATAAGAAAGGACATTGTCGTCCAAGTTCAAGAGAAGGACACGCGCATCGCTGCTGTCCACTTTGGCTTGGTTTAATGAATTAGATTAGCGCGCAAATTAACCAATTAAATATGCACCAAGATTATCAACCGCATAATTCAATGTAATTTATGCGCATTAAAGCGACGCTATCGCAACACACAATCACAATCACAATTGCACGCGCGATGCCGATTGCAATTCCGATTGCACAAAATGGCCGCCAACGTCGCCATTTTCATTTCTCTGTTGTGTGTTGTGCTTTATACTATATATTTGGTTTGTTTGCTTTGCTTGTTGTGCGAACTGTCAAGTGCACAAAAGCGCGAATGTAAACACAAGTTTTTGTGCATACTATTTATTGTCAATGTGTATGTGTGCGTGTCTTAACAGTTTCTGCACGCTGCAATCGCGCGTTAGTCTGGAGAGAACCGCACGCGGCTTTCAGATTAGCTTAGACCTGGAATTTATGTACAAATTTATCAGATATATGTTTTAAGTGTGCTAAAATTAAAATAGCTTGATGCTATATTGATATAATATACATATATACATATATACATATATACATACATATATGGACTGTATTTTCTATACAACTATTCAAATTTGAATATTGAAACATACGAAGAATTGCATACAGAAACTTTATTGTCAAGCGCATGCTGCCAAGGCAACTATATAGTAGCCAATATAACATATAGATTGCCTGCAGCTTAGAAAAGAATGTAAGTTGATAACCTTAAGATCAGCATAATGACAATAATAATGTGAAGGATGTCTCATAAAAGATAGAACAGCACTGCAAAGCTGCTCGACTTCCCGGATGAAGTGGAGATTTGTAGACTGTTGCCGAAGAAGCCCCGATCCGAGCTGGGCAAGCAAAGCTTTTGTCCAGTTGCTTACTGCTATCCCAACTATTGGCTGGACATTCAGACTCTCGGCCAAATTGGGGCTTAACTGACCCGGCTCTTGTGAGCTCCGCCAGGACTTTATTGTCCAGGCTATCGTCTTGATCAGAAACTAAGACCGAAAGGCTAGAGATAGGAGCTCAATTAATTGTTTAGCTTCTACTACGTATGAAAAGAAAGGCAGACTGTTGCCTGGTCTAGACATGGCCTTATTAGCCGAGTTGGAAATGCGTATGTTTCAGCTATTATGTCTGCGCATTTCAACAATTTGATAAGCAGCTTTGTGCAAATGAAATTGAATGAATTGAATTAAAGTCAATTATTTGAATGAATACACATTTAAGATTCTGGTTGAAAAGCTCTCGAAATCTCGTAGCAATTGTTTTTGTTTCGTAAATGTACTGCTTTTAATTAAATGATATACGAACTAGCTAATTGATTTGGTAATTGTTCACACGCCATGCTGGGGCAAAGGGCGGCCGCGGCAGCGGTGGCATGGGTAAATTTGGGGCCGCATTTGATCCGCTTGGCCCATTAATTTTGTGGGGCAGCCAGATCTTCGTCATTGTCGTGGCATTAAATTATTTACAGCATTTGTTTGGTTATTGCTGTTCCTTTAGTTTTTGTGGCAGCGCCAAAGCAAATATTTCAATTCAAAATGCACACTCATATCTATATAGACCCATATGTGTGTTGCTTTAAAAATAAAAATTGTTGTGAAAACAATATAAAAATTGTTTAAAGCATTTGTCAAAATATTTATAGAGTGTTTGTGCATGTATTTTTACGTATTTATACTTTTCTTTTTGCATGTTTTTTGTGAAAGCATTTCGTTTGCATATTGCCGCAACAAATCGCCAGCAATTAGACGTATGACATATTTCATATATATTCTCTGTTGTTTTTTTATTAGTTCATAAAATAATGATGTTTCTAGTTAATCGCAGAAGATGCTGATTGTTTAATTGTTTGGCGTCCATGACACCAAAGAGCCGTACGTTGACGGCCACGCGGCGTATGAGCGATTTTTAATTAGCTGCGGTGTGACTAATAAACAAATAAATTCTTTCTTCTTTTTTCGTTTTGGTTGTGTTTTCATGTGCGAGCTCTTCAAAATGTAAACAAATTTATTTAGTTAACAAGAAGAAATTTATGTGTTTTGCCATTTGTTGGCGCAAGGCGAAAATCATTTACATTTCATTTGATGCCTACGTAAAATATTGTGCACAAAATTGCGAACATTTTTTTTAAAATTAATTTCGAAAATTCAACCAAAAACACACAGAAAACTAGGTGAAATTATTGTGAAATTGTTTGTGACTTTTTGACTTTTTGATTTTCATATTTTTATTGCTTGCTTTGACAAAGTGAAATCCGTTTATTGTTACGACTTAATTAATGCGCTTCGTTTTGGGACATTTCGGTGGCCTTTGCTCGGCTTTTGCGCTGTAAAACATGCCGGGCCCATCATTTATCTTATATGGTTTGATTTATATGCCTTTGCTTTACGGCCGCTTTAGGCTGAAGGGGTTGAAGGGGGTTGCAGGTGTGTCGTCTTATAGTCGCTTTTCTATCACGCTCCTATGCGCGCCATTTGGCGGCCTTTCAACAACATCAGATTTGCTTTTTTTCTTGTATATCCGAGCATAGAAATTTATTATTGTACTCAAAGTTTTTGTTATTTTGTTCCTTACATATTTTTAGCTCCCTTTTATTCAGATAATAAATGGTTTTTATTAAAAAATTTGCGTAAAATATAATTAATATTGTTGGAAATTCTTAGCATGAAGTACTATATACTAACGGATATAATATGGTATTTGGGCTTGTTAGCTGGATTAACTATCTGTTAAAACGTTCCAATATTATTCATGAATCCTTAAGAAAGAGGTCCTCATATTCAATCTTAATATTGAGCATTATAGCTTAAACGCAAAGTTGTTAGATAAAGATATTGGTAAAAGAAGAAAAGACTGCCTTTTTTATGCTTTTATGCTAAAAAATGCCAAAAAGGAATTAAAGTCCACTCCAAACATAATATAGTATTATCGTAACTATCGAGCCTGTATTAATGCACTTAAAGCCTTAATATGCGCCGAACAGGTCCATTAGCCATATAATATAGAAAAGGGGCAATCAAATTGAAGCCGTCAGCCTGTCGTACGCTGGCTGTAGCTCCATTTGTCTGCACAGAACATGATGTGGAACAAGTTGTAAGTTGTCAGGCTCGTTAGAGAAATGGCACCAGATCTGAACGCTGACATTTCGATGGCCGGCAACGGAATGGTTCGCGTAGCAGCTGCCTTTTTTCATATATATATATATATATATATATATATGATGTATATATTATATATATGTTGCTCAACCTCTTCAATTGAAGCGCCTTTGAGCTGCATGTTGAGGCGCTTGCTGCAAAATGGAATCTGCCCCAGCACTTGGCTCGTCTTGTTGCCACTCAAAGTTTGGCCCTGGCATGAGTAGCTCTGCATATAACTGAAGTATACAATTTTTATTTTTATTTTTTTCAACTTTGTTTCCTTTGTTTTTCTTGGCAGCGCCCGTTGATCATGTTCAGAGTTAAGTTAAGTAGATTTTTGGGGCTTAAGTTGAGTAAATAAAAGCGTTGCGAATATCATGATTTCAAAAGAAATTATTTTCGCACTCTGCAAAAATAAACGTCCATTTGGCACTCAGTTAACCAAGTTGAGGTCTGACATTAGTCGTCTTTTTCGGGCCAATTCATCAAAGGATAACACTTCCCTCTGTTCCTTAGTTCAGCAAAAAAAAAACAAAAAAAAAAAAAAACAGATGAAGGCCAAAAAAGTGCTTTAGTTGTTTTTATATACATATATTTATTTTTAATCGTATTTTACACTAGCAAAAGGCCTTATCGTATTATTATTTTGCTGTGGCTAGCACTTTATTTGTTATACACCCTACAATATATACACTAACTAATATAAATAGTTAAGATAAATTTAAATGAAAGATTTTAACCTGTGTTTATCATATTACACATGGCAAAAAGACGCAAAGCGTTTGATAGATTCTGTTAAAGCTCGTGTGATTTTCATTTATGTATGTTCACTTGAAGGGTATTCAATTTTCGCTCGGTTAACATTTTGCGAAGATTTTTTAATTTTTATTTTATGGGCATTCGGTTGAGTGCTGCCTTAGTCCGTTTGCTAAGCGTAAGCCATAAAGGAAAAGCATTCAAAGCCTCCATTCACAACAGCATAACATACATTTTTATACAAGCGCAAACATGTGTATAAACCAACACACACACACACACACACACATACGTATTTGTGTGTATTACAAATGTAAAAGTTTGAAAAGCAAACAGTCCAAAACATAACAACAACTTAAAGGGCTGCTGCCCCGTTGATTTAGTTGTTGCTCTTGTTGATGTTTCAAAATGTTTACAAAAATTTAAAAATCAAAAAAAAAAAACAAAAATAAAACACTAAAAAAGGAATGTAAAAGAAAAACTTTATTAATTGCCAGGCAACTTTTTTTGAGTCGTCGCTCGTCTCGTTTCTTTCTGCATTTTGTTTGTTTAGGTAATTAAAAATATGGCCGTGTGTTGTTAAATTTTATTTACAAGTTTAGCTGCTCTGTAGTTTATGCTGCTGCCAGTAAAAGCAGCAACAAAAACAACAGAAAGATGAGGAACTTTGATTTGGAAGCTGCCAGTGACGTCAGAGATCAGGCGGGCCACAGCGGCTGCTGTTGGCGCCCCTTTATATAATGCCCATTTCTGCGCTTAACATGGCGCTGGGGAGGCTTACATAAGATGTGTCCATAGGCAGCAGCTGTCCGACTAACGCCAATGCCAGCAGCAGTTAAGCACGTGTTTCTCGGCGCGAGTGTGTGTGTGTGTGTGTGTGTGTGTGTGTGTATGCGAACATAGAATTGACACAATTGTCGGCAATGTCAATGCCTTTGGCCCAGTCATGTGCACAGTGAAACATGCACACTCAAAAAGTTTGCAAATAACATTTTAATTATTTCGATAACATTAACGACATTTATTTGTCGTTAACTTCAAATCACAGTTTGGGTAATAATCTTTTTAGCTGCATCACTGTCCCATTAACTCACTATGTTAAATACAACACCCATTCGATCAATTTATATATTTAATCGATAAATGTTTAAATAACATTATATCGCTTGTCAGTTGTTATAACAACGCTTACGTGCCTAAGAAAATTTCATGAATATAGCTGTCAATTGTGATTTCTTATTCTATTCAATGTACCCATAAAAGTATATCGGTAATCGATGATTGATTAAACATTCGATTATTCAATATCGCTCGTATGTTGCCAGCAACAAAAGCTGCACAGACACGCTGTCGTTGACATCTAGTTAACATCGTCTAGAGCCGCTTTAAATTAACATTTGCCTTAACATTGCTTTTGAGCAGTTTTTTGCTGGTTTTCGAACCACGGCTGTTGAATTTCTGAAGTTGAGAGCGGCTACAAAATGCGCAGACGTCACTCATTTGAGTTGCGCTCACTTTAAAACTCAACTCAAAGCATTTCACTCAACTCACTCAGTTGGCTCAACGCACTGTAGATTTCACTAAATGCTTGGTATTTGGTCTGGCCCGCTATTCCTGCGGCTCTTGTTGTTGTTGTTGCTGTTGTTGTTGCTGTTGTTGTTGCTGTTGCTGTTGTTGTTTCAGCTGTTGTTGCGGTTCCTGTGCTGTGTTTTGCATCGTGCGTTGCCCTTCTCGTGGTGGCTGCTGTTGCTTTTATATAATTACATTGTTTTGCCTTCTCCCTTTCTTTGCGCTGCCTGCTTTTTCACTGTTTGGCTTGTTGTTGTTTTTGGTTTTTGTTGTTTTTTTGCTTTGTTTTTTTTTTTTTTTTGTTTTTTTTTTGGCATTTTGGACCCATTTAGCTGGTGGCATTGTTACCTTTTGGGCTGCCGCCATTTTGTTTTGTGTGCCGGCAACGTGAAGCATCTATAAATTGTAATTAAAGCGAATAGAGCACGGTGTTTTTTTAATGTAGCATACACATGCGGGCGAGTGTGTGTGCGTGCGTGCATGTGCGTGTGTGTGTTAAGCACATTAATAGTAAACTCTTCGAATACA